>NC_091287.1:279211039-280438907 GCF_032444005.1 Ranitomeya imitator | reverse complement strand
CCGCAACTGGGTGTGTAAGGAAGCTGAATACCAATATTAGGGCACAAGAGTGCATGCGGTGCCGCACTGACAAACGCCACTAACCACCCAGGCTTGGGTAAGGAAAGCACAGAGGAAGTGCACGGCGCCGTACTGGCGGTCACAGCAACTGAACGCTGTAACGTGTGATTCGTGCTGTAGGCTAAGTCGGGCGCTAGATAGCAACTATACACCTTCTGCGAACAGACATTCAATAGGGTAGGGGTATCCAAGGACGACTTGCACTCACAACATACACACATTAACAATTGTACACTAGCGCATGGCCGTGCGGTCATGCGCAGTTTATATAGTTGCAGCACAGGAAGTGGCCACAGAAACTTTGCCCTTTCAAGACCTGCCAAGAGGACCAATGGAATGTGCTGCAGAGCCTGAGCACATGACCCTCGATCTCCAACGGGAGATCTTGCCCTGGGCATGCTCAGTGTGTGCAGATAAGGACTTAGTCCCAGAGAAGTCCGCTCGCTGCTGACCAGCACTGGCTTTAATGGCAGAAGCTGAAGAAGCAGCAGTAACTCTCTGTACAGAGTGAGACTGAGCAAGACGCTGGGACCGACGTCCTTGCTGAGCAGACTCCACTGCGGCTGGATAGGAATGGGAGACCGCAGCGGAGATGGCTCGAGATTCCCCCTGTGCAGAAGTGGGAACTCGAGACCTAACAAGGGGTTACGGGGTTAACAATAAATATGCATTTACTGTGTTTTGTGAAAAAATGCAGTTCTGGGAATATCCCTTTAACCTTCGTCAGGCTGCATAATTTTACGTTAACAGGCTGCAGAGGTACAATTGTACCTTCATATATACCTCCACTGTGATATTTGGCCAATATATTCTGGACCAAAACTGCAGAGATGTCACGAAATTTCAGCTCTCTACGGCTTTTCGAAGAAAAGTTATTGCAATTTTAAAAAACGGAATAGTTACAATTGTACCTACTCAGCCAGACGAAGGTTAAGTAAATATGGTCCCTTTAGATAAGAACAAATGTATAATCCAGACCTCAAAAAGATACAAGCCACAGGCATCAAAATGACTACAAACCCTGGAATAAAGATGTCCTAAACTAGTAAAGACTCAAGACCACACTCAGAAAATAAATTCAGAACTCAGAAAAACTATATATTCAGACCAAGCTCCCTAGTCAAATACAGGAACGGGAAATGCCATTCAAATAGGAAATTTAGTCCAAAAGTCGTTAATTGACATAGAAAGAAAACTATAACAGAAGTTTGGATCTATGTAGCTAAAAATGTTCCTATTTATACAATAATAACACTAAATTTGTAAACGCAACCTTATCAAAGGGAATCTGTCACCACCTGGGATGCTTTTAACCCCTTTATGACCTATGACGTATAAGTACATCATAGGTTGCCTCCTCTTGTTTGATGTGGCTCCAAAGATGAGCCTGCATCTTTTCTCACACATGTGAGCCCCAGATCACAAAAATGGAGACATTACGGGTCTTGGAAAATGCCGCCATTTTTTAATTTTTTTTCAACCTTTAGATTTTTTTTTCATTCACAACTTAAATAAAAAAGAATTTATACAAGTTTGGTATCTATGACCTCATAATGACCTGGAGAATCATAATGGCAGGTCAGTTTTAACATTTTTTGAAGATGGTAAAAAAAATAATTGTGGAGTTGCATTTTGTGGAGATATATTGACGATGTCATCATGGTGTGGCAAGGGACAGAGGTTGAGTTGAAGTCGTTCATATGTGTACTAAATTCGAATGTCAAGAACATCCAATTGACATATAGACATGAAACAAAAAAAATTGATTTTCTGGATATCGCTATCACAGTTGGAAGTGACGGAACCATCCATACGGATTTGTTTCGTAAGAAAACATCAGTTAACTCCCTCTTACATTCATCCTCACAGCATCCACATCATTTGATCAAGAATATCCCTACGGGACAATTCCTCCGTGCTAGAAGGATATGCTCCAATGGCGATTTGTTCGAAAATCAGGCCCGGGATTTATATACACGGTTCAAGGATCTTGGTTATGGAAAGAAGACTATTTGCTGCTCCTACCAAAAGGCCTATCAATGCCAAAGGAATGCTCTCTTGCAAAAACGGGAAAAGGATAGGAGTACAGATCAGGTACATTGTATCCTAGATTTCAATTCAAGAAGTGAGGACATTAGGAGGGCCATCATTAAGCATTAGCCTGTGCTCTTGACAGACAAAACGATTGCAAAATCCGTTGGATCTAATCCCTCTATTACCTATAGACGTCCACAAAATCTTAAGGACCAGTTGGTGCATAGTTACCATAAAGCATCCGACTCTAAATTTATTTTTGGAGCTAAAGGCCCAAAGTGGGGTTGTACAAACTGTGCTAAATGTGTCGCCTGTCGTAACATTCAGACAGCCTCAGATTTTTTTAATTCCAAGGGTGATCGAGTCTATCGTATCACACATACTATTACGTGTACAACAAAGGCCTTTATCTACCATGCTACCTGCCCGTGTGGTCTTATTTACATCGGGATGACCACACGGGAACACCGTAGGAGGGTACGCGAGCATGTGTTAGACATAGAGGGGGCAGCGACAGAAGCTGACTTCAATAAGCTTAAGCCTATTCCACGGCACTTTAAGGCCTTACATGGGTGTGATCCTACGGGACTGTCTGTTAGAGGTATTGACCGAGTATTCATTGGACTTAGAGGAGGTAATTGGAAAAGGATGTTGGCCCAGAAAGAGGCGAGGTGGATTTATAGGCTAGACATCATCACACCTATGGGCTTGAATGATCACAATAGTTTTTCACCTTTTCTGTCCACCTAACTCCAAAAAAGGCCCATGGCCAGGTATTTTTTGCATTTTTTGCTTTGTTGGATGTGTTCTTGCCCCTTTTTAGGATACTCTCCTTGTATTTTCATCATATAGGTTATGGCGGTAGTGTAGTGCAGTTATTTTGGCTTTTTATTGTTTTTTAGCTGGTTTTATTGTTTTACTAATAAATTAATTTTCTTTCTTTTTTTCTGTTTTTTGGTCCTGAGGGTTATTGCTGGTTTTAGAGTCCTGTGGTACAGTGGACATTATTGTGCAACGCGACATCTCCCGCTTTCTTATTATATATATTCCTGGGATATGGCTACAATCAGTAGTTTTTTGATACTGTCTTTCTTGTGCTGGTGTCCATGTTCATCACATGCTTTCACATTTTTATGTATACTTTTTTTTAATGGTTGTATGTATATTTCACTATTTATGATATCTTGTACATATGATATTTGGACTGTGTTCACATGTTCTTTTATATCTCATCAGTCCTTTTTTATTACATAATTGCATTTATGTTGTATATATATGTATGTTCTTTATATACTTTATGTATGCATTGTTATTTGTTAATGATATATTTTTTCCCCTCCAGTTTTGTTACCCTTCTTATTTATTCACTGCACACATATTTCACTTCGCACTTATTATTATTTATCACCGGTTTTTTACTTGTATTCTTATTTTCATATTGGTCTTGTATCTATGTGTGGGTATATGGTGCGCGTCCTGCCTTGTGTTTATGTTGGTTATCATGGTGGTATTAGGCATCGGATGTGATGTCAGTGGAGGGCGGCGCTGTATTGTGTGGTATGTTCCCACAGCACGGTCGTTTGCCGCTGGCTGATGCGCGTCTCTCCTGCGGTGATTGAGATATGTTTCTCTCCAAGTTGTGGGTGTGTTATGGTGAGGCGTGTGGAGCGCGTTGTCTCTCTGGTGGCGGTTGCCATGGTGGCATGTTGCAACGCATCGGATGTGACGTCAGTGCTAGGCGGTGATGGTAGTTCTGGTTACTGCCCGAGATGTTGTTACAACGCGGTCATGGCGACCGCTGGCTGATGCACATGGTTCCTTGTAGTGACTAAAGTCGGTTCACATTCTAACTATGAGTGTTCCATTTTATCGCCGTTACTCTCACCTGCGCAGGTATACATAGGACTTTCACATCAGCTAATTTATTGCCAGCTCTTTTCCTATTGGCTCTTTAATATATATATATATACGAACAATGGCCAGTACCCAACCACCCCCAGACGAAGCATTTCGGTGCGAATCGCGCGTCGGGTGTTGGTGGGTCCCCCAGGAGTGCCTCATTTGGTAATTATATTATTATTTTATATTACTATATACTATCAGTATTTATTATTACCTTATCTTTTTTCTGCATGTTTTGTACATGGTCACTTGCAAAATGATTATCTGCGTTAATATGATTTGGTTGTTATTTGTATGATACCACTACTTATGGGGTTCATACCTGGGTTGACTGCCTATTCCTGTGCTTTTGGTGTATTCCCACTGTATTTTATATATATACTAGATTGTGGCCCGATTCTAACGCATCGGGTATTCTAGAATATGCATGTCCCCGTAGTATATGGACAATGATGATTCCAGAATTCGCGGCAGACTGTGCCCGTCGCTGATTGGTCGAGGCAACCTTTATGACATCATCGTCGGCATGGCAACCATTATGACATCTACGTCGTCTGTGCCCGTCGCTGAATCAGAAACGTGGGATTTCTACGTCCTTTATGACATCATCGTCGCTGTGCCCGTCGCTGATTGGTCAAGGCCTGGCGGCCTCGACCAATCAGAGACGCGGGATTTCCAGGACAGACAGACAGACAGACGGAAAAACCCTTAGACAATTATATATATAGATATTATATTTTTTGTTGTTGTTTGGTTAATAAAATTATTTCTTTTTACTGACCTTGTGTGAAGGCTGTATTTTGGTGATATAGCTATTTTCCTTCATGGTCTTTCTTTGGTGGATATTTTTTGGTGTTGATGTCCTAAACTAGTAAAGACTCAAGACCACACTCAGAAAATAAATTCAGAACTCAGAAAAACCATATATTCAGACCAAGCTCCTTAGTCAAATACAGGAACGGGAAATGCCACTCAAATAGGAAATTTAGTCCAAAAGTTGTTAATTGACATAGAAAGAAAACTATAACAGAAGTTTGGATCTATGTAGCTAAAAACGTTCCTATTTATCCAATAATAACACTAAAAGTTGTGAACGCAACCTTATCAAAGGGAATCTGTCACCACCTGGGATGCTTTTAACCCCTTTATGACCTATGACATATAAGTACGTCATAGGTTGCCTCCTCTTGTTTGATGCGGCTCCAAAGATGAGCCTGCATCTTTTCTCACACATGTCAGCCCCAGATCACAAAAATGGAGACGTTACGGGTCTTGGAAAATGCCGCCATTTTTTAATTTTTTTTACAACCTTTAGATTTTTTTTCATTCACAACTTAAATAAAAAAGAACCTATACATGTTTTTTATCTACGGCCTCATAATGACCTGGAGAATCATAATGGCAGGTCAGTTTTAGCATTTTTTGAAGATGGTAAAAAAAAATAGTTGTGGAGTTGCATTTTTTATGCAATTTCACCAAACTTGGATATTTTTTTTCCAGTACACTATATGGTAAAGAAATGTTGTTTTTCAAAAGTATAACTCGTCCTGCAAAAAACAAGCTGTACCTTGGCAATAATGATGGAAAAATAAAAATGTTGTAGCTCTGGGAAAAAACGGAAACTTAAAAAAGGGAAAACCCAAGGTGGTAAAGGAGTTCAGCTATTACTATGGGCATGCCAGTAATGGAATGGATAATATAGTCTTACCTGTATGCTTTATAGCTTCGGTCTCGTTGAGAAATTGAGATTTAATCTTTTATGTTAATGATTTCTTCCATGCCCTGGGGCGTGCGGTGCCTGGAAGAAATCTCTGCCTCCTGTTTTCATTATCATACTACCCCCCTCCCATACACATCACACTGCCCTGTGGTGTACAGTTGTACCACACCTGTGCCACACACTTGCACTATTATCCAACCTTATCTGCCCTTATATGTATAGTGTCTTCAATTCATCCTTCTTCTGCGCAGGCTCTGGCGAGTCTCTGCTACTGCATTATTTCTTCCAGACACCTGATTTCCCGGAGCCTGTAAGAAATCATTGACATAAAAGATTAAAACTCAATTTCTCAACAACTAGACAACAGCTATGAGGCATACAGGTAAGACTATAGCCAAAAAAGATCAAATAAGAAGATACTGTAACCAATATCCCCACCATGCTCAACCCCAAATGGGGGAGCCACCAAGGGAGATATTTAAAAGTTATCAGAACGGACACTCCTCAAAATAGCAACAAACAGAGAACAATGGAGTTGAAGTCCATAAATATATATATATTGTTTATAAAAAATGGCAACCGTAGCCAAAAAACATACAAAAGTCATAATTCCAATAGACATTACATATGAAAAAGGGAGGGTGAATAGTAGCAAAAGATGGAAAACGACACAGTGTGGGCAATCCTGATACCAAATCTAGTACTTATAAAGTGCATAGTGCAGCAAAGTAAACGGGAAAAAGGACCAAGTATATAAGGCTCCCCAATAAGTCTATGCAGCTGGCTCTATGTAAATCTAACTAGCCCTGCGCACAGGCTAGATACCCACTACACCCTGGGTAAGGATCAATAGGGCCAATTCATAGTGTTTTTTCCCCTATTTTTGTTCTGGCTTCGGATCATTGACTGTATCAAGTGGGCATCTAGCCTGTGCGCAGGGCTAGTTAGATTTACATAGAGCCAGCTGCATTGACTTATTGGGGAGCCTTATATACTTTGTCCTTTTTCCCGTTTACTTTGCTGCACTATGCACTTTATAAGTACTAGATTTGGTATCAGGATTGCCCACACTGTGTCGTTTTCCATCTTTTGCTACTATTCACCCTCCCTTTTTCATATGTAATGTCTATTGGAATTATGACTTTTGTATGTTTTTTGGCTACGGTTGCCATTTTTTATAAACAATAAATATATATTTATTGACTTCAACTCCATTGTTCTCTGTTTGTTGCTATACAGGTAAGACTAGTTTAGCCATTCTATTACCTGTATGCCCATAGTACTAGTTTAACCCTTTAACGACCGTCGATACAGCTTTTAACGGCGGCAGTTAAGGGTACTTAAACCACAGTGCCGTTAATTAATGGCGCTGTGGAAAAAGTGAATAGTGCCACCCAGAGTCCGATTTTCTCTGGGGTCTCGGTTGCCGGGGGTAGCCGAGACCCCAGAGAACATGATTCAGGGTTTTTTTTACCGACCCCCGGGTTGGAATCGCCGGTAATTAACCAGTTAGCGGCGTTCACACAAAAAACGCGATTTCCCATTTAATTTCTCTGTCCTCCGATGTGATCGCACATCAGAGGACAGAGAAATGGGGTCTCCAATAGCCCCCGATACTCACCTGTCTCCCCCGGTGCTCCTCGTGGCTCCCGATGAGCGCCGCCATCTTGTTCCGGCCAAAAAATGGCGGGCACATGCGCAGTGCGCCCGCCGCCGGCACCTGGAAAATCTTTGGGGTCTCGGCTGCCGTGGGCAGCCGAGACCCCAAAGAACATGATCGGGGTCGGTTTTTACCGACCCCTGTTTTGCGATCGCCAGTAATTAACTGTTTACTGGCGATCACAAAAAAAGCGATCTTTTATTCTCTGTCCTCTGATGTGATTGCACATCAGAGGACAGAGAAATAGGGGGATTCGGGGACCCTGCTATACTTACCAGTGTCCTTGGGTCCTCCTGCTTCTTCTCCTGGCCGCCAGCTTCTTCATCCGGAAAGAAAATGGCGGGCGCATGTGCAGTGCGCCCACCATATTCTGCCGGCCAGCAGGTGGAGTAGTTGGGGCTAAATTTAGGGTTAGGGTTAGGGTTGGGGCTAAATTTAGGGTTAGGGTTAGGGTTGGGGCTAAATTTAGGTTTAGGGTTAGGGTTGGTGCTAAATATAGGGTTAGGGTAGGGGCTAAATGTAGGGTTGGGGTTGGGGCTAAATTTTGGGTTAGGCTTCATTCACACTTGAGTCGGTACGCGGCCGTCGCAATGTGTCGGCCCGACGTACCGATGCACATTGTGAAAATTGTGCACAATGTGGGCAGCAGATGCAGTTTTTCAACGCATCCGCTGCCTGGGGAGGAGGGGGCGGACTTACGGCCACGCATGCGCAGTGGGAAATGGCGGACGCGACGTACAAAAAAACTTTACATTGAACGTTTTTTGTGCCAACGGTCCGCCAAAACACAACTGATCCAGTGCACGACGGACGCGACGTGTGGCCATCCATTGCGATCCGTCGGCAATACACGTCTATGAGCAAAAAACGCATCCTGCGGGCACATTTGCAGAATCCGATTTTTTGTCCAAAATGACGGATTGCGACGGATGCCACATGATGCAAGTGTGAAAGTAGCCTTAGGGCTAGGGTTAGGGTTGGGGCTAAAGTTAGGGCTAGGGTTAGGGTTGGGGCTAAAGTTAGGGCTAGGGTTAGGGTTGGGGCTAAATTTAGGGTTAGGGCTACGGTTGGGGCTAAAGTTAGGGCTAGGGTTGCGGCTAAAGTTAGGGTTAGAGTTGGGATTAGGGTTAGGGTTTAGATTAGGGTTGGTATTAGGGTTAGGATTGGCATTAGGGTTACGCTTGGGATTTGGGTTAGGTTTGAGATTAGGGTTAAGGTTAGGGTTGAGATTAGGGGTGTATTGGGATTAAGGTTAGGTTTGAGGTTAGGGTTGAGATTAGGATTAGGGATGTGTTGGATTTAGGGTTTTGATTAGGGTTATGGTTAGGGTTGACATTAGGGTTGTTTTAGGGTTAGGGTTGTGATTATCGTTAGGGTTGTGATTAGGATTATGGATCGGGTTGGGATTAGGGTTAGGGGTGTCGGCGACTTCTGAAAATTGCCGACCCGTTTCGCTCAACCCTAGTGGGAAATGTTATTTATTAACTACTTTTCGTGACATATCTCTCTGATTTAAGGGCATAAAAATACAAATTTTGAAAATTGCAAAATTTTAAAAATTTTCGCCATATTTCCGTTTTCTCATAAATAATCGCAAGTAATATCGAAGAAATGTTACCACTAACATGAAGTACAATATGTCTTGAAAAACAATCTCAGAATCAGCAGGATCCGTTAAAGCGTTCCAGAGTTATAACCTCATAAATTGACAGTGATCAGAATTGTAAAAATTGGCTCGGTCATTAAGTACCAAATTGGCTCTGTCACTAGGGGGTTAAAAGCATCGCAGAAGTTGACAGATTCCCTTTAAATGTGTGAAAATAACAAACTAGCCTACCTCGAATAAATGCTGTAGCCCTTTTACAGATATAGATTATGTGTGTTCTTTTAGCACAGAAAATAATTTGTCCAAACAAGATGAGCAAATCTTTAGAATTATCTTCTCTATTGATTTTCTTAATGTGAATCAATCTAATTTACTCCATGTCTTGAACCTGGCAATTTGATTCTACAATTTCAATAGGCATGTTTAGGATGCCAGTTTAAACACATGCTAAATCTGTAAAAAGAATGACAGGGAAGAGTTATTTAGATATCTGTAAGTCACTGCTGATGAGTGAGGACACACACTAATAATGAAGCGCTCATGGTTTTTTTTCCTTCATGTTTCAGTGCATGAGCATTGCTTCATGCTATTTTAATGATTACCAAGGGACCTTAATGACACTTGCAAATTATAATTTTAATTAAAAGGCTGAATGCAAATAAATGGCATGGTAAAACTATTACACTTGTAGTGATTGTAGCAACTGATGATGCTATAATGTGCGCTCTGTGTCAGTTTATTGGTTGCCCATAACAAAGACACAGGACGCCGATAAGTTTCTATGCAAAACCAGACTACACAGGTAATGCTGTTTTGGAATACTGAATATTCAATAGCATTATCAAATTATAGCAGCTTTGCCATCTTATGACATAACTACTGTACTTGGTATCTTCTAAATTAGTATTCAGAATAATCGAACACTGAACATATGTCCTAATTGTATGCATCTGTTTCTTATCAGGTTTACTAAACATGAGCTCTAACTCCATGTAATGTCAAATAAAGTTTGTTTTCTAACTTCCCCGAAAAACTGCAGAGTAACCATCAATATCAGATTAGTGAGCCTCCTCCTATAATAAATAAAGCCCAAGAGAATGTTATACGGTTCATGTGGAATGGCCACAGACTTATTAACAGTAATACCCAAGAACCAGTAACATGGCTCTTTTATCATTCCATGGCAAATATCAAACTTATTTAATTGACTTTCAACAGCTCTGCTGTGGTGTGCTTTGCCATTTAAACCAATGAGTTTCAGAAGAGTGTGCTCCCGCTCCATCAAGGCAGTGCTGCAAAGCTCCCAGCTGGGGAGTGATGGGGAGGCTAGTTCACCTGAGAATGAGGAGGAGGAGAGACAGGAACTGGCACATGAGGAGACTGAAACCCTGATGGAAGTTGGGCCTGATATTCTTGGAGTGGGCAAGATGTGTGATGTCTAGTGTTGAGCATTCCGATACTGCAAATTTTTTGGATATCGGCCGATCCAATCCGATACCGATACTTTTGAATATCGGAAGGTATCGCTCAACACTAGTGATGTCCCAACCTCTGACTCTGTTCCAGACTCCACCAGGATTACACATTGTGCCATCTGGGAAATGTATCATCCCTGTCCACAAGAACTTGTACATGTGTCTGTGGTTAGGAGGACTTTCACTTTGACTGCATTAGCCAGAGCATGGCTGATATTATGTAACATGAGTCGCCCCACCTGGGCCGTGGGGTACTCGGTACCGTGTTCGTGGCCCTGGGTGCCCATGTAAAAGGGAAATTGAATAACGTTTATGTTCGTGACGCCACCTGTGGTATTCGGTCAGTGGGGACCAATGCTGCTTTAATGGGTCCTCTGGGGTGATGTTATGGCAGCTAAATGGTATAACTTCCCACAGGTGAAGTTTATCCCCAGGGCTCCCGGTGTGTAGATGGAAGATGGTGAATGGCGCAGTAAAAAATGAGGACATAGGTTTGCAGTCTCTTTACCTGGTTTACTGAAGACTTCAGGCAGCTACAGTCCAGGGTACTAGATCACAGGATAGGCAGAGTCCGGCTGGCTTGGAGGCAAGTTGGGAGTCCCTTATCCAGGTGGAGTTAAAAGCCTTCCTCTAGCGCGGTGGTGTTGTAGTCCCTTATTACCTATGGCTTCTGATAAGGTCCTCACAGTTTTTCTCTCTGCCCCCGTATAGAATAGGACACAAACCCATATGACAGGTGACTCAAGCCTTTATACGGGATCTCTATCATGACCCGGGCTCTATGCGTCACTGCGCCTCCTGGGTATTGAGACGGACAGGTAACTTGCAGTTCAGCTGTCCTGCCGGTCTCTGCTGTAAGTCGTAGAGTCCCTTACAAAATCGGTGTTCTGGCTACCGGTTATCTGCGCCTCAGAAGGAGGCAGCCCATTCGCAGCTGATCTCGACTGATATCATTCTCCTGTGTTTCGCTCTCCTACACGTTCGATACAATCTATTCTGCATTTGGTATTATCTATGTCCAGGAGCTGCAGCACTTTCTCCTGGCTGCACGGCTCCTCATACGTTCTTCCTGCCTCAGGCTGCTCCAGTCTGCTCTCTAGCACTATCTGACTAACTTTCCCTCCAAACCACAATATATATAGGGAAGTCATCTAGAAATAGGATCAAAGCTCCCCCTTGTGGCCTGGAGTGTGAACATGTTGCATGTTTGTGTTTACCTGGTAAGAGTTATCCTTCCTTGCCCCCAAGCCTAACATCACTCTCCTCGTGAGGAAAGCAATGTCACTGTGATGACCTGGGGCACCATATAACACGTGCTTCTGAAACTCAGGGACTGCACACTGGGAAAAAATAGTTGCGGTTGAGAAGCGAGTACCATGGGGCTGCCACCAAGAGGTAATGGAAAGACTCAGTTCCCACAATCCATTATGGCAGCATTTTCAGAGCAAGCAATCTGGCAATGTGGATTTTTAGTGTTTGAGCCAGTGGGTGGGTGGATGGATATTTCTGCTTCCTGTTAAATGTCTGGGGCAGGGACAAATGAATGCTGCACTGGGTCATTGAGCTGGATGTGGTTACTGACTGTTGTGTATATACCGCTGTAGGTTGTGGGCAGGAAACATCAGATACTGCTTCCTGGACAGCAGATTGGGAAGACAGTAACACAGGGCTACACCCTCAGACATAGATTTTGTACCCAGGCAGTGTTCTTGCCTATTGTTCTCAGCTTGGTTTGGCAGATACTGCAAACTACAGTTGTTTTAGACGAGTGGGGAGGCTCTGTAAAACAGTTGACCACGTTCTCCCTATGATCTAACCACTACCTCTTCTTGCCTGCTTTCCTGTTATGGATCCATTCCTCTTTGCACTGCTGTGCTCGCTATGTGTGCCAGTGTACCAGGTTGGATCAGTGACCTCATCATCGACCACGTCGTCTTCCAATTCCTCAATCTGATCCTCCTTGTGAGTTGCAATTTTAGGCTGACATGATGGCAACTGTGTGTTGTCATTATACTTCACCTCTTCAGACATGAATTGACATTTCCAAAGTGGCTTTCTTCTGGCAGTAGGTGCTCAAATGTTTGGGTATCACTGCACTCCACCTCCTCATGACCTTATTTAATGGTGCCCGATGAGAAGCCAGAATAATTAAAAGGGAATTTAAATAGCTCTTTGGAGTGGCCAGCTTTGGGGTCATAAGTCTCCAGGGACTCTTGATGGGGGGGAGGAAGTAGGACCAGGTTGGGGATTGTGAGGCCCAGACTTTTGGCTACTGAGACTGCACCATGTGGAAGACTTGGTGGTGCTGCTTGTCAACACTCTGGAGCCTTTGTCTGCCATCCAACACTCAACATCCTCATACTTTTCTGGGTTCGACAGTGGTGTAACATTCAGACTGATTTTTGACAGGAAGGTAGAATGACATAAAGTCTCCTTCTGATCTGTCTTAATGCCTTGGTGGGTACCATCACATCCACACCACCTGTCACTTAACATCACCTTTTCCAATATTTAATGGTTTGCGAAAAAAAAAATCCTGGCTTTATTTGTCACAAGTACCCTCACAGAGGAGTTAAGTACAAATTCCCTGCATCTAGCAATGTGTGGGTAATTATATTTCAGCTATCAGCTTTATTACACATGCCAACAGCAGACTCCAGTAAATTACCAGTAAATAGTGTAATTTGCATATGGCAGCAGTCTTTACGCCAGTCGCACAACTTTTAGATAAATATACGCTATTTCAGCAATAGGAGAGTAATATTTTTTTGCTATTGGCTTTATTACACGCGCCAACAGCAGACTCAGGTAAATTTCTGGTATATTGTGATGCTAGCGTAATTCAGCAATCTTTACGCCAGTCTCACAACTGCTAGAAAAATATACGCTATTTCAGCAATAGGCAATGAATATTATTTAGCTCTAAAAAGAGCTGTTTAGGATATGCTTGTAATGGATATCAAACCCTTCTCTCTCTCCCTACTCCAGAATCTGTTCCTACACTATACACACTGCCACCCAGCAGAGATCTGCAGCCTGCACTTGCAATGCTAACACTCTGCCTGTCTTTCCCTATTCCTGATTTTAAATCTCTCCCTACGCCATCTAAACCTAACAAAGAACCAATCTTCACTCTAAGTCACTCTGAAAAGAGCTTTTTTGACTGTGAAACTCTCCCTTTATGCTGCTTTAATTCTCCCTATGCTGACACTAAGCTCTCAGTACCCCCTATGATGCTGTAAGGCCAGAAAATCACAGTAATGCCACAGCAAAGATGGCTACAGCATTACTGTCTTTGGCAAGCCAGCCCTGCATGTTAATTGGCTGCAAATAAAGTGCCAAACATGGTGGGTGGGTCACTCAAATATACCGTGGTTAATAGCTAATTACTCGACGATTAGCCCGAATAGCGTACTAATTATTCATTATATTTCCTTAATGTCATTCTGCTTCAACAGTGCTAACCACTGAGCCACCGTGCTGCCAAACACTGACTTGAAGCATACATTTGTTTCCTGGTTACAGAATCAGGTATGACTATCTGACAGTTAAAGAGAAAAGGAGGAAAATGGTTAGACAAGAAGTAAATGTGGATAATAAATATGAAACTGCTCACATCCTGCTTGCGGAGGTAGCCTGGCTACGGTAAAGAAGACTATGAAGAAGGGGTAGAAGGACCACTTGAACATTGCTCATATTGCTGGAGAACTTGAATTTCCTACATGAGCAGGAGATATTTTCCTTTGCGTGTTTCCATTTGTTGACTAGTTCCTAGATTTTTTTAGCCTACATTTCCACAGCTTATTTTCTTCCTGTAAAGACTGATAAAGCAAAAGTTTAATCCGTCATCAACGTAGAAAACAAATCCCAAACCTTAGATATCAGCAAGTAGGATTCATCAATACCACAGCTACAAACACATATTTCAGGCACCCCTGACAAAAGCATTTGACTCATGATTTGCTCTCACGCTAACCACAAAAAGTCAACAATTTAAAAGATTAACTGTTATGGTAGTGGAGGAGGACTGTGCAGAATACTGACTCGAAATGGCAATGTTACTTTCCTAGTTAACATCATTCTGATGTGGCAGAAATTAACAATGTGCTATATATTCAATGATAGCGTCCACTTCATCCCCACTATTTAAACTTGGTGAAGGGAAAGGTTTGCTGGTTTGTGACATGCATTTGATATTACTTCTGGTGGTGTGGGTGCTACTGTTCCTTTTGACTCACACAATACTCTTGCCAGAGGCAGTGGTATGTTTTTATTTCCTCTTACTTTACCTTTAAAATTTACACTTTTTCTTTTACCATCCACAAGTGCAATGACTGTATGCCACTCACAAGCATGAGCCAGCCATCAGAACGTGCCCTCAGCAGTCAGGAGATATAGTGTTTACTCTGGGCCTTGAAAGCAAGTCAATCAATGTGAGCTACCAGCTTTATTATGCAAAAAGAAGCATAGGTCATACGAAGGGTGCACTGAAGCGCCCTTATTAGCATAGCCAATAAAAATTGCTTTTTATTCAACTGACATGTCACTCTCTGCAATCAGAAGCTTACCCATTGTATCCTGGTCAGACCTCCTTTCACCCAAGCAAATCAGATCTCACACTTTGCACTGTTGAGGAGCAGTACCCCAAAACAGTGTCTGCAAATTGAAATTCTGGTTTTGGCTTTGATCCTAAGTAATGTGACAAGGCTCGTTAAAGGGTTGATATTGACTTTTAGGATTGCTACTTCCTATTGGTGGCACTAGCGTTCAAGATTTCTTCCTCTTTGAAGATACAATTTGCATATTTAATTTCCCATAGGAGCATTGCAAGGCTTAAAAGTCTCCTCACCATGGCATGTCAGGCTTAAAAGAATACAAACTAGTCCTTTCTCTTCCTCCTTTTTTGCAGATATAACTAATATCAACATGGAAGATAGTCTGGTCATTATTGATTTTGCAGGTAAACAGCAGTTTTATTAAAAAAAACTAAATAGTGATTCAAAATCAATTGAAATGCTCACTGACATATGCCTTGGGTCTTAATCAGGTTTTGATATTCCCTCCTCATTAGCGGTGTTATACCAATTAATGTGCTAGCTAATTATGTCCAAGTAAGTGTGGCCACACCTGAGGTTAAAGGGATTGTCCTGCCTTAAGGTACAGATCTGCAGTCACTCTATTTGACTGCTTACTTGTGAATCCTCACACATCCTGTGTTCTGTAATTATTCTCTGGTACAGGTGATGGGAGCAGAGGGTGCGTTATTGCAAGTATTTAATTTGCATTCATTTGGCACTTGATGGCTAGATGTATGCAGCCTCACTCAATGCAAGTGTACTGAGCGAGGCCGAACATCTAGTCAGAATATGACCAGAAGTAGTCAAATCACATACATGCAGTCACTTGACTGCTCACTCCTGATGCTGGTACTTAGGAATCCTTACAGTGTGCAGTGCACGAGTTTTGATGATTCACAAGTTTGCACATAAACTGACTGCAGACTTGTACCCTAAGGCCGGGCAACCCCTTAAGTCTTCTCTGGCTGATGTAATGTTCTGATTTGTAGAAAATGGAGGCAGTCGCACAAATCAAATCTAAAATTGTTTGACTTTCCACTCACAGTGAATTTTCTATCATTCAGTTAGATCATCTGTAGTTATTACCTATCTCCCTCTCTCCACATATATCAGTGACACCCCAAATTTGAGAGAATGCAAATCACTCCTTTTCTATCTCCTCTTCTTTGCAGATAACACTAGTACTTACCTGAAAAATAGTGCGGTCATTACTGTATAGATCTTTGACAGATGAATAATTTTTACAGTAAACATCAGTTTTACCCTTAAAAATAAGTGGCAATTAAAAATCAATTGAAAACCACAATGACATGCAGTTCAACCTGGTCATCTGCTGCATCATGCCTACTCTGTGTGTCTTTGTATACAGATATATTAGGTCTCTCTTTTTTCGATTCATGGGCTTTTTTCATTTTAAAAAGTTATTTGTTTTGGTAATTATTAATTTCAAAACAAGTCAGCAATATATTGGCCCATCTAAATATGTGGTCATATAACATTAATGGCCTCAGCTTAATATTTATGCTGGGACATTGCATTAAAAAATTGTCTCTGACTAGAGATGGGCGAACCTAACCAGTAAAGTTCAACATCCTTCCCAAACACCTACAGTTTGGGCACTGACACTGAACACAGATTTCACCATGAAGTCCTTTTTCCTGTTGGGGACCGGCACAGGTGTTTGCCGCACTGTCATGTGCATGACATTGTGGCAAACACTGCTTCTAATCAATGATGAAATCATTACTGTCAGAAGGCAACGAATCCTTAAATAAGAAAAATGGTGTGGATTTCCCTATGGTTTGGATAATCAGCCAGACAAAACTTACAGCTGCAGGCTGTAACCCTCAGCTGTCAGCTTCAGCAAGGCTGGTTATCAACAATAGGTGGGACCCCATGCTGTTTTTCATCATTTTAAATAAGAAATTTAAAAAAAACGCATGGGCCCCCCCCCCCATTTTTGACAACCAGTCTTGTTAAAGTAGACAGCAAGGGCTGGTATTCTTAGGCTGGAAAGAGGCAATAGATATTGACCCACTGTTAGGGGTTGAGTTCCCCCCACTGAACAGGGGGAATCTCGAGCCATGTCTGCTGCGGTCTCCCGTAATGCATCAGCTGCAGTCGAGCCTGCTCAGTGGAGACATTGGTTCCAGCGTCTCGCTCAGCCTGATACTGTGCAAAGGGTTACTGTTATGAACAGGTGATTCAGAACCACAATGGACCTGGTGGTTACGAGCACAGAAAATGACCTGATAGTTGCTAATCACATAGGACGAGCTCTGAGACGTGGGAACTCTGCTGACCACAATTCCTAATCCTATCATACCACACTAAAGGTAGCCGTGGAGCGTTCCTGACCAGACCTAGACGCCTCGGCACAGCCTGAGAAACTAGCTAGCCCTGAAGATAGAAAAATAAGCCTACCTTGCCTCAGAGAAATTCCCCAAAGGAAAAGGTAGCCCCCCACATATAATGACTGTGAGTAAGATGAAAATACAAACACAGGGATGAAATAGATTTTAGCAAAGTGAGGCCCGACTTACTGAATAGACCGAGGATAGGAAAGATAGCTTTGCGGTCAGCACAAAAACCTACAAACAACCACGCAGAGGGGGCAAAAAGACCCTCCGCACCGACTAACGGTACGGAGGTGCTCCCCCTGCGTCTCAGAGCTTCCAGCAAGCAAGAAAAACCAATATAGCAAGCTGGACAGAAAAAATAGCAAACAAAAGTAACACAAGCAGAACTTAGCTTATGCAGGGCAGACAGGCCACAAGAACGATCCAGGAGAAAGCAAGACCAATACTGGAACATTGACTGGAGGCCAGGAACAAAGAACTAGGTGGAGTTAAATAGAGCAGTACCTAACGACTTAACCTCGTCACCTGAGGAAGGAAACTCAGAAGCCGCAGCCCCACTCACATCCACCAGAGGAAGCTCATAGACAGAACCAGCCGAAGTACCACTCATGACCACAGGAGGGAGCTTGACCACAGAATTCACAACAGGTTACTGCTGCCTTTCCAGGCTCTGCTTTTGTAGCCAGCACTGGTCAGCGGCGAGCAGGCTTTTTTGGAACTCAGTCCTGCTTTGTACACACTGAGCATGCCCACGGGAGGGCCTCTCATTGGAGGTCAGGGGTCACACGCTCAAGTCCTTTTAGCTCCAATTGGACCACAAGGAAGGTCTTTGTCTGCTGCAGCTATATAAGGTTCGCATGGCCGCATGGCCATGCTAGTATCAACCTATGTTATGGGCTTTGCTACTTGGTGGTCATGTCTGCATGTGGTCAGGATTGGCTAAAATAAGCCCTTAGAATACTGGCACCTCTGATGAGGAGTTTTGTATGCTTGAATCCAGGGCCTGGCTGAAATAAGCCCCTAGAATACCAGCACCTCCGGTGAGGAGTTGTTTGTGTGCTATGCTGTCTGCATGACCACTCTTTGCTTTGCTCAGTTAGGTAGCTGTGATCCTCTGTGAGGTTAACAGGGCACAGCATTTTCATATCTTTGCAATTCTGTTAAGTTAACAGAGTTCGCTTATACCGCCATATAGAGGCTCCAAGAGGTGAGTATGTAACTACGTTTTATTTTAATTATTTTCTTTTAACAGGGATATGGTGCATACTACGTGACTGGCCAATATACTACGTGACTGGGCTGTATACTACGTGACTTGGCAGTATAGTACGTGGCTCTGTGCTTTATACTACGTGGCTCTGTGCTGTATACTACGTGGCTCTGTGCTGTATACTACATGACTGGGCAATATACTATGTGGCTCTGTGCTATATATTACGTGACTCTGTGCTGTATACTACGTGGCTGGGGAATATACTATATGGCTGGCCAATATACTATGTGACTGGGCAAGCTGGGAAATATACTACGTAGCTGGGCAATATACTATGTGACTGGGCAATATACTACGTGAACTACGTGGCTGGGCAATATACTACATGGCTGGACAATATACTATGTGACTGGGCAAGCTGGGTAATATACTATGTGGCTGGGCAATATACTATGTGACTGGGCAATATACTATGTGGCTGGGCAATATACTACGTGACTGGGCAATATAATACGTGGCTGGGCAATATACTATGTGGCTGGGCAATATACTACGTGACTGGGCAATATACTACGTGGCTGGGCAATATACTACATAACTGGGCAATATACTATGTGAACTACATGGCTGGGCAATATACTACGTGGCTGGGCAATATACTACATGGCTGGGTAATATACTATGTGGCTGGGCAATATACTACGTGACTGGGCAATATACTACGTGGCTGGGCAATATACTACATAGCTGGGCAATATACTATGTGAACTACATGGCTGGGCAATATACTACGTGGCTGGGAAATATACTACGTGGCTGGGCAATATACTACGTGGCTGGGCAATATACTACGTGGCTGGGCAATATAATACATGGACATACATATTCTAGAATACCCAATGCGTTAGAATCGGGCAACTATCTAGTGGTTTAAATAAATTGCCCCAAAACAGCAAATAGGGATTCATTGTATATCACATAGGGGTCTCTAAATTAGATAAAGCATAACTTTTATTACTTATCTTAAAAACTTAAGTTAGCCATCATAAATATCATATATTGTATCATGCTGGTTAGCTTTTTAGATTATTAATAAAAGTTAATATTGAGTGAACCCCCAGAATTATATAATGGACCACAAAGAGTAAGTAAATATTTAAAAATGTATACGTATACAGTATACACTGAATATGTGCTTTTTCAATCAGATTGGTTGGGGTTCATTTTCTGAAACATTCACTGAACGTTCAACCCCTTAACACCTAAGATATGTGCGGCACAGCAAACAGGAGCACAAAGATGCTGTGTGAAAGTGCAGGCACGTACTCCACATTGTGTGCATGCTGAGGCAGGAGCTGTGCTCTCTTATCTTGAGATGCACATGGCTTCTTTCTGAGCAATCATCAGGCATCCCATCAATTTTCTTGCAATTAAATGAGCAATCATATATACAAAATAGTATGAAATGTGGTGCCTTCAGTCTTTTAATGACATGCCTTCTTTGTCGGAAATCTCAATAGTGACCTGTCATTTAAAGAACAGAGGAAGTCAGATTTTCTGAGGAATCAGAGACAGGGAGAAGAAAATCCATTGCACTGACCAGCCCCTGTGTGCTAAAATATATTTGCCAGAAAACGTCAAATGGTGATTAAAGAACAAAGTGAATTTCTTCACCAAAGGTATCAATTTAATTTTTATAATAGCCACATTACAGTAATATCTTTACTTTATATTACAAGTTCGTGGATCTCTTTAACACATATTTTTTCAAAGTTTTCTGCACTCTGAAACATTAAATGTGCTGGGTGCCACTGGAAGGGTTCAAGTGCAAAGTTATTAGGAAACAAGAAACAAAGTACACCAGTTATGGTGCAAAGTTATTTTGCTACTTCACCAGCTTATGTCTATGAAGCATCCAAAAATTACAACAGACCAATGTTTTGGTCCTGTCACAGATCTTGGTGATGGCCTCTTCAATAAACTTACAATGTGGAAAAAAAGAAAATGAAGGGAACACCAAACTCATAAGGGTCTTATCAGAGGGAAAAATAATGTTAGGTTAAAGAAGGAACTACTCACCTATCAGGGTTATATTAACCCACAACAACAGGATTCAAGATGGATCAACTGTTGCAGCACCTAAAGAATAGGATTCCCATTGTACTAAACTAGTGGCAGTAGAATGAGGGTGGTAGTCCGCACTGCTGATATGGATGCCTTGAAATCAGGAAACAACAATATGGATTTATGTGGCTTATTATCTACATGTTTCAAAGTTGGACCAATTTCTTCCTCAGGAGAACCACAGTACAGGGTCTTGGGATAGTATAGTATAGGATACATTGGTTTTCCTGAGGAAGAAATTGATCCAACTTCAAAATGTGTAGAGAATAACAAGCATGAACCATATTTGTTTTTTCCTGGTTTCTTGGCATCCATTTTGGCCGCGTGGTCTATCACTCTCATTCTCCCATCGCTAGTTCAACTTGCTAGAAAGATCATTGACGAGTATCTTTCTTAACACAAACTCATACTATACCCCATGAATACAAGCCTCAATTTCAAGCCTACTTTAAAACATTTTCCAGACAAGATTATCTTGAATAGGATCACTGCTAAATCTCCAAAATGGATGCATTAGGTATCTGTCATAACTCAGAACGGGATGGTTCAGCCTCTGTCCTGGTCACATCAGGATTAATGCTAATTTGCCTGTTTGGTTCTGGGGTGGCTATTTAACCCCTTAGTGACAGAGCCAATTTGGTACTTAATGACCGAGCCAATTTTTACAATTCTGACCACTGTCACTTTATGAGGTTATAACTCTGGAACGCTTCAACGGATCCTGCTGATTCTGAGATTGTTTTTTCGTCACATATTGTACTTCATGTTAGTGGTAACATTTCTTCGATATTACTTGCGATTATTTATGAAAAAAATGGAAATATGGCAAAAAATTTTAAAATTTTGCAATTTTCAAACTTTGTATTTTTATGCCCTTAAATCAGAGAGATATGTCACGAAAAATAGTTAAATAACATTTCCCACATGTCTACTTTACATCAGCACAATTTTGGAAACAAATTTTTTTTTTGTTAGGGAGTTATAAGGGTTAAAATTTGACCAGCAATTTCTCATTTTTACAACACCATTTTTTTTTAGGGACCACATCACATTTGAAGTCATTTTGAGGAGTCTATATGATAGAAAATAACAAAGTGTGACACCATTCTAAAAACTACACCACTTAAGGTTCTCAAAACCACATTCAAGAAGTTTATTAACCCTTTACGTGCTTCACAGGAACTGAAACAATGTGGAAGGAAAAAATGAACATTTAACTTTTTTTTGCAAACATCTTAATTCAAAACCATTATTTTTATTTTCACATGTGTAAAAACAGAAATGTAACCATAAATTTTGTTATGCAATTACTCCTGAATACGCCAATACCCCATATGTGGGGTTAACCACTTTTTGGGCGCACTGCAGAACTTGGAAGTGAAGGAGCGCCGTTTGACTTTTTCAATGCAGAATTGGCTGGAATTGAGATCGGACGCCATGTCACGTTTAGAGAGCCCCTGATGTACCTAAACAGTGGAAACTCTCCACAAGTGACCCCATTTTGGAAACTAGACCCCTTAAGTAACTTACCTAGATGTGTGGTGAGCACTTTGAACCCCCAAGTGCTTCACGGAAGTTTATAACGTAGAGCCGTGAAAATAAAAAATCGCTTTTGTTTACACAAAAATGATCTTTTCGCCCACAAATTCTTATTTTCACAAGGGTAACAGGAGAAATTAGACCACAAAAGTTGTTGTGCGATTTCTCCTGAATATGTCGATACCCCATATGTGAGGGTAAACCACTGTTTGGGCGCACCGCAGAGCTTGGAAGGGAAGGAGTGCCGTTTCACTTTTTCAATGTAGAATTGTCTGGAATTGAGATCGGAAGCCATGTTGCATTTGCAGAGCCCCTGGTGAGCCTAAACAGTGGAAACCCCCCACAAGTGACACCATTTTGGAAACTAGACCCATTAAGGATCTTATCTAGATGTGTGGTGAGCACTTTGAACCCCCATGTGCTTCACAGACGTTTATAACGTAGAGCCGTGAAAAAAAAATCACATTTTTTCTACAAAAATGATATTTTTGCCCCCAAATTTCTATTTTCACATGGGTAACAGGAGAAATTAGACCACAAAAGTTGTTGTGCGATTTCTCCTGAGTACATCGATACCCAATATTTGGGGGTAAACCACTGTTTGGGCGCACCGTAGAGCTTGGAAGAGAAGGAGTGCCGTTTTACTTTTTCAATGTAGAATTGTCTGGAATTGAGATCGGACGCCATGTCGCATTTGGAGAGCCCCTGATGTGCCTAAACAGTAGAAATCCCCCACAAGTGACCCCATTTTGGAAACTAGACCCCCCATGGAACTTATCTAGATGTGTGGTGAGAATTTTGAATTCCCAAGTGCTTCACAGAAGTTTAGAATGCAGAGTCGTGAAAAAAAAAAAAAAAAATTCCACAAAAAAGATTTTTTAGCCCCCAAGTTTTTATTTTCACAAGGGTAACAAGAGAAATTGGACCCAAAAGTTGTTGTCCAATTTGTCCTGAGTATGCTGGTACCCCATATGTGGGGGTAAACCACTGTTTGGGCGCATGGCAGAGCTCGGAAGGAAGGAGCGCCGTTTTGGAATGCAGACTTTGATAGAATGGTCTGCGGGCGTTATGTTGCGTTTGCAGAGCCCCTGATGTACCTAACCAGTAGAAACCCTCCACAAGTGACCCCATTTTGGAAACTAGACCCCCCAAGGAACTTATCTAGATGTGTGGTGAGAACTTTGAATGCCCAAGTGCTTCACAGAAGTTTAGGATGCAGAGTCATGAAAATAAAAAATATTTTTTTTTCCACAAAAAAGATATTGTAGCCCCCAAGTTTTTATTTTCACAAGGGTAACAGGAGAAATTGGACCACTAAAGTTGTTGTCAATTTATCCTGAGTACGCTGATGCCCCATATGTGGGGGTAAACCACTGTTTGGGCGCACGGCAGAGCTCGGGAGGGAAGGAGCGCCGTTTTGGAATGCAGACTTAGATAGAATGGCCTGTGGGCGTTATGTTGCATTTGCAGAGCCCCTGATGTACCTAAACAGTAGTAACCCCCCACAAGTGACCCCGTTTTAGAAACTAGACCCCCCAAGGAACTTATCTAGATGTGTGGTGAGGACTTTGAATGCCCAAGTGCTTCACAGAAGTTTAGAATGCAGAGTCGTGAAAATAAAAAAATATTTTTTTTCCACAAAAAAGATTTTGTAGCCCCCAAGTTTTTATTTTCACAAGGGTAACAGGAGAAATTGGACCCCAGAAGTTGTTGTCCAATTTATCCCGAGTACGCTGATGCCTCATATGTGGGGGTAACCCACTGTTTGGGCGTACGGCAGAGCTCAGAAGGGAGGGAGCACCATTTGAATTTTTGAGCGCAAAATTGGCTGTCGTGTTTGGAGACCCCCTGATGTACCTAAACAGTGGAAACCCCCCAATTATAGCTCCAACCCTAACCCCAACACACCCCTAACCCTAATCCGAACCTGATCCATAATCCTAATCACTAACCCTAACGATAATCACAACCCTTACGCCAAAACAACCCTAATGTCAACCCTAACCATAACCCTAATCAAAACCCTAAATCCAACACACCCCTAATCCTAATCTCAACCCTAACCTCAAACCTAACCCTAATCCCAATACACCCCTAATCACAACCCTAACCTTAACCCTAATCCCAAACCTAACCCTAATCCCAAGTGAAACTCTAATGCCAACCCTAACCCTAATACTAACCTTAATCCAAACCCTAACCCTAATCCCAACTCTAACCCTAACTTTAGCCCCAACCCTAACCCTAGCCCTAAGGCTACTTTCACACTTGCATCGTTTGGCATCCGTCGCAGTCCGTCGTTTTGGACAAGAAACGGATCCTGCAAATGTGCCCGCAGGATGCGTTTTTTGCCCATAGACTTGTATTGCCGACGGATCTTGACGGATGGCCACACGTCGCGTCCGTCGTGCACTGGATCAGTGTTTTGGCGGACCGTCAGCACAAAAAAACGTTCAATGTAACGTTTTTTTGTACGTCGCATCCGCCATTTCTGACCGCGCATGCGTGGCCGTAACTCCGCCCCCTCCTCCCCAGAACATAGATTGGGCAGCGGATGCATTGAAAAACTACATCCGCTGCCCACGTTGTGCACAATTTTCACAACGTGCGTCGGTATGTCGGGCCGATGCATTGCGACGGCCCCGTACCGACGTGAGTGTGAAAGAAGCCTAACCCTAAATTTAGCGCCAAACCTAACCCTAAATTTAGCCCCAACCCTAACCCTAAATTTAGCCCTAACCCTAACCCTAGCCCTAACCCTAATCCTAGCCCTAGCCCTAATCCTAGCCCTAGCCCTAGCCCTAACCCTGGCCCTAACCCTAGCCCTAACCCTAGCCCTAACCCTAATCCTAACCCTAGCCCTAACCCTAATACTAGCCTTAATCCTAACCCTAGCCCTAACCCTAACCCTAGCCCTAACCCTAGCCCTAACCCTAACCCTAATACTAGCCCTAACCCTAACCCTAACCCTAGCCCTAAGCCTAGCCCTAACCCTAACCCTATCCCTAGCCCTAACCCTAGCCCTAACCCTAACCCTAGCTCTAACCCTAGCCCTAACCCTAACCCTAACCCTAACCCTAATTTTAGCCCCAACTGCTCTTCTCCTGCCGGCCAGCAGATGGAGACAAATGGCGGGCGCACTACGCATGCGCCCGCCATTTTCTTTTCCCCAGAAGACGCCGGCGGCCAGGAGGAGCAGCAGGAGGACCCAGGGACACCGGTAAGTATTATAGGGTCCCCGAATCCCCCTATTTCTCTGTCCTCTGATGTGCGATCACATCAGAGGACAGAGAATTACACTTTGCTTTTTTTTTTTTTGTTTTGCGGTCGCCAGTAAACAGTTAATTACCGGCGATCGCAAAACAGGGGTCGGTTAAACCATGCTCTTTGGGGTCTCGGCTACCCCCGGTAGCCGAGACCCCAAAGATTCCCCCGGGGCCGGCCGGCGGGCGCACTGCGCATGCGCCCGTCATTTTGAAGATGGCGGCGCCCACCAGGAGCCACGAGGAGCACCGGGGGAGATAGGTGAGTATCGGGGGGCTATCTTGGACCCCCTTTCTCTGTCCTCTGATGTGCGATCACATCGGAGGACAGAGAAATTAAAAAGAAATCGCGTTTTTTTTTTTTTTGCGATCGCCGGTAAACGGTTAATTACCGGCGATCGCAAATGTGGGGTCGGTAAAACCCCCCCCCGAATCATGTTCTCTGGGGTCTCGGCTACCCCCGGCACTCTGGGGGGTGCTATTTTCTTTTTCCACAGCGCCATTAATTAACGGCGCTGTGGTTTAAGTACCCTTAGCGGCCGCCGTTAAAAGGCGTATCGGCGGTCGCTAAGGGGTTAATGTTGGTTGTTCCTTGGTCTGGTGTCAGTGATACTTCCGTTACACTCGGCTAGTGTAGCTGACCCAGGTTACTCAGTTAACTATCGTTGTTCCTCTGTATGTGTGTGCTTATCTGTGTATGACCCATTTTTGTTCCTTGACTCGTTTCTGTCTCCTGTTTCTGTAACATCCTGACTTCTCTGGTTTCTGACACTTGGCTCTTCTCCTGACTATTCTGCTGCCCTGCAAACCTCATCTGGCTTCTGACCCTCTGCTTGCTCCTGACCACGTCCCCGTTACCGCTTCCAGCTGGCTCCCGTTCCATCGCGTGGTGATTGGCTCCGCTCTATCCTTCGCTCTGACCTTTCAAGTCCTGCTGGGCTTCAGTGCGATACACAAGGCACCTTGCGGTGCTCTTACTACTTCCTTGCTGGCCTGTGTCTTCTGCTAAAGCGCCCCCTAGGCTTCACCTCAGGTAACACAGGCGCTGTGTATCATAACAGTATAAAGAGCTCCGTGGTCATCTTGATCTCCAAGCTGCCCAATCCATACATATTATTTTCTGCTACAATGTCTCCAGTATCTCTACGGTCTTTATATCTTCTTTATTGTTCTCCCTGTCTCTACTTAGTGAGTATTTGTTTTTAAAAGTGAACAATCTTAAAAAATCAACCAATACAGGGCAAGAAAGTTAAAGATTTTAATATACAGACAATTTCGAAAGTAGTGTTTGATATAATATTTTGAATGCTTACATTTACATATCATCTAATATATAAATGCAGATCAGCAATCATTGTCTTACAAATTCTGCCATGAGAAGGTTAAACATAAAGGGATATATTATTATATTCATGATTGCTATGTTGGATGATTATTTTCAGTACAAGGATATAAAGTTAATGGGAAAGTGAGTATCACAAGCACAGATGGTAAGCTTTTATTTATATTGTGTGAATTTTCTTCGTAACCCTCAGGACTGCATTGTTTATTTCCTACAGCATCCATATGATGTTGTGCATATTGCATCATAGCCCTTGGGTTATGCTTCATGATAGAGTACAATTGAAAACATCTCGGAGTGCTGTACAGATGGAACAGAACTGGGAAACTGTAGCCTCAATTCAGTTTACCCCTTGGGGTTTTCTTTATTTTTAATATAATAGAAGAATAAAAGTAAAACAGAGATGGAAGATCGTTTTAAGCAGTACAAACACAAAGGATAAGCTATCTTCACTTCGTTAGGTTAACAAGGTTTTTTTGCTTTTGTTTAGTTTGCTTAGCTTTGCATTTAACAAATATTTCTTGACATTGATCCATTAAATATAATATGCAGCCAATTTCTTTTACTAATGTTATGCTTTTGTACTGTATCTTCATCACACTTTCCAAGCTGGAGCACACATGGATGGAGAAGAGCTATTGTGCAGGTTTTGTGTTTTGTCCCTTTTACCCACCGTCAGGTTCCGTTATTGTCGAAACACACATTAACATGCATATTTACATTAGTCACATACATATAACATATAATCTTGATAATACAATAGAGAGGCATTCACATTAACGTAATTCAGGGTAATTCACATACTACTTTAACTGGAAAAATTGCTGTAACTGCTAAAGAGATGGTTGACCGTACTGAAATTCAGACTGTACTTAATTTGGTTCATCATGAGAAGTGAGAGTAAAATTAAAGTCAGTGACGAGAAACATCCTCAATTGAAGTGTTCTTGCAATCTTGACTTGAGATAGACTTGCTACACGCCTTTCTGTGTGACGGTAGATTATGTGTGGTTCTTGCATTTTACTACTGCCAAATTCCTTCTTCATTTGTTAGCCGATTTGAGGGAGCATATTTTCACTGTGAAAACTTAGTCAATAAAAAGGTGAAAAGTGAGTTTCTAATGAAATTTGGAGGTCAAAATCCGCCCTCCAACCAGTATATTATGTCATTGGAGAATAAACTGGAACATTACTATTACTCAATAGAAATGATAGAGGACATTCGAAAATGTCTAAGGAAACAATTCAAGTTGTGAAGCATCAATGTCTGACATCCACACGTAAATTGTGGCTTTCACCAGGAAAAAGGCATGCCGTATTCCACATGTCAACGAGCGGCCAAGAAACGTCATATTCAATGGAACAGAATCACTGTCATTCGGCGATTGAAGTGGCCCAATAAACAAGAGAAAATAATTAGTTATTGACAGAGTTTTTTATTTGGGCCATTTCAATTGTCGGTATATAGTAACAAGCCTTGAACATTACAGGCTATGACCACAGACATCATCCCTAATACATTCGAGAATATGGAAAGGAGCATGCTGGTATACTTGGACCAAGGTATATACAGTCCAAATTTCAGTACAATAGTCTTTTTTAGAAGTAAAACCCCTTTTTTCGGGTAGAGTAGCAAGTGAATCACCCTGTATAAACATTCACACAATCATATATAAAATACACAGCATGCTGTATACACAAAACGCACAACATATACATATGACACATGCATATACACAATGTCAATTTTGTGTCAAATAGTATGGAGGATGGGCAAACCCCACACGTATCGCCACATAATGAGCATGGCTTCTTTAGGCCATCTACATCTCTGTTTTTTGTCTGTTTTTTGTCATCCAGGTTTGACTTTGATGCTACAATCAGATGCTTGTTAGCATCAGGTTTTTTTTTATTTGTTGTTTTTTTTTTTTTTTTTGGAAGTGCATTTGGACAGCAAGGTGGATTGCTGTTAAGGGAACTAGAGAGAAAAAAAAAATCTATAAATCTTCAGCATAGCGAGTGTGTGCGAGCTGAGTGTGAGCTGAGCGTAAGTGTGAACGGCGGTAAGTGTGACTTGTGATTCAGTGACTTTGGAGTCAGGGAGTTTCCAAGGGAGGAAGTACTGAATTGCTGTCTGTTTTTTTTTTTTTTTTTTTTTTTTTATTACTAATACTTTGTATTTATTTATTTATTTATTTATTTTTTTTATTATGTAACTTTTCTGACTGGTGCAATCCCCATTAGGAAATGTGCTCCACTCTTGTTAATGCCATCCAGTGCACATTTTGCCACATGTATGCAGTCCTTGAGCAGCCGATCGAGGGTGCATACTGCTGTGCGAGATGTGAGCACATTGTGCATTTGGAAAACCAGATTCTGAATCTAAATGTGCAGCTGGCAACACTGAGATCCATAGACAATATGGAGAGGAGTCTTCTGCTCACGGAGCAGACGCTCAATGGGACAGATGAGGGGGGATGGTGGGATGGAGCTGCAGGACGATGAAGCAGCAAGCTGGGTGACAGTTAGGAAGCGGGGTAGAGGGAAGAGTGCCAGGGAGGCTAGTCCTGATCTGGAACACCCCTATAAGTTTGCTAAGTTGGCAGATGAGGGGCGTGCCAGCACAGGGGTAGCACTGCTGCAGCCAGGCATGTCCTCTGAAAGCCGGAGGAGTGACTGATCCAGTAAGGAGGGAAATAGGAGAGCAGGGCAGGCCAGACAGGTGCTGGTAGTGGGCGACTCAATTATTAGGGGAACAGATAGGGCAATCTGTCACAAAGACAGGGATCATCGAACGGTGTGCTGCCTACCTGGCGCTCGAGTCCGACACATCGCTGATCGGGTGGACAGATTACTGGGAGGGGCTGGTGAGGAACCAGCGGTCATGGTGCACATTGGCACAAATGACAAAGTTAGAGGTAGTGGGAAGGTCCTTAAAGATGATTTCAGGGAATTAGGCTGCAAGCTGAAAGCAAGGACCTCCAACGTGGTATTTTCCGAAATACTGCCGGTACCACGTGCCATGCCAGAGAGGCAACGGGAGATTAGGGAGGTTAATAAGTGGCTCAAGAATTGGTGTAGGAAGGAGGGGTTTGGGTTCCTGCAGAACTGGGCCGACTTCTCAGTTGGCTACAGGCTCTACGCTAGGGACGGGCTGCACCTCAATGGGGAGGGTGCAGCTGTGTTGGGGGAGAAAATGGCTAGAAGGTTGGAGGAGTGTTTAAACTAGGAATTGGGGGGGGAGGGTATTCATTTTATAGGAGGGGAAGATAGTGCAGATAGAGACCTGGGCACAAATAAGGAAGTTGGGGGTGGTGGTGGTATGGGGGGTGGGGTTAGAACAGTTAATAATTTAAGAAAGAACAGAGGTGCAGAGAGATACATAAAATGTATGTCTACTAATGCCAGAAGCCTTGCCAACAAAATGGACGAATTAGAACTAATGTTGTTGGAGCATAATTATGACATGGTGGGGATATCTGAAACATGACTGGATGAGAGCCATGACTGGGCTGTTAACTTGCAGGGCTATAGTCTGTTCAGAAATGACCGTACAGATAAGCGAGGGGGTGGGGTGTGTCTATATGTAAAATCGTCCTTAAAACCCATCCTGCGTGATAATATAGGTGAATTTAATGAAAATGTAGAATCCCTGTGGGTGGAGATAAGGGGAGGGGGAAAAAATAATAAATTACTGATAGGGGTTTGTTATAAATCTCCAAAAATAATGGAAGTAATGGAGAATATCCTCGTAAAGCAAATAGATGAAGCTGCGACTCAAGGAGAAGTCATTATTATGGGGGATTTCAACTACCCTGAAATAGATTGGGGAACAGAAACCTGCAGTTCCAGCAAAGGTAATCGGTTTTTGACAACTATAAGAGACAATTACCTTTCACAACTGGTTCAGGACCCAACAAGAAGGGGGGCACTGCTAGACCTAATATTAACCAACAGGCCAGACCGCATATCAAATATAAGGGTTGGGGGTCACTTGGGTAATAGCAATCACAAAATAAAAAGTTTTCATGTATCCTTTAAAAAGATGTGTAATAGAGGGGTTACAAGGACACTAAACTTCAGGAGGGCAAATTTCCAACGGATGAGAGAGGATCTTGGTGCAATTAACTGGGACGATATCCTGAGACACAAAAATACACAAAGAAAATGGGAGACGTTTATTAGCATCCTGGATAGGACCTGTGCACAGTATATACCGTATGGGAATAATCATACTAGAAATAGGAGGAAACCAATATGGCTAAATAGAGCTGTAAGGGGCGCAATAAGTGACAAAAAGAAAGCATTTAGAGAATTAAAGGAAGTAGGTAGTGATGAGGCATTAAATAAATACAGAAAATTAAATAAATTCTGTAAAAAGCAAATCAAGGCAGCAAAGATTGAGACAGAGAGACTCATTGCCAGAGAGAGTAAAAATAATCCTAAAATATTCTTTAACTACATAAATAGTAAGAAACTAAAAAATGATAGTGTTGGCCCCCGTAAAAATAGTCTGGGTGAAATGGTGGATGGGGATGAGGAAAAAGCCAATATGCTAAATGACTTTTTTCATCAGTATTTACACAAGAAAATCCCATGGCAGACAAAATGACTAGTGATAAAAATTCCCCATTAAATGTCACCTGCTTAACCCAGCAGGAAGTGCAGCTGCATCTAAAAATCACTAAAATTGACAAATCTCCGGGCCCGGATGGGATACACCCTCGAGTACTGCAGGAATTAAGTACAGTCATTGATAGACCATTATTTTTAATCTTTAAAGACTCCATAATACTAGGGTCTGTACCACAGGACTGGCGTATAGCAAATGTGGTGCCAATATTCAAAAAGGGGACAAAAACTGAACTCAGAAATTATAGGCCAGTAAGCTTAACCTCTACTGTGGGTAAAATCCTGGAGGGCATTCTAAGGGATGCTATACTGGAGTATCTGAAGAGTAATAACCTCATCACCCAGTATCAGCACGGGTTTACTAGGGACCGGTCATGTCAGACTAATTTGATCAGTTTCTATGAAGAGGTAAGTTCCGGATGGGACCAAGGGAACCCAGTGGATGTAGTGTATATGGACTTTTCAAAAGCTTTTGATACGGTGCCAAACAAAAGGTTGATACATAAAATGAGAATAATGGGGATAGGGGAAAATATGTGCAAGTGGGTTGAGAGCTGGCTCAGGGACAGGAAACAAAGGGTGGTTATTAATGGAGCACACTCGGACTGGGTAGCGGTTAGCAGTGGGGTACCACAGGGGTCAGTATTGGGCCCTCTTCTTTTTAAGATATTTATTAATGACCTTGTAGGGGGCATTCAGAGTAGAATTTCAATATTTGCAGATGACACTAAACTCTGCAGGGTAATCAATACAGAGGAGGACAATTTTATATTACAGGATGATTTTTGTAAACTAGAAGCTTGGGCTGATAAATGGCAAATGAGCTTTAATGGGGACAAATGTAAGGTCATGCACTTGGGTAGAAGTAATAAGATGTATAATTATGTGCTTAATTCTAAAACTCTGGGCAAAACCGTCAATGAAAAAGACCTGGGTGTATGGGTGGATGGCAAACTCATATTCAGTCGCCAGTGTCAGGCAACTGCTACAAAGGCAAATAAAATAATGGGATGCATTAAAAGAGGCATAGATGCTCATGAGGAGAATATAATTTTACCTCTATACAAGTCACTAGTTCGACCACACTTAGAATACTGTGCACAGTTCAGGTCTTCGATGTATAAGAAAGACATAGCTGAACTAGAGAAGAGCGACCAAGGTTATTAGAGGACTGGGGGGTCTGCAATACCAAGATAGGTTATTACACTTGGGGCTATTTAGTTTGGAAAAACGAAGACTAAGGGGTGATCTTATGTTAATGTATAAATATATGAGGGGACAGTACAAAGACCTTTCTGATGATCTTTTTAATCATAGACCTGAAACCGGGACAAGGGGGCATCCTATGCGTTTGGAGGAAAAAAGGTTTAAGCATAATAACAGACGCGGATTCTTTACTGTAAGAGCAGTGAGACTATGGAACTCTCTGCCGTATGATGTAATGAGTGATTCATTACTTAAATTTAAGAGGGGACTGGATACCTTTCTGGAAAAGTATAATGTTACAGGGTATATACACTAGATTCCTTGATAGGGTGTTGATGCAGGGAACTAGTCTGATTGCCGTATGTGGAGTCGGGAAGGAATTTTTTTCCCCAATGTGGAGCTTACTCTTGCCACATGGGTTTTTTTTTGCCTTCCTCTGGATCAACATGTTAGGGCATGTTAGGTTAGGCTTTGGGTTGAACTAGATGGATTTATAGTCTTCCTTCAACCTTAATAACTATGTAACTATGTAAGTTGTGGTCTGTGTCAATGGGTTGCTTTCAAATTAGCCTACCTCTCTCTAATCCCATGCATTGATTAATAATTTATGTGCTAATGTTTGTGTTCCTGCCTTATCTGTACAGTTCCACACATTTTCTTATTCAGTGCATGGTGCTATATCTATTGTTAGTACAGGTGTCAACTCATTATCTTTCTGGACACGTTAATTTTTGAGAGATTTAGTTTCTTTCAACATTCTTTAGCAACTTGATATTTCAACAGGTTTCATCTTTTCATTATACATTGTATAGTTAGGATAATAAATATTCTATTGCTCATCTTCATGTTGGTCAATTTTTGGGGATATCAATTCTTACCTTAGTAGTGGTTACTGGAGGTTTGTCACTGCCATATTGTGGACATGACCTGTTGGTATTTTGTACTAATTTTTCTCATTGTAATGTTTTTAACTTGTAATTGCTTTCCTCTGTATGATGTTCAATAATAAAATATATACTTTCTATTTATATTGGTGATCCCTTACATAGCATGCTCCTTTTTCTTATTTCTTACACACATTCTGGTTTGACTCTGGATCTTTCGGTCTGTATGATTCCGAGTGCCGCTTTTAAGTGTATCTCCAGGTTTTCTTTTTAAATTTGGTTTTGATCTTATTGGTGAGCTTCATCATCATCATCATCATCATTGTCATCATCATCATTTCACACCTCTCACGCTCATTTCATCATTTACACTTTGTAAAAATCACTCAATGTAATAATCACTATCATTTTCCTCTGTAATGTTTTTTGAAAATTCTCATATGATCTTGTCAATGCTTTTTTTGTGACTGCATTACATATTGGCATATTTATGTTTCATGTTAGTAATTGCTTAATTGACATACAGTTTGTTATAAGTCATTATTATCCACCATGATGTTGCTTGACAAAAGGCTCAAGCAATTGTGATCTGAAATGTGGTCATTTTTTGCACAAGATCAAATAAACTACATCTTTATAATTAAATCTTTTTGAGTGCTGTGTTCCTTATGTGGATCTATGTAGAATAAGCTGTAAACTCTTACCTCTTTCTCCAATGCTGTAACAGCATAAAATGGTGCTGCTTGACCAGTCCTCATCTTTCATACTGGCTATGATAGACCCCTTGACTGCCTACGCTAGACCATGTGACGTGATAGCGGCATGATATTACAGGGAAGCCCCCCAGGCTGTGGGGTATTTATTCTGCTCTGTAACTGTGGGAAATGGCACTGAGCATTTTTTACTAAATGATCCACATGAATTGAATCACAAATTTCATGAATACTTGGGAACCTGCAAATTTCAAGAAATTTCTCCACGGATCAGTTTGAATATCAGTAAATGATCCATTCTTTTTGCTTAGCTCATTTGTATGATTAACCACAGCCCTATGTACATGATTTAATTTGTGCTAATTTGTTATTCTCTGATATATTTTGTGGCCTGCTTGCACATAGGAAGGTGATCTGTCTGTTAATGGTTGCAGTGTGAAAGTGTATGCACGTATTACATTGATACCAACAGGTGAGCTGGCCCAAGTTTTTGTTTTTAGCATTTAATTTATGCATGGCCAGCCTTACCTATGTGTAACTGCGGTCACAAAGGGTATAAGCTACCAAACATCAGAGAGGTCCACCGCAGGAAGACAGCAAGTCAGTTTTAGTGCTGCTTTTGCTACACTCACTGTGAGTTTACTGTCTGCCGTGTCTCTTGTTCTGTTGCTCAGCCTGCCGAAGAGAAGTATGGGGGTAGGAAAACCATTATCCTGCTGCAAATTTGCACGCCCTAATCATATCCCGCCTTGACTATTGCAGCCTCCTACTCTCTGGCCTCCCCTCTAACACTACTGTACCACTCCAATCTATCTTACACTCTGCTGCCTCACTAATCCATCTGTCTCCTCATTATTCCCCAGTTTATCCTGTAGGGTCCAGTTCAAAACCCTAACTATGACATACAAAGCCATCCATAACCTGTCTCCTCCATACATCTGTGACATGGTCCCCCAGTACTTACCTGCACGCTACCTTCTATCCTCTCAAGATCTCCTTCTCTACTCCCCTCTTATCTCTTCCTCCCACAACTGCATACAAGACTTCTCCCATGCTTCCCCCATAATCTGGAATTCTCTAAACCAACACATCAGAATTTCGCCTACCACAGAATCGTTCAAAAGGAACTTGAATACCCACCTTTTCCAACAATACTACAACCTGCAGCGATCCTCAGTCTACTGAACCACCGCACGGCCAGCTCTACCCTCTCCTAGTGTATCCGCACCCATCCCCTGCACACTCGTTGACAGAAGTTATGTCGCTGATCCATGTTATGTAAATAAAAGCTTATAACCTGACATTAAATTCATCCATTGATTGTTTAAATTATTCTTTTGAAAGCTGAAACCCTCCGAAATGTGGCTTAGGTTAAGAAAATAAATAGGCATCAGTGCAGAAATATTGATCAGTTAATGGACACAGAATGGTCAGATTTTGGCAAGACAAAAAGTTTTGTCCCCTGGTCATATACAGTAATGCACCCAATCCTAGTTTACATCCTCACCTGTGCTCAGTACATGATCGCTTAAATAGTGTGTGTATAAAAAGAAACCCAGCGACCCAAACATTCACTTGAACTGCAACTTGAGCTCTGACAACATGACAAAAATCCACCCTGCGACCAAAGCCTGGATTATAAAGAGGCTGAAGACCAGATCCACTGCAGAGATGGCTGGCACCTTTAATGTGTTTCAGCGTTAAGTACAAAGAACTAAAAAAAAGATTTAAAGAGACTGGAGATGTGTTTGACAAGCCCAGGTCTGACAGACCCCGCAAGACAACTGCTCAGGAGGAACGTTTGTTGGTTATAAAATCCAAAGCAAGCCCCTCTTCCACTGCAGCAGAGCTCCAACAGGCCTGTTTACCTCAAGTCCCTGTGTCAACTAGTACAGTTTTTAGGATTCTGTCTCGAAATGGCCTCCATGGTCGAATCAGTGCCCAGAAGCCAGCACCAATCAAAAGGCAAGTAAAAAACCGTGTGGCATTTGCAAAGTCCCAGAGCCTGCTAAACAGATGGATGCTGGAAAAGTGGCAAAAGGTGGATTTCGCTGATGAATCTTCAGTAGAATTACACTACAGCTGCCGCAAATACTGCAAGAGACCTACTGGAGTTCATATGGATCCAAAAAAATACACCCAGAAAATAGTTAATTTTGGTGATGGAAAGATCATGGTCTGGGGTTACATTCAGTATGGGGGTGTGCGAAACATTTGCAAGGTGGAAGGCAATATCAATAGCCTAAAATGTCAAGTAGTATTAGCTACCTCTTACATTCCAAATCATAAAAGAGGTCAAATTCTGCAGCAGGAGGGTGCTCCATCTAATACATCCATCTCTACAACAAAGTTCCTTCAGGCAAAAAAGATCAGGGTGCTCAAGGACTGGCCAGCCCAGTCACCAGACATGAACATACAGTAATTGAGCATGTTTTGGGTTGGATGAAAGAGGAAGATTGGAAGACAAAACCAAAGAATCTAGATGAATTCTGGGAGTCATGTACGACTGCATTCTTGGCTATTCCTGATAACTTCATTAATAACATAGTAACATAGTTAGTAAGGCCGAAAAAAGACATTTGTCCATCCAGTTCAGCCTATATTCCATCATAATAAATCCCCAGATCTACTTTCTTCTACAGAACCTAATAATTGTATGATACATTATTGTTCTGCTCCAGGAAGACATCCAGGCCTCTCTTGAACCCCTCGACTGAGTTCGCCATCACCACCTCCTCAGGCAAGCAATTCCAGATTCTCACTGCCCTAACAGTAAAGAATCCTCATTGTTGAACCACATGGATGCAGTCCTTCAAGCTCATGGAAGTCACAGGTCGCTGGGTTTCTTTTTATACACACACGGTAATTAAGCGATCATTTACTGAGCACAGGTGAGGATGTAAACTAGGATTGGGTGCATTATATGACCAGGGGACAAAACCTTTGTCTTGCCAAAATCTGACCATTCTGTGTCCATTAACTGATCAATATTTCTGCATTGATGCCAATTTATTTTCTTAACATAAATCACATTTCGGAGGGTTTTAGCTTTCAAAATAATAATTTATACAACCAATGGATGAATTTAACGTCAGGTTATAACCTTTTATTTACATAACACGGTTAAGCGTCATAACTTCTGTCAGGGAGTGTAGACTGTGAGTGCTCACGGGCAGAGTCCTCTCTCCTTCTCTGCTTGCGTGCCTTGCATTGCTCATTTTATTGTACTTGTTTGTGTATGCCCTTTTTTCACATGTATAGCGCCATGGAATAAATGGCGCTATAAAAATAATAATAATTCAATCTACTGTCCTGTTATAGTGCAGGCAGGCTTTAATAAAAGGATCTGCAGGACATCAGCTGAATGAGTAGCACTACACTGCTCAATAGTGTGTGTAAGGTCACTCAACAGAGGCACTGAGGAGGGATGTGAGTGAGAATTGGAGAGGGTGTTAAAAAACTGCTAAGGTAGTATGAGAATATATGTGCAGTTGTTACTACGGGTTGGGAAGGGGGATAATTGCTTATGATCATACTTGAAATGGGCAATATTTTAAGAGATGCATATGATTATGTTACTGGGTTGGATGGGCTTCAGTTTCCCATAATGGGTTCTGTGTGGTTAAATGAAATACATAGAAACCACAAAGCAATATAATTAAACACACGCATATTTTGCAAGATAGCATCCCCCTTAAATATTAGTAAATAAAAGTTTTGAAATTAAAGAGTAAAAAAAAACAGGACTAGTGTATTCCTGTCTTCATGTGTCAGAAAGTAGGTAAGATGTGAAAGGCCTAGAGAGGAGATTAGAAATAGAAGATGAATGGCAGATGGGGAGAGAGGACTATCAATTGGAATGTTAATGTTCCCCATAATGAGAGTGGGAATGTCATAGATTCGAAATTGAGAAAGGCAGGTAGCAAAATGATCCAGCAAGAATTGGATTTGGCCCGAAGTACCATATACAACTGCCTCTCACAGGTAAAAGGGCTGTAAAGGTCTAACATTATGTACCATAAAAGTATGGAATATATCCTCAAAAGTACATATTTTTAAAAGAAGCAGATCACCATGTCTGATTTCAGCGCTACCAGACGACAATGATGTTAGCTGCCTTCAGCAGCCTGCGCTTGGGATCAGCGGGAACTGTACCTCTTCTGCTGGTGGCTGAATACAACTCCCATCATTTTCTCCTAATGCTCTGATATCTGCATGACCAGGAGACACTGATGAGAGTTGCCTTCAGCAGCCAGCTGGCGCCTGAGAACAGCGAGAATTGTAACACCCCTTCCAGGGTGCCTGTACATGTCATGCTAAAGATACACAGATTTTATCCGTGCGTCATCAGTGTGCACATGTGCAGTACAAATTGTCTCCTTGATGCACAAAAAAAGGGACATGTCTGCAGGTTTTTCACACATACACGTCACATGGACATATAATTTTTAGCATCAACGCCACTTGCCATGTTTGGAGGAAGAATAAGGATGAATAGAGCCTCAAGAACACAGAAGAGCCCTGGCTATGAAGCATGGTGGGGGAAACATCATACTTTGGGGTGCTTTTCTGCAATGGGGACAGGAAGGATGCACTGTATTGAAGGAAGGATGGATGTCATGAAAATTTGGCCAACAAACTCCTTCCCTCATTAAAATAATTGAAGATGGGTGATTGCTGGGTCTTCCAGCCTAAAAATGAACAGAAACACACAGCCAGGGCAACTTAGGAGTAGCTCCGTAAGAAGCATTTCAAGGTCCTGGAGTGGCCTAGCCAGTCTCCAGACCTGAATCAAATAGAAAATCTTGGAGGGAGCTGAAACTCAATGTTGCCTAGCAACATCTCTGAAACCGTAATGATCTGAAGAAGATCTGTATGCAGGAGTGGGCCAAAATCCCTGTTGTGTTGTGTGCAAACTTGGTCAAGAACGGCAGGAAACGTCTGTCCTGTCATGATTCCAATGGCAGGGAATCACAAAAGGACAAGCACCAACGAGCTCTAGGGTGATGGAACCTGAGCTGACCGCGACCCTAAACCTGAACACACAAATAACAATAGCCGGGGAACGTGCCTACGTTGATCCTAGATGTCTCGCACCAGCCGAAGATCTAACTTCCCCTATTAGAAGAAACACAGACCTCTCTTGCCTCCAGAGAAACTCCCCACAGAAATAGCAGCCCCCCACATATAATGACGGTGAAATGAGAGGAAGGCACATACACAGTATGAAAACAGATTCAGCAAAATGAGGCCCGCTAAAACTAGATAGCAGAGGATACAAAAGTAAACTGTGCGGTCAGCAAAAAACCATTCAAAAAACCATCCTGTAATTACTTGAACTCATGTTCCAACTCATGGAACATGAGGAGCAATTACAGCCCGCTAGAGCAACCAGCAGCAAAGAAACACGTCAATGCAAGCTGGACAAGACAAAAATAAAGCAAACGTGGAACAAGAAAATCAAAAACTTAGCTTGTCCTGAAGATTACTGAGGCCAGAAGCTGAGGTAACAAAACACTCTGATAACCTTGATAGCTGGCCAGGAAATGACAAGAAGGCCCGGTTAAATAGGAAACTCCCAAATCCTAATAGAACAGGTGAACACCAGAGACAGCAGAACACAAATCACCCAGTACCATCAGTAACCACCAGAGGGAGCCCAAAAACAGAACTCACAACACTGTCCTCTGTATTTGCAAACAAAGGTGTCTGTACAAATGTTAAATTTTGTTTTTCTGTTGTATCAAATACTTATTTCATGCAATAAAATACAAATTAATTATGTAAGAATCAAACAATTTGATTTTCTGGATTTTTTTTTAAGATTCTGTCTCTCACAGTTGCAGTGTACCTACAATAAAAATTACAGACCTCTCCATTCTTTGTAGGTGGGAAAATTTGGGAGTGTATCAAATACTTATTTTCCCCACTGTATTTGATGTCATGATGCTCAATAATTTCAGTAACTTAGCTTTAAAAAAAACAGTAAAGTATAGAATGACATTGCTTAGCTTGCAGTCAGTCAGGCACATTTAAAAAGAGCTCCATTTAAGGCCATCAGATAACAGGAGGTAGTACTATATTTCTGCGGTGATGAAGCAATCAACAAGTATAACAATGATCTCAGCAACTACCCAAGCAGCTGAATCCTTTTTTTATTCTTCTGTTGATTCTCCTCCAAGATTGAAGAGTAACTCATATCTTATGGCATCCTCATTGCCATTTTTTTGAAACATCCATCAAGACTGCATGTGCAGCTTCTGTAGACAAGAGAAGAGGCCACTTCACCTTTTTACAGGAAGCACAATCTGAAGTACAGCTTCCATCTCACTGGCAGACAGAGTTGCAAAATTGTTACAGCACAGCAGAGCTAAAGAGCTTCAAAAAATGTGTTTGAAAAATGACAGAGTTAATTTCTAGTGATGAGCGAATACATTCTATTTGTTACTCTCATGAATAGTACGGTATTCGGGCTATTCATTGCATGGCGAGTAATTAGGTATTTGCCTTAGTATAACCCCTGGCAAAAATTATTTAGTCACCGGCCTTGGAGGATGTTCATTCAGCTGTTTAATTTCATAGAAAAAAAGCAGATCACAGACATGGCACAAAACTAAAGTCATTTCAAATGGCAACTTTCTGGCTTTAAGAAACACTAAAAAAAAAATCAAAAACAAAAAATGTGGTAGTCAGTAATGGTTACCGTATTTTCCAACATATAAGACGACCTTTTAACCCCTGAAAATCTTTTTAAAAGTCGGGGGTTGTCTTATACGCCGGGATTCGTCTTATAGGGCGGATGCATATGGTGGGTGGGGGGGGAGTGGTCCCGATGCTGCACACAGATACGCCGCCACCGCCCCTCAGCACAGAGCCCCCACACTGCACAAAAAGGAGCTGCCGCCACCCCCTGCACAGAGACCCCACGCTGCACATAGAAGAGCCTCAGACACCGCCCCCCCAGCACAGAGAGCATCGCTGCTACAATGAGGTAATGGGGGATACTCCACTTACATCTTCCCTGTGAGGTGCCCCCTCTCTTTGTCATCGGGACCACTACACCCCACCATATGCACATTGGTCACCCGCCCCTATAAGATGACACACGGAGTATAAGAATACCCCTGACTTTTAAGAAGATTTTATATTTTAACTAGAAAAGTTGGGGGTTGTCTTATACGCTGGAAAATACGGTACTTTTTTATCCAAGCATAGGGGAAAAATTATGGAATCATCAATTCTAAGGAAAAAATTATGGAATCACCCTGTAAATTTTTATTCCCAAAACTAACACCTGCATCAAATTAGATCTACTTGTTAAAAATCACATGAGAAAGAAACTGGACCGTTGAAGCGCCAGCCAGGCGCGAAACGGCCGTCGTCCAGCTTCGCCGCACTCTTTGTACAGCACCCCCGGTCGTGAAGATGTACTGCACAGCATTTGAATAAAGTTCTCTGCACCGGATGATCAGTGAGTGCGCTCCAGTTTCTTTCGCTTGTGATTTATACGTGGATCCTTTCCAGCGGAGCTTCGCACCCAAGATCAGACACCTTGGCGCACTACTACACACAGGTGAGCGGATCCCACTTGATCGTGTTTGGCAGTGGTGCTGTCCGGCTGTTTTCTCTTATGTTTGCAGATCTACTTGTTAGTCTGCATCAAAAAGGAGTTATCACACCTTGGAGAGCTGTTGCACCAAGTGGATTGACATGAATCATGGCTCCAACACGAGAGATGTCAAATGAAACAAAGGAGAGGATTATCAAACTCTTAAAAGAGGGTAAATCAACACGCAATGTTGCAAAAGATGTTGGCTGTTCACAGTCAGCTGTGCCTAAAATCTGGACCAAATACAAAAAACATGGGAAGGTTGTTAAAGGTAAACATACTGATAGACCAGGGAAGATATCAAAGCATCAAGACCAGAAACTTAAAGCAATATGTCTCCAAAACACGAAATGCACAAAAATACAAATGAGTAACGAATAGGTGGAAACTGGAGTCAACGTCTGTGACCAAACTGTAAGAAACCACCTAAAGGAAATGGGATTTACATATAGAAAAGCTAAACGAAAACCATCATTAACACCTAAACGGAAAAAAAACAAGGTTACAATGAGCTAAAGAAAAGCAAACATGGACTGTGGAATATCAGCTGTGCTCTGGCCATTGCAGTCACAGGGAAGGTCCACCTAACCACAGACATATGGACAAGCTCTTGTGGACAGGGACAATACATTTACCTGATGGCACACTGGGATAACGTGGTGGAGTTTGGGATAGAGTCAAAGGCTGGGACATCACACATATTTCCCACACCAAGAAAAGCCGGCCCAACATCCATCAGGGTTTCAGTCTCCTCGTATTTCACTTCCTGTCACTCCTCCTCTTCATCCTCAGTGAATCTAGCCTCCCCATCACTCCCCATTTGGGAAATCTGTAGCACTGTCATGGCGAAGCATCAGCACACTCTGAGGAAGTTCATCTGTATAGGTGATAACTCTCACAACGCAGCCGAGCTGTTGAAAGGGATGGCGGCTTTAAAGCTCGGCAAGCTGGTTCACGTTCCATGCATGGTCCTCGTGCTGAACTTGGTTGCACAGCAGTTTTTAAAAACATACCCTGACTTGCCTGACCTAATTGCCAGGGTATGCCATGATGGCACACATTTCTGAAAGTCATCTCAGGCTTTTGCCTGTTTAGCTTTGCTGCAGCAGCGCTTTAACTTGCCTTGTCAATGACTGATTTGTGATCTGCCCACACGCTGGAATTCAAACTATCATATGATGGCAATGCTTAGTCAGAAGAAGAGAGCAGTCTCTGAATTCCAGCTTCTCAATGCCCATCAGAGTAATACTCAGCCCCCACAAATAAAAACTGCTCGGTGGGTGTGGTGTGGTGTGGTTATAATAGGTCGAGATGCCCACCTATCGTTTTATCTTTTCTTAGGTATATGGGTTATCTTAGTAGTACCTTTTCACGATCCACCCCCACATATTTAGGAGTCCCACGCCATAGTTTTGAGTTTAATGTATAACGTTGCGATATAGTGTTGGTATATTATCAATATATACCTGCTGCCCATGTATTCGCCATCAGTTGAGATGGCCGATGGTGCACGCGCGCATGCGCGCCACAGTGAGGTGTGTTGATCATCCTCCCCGCCGTCCAGAAGCGCCGAAGCAGGATATGACGTCACGAGGGATTTCCCTCCTCCTGCTTCTGGCGCCGGAAATGCCGGGGATGATGGTGCGGTGACTTCACGTTTGGCGGTGCGCATGCGCCAATTATGGCGCGTCATCACTGTTTCAGCTGGCAATGTTCCCTTAAATACCACCCCTAGCACATACACAAACACGACCCCCCGAGGAAGCCAACGCGAAACGCGCGTCGGGGCCGCCGGACGGACGCTGGCACCTAAACAGTGTGGGTAAGACAGGCAGAGTACCGTTTATTTATTTGAACTGGTTTAGATGTCACTGATGCAATATAATGTAGCGTTACCGGGTATGTGTAGTCGGCACTATGCACTTTTATGTGAGAGGATATTTTGAAAGACTGACATTTCCCTGGTAGGCTTTCGGTTTATGCTTTGTCTGCACCCTAGGTGTTATATGCAGCGGTTCCTGTCCGCCGTACATGAACTATATGTGTACACTGTATGTCGAGTCTGTTTTTTGTAACATTGTGTATTTATGTAATTATGAGATTTAATAAAGTTGTTACTATTTTTACTTCTGGGTGTCTTTATACTCCGTGGTTTGCTTGTAGGATTAATCTAGTAGTGGAGTTTACCCTGTATTAGTTTATGTCCATGATAGGGAATTTCCCTGTATCTGGTATGCATTAATATGCATCAGTGGTATCTGTATCTAGTAATTCTCTGTGTGTTCACAGTTGGTTGCATTGGTGCGATGGACTTCAAAGCACGTGAGAAAACGTGGCTTGTACAGCTCGACAAGGTGTTCAACGATAGTACATGTACGGTTTTAGACTCTAGATCAAGGGATGTGACGGACCTGACTATTAAATTCAAGGAGTTATTACATAAAAAAACTCGCCTGTGGTGGAATAAATCATTTCTGGAACGATACATTTCTTGTGGACTGATCCCAAGAGGGCTACGGATTCAAGTATTTCCGTCCTTTAGTATTGACAATGAAACGTTTAAAATTGACTGGGAGGAAGTTGCAGCTACCTGCTCCAAAGGATTTATGACTCTTCTTATAAAAAATAATGAATTAACTATTAATGAACTTGACAAAGAACTGGAAGGGATTCAGGAAGAACTTATTAAGATCCTTACCCCTGAAGCTAATGCCATCTTTAAAAATGAACTGGATTTAGATCTCCAGAAATGGGAAAAGGAGGTTGTAGCCCTAAAAACCAAAAAATATCAACGAGATGTTTCTGATGCCAAAAACAACAGGGTATACAGGTGGAGGAATATCCAGTTGAACAGGGGATCAGGATCAAGAATGAGATCTGTATCTTTCTCGTCAGTATCATCGACTGACGAGAAAAGGGAAGAAAAGGGAACGTTAGGATCAGAGAGGAATGATATATATAGAGATCGGTGGCAGAAAGTGACCAGATATGGTAACAAAAGAAAGGTCCCTACATCCCCCCAGAAAGACAAGAGGCCCAAGAATACCACACTCGAGGTAATAAATTTATCACAACATATTCTCACAGAGACCCAGTGTGAGGTTCTGGGCCTCGGTCTTTCATTTTCCCCATGCAATAATTATGATTATTTCACAGCACTGAAAGATTTGAATTTATTTTCGCGAAAACTTGTGTTGAAAAAACTACACTCCCGACACTCTATTGAGGGGACTTCGATATCCGACCAAGAGGTTGTCGCCATGTTGGAAGAACTGGAGCAAGAGTCTGCTAACCCTCCTACAGGTATACCTCCTCCTTTGATTCGTGCCAGGTCGACCACGTTCCCCCCTTTGTCATTATGCCCTCAAGTAGAAATTTTTACCAACCTAGTGGCTGCTGATTTAAAAACCATTAGCAATAAAAAAAAGAGGGATAATCTGACACGTTGTCAGAGAATGGCTTTGCAAGAAATCCGTGAGCTACGGGATGTTGTTGTAAAGCCATCCGATAAGGGGGGGAACGTGGTGATCTGGCCTACAGACAAATACGAAAGAGAGGCTTTCAAACAATTATGCAACAAAGAAGCTTACACCATGTTGCCCCAGAACCCATTACCAAAATTCATGAGGGAACTTGGAGAGATTTTGGAGGAGGCTTTGTATCAGGGTACCATCAGTAAAAAAACTTTTGATGGCTTGATAGTGGAGTACCCTGTGATGCCCACGTTTTATCTTCTACCCAAGGTCCATAAGGATTCAGTGAATCCCCGGGACGTCCGATTGTCTCTGGCATGGGAGGGTTATGTGACCCAATATGTAAATACATCGATTATTACCTGCGGTCACAAGTAGAAGCCCTACCCTATTATGTCAGAGACACTACGGACGTCCTGAGGAGACTGGATGGGCTTTCCTTGGAGCCAGACATGCTGTTAGTCACGGCAGATATCGAGACACTCTACACCTCCATCCATCATAATGATGGGATGGAGGCTGCTACTTTCTTTCTTGAATCCAGTAACATTTTTTCCAGATGTAGTGGGCCTGGTGTTGAGGCTCTTGCAGTTCATTCTAACACATAATTGTTTTACTTTTAAGGACCGATACTACCTCCAGAGTCGCGGGACCGCGATGGGGGCGGCGTGTGCGCCTTCGTATGCAAATTTATTTTTGGGATATTGGGAGAGAACAATATTCGGGGGCGCACACTCCGCCCCCCAAGTACTGGGGTGGTATCGGTACATTGATGATATTTTGTTTATTTGGCAAGGGCCGGTAGAGCAACTCCATTCATTTATGAAAGAATTGAACCGTAACAGCCTCAACATCAGGCTCACCTATAACTTCAGTAGGGAGAGTATCTCCTTTCTCGATATCTTGCTGCAGGCCCGGCTGGATGGCTCCATACACACGGATGTGTTTAGGAAAGAAACCTCAGTCAATGCACTCCTCCATGCCTCCTCATCCCACAATAGCTCCACTATAGGGGCGATTCCAATAGGACAGTTCTTAAGGATGAGGAGGATATGTTCTTCGGAGGAGGCATTTACGAGGCAATCTGTGGACCTTGGGGAGAGATTCCAATCACGTGGATACAGCAATAGGAGTATAAAGCGTGGGTACTCTCGGGCCAAAAATCAGAAAAGATGTGATCTACTGTCACAGCCACTCAGAACGAAGAAAAAAGATGATGAGAAAATCCGATATATTTCTACATTTAATCATCAGTGGGGAACAATGAGAAGTATTTTGAGGAGACATTGGCCTATTCTGAAGACCGAACCCACCTTGGCCAAGTATCTCTCTGATGAACCCCTGATGACAGCGAGAAGATCAAAAAATCTGAGAGATATGTTGGTCAAGAGTCATTACATTACCAAAAATCCATCGATATTTGGAGGTGGGAAGAAAAAATGGGGTTTCTTCCCATGTGGTGACTGCCTGGCGTGTCGGAATCATGTGAGGACACTGTCCTTTGCCTCTGCCGATGGGAAAAAAGAATTTAAAATAACGGACTACATCTCCTGTAGTACCACTTATGTGGTTTACATGGCAAGATGTACATGTGGCTTGTCATATGTGGGACTAACCTCACGTGAATTGAGGATCAGAACCCGTGAACATATTAGAGACATCATGGCGGCTAAAGAGGCGAAGGATATTGTGTCCCTAAAGACGATTCCTAGACATTTCAGGCAGCACCACAAATGCAATCCTAAAGATCTGAGTGTCTTCGGAATAGACCACGTCAGGAGTGGAATAAGAGGCGGAGATTCGAAGAAAAAACTCGCACAATTAGAGTGCCGTTGGATTACGGTATTGGGCACTTTGGCCCCACATGGCCTAAACGAACAAATTAGTTTCGCTCCATTCTGATAGATTGAATGATATCGGGTTTGTTTATATATCCCTTGTCTAGATTTTAATTGTGTGTGTTTTATGTTTTTTAGTACCTGTATCGCATGTAGTCACTCCATCATTGTTTGTCTCTGGGGTGGTATGAAGACATCTGGACATCTGGACAGCGGCGTCTCCTGATAAAAGAAAAAGATTGAAGAATAATCTATCTGGCGGCTTTCTATGCTATTATAGATATACAGTAGCAAGTAGAATGCAATGTTTTGCATGTGTGGCAGCAGTTATTTGTTGGTAGGATTTGTTTATATATTTTTTTGTACACTCTTTTGTATTGTTTATATTTTTGTTATAATCCTTTATATATTTTTTGTTTGTGTTTTTCCTGTATATTTTTTTGACATATATATGTTTATCATATATTCTCACTTTTTATATGAATATATTATATTGTATAACTTATGGTGGAAAAGCTGGATGTATATTCAAGTTTTTGCCGCCTTTATTTTATATATAATAGTCGGCATTTATATGCACATATGCTGTTTCTGGTATATTTTATTATTAGATTAGTTTACAGGTATGAGAGGTGGCTAGTTTTTATATCGGGCGGGTTATAATAGGTGGAGATGCCCACCTATCGTCTTATCTTTTCTTAGGTATATGGGTTATCTTAGTAGTACCTTTTCACGATCCACCCCCACATATTTAGGAGTCCCACGCCATAGTTTTGAGTTTAATGTATAATGTTGCGATATAGTGTTGGTATATTATCAATATATACCTGCTGCCCATGTATTCGCCATCAGTTGAGATGGCCGATGGTGCACGCGCGCATGCGCGCCACAGTGAGGTGTGTTGATCATCCTCCCCGCCGTCCAGAAGCGCCGAAGCAGGATATGACGTCACGAGGGATTTCCCTCCTCCTGCTTCTGGCGCCGGAAATGCCGGGGATGATGGTGCGGTGACTTCACGTTTGGCGGTGCGCATGCGCCAATTATGGCGCGTCATCACTGTTTCAGCTGGCAATGTTCCCTTAAATACCACCCCTAGCACATACACAAACACGACCCCCCGAGGAAGCCAACGCGAAACGCGCGTCGGGGCCGCCGGACGGACGCTGGCACCTAAACAGTGTGGGTAAGACAGGCAGAGTACCGTTTATTTATTTGAACTGGTTTAGATGTCACTGATGCAATATAATGTAGCGTTACCGGGTATTTGTAGTCGGCACTATGCACTTTTATGTGAGAGGATATTTTGAAAGACTGACATTTCCCTGGTAGGCTTTCGGTTTATGCTTTGTCTGCACCCTAGGTGTTATATGCAGCGGTTCCTGTCCGCCGTACATGAACTATATGTGTACACTGTATGTCGAGTCTGTTTTTTGTAACCTTGTGTATTTATGTAATTATGAGATTTAATAAAGTTGTTACTATTTTTACTTCTGGGTGTCTTTATACTCCGTGGTTTGCTTGTAGGATTAATCGGTGGGTGTGGATGGCTGACCTATGTGAGGTTCTTCAAAACTTTGAGTACTGCACCAAGATGGTGAGCGCTGATGACGCTATTATGAGCATAGCTATAGCGCTATTCTGTCTATTAAATTGTTTGCTGTACATTCTCAAAGAAGAAACTTTGAATGCTGAGCAGTTGGCTATGAAGAAAGGTTGTACAGTGGCTGATACCACACAGCCCAGCCTCACACAGTATTTTCAAACCACATTGGATAATGATGAGGAACAAGAGGAGGAGCAGGATTTTTTGCTCTGCGCTACAGATGGGACTCCCAATCCCAGCTTCATGCCTGTCCAGCATGGATGTTCTGAAGAGGAGGACGAGGCTATGTGTTGTTAGGAGGAGAAGATAGCTAGTGTTCTTCCTGGTGAGGACACTGAGCGTTTGAGTCTTCGTTGTCTGCTACACATGGCAAAGTTCATGTCAAGATGCCTTTCCCAAGACCCTCATGCAAAAGACATTATGTCCACCTTGAAGTACTGGCTGTGCACCTTTCTTGACCCATGGTACAAGAAGAAATTTGCTTCTCTAATGTCACAGCCATATGTGCCATTTTCAATGCATGAATACCAGAGGGCTATAGGGGAAGACTTGCTCAAAAAATTACTCTCAGACAATGCTGGTTACAGAGGTACCGGCTCTTTTTGCCCGCAAGGATTACAGGGGAGGCCCAAAAACACCAAGTGCAACTCGAGGGGGGGTTATCCACCAACTTGGCCATTTTCATGAGACCGTCACATCAGCTATCAGCAAGGGCTTTCTGTGGGTGTAACTATGATGAGGAGGGACCAGTTTAGATGTGAAGGACTACTTAAGTGACCATTCCAGCATCCTTCCTGATTCTTCAGTGCCCTATAACTATTGGTTGTCCAATCTGCACACTTGGCCTGACCTCTCCTTCTACACCTTGGAGGTGCTGCCATGTACTGTTGCGAGTGTTTTGTCTGAGCGTGTTTTTAGTTTGGCAGGTGCAATCAGAATGGATAGGTGCACATGGCTGTCAATGGAAAATGCAGAAAGGCTTACTCTTCTAAAATTGAACACAGGCTGAATTTCCTTCAACTTTGTATGCTCTACAGATGACAGCAACATAATGTAAATGCAAAAACACATGGGCTACTTGCACAGTGAACAAGTCTGTAGAAACCTGTGCACACCACCAAGAAACTTGAAGACACAAAAAGAGCACAGCGAGGTCAAAAATACTCTGTTGTAAAAAAGTCACAGTAAATGAGCAAGTGCTAGCCAAAAGATGAAAAAAATACAGGGCATTTAGTTAATACGTTTTTTTGCAAAAAAAAGTGTATATTAAGCTGCTCCACCAATCGCCAAGGTATACCAATAATAGAGCAGTCCTATCTAATATATATGAACCCTATCTGATATATTTAAACAACCTGATCATCTGTATAGTACCTGTATAAGCAGGGTGCAGAGAGAAAATATCCATGTGGACATGCAGGATGGAACAGCTTTAGTGCAAATGGCCCACAGAGGAGTGGTGGACTCCCCAGTCTTGTAGAAACAAGAGAACAATTATAGAACCAAAAACACATGGGCTACATGTACATTAGATAGGACTGCTCTATTATGGGTTTACCTTGGTGATTGGTGGAGCAGCTTAATATACATTTTTTTTGCAAAAAAACGTATTAACTAAATACCCTGTATTTTTTTATCTTTTGACTAGCACTTGCTCATTTACTGTGACTTCTTTACAACAGAGTATTTTTGACCTCGCTGTGCTCTTTTTGTGTCATAATGTAAATGCAGTCCAAATGTTTTTTGTTTGGAAGTTGTCTTAATGTCCATCCCTTACCATCCAAAGCCATTTTGTTCAGGAAATCAACTCCTCATCCTTCTGCTTCTGCAACAAGTACCGTGTGAACAGGTTCCTACAGACTTGTTCAATGTGCAAGTAGCTCATGTGTTTCTGGTTCTATAATTGTTCTCTTGTTTCTACAAGACTAGGGAATCCACCACTCCTTATGGGTCATTTGCATCAAAGCTGTTCCATCCAGCATGTCCACATGGATATTCCATCTCTGAACCCTGCTTATACAGGTAGTATACAGATGATCAAGTTTTCAAATACATCAGATAGGGATTATATACATTAGGTAGGACTGCTCTATATGGGTATACCTTGACGATTTGTGGAGCAGCTTAGTATACATTTTTTTGCAAAAAACATATTAACTAAATACCCTGTTTTGTCTATCTTTTGACTAGCACTTGCTTATTACTGTGATTTTTTTAGAACAGATTCTTTTTTGACCTCACTGTGCTCTTTTGTGTCTTCAAGTTTCTTGGTGGTGTGTGAACAGGTTCTTACAGACTTGTTCAATGTCCAAGTAGCCCATGTGTTTCTGGTTCTATAATTGTTCTCTTGTTTCTAAAAGACAAGGGAGTACACCACTCCTTATGGGTCATTTGCATCAAAGCTGTTCCATCCAGCATGTGCACATGTATATTCCGACTCTAAACTCTGCTTATACAAGTACTATACAGATGATCAGGTTTTTAAGTACATCAGATAGGGATTATATACATTAGGTAGGACTGCTCTATATGGGTATACCTTGACGATTGGTGGAGCAGCTTAGTATACTTTTTTTGCAAAAAAAAGTATCAACTAAATACCCTGTTTTTTCCATTTTTTGACTAGCACTTGCTTTTTACTGTGATTTTTTTTACAACAGAGTATTTTTTGACCTCACTGTGCTCTTTTGTGTCTTCAAGTACCATATTTTGCGGTTTATAAAATGCACTGGATTATAAGATGCACCCCAAGTTTTGAGGAGAAAAATAAGAAAAAAATATTTTTTTATAAAATGGTGGTGCTTCTTACAATCCATGCGTCTTATTGCTTACCAGGGGTTTGGCTGTAGGTGAAGTGGGGTCCCAGAGTCGCTGCAAGCAGAGGCAGGAGTGGGGTGATGCTGTGGACCCCAGACTGGGAGAAAGAGTTGTTCGAATATGCAACGCTGAAGGTGATCGTTGGTGCGGGGGCTCAGCTGCCATTTTGTGAAAGCCCAAAGCCCCCGTTCTTCCATGGTTTATTTTGCCATGGAATCTGGGAAAATGGCTGTCGGGGCAGTGCATGCACAGATGGAGATTGTAGCGGTGAGATCTCATCTCCCGAGATCTTGGTGCCAAGATCTCCATCTGTGCATGCGCTGCTCCAGGCAGCCATTTTTCCCAGTGTCCACCGCAATGTAAACCATGGAAGTGCGGGGGTCCCGGGCTTTCATAAAATGTCAGCCTGGCCCCCGCATTACTGAACACCCACAGTGTCACACCTACAAACACCCCCTCATCCCAGCCTGTGGCCTGCTGCAATGCGCCACTCTTGCTTCCTCAAGCAACGACCCTGGGACCCTGCTCCACCGTGGCCAGTAAGGTATATTCGAATTTTAAGATGCACCCCGATTTTTCCACCAAATTTGGGAGAAAAAATTAGTATCTTATAATCCGAAAAATATGGTACTTATGTATACCCCACGTGGGAATTGTTTTTTAATTTTTGAAACCTTTGAATACTGTGCAATGGTGAAACCTGTACTCTCTATCTCTACCTCTTGTAATAACTGCTAAGTGTATTGTGAGGTCCCCACATCATGGTCTCTTTTGGCATGTTTGATACAGAACCTTTGGGTAATATTTGGAAAACTTTGCACATTGTGCAATGGTGAAACTTGTACTTCCTATATCTACCTCTTGTAATAACTGCAAAATGTATTGTGAGGTCCCCATAATGGTCTCGTTCAGCTTGTATGATACAACCCGTTGGGGTAATTTTTGGAAACCTTTGTACATTGTGGTCAAATTTCTACTCTCAATCTCTATATATTCTATTATTATACTTTTTTTTATTGTGTTGCCTTTCTCACGGTCTCTCTAACCAGGGAGTCTGATGTTGTTTTTTGGGTCTGCACTTGGACATTTTTGAACATAAATGCACAAACGTGCTCCACACAATTCTTCAGGTTTCAGCCTTAAACAGAATAATAACATGAGAAATGAAACATGCTCTATATACAGTGGGTACGGAGAGTATTCAGACCCCTTTAAATTTTCCACTCTTTGCTTCATTGCAGCCATTTAGTAAATTCAAAAAAGTTAATTTTTTTCCCAATAATGTACATACTGCACTCCATCTAGACTGAAAGAAAAAAGAAATGTTGAAATGTTTGCAAATTTGTTAAAAAACCTGAACTATTACATGGTCATAAGTGTTCAGACCCTTTGCTCAGTATTGAGTAGAAGCACCCTTATGATCTGGTACAGCGATAAGTCTTCTTGGGAATGATGCAGCAAGTTTTTTACACCTGGATTTGGGGATCCTCTGCCATTCTTCCTTGCAGATCCTCTCCAGTTCCATCAGGATGGATGGTGAACATTGATGGAGAGCCCTTTTCAGGTCTCTCCAGAGATGCTCAATTGGGTTTAGGTCACGGCTCTGGCTGGGCCAGTCAAGAATGGTCACAGAATCTTGCCTTGCGCAGGCATGTACTACGGAGGACAGAGAATGATCTTCAATCCAATATTGCGGCCAACATGCAGCCAGTGGGTAAGGAAAGGGTGAATCAAACACCCGAAAACTCAACCCATATGACCCAAAACTGGTTCCGCCAAATTCAGGTGACAGGTTCCCTTTAATAAAGTAAAGGGGACCAAGCCAATGAATCCAGCAAATAAATAATAAAGTGGTAGAGTGTTAGAGTCTAAGTAAAATAAGATTAGCACTACAGTAAATACTTATAGGAAGATAGAGGACTCATACTAACAAAAGTGTACATGTGTACATGCGAAAACAATTATTGGTAAAAATATAGAAGCCTCATCATACATATGGCGTTAGCCCTATGTAAACAATACCACTGATGAGTCCATAAAGTGAAATGAGGTGGTATAACCTGGCAGACTGGTTTGCTGTATAGACCCAGCATGTACCCGACGCACGTTTCGGACAAGCGTCCTTCATCAGGGGGTAAAGAAATTGCACAGTCTATAATAAAAATGAAGGGGTGCAAATAATGGTGAGCAACACTGTACGTACATTGATGAATAATATATGGATAAAATGTGCAATATGACTGAGAGGTTGATTACCATTTTCTCAAATAATTGCTTTATTTGCTATTGCTAAATCAGTGCATTTCTGCACTTATTCTAAAAGATCACAAATATAATGAGAGATTAGTCATTTCATTACTAACAGGTAACTTCAAATGAATAAGATTATTCTATGTGATATATAATGTTTTATCTGAATGGTGACTCTATATGATAATGGAGGATTGAGGCCAAAAGGGGAAATATCCATATGGCTACTTAAATGACATACACCATTTATACTCTATACTTTTATAATACAATTTTATTTTAGTAGAAATCTCACAAATTTACTTTAGTAGTATTTATTGAGTATGACAAAGAATGATTTGTTTACTATTTAACCAGTCCAGTTCATGTTAACTGAATATTCTATTTTGGCTATAATTAATGTAAACTTGTAAGTTACATGTTCACAATAAAATAGAAACCAAAAGTATTATAGAAATGAGTTACTCTACTACACAATATATGTATGTAGAAAGATATTTTTCATGGAACTAATTAAAGAAATGATTTTTAAAATATATTATTAAACATAGAAAGAAAATATTATATGTGTTAAATGCATGATTAATCCTTGACCCCCATCAGCAGAATCAAAGGCTGCTTGATTTCATCTAATTGTAGCAAAGATGTTTTTGCCAAGAAACAAGCGTTAGGAAATTACTAATTATTTCCTATTATTCATAATAATAGATGTACAAAGTAAATAAAGATTGAGCTAAATGTTACCACCTTTTTGCATCCATGTATTCACTTCTATTTTTTTTAACAATTTATACTCCAGTCATAATATTAAAACTGACAAAATCCAAGATAAAAACATAATAAGCAAACACCTTGCAGTAAATAAATAAATAAATAAATTGTAATAGTGCATTGAAATAAAATAAGGTGCTTTGTTAACGTAATTGTAATAAAACAAACAATAAGGCTATGTGCACACGTTTGGAATTCCGGAACTCCCTGCTATGGGAAATACACATAGAGGAGCTGCGGAGACACCATCACGTGTTTCTCAACGCAGGCAGTGAATAGCCAGGCCTTTCCCCGGGAAGGAACAACCAAGGGAAGGGCAGCATCCAATAAAGGAAAACCACCTATGCCAAGCATGGTATCCATCCACAGACAGCTGTTTCGGGATTTTTGCCCCTCATCAGTGTGGAGTAGGAAACTGGCTATTAGGAGCAGTGCCTAGTAGAAAGTCTATAAAGGCACGGATGACTGACCTCGTCGAGACCAAAACATCCAACACCGCGGAGACACCATCACGTGTTTCTCAACGCAGTGATCCAGAACACTGCCCCCAAATATGCAAATGCATGTAGAGGTGCTGCGGAGACACCATCACGTGTTTCTCAACGCAGGCAGTGAATAGCCAGGCCTTTCCCCGGGAAGGAACAACCAAGGGAAGGGCAGCATCACTTCGTTGGATCACTGCGTTGAGAAACACGTGATGGTGTCTCCGCGGTGTTGGATGTTTTGGTCTCCACGAGGTCAATCATCCGTGCCTTTATGGGAAATACACATGCGGAATTGACAGGCCTGTTCCCGCTAAACACTAGCATTTTGCAAACGTAATTAGCTTGCAGAATGCTAGCGTTTTAAAAAGCGATCTGCAGCATCGCTTGGAAAATTGAATGACAAGTTGGTCACACTTGTCAAATATAGAGTTTGACAAGTGTGACCAACTCTTTATTATTTATGCTGCCTATGCAGCATCAATAGTAAAAAGATATAATGTTAAAAATAATTTAAAAAAATCGTGATATTCTCAGCTTCCGGCAGCCCCCGCCACCTTCCCGATCCTCGTGATGCTCTCAGCATCTCCCGTTCCCAGCGATGCCTTGCGACAATGACTCCAGATGACGTAGCATCAAGTGAGACCACTACGTCATCACAGGTCATTGTCGTAAGGCATCACTGGGAGTGGGAGCTGCCGGGAACATCGCTAAGGCCTAGGCTGGATCCGGGGGCCGCCAGAAGGTGAGTATATAACTATTTTTTATTCCCAGGTCCCTGGAGGAGAGTCTCCTCTCCTCCACACATGGGTACCATCCGCACATGATCCGCTTACTTTGCGCATGGTGGGCATAGCCCAATCTGGGAAGTAAGCGGATGAATGAATTCCTATGTGTGCTCAATCGCCTCGATTCAGCACAAAGAATGAGCATGCTGTGTATTTTTCCGTGATGCGATTCTGCTGCCGAAAAATACGCAGCATTAGCACGGCATTGCTATTCAATGGGTTGTCTTGTGTATGCATTTTCACAGCGTTTTCACGTCGAAAAAACACGGCAAAAATGCATACAATCCGCAAAGTGTGCACATAGCCTAACAGCCATCGCATCACATCATGCTGACCCTATTCGGGAAGTTCCGAACCTCTACTATTAAAACCTTAACATATGTAAAGTGATGTACAAGTGAATAAGGGCTGAGAAGGACAGAGACCCAGCTAATGCACATCCAGTCATGGGAAAATATAGCTCAAAGAGGGAGGCCACATCTTTATTTACACAGAGTGCAAAACATGCATTTATTAGTGATGGGCGAGCACTTAAATGCTCGGGTGCTCACTGCTCGGGTCGAACAAATTAGAATACTTGGGTACTCGACCCAAGCAACGAGCCCAATGTAAGTCTATGGAAAACCCGAGTATTTTTACCGCGATCCACCCCGGGGGTCCTTTTAAGGTCTAAAAATGTCTGAAAATGATAGACCATCTCTGGCTTGTCAAGGTAAGGACGATTATTCGCCGTGCAATGCTCCTCTGGATATATAATATGCAAATTGACTTAGGATAAAAGCCAAATCAGTATCTCAATTCGCAGACACAGTGTTTTGGGCTGTTGGCCCTCGTCAGTGCGAAGCATGAGAACTAATTTGGCTAGGTGAGAGGCTCTGGACTGGGGTCTAAGGGGTATCGTTTCGCCTTATGGAGAGTGACATACCATCTCTGGCTTGTCAAGGTAAGGAGGCTTATTCGCCGTGCAATGCTCCTCTGGGAAATATAATATGCAAATTGCCTCTTCTGAGAAAAAGAGGACTTAACTCTATAGTGCCACCTGTTGGAAGTAGTGATCCTACAAGTCACAAGTCAAGGTAAGTAGGCTTATTCGCCATGCAATGCTCTGATTGTGACTTGTAGGATCGCTACTTCCAACAGGTGGCGCTATAGAGTTAAGTCCTCTTTTTCTCAGAAGAGGCAATTTGCATATTATATTTCCCAGAGGAGCATTGCACGGCGAATAAGCCTCCTTACCTTGACAAGCCAGAGATGGTATGCCACTCTCCATAAGGAGAAACGATACCCCTTAGACCCCAGTCCAGAGCCTCTCACCTAGCCAAATTAGTTCTCATGCTTCGCACTGACGAGGGCCAACAGCCCGAAACACCGTGTTTGCAAATTGAGATACTGATTTGGCTTTTATCCTAAGTCATATTGCACGACTCGATAAAGAGTTGCTTGTGACTTGTAGGATCGCTATTTCCAACAGGTGGCGCTATAGAGTTAAATCCTCTTTTTCTCAGAAGAGGCAATTTGCATATGAAAATGATAGAAACCCTGCTAAGATGACATGGGAACATCATGGGGATCGCCCCTGGAAGCATTTCTGACTCCTAGGTCACAGCTGTAAGTAATGTTGCCAGAGCTTCAAGCCATTTTTACAGGTGCACCCAAAAACATACAAAAACGAAACCAAAATGGATTTTGCGGGGAAATATGTTGAGGTACAACCTTTCCAGGGTAATGACTTGTATAGAAGGCAAAATAATTAACCCCAGGCAAAAATGTTCCTCAACCAATTGTGCTATGTTCACAAGAAGCGTTTTTGATGCATTTTTCTACTTTAAAATTGCTTTCAACCAATACAAATGCATTCACTGGGAAATGTCATTGAAACATTTAACAACCCAAGCTGGCCATGTGGTGTGTGACACATAAGGAAACACATCAGGTTTCATTTATGAAGGATGGACTGTTAAAATCACAAAGCCTATTTTTAGAGGGGCATCAGGCTGCATTAATATTCTTCAAGGGCCATTATTAAACAGTGTGTCTTCTATGCTGTTATTGCCTATGCAGTAAGTGGCTGGCCTGTCAAGGATTATGACGCACCCCAATACCCCTTTCATGAGAGGTACAGGAGGGTTTCTTGAAAAAATTGAATGCAAGGCCTGCCCTGCAACCAAGTGATATGCGCCCATGTACTGGATGGCCACAGGAAAACCCGCTTTACATTATTCAGTCGGTCCTACCATACTGTTTTCTTATGTATTAACTGCAAGGACTGCCCTGCTACCAAGTCAAATGCACCCCAAAAAGCCTTTGAACCCAGGTACTGGATGGCCACAGGAAAATCCACTTCACTTTATTTATTTTGTAATTCCATACTGTTTCCTTATGCATTGAATGCAAGGGCAGCCTTAACCCAAATTTGCACGCATCACAATTCCCCTTGGAAGAAATATGGAGGAGGGCCTCATAAAAAAAACTGTCTCTTTACAAAGGAGCAGGTCTCTTAGACTCGTAATGCCCATACACTAAGTGTATGGGCTAAAAAACATTTCCCCATGGGGGGAACATTTTTTAAAACTATTTTATGGGGATCCTAGACACCCTTGCCAAAAAATTGACTGGCTGTAGCAGAATGGAACACGTTAACCCTGCTGACCTAGTGCTGGTGTCTCCTTGACTTGTAATGCCCATTCACTAAGTTCATGGGCTGACGAACATTTCCCCATGTGGATTACATTTTTTTTTAAATATGTTATGGGGATCATAGACATCCTTGCCCAAAAATTGACTGGCTGTAGCAGAAAGGAACACATTAACCCTGGTGAGCTAATGGTGGAGAATGATGAGACGTGGAGGAAGGCCTCATTAAAAACTAGGCCCGATTTAAAGGAGCAAGTCTTCTAGACTTGTACTGCCCATACACTAAGTGCTTGGGCTGACAAACATTTCCCCTGGGGGAGTAACTTTTTTTGTTTCAAATTAGTAACGGGCATCATAAAAACATCCTTGTACAAAAATTGAGTGACTTTTGCATGACACAATACGTTCACCCTGGTGTTCCAGTGGCTCTGGATGATGAGGATGAGGATAAGGAGGAGAATAACACCAAACAGACCAAATCAGGTAGCGTATACCCATGTGTGGTTGTGAAGAGGTGCATGAGAATACACCTCCACAAAAAAGACAATGCATTTGAAGTTATGTTTCGCTGTTTTTATTCGGTGGTGTACAGAAGTGTTGCCCAATCCAGCCCTTGTTCATTTTTATAAGGGTCAGCCTGTCAGCATTTTCAGTTGACAGGTGGATGTGCCTATCTGTTTAATTCCGCCAGCCGCACTAATAACCAGCTCTGACAGAATGCTAGCAGCAGGGCAAGCCAGGACCTCCAAGGTGTAGAAAGCCAGTTCATGTCACGTGTCTAGCTTGTATACCAAGTAACTAAAAGGCACTGAGGAATCACGGGGGACATTTGTGCAATCAGCAAGGTACTCCCTCAGCATCTTTCCAAACATTGCACTTCTTGTGACAGCACACCTTGCCTCTGTGCCGGCACGATGGGAGAGTCTGAGAAAACTGTCCCAGATCTTTGTCATTGCTCCCCTGCCTGTGCTGGATTGTACTTCTGTCTCTCTTGTTTGGACTCCTTGGTTGTACAACAAACTCTGACATCTGCTGCCAGCGTTCTCAAATGGGATATTTTTTAGTAATTCTACTACAAGGGCCCTCAGGTAATGCAACATTTTAGTACACCAGTCTGCCTATTGAAGAGGAGATTGAAAGTTCTCCTTGCATCGTGGGTCTAGAATTGTCACCAACCAGTAATAAGTGTTACCAAAAATTTTAATAATGCGAGGGTCATGGGAAAAGCAGTGCAACATAAAGTCTGCCATGCATGCCAGACTGCTAACAAACAAGATTTCTGTGTCCTCACCAACAGGATGACTGACCATGCTGTCTTCCTCCTCCTCATCCTCCTCTTCCTCCCTGTCCTCAGGCCATCTATACTGAACAGACGGTATGACAGCTGCTCCATGTCCTCATGCTCCGCTCCATGTCCTCATGCTCATGCAATGCATCCTCTTTAATTGGGAGCAGAGAGGTTTTCAGAATGCAGAGAAGCGGTATGGCGATGCTAATTATGGCGCTGATCACCGTCTTGGTGCAGTCCTCAAAGTTTTGTAGGATGGTACATATGTCTGACATCCATGTCCACTCCTGAGGTCTTATGTGTGGAGTCTGAACTGATTAACGATGGCCTTGTTGATGCTGGTAGTCAACAACTGCCCTCTTCTGCTCACAAATCCTTTCCAACATATGCATTTTAAAGTTACAACATGTGGGGACATCACACACACACGGTGAGCCGGAAGATGCAAATGCTGCTGAAGCACGGCAAGGGTGGCTGAAGCTGTAGCTGACTTTCTAAAATGAGCCGACAGGTGGAGTACTTTCACTAGCAGATCTGGCAGCTCCGTGTAGCTTTTCAGAAAATGTTGAACGATGAGGTTAAGCACGTGGGCCAGGCAAGGTACGTGTGTGAGCTCACCTTGCTTCAGAGCTGCCACCAGGTTCCGGCCTTTGTCACACATGACCATGCCTGGCTGTAAGTTCAGTGTTGTCATCCAAAAATTTGACTGCTCTTTCAGCACTGTCCACAACTCTTCAGCATTGTCCGTTTGTCACCTAAGCAGATTTGGTTCAGCACAGCCTGTTGCCACTTGGCTGATGCAGTGCTGCAGTGCTTCAAGCTTCTGACTGATGTGCTCATTTCAGAGATTGATGCTGAAGAGGAGGAGGAGGTGCAGGAGCTGTTGACTGTGGAGGCATCCCTGATTGACGTAGGGCCCGCAATCCTCAGCATCGGGAGAATGTGTTCCAACCCGAAGTCCAACTGGGTCCTGGCTTCAAATATGTTAACCCAGTGTGCCGTCAGAGAGATGTACCATCCCTGCCCAAAAGCACTTGTCCATGTGTCCGTGGTTAGGTGGACTTTCCCAGTAACAGCATTGTTGAGGGCACAGGTTATGTTGTGGGACACGTGCTGGTGTAATGCCGTTACGGCACACTGGGAGAAATAGTGGCTACTGGGGATCAAGTACATTGGGATGGCTGCCGCCATCAGGTGGTGGAAAGCTTCCATCTCAATGAGCCTAAAAGACAACATTTTGAGCGCAAGCAGACCAGCAATGTTAGAATATAGTACTGTGGCCTGGGGGCAACAACATGTGAAGGGCACGAGGCATCTTCACATGCACCGTGGACTGGAGATTGGCTTCTATGCAAAGCAATGGAAGAAGCAGTGGTGTCACCTGCAGACAGTGCTCCTGGAGCCAGGTGTTTGGCCCAAAAAGTTCGGTGCTTTGCTGCCATGAGCTTGATCATGCTGTTGGTGGTCAGGCTGGCAGATTTGCTACCCCTGCTGATGCGGGCATGGCAGGTGCTGCATATGGCCTGTTTGGGGTTATTGGCAGAGTCTTTAAAAAATATAACCAGACTCAGGAAGAGTTGGAATGGCAACTTCCATCATGTTTGTGCTATGGGGAATGGATGCAAGCCTTCTGTCTGCGACCACCACACTGCTTCTTCCTGCCAGTTGGAGTGCTGTGCCTCCTTCCCCATGTGTGCTGTTGTCCTCAATCTGCATGTCCTCCTGCCAGGTTGAGTCAGTTACTATGTTATCCACCACCTCATCTTCCACATCCACACCCTGCTCCTCCACCTGTCTTTCTGGCAATTGTGTCTCATCATCGTCCACATGTTGTGACACTTTACCGCCATCATCTTCTTTACCGCCATGAATCTTCAAGCCGTTTCACACTGCTCTGGCTTAAATAGTGATGTGCTGCGGTCCCCTAGAAACTGGGTCAGAGAGGTCGAGCGAGAAGATGTGGGTATTTGTTGTGGCCCACTTTCTGCTTGGCCTGTTATGACCTGGTGGTTAGGAGCACCCGGAATGACCTGATGGTTAAACTCACAGGACAAGCTCTGGGAAGTGGGAACTTTGCTGATCGCAATCCCTAATCCTATCACACACACTAGAAATAGCCGTGGGGCGTACCTAACAGGCCTAGACGCCTCGGACACAGCCTAAGAACTAGCTAGCCCTAGAGAAAGAAAATAAAGCCTGCCTTGCCTCAGAGAAATTTCCCCAAAGGAAAAGGCAGACCCCCACAAATATTAACTGTGAGTAAAGATGAAAGTCACAAACACAGAAATGAAACAGGTTTTAGCAAAGGGGAGGCCAGACTAACTAAATAGACAGAGGATAGGAAAGGTATCTCTGCAGTCAGCACAAAACTACAAAAGACCACGCAGAGTGTGCAAAAAGACCCCCGCATCGACTCACGGTGCGGAGGCGCCACCCTGCATCCCAGAGCTTCCAGCTAGCAAGACAAAATCGTGAAAGCAAGCTGGACTAGAAAACCATGAACAGAAAATAACAAACGGGGACTTAGCTTCTTGCAGGAAGAGACAGGTCTCCAGAAAAATCCAAGAGCGACTAAACCAGCACAGGAACATTGACAGCTGGCCTGGAGTAACGATCTGAGTGGAGTTAAATAGAGCAGCCAACCAAAGATAAACCACGTCACCTGTGTAAGGAACCTCAGAAGCAGCAGCTTCACTCACAGCCACCAGAGGGAGTCCATTGACAGAACTCGCCGAAGTACCATTCACGACCACAGGAGGGAGTTCAACAACAGAATTCACAACAGTACCCCCCCTTGAGGAGGGGTCACCGAACCCTCACCAGAGCCCCCAGGGCGATTAGGATGAGCCAAATGAAAGGCCCGAACTAGATCAGCAGCATGAACATCAGAGGCAAAAACCCAGGAATTATCTTCCTGACCATAACCCTTCCACTTGACCAGGTACTGGAGTTTCCGTCTCGAAACACGAGAATCTAAAATATTCTCCACCACATACTTCAACTCCCCCTCGACCAACGCCAGGGCAGGAGGATCAACGGAGGGAACCATAGGCGCCACGTATTTCTGCAACAACGACCTATGGAACACATTATGGATGGCAAAAGAAGCCGGAAGGTCCAAACGAAACGACACAGGATTAAGAACTTCAGAAATCTTATATGGCCCAAAGAAACGAGGCTTAAACTTAGGAGAGGAAACCTTCATAGGAACATGACGAGATGACAACCAAATCAAATCCCCAACACGAAGTCGGGGACGAACACAGCGCCGGCAGTTAGCGAAACGTTGAGCCTTCTCCTGGGACAATGTCAAATTGTCCACCACATGAGTCCAAATCTGCTGCAATCTGTCCACCACCGTATCCACACCAGGACAGTCCGAAGGCTCAACCTGCCCTGAAGAGAAACGAGGATGGAAACCAGAATTACAGAAAAAAGGAGAAACTAAAGTAGCCGAGCTGGCCCGATTATTAAGGGTGAACTCAGCCAAAGGCAAGAAGGACACCCAATCATCCTGATCAGCAGAAACAAAGCATCTCAGATATGTTTCCAAAGTCTTATTAGTTCGTTCGGTTTCGCCATTAGTCTGAGGATGGAAAGCCGAAGAAAAAGACAAATCAATGCCCATCTTAGCACAAAAGGACCGCCAAAACCTCGAAACAAACTGGGAACCTCTGTCCGAGACGATGTTCTCTGGAATGCCATGCAAACGAACCACATGCTGGAAAAACAATGGCACCAAATCAGAGGAGGAAGGCAATTTAGACAAGGGTACCAAATGGACCATCTTAGAGAAGCGATCACAAACCACCCAAATGACTAACATTCTTTGAGAAACAGGGAAATCCGAAATAAAATCCATGGAAATATGCGTCCAGGGCCTCTTCGGGACCGGCAAGGGCAAAAGCAACCCACTGGCACGAGAACAGCAGGGCTTAGCCCGAGCACAAGTCCCACAGGACTGCACAAAAGAACGCACATCCCGTGACAAAGAAGGCCACCAAAAGGATCTAGCCACCAAGTCTCTGGTACCAAAGATTCCAGGATGACCAGCCAACACCGAACAATGAACCTCAGAGATAACTCTATTAGTCCATCTATCAGGGACAAACAGTTTCTCCGCTGGACAACGGTCAGGTCTATCAGCCTGAAACTTCTGCAGCATGCACCGCAAATCAGGGGAGATGGCAGACAAAATTACCCCCTCTTTAAGAATACCCGTCGGCTCCGGAACACCCGGAGAGTCAGGCACAAAACTCCTTGACAGGGCATCAGCCCTCACATTCTTAGATCCCGGAAGGTATGAAACCACAAAATCAAAACGGGAGAATAAGAGCGACCATCGAGCCTGTCTAGGATTCAACCGTTTGGCAGACTCGAGATAAGTCAAATTCTTGTGATCCGTCAAGACCACCACGCGATGTTTAGCTCCTTCAAGCCAATGTCGCCACTCCTCGAATGCCCACTTCATGGCTAACAACTCTCGATTACCAACATCATAATTGCGCTCAGCAGGCGAGAATTTTCTAGAAAAGAAGGCACATGGTTTCATCACCGAGCCATCAGAACTTCTTTGCGACAAAATAGCCCCTGCTCCAATCTCCGAAGCATCAACCTCGACCTGAAACGGGAGCGAAACATCTGGCTGGCATAACACAGGGGCAGAAGAAAAACGATGCTTCAACTCCTGAAGAGCCTCTACAGCCGCAGAGGACCAATTGACCACATCAGCACCTTTCTTGGTCAAATCAGTCAACGGTTTAGCAATACTAGAAAAATTAGCTATGAAGCGACGGTAAAAATTAGCAAAGCCCAGGAACTTCTGCAGGCTCTTCACAGATGTCGGCTGAGTCCAATCATAAATGGCCTGAACTTTAACAGGGCCCATCTCGATAGTAGAAGGGGAAAAAATGAAACCCAAAAATGAAACCTTCTGAACTCCAAAGAGACACTTTGACCCCTTCATAAACAAGGAATTCGCACGAAGGACCTGGAACACCATTCTGACCTGCTTCACATGAGACTCCCAATCATCCGAAAAGACCAAAATGTCATCCAAATATACAATCATGAATCTATCCGGGTACTCTCGAAAGATGTCATGCATAAAGGACTGAAACACAGATGGAGCATTAGAAAGCCCGAATGGCATAACCAGGTACTCAAAATGGCCCTCGGGCGTATTAAATGCTGTTTTCCATTCATCGCCTTGTTTAATTTGCACAAGATTATACGCCCCTCGAAGATCTATCTTGGTGAACCAACTAGCCCCCTTAATCCGAGCAAACAAATCAGACAGCAGCGGCAATGGATACTGAAATTTGACTGTGATCTTATTAAGAAGGCGGTAATCAATACAAGGTCTCAAAGAGCCATCCTTCTTGGCCACAAAAAAGAACCCTGCTCCCAATGGTGACGACGACGGGCGAATATGACCTTTCTCCAAGGATTCCTTTATATAACTCCGCATAGCGGCGTGCTCTGGCACAGATAAATTAAACAGACGGCCCTTAGGAAACTTACTACCAGGAATCAAATTAATAGCACAATTGCAATCCCTATGAGGAGGTAGGGCTCCGGATTTGGGCTCTTCAAATACATCCCGGTAATCTGATAAAAAACTCAGGGACTTCAGAAGGAGTGGAAGGCGAAATAGACAACAATGGAACATCACCATGTACCCCCTGACAACCCCAGCCGGACACAGACATAGACTTCCAATATAACACTGGATTATGGACCTGTAGCCATGGCAACCCCAAAACGACCACATCAACCAGATTATGCAACACCAAAAAGCGAATATCCTCCTGATGTGCAGGAGCCATGCACATGGTCAATTGAGTCCAGTACTGAGGCTTATTCTTGGCCAAAGGCGTAGCATCAATTCCTTTCAATGGAATAGGATACTGCAAGGGCTCCAAGAAAAATCCAAGAGCGACTGAACCAGCACAGGAACATTGACAGCTGGCCTGGAGTAACGATCTGAGTGGAGTTAAATAGAGCAGCCAACCAAAGGATAAACCACATCACCTGTGTAAGGAACCTCAGAAGCAGCAGCTTCACTTACAGCCACCAGAGGGAGTCCATGGACAGAACTCGCCGAAGTACCATTCACGACCACAGGAGGGAGTTCGACAACAGAATTCACAACATTGGCCACAGCCTCATACTCTGCATGAACTATCAACATCACATCCACTTCCCCGTTCCTTGCCCCTTGCCTTGCCCATTTTAAATGGACTACTGAAATATTTTAAAAGTTCAATACAAATGGATTACTTTTGAGAAAACTTATATGTGATCAGTATGCCTGAAAAGCAAGTATTTGGAGACCACAGATAGACCAGGAGTATGACTGAGATAACAGACTGATTCAATATGTGGCCTGTATTTTTTTTAACATTTTTGAACCACAAAATACTGTATACACCAAGGGTAGCCGAAAGAACACTGGACTGTATGCCTGAAAAGCATGGATTTCAACATCACAGATTGACCAGTTGATTGACAGAGATAACAGACTGTTTCAATATGTGACCTGTATTTTTTTATTTTTTGAACCACAAAATACTGTATACACCAAGGGTAGCAGACAAAAAAAATGGAATTTATGACTGAAAAGCAAGGATTTCAACACCACAGATAGGCCAGGCATCTGACTGAGAAAACAGACTATTTCAATATGTGGCCTGTCTTTTTTTATTTTTTTTACCACAAAATACTGTATAGACCAAGGCTAGGAGACCAAAAAATGCAATGTATGCCTGCAATACGAGGATTTGGACATGACAGATACACCGTGCGTCTGACAAAGATAACAGACTGTTTCAATATGTGGCCTGTTTATTTTTAAATTTTTTAACCACAAAATACTGTATAGAACAACAGTAGCAGACAGACAAAAACGTGGAATGTATGCCTGCAAAGCAAGGATTTGGACACCACAGATACACCGTATGTCTGACGGAGATAACAGACTGTTTATATATGTGGCCTGTTTTTTTTTAGTTGTTTTAACCACAAAATACTGTGTAGACCAATGCTAGCAGACAAAAAAAATGCAATGTATGCCTGCATAGCAAGGATTTGGACACCAGTGTTTCTGTGTGTCTGATGGAAATAACAGAATGTTTCAATATGTGACCTGTTTTTTACTTTTTAACCACAAAATACTGTATAGAACAAGGGTAGCAGACAGACAAAAATGTGGAATGTATGCCTGCAAAGCAAGGATTTGGTCACCACAGATACACCGTGCGTCTGACGGAGATAACAGACTGTTTCAATATATGGCCTGTTTCTTTATTTTTATTTTTTAACCACAAAAAACTGTATAGACCAATTGAAGCAGAGAGACAAAAATGTGGAATGTATGCCTGCAAAGCAAGGATTTGGACACAACAGATACATCGGGCATCTGATGGAGATAACAGACTGTTTCAATATGTGGCCTGTTTTTTTTTTTAAAAATGTAACCACCAAATACTGTATAGAACAAGGGTAGCGGTGAGACAAAAAAGTGGAATATATGCCTGAAAAGCAAGAATTTGGAGAGCACAGATAGACCAGGCATCAAATAGAGATAACAAACTGATCAAAATGTGGCCTTGATTTTTTTTTTGGCCCATCAAAATTGTGTCAATAAGTAGTCTATGACACTAAAAAAAATTGGAGTACTAAAGTTGTAAAATATTTAGCACAATGATATGCGATGTGTGTGGCGTACAAATCACAGTGTAAATATAAGAACTGTAGCTAAATATTTTGGGGCCAGGCACAGATTTTTGGGGAAGCAAAATGGTGTCCAAAAATGTTGTAACACACTCCAAAAAATAATATAGTACCAAAAAAAGAGGCCGAATTTTCTACGCACTCACATCTGCTGCTTGGGACAAAGCGTAGGGAAATATGATCTGATTTTTACAGGCATAATACGCAGAAATGATCCCAAAACAGTGATCAGTATGTCATCCATAGGCAGGGTGTGGCTGCGTATTTTACACATGTCATCCTCCGTATGTAATCTGTATGGCATCCGTACTGCGTTTTATTCTCGCCCCATAGACTTTCATTTTCGAATTTTTTGCGCAATACACTGACATACGCAGCATGCTTGATTTTCTACGCATATAAAATACAGCTGCGAAATATACGGCAGATAGGAGCTGCCCCATAGAAAATCATTGGTCCATGTGCAATGTGTAGTTTTTGCGCCTCTCATACGTCCGTAAAACTCTCTAGTGTGACGCCGGCCTTAGCCCTAAAAAGGACTGTTGGTTTTTCAGGATTTGTGGATTCAACACTAGTAGACCCACACTAACTTATAAAAGTAAAAATCTGACCCAATCTCAGCAGCTCTCCCTACAATGAGCAGTTTGTGGCAAGCAGGGTGGCACCAGGTCTCTTATAGACCTGATGATGCTATGCGGCCAGCCAATCACTGTAATACCACAACAAAGATGCATGCGCTATTACGTTGCATGGCAGACAATACCTGGATGTTGATTGGCACTCTAAGAAGCTCCAAAATTAAAAGGAGGAGACCCGAGCTCCTGCCAAATAATCATGGAAATACTCAGTGCTCGCCGATTATACCGAGCATAGTGATACTCGGGCGAGTATCATAGTAACATAGTAACATAGTAACATAGTTAGTAAGGCCGAAAAAAGACATTTGTCCATCCAGTTCAGCCTATATTCCATCATAATAAATACCCAGATCTACGTCCTTCTACAGAACCTAATAATTGTATGATACAATATTGTTCTGCTCCAGGAAGACATCCAGGCCTCTCTTGAACCCCTCGACTGAGTTCGCCATCACCACCTCCTCAGGCAAGCAATTCCAGATTCTCACTGCCCTAACAGTAAAGAATCCTCTTCTATGTTGGTGGAAAAACCTTCTCTCCTCCAGACGCAAAGAATTCTGCCTTGTGCCCGTCACCTTCCTTGGTATAAACAGATCCTCAGCGAGATATTTGTATTGTCCCCTTATATACTTATACATGGTTATTAGATCGCCCCTCAGTCGTCTTTTTTCTAGACTAAATAATCCTAATTTCGCTAATCTATCTGGGTATTGTAGTTCTCCCATCCCCTTTATTAATTTTGTTGCCCTCCTTTGTACTCTCTCTAGTTCCATTATATCCTTCCTGAGCACCGGTGCCCAAAACTGGACACAGTACTCCATGTGCGGTCTAACTAGGGATTTGTACAGAGGCAGTATAATGCTCTCATCATGTGTATCCAGACCTCTTTTAATGCACCCCATGATCCTGTTTGCCTTGGCAGCTGCTGCCTGGCACTGGCTGCTCCAGGTAAGTTTATCATTAACTAGGATCCCCAAGTCCTTCTCCCTGTCAGATTTACCCAGTGGTTTCCCGTTCAGTGTGTAATGGTGATATTGATTCCCTCTTCCCATGTGTATAACCTTACATTTATCATTGTTAAACCTCATCTGCCACCTTTCAGCCCAAGTTTCCAACTTATCCAGATCCATCTGTAGCAGAATACTATCTTCTCTTGTATTAACTGCTTTACATAGTTTTGTATCATCTGCAAATATCGATATTTTACTGTGTAAACCTTCTACCAGATCATTAATGAATATGTTGAAGAGAACAGGTCCCAATACTGACCCCTGCGGTACCCCACTGGTCACAGCGACCCAGTTAGAGACTATACCATTTATAACCACCCTCTGCTTTCTATCACTAAGCCAGTTACTAACCCATTTACACACATTTTCCCCCAGACCAAGCATTCTCATTTTGTGTACCAACCTCTTGTGCGGCACGGTATCAAACGCTTTGGAAAAATCGAGATATACCACGTCCAATGACTCACCGTGGTCCAGCCTATAGCTTACCTCTTCATAAAAACTGGTTAGATTGGTTTGACAGGAGCGATTTCTCATAAACCCATGCTGATATGGAGTTAAACAGTTATTCTCATTGAGATAATCCAGAATAACATCCCTCAGAAACCCTTCAAATATTTTACCAACAATAGAGGTTAGACTTACTGGCCTATAATTTCCAGGTTCACTTTTAGAGCCCTTTTTGAATATTGGCACCACATTTGCTATGCGCCAGTCCTGCGGAACAGACCCTGTCGCTATAGAGTCACTAAAAATAAGAAATAATGGTTTATCTATTACATTACTTAGTTCTCTTAGTACTCGTGGGTGTATGCCATCCGGACCCGGAGATTTATCTATTTTAATCTTATTTAGCCGGTTTCGCACCTCTTCTTGGGTTAGATTGGTGACACTTAATATAGGGTTTTCATTGTTTCTTGGGATTTCACCTAGCATTTCATTTTCCACCGTGAATACCGTGGAGAAGAAGGTGTTTAATATGTTAGCTTTTTCCTCGTCATCTACAACCATTCTTTCCTCACTATTTTTTAAGGGGCCTACATTTTCAGTTTTTATTCTTTTACTATTGATATAGTTGAAGAACAGTTTGGGATTAGTTTTACTCTCCTTAGCAATGTGCTTCTCTGTTTCCTTTTTGGCAGCTTTAATTAGTTTTTTAGATAAAGTATTTTTCTCCCTATAGTTTTTTAGAGCTTCAATGGTGCCATCCTGCTTTAGTAGTGCAAATGCTTTCTTTTTACTGTTAATTGCCTGTCTTACTTCTTTTTTTAGCCACATTGGGTTTTTCCTATTTCTAGTCCTTTTATTCCCACAAGGTATAAACCGCTTACACTGCCTATTTAGGATGTTCTTAAACATTTCCCATTTATTATCTGTATTCTCATTTCTGAGGATATTGTCCCAGTCTACCAGATTAAGGGCATCTCTAAGCTGTTCAAACTTTGCCTTCCTAAAGTTCAATGTTTTTGTGACTCCCTGACAAGTCCCCCTAGTGAAAGACAGGTGAAACTGCACAATATTGTGGTCGCTATTTCCTAAATGCCCAACCACCTGCAGATTTGTTATTCTGTCAGGTCTATTAGATAGTATTAGGTCTAAAAGTGCTGCTCCTCTGGTTGGATTCTGCACCAATTGTGAAAGATAATTTTTCTTGGTTATTAGCAGAAACCTGTTGCCTTTATGGGTTTCACAGGTTTCTGTTTCCCAGTTAATATCCGGGCAGTTAAATTCCCCCATAACCAGGACCTCATTATGGGTTGCAGCTTCATCTATCTGCTTTAGAAGTAGACTTTCCATGCTTTCTGTTATATTTGGGGGTTTGTAACAGACCCCAATGAGAATTTTGTTACCATTTTTCCTTCCATGAATTTCAACCCATATGGACTCGACATCCTCATTCCCTTCGCTAATATCCTCCCTTAAAGTGGACTTTAGACAAGACTTTACATAGAGACAAACCCCTCCTCCTCTCCGATTTTTACGATCCTTTCTAAACAGACTGTAACCCTGTAAGTTAACTGCCCAGTCATAGCTTTCATCTAACCATTTCTCGGTTATTCCCACTATGTCAAAGTTACCTGTAGATATTTCTGCTTCTAGTTCTTCCATCTTGTTTGTCAGGCTTCTGGCGTTTGCGAGCATGCAGTTTAGAGGATTTTGTTTTGTTCCAATCTCCTTACTGTGGATTGTTTTAGAAATGTTCTTACCTCCCTTCTGAGTATGTTTTCCTGGGTCGTCTTTGTTCGAGTCTAATGTTTTTCTTCCCGTCCCCTCTTCTTCTAGTTTAACGCCCTCCTGATGAGTGTAGCGAGTCTTCTGGCGAATGTGTGTTTCCCAGGTTTGTTGAGGTGTAGTCCGTCTCTGGCGAGGAGTCCATCATACCAGTAATTCACACCGTGGTCCAGGAATCCAAATCCTTGTTGTCTGCACCATCGTCTTAGCCAGTTGTTTGCATCAAGGATCCTGTTCCATCTCCTGGTGCCATGCCCGTCTACTGGAAGGATAGAAGAAAAAACTACCTGTGCATCCAGTTCCTTTACTTTCTTCCCCAACTCTTCAAAGTCCTTGCAGATTGTCGGTAGGTCCTTCCTTGCCGTGTCATTGGTGCCAACATGTATCAGAAGAAATGGGTGGACGTCCTTGGAGCTGAAGAGCTTTGGTATCCTATCGGTCACATCCTTGATCATCGCACCTGGAAGGCAGCATACTTCTCTTGCAGTTATGTCCGGTCTGCAGATGGCTGCTTCTGTGCCTCTCAGTAGTGAGTCTCCCACCACCACCACTCTTCGTTGCTTCTTGGCTGTACTTTTTGCTGTCACTTGTTGCTGTGTGCCCTTTTCTTTTTTGCTTGCTGGTATTGCTTCATTCTTAGGTGTGCCATCTTCATCCTCTACAAAGATTTGATATCGGTTCTTCAGTTGTGTGGTTGGTGATTTCTCCATGGTCTTCTTGCTTCTTTTGGTCACATGCTTCCACTCATCTGCTTTTGGAGGTTCTCTGACACTTTTTTCACCTTCTGTGACCAGTAGAGATGCTTCTGTTCTGTCTAGAAAGTCTTCATTCTCTTTGATGAGTTTCAAAGTTGCTATTCTTTCTTCCAGACCCCGCACCTTTTCTTCTAAAAGGGCCACTAGTCTACACTTCTGACAGGTGAAATTGGATTCTTCTTCTGGTCGATCTGTGAACATGTAGCACATGCTGCAGCTCACCATGTAGGTTGTCACATCTGCCATGTTGCTCCTAGATCCTGCTGACTTGCTGTGTGTTTTCCTTCTTGTGTAATCTACTCAGCCAAGCTCTCTTGCAATAATGTCCTACAGGCAAAAATTCGCGCGCCGTAAGGCGCGCGGTTTGGTGATGCTTTCGAAGCAGCTGGTCCCGGCTGTACCCTACGATCTTCTAGCTTAGGGAGACTTCGCTTCTCCCAGAAGGCACCTGGAATATGCAAATTAGCCTCCTGAAGCATGAATCCCTGGTTTGGTGATGCTTTCTAGCAGCTGGTCCCGGCTGTACCCTACGATCTTCTAGCTTAGGGAGACTTCGCTTCTCCCAGAAGGCACCTGGAATATGCAAATTAGCCTCCTGAAGCATGAATCCCTGGTTTGGTGATGCTTTCTAGCAGCTGGTCCCGGCTGTACCCTACGATCTTCTAGCTTAGGGAGACTTCGCTTCTCCCAGAAGGCACCTGGAATATGCAAATTAGCCTCCTGAAGCATGAATCCCTGGTTTGGTGATGCTTTCTAGCAGCTGGTCCCGGCTGTACCCTACGATCTTCTAGCTTAGGGAGACTTCGCTTCTCCCAGAAGGCACCTGGAATATGCAAATTAGCCTCCTGAAGCATGAATCCCTGGTTTGGTGATGCTTTCTAGCAGCTGGTCCCGGCTGTACCCTACGATCTTCTAGCTTAGGGAGACTTCGCTTCTCCCAGAAGGCACCTGGAATATGCAAATTAGCCTCCTGAAGCTTGAATCCCTGGTTTGGTGATGCTTTCGAAGCAGCTGGTCCCGGCTGTACCCAACGATCTTCTAGCTTAGGGAGACTTCGCTTCTCCCAGAAGGCACCTGGAATATGCAAATTAGCCTCCTGAAGCATGAATCCCTGGTTTGGTGATGCTTTCGAAGCAGCTGGTCCCGGCTGTACCCTACGATCTTCTAGCTTAGGGAGACTTCGCTTCTCCCAGAAGGCACCTGGAATATGCAAATTAGCCTCCTGAAGCATGAATCCCTGGTTTGGTGATGCTTTCTAGCAGCTGGTCCCGGCTGTACCCTACGATCTTCTAGCTTAGGGAGACTTCGCTTCTCCCAGAAGGCACCTGGAATATGCAAATTAGCCTCCTGAAGCATGAATCCCTGGTTTGGTGATGCTTTCTAGCAGCTGGTCCCGGCTGTACCCTACGATCTTCTAGCTTAGGGAGACTTCGCTTCTCCCAGAAGGCACCTGGAATATGCAAATTAGCCTCCTGAAGCATGAATCCCTGGTTTGGTGATGCTTTCTAGCAGCTGGTCCCGGCTGTACCCTACGATCTTCTAGCTTAGGGAGACTTCGCTTCTCCCAGAAGGCACCTGGAATATGCAAATTAGCCTCCTGAAGCATGAATCCCTGGTTTGGTGATGCTTTCTAGCAGCTGGTCCCGGCTGTACCCTACGATCTTCTAGCTTAGGGAGACTTCGCTTCTCCCAGAAGGCACCTGGAATATGCAAATTAGCCTCCTGAAGCTTGAATCCCTGGTTTGGTGATGCTTTCGAAGCAGCTGGTCCCGGCTGTACCCAACGATCTTCTAGCTTAGGGAGACTTCGCTTCTCCCAGAAGGCACCTGGAATATGCAAATTAGCCTCCTGAAGCATGAATCCCTGGTTTGGTGATGCTTTCGAAGCAGCTGGTCCCGGCTGTACCCTACGATCTTCTAGCTTAGGGAGACTTCGCTTCTCCCAGAAGGCACCTGGAATATGCAAATTAGCCTCCTGAAGCATGAATCCCTGGTTTGGTGATGCTTTCTAGCAGCTGGTCCCGGCTGTACCCTACGATCTTCTAGCTTAGGGAGACTTCGCTTCTCCCAGAAGGCACCTGGAATATGCAAATTAGCCTCCTGAAGCATGAATCCCTGGTTTGGTGATGCTTTCTAGCAGCTGGTCCCGGCTGTACCCTACGATCTTCTAGCTTAGGGAGACTTCGCTTCTCCCAGAAGGCACCTGGAATATGCAAATTAGCCTCCTGAAGCTTGAATCCCTGGTTTGGTGATGCTTTCGAAGCAGCTGGTCCCGGCTGTACCCAACGATCTTCTAGCTTAGGGAGACTTCGCTTCTCCCAGAAGGCACCTGGAATATGCAAATTAGCCTCCTGAAGCATGAATCCCTGGTTTGGTGATGCTTTCGAAGCAGCTGGTCCCGGCTGTACCCTACGATCTTCTAGCTTAGGGAGACTTCGCTTCTCCCAGAAGGCACCTGGAATATGCAAATTAGCCTCCTGAAGCTTGAATCCCTGGTTTGGTGATGCTTTCGAAGCAGCTGGTCCCGGCTGTACCCAACGATCTTCTAGCTTAGGGAGACTTCGCTTCTCCCAGAAGGCACCTGGAATATGCAAATTAGCCTCCTGAAGCATGAATCCCTGGTTTGGTGATGCTTTCGAAGCAGCTGGTCCCGGCTGTACCCTACGATCTTCTAGCTTAGGGAGACTTCGCTTCTCCCAGAAGGCACCTGGAATATGCAAATTAGCCTCCTGAAGCTTGAATCCCTGGTTTGGTGATGCTTTCGAAGCAGCTGGTCCCGGCTGTACCCAACGATCTTCTAGCTTAGGGAGACTTCGCTTCTCCCAGAAGGCACCTGGAATATGCAAATTAGCCTCCTGAAGCTTGAATCCCTGGTTTGGTGATGCTTTCAAAGCAGCTGGTCCCGGCTGTACCCAACGATCTTCTAGCTTAGGGAGACTTCGCTTCTCCCAGAAGGCACCTGGAATATGCAAATTAGCCTCCTGAAGCTTGAATCCCTGGTTTGGTGATGCTTTCGAAGCAGCTGGTCCCGGCTGTACCCAACGATCTTCTAGCTTAGGGAGACTTCGCTTCTCCCAGAAGGCACCTGGAATATGCAAATTAGCCTCCTGAAGCTTGAATCCCTGGTTTGGTGATGCTTTCAAAGCAGCTGGTCCCGGCTGTACCCAACGATCTTCTAGCTTAGGGAGACTTCGCTTCTCCCAGAAGGCACCTGGAATATGCAAATTAGCCTCCTGAAGCATGAATCCCCGGTTTGGTGATGCTTTCGAAGCAGCTGGTCCCGGCTGTACCCTACGATCTTCTAGCTTAGGGAGACTTCGCTTCTCCCAGAAGGCACCTGGAATATGCAAATTAGCCTCCTGAAGCTTGAATCCCTGGTTTGGTGATGCTTTCGAAGCAGCTGGTCCCGGCTGTACCCAACGATCTTCTAGCTTAGGGAGACTTCGCTTCTCCCAGAAGGCACCTGGAATATGCAAATTAGCCTCCTGAAGCTTGAATCCCTGGTTTGGTGATGCTTTCAAAGCAGCTGGTCCCGGCTGTACCCAACGATCTTCTAGCTTAGGGAGACTTCGCTTCTCCCAGAAGGCACCTGGAATATGCAAATTAGCCTCCTGAAGCTTGAATCCCTGGTTTGGTGATGCTTTCGAAGCAGCTGGTCCCGGCTGTACCCAACGATCTTCTAGCTTAGGGAGACTTCGCTTCTCCCAGAAGGCACCTGGAATATGCAAATTAGCCTCTTGAAGCTTGAATCCCTGGTTTATCGAGTAGTGACGAGCACGTTCACTTATCACTAGTACGTATTTATGTTTTTATTTTTGTGTTTTGTCTCTTCATAGTGGCCAGAAAAACATATAAGCTGTATGCACACCAACTTATAATACAGTTCATGTCTTTAGGTTTTTATGTTAAAACCACTTGACAATTATTTTGTGGGTTATTCTCTTGTCTGCAAAACAATACTGACTCATAACCTCATGGACTACACAAAATCTCTGAATGTATTCTGTGATTGGTTAGTTATGAATAGTGTTGAGCATTCCAATACTGCAAATATCGGGTATCGGCCGATATTCGCTGTATCGGATTTCCGATACTGAGTTCCGGTATTTTTAAGATATTGGATACTGGAATCGGAAGTTCCTAAAGTGCAATGATGCACTATAATGGAGTGTGGGCGGTGCGTGGGCGGAGACTGCATCTGTGTGTGCGGGTGGGGTCTGTGCGTGACCGTGGGGGGTCTGTGTGGACCTGCCGGGGGTCTGTGCGGCCTGCCGGGGGTCTGTACGGGCCTTTCTGGGGTCTGTGCGGCCTGCTGAGGGTCTATGTGGCCTGCTGGGGGTCTGTATGGGCCTCTCTGGGGTCTGTGCAGCCTGCCGGGGTCTGTGCGGCCTGCCGGGGGTCTGTACGGGCCTCTCTGGGGTCTGTGCGGCCTTCCGGGGGTCTGTGCGGCCTGCCAGGGGTCTGTACGGGCATCTCTGGGGTCTGTGCAGCCAGCCGGGGGTCTGTGCAGTTGTGCAGGCATCGTCCGATGGGACTACAAGTCCCATCGGGCTATGCCTGCTACAATGGCAGTGATTGATACATTAGCCAATGATGGGACAGTAGTAGTCCCATCATCCGGCTTATATGTTGAATGTAAAAAAAAATACTACATACTACATACAACATACATACAGCATACTACATACATACAACATACATACTACATACATGCGACATACATACATACATACATACACATGTACATGCATCATACATACAACATAATATATACATACAACATACATACAACATACATACTACACACATACTACATACATACTACATACATACTACATACATACAACATACTACATACATACAACTTGCTGCATACATACTACATACATACTACATACACACTATATACATACAACATACATACATACTACATACATACATACTACATTCTTACATACTACATACATACAACATACATACTACATACATACACACATACAATATACATACTACATACATACAACATAAATACTACATACATACAACATACATACTACATGCATACAACATACATACTACATACATACATACTACATACATACAACATACATACATACATGCAAACATACATACAACATATTATATACATACAACATACATACAACATACATACTACATTCATACTACATACATACATACTACATCATACTACATACATACAACATACTACATACATACTACATACAACATACTACATACACACAGCATGCTGCATACATACTACATACACACTATATACATACAACATACATACATACTACATACATACATACTACATACATACAACATACATACTACATACATACTACATACATACAACATACTACATACATGCAGCATGCTGCATACATACTACATACATACTACATACACACTATATACATACAACATACATACTACATACATACAACATACATACTACATACATACTACATACATACAACATACATACTACATACATACTACATACATCCGTTTTTTGCCAGATCAATCGCTGTGCATTGTGCGGAAACAGCTTTTTTGACAGATCCGGCAAAAAACGGATGAAACGTGTGGCCATCAGGCGCAATCCGGCACTAATACAACTCTATGAGAAAAAAGGATCTGGCGGAAAAAACGTATCCTGCAAATGTGCTCGCAGGATGCGATTTTTACCCATTTTTACCCATAAACTTGTGTTAGTGACGGATCGCGATGGATGGCCACACGTCGCGTCCATCGTGGAACGGATCCATCGTGTTTTGGCAGACCGTCGGCACAAAAAACAGTTCAAGTGAACATTTTTTTGTCCGTCGCGTCCGCCATTTTCTACCGTGCATGCACGGCCGAAGCTCTGCCCCCTCCTCCCCGGATTTCAGAATGGGCAGCCGAAGCATACGCTGACCACGTCGTGCACAAATTTGACAACATGCGACAACTACTGTCCCATCATTGGCTAATGTGCCAATCACTGCCATTGTAGCAGGCATAGCCCGATGGGACTTGCAGTCCTATCGAACGATGCCTGCTCACCCGCAGAGACCCCCTGGCTGGCCACACAGACCCCAGAGAGGCCCATACAGACCCCCGGCAGGCTGTACAGACCCCAGGCAGGCCGCACAGACCTCAGAAAGGCCCATACACACCCCGGCAGGCCGCACAGACCCGCGGCAGGCTGCACAGACCCCAGAGATGCCCGTACAGACCCCCAGCAGGCCGCACAGACTCCCGGCAGGCCGCAGATCCCTGAGAGGCCCATACAGACCCCCGGCAGGCCGCACAGACCCCCGGCCAGCCGCACAGACCCCCTAGAGGCCCGTACAGACCCCTGGCAGGCCCATACAGACCCCCAGCAGCCCGCACAGACCCCCGAGAGGCCCGTACAGACCCCCGGCAGGCCCGCACAGACCCCCCACAGTCACACACAGTCATGCAGTCTCCGCCCACACACTGCCCTCACTCTTCCCCCCTCAGGAACAGGATGCATAAGGACAGGAAGGGCTTATTTTAACTCTGATATTCATGTCCCATTGACTTGCATTGGTATCTGGTATCGGTATCGGTGATATCCGATATTTTTGGGATATCGGCCAATCCAATCCGATACCAAGATTTCCGAATATCGGAAGGTATCACTCAGGACTAGTTATGAGCAAATAGTGAAATATTCAGATTTGAGAAAATAGGCACAAATAATTTCTAATATCCGTATATTCGTACCGAATAATGAATCCAATGCAAGTCAATGGGAAAGCCAAATTTCTTTCTGCTGGAATCAACAAACTTGTCTGGGGGCATGGAAAAGACGCTGAAATGGATAAGAAAGAGCTAAAACTAAATGGGAACAGCATTGAAAAGATGCCTGCATGCCTTTCTGACTCACTTTCTGACTCACACATGGTATCTGGGAATAATGTTGCCAGACTATTGCGCTGGTTTTCGGATTTTTTAAAAGATCTACATAAACATACCAATTTTTTTTAAAGGGAAAAATGCTAAGAAACATTATTTCTTTCATATTTACCTGTATATAATGCAAAGTAATAATAATAAAAAAAAAAAAAAATATATATATATATATATATATATATATATATATACCCGCCTTTAGCATATGTTCACACAGAGTGTTTTGGCTTTATTTTTTACTTTCACATTTGGGAGGACCCTGCCTGATGCTAAATAGTTAGCAAGATAGTGGAATACATATTCCCCATCCCTTTACAATGCCATTTCAAACATGCCCATTTGGGTTTTGGGCTTTGCCCGCCACCACCACCATGTCCACTGCCATGTCATTATGCAGCCCTCACAATTCGCTGAGGGCCAGCAGGTGCTGTGAAACCTGCGTTTTGTAGGCTCTACAGTTCATTTTTGTCACTGGATACCAATGGAACAACAGTCATAGCTAGAGTTGAGCGACTTTTAGTTTTTTAGGGTCGAGTCGGGTTTCGCGAAACCCGACTATCTCAACAGTCGAGTCGAGTGGAATCGGCCGATTATCGCGAAAAGTCGGGGATCGACCGAAACACGAAACCCAATGCAAGTCAATGGGGGAGCATAGTCGGCAGTGAGTGGAGGCCAGGAAAACATGTACAGTGCCCACTTTAATGGCAAAAACATCCATTCTTGTTACTGAAGCTTGTCAATCTTAATTTACCTTATAATAATAGTAAAGCATTGGAAATTGGGGGTCATTTGGCTAAAGTTGTGGAGGGTAGGGCTGGTTCAAGTATTTAGTGGGCCCAGGAAATCTGGACCACGTCATGGCAGTGGAGCAGGGAGAGGTAAGTATTTCAACTTTGCAAGTGCTGTGATCCTGAGCAAGCAGGGGGGGCCAACTCATTGGCACTGGCACAGGGCCCCTCAAAGTTCGGCGATGTGTTTGCACGGCGGGGGCGCCTCCCACCGGCAGCGACACTTTTGCGTACTATGAGGGGCCCTGTGCCAGTGACGTCGCCAACGAGTATTCCTCCCCCCACCTGATGAAGGAACCTGCACTTTCATCTGCACCTTCCTCTTTGTCCCCGTGTAAGGTGGTATGGTATGCGGGAAGAGGAACCTGACTTTCAGCAGGGTCACAATCTTGCTGTGTAGCATGCACGGGGAATGTTGCGTTATGGGTCAATGTACCAGCAGACTCATCTATCACTGGCTGGGCAATGGGCAGGATGAGGAGGAAACACAGATATAGGCCCAAAGAATAAAGTGGGCTAAATGCAGTTCAAAATTGGTAACAGGACTAACCAGGGGGCATTGCAGTGGAGAATAACTGAAATGAGAGGCTGACACAGAGAGTAGGCCCAAATCAGTAAGTAGTCTAAATGCAGTTCAAAATTGGCAACAGTAGTAAACAGGCGGCACAGCTTTGTTCAGTGGAGGAGAACAGCAAGGAGTGGCAGACACCGATAGTAGGCCCCAACCTAACTAGTAGGCCAAATGCAGTCTAACATTAACAACTACTTAACGAGAGCCTGAAAATGGAATTTCAGGACAGGAAACCAGGAGAACAGCAAGGAGCGGCAGACACTGTTAGTAGGCCCCAACCCAACTAGTAGGCCAAATGCAGTTGTTCCATTTACCAACTATTTAACAAGAGCCTGAAGATAGAAGCTCAGGAACGGCAACCTGGAGAACACCTTGCAGCAGAAGACACCGTCTCTACAACCCAGACCCAACTTGTAGGCCTAATGCAGTGTTGTTTCAACAACTACTTAACGAGAGCCAGAAGATCGAAGCTATGGAGAGGCAACCTGGAGAACACCTTGGAGCAGCAGACACCGTCTCTACAACCCAGACCCAACTTGTAGGCCTAATGCAATGTTGTTTCAACAACTGCTTAACGAGAGCTAGAAGATCGAAGCTATGGAGAGGCAACCTGGAGAATACCTTGGAGCGGAAGAAACCGTCTCTACAACCCAGACCCAACTTGCAGACCTAATGCAGTGCTGTTTCAACAACTACTTAACGAGAGCTAGAAGATCGAAGCTATGGAGAGGCAACCTGGAGAACACCTTGGAGCGGAAGACACCGTCTCTACAACCCAGACCCAACTTGTAGGCCTAATGCAGTGTTGTTTCAACAACTACTTAACGAGAGCTAGAAGATCGAAGCTATGGAGAGGCAACCTGGTGAACACCTTGGAGCGGCAGACACCGTCTCTACAACCCAGACCCAACTTGTAGGCCTAATGCAGTGTTATTTCAACAACTACTTAACGAGAGCTAGAAGATCGAAGCTATGGAGAGGCAACCTGGAGAACACCTTGGAGCGGCAGACACCGTCTCTACAACCCAGACCCAACTTGTAGGCCTAATGCAGTGTTGTTTCAACAACTACTTAACGAGAGCTAGAAGATTGAAGCTATGGAGAGGCAACCTGGAGAACACCTTGGAGCGGCAGACACCATTTCTACAACCCAGACCCAACTTGTAGGCCTAATGCAGTGTTGTTTCAACAACTACTTAATGAGAGCTAGAAGATCGAAGCGATGGAGAGGCAACCTGGAGAACACCTTGGAGCGGAAGACACCGTCTCTACAACCAAGACCCAACTTGCAGGCCTAATGCAGTGTTGTTTCAACAACTACTTAACGAGAGCTAGAAAATCGAAGCTATGGAGAGGCAACCTGGAGAACACCTTGGAGCGGAAGACACCGTCTCTACAACCCAGACCCAACTTGTAGGCCTAATGCAGTGTTGTTTCAACAACTACTTAACGAGAGCTATAAGATCGAAGCTATGGAGAGGCAACCTGGTGAACACCTTGGAGCGGCAGACACCGTCTCTACAACCCAGACCCAACTTGTAGGCCTAATGCAGTGTTGTTTCAACAACTACTTAACGAGAGCTAGAAGATCGAAGCTATGGAGAGGCAACCTGGAGAACACCTTGGAGCAGCAGACACCGTCTCTACAACCCAGACCCAACTTGTAGGCCTAATGCAGTGTTGTTTCAACAACTACTTAACGAGAGCTAGAAGATAGAAGCTATGGAGAGGCAACCTGGAGAACACCTTGGAGCGGCAGACACCGTCTCTAGAACCCAGACCCAACTTGTAGGCCTAATGCAGTGTTGTTTCAACAACTACTTAACGAGAGCTAGAAGATAGAAGCTATGGAGAGGCAACCTGGAGAACACCTTGGAGCGGCAGACACCGTTAGTAGGCCCTACCGAAGTAGTAGCCCCAATGCAGTTTTCAAATTCCTATAGGCTGAAAACCAGACTATTGACGCTCAGCTTTGTTCAGAGGAGGACAGCTGTATTGAGTGGCGCAGACAGACACAGGTAGTAGGCCTTAAACAAAAAATTTGGCTCAATGCAGTTTAAGAAAGGTTACAGGGGTACACATGCAGCATTGCTCTGGTCAGTGGAGGACAATTTCAATTATGGACCGCAGACAGACTTAGTACGCCTACAATTAAAAAAAGGATGCTCTATGCAATTTAAAATAGGTTCCAGGGGTACACGGACAGCATTGGTCTGGTCAGTGGAGGACTATTGGAAGGAGGGACCGCAGACAGGCTTAGTAGGCCTAACATAACAAAAGTAGGCTGTAGGCACTTTAAAATAGGTTCCAGGGGTACACGGGCAGCGGTGGTCTGGTCAGTGGAGGACTATTGGAAGGAGGGACCGCAGACAGGCTTAGTATGCCTAACATAACAAAAGTAGGCTGTAGGCACTTTAAAATAGGTCCCAAGGGTACACGGGTGTCAGTGGTCTGGTCAGTGGAGGACTGTTGGAAGGAGGGACCGCAGACAGGCTTAGTAGGCCTAACATAACAAAAGTAGGGTGTAGGCACTTTAAAATAGGTTCCAGGGGTACACGGGCAGCAGTGGTCTGGTCAGTGGAGGACTATTGGAAGGAGGGACCGCAGACAGGCTTAGTAGGCCTAACATAACAAAAGTAGGCTGTAGGCACTTTAAAATAGGTTCCAGGGGTACACGGGCAGCAGTGGTCTGGTCAGTGGAGGACTATTGGAAGGAGGGGCCGCAGACAGGCTTAGTAGGCCTAAGATAACAAAAGTAGGCTGTAGGCATTTTAAAATAGGTTCCAGGGGTACACGGGCAGCAGTGGTCTGTCTCAGTGGAGGACTATTGGAAGGAGGGACCGCAGACAGGCTTAGTAGGCCTAACATAACAAAAGTAGGCTGTAGGCACTTTAAAATAGGTTCCAGGGGTACACGGGCAGCAGTGGTCTGGTCAGTGGAGGACTATTGGAAGGAGGGACCGCAGACAGGCTTAGTAGGCCTAAGATAACAAAAGTAGGCTGTAGGCACTTTAAAATAGGTTCCAGGGGTACACGGGCAGCAGTGGTCTGGTCAGTGGAGGACTATTGGAAGGAGGGACCGCAGACAGGCTTTGTAGGCCTAACATAACAAAAGTAGGCTGTAGGCACTTTAAAATAGGTTCCAGGGGTACACGGGCAGCATTGGTCTGTCCAGTGGAGGACTATTGGAAGGAGGGACCGCAGACAGGCTTAGTAGGCCTAACATAACAAAAGTAGGCTCTATGCACTTGGAATTATCTTGCAGGGGTACACAGGCAGCATTGGTGTTGTCAGCGGAGGCCGATTGTAATGAGTGTCTGACAGTTAGTACTCCCAAAAAATAAATAGATGTTAATGTCTCGCAATACTACAAAACCAAAAAACAAAATGGTGGCATACTTAGGTACAGGGGTGGGCTCCTCTGCTGAGTTTCAGACCTAGTAATTTGGCGCAAAGTATTTACTGGTGTAAATATAGGACACTGCCCCTGACTATTTTAAATAGCATCATACATGATTGTCAACACATTGGTATTGTCAGTGCCAGGCATTGAAGGATGTCAGCGCATAGACTAAACATTGGTGGAGCTGTGAGAGATAATTTTGCAAATCGTAGAGCACTGTTTGAGCTTGGGGGGGGGGAAACTGTCTTGTGGCCGGCGGTACAGGCCCAGGGCCCCTCATGTTACAACGGTGTGTCTGACGTTGGTTGCGCGCCACCACTGCCAGAGACACTTTATTGTACTATGAGGGACCCAGTGGCAGTGCCGTCGACCAAAAGCGTGCACACCCACCTCTTCAGACAAACGGCACTCTCACGGGTGCTTGCGCCAAGTGGCGAGACCACGGCCCCGTGGGGGGAGTTTGGCCATTTAGTGAGGTGTAAACATGTCGTATGCTGGACAAACAGCTGCTGCAAATTACGAGATTGGAAAACTCAGTCAGAGCAGTCCAGAAGCAAGACCTTTTCATTGGAAAGCTAGGTGTCAGCCGGGAAAGGTGGGGCAAAATAATTCGAAATCCAGTAGTGGTTCATTTTAATGAAGGTTAGATCATCAACATTTTGGGTAGCCAGACGAGTCCTTTTTTCGGTTAATATTGAACCAGCAGCACTGAATACTCTTTCTGATAGCACATTAGCTGCTGGGCAAGCAAGCTCCTGCAATGCATATTCTGCCAATTCTGGCCAGGTGTCTAATTTGGATGCCCAGTAATCAAATGGGAATGACGGTTGAGGGAGAACATCGATAAGGGATGAAAAATAGTTAGTAACCATACTGGACAAATGTTGTCTCCTGTCACTTTGAATTGATGCTGCAGTAACTGTCCTGTCTGCGGTCATAGCAAAATTACTCCACAACCTGGTCAGAAAACCCCTCTGTCCAACGCCACTTCTGATTTGTGCACCTCTAGCACCTCTGGTCTGCTGCCCCCTGCAGCTCATGTGAGAACGATCACCGGCGCTGTGTGCTGGGAGTGCCTGAATCAAACGTTCAACAAGAGTTGATTGTTTGGTTGCTAATATTTGTTCCAAGTTCTCATGTGGCATAATATTTTGCAATTTGCCTTTATAGCGAGGATTAAGGAGACAGGCCAACCAGTAATCGTCATCGGTCATCATTTTAATAATGTGTGTGTCCCTTTTGAGGATACGTAAGGCATAATCCGCCATGTGGGCCAAAGTTCCAGTTGTCAAATCTGCAGTTGTGCTGGGTTGAGGGGCAGTTACAGGCAAATCTACCTCACTTGTGTCCAGAACCCGGCCTTGCTGCGCCACCAATTTCCAGCGGCCCCGGAGAAGCTTCCTCATTAAAAAAATACTCATCCCCATAATCCTCCTCGTCCTCCTCCTCCTGTTTGCCCACTACCTCGTCCTGCATACTGCCCTGACCAGACAATGGCTGATTGTCATCAAGGCTTTCCTCTTCCTCTGCTGCAGACGCCTGCTCCTTCATGTGCTTCAAACTTTGCATCAGCAGACACATTAGGGGGATGCTCATGCTTATTATGGCGTTGTCTGCACTAACCAGCCGTGTGCATTCCTCAAAACACTGAAGGACTTGACACATGTCTTGTACCTTCGACCACTGCACACCTGACAACTCCATGTCTGCCATCCTACTGCCTGCCCGTGTATGTGTATCCTCCCACGAATACATAACATCCCGCCTCTGTTCGCACAGTCTCTGAAGCATGTGCAGTGTTGAGTTCCACCTTGTTGCAATGTCGATGATTAGGCGATGCTGGGGAAGGTTCAAAGACCGCTGATAGGTCTGCATACGGCTGGAGTGTACGGGCGAACGGAGGATATGCGAGCAAAGTCCGCGCACTTTGAGGAGCAGGTCGGATAACCCCGGATAACTTTTTTGAGGAAGCACTGCACCACCAGGTTTAAGGTGTGAGCCAGGCAAGGAATGTGTTTCAGTTGGGAAAGGGCGATGGCAGCCATGAAATTCCTTCCGTTATCACTCACTACCTTGCCTGCCTCAAGATCTACAGTGCCCAGCCACGACTGCGTTTCTTTTTGCAAGAACTCGGACAGAACTTCCGCGGTGTGTCTGTTGTCGCCCAAACACTTCATAGCCAATACAGCCTGCTGATGCTTGCCAGTAGCTGCCCCATAATGGGACACCTGGTGTGCAACAGTGGCAGCTGCGGATGGAGTGGTTGTGCGACTGCGGTCTGTGGACGAGCTCTCGCTTCTGCAGGAGGACGAGGAGGAGGGGGGGCGAATGGCTACAGCCAACTGTTTCCTAGACCGTGGGCTAGGCAGAACTGTCCCAATATTGCTGTCACCTGTGGACCCTGCATCCATCACATTCACCCAGTGTGCCGTGATGGACACGTAACATCCCTGGCCATGCCTACTGGTCCATACATCTGTTGTTAGGTGCACCTTTGTACTCACAGATTGCCTGAGTGCATGGACGATGCGCTCTTTAACATGCTGGTGGAGGGCTGGGATGGCTTTTCTCGAAAAGAAGTGTCGACTGGGTAGCTCGTTGCGTGGTTCAGCGTACTCCATCAGGGCTTTGAAAGCTTCACTTTCAACTAACCGGTAGGGCATCATCTCTAACGAGATTAGTCTAGCTATGTGGGCGTTAAAACCCTGTGTACGCGGATGCGAGGATGAGTACTTCCTTTTTCTAATGAGAGACTCATGTAGGGTGAGCTGGACTGGAGAGCTGGAGATCGTGGAACTAGCGGGGGTGCCGGTGGACATGGCAGACTGAGAGACGGTTGGAGACGGTATTCTTGCCGGTGCCCTAGATGCAGTGTTTCCTACTACGAATCTGGTGATTCCCTGACTGCTTTGGCCTGGCAACGAAACCTGCACAGATACTGCAGGTGGTGCGGAAAATGGTGGCCTTACAGTGACGGAAGGGATGTAGCCTTGCTGACTAGCTTCATTGGCCGAGTGTGCTACAACCTTAAGGGACATTTGGTAGTTAGTCCAGGCTTGCAAATGCATGGTGGTTAAATGTCTATGCATGCAACTTGTATTTAGACTTTTCAGATTCTGACCTCTGCTTAAGGTAGTTGAACATTTTTGACAGATGACTTTGCGCTGATCAATTGGATGTTGTTTAAAAAAAATGCCAGACTGCACTCTTTCTAGCATCGGATACCTTTTCAGGCATTGCAGACTGAGCTTCTTTAACCGGATGGCCACGCTGTCCTCCAACTGGTTTTGGCTTTGCCACGCGTTTTGGGCCAGATACGGGCCCGGCAGATGGAATCTGTTGCGATGTTGATGCCTGCTGCGGCCCCTCCTCCTCCGCTTCAGAACTACTGACGCCTGCACCCTGTTCCCCCAATGGCTGCCAATCGGGGTCAACATCTGGGTCATCTATGACCTCCTCTTCTATCTCATGTGCAACTTCGTCTGTGTTACCGTGTAAGCCGGTGGTATAGCGTTTGTGACGGGGCACCATAGTCTCATCAGGGTCTGATTCTGGATCAGTACACTGCGAGGGCAATGTGGTGGTCTGAGTCAAAGGAACAGCATAGTAATCTGGCTGTGGCTGTGCATCTGTGCACTCCATGTCCGATTCAACTTGTAATGGGCATGGCCTGTTAACTGCTTCACTTTCTAACCCAGGAACGGTATGTGTAAAGAGCTCCATGGAGTAACCCGTTGTGTCGACTGACGCATCCTTCTCTGTTGTTGTTTTTGCTGAACAGGACTATGGAGCGAATTGTCCCTGAGCGTGAACATCCACTAACGACGCGCTGCTTTTACATTTACCAGTTTCAGAAGAGGAGGCAAAAGAGCTAGAGTCAGCAAGGAAAGCCAAAACTTGCTCTTGCTGCTCCGGCTTTAAAAGCGGTTTTCCTACTCCCAGAAAAGGGAGCGTTCGAGGCCTTGTGTAGCCAGACGACGAACCTGGCTCCACAGCTCGAGACTTAGGTGCTATATTGTTTTTTCCACGACCAGCTGATGCTCCACCACCACTACCATCATTACCAGCTGGCAATAAACGCCCACGGCCACGACCTCTTCCACCAGACTTCTTCATTGTTTTAAAAACGTAACCAAAGTAACGGTATTTGTTACTGTAAAACAACTTACAAGGTGAACTCAAACTTCTGTAGGAATTAGATATCCCTTTATAGGTGGGTGAGACTGCAAGGAAAATCAGGCACAATGTTACACACTCGGTTTTCTGTGGCACAAAATGAGACAGATGCCACACACGCAGGACTGGCACTGAAGCACAAATGCCAATATTAATCTCCCACTATTTATTTTTTTTCAGGGAGAATTTAAAAATCAAAAAAAGAAAACAGACACTAGGCTTTCTGTGGCCCACAATTTGAGAGAGATGGCACACACGACTGGCACTGAAGCACAAATGCCAATATTAATCTCCCACTATTTATTTTTTTCAGGGAGAATTTAAAAAACAAAAAACAAAAAAACAGACACTAGGCTTTCTGTGGCCCACAATTTGAAAGAGATGGCACACACGACTGGCACTCAAGCACAAATGCCAATATTAATCTCCCACTTTGATGCACTAGTCAGCCTGACTATCCCCCTTATCTGCCTGCTTGAAAAAACACTGCAAGCACTAAGGGAGGAGGTCGTGGAAGAGGTGGAGGATGAGGAGTCACAAATGCCATCTGCTTCTGGACAGTCTGCGCAACGTGGTTCCTCACAAAGGCTTAGGCAGGGGACACTTTATGAGGAGGATGAGGAGGAGTCAAAGGAGGAGGAAGACATCGGTCCAGAGGAGGGAGCTACACAATGCTCTATTAGTCAGTATGTAGAGCGAGGGTGGGGTGATGCAGAGCAGGCAGAGATGACGCCTCAAGCAGGGGACAGCGTTTCTTGGCCAGTTGGCAGCCTGCAGCACATGGTTGATTTCATGCTGCAGTGCTTGAGAAACAACTGCCGCATCGCCCACCTCAACACGGCAGATTATTGGGTGTACACCCTCCTAGATCCTCGCTACCGGGACAACTTACAAAGCTTCATAACACCATTGAACCGGCAGCGTAAAATGCAGGAGTATCAAGGCACCCTGGTGCATTCCATCATGTTCTCCATTCCAACCGAGAGCAGTGCTGCTAGTGCTTTACAGAGCAGCTCTGTGCGTCGAGGCAGTGGAGGAAGCTCTGCGCAAAGAGGGAGCAGAAGCAGCGCCTCAGCACAAGGCAAGACCAGTATGGCCCAAATGTGGCAAAGTTTTGTGTTCCTGCCACAAATGTGTACACCATCACAGATGGGACCAGTCAGCAGGAGGCAACATTTCCGTCAGATGGTGACAGACTACATGTTTTGCCCTCTCAGTGTTCTCCCACATGGCTCTTCCCCCTTCAAGTTTTGGGTCTCTAAGCTGGATACATGGCCAGAGCTTAGCCAGTATGCATTGGAGGTGCTGGCTTGCCCTGCTGCTAGTGTAATATCTGAACGCATCTTTAGTGCCGCAGGTGGTGTGCTAACAGACCATCGCATGCGACTATTCTCCAATAATGTTGACCGGCTTACTTTTCTAAAAATGAACAAGGCCTGGATCTCGAAGCAATGTCCTGGTCCTCTTCCAGATTAAATATTTGGTTGGCAACAGTATCCAGGTCTCCTGTTGTTCAAGAAAAAGTACATCCAGCCCATGGATGGCAGCGCTTCCCAGGACTCACATTCAAAGATGATATTTCATATTTTTTTATTTCATAACTTAAAATAGAAGAGATACAACGCGTTTCGGATGCAGTATATATCCTTCTTCAGGTATCATAAAAACACAGTACAAATCCTACTAGTATAAAATTCAATTACACTTATATATAGTATCAAACCTTTTATCCCAGTCTCAGAAACTTGATTTGGGGTGTGGACCAAGTTCAGGAAAACACCCACTGATTGATACAACCTTGTTAACATTGATGCAAGAAAGAGAGATAAAAATAAATAAATAAATAAATAAAAAAATATATCAAAGGAAAAAAAAAAAAAAAACACAAGAAGAAGAAAAAAAAAAAAAATCACAAGAAAAAATAAATAAATTAAAAAAAAAAAAATCCTTTAAACTCTCTCTATGATATCATTCAATCCATTTGGAAATAATGTTCCCAAACGATATATCCAAAACGTTTCTTTCCTGTTTAAAAGAGCATTCCTGTTTGCAACTCCAGAGGGTATCTGCTCCACTGGAGTTACTTTTATGTTAAAAATTTTATTATGTTTAAGTAGTAGATGCCTTGAGAGACTATGTTTTAAAAAGCCATTTTTTGCTCTATTTCTGTGGCCATTAATGCGTGACCGCAGTGTCTGTACAGTGCGTCCCACATACTGCAAACCACAACTGCATGTGATGACATATACAACATGATCACTACTACAGGTGAGTCTTTGAGAGATTTCAAAGACATCACCAGTATTATTGCATTTAATAGTTTTAGCCCCATGATCTAGGATCCCACAGGTGCAACATTTTTTGGAGTTACATTTAAAAACTCCGGTGCCTTGAAGAACTCCACATAAAGTTTGATCCTTATTTTTATAAATGTTTTTTCTTTTTGGATCCAACTGTTTTTTTAATTTGCTGGGGGCCACCAAATTTTTCAAAGTTTTCCCCCTTCTATATGTAATCCCTGGTTTATCAGGGAGATGTTTTCCCAAGACAGGGTCACGCTTCAAGATGTACCAAGATGTACCAATATTTAGAAAGCACAGTTCTTATGATTTTATTGCCCCTATTGAATGTTGTCACAAAATTCAATTTCCAGCGATCATCACTTTTTTCCTTACCAGTAGTCAAAGTGTCCCCCTTCCTGGTTTTTCCTTTTAAACATTCTTCCTGTGTTTTTATTTTGTTGTCCCTATATGCACCATTTATCAAATTTTTCGGGTATCTTTTTTCTTTAAATTTTCTTTTTAAAATTTTAGACTGAGCTACATAATCAGATTCTCTCGTACAATTCTTTCTGATGCGATAAAATTGGCTGTGGGGTATATTAACCTTCCACTTCTTGTAATGTGCACTATTGAAATCTAAAAAGCCATTTGAATCCACTTTTTTGAAGTGGGATTTCGTGATGATTTTTTTACCACTATGGCTGATCTCTAAATCAAGAAATACCATTTTTTCTTTATTAATTTGTGATGTAAAGGTAATCCCCCAGGTGTTATTATTGAGCTCCTTTATGAATTGTGCCGCTTCCTCCTCTGTCCCCTTCCATATGATAATCAGATCATCTATGAAGCGCTTATAAAGCCTTATTTTGTCATAGAAAACAGGCTTAGAAAGTGACGATGAGGACTCGAATCGCCCCATGAATAAGTTTGCGAAACTTGGCGCGACCCGAGTCCCCATCGCGGTGCCGAGCAACTGTAAGTACAGTACGCCTTCAAAAATGAACACATTGTGTTCAAGAATGAATTTCAGACCCTTTAACAGAAAATCTCTTTGTTCGGGGAGCATCTCTGTCTTTGCTAAATAAAAACCCACTGCATTTACCCCCATTTCGTGATCTATGTTGGAATATAATGAATTAACATCCAATGAGATAAAGGAATAATTATCTTCCCATTCAATATCCCTCAGCTCCTCGATTAATTGTGTGGAATCTCTCAAATATGAAGGAAGAGACTTTACTAGATCTTGTAGAAACAGGTCAATATAATGAGAAAGATGTTTACGCACTTAGGGCGCCGCGATTTGTCTGTTCTTCTCTCCCAAACAGGGTTTTTTTGTATACAGGTCTCCTGGTGTGTTCATGTTTCTACCATCTGAACTGTAATCCCTGGGCTTCAACACCGCCAGTTGCTGCTCAGAAGTGCCATCTGCATAGTCAACACATGTTCCAGTGTTATTAGGGTTCAGTAACATCAGCTGATGCCCTGCTGTGTGTGCGGCAATTTCTCCTGCTCCCTCCACACTCACACTACTACAGATATTAAACTTGCTCCACTTAGGACTCTGTCTACACTTTGTTTCTCCTGTAATCCCTGGGCTCCAACACCGCCAGTTGCTGCTCAGAAGTGCCATCTGCACAGTCAACACTTGCTCCTGTGTTATTGGGGTTCAGTAAAATCAGCTGATCCCCTGCAGTGTATCCGGCAATTTCTCCTGCTCCATCCACACTCATACTACTACAGATATTAACTTGCTCCAAATAGTCCTCTGTCTACACTCTGTTTCCCCTGTAGTCACTGGGCTCCAACACCGCTAGTTGCTGCTCAGAAGTGCCGTCTGCATAGTCAACACTTGCTGCTGTGCTATTGGAGTTCAGTAACGTCAGCTGGTCCCCTACTTTCTGTGCAGCAATTTCTCCTGCTCCCTCCACATTCACACTACAACAGATATTAAACTTTCTCCAATTATGCCTCTGGCTACACTCCGTTTCCAGCATTGACCCTGGGCTCCAACACTGCCAGTTGCTGCTCAGAAGTTCCATCTGCACAGTCAACACTTGCTACCATGTTATTGGGGTTCAGTAACGTCAGCTGATCCCCTGCTGTGTGTGCGGCAATTTCTCCTGCTCCCTTCACATTCACACTACTACAGATTTTAAACTTGCTCCAATTACGCCTCTGCATCCACTATGTTTCTAACATTGACCCTGGACTCCAACACCGCCAGTTGCTGCTCAGAAGTGACATCTGCACAGTCAACACATGCTCCGGTGTTATTGGGGTTCAGTAACTTCAGCTGATCCCCTGCTGTGTATGCGGCAATTTCTCCTGCTCCCTCCACATTCACACTACTACAGATATTAAACTTGCTCCAATTAGGCCTCTGTCTACACACTTTTTCTAGTATAGTATTTACCCTGGGCACAAACACCACAAGTTGCTGCTCAGAAGTGTCTTTGGCATGGGTACTCCCACCTGCCCAGCCTGGTTCCAGCACACCAGCTGTTTCCGGGTAGTGTCAACGTCTCGTTTCCTCAAATACATTGTCCTGTCGGGATGCGGTCGGGTTAGCCGACTCTATGGTGCCTGCAGTTTAGGTGCTTCCTATGTGGGCTGTGGGATCTGGCAATGAAGGCTGGTTTCATAGTGCCAATATGACAAGCTCCCCCTGTAGGACTGTGGGTTTTCCATAACTCCGGCCGGCTCGCGGCCTTGCAATTTTTTTTTCATGTGGCCTTCTGCTGCCTATCTGAGTTGCAGCACCAATAGCTGGCTCTTTGGAAGTCAATCTTGAATAGGTCCCCCTGGGTTCCAGTACCTTCAGCTGGTTCCAGGCACAGCCTTTGGTTTAGGTGCCTTCTTCTCGGTATCTTAGTTCCATCAACGTCTGGTGGTCCTTGGTAGTGCTTTCTGGCATGGGTACCTCCTGCTTAGTAACCGGGTTCAAGTTCCATCAGCTGTTCCTCGGTTGTTCCATTGGCTCTTGTACCTTCTGCTACCCATCCTGGTTCCAGTACCATCAGCTAGTTCCAGGCAGAGTCTTTGGTTTAGGTGCCTCCTTCTTGGTATCTGAGTTCCACCAACGTCTGGTGGTCCTTGGTAGTGCTTTCTGGCATGGGTACCTCCTGCTTGGTAACAGGGATCCTGTACCATCAGCTGGTCCTCGGTAGTTCTATTGTCTCTTGTACCTTCAGCTACCCATCCGGGTTCCAGTACAATCAGCTGGTTCTCGGCAGTTCCTCAGCCTTCTTGTACCTACTTCTCCATTTCCAAGATCAAGCTTTTTGAAATTGTTTTTGGTAATCACTCTGGATCTCCCTGACGAGGACCCTAAAGACGATGACCCTGAAGATCACCCCGAAGACGACGACCGCGGAGATGATGACCCTGAAGACCACCCCAAAGAAGACAACGACCCCTGAGACGATGAACCCGGAGACAACGACCCTGGAGACGACGACCCTGAAGACCACCCCAAAGAAGACGACAATCTCGGAGACTACAACCCCAGAGACGACGACCTTGGAGACGACGACCCTGAAGACCACCCCGAAGAAGATGACGACCCCGGAGACGACGACCCCGGAGACAACAACCCTGGAGACGACGACCCTGAAGACCACCCCAAAGAAGACCAAGAAGGTGACCCTGAACAAAACGACCAAAAGGACAAATAACAAGAAGACAACCACCAAGATATAGAACAAGAGAAAGAAGACCAATAAGCAGAAGAACAAGAAGCTGCAGAACAAAAAGCAGAAGAACATTAAGCATAAGACTAAAAATCAGAGCAAAAGATATTATCTAAATTATAAGCAGAGGAAGACTAAGCAGTGTATGGGGGTGAGTTCGTTCCTCCTCGTGGTGCCCCTGGAAAAAAACCTGCTGCTGCAGGCCAAACTGAACGAGGACAAATCCTGTTGTAAATCTTTTGTGACAGGCAGAACGGAAGGGGTAATCTTCAAACTTTTAGAGATAACAACTACAGGAATGCCTGTGACAAATAAGAATATGATGAAGAAGAAGAATATGAAGAAGATGAAGAAGTAGAATATGAAGAAATATAATAGCTGAATAAGAAAAATATGAAGAATGTAAAAAAAAAATAATACGAAGAAGATGAAGAAGAAGAAGATGAATAAGTTGAAGAAGAAGTTGATGAAAAAGATGCTGCTGCTGAGGATGATGAAGGAGAAAGTGTGGGAGAAGAAAAAAAGAAGGTGAAGAGCATGGAAGTAGTGAAACATAAATATCTGACAAAATATAAAAAAGCTTAACATAGTCAATATCTTTGTAACTCCGAACTTCTTAAAAAAAAATAATTCCTGCTATTCCATTTGATTGGGTAAAACCTCTATGCCTTTAATGTCTCCTCCACCTCCCCCAATACATTCTACATTATTCTTAGTTTTTTTCCTTCATGTAGAATTAACCTACAAGGAAAGAAAGGGTTTATTTTAATTCCAATATTTGTGTCCCATTGACTTGCATTGGTTTCCGGTATCGGAATCGGCGATACCCGATATTTTTGGGGTATCGGTCCGATCCAATCCGATCTGATATTTCCCGATGTCAGAAGGTATCGCTCAACACTACTTACCAGATATCTTCTATGTCCAGAGTGGTACAACCATTACTCCAAAGTTTTCCAGGAGTTTTTTTCAAAATGACATCGCCAGATGTTATGGCTGGCAATCAGGCAACACAGCGTGCAGTAATCAGCGCACATACAGAGATCTGGCAATAACCAAAAACAATAGGACAAGCTCTGAGACGTGGAATCTCTGTAGACTGCAGTACCTGATCTATCCTCACACAACTATAAGCAGCAGTGGATTGCGCCTATAACTACCTATGCAACTCGGCACTGCCTGAGGAGCTGACTAGCCTGAAGATAGAAATACAAGCCTGACTTACCTCAGAGAAATACCCCAAAGGAATAGGCAGCCCCCCACATATAATGACTGTTAGCAAGATGAAAAGACAAACGTAGGAATGAAATAGATTCAGCAAAGTGAGGCCCGATATTCTAGACAGAGCGAGGATAGCAAAGAGAACTATGCAGTCTACAAAAAACCCTAAAACGAAAACCACGCAAAGGGGCAAAAAGACCCACCGTGCCGAACTAACAGCACGGCGGTGCACCCCTTTGCTTCTCAGAGCTTCCAGCAAAAGTTAATAGCAAGCTGGACAGCAAAAACAGAAAACAAACTAGAAGCACTTATCTAGCAGAGCAGCAGGCCCAAGGAAAGATGCAGTAGCTCAGATCCAACACTGGAACATTGACAAGGAGCAAGGAAGACAGACTCAGGTGGAGCTAAATAGCAAGGCAGCCAACGAGCTCACCAAAACACCTGAGGGAGGAAGCCCAGAGACTGCAATACCACTTGTGACCACAGAAGTGAACTCAGCCACAGAATTCACAACAGTACCCCCCCCTTGAGGAGGGGTCACCGAACCCTCACCAGAACCCCCAGGCCGACCAGGATGAGCCACATGAAAGGCACGAACAAGATCTGGGGCATGGACATCAGAGGCAAAAACCCAGGAATTATCTTCCTGAGCATAACCCTTCCATTTGACCAGATACTGGAGTTTCCGTCTAGAGACACGAGAATCCAAAATCTTCTCCACAATATACTCCAATTCCCCCTCCACCAAAACAGGGGCAGGAGGCTCCACAGATGGAACCATAGGTGCCACGTATCTCCTCAACAACGACCTATGGAATACATTATGTATGGAAAAGGAGTCTGGGAGGGTCAGACGAAAAGACACCGGATTGAGAATCTCAGAAATCCTATACGGACCAATAAAACGAGGTTTAAATTTAGGAGAGGAAACCTTCATAGGAATATGACGAGAAGATAACCAAACCAGATCCCCAACACGAAGTCGGGGTCCCACACGGCGTCTGCGATTAGCGAAAAGCTGAGCCTTCTCCTGGGACAAGGTCAAATTGTCCACCACCTGAGTCCAGATCTGCTGCAACCTGTCCACCACAGAATCCACACCAGGACAGTCCGAAGACTCAACCTGTCCTGAAGAGAAACGAGGATGGAACCCAGAATTGCAGAAAAATGGAGAGACCAAGGTAGCCGAGCTGGCCCGATTATTAAGGGCGAACTCAGCCAACGGCAAAAATGACACCCAATCATCCTGGTCAGCGGAAACAAAACATCTCAGATATGTTTCCAAGGTCTGATTGGTTCGTTCGGTCTGGCCATTAGTCTGAGGATGGAAGGCCGAGGAGAAAGATAGGTCAATGCCCATCCTACAACAAAAGGCTTGCCAGAACCTCGAGACAAACTGGGAACCTCTGTCAGAAACAATATTCTCAGGAATGCCATGTAAACGAACCACATGCTGGAAGAACAAAGGCACCAAATCAGAGGAGGAAGGCAATTTAACCAAGGGCACCAGATGGACCATTTTAGAAAAGCGATCACAGACCACCCAAATGACTGACATTTTTTGAGAAACGGGAAGGTCAGAAATGAAATCCATCGAAATATGTGTCCAAGGCCTCTTCGGGACCGGCAAGGGCAAAAGCAACCCACTGGCACGTGAACAGCAGGGCTTAGCCCTAGCACAAATTCCACAGGACTGCACAAAAGCACGCACATCCCGTGACAGAGATGGCCACCAGAAGGATCTAGCAACCAACTCCCTGGTACCAAAGATTCCTGGATGACCGGCCAGCACCGAACAATGAAGTTCAGAGATAACTTTACTAGTCCACCTATCAGGGACGAACAGTTTCTCGGCCGGACAACGATCAGGTTTATTAGCCTGAAATTTCTGCAACACTCTCCGCAAATCAGGGGAGATGGCAGACACAATGACTCCTTCCTTGAGGATACTCGCCGGCTCAGATAACCCCGGAGAGTCGGGCACAAAACTCCTAGACAGAGCATCCGCCTTCACATTTTTAGAGCCCGGAAGGTATGAAACCACAAAATCAAAACGAGCAAAAAATAACGACCAACGGGCCTGTCTAGGATTCAAGCGCTTGGCAGACTCAAGATAAGTAAGGTTCTTATGATCAGTCAAAACCACCACGCGATGCTTAGCACCCTCAAGCCAATGACGCCACTCCTCGAATGCCCACTTCATGGCCAGCAACTCTCGGTTGCCCACATCATAATTACGCTCAGCAGCAGAAAATTTCCTGGAAAAGAAAGCACATGGTTTGAACACTGAGCAACCAGAACCTCTCTGTGACAAAACCGCCCCTGCACCAATCTCAGAAGCATCAACCTCGACCTGGAACGGAAGAGAAACATCAGGTTGACACAACACAGGGGCACAGCAAAAACGACGCTTCAACTCCTGAAAAGCTTCCACGGCAGCAGAAGACCAATTAACCAAATCAGCACCCTTCTTGGTCAAATCGGTCAATGGTCTGGCAATGCTAGAAAAATTACAGATGAAGCGACGATAAAAATTAGCAAAGCCCAGGAATTTCTGCAGACTTTTTAGAGATGTCGGCTGAGTCCAATCCTGGATGGCCTGAACCTTAACCGGATCCATCTCGATAGTAGAAGGGGAAAAGATGAACCCCAAAAATGAAACTCTCTGCACACCGAAGAGACACTTTGATCCCTTCACGAACAAGGAATTAGCACGCAGTACCTGGAAAACCATTCTGACTTGCTTCACATGAGACTCCCAATCATCTGAGAAGATCAAAATGTCATCCAAGTAAACAATCAAGAATTTATCCAGATACTCACGGAAAATGTCATGCATAAAAGACTGAAAAACAGATGGAGCATTGGCAAGTCCGAACGGCATCACCAGATACTCAAAATGACCCTCGGGCGTATTAAATGCCGTTTTCCATTCATCTCCTTGCCTGATTCTCACCAGATTATACGCACCACGAAGATCTATCTTGGTGAACCAACTAGCCCCCTTAATCCGAGCAAACAAGTCAGAAATCAATGGCAAGGGATACTGAAACTTAACAGTGATCTTATTAAGAAGGCGGTAATCAATACACGGTCTTAGCGAACCATCCATCTTGGCTACAAAAAAGAACCCTGCTCCCAATGGTGACGACGATGGGCGAATATGTCCCTTCTCCAGGGACTCCTTCACATAACTGCGCATAGCGGTGTGTTCAGGTACGGACAAATTAAATAAACGACCCTTAGGGAATTTACTACCAGGAATCAAATCGATAGCACAATCACAATTCCTATGCGGAGGTAGGGCATCAGACTTGGACTCTTCAAATACATCCTGAAAGTCCGACAAGAACTCTGGGATGTCAGAAGGAATGGATGACGAAATAGACAAAAATGGAACATCACCATGTACTCCCTGACAACCCCAGCTGGTTACCGACATAGAGTTCCAATCCAATACTGGATTATGGGTTTGTAGCCATGGCAACCCCAACACGACCACATCATGCAAATTATGCAGTACCAGAAAGCGAATAACTTCCTGATGTGCAGGAGCCATGCACATGGTCAGCTGGGCCCAGTACTGAGGCTTATTCTTGGCCAAAGGTGTAGCATCAATTCCTCTCAACGGAATAGGACACCGCAAAGGCTCCAAGAAAAATCCACAACGTTTAGCATTATCCAAATCCATCAGATTCAGGGCAGCGCCTGAATCCACAAACGCCATGACAGAATACGATGACAAAGAGCACATTAAGGTAATGGACAAAAGGAATTTGGACTGTACAGTACCAATAACGGCAGAGCTATCGAACCGCCTAGTGCGTTTAGGACAATTAGAAATAGCATGAGTAGAATCACCACAATAGAAACACAGTCTGTTCAGACGTCTGTGTTCTTGCCGTTCTACTTTAGTCATAGTCCTGTCGCACTGCATAGGCTTAGGTTTACTCTCAGACAATACCGCCAGATGGTGCACAGATTTACGCTCGCGCAAGCGACGACCGATCTGAATGGCCAAGGACATGGACTCATTCAAACCAGCAGGCATAGGAAATCCCACCATTACATCCTTAAGAGCTTCAGAGAGACCCTTTCTGAACAAAGCCGCTAGTGCAGATTCATTCCACAGAGTGAGTACTGACCACTTTCTAAATTTCTGACAATATACTTCTATGTCATCCTGACCCTGGCATAAAGCCAGCAGATTTTTCTCAGCCTGATCCACTGAATTAGGCTCATCGTAAAGCAATCCGAGCGCCAGGAAAAACGCATCGACACTACTCAATGCAGGGTCTCCTGGCGCAAGAGAAAACGCCCAGTCCTGTGGGTCGCCGCGCAAAAAAGAAATAATAATCAAAACCTGTTGAATAGGATTACCAGAAGAATGAGGTTTCAAGGCCAAAAATAGCTTACAATTATTTCTGAAGCTCAGGAACTTAGTTCTGTCACCAAAAAACAAATCAGGAATCGGAATTCTTGGTTCTAGCATCGATTTCTGATCAATAGTATCTTGAATCTTTTGTACATTTACAACGAGATTATCCATTGAGGAGCACAGAGCCTGAATATCCATGTCCACAGCTGTGTCCTGAAGCACTCTAATGTCTAGGGGAAAAAAAAGACTGAAGACAGAGCTAAGAAAAAAAAATGATGTCAGGATTTCTTTTTTCCCTCTATTGGGAATCATTGGTGTGGCTCCTTGTACTGTTATGGCTGGCAATCAGGCAACACAGCGTGCAGTAATCAGCGCACATACAGAGATCTGGCAATAACCAAAAACAATAGGACAAGCTCTGAGACGTGGAATCTCTGTAGACTGCAGTACCTGATCTATCCTCACACAACTATAAGCAGCAGTGGATTGCGCCTAACAACTACCTATGCAACTCGGCACTGCCTGAGGAGCTGACTAGCCTGAAGATAGAAATACAAGCCTGACTTACCTCAGAGAAATACCCCAAAGGAATAGGCAGCCCCCCACATATAATGACTGTTAGCAAGATGAAAAGACAAACGTAGGAATGAAATAGATTCAGCAAAGTGAGGCCCGATATTCTAGACAGAGCGAGGATAGCAAAGAGAACTATGCAGTCTACAAAAAACCCTAAAACGAAAACCACGCAAAGGGGCAAAAAGACCCACCGTGCCGAACTAACAGCACGGCGGTGCACCCCTTTGCTTCTCAGAGCTTCCAGCAAAAGTTAATAGCAAGCTGGACAGAAAAAACAGAAAACAAACTAGAAGCACTTATCTAGCAGAGCAGCAGGCCCAAGGAAAGATGCAGTAGCTCAGATCCAACACTGGAACATTGACAAGGAGCAAGGAAGACAGACTCAGGTGGAGCTAAATAGCAAGGCAGCCAACGAGCTCACCAAAACACCTGAGGGAGGAAGCCCAGAGACTGCAATACCACTTGTGACCACAGAAGTGAACTCAGCCACAGAATTCACAACAGCCAGACAACTGTTACTTGTTCTATTGTGATCAGTCTATGTGGCCTAAACATGCTACCATTGCCTGTAGCATCACATTTCTCTCCCATCACACACGTGAGACCTCATTGATCAGCAGTTTACTAAATTCTGAATAAAACTGACTTGTTTCTTTCTTTTCTTTTTAAAATTGTCATCATTTGCATATCATTAATACTGTATGTCTATTGATCCTGTAACTTCCATAAAGCAGCCACAGCTAATCTTTCTTGGTACTGCAATTTTAACCCCTTTCTGGCATTGGACATACTATTCTATCCATGTGACCTTGGACTTAATATCTATGGACAGAATAGTACATCCAATGCGATCAGCTGTGTCCCGGGGGAAGCGCGGCTGATCGCGGCCGGGTTTCAGCTGATTCTCACAGCTGACACCCATCACTAAGTGCCAGGAGTGGTAACTTTAACTCCTGGCACTTTAACTCCCAGAACACTGCGATGAAATATAATTGCAGTGTTTCAAAGCCAGCAGAGAGGCTGACAGCCCCTCTGACTTTGGATCGGAAACCCCACGGCATGCCGTCGGGTCCAGATCGCTCCCATGGTAACCAGATGTTGTCATGATGACATCCAGGTTACCAGAGCTGAGAGACTTCCTGTCATGCGCAGTGCATGTCAGGAAGTCTCTAAGGTCTGTGTGCAGGGATTACAGCACTGACAGCTTCTATTGCATGCAGATCTGCATGCTATAGAAGTGATCAGCCTGCACAAAATGAGTGTCCCATAGTGGGACACAGTGTAAAAGTAAGAATGAATTAAAAAAAAAATTAATAATTGTTAAAATATTTTAAAAAATAACAATAAAAAATCTATATATATTCCATCAATAAATAAGTATTTGAATTAAAAAAAATCTAAACAATAAAAGTACACATATTTAGTGTCGCCACATCCGTAACGACCCAACCTACAAAACTGTCCCACTAGTTAACCCCTTTAGTAAACACCATTAAAAAAGCAAGGCAAAAAACATGCTTCATCATCATACCGCCGAGCAAAAAGTGGAATAACACGCAATCAAAAAGACGAATATAAATAAACAAGGTGTTAAGGACTGGCGGAACGCACCAAGTACAAGATGAAATAGAACTAGGTGCGTTCGCAGTCCGAGGTCCACCGTGCAGGTAAAAGCCCTGCTGCTAGTAAGACGGACTATATGGCGGTACTATAAGTATACACGCACGGGTTAACTTCACCCTGCGTGAAGGAAGCGATCCTGTTGCGTCACAGGACCGCGGTACCGCACATAGAGCGCGAGCAAGAAGTCAGCGAACTCAAACCCAACTAGGATTGAAGTCCGATTAGCCACTTGCTGGCACAACACCGCAAATGGGGGTGTAAGGAAACTAAATAATAATATAAAGGCACAAGAGTGCGTGCGGTGCCGCACTGACGGACGCCACTAACCACCCAGGCTTGGGTCAGGAAAGCGCAGAGCAAGCGCATGGCGCCGTACAGGCGGACACAGCAACTGGTAGCTGTAATGTGTGTTACGTGCTGTTGGATAAGTCGGGCGCTAGATAGCAAACATACACCTTCCGCGAACAATCATTCAATAGGGAGGGTTATTTAAAGAGCGACTTTCACTCACAACACACACACATATTTACAAGACAATACTAGCGCATGGCCGTGCGGTCATGCACAGTTTATATAGCTGCAGCACAGGAAACAGCTACAGAAGTTTTGCTCTTTCAGGACCTGCCAAAAGGACCAATGGGATGTGCTGCAGTACCTGAGCATGTGACCCTCGATCTCCAACGGGAGATCCTGCCCTGGGCATGCTCAGACAGAGAAAAGCAGGACTTAGATCCAGAAACGTCCACTCGCCGCTGCCCAGCACTGGCTTCAATGGCAGAAGCAGGAAAAGCAGCAGTAACTCTTCGCACAGAGTCAGACTGAGCGAGACGCTGGGATCGACGTCCCTGCTGAGCAGACTCCACTGTGGCTGGAGAAGAATGGGAGACCGCAGCGGAGACGGATCGAGATTCCCCCTGTGCAGCAGAGGAAACTCGACTCCTAACATTACCTCCCCTCCTAGGGCCCCCCCTCCTTGGGCCTCGCTATGTTCGAAGGCAGCAATGAGCTGCGGGGCCCGAATGTGCTCAACAGGCTCCCAGGACCTGTCCTCGGGGCCATAACCCTTCCAGTCTACCAAATAAAATTTTTTGCCACGTACCACCTTGAACCCCAAAATAGCGTTCACCTCATAATCGTCCGTAGACTAACCCGATGTCCCAGCAGATGACTCGGAAAACCGGGACATATACACGGGTTTAAAGAGGGACACATGAAAGGTGTCGGTGATACCCAGGCATGGCGGAAGGGCCAAACGATAGACCACAGGATTAACCTGCTCGAGGACCTTGAATGGACCCAAGTAGCGAGGAGCAAATTTAGTGGACTCAACTCGCAGCCTGATGTTACTGGCGGAGAGCCACACCAAGTCGCCAGGAGCAAAGGTCGGAGTGGGGCACCGATGAGCATCGGCGGAGGACCTCATTCTCTCCTTAGAGGCCCGAATGGCATCCTGAGTGCAGTCCCAAATATCCCGTGCCTCCACAGCCCAGTCTGCCACCCTGGAGTCGGCGGAAGACACGGGCATAGGCACAGGTACCCGTGGATGCTGACCATAGTTGAGGAGGAATGGGGTTTGTCCAGTGGAGTCGGCTACGGCGTTGTTCAGTGCAAACTCTGCCCATGATAGCAAGGATGCCCAGTCATCCTGCCTGGCTGAAACAAAATGTCGCAGGTATGTGACCACGGTCTGGTTGGCCCTCTCTACCAACCCATTCGTCTCGGGATGATAAGCGGAAGAGAGATTCAACTCAATACTGAGAAGACGACAAAGCTCTCTCCAGAACCGAGACGCAAACTGGGGACCCCGGTCACTGACAATTTTGTCAGGCATACCATGTAGGCGGAAGATGTGTTTAATGAACAACGCTGCCAAGGCCCGTGCAGAAGGTAACCGTGGTAGCGGCACCAAATGCACCATTTTTGAGAAATGATTGGTGATGACCCAAATGATGGTACAGCCGCGAGACTTGGGTAAACCCACAACAAAGTCCATCCCGACCATCTCCCAGGGCCTATCTGCCACTGGCAAGGGATAGAGCAACCCAGCTGGCCTTTGACGCGGAGATTTATTTTTGGCGCAGGAGACACGCCAGAATATTATCCCAGACATCCCGGACCATATGCGGCCACCAGTACGTCCTCGCCAGTAGCTCAGATGTCCTCTTTGTCCCAAAGTGTCCACCCACCCTGGACGAATGAGCCCAAGAGAGAACCTCCGGTCGCAAATTAATGGGCACAAAAGTCTTGCCCGGAGGCACAGACTCTAGCGAAACCGGCGCTACGGTTCTCAGGCTCTCGGAAGGGACAATAAGCCGAGGCTCCTCTTCCTCCTCCTCAGTTGACATAAGGGAGCGAGAGAGAGCATCAGCATGGATATTCTTCTCCCCGGCGAGATAATGAAGGGAAAAGTGGAACCGGGAGAAGAACAGGGACCATCTGGCCTGGCGAGAATTTAGCCGCTGGGCTGTTTGCAAATAGACCAAATTTTTGTGGTCCGTGTAAACTTGGAATGGAAACCGCGCACCTTCCAGAAGGTGTCTCCATTCCGAAAAGGCCAACTTCATTGCTAGCAACTCCCTGTCCCCGATGGAGTAGTTTCTCTCCGCTGGCGTGAAGGTCTTAGAGAAGAAGAAGCATGGATGCTTCCAACCTTGAGCATCCTTTTGATAGAGGACTGCTCCAGTACCAACGGACGAGGCATCCACCTCCATTAGGAATGGCTTATCCACATCGGGACGATGTAAGATGGGAGCGCTAGCAAAGTGGGACTTAATGGAAGTGAAGGCCTTGGAGACCTCTTCCGACCACAATTTGGGATTCGCTCCCTTCTTGGTGAGGGCTACCAAGGGAGCTACCAGAGTTGAGAAGTGGGGAATGAACTGGCGGTAATAGTTTATGAACCCCATAAAGCACTGCACCGCTTTAAGAGAATGGGGCTCTTGCCAGTCCATCACAGCCTGTAGTTTGGCAGGATCCATAGCCAATCCCTGGGCGGAGATGATATAGCCCAGGAAAGGTAAGGACTCCTGCTCAAATACACACTTCTCCAACTTTGCATAAAGAGAGTTTGCCCGTAGGAGGTCGAAGACTCTGCCAACATCTCTCCGGTGGGAGTCAATATCTGGAGAAAAGATGAGAATATCATCCTGATAGACTACAACCGAGGTGGAAAGCATATCCCGGAAGATGTCGTTGACAAAGTCTTGGAAAATGGCAGGTGCATTACAGAGCCCGAAGGGCATCACATAGTGCCCATCTCTGGTGTTAAATGCCGTTTTCCATTCGTCCCCCTCACGGATGCGAATCAAGTTATAAGCACCCCGCAGATCCAGTTTAGTAAACACTCTAGCTCCCCGAAGCCTATCGAAAAGCTCAGATATCAAAGGCAAAGGGTACTTGTTCTTAACTGTGATAGCATTAAGACCCCTGTAGTCTATGCATGGACGTAGTTCTCCATTCTTCTTCTGCACGAAAAAGAACCCTGCCCCAGCAGGTGACACTGACTTCCTGATGAACCCTCTTGCCAGATTCTCTTGAATGTACTGAGACATTGCCTCCGCTTCCGGGAGAGATAATGGATAGACTTGACCCCGGTGAGGCTCAGCACCAGGCAAGAGATCAATAGGACAGTCATAGGGGCGATGGGGAGGAAGGGTCTCCGCTGCCTTTTTGGAGAACACGTCTGCATAAGACCAATATTGCTTGGGGAGAGAGGAAAGATCTGCAGGTACCTCTGTAGTAGCAACCTGAACGCACTCTCGATGACACCTGTTCCCACAAGATTCACTCCATCCCAGAATTCTGCCTGAGGACCACTCGATGTGAGGAGAGTGGTAACGTAACCAAGGTATCCCCAAGAGAACCTCATCAATTCCCTCAGGAATGATGAGTAGAGATATAATCTCCTGATGAGATGGTGACATGGACAGAGTAAAAGGGATAGTTTGATGTGTAATCTGTGCGGGCAGTGTCAACCCATTCACCACTCGTACCGTTACTGGTTGAGATAGCATGACCAGAGGAATTGCGTGACGTTGGGCGAAGGCTGAAGACATAAAATTGCCCTCCGCCCCAGAATCCACGCAGAGTTCTACCGAGTGAGAGGATGAGCCCAATGTTATTGTCCCTTTAAAGGACAATTTGGAGGCAAACGTCACCGTGTCTAGTGCACCTCCACCAACTACCACTAGACGCTGACGTTTCCTCGACCGCTGGAGACATCTGGAGGCAAGATGTCCTGTTTGTTGGCAAAGATGACAAATCTGGAGTGCATGAGCGGTCCGGGACTTAGATCCCACTCGTGACTCTACCACAGGCTCATGGGGCTCAGGAGCCTGGTCTGGAGATTTCAAAGGTTTGGCGAAGGTGGGAGCCAGCCGAAACCTCTGCCTACACTGGGCTCGCTCTAACCTCCGCTCGTGAAAACGGAGATCAATACGAGTGGATAGAGTTATTAATTCCTCCAGTGTGGCGGGAATCTCCCTAGTGGCCAGGGCATCCTTAACGTGGTCAGCCAGCCCCCTCCAAAATATTGGAATGAGGGCTTTATCCGACCACTCCAACTCAGATGCTAAGGTGCGGAAGTGGACGGCAAAATGACTGACCAAGGACGAGCCCTGAGTCAATGCCAACAATTGGAGCGCCGTATCATGGGTGACACGAGGTCCTAAAAAGACCTGTTTCAGAGTGCTCAGAAACAACGGAGCACTCTGCACCACATGATCGCTACGCTCCCATAGCGGCGTAGCCCACTGCAATGCCCTGTCCGATAGAAGAGACACTATAAATCCCACCTTAGCCCGCTCTGTAGGGAAACGAGAGGCCAGAAGCTCGAGATGGATAGAGCACTGACTCACGAAACCCCTACAAGACTTACTGTCACCAGAGAATTTCTCTGGAAACGGGAGGCGAGTTAGAGTCGGGACAGGAGCGGCAGTGTACAAGGTGGCTGCAGCAACACTAGCAGCCTGAACAGCGACAGCAGTGACATCCACAGCTTAGGTTGAATGCTCAAGAGCCGCCAACCTTCCCTCCAGCTGCTGGATGTACCGCTGTGAACGCTGATCGTCCATCATTTACTAGCCAGACCTTGGCGCTAGTATTATGTTAAGGACTGGCGGAACGCACCAAGTACAAGATGAAATAGAACTAGGTGCGTTCGCAATCCGAGGTCCACCGTGCAGGTAAAAACCCTGCTGCTAGTAAGACGGACTATATGGCGGTACTATAAGTATACACGCATGGGTTAACTTCACCCTGCGTGAAGGAAGCGATCCTGTTGCGTCACAGGACCGCGGTACCGCACATAGAGCACGAGCAAGAAGTCAGCGAACTCAACCCCAACTAGGATTGAAGTCCGATTAGACACTTGCTGGCACAACACCGCAACTGGGTGTGTAAGGAAACTAAATAATAATATAAAGGCACAAGAGTGCGTGCGGTGCCGCACTGACGGATGCCACTAACCACCCAGGCTTGGGTCAGGAAAGCGCAGAGCAAGCGCATGGCGCCGTACAGGCGGACACAGCAACTGGTAGCTGTAATGTGTGTTACGTGCTGTTGGATAAGTCGGGTGCTAGATAGCAAACATACACCTTCCGCGAACAATCATTCAATAGGGAGGGTTATTTAAAGAGCGACTTTCACTCACAACACACACACATATTTACAAGACAATACTAGCGCATGGCCGTGCGGTCATGCGCAGTTTATATAGCTGCAGCACAGGAAACAGCTACAGAAGTTTTGCCCTTTCAGGACCTGCCAAAAGGACCAATGGGATGTGCTGCAGTACCTGAGCATGTGACCCTCGATCTCCAACGGGAGATCCTGCCCTGGGCATGCTCAGACAGAGAAAAGCAGGACTTAGATCCAGAAACGTCCACTCGCCGCTGCCCAGCACTGGCTTCAATGGCAGAAGCAGGAAAAGCAGCAGTAACTCTTCGCACAGAGTTAGACTGAGCGAGACGCTGGGATCGACATCCCTGCTGAGCAGACTCCACTGCGGCTGGAGAAGAATGGGAGACCGCAGTGGAGACGGATCGAGGTTCCCCCTGTGCAGCAGAGGAAACTCGACTCCTAACACAAGGGGCAGCTAAAAAAAACTTCACTTTTTTGCGCAAAAAACAAGCCCCCATAAAGCTCCATCACTGGAAAAAAAGAAAGTTATACCTCTCAGAATAAAGTGATGCAAAAACAAAATTTTTTTATATAAAAGTTTTTATTGTATAAAAGCGCCAAAGCATAAAAAATATATAAATGAGGTATCACTGTCATTGTACTGACCCGAAGAATAAAACTGCTTTAAGAATTTTATCACATGCAAAATCATATAAATGGCACCAAAATAAATTCATGAATTGCTGGTTTTTGTTCATTCTGCCTCACAAAAATTGGAATAAAAAGTGATCAAAAATGTCAGGTGCCCGAAAATAATACCAATAAAAACGTCAACTCATCCCGCAAAACACAAAACTGTACATGGCTCTGTGAGCCAAAATATGGAAAAATAGAGCACTCAAAATGTGGTGATGCAAAAACTATTTTTTGCAGTAAAAAGCGTCTTTCAGTGTGTGACAGCTACCAAACATAACCCGCTATAAAAACCCGCTATAAATAGTAATCCAAACCCCCTTTATCACACCCTTAGTTAGGGAAAAATAATAAAACACAAAAAATGTATTTATTTCCTTTTCCCCAATAAGGTTAGGGTTGGCTAAAAAATAATTTTTGTAGTAAAAAATGATATTTTATTTTCAGGCTCTACATTATAAACTTTAGTGAAACAACTGGGGGTTCAAAGTGCTCACCACACATCTATATATGTTCCTTGGTTGGTCTAGTTTCCAAAATGGTGTCACTTGTGGAGGGTTTCCACTTTTTAGGCACATCAGGGGCTCTCCAAATGCGACATGGCGTCTGATCCCATTTCCAGCCAATTCTGCATTGAAAAAGTTAAATGGTGCTCCTTCCCTTCCGAGCTTTGCCATGCGCCCAAACAGTGGTTTATCCCACATATGACATGTAAGTATTCTCGGGACAAATTGCACAACAACTTTTATGGTCTAATTTCTCCTGGTACCCTTGGGAAAATAATTTAAAAATAAACAAAAATTTATTTTTATGGTTCTACATTATAAACTTCTGTGAAGCACTTGGGGGTTCAAAGGACTCACCACACACTAAATAAGTTCTTTAGGGGGTCTCCTTTCCAAAATTGTGTCACTTGTGGGGGATTTCCACTGTTTAAGCACATGAGGGGCTCTCCAAATGCAACATGGCGGAAGATCTCAATTCTAGCCAATTTTGCACTGAAAAGTCAAACGGCGCTACTTCCCTTCCGAGCTCTGTGATGCGTATATATGTTGGGTATCGGCGTACTCAGGACAAATTGTACAACTTTTGGGGTCCAATTTCTCCTTTTACCTTTGGTAAAATAAAACAAATTTGAATCTGAAGTTAATTTGTTGTGAAATAAAGTTCATGTTAATTTTTTTGAAACATTCAAAAATTTCCTGTGAAGCGCCTGAATGGTTATAATAAATATCTTGAATATGATTTTGATTGCCTTGATGGGTGCAGATTTTAGAATGGAGTCACTTTTGGGTATTTTCTAACATATAGTCCCCTCAAAAAAAATGGTATTGTAAAAATTAGAAATCGCTGGTCAACTTTTAACCCTTGTAACCTTCTAAAAAAAAAATGGTTCCAAATTTGTGCTGATGTAAAGTGGACATGTGGGAAATGTTACTTAGGCTACTTTCACACTGGTGTTTTTTGCAATAAGTCGCAATGCGTCGTTTATGGCAAAAAATGCATCCTGCAAAGTTGTTTGCAGGATGCGTTTTTGCCCCATAGATTAACATTAGCGACGCATTGTGACACATTGCCACACGTAGCAACCGTTATGCGATGCGATGCGATGTTGTGGCGGACCGCCGGGAGCAAAAAACGTTAAATGTAACGTTTTTTGCTGCCGACGGACCGCTTTTTCCAACCGCACATGCACAGCTGGAACTCCGCCCCCACCTCCCCGCACCTCACAATGGGGCAGCGGATGCGCCGGAGAAATGCATCCGCTGCACCCGTTGTGCGGCGCATCAAACGCTAGCGTTGGAATCTCGGCCCAACGCATTGCGACGGGCAGATTCCGACGCTAGTGTGAAAGTAGCCTTATTAGGTATTTTGTGTAACATATCTGTATGATTTAAGGGCATGAAAATTCAAAGTTGGAAAATTGCAAACATTTCAAAATTTTCGCCAAATTTCTTTTTTTTTTCACAAATAAATGCAAGTCATATCAAAGATATTTTACCACTGTCATGAAGCACAATATCTCCTGAGAAAACAGTGTCAGAATCACTGGGATCAAATTGAAGCATTCCAGAGTTATAACCTCAAAAACGGACAGTGGTCGGAATTAGAAAAAATTGGCCCGGTCATTAACATGCAAACCACCCATGGGGGTAAATGTGTTAACATTGAGGAGCTTATATCTTTGGAATAGATATATTTTATTTTATTGCAGCACATTACCAATTTTTAACAACTGTATTTGGCATACAGCTCTGTAAAATGATATGTTGCACATCATGTAGTTTTTAACAGCTTCAGACTTTAGGTCTGAAAAAATTTCCGAATATCTTCTATTTTTAGAATTATTTTAATAAAATTTGGCAAAATAACTACTGCTGTTGCTCAGTGAACCAGCTGTTATGATGCTTTTCCACACAAGTTATCCTCATAATTCTGTGACTTCTTGAATTATGCTTTCATAGCTGAGCGAAACATAAAATAGGGACAGAGACATTCATTCTAGCTCTGCGTCACACAAATATAATCTGTCTTCGCCAAAATGCACATTTTTTGTAATTCACTTCCATGTGGATTCAACAAAATTGCAGGTGCTGGTCACCACTTTTCTGAACTGTAAATGTCATCAAAAGGTTAAACAATGAAAATAAAAAATTAAGCAAAATACACATTCCCACTCACCTTGCACCATCTGCATTCAGCAAGTGCAGAAATTCTCACATTTGACAAGGAATTCTGGCTTTATTGAAGTTCGAGAAAATTCAGTGAATGTGTGCACAAGGTCACGATGATATCATGACAGTGATAAGAAGATGCTGTAAGGACCAGATGGGTGATGATGAGGAGTGGAAGGGCCAGAAAGGTAAGTGGTAAGGTAAGTCTACGCGTTTTTTTAAAATTTTTTACATCTATTCTGAAAATCTAATTTTGAAGGAAAGTCTATGCAAATATTTGCTTGATCTGTTTGTTAAAATGATATTTACCATTTTAAAATTAGAGTGAGAGATGCATATATATATGATATGTTATTATTGGCTATTTCCAGCAGTCCAAAAGGTATTAATGTTAACTGTAGTGTTCCATTTAAATTGAAAACATTTTTTAAACCAATTCCCAGTTTAGGGGGAAGTTTAGTTTCAGTGATGGGACATCCACCTATTAGCAAGTTAATGAATACATTTTGTGACCCCTTTAATGAGTGACAGGCTGCATGAGGACTTTAAAGTAAAATGACCTAATCATAAAGAAGGTGGTCACTAGAGATGAGCGGTGTTCGAGTCTAACTGTTCGCCAATTTCAAATTCGAGCTGTTTTGGGCGGTGTTCGAGTCGTTCCACGAACCCGAACAATTTGCTTAAAATTCGGCTGTTTGAGTTTCTGTTCGATAACTGTTCGTTCAACAAAAGCCTCGCTTGATTTGCACATTAAAACTGTTTATCAATGTTAATAGACTGTTTCAGTGTATAGTGGATGGGGAGGGCGGGGGATAGATCTGTGCTGAAATAACGCCGATCTCCATTTTTTTTTCTTTCCCACATTTACAGTGGGGCGGTGCAGCCTCTCAGCCTATCAGCAGTGCGCACACACGCAGCAATGTGCATGTGATGCACACAAGCAAGGGCATGCGTCATTGGCTGTGTATGTCACATGTCCTTGCCCTATAAGAACTAGCCATTTGCCCCATCGCCACCATTTCCTGGCTGCTGCAGCTTAGTGTTAGACGGCACCACTGCTGCTGTGGGCGCTATACAGACTAGGAGTGTTTTTTTGGAGCGAATTGTCAGAGAGATAGGTTTAGGGAGTCGGGAGGTGTCAGGACTACTTGTAATATCAGCCCTTTTCAGGGTAGGTTACAATAGTTCATAGCACTGTTTGCCAGGCAGGTCTGTGCCAGTGCTGTGCAAGTGTTTGTCACAGCATTTGGTGTAATCTAGCTCAGCCAGTCCTTTTGGGCTAGTAGCATTGTCTGATAGTCATCTGAGTAGCCCGCCTGTGAAGCTAGCTACACCGCCTGTGTATCTCTATTTTCACTGCATCTAATCCAGTTAATAGTTTAGGGCCTAGGAGCAGTGTCTGCACGTCAGCAGAGAAGCCCACCTGTGAAACTAACTATACCACCTGTGTATCTCAATTTTCACTGCATATAATCCAGTTAATAGTTTAGGGCCTAGGAGCAGTGTCTGCACGTCAGCAGAGTAGCCAGCCTGTGAAACTAACTACACCGCCTGTGTATCTCTATTTTCACTGCATCTAATCCATTTAATAGTTTAGGGCCTAGGAGCAGTGTCTGCACGTCAGCAGAGTAGCCCACCTGTGAATCTAACTACACCGCCTGTGTATCTCCATTTTCACTGCATCTAATCCATTTAATAGTTTAGGGCCTAGGAGCAGTGTCTGCACATTAGCAGAGTAGCCCGCCTGTGAACAAACTATACCGCCTGTGTATCTCTATTTTCACTGCATCTAATCCAGTTAATAGTTTAGGCCTAGGAGCAGTGTCTACATGTCAGCAGGGTAGCCCGCCTGTGAAACTAACTACACCGCCTGTGTATCTCAATTTTCACTGCATCTAATCCAGTTAACAGATTAGGGCCTAGGAGCAGTGTCTGCATGTCAGCAGAGTAGCCCATCTGTGAAATTAACTACACCGCCTGTGTATCTCTACTTTCACTGCATCTAATCCAGTTAATAGTTTAGGGCCTAGGAGCAGTGCCTGCATGTCAGCAGAGTAACCCGTCTGTGAAACTAACTACACCGCCTGTGTATCTCTATTTTCACTGCATCTAATCCAGTTAATAGTTTAGGGCCTAGGAGCAGTGTCTGCACGTCAGCAGAGAAGCCCGCCTGTGAAACTAACTATACCACCTGTGTATCTCAATTTTCACTGCATATAATCCAGTTAATAGTTTAGGGCCTAGGAGCAGTGTCTGCACGTCAGCAGAGTAGCCCGCCTGTGAATCTAACTACACCGCCTGTGTATCTCCATTTTCACTGCATCTAATCCATTTAATAGTTTAGGGCCTAGGAGCAGTGTCTGCACATCAGCAGAGTAGCCCGCCTGTGAAACAAACTATACCGCCTGTGTATCTCTATTTTCACTGCATCTAATAAAGTTAATAGTTTAGGCCTGGGAGCAGTGTCTACATGTCAGCAGAGTAGCCCGCCTGTGAAACTAACTACACCGCCTGTGTATCTCAATTTTCACTGCATCTAATCCAGTTAACAGATTAGGGCCTAGGAGCAGTGTCTGCATGTCAGCAGAGTAGCCCACCTGTGAAGCTATGCCGCCTGTGTATCTCTATTTTCACTGCATCTAATCCAGTTAATAGTTTAGGGCCTAGGAGCAGTGTCTGCACGTCAGCAGAGTAGCCCGCCTGTGAATCTAACTACACCGCCTGTGTATCTCCATTTTCACTGCATCTAATCCATTTAATAGTTTAGGGCCTAGGAGCAGTGTCTGCACATCAGCAGAGTAGCCCGCCTGTGAAACAAACTATACCGCCTGTATATCTCTATTTTCACTGCATCTAATCCAGTTAATAGTTTAGGCCTAGGAGCAGTGTCTACATGTCAGCAGAGTAGCCCACCTGTGAAACTAACTACACCGCCTGTGTATCTCAATTTTCACTGCATCTAATCCAGTTAACAGATTAGGGCCTAGGAGCAGTGTCTGCATGTCAGCAGAGTAGCCCATCTGTGAAATTAACTACACCGCCTATGTACTTTCACTGCATCTAATCCAGTTAATAGTTTAGGGCCTAGGAGCAGTGCCAGCATGTCAGCAGAGTAACCCGTCTGTGAAACTAACTACACCGCCTGTGTATCTCTATTTTCACTGCATCTAATCCAGTTAATAGTTTAGGGCCTAGGAGCAGTGTCTGCACGTCAGCAGAGAAGCCCGCCTGTGAAACTAACTATACCACCTGTGTATCTCAATTTTCACTGCATATAATCCAGTTAATAGTTTAGGGCCTAGGAGCAGTGTCTGCACGTCAGCAGAGTAGCCCGCCTGTGAATCTAACTACACCGCCTGTGTATCTCCATTTTCACTGCATCTAATCCATTTAATAGTTTAGGGCCTAGGAGCAGTGTCTGCACATCAGCAGAGTAGCCCGCCTGTGAAACAAACTATACCGCCTGTGTATCTCTATTTTCACTGCATCTAATAAAGTTAATAGTTTAGGCCTAGGAGCAGTGTCTACATGTCAGCAGAGTAGCCCGCCTGTGAAACTAACTACACCGCCTGTGTATCTCAATTTTCACTGCATCTAATCCAGTTAACAGATTAGGGCCTAGGAGCAGTGTCTGCATGTCAGCAGAGTAGCCCATCTGTGAAATTAACTACACCGCCTGTGTATCTCTACTTTCACTGCATCTAATCCAGTTATTAGTTGAGGGCCTAGGAGCAGTGTCTACACGTCAGCAGAGTAGCCCGCCTGTGAAACTAACTACACCGCCTGTGTATCTCTATTTTCACTGCATCTAATTCATTTAATAGTTTAGGGCCTAAGAACAGTGTCTGCACGTCAGCAGAGTAGCCCACCTGTGAAACTATGCCGCCTGTGTATCTCTATTTTCACTGCATCTAATCCAGTTAATAGTTGAGGGCCTAGGGGCAGTGTCTGCACATCAGCAGAGTAGCCTGCCTGTGAAAAACTTTACCGCCTGTATATCTCAATTTTCACTGCATCTAATCCAGTTAATAGTTTAGGGCCTAGGAGCAGTGTCTGCACGTCAGCAGAGTAGCCCGGATGTGAAACTAACTACACCACCTGTGTATCTCTATTTTCACTGCATCTAATCCAATTAATAGTTTAGGGCCTAGGAGCAGTGTCTGCACGTCAGCAGAGTAGCCCGCCTGTGAAACTAACTACACCGCATGTGTATCTCTATTTTGACTGCATCTAATCCAGTTAACAGTTTAGTGCCTAGGAGCAGTGTCTGCACGTCAGCAGAGTAGCCCGCCTGTAAAAGAAACTATACCGCCTGTGTATCTCAATTTTCACTGCATCTAATCCAGTTATTAGTTTGGGGCCTAGGAGCAGTGTCTGCACGTCAGCAGAGTAGCCCCCCTGTGAAACTAACTACACCGCCTGTGTATCTCAATTTTCACTGCATCTAATCCAGTTAATTGTTTTCAGCCTAGTACCACAGTTTGGCCACTCAGTTCTGCTCGGTTTTCATCCATCGGTTGTTGTGCCAACAACTACAGATACAGAGTTGCCAATTAGTTAAGCACTAAAATGAGTGGCAAAAGGCCTGCTGCTGGTGGAAAGGGGAATAGGCGTGTTGGAAATGGAAAAAAAACATTGTGTCTGTGGGCTAGGTGGTAAAGCAACAGTAACATCTGCAGAAGAAAGACCATCTTCCAGCCAAAGTAAGATGTCTACTTCTTTTCGTGGACAATCTGATATGATCCCTTTCTTACGACCATCGCTACAAGCATCACCAAAAATTCCAGATGAGGCACAAAATCAGCAGGTGCTTGAACGGATATCAAGTGCTCGTTCAAGTGGGCTCTCCTCCATGTCATCTTCAACATCACAACTACTCCAGTCCTCAGAGTTGTCACCCCAATCGCATTTGCTTCCTCACAGCTCCCAAGTCTCCAGCTGCCCGTCTGAGCATGGGGTAACACACATGGTTGAATCTGTAGAGCTATTTACGCATACTATAGCCTGGGAATCAGAGGTCTGCTCCAGAGCTTCTGTGAATCCAGACAAGGAAATGATCTGCACTGATGCCCAGAATCTTTGTGAGTTGGATCCAGGCCCAGATGAAGAAGGTTCTGAGCATAATGTAGACCCTCATTCCCAAACTGTAACTCCTGTTGGTGGAGACAATGAGGAAGATGATGATGAGAATGAAATACCTGATTGGAACGGAAACTTGACTTTTCGGTTGGGGCAGGAAGAGGTTGGCTCTGAGGACGTCGGGTGTGAGAACACACAGGATGATGATGACGAGGTTGTAGACCCCACTTACTGTCAACCCCCAGTCCGCCAGTCCATGAGGTCAGCAGAGGAGGTAGAGGAGGATGCTAGTGACGAGTCTGATGACAAGGTAACGGTGCGCCTTCCTGGACAGAGACGGAGTACTGGAAGCACGTCAACAACTGCATCCTCAACCCTAACTGTACCTCAGACCAGAATATGTGGTGGCTCTTCAGGTCGCACGGGTTCTAAGCCTTGTATAGCCTGGGCATTTTTTGACATCGCAAAGGATGACCCAACTCATGTTGTCTGTAAGATTTGCCAACAAAATCTCAGTAGAGGCCAAAAAATTACTAGCTTGAGGACTTCATGCATGAACCGTCACATGGATATGAGGCATAAGTTGCAGTGGGAAGCTCACTGTGCTACAATGCGGCCTAGTGGACCGGGTCAACCACCGTCTGCCCCATCAAGTGCATCCATGTCCTCTTCATCCTCTGTGATTGTGGGGACAGCAGTCGCACATGGTTTTGGATGCAGACCTTCCACCTCTTTACCCGCAACAGCCAGTGTGATTGGCAGGTCGTCAGTACATTTGCAAGTGGAAACAACTGCTGGTGTTGAGTGCTCTCTGACGTCGACACCACATTTTGATCAAGGCAACAGAACATCTCCGCCTGCACCTTCCTCACAGACCAGCAGTTTGCCAGGGACACCCTTCTCACCTCCAGCTAAGCACAGCAGCCAGCCCTCAGTCCCTCAGATTTGGACAAGTAAAAGACCATTTCCTCCTAGCCATGACAAAGCTAAGAGGCTGAATTTCTCCATCTGCAAGCTTTTGGCTACTGAAATGCTGCCTTTCTGCCTGGTGGACACAGAGGATTTTTCGAGACCTTATGTCCGTCGCAGTGCCCCAGTACCAGATGCCCAGTCGCCACTATTTCTCAAAGAAAGCCTTGCCTGCACTACACCAGCATGTCACACACAACATCACTGCTTCCTTGGGAAACTGTGTGTGTCACCACAGACACTTGGACGAGTAGACATGGACAGGGGCGTTACATGTCGGTGACTGGGCACTGGGTAACTACGGCAACATCAGGAGAAGGGGCTCCTGTCCAAGTATTGCCATCGCCATGAGTTGCTCGTTGATCCTCTGTATCTTGAAGTTCCTCCACTGCTTCTGCCTCCTTAACCTCCTCTCGGTCCTCCACCTGCACCCAAAGCCTGTCTGGTAATTCCACCCGCATTGTAACTGCGCAGAAGGAATCCTGCACACCTCCTCACTATGCTGTCACCAGGGCTCAATGGCATCAGGCATTGTTTACATTGAAATGTCTGGGAAATGTGAGTCACACAGCTGAGGAGTTGTGGTCAGCTCTGGAGAACGAGTTCCATTAATGGTTGTCTCCACTTAACCTGCAGCCAGGGAAGGCTGTGTGTGACAATACTGCAAACCTGGGTGCGGCCCTTCACTGGGGCAATGTCACATACGTGCCTTGTATGGCTCACGTTTTGAACCTGGTTGTCCAGCAATTCTTATCCCACTATCCCAGACTAGATGGGCTTCTGCAGAGGGCACGGTCGCTGTGTGCTCACTTCCGCCGTTCGCATCTTGCAGCTCGACGATTTGCATCTCTACAGAAGTTGTTGGGCCTGCCAGTTCACCGGCTGAAATGCGATGTGCCTACATGGTGGAATTCAACTCTGCACATGTTGCAGCGACTGTGGCAGCACCGACAAGCCCTGGTGCAATACTTTATGACGTATGGTCAGGGCCAGTGAGATCAAGAGGTGGGGAAAATCACGCTGCAGGAGTGGTCTCAGATCAGGGACCTATGCACCCTTCTTCACAGTTTTGAAATAGCAATGAAGATGTTTAGTGCTGACGATGCCATTATCAGCATGACCATTCCGGTGATTTACATGCTGGAGAACACCTTACACAGTGTTCAGAGTCAGGTGGTGGAACAAGAGGAGGAGGAGGAGGAACAGGAGTCGTATGCGGAAGGGATCATATCTCCAAGGTCAAGAAGGTTGGCAGCACCAAGGCGTCTGGCATTGGAGGCTGGGGAAGAGGGATTACCGAGGGCACATAGTAGCAGCCAAAATGTTGAGGAAGGTGCAGGAGGCAAGGAAGAAGTGGAGGACGAACTGGTGCTGGGCGTGGAAGACTCATCAGATGAGGGAGACCTTGATCCAATTTCTGTTGTGCGAGGTTGGGGGGAGAGGGCAGACGGAGGAAGCATGATTCTCACCTCCCCACCACCAAGACAACAAGGACTTGGTCCTCCTGGATTCGCCGCAAGACACACGGGTACCTTCTTGCTTCACGACCTGCAACATGACCCTAGGATTGTCAGAATCCAAAGTAATGCCGACTACTGGGTGGCCACACTCTTCGATCCCTGGTGCAAAAGCAAATTTGGTGAAATAAATCCTGCCATAGAAAGGGATTTACGCATGCAAGAGTATCAGCAGAGACTGTTACAGAATATAACATCTGCTTTTCCACAAAACACCAGTGGTGCACGTAGTGAATCTCTGAGTTCTAACTTGCCAACCGTGGGACTATCGAGTCATCACTCAAACCGTAACAGTAACATCGTATCTGGTGGTAACAGCAATCTTTTCCAATCGTTTCAAGATTGTTTTAGACCATCCTTTGCAAGGCCACAGGAGACAAGAAGTCTGACGCACAGCCAACACCTAGAGAGGATGGTACAAAAGTATCTCCAAGTTAACATCGATGCCATGACTGTGGAACTGGACCCTTGCTCATTTTGGGCTTCCAATCTTGAAAAATGGCCTGAGCTCACCACTCACGCCTTGGAGATCTTGTCGTGTCCCGCAGCCAGCGTTCTCTCTGAACGTGTGTTCAGCGCTGCTGGTGGTGTGCTGACAGATTAGCGCACGCACATGGCTGTACAGTGACAAAGTAGACAGACTAATGTTCATCAAGATGAACAAATCCTGGATCCACAAGGACTTTTCTACCCCTGTGTCATCTTGGGGAGACTAAAAGCTTGATGATTTTTGAAAATCACCTCACCAACCGTTTTAAAAAACTCTGGCGAAATTGATGCCACTGAAGTGGTGTCTGTGCCTGAATTTTGGAAAAAATGGAGACTCTTTTATTTAGTCCCCTTGCTGAGTTTTACATGATGTTGCCCTCGTCAATTCCAGGTGGGTGAGGTAATCTGCAGAGTTGTTTCCTCATACTATGGCCTGGGATTCAGAGGTCTGCTCCAAAGCTTCAGTGTCTGCTAGTCAGCAGAGTAGCCCAGCCAACCACCGCCTGTTTACATAAGTACTATTTTTAACGGCATCTAGCCCAGGAAATCCTTTTGGGCCTAGTAGAATTTAGAGATACTCAGCAGCGTACCCCACCCATGAAGCAAGCTATACCGCCTGTTTACCTAACTACTATTTTGTAACAGCATCTAGCCCAGGAAATCCTTTTGGGCCCTATAGAATTTGGTGCTACTCAGCAGCGTACTTCACCCATGAAGCAAGCTACACCGCCTGTTTACCTAACTACTATTTTGTAATGGCACTTAGCCCAGGAAATCCTTTTGGGCCTAGTAGAATTTAGTGATACTCAGCAGCGTACCACACCCATGAAGCAAGCTACACCGCCTGTTGATCTATTTACTAATTTTTAACTGTATCTAGCCCAGGAAATCGTTTTGTTCCTAATAGCATTTTGTGCTACTCATCAGAGTACCCCACCCATGAAGCAAGCAATGCCGCCTGTTTACCTAACTACTATTTTGTAATGGCATCTGGCCCAGGAAATCCGTTTGGGCCTAGTAGAATTTAGTGATACTCAGCAGCGTAACCCACCCATGAAGCAAGCTACACCGCCTGTTTACTTAACTGCTATTTTGTAATGGCATCTAGCCCAGGAAATCCTTTTGGGCCTAGTAGAATTTGGTGCTACTCAGCAGTGTACCCCACCCATGAAGCAAGCTACACCGCCTGTTTACCTAGCTACTATTTTGTAACGGCATCTAGCCCAGGAAATCCTATTGGGCCTAGTAGAATTTGGTGCAACGCAGCATCGTACGCCACCCATGAAGCAATCTACCCCGCCTGTTGATCTAATTACTAATTTTTAACTGCATCTAGCCCAGGAAATCGTTTTGTACCTAATAGCACGTTGTGCTACTCAGCACAGTACCCCACCCATGAAGGAAGCTACACCGCCTGTTTACCTAAGTACTAATTTTTAACGGCATCTTGCCCAGGAAATCCTTTTGGGCCTAGTAGATTATGGTGCAAATCAGCAGCGTTCCCCACCCATGAAGCAAGCTACACCGCATGTTTACCTAACTACTATTTTGTAACGGCATCCAGCCCAGGAAATCCTTTTGGGCCTAGTAGAATTTAGTGATACTCAGCAGCGTACCCCACCCATACAGCAAGCTACACCGCCTGTTGATCTAATTACCAATTTATAACTGCATCTAGCCCTGAAAATCATTTTGTACCTAATAGCATTTTGTGCTACTCAGCAGAGTACCCCACCCATGAAGCAAGCTACACCGCCTGTTTACCTAACTACTATTTTGTAACGGCATCTAGCCCAGGAAATCCTTTTGGGCCTTGTAGAAATTGGTGCTACTCAGCAGCGTACCACAACCATGAAGCAAGCTACACCACCTGTTTACCTAAGTACTATTTTTTAATGGCATCTTGCCCAGGAATCCCTTTTGGGCCAAGTAGAATTTGGTGCAACTAAACAGCGTACCCCACCCATGAAGCAAGCTACACTGCCTGTTTACCTAACTACTATATTGTAACGTCATCTAGCCCAGGAAATCCATTTGGGCCTAGTAGAATTTAGAGATACTCAGCAGCTAACCCCACCCATGAAGCAAGCTACACCGCTTGTTGATCTAATTACTAATTTTTAACTGCATCTAGCCCAGGAAATCGTTTTGTACCTAATGGCATTTTGTGCTACTCATCAGAGTACCCCACCCATGAAGCAAGCTACGCCGCCTGTTTACCTAACTACTTATTTGTAACGGCATCTAGCCCAGGAAATCCGTTTGGGCCTAATAGAATTTAGAGATAATCAGCAGCGTACCCCACCCATGAAGCAAGCTACACCGCTTGTTACTTAACTACTATTTTGTAACGGCATCTAGCCCAGGAAATCCTTTTGGGCCTAGTAGAATTTGGTGCTACTCAGCAGCGTACCCCACGCATGAAGCAAGCTACACCACCTATTTACATAGTAACATAGTAACATAGTTAGTAAGGCCGAAAAAAGACATTTGTCCATCCAGTTCAGCCTATGTTCCATCATAATAAATCCCCAGATCTACGTCCTTCTACAGAACCTAATAATTGTATGATACAATATTGTTCTGCTCCAGGAAGACATCCAGGCCTCTCTTGAACCCCTCGACTGAGTTCGCCATCACCACCTCCTCAGGCAAGCAATTCCAGATTCTCACTGCCCTAACAGTAAAGAATCCTCTCCTATGTTGGTGGAAAAACCTTCTCTCCTCCAGACGCAAAGAATGCCCTCTTGTGCCCGTCACCTTCCTTGGTATAAACAGATCCTCAGCAAGATATTTGTATTGTCCCCTTATATACTTATACATGGTTATTAGATCGCCCCTCAGTCATCTTTTTTCTAGACTAAATAATCCTAATTTCGCTAATCTATCTGGGTATTGTAGTTCTCCCATCCCCTTTATTAATTTTGTTGCCCTCCTTTGTACTCTCTCTAGTTCCATTATATCCTTCCTGAGCACCGGTGCCCAAAACTGGACACAGTACTCCATGTGCGGTCTAACTAGGGATTTGTACAGAGGCAGTATAATGCTCTCATCATGTGTATCCAGACCTCTTTTAATGCACCCCATGATCCTGTTTGTCTTGGCAGCTGCTGCCTGGCACTGGCTGCTCCAGGTAAGTTTATCATTAACTAGGATCCCCAAGTCCTTCTCCCTGTCAGATTTACCCAGTGGTTTCCCGTTCAGTGTGTAATGGTGATATTGATTCCTTCTTCCTATGTGTATAACCTTACATTTATCATTGTTAAACCTCATCTGCCACCTTTCAGCCCAAGTTTCCAACCTATCCAGATCCATCTGTAGCAGAATACTATCTTCTCTTGTATTAACTGCTTTACATAGTTTTGTATCATCTGCAAATATCGATATTTTACTGTGTAAACCTTCTTCCAGATCATTAATGAATATGTTGAAGAGAACAGGTCCCAATACTGACCCCTGCGGTACCCCACTGGTCACAGCGACCCAGTTAGAGACTATACCATTTATAACCACCCTCTGCTTTCTATCACTAAGCCAGTTACTAACCCATTTACATACATTTTCCCCCAGACCAAGCATTCTCATTTTGTGTACCAACGTCTTGTGCGGCACGGTATCAAACGCTTTGGAAAAATCGAGATATACCACGTCCAATGACTCACCGTGGTCCAGCCTATAGCTTACCTCTTCATAAAAACTGATTAGATTGGTTTGACAGGAGCGATTTCTCATAAACCCATGCTGATATGGAGTTAAACAGTTATTCTCATTGAGGTAATCCAGAATAACATCCCTCAGAAACCCTTCAAATATTTTACCAACAATAGAGGTTAGATTTACTGGCCTATAATTTCCAGGTTCACTTTTAGAGCCCTTTTTTAATATTGGCACCACATTTGCTATGCGCCAGTCCTGCGGAACAGACCCCGTCGCTATAGAGTCCCTAAAAATAAGAAATAATGGTTTATCTATTACATTACTTAGTTCTCTTAGTACTCGTGGGTGTATGCCATCCGGACCCGGAAATTTATCTATTTTAATCTTATTTAGCCGGTTTCGCACCTCTTCTTTAGTTAGATTGGTGATCCTTAACCCCTTTCTGCCATTAGACGTACTATTGCGTCCATGTGGGGTGGGCTTTACTTCCCAAGGACGCAATAGTACGTCATATGCGATCGGCAGCGCTCACGGGGGGAGCGCCGCCGATCGCGGCCGGGTGTCAGCTGCCTATCGCAGCTGACATCCGGCACTATGTGCCAGGAGCGGTCAAAGACCGCCCCCGGCACATTAACCCACGGCACACCGCGATCAAAGATGATCGCGATGTGTCGGCAGTAGTGTATAATTCAGATTATTCGTCAAACTCAATCTGACAGGTGCCCCGCCCCCTATCAAAGTGTATCAAAGTGTGTAACCCCTCCCCTCCCCTTGTCTGACGGCTGGTATCCAGCTGTCCCTCCTTGTTTGATTCCCCCTTTTGATATCGTTTAATTTGTTGTAGTTTTGATATTATTCCTCGTATTTTGTTTTTATACGTAGTCCGAGTTTGATTCTGTAAGCTGTGTTTTGAGAACTTATATAACACATGTTTATAATTATAGCCTAGTCGTGTATTTATTTTACACGTGGTTTATAACACCTTTCTCATTTGTTTTATATTAGATTTTATACGTAGCCCGAGTTTGATTCTGCAAGCTGTGTTTTATTCAGTGTATTCATATAGTGGAGAACTTAAAGCTGTCTATTTGTTTTTTGTAAATGGTGAACACTAACTAAATGGTGAACATTACCTAAATGTTTAGGTTAACTGCGGTTCAGAGGTTTATAACACCTAGGTCAATTGTTGTTGTATTTGCGTACCCAATAAATGTTTATTTTCACAAGCAGAAGAGGCAGCTTTTCTGTTTGTACATGTATTGTACCTGAAGGTTATTGCGGGTCATGTGCCCAGGCATTGGTTTTTTATAACGCTGAATGTTTGATATTTGCTTTCTCTTTTTTGTGTCCTGAAGATGGCATCTGAGAAGTTATTTAGCTGTTATCTGTGGGGCATTGTAAGCTGTGTTTATTCACAGTGTAGCAGATTTTCTCCTTGTGGCTGCCTTATATACACAAACAGAAGAGTTACTGGACAACTTATTTCTGATATATATATATATATATATATATATATAATATGCACCAATGTTACAACACAAGCTATAATATGACCCAATGTTGCAACACAAGTAAGAAGCGGCGTGTTTTATACGAATAAAAACCAAAGACACGATATTGTAAAAAATTTAAAAAAAGATTTATTTCTCACAATAAAACAACAGCTCAAATTTTAAGTTAGCTAACAGCATGATGCTGGCAAATGCATCTTTGCGGTATCTGATAACGACACGATGAACAAAGGACTGCGCCTGAAAATCTTGATGTCACAAAATCTGATACGGCTCGATCATTATTCTGCATGTCAGACGTAAAATTTTGTAAACTCTTCTTAAATGGAAAGCCTCGCGCTAAATGGTATAATACATATATGCAATAATGACCGCATACACGGCTATACAAATCTTGAATTTGTGCGCTCTGATAACAATAAGAATAACAATTCTTGTTCAGGAATGTCACAAAAGCGCGTGGAAAGATAATATTATCCGCACGGAAGCCGTAACTGTCAAAAAATATGCCCGTCTTATCGTCGCAGAGTACGATTAATATCCAGTGGCGACCAGCTTGATTCGCCGGGTCTGTATTCACAATATATGCCGCGGGTCTCTGAGTCACTCTTTCTGCCGGAAGCAAATCACACGGAAACACACCGGCGAATATGCGGTCTGTATAATTATCGGACCGCGCGACAACTGTAAGCTGCAGACTGTCCATCGTTGCTTAATTAAAATCGTACAAGATCTCTCGCCTGTTATTAATTTCCAAAATGGTGTGGTTGACTGCAAAGACAATCATATTTATCGTGTGGGGTGTCGCTATCGCAAAGCGGACTTCAGCACGCAGATTACCTGTTTTAATGAGCGAGAAATGGCCGCCAGGCTCTTGATCAGGCGATAAATCAAAAGCAAATAGCGTGAAGCCAGCCATAAATTCTTCACGATCTATCGCCATGGCACAATCAGCCTTTTGCTTGCCCGATATATGGGCAAGCGCCATATATTCTCTGATAGCTAAATCAGCATTAAAATTAGGATTATAAGGCCTCGTGGGTATCTGCTGACCATCCAGATATAATGCCGCGTGGTTGACGTGGTAGTGGTGAAAGTCCAACGGGTTTTTTGTATAAGAACCGCTGAAGCCCTCATTATCTACAAACCCCAATATAACAGTTTTTGGTATCTGTCCTAGGAAGAGGTTCTCGTGGTTCGTGATCCGTGTCCCTGCGGCGATGCTGTACACTTTCAGGCATGTTCGGTCAACAGCGTACTTGGCTGTAGCGGCTAGGAGGGCCTGGCTGTGGCCGATTCGGACAGCCGGTGATACCTGCACTCTTTTCACATAGAGAGCCTCCTGCGAGATTTGTACCTTCAGCGGCTCGGCTTCTGCGGACATGAGGCAGAAAGTATCCTTATTTCTTGACAGCTTGACCTTAAGGTCAAGGCCGTTCAATATTAACTTTGGCTGGTTAAATATATCCCCAAAAATGGGTCCCAAAAGGTCGATGGGTTTTGAGCGAGAGGCGGCACTGGCTCTTTTGATAAATCCCGCATTTGCACCATCCAGGCGACTGTCATTATGATGCCCCGCAGTGTCTTTATAGAACAAACCGGCTGTAAATTGCGATGCCAGCGTCTGTGAACTGTAATTTAAAAGGGTCTCTATGTACGCTCTATAGCTGTAGAGATTGTCCGATTGTGAGATAAGTCGGTCTCCCAGAGTAATATCGACCTGGTTAAAAAGAGTGGCTAGAGGGTAGTTTATGAGCGCCACACGCGCACCATCGGCGATGGCCGTATTATCCTGCTTCACGATGCGACAGCTTATGTACAGCAGCGTGTTGTTCAGATCATAATAATAATCACCGCTACCAGATATGTAAAACTCCAATGGTCCATTGTCTGACAGAGCAGCAACCGGCTGTACTTCTACAAATAGAGATTTCTCGATACTTGTTTGAGTCGGTGGTACGGCAAAAATATCCAGTTCAGATTTTGCGTACTCTACAGAAGCGTCATGCAGGAAAGCCATGGTAACTGATTAGAAGATGTCGTCCGCAGAGCGTCTTACTCGTTTCTGACGGGGCCGTCTCTTGGATGTAGTTTTATTCATGAGCATCGGCGGTAAAGGAGGGCAAACGCGCCGCTTTCTTTTTTGGGCTTTTTTAGCGACATAGATTATCCCAGAGCCGTCTTGCTGTGTTGGTGTATTTATCCTTTTCATAAGGGCCGTCGATGCTGATGTCACGGCATCTGCAGCGATGTTCCGGGCAGCCGTCCGAACGTGTGGTTTTACTAATTCTAAGCCTTTTCTGAAAAGCGGCACGGCGCGACGAAATAAGCCTTTAAATAGTCCTGCCAGTCCAGAGCCATACATGTACTCGCTCCCGCGGAACCCCTCTAGTCCGTGCCCCGACTGGGCAGTATAGTAGCGGGCATAAACAGCAGGATCTCCATACACCCTTTGAGACAGCATTTTATCGTGTCAATGCTGGCGAGGTCTAAAATGTAATCGCACTATACACTTGCCGTATCTGAATTTAACCGGCGTGCCCTGGTCCGACATGACTGTAATGTTTATGGAGTCAAAGTGTTGCTTGCACAGCGGTATGTAATCGGGCCATGAGTAGCGCACCGTGACAATATCATTATCATCGCCGCTAACTTCTACGGTTCGTAGCAGTTGAACGTAACTGTCGCCTACAAGTTGATGTTGAATTATATCAGTGTATACAAAAAGCGAATAAAAACCAGCTTTTGAATTGGGGTAAAAGCGGCGATTCCACGGCACTAAAGCAACGGGGGAGTCATCGACGGTCTGCAGTCCGAAAATAAATTTTAACTTAGTACCCAGAGCAAACTGTATAGGGGATGGGTCGGTCAGGATCACCTCGCGGCGTAGCTCATCATACCGTATTCTGTAGGCAGGCGTAGATAAATACAGCGCTTCTATTCGGGCATTGACCGCGCCAACTAGCTTAGTAATCCTGATTTTATGTGATACTGTACTAAAGGTTCGCCGTGTTTAGCCGCGTAGAAGCTCCCTTCAAAAGCATCAAACGTGTTCCACGTATGGGGGTACTGTATTTCCGTTAACGCCACCTCATAATCTGCCGAAAGATGAACGGCCCGCGCTAACTTGGTATTGTACTCCGATATTGTGTTTTCAGGGTAGATTTTAATTGACGAATTACTGGGTAATGTCACGAAAAATGAGCCCGCTTCCATGGTTATATATCTGTCAACTCCGAGGCCGGGATCCAACTATTGAATTTTTCGGGGTAGCCCAGCCATTTGACAAAGCAGTGACTCACACCCCTGACACGTTTTTTTCTCAAAATTTTTTCTACTCTGTAGACACGATCCTCATCCATAGGTATTTTTTGCAGCTCTTCCTTATAAAATGACCCCTCTACAGGCTCCCCGGCTAAATCACTGATTTTATAAAGGGGTTTATGAAATTTATTGGAGACGGCGGTAATTAAAAAAAATCTCTTCGCTGTATGTCTTCTCATAGCCCTTACAGAAGGGCGATTTATAGCGCGATATTCTCACATGAGAGCCAACCGTTAAAGACGGTTTAATCGGTTTATTAGTAATAGTAGAACTGTAAATATTGCGCCAGATTTGCATCACGTTTCTCTCTGACACAGACGCGGGACTACAGCGGATCGTTGAGTGGTACGTATGGTTGTAGCTATGCAGTAAATCCGGTAAAATATCAATATACCTAAAGGTATTATGATGCGTAAGATAGCGCCACATACGGGTTTTTAATGTGCGATTAAAACGCTCGACCATAGCGGCTTTTACATCATTGTTTGTAAAAAAGTGATGAATATTGTGCGTATTACATAGTAGCTTGAGTGATGAATTTATAAATTCTTTGCCGCGATCCGTCTGCAGTTTCTTCGGTATGCGCTTATCATTTTGTAATATTAATTCGAACGATCTGGCGACACTAGCGCCTGTCTTGTTTGTCAAGGCCACGCACCATGCGTATCTCGATAGAACATCAATCACCGTCAGGATGTATTTGACATTATCATTTTCCCTTGAATAGTCAATTAAACTTACGAGATCCGCCTGTCACTGCGCATCAATGGCCGAGACGTAAATTTTATTTGTCAAAAAGCGTTTTCTAGCAGGCTTGTGTAGCGTGTAGGTGTCTTGCTTATTCAACCAAGCAATAACATCAGATTTCTTTATTCCGCGCGCTCTTGCAGATCTAAATAATTTGTCAATACCCGAGAATGATCCGGGTGCCTGGCTTGTAAAATATTGTTTTTCTAATATGGCATCATACGATTTAGACGTCATGATTGATTAAAATGATTGTGGCTCGTTAATCAACAGCCTGCTTCTTTCAGAAATTCAGCTGTATAAAAATTCCTGTTTTAATCCGGCTATATCATGCGTGAGTTAATGCATGCATTAATTGCATGTATGGTTGTGTTCTGGGTGTTAACAGAAGGCGTGTGATGGGCGTAACTGGGTGTGTTTCTGGGTGTTAACAGGTGAGCTGATTTCTGACACTCAGGATAAATACAGCTGACTGTCCCACTACAGTACATCAGACATTCACCAGAGGTCCGACTAGACTAAAAAAAGCAGAGCTATTCTAAATGTAAGTATATATGCCAGTTGTCTTATTATTCGCAAATGCTTAATTATATTTAACTATGCATCTCTAAACCATAATTAAGGGTGTTATTTGTTTAATAAGTTAGTGTTATACTGGAGGATAGCTGCATATTTAGTATCGTATAATATAGTTTTACTGCATAAAACATATTCTGTGGTACATAATTAATATAGAAAGACTTATCCGCGGGCAACTATTATAACATAATTTATGTAATACAGTAGTTAATAACTGTTAATACGCCCTAACTAGCGCATGCAGCGCTTACTTACTACATGTGTTTTGTTTAACATAGACATATTTATAGTCATATTTATACAGTAGCGGTATATTTAGTGGGGCTGTGTAATATAGTTTTACCGCATAAATCATATTTGTGGCGCATAATTAATATAGAAAGACTTAGCCGTATTACCCATGATTTGCTTAGTATAAGAATATTTATACACGGGCCGCAGTTTTATTTGGTGTGTATATAATTGAGCTTGACGAGTGGTGGTGTGCGGTTAATATAGATTGCGCAAAAAATTTACACAGATAATTTATTTTAGATGGAATCCCAACATTTTTCGGCTTTTTCCAGTCAAGTTGCGGATTCGGTATTCGGTATGTTTCAAGATTTATATACATGTATCTGTTAGTGGCCCATTCTAAGTAAGGATTGTTTTATATATTATCTTTATATTGTTTATTCTTTCTTGTTTAAGATGAATTATTCAGGACCATCCCCGATAATCTAGATGAATTTACCAGGAACACCCCCGATGCTGTAGATGAATTTATCAGCAACTACAGCGATGATTTTTTAAACGGCTTCAGCGTGCCTACTCTGGAGTGTGGCGCTGCTGTGGGGGCTTTGACTCAGGACATCATAGGTGCGTTGTGTGACTGCTGTGTATGTGTGTGTGTGTGTGTATATAGCTTTTAAGTATTTAGACGTGTAAATATATATATATATATTAATTCTTTACAGATGTCGACATGTTTCCAGAACCAACCACCTCGGAACACAATCAGCTACCTGTTGAGGAACTGATGTACCAGACCCCCACGCCGAGAAACAGTCCTGTTTCTAGAGCACCTAAAAAACAGCTCGGACCGGGGTGCCGGAAAGGAAAAGGTAATCGTATGAAAAGTTTTTTGCACAACCGCTCTGAGAAAATCCACCACGCCTCTACTAAGGCCTATATCTTTATTTATAGCTTGTAAACTGAAGCCTAGAAGAATTTTCACAAAAGAGAATATACCGGAGCTAATGGAGAGCCTCGCAGAAGCTACAGAAGACGCCACGGCAATCATTCACCACACATCGCTATCCCGTAAGTGTATATTTTGGTATACATGCACAGTCTCTGTACAATCAATGATACACGTGCTTCACCATTGAGATCCATGGCACACACATATCTGACACATGTATAATCTTTCCTGCAGCTAAGCGCAGCGGCCTGCGACGGTCTCACACATATCTGACACATGTATAATCTTTCATGCAGCTAAGCGCAGCGACCTGAGACGGTCTCGCACATATCTGACACATGTATAATCTTTCCTGCAGCTAAGCGCAGCGGCCTGCGACGGTCTCGCACATATCTGACACATGTATAATCTTTCCTACAGCTAAGCGCAAAGTCATGAGAAAAACACCTCCAGCACCTCTACAGCCGCTACAGATCACCGAGAATGGCGCAGCACCAGCGTGGCCAGCGATACAGACGGCTAATGGAGCTGTTAGAGCACATCCGCTATCACCGATCTGCGTGGTTCAGGACGCAGGAAACCCTGTGCCGTCGGACCATCGTGAAATACCCCATTCAAGCACCGGCCAGCCATCGACAATCCGTGTGAATGACCCCGCGCTACTATATCCAGAAGTGGTCGAGGCACCCAGAAAACATAAGCGAAAAACAAAACATGTTACAGAGCCACCAACCGCATCCTGCGCCGTGGGTGCAACAGCCACGATGACTCGTGAAGAGTATGATCGCGAGATTGATCAGCTCGCTGATGGTAAGCAACCATCCGTAGAACCGCTCATTATACGTATGTCCCACACTATGCAACCGTCAGCGCCATGTGTAACGGGGCCTGCTAATGCCTCTGGGGTCGGACCCTCAGGACCCTCTAATTTGGGTGACAAATCTCATGTCTGTGTATCTAACTCTGTTAATGTTAAGAAACGGCCAAAGAGGTCGCGACCGGTTGATGTTAAGGTGTGTAAAGAGCTTAAGGTGTGTAAAAAGCCACGGATTCATGCGCCAGCTATAGATCTGCCGCATGAATCCCGCAGCTGGGGCCCCGTTGAAATGCTTGTGTTTCAGGAACACTTCGTCCGCTACTTACGCTACAAACGCTGGCTCCCCAAAATAATGTTTTTTTGCGATACTTTTGAAAAATTATTATCAACACAAAGCCCAACACAGGCTAATAAGTCCGAACTATACGCACTTCGGAGCCTGCTGCTGGATGGCGAGATAACAACTACAGCGACCCCATTATGACTAGATATGGTCGGCTACGGCATGCATAAACCGCCTAAACTAACACTACCCAGGTATAATAGGGCTAGAGTTATAAAGAGGGCTCTAAAATTGTTGGTCAGCGCTAGACGGGCGCTATGCTCTAGGGGGCGTCATGGTGACATGTGTACTGCAGTGCCTCTACAGACACCACAGACGTCGTCACAAGAGTCAGAACAGCACTCACATAGCCCAGGCAGCTCTGCAGATGCCGCACATGCATCTACACAAAATTCACAAGCCTCAGACGCTGACGCTGCTGGTAATGTGCGGAGCACCGATCTTACAGTATTTTTGCAACACATCCATCATCATGAAAGAGCCCTCCGCAATTTCAACGGCCATATACATACAGATCATTTTAGATTTGTAAATTTAGAGCGTGTACGATCATTTGAAGAGGGCTTGAATATTGTTCATGAGGGCATTCAGGCATTACTGGATAGAATCATCAGGGACATTGAACCTGGCGACTTTGTACAGTTAAGGTTTGATGCCGGCGATACTTTAGACCCTATTTTCACTACAAAACAAACCCGTGAAGATTTTAATTCTGAATCTTTTTTAAATGCTGTTGCCCGCGCACTTCAAAGTAACAGTGAATGCATAGCATCCAATTCGCTAAAGCTAGTCGTCACCATCATTAAAAACCGACGCGGTGGTGTAAAAAGGCGCTTGAAATCTATAGCGAGCAGTCAGATCATTAAAGAAAAGAGACAATGGCTGTATGATTTTAACAATTACATGACAAATCTGTGTTTGGCTGCTAGTGTGTGCGCCCTGATGGACGCCACGGATGTCGCTGATGCTGTTTTACTGAACCGCTCTAAAAACATACACACAGCCCTGGGCATCCCTGATGATCAATTAGTGAGTTTTAGCGACATCCCGGCATTTGAAAAATATTTGGGGGTCACCATTAAAGTACTGTACTATAGTCAGGGTGATTGGCGTTACTTTCAGAGCGGTAATACACCTAATGGTAAAATAGTATTCATATTGTTCCATGATAATCACTACTACGGTATCAAAAATATGAAGGGTTTTATCGGTGCTAATTACTTTTGTGAGCTCTGCAATTCAGTGTTTCACCACAAAAACCACCTCTCCTGCCAGTATTTTTGTAAAGCCTGTCAGAGAGAGAATTGCGAAGAAAGCGGTGCCGACCAACAGCCCAGATGTCCTGTTTGCAGAGTTTATTGCCGCTCGAGCGAGTGCTTAGATTATCACAAACAATTGGGATTAGGCGACCCGGCATTCTGCAGACTTAAAACATTTTGTGATAAATGCAACCTTTTTGTCCCCAGAAATAGCGAAACAGAGCATAAATGTAATGGTTTGCGCTGTCCTGTATGTCGCAGACATATAAATAAATTCGATGCCCATCTTTGTTACATGCGGAAGTATGTAGCACAGGATGAGTCAGATTGTTATATCTTTTATGATTTTGAATGTATGCAGGAGACAGGCACGCACGTCCCGAATTACATTTATGCTACAACGCTGTATGGCCACCCCTCCTGGGAGTTTGAGGGCGATACCTGTACACATGACTTTGTACAGTTCTTTACAAGCGGTAAATTTTCAGATCATACATTTATTGCCCACAATGGTGGAAGATACGACTCATACTTTATTGTTAAGGAACTGATTTCTGAAAAACTACAAGTACAGTTGATAACCCAAGGTGGCCGTCTCTTGTGTGTGTCGCTACCCGATTTGTCTATAAGGTTCATAGACTCTCTAAATTTTATCCCCATGAAACTCAGTAAATTACCACAGGCCATGGGCTTTTCAGGAGGCAAAGGGCATTTTCCACACTTTTTCAATACCCGAGAAAACCAAAACTATGTAGGTCCCATACCTGATGTAAAATATTATGGGGTGGAGTACATGTCACCTGGTGAGAAGGTAGAGTTCCTGGAGTGGTATGAGACACAGGTAAATACAACTTTTGACTTCAAGGCCGAGCTAAAATATTATTGCAAACAAGATGTTGAAATTTTGAGACACACCTGCGAGATCTATAGAGAGCGTATTATGCAGATGACGCAGAAAAATGTTAAAAAATACTGTAAGCGTCAAAAGCAAAGGATTGTAGTGAGCAGATGTGTTGATCCTTTTCAGCTCATCACCCTGGCCTCGGTGTGTATGACAATGTACCGGTTTAAATTTCTTCCAAAAAAGACAATCGCCATTTTACCTGGTGATAATTATCACAAGGCAAAAAAGCGCTACTCGACACCCGCTATACAGTGGCTCATGTATGTAGCCCACTCTGAGAACATCGACATACAGCACGCTTTGAGAGGCGGTGAAAAACAGGTCGGGAAGTATTTTCTAGATGGCTATGCCTATGTTAGCGGCCAGCACATAGCCTTTGAATTTCAGGGGTGTTTTTACCACGGCTGTCCCGTGTGCTATAATGAAAATGACACGAATAAGGTCACGAGTACGTCCTACGGTCAGTTATATTACACATTTTTAGCTAAAAAGCGTTACTTACAGTGTTGTGGGTACACAGTAAGAGTGATGTGGGAACATGAGTGGAATGAAATGGTTGAAAATGATTCTAACCTTCAAACATTTCTTCACCAGATGGAATTCCCCGTTCCTTTAGACCCCCGTGATGCGCTTTATGGCGGGCGAACTAACGCCATTAAGCTCTATCACCATCTGGAAGAAGGGGAGACTTTACACTACTACGATTTCACCAGTCTGTACCCCTTTGTAAACAAAACTAAAACATACCCTGTAGGCCATCCAGACATCATCTACGACAATTTTGGATTCATTAAAAAATACTTTGGCATTGCTAGAGTCAAGGTCTACCCGCCGAGAGATTTATTTTTTCCAGTTCTACCAGTAAAACTCAACAAAAAATTAATGTTTCCCCTTTGCTACACATGCGCTGCAAATTCCCAGGCAGATATTTGTGCCCACAGTGATGAAGAACGGGCGCTGACAGGCACCTGGTGCACTATAGAGCTCGAGATGGCTATAGAAAAAGGGTATCGGATCGCTCACATCTACGAAATATGGCATTTTCCTAAAACCACTGATGATCTGTTTGCTCCTTACATTAAATTACATCTTAGGGATAAGCAGGAAGCCTCTGGTTATCCTAGCTGGTGCACTGATGACGCCAAGAAACGGCAGTACATTGACTCTTTTCTTGAAAAAGAAGGTGTCCAATTACGGCCTGAAAATATAGCTGTCAATCCTGCTAAGCGACAGATCTCCAAGCTTTTCTTAAATTCTTTATGGGGAAAGTTTGCTCAGAGATCTAATCTATCATGTACCAGCATTGTTAGGGATCCAGATGAGCTTTTTAAGTATTTGTTCCTGCCTTACTATGACATTTCGATGTTACATTTCCTTGATGATGACACCGCAACCATTAACTGGAAATATGCAAAAGGCCACCACACACTCAACAAAAACACAAACATTTTTATAGCGTGTTTTACAACAGCGTATGCTCGGTTAGAGCTCTATTCGCTGCTGGACCGGCTGCAGGAGAGGTGCCTTTATCACGACACAGACTCAGTTATTTTTGTACAGAGAGATGGTGAGTGGCAGCCGCCTTTAGGCGATTACCTGGGGGAGCTGACCAGTGAAATACCCGATGGTACACACATCACAGAATTTGTATCCGCGGGCCCCAAAACTTACGGCTACAAACTCAACACCGGTAAAACTGTCTTAAAAGTTAAGGGGATAACACTAAATGTTGGTAACTCTCAATCTATTAATTTCAACAGTCTGAAAGATCTAGTTCTGGACTACCCGCGCAATTCTGCCGCAGAAACTCAGAAACGTATTGTCGTACAGCAGTTGTCCATTGTGAGAAATAAAAAGTACTGGGATATTGAAACAAGGCCATTACGCAAAACACAAAAGTGCGTTTATACAAAGCGGCGACTATTAGACGATTTCACAACATTACCTTTTGGGTATTAGTCGAGTATTGTGATGGATACGCGTCTGCAACACCCGTTCTCGTGCATTCTAGCAGGACCGTCTAATTCTGGAAAGAGCTATTTTGTAAAACAGCTGCTATATAATATTGAAGCTAATTTTTCTCAGAAACCTGATAATATTGTATGGTTTTATTCGTGTTGGCAAAAACTATATGATGAAATCTCTCTCTCTTTTCCCCACGCCAGATTTGTGGAGGGTCTGCCGAATACATTCGTAGATGACGAATTATTCCCACCGGAGAAGGTGAATTTGGCAATTCTTGATGATCTCATGGAGAGTGCTAGTGAGAATTGTGAGATAGAAAAAGCCTTTACCAAGTATGTGCACCACAGAAATCTCAGCATTTTCTACCTGGTGCAAAACATATTTTGTCAGGGTAAGAAAAGCCGTACGATAAATTTAAACACAAAGTACATGGTGCTTTTTAATAACCCCCGAGATAAATTACAAATTTTAACTCTAGCTCGTCAGATGTATCCCGGAAAAACACGTTTTTTCCTAGAAGCTTTTGAGGATGCCACGCGGGAGCCTTACGGGTATTTGCTTGTAGATTTGAGAGCTAATACTCCTGAGGATCTGCGTTTAAGGACTGGGTTGTTTCCACCCGCGTTGCCCGCTGTCTATGTTCAGAAGAAAAACACTTCTAAAAAGTGAATTTTACCCGGTATCAGACATTCTACGCTGTGTGCGTTGTGCTGTAAAGATGTCTGAGAGGCTCCGGCGTAACTGGGCTCTCTTAAAAACCCTAGTGAAAGCAACCCCCGCTGTCAGAAAGTCTATTTTGCGCGATGCAAGCAATGATTTAATTACAGCCATAGGCGAGATTGCTTTAAATATCTTAAAAGGCAGGATTCCGCTGAAAGAGCGCCAAAAAGGTATATTAAAGAAGTGGCGTAAAGCTATAAGAACCCTGAGCGACAGATCTCAGCCCATAAAGAAAAAGAAGCGCCTACTAAAACAGGCCGGCGGGTTTATCGGCCCTCTTTTAGCTTTTGCAATTCCAATAATAACAAGCCTGATCGCCGGAAGATAATGGAGCATGCAACGAAAATGTATCTAGTCCCCAAACAGGAGCTAGACAAACTAAGACCCGGTACTACAGATAACATACGCGACAGTGTTATTCGACGCCTTGATGGTGAAATTAGCGACATTTTACAGCGTCGTGACATTCCCGATGATGTGAAAATTAAAATGTATAGCTCTGTGCTACAACGCTACTTGGTACATACGAGGCACAGCTCAAAAGAAGTAACGGCTTTAAATCTCGTTAGCCCTCCTGATCCTGGTCAGCAGCAATTGCCAAATACCGACTCTGATAAAAATCATGAGATCGCTGAAATTGTCGGACATATAAACCAAAGATATAAAAAGAATGCAGAATTTTTACTAAACAGGCTGCTGCAGAATAAAAATGTCACAGCATGGAATAATAATGCTGAATTTATTTTCAAAGGATCCGTAATACCCGGGTCTAACTTACTGGATTTGGTACGTAGTACAACGCAGAGTCATGCTCTGAACAGTAGAAATTTACCGCCGGGTTGGGATTCATTTATGCAGGCTATGGCCGAGCTAAATATGCCGTCTACAGTTGTGGGTAACCCCGCTACTAGGAAGCTTTTAGATGAATTAAAAATTACCAACAGTGAGACACGCTCTGTATCTACACCGCTGAAGTTAGCGGCGGCACCCCGTACAATTCAATCTTTACATTCCCCGTCATTAGGTACCACACGTGGAACTTTGCTACCTAAAAAAAGGTCTCTACCGATGCTACAAACCATGTGGCTCACGATGTAAAGAATGTACTGGCTAAAATGCTGTACTCGCCTTGTAACGCTATATTAATTATTTTGTAAGAAGTGTAATGATGTATGTTCATTGTACTATTTAATGTTTTTTTACTTTTTATATTCTGAAAGAATTTTTATAGTATTGAAATGTCTTTGAGATGCTGTTTTATTGTGAGAAATAAATCTTTTTTTAATTTTTTACAATATCGTGTCTTTGGTTTTTATTCGTATAAAACACGCCGCTTCTTACTTGTGTTGTAACATTGGGTCATATTATAGCTTGTGTTGTAACATTGGTGCATATTATATATATATATATATATATCAGAAATAAGTTGTCCAGTAACTCTTCTGTTTGTGTATATAAGGCAGCCACAAGGAGAAAATCTGCTACACTGTGAATAAACACAGCTTACAATGCCCCACAGATAACAGCTAAATAACTTCTCAGATGCCATCTTCAGGACACAAAAAAGAGAAAGCAAATATCAAACATTCGGCGTTATAAAAAACCAATGCCTGGGCACATGACCCGCAATAACCTTCAGGTACAATACATGTACAAACAGAAAAGCTGCCTCTTCTGCTTGTGAAAATAAACATTTATTGGGTACGCAAATACAACAACAATTGACCTAGGTGTTATAAACCTCTGAACCGCAGTTAACCTAAACATTTAGGTAATGTTCACCATTTAGTTAGTGTTCACCATTTACAAAAAACAAATAGACAGCTTTAAGTTCTCCACTATATGAATACACTGAATAAAACACAGCTTGCAGAATCAAACTCGGGCTACGTATAAAATCTAATATAAAACAAATGAGAAAGGTGTTATAAACCACGTGTAAAATAAATACACGACTAGGCTATAATTATAAACATGTGTTATATAAGTTCTCAAAACACAGCTTACAGAATCAAACTCGGACTACGTATAAAAACAAAATACGAGGAATAATATCAAAACTACAACAAATTAAACGATATCAAAAGGGGGAATCAAACAAGGAGGGACAGCTGGATACCAGCCGTCAGACAAGGGGAGGGGAGGGGTTACACACTTTGATACACTTTGATAGGGGGCGGGGCACCTGTCAGATTGAGTTTGACGAATAATCTGAATTATACACTACTGCCGGCGGTGCAGGGAAGCACCGCGCAGGGAGGGGGCTCCCTGCGGGCTTCCCTGAGCCCCCCGTAGCAACGCGATGTGATCGCGTTGCTGCGAGGGTCTTACCTCCCTCCCTCCCTGCTCCAGGCCCGGATCCAAGATGGCCGCGGATCCGGGTTCTGCAGGGAGGGAGGTGGCTTCACAGAGCCTGCTCAGAGCAGGCACTGTGAAGCAGCCTGCACTCCTATCAGATCGGTGATCTGACAGAGTGCTGTGCAAACTGTCAGATCACCGATCTGTGATGTCCCCCCTGGGACAAAGTAAAAAAGTAAAAAAAAAATTTTTCAAATGTGTAAAAAAAAATTAAAAAAAATATTCAAAAATAATGAAAAAAAAAAAAATATTATTCCCATAAATACATTTCTTTATCTAAATAAAAAAAACAAAACAATAAAAGTACACATATTTAGTATCTCCGCGACCGTAACGGCCCGACCTATAAAACTGGCCCACTTAGTTAACCCCTTCAGTAAACACCGTAAGAAAAAAAAAAAAAACGAGGCAAAAAACAACGCTTTATTATCATACCGCCGAACAAAAAGTGGAATAACACGCGATCAAAAAGATGGATATAAATAACCATGGTACCGCTGAAAGCGTCATCTTGTCCCGCAAAAAACGAGCAGCCATACAGCATCATCAGCAAAAACATAAAAAAGTTATAGTCCTGAGAATAAAGCGATGCAAAAATAATTATTTTTTCCGTAAAATAGTTTTTATCGTATAAAAGCGCCAAAACATAAAATAATGATATAAATGAGGTGTCGCTGTAATTGTACTGACCCGAAGAATAAAACTGCTTTATCAATTTTACCAAACGCGGAACGGTGTAAACGCCTCCCCCAAAAGAAATTCATGAATAGCTGTTTTTTGGTCATTCTTCCTCACAAAAATCGGAATAAAAAGCGATCAAAAAATGTCACGTGCCCGAAAATGTTACCAATAAAATCGTCAACTCTCCCGCAAAAAACAAGACCTCACATGACTCTGTGGACCAAAATATGGAAAAATTATAGCTCTCAAAATGTGGTAACGCAAAAAATATTTTTTGCAATAAAAAGCGTCTTTCAGTGTGTGACGGCTGCCAATCATAAAAATCCGCTAAAAAACCCGCTATAAAAGTAAATCAAACCCCCCTTCATCACCCCCTCAGTTAGGGAAAAATTAAAAAAATGTATTTATATCCATTTTCCCGTTATGGCTAGGGTTAGGGCTAGGGTTAGGGCTAGGGCTAGGGTTAGGGCTAGGGTTAGGGCTAGGGTTAGGGTTGGGGCTAGGGCTAGGGTTAGGGCTAGGGTTAGGGTTAGGGCTAGGGTTAGGGTTAGGGCTAGGGTTAGGGCTAGGGTTAGGGCTAGGGTTAGGGCTAGGATTAGGGTTAGGGCTAGGGTTATGGTTGGGGCTAGGGCTAGGGTTAGGGCTAGGGTTAGGGTTAGGGCTAGGGTTAGGGTTAGGGCTAGGGTTAGGGTTAGGGTTAGGGTTGGGGCTACAGTTAGGGTTGGGGCTACAGTTAGGGTTGGGGCTAAAGTTAGGGTTAGGGTTTAGATTACATTTACAGTTGGGAATAGGGTTGGGATTAGGGGTGTGTCAGGGTTGGGGGTGTGGTTAGGGTTACCGTTGGAATTAGGGTTAGGGGTGTGTTTGGATTAGGGCTTCAGTTATAATTGGAGGGTTTCCACTGTTTAGGCACATCAGGGGCTCTCCAAACACGACATGGCGTCCGATCTCAATTCCAGCCAATTCTGCGTTGAAAAAGTAAATCAGTGCTCCTTCCCTTCCGAGCTCTCCCGTGTGCCCAAACAGGGATTTGCCCCAACATATGGGGTATCAGCGTACTCAGGACAAATAGGACAACAACTTTTGGGGTCCAATTTCTCCTGTTACCCTTGGGAAAAAACAAACTAGGGGCTAAATAATAATTTTTGTGGGAAAAAAAAAAGATTTTTTATTTTCACGGCTCTGCGTTATAAACTGTAGTGAAACACTTGGGGGTTCAAAGTTCTCCCAACACATCTAGATGAGTTCCCTGGGGGGTCTAGTTTCCAATATGGGGTCACTTGTGGGGGGTTTCTACTGTTTAGGTACATTAGGGGCTCTGCAAACGCAATGTGACGCCTGCAGACTATTCCATCTAAGTCTGCATTCCAAATGGCACTCCTTCCCTTCCGAGCCCTCCCATGCGCCCAAACGGTGGTTCCCTCCACATATGGGGTATCAGCGTACTCAGGACAAATTGGACAACAACTTTTGGGGTTGAATTTCTCCTCTTACCCTCGGGAAAATACAAAACTGGGGGCTAAAAAATAATTTTTGTGGGAAAAAATTTTTGTTTTATTTTTACGGCTCTGCATTATAAATTTCTGTGAAGCCCTTGGTGGGTCAAAGCGCTCACCACACATCTAGATAAGTTCCGTAGGGGGTCTACTTTCCAAAATGGTGTCACTTGTGGGGGGTTTCTACTGTTTAGGTACATTAGGGGCTCTGCAAACGCAATGTGACACCTGCAGACCATTCCATCTAAGTCTGCATTCCAAATGGAGCTCCTTCCCTTCCGAGCCCTCCCATGCGCCCAAACAGTGGCTCCCCCCCACTTATGGGGTATCAGCGCACTCACGACAAATTGGACAACAAATTTTGGGGTCCAATTTCTCCTGTTACCCTCGGGAAAATACAAAACTGGGGGCTAAAAAATAATTTTTGTGGGAAAAAATGTTTGTTTTATTTTTACGGCTCTGCATTATAAACTTCTGTGAAGCCCTTGGTGGGTCAAAGCGCTCACCACACATCTAGATAAGTTCCTTAGGGGGTCTACTTTCCAAAATGATGTCACTTGTGGGGGGTTTCAATGTTTAGGCACATCAGTGGCTCTCCAAACGCAACATGGCGTCCCATCTCAATTCCTGTCAATTTTGCATTGAAAAGTCAAACGGCGCTCCTTCCCTTCCGAGATCTACCATGCGCCCAAACAGTGGTTTACCCCCACATATGGGGTATCAGCGTACTCAGGACAAATTGTACAACAACTTTTGGGGTCCAATTTCTTCTCTTACCCTTGGGAAAATAAAAAATTGGGGGCGAAAAGATAATTTTTGTGAAAAAATATGATTTTTTATTTTTACGGTTCTGCGTTATAAAGTTCTGTGAAGCACTTGGTGGGTCAAAGTGCTCACCACACCTCTAGATAAGTTCCTTAGGGGGTCTACTTTCCAAAATGTTGTCACTTGTGGGGGGTTTCAATGTTTAGGCACATCAGGGGCTCTCCAAACGCAACATGGTGTCCCATCTCGATTCCAGTCAATTTTGCATTGAAAAGTCAAATGGCGCTCCTTCGCTTCCGAGCTCTGTCATGTGCCCAAACAGTGGTTTACCCCCACATATGGGGTATCGGTGTACTCAGGACAAATTGTACAACAACTTTTGCGGTCCATTTTCTCCTGTTACCCTTGGTAAAATAAAACAAATTGGAGCTGAATTAAATTTTTTATGAAAAAAAGTTAAATGTTCATTTTTATTTAAACATTCCAAAAATTCCTGTGAAGCACCAGAAGGGTTAATAAACTTATTGAATATGGTTTTGAGCACCATGAGGGGTGCAGTTTTTAAAATGGTGTCACCCTTGGGTATTTTCTATCATATAGACCCCTCAAAATGACTTCAAATGAGATGTGGTCCCTAAAAAAAAATGGTGTTGTAAAAATGAGAAATTGCTGGTCAACTTTTAACCCTTATAACTCCCTAACAAAAAAAAATTTTGGTTCCAAAATTGTGCTGATGTAAAGTAAACATGTGGGAAATGTTACTTATTAAGTATTTTGTGGGACATATATCTGTGATTTAATTGCATAAAATTTCAAAGTTGGAAAATTGCGAAATTTTCATAATTTTCGCCAAATTTCCGTTTTTTTCACAAATAAACGCAAGTACTATCAAATAATTTTTACCATTGTCATGAAGTACAATATGTCACGAGAAAACAATGTCAGAATCACTGGAATCCATTGAAGCGTTCCAGAGTTATAACCTCATAAAGGGACAGTGGTCAGAATTGTAAAAATTGGCCCGGTCATTAACGTGCAAACCACCCTTGGGGGTAAAGGGGTTAATATAGGGTTTTCATTGTTTCTTGGGATTTCACCTAGCATTTCATTTTCCACCGTGAATACCGTGGAGAAGAAGGTGTTTAATATGTTAGCTTTTTCCTCGTCATCTACAACCATTCTTTCCTCACTATTTTTTGAGGGGCCTACATTTTCAGTTTTTATTCTTTTACTATTGATATAGTTGAAGAACAGTTTGGGATTAGTTTTACTCTCCTTAGCAATGTGCTTCTCTGTTTCCTTTTTGGCAGCTTTAATTAGTTTTTTAGATAAAGTATTTTTCTCCCTATAGTTTTTTAGAGCTTCATTGGTGCCATCCTGCTTTACCAGTGCAAATGCTTTCTTTTTACTGTTAATTGCCTGTCTTACCTAACTATTTACCTATTTACCTAACTACTATTCTGTAATGGCATCCAGCCCAGGAAATCCTTTTGGGCCTAGTAGAATTTAGTGATACTCAGCAGCGTACCCCACCCATGAAGCAAGCTACTCCGCCTGTTGATCTAATTACTAATTTTTAACTGCATCTAGCCCAGAAAATCGTTTTGTACCTAATAGCATTTTGTGCTACTCAGCAGAGTACCCCACCCATGAAGCAATCTATACCGCCTGTTTGCCTATCTACTATTTTGTAACGGCATCTAGCCCAGGAAATCCTTTTGGGCCTAGGAGAATTTGGTGCTACTCAGCAGCGTACCCCAACCATGAAGCAAGCTACACCGCCTGTTTACCTAAGCACTATTTTTTAACGGCATCTAGCCCAGGAAACACTTTTGGGCCCAGTAGAATTTGGTGCAACTAAAAAGCGTACCCCACCCATGAAGCAAGCTACTCCACCTGTTTTCCTAACTACTATTTTGTAATGGCATCTAGCCCAGGAAATCCATTTGGGCCTAATAGAATTTGGTGCTACTCAGCAGCGTACCCCACCCATGAAGCAAGCTACACCGCCTGTATACCTAACTACTATTTTGTAATGGCATCTAGACCAGGAAATCCTTTTGGGCCTAGCAGAATTTAGAGATACTCAGCAGCGTACCCCACCCATGAAGCAAGCTTCACTACCTGTTTACCTAACTACTATTTTGTAACGGCATCTAGCCCAGAAAATCCTTTTGGGCCTAATATAATTTGATGCAACTCAGCAGCGTACTTCACCCATGAAGCAAGCTGCCCCGCCTGTTGATCTAATTACTAATTTTTAACTGCATCTAGCCCAGGAAATCATTTTGTACCTAATAGCACGTTGTGCTACTCAGCACAGTACCCCACCCATGAAGCAAGCTACACCGCCTGTTTACCTAAGTACTAATTTTTAACAGCATCTTGCCCAGGAAATCCTTTTGGACCTAGTAGAATTTGGTGCTACTCAGCAGCGTACCCCATGCATGAAGCAAACTATACCACCTATTTACCTAACTACTATTCTGTAATGGCATCCAGCTCAGGAAATCCTTTTGGGCCTAGTAGAATTTAGTGTTACTCAGCAGCGTACTCCACCCATGAAGAAAGCTACTCTGCCTGTTGATCTAATTACTAATTTTTAACTGCATCTAGCCCAGAAAATCGTTTTGTACCTAATAGCATTTTGTGCTACTCAGCAGAGTACCCCACCCATGAAGCAAGCTACGCCGCCTGTTTACCTAACTACTTATTTGTAACGGCATCTAGCCCAGGAAATCCGTTTGGGCCTAATAGAATTTAGTGATAATCAGCAGCGTACCCCACCCATGAAGCAAGCTACACCGCCTGTTTACTTAACTACTATTTTGTAACGGCATCTAGCCCAGGAAATCCTTTTGGGCCTAATAGAATTTGGTGCTACTCAGCAGCGTACCCCAACCATGAAGCAAGCTACACCGCCTGTTTACCTAAGTACTATTTTTTAATGGCATCTAGCCCAGGAAACACTTTTGGGCCCAGTAGAATTTGGTGCAACTAAAAAGCGTACCCCACCCATGAAGCATGCTACTCCACCTGTTTTCCTAACTACTATTTTGTAACGGCATCTAGCCCAGGAAATCCTTTTGGGCCTAATAGAATTTGGTACTACTCAGCAGCGTACCCCACCCATGAAGCAAGCTACACCGCCTGTTTACCTAACTACTATTTTGTAGCGGCATCTAGCCCAGGAAATCCTTTTGGGCCTTGCAGAATTTAGTGATACTCATCAGAGTACCCCACCCATGAAGCAAGCTACACCGCCTGTTCACCTAATTAATATTTTGTAACGGCATCTAGCCCAGGAAATCTATTTGGGCCTAGTAGAATTTAGTGATAATCAGCAGCGTACCCCACCCATGAAGCAAGCTACACCGCCTGTTGATCTAATTGCTAATTTTTAACTGCATCTAGCCCAGGAAATCCTTTTGGACCTAGTAGAATTTAGTGCTAATCAGCAGTGTACCCCACCCATGAAGCAAGCTACACCGCCTGTTTACCTAAGTACTATTTTTTAATGGTATCTGGCCCAGGAAATCCTTTTGGGCCTAGTAACAATTTCTGCTACTCAGCAGAGTACCCCACCCATGAAGCAAGCTACACCGCTTTCTTTCTCTCTCAATCTAATTCCTTGGCTATGGGGTGTCCACTCTCCCTCCTGCTGCTCTCTCCTTCTCACAGGTGGACTACCGCGTGTTTTCACACTGTGGCAAATCTTTTGGGCCCAGGCATAATAAGTCGTAATGGATAATATGTGCCGCCTTACAAACGTCCATGAGGACACATTCAAGGAAGCAACTAAACACCTCAAATAGTGAGCAGGATATGGAGCACCCTATGGGCAAACAGCGATCTATGTAGTATGCTCCTTCACAGATGCAGCCCAATGGGAGGACACTATTCGGAGGCATAGGTAGTAACCGGAACGCCCCCTCAATGTCTGTTTTGGCCATTAGGGTGCCCCTTACCAACTTCTTGACCAGCCTGATTGCCTTGTCAAAGGAAGTACAGTACATAGTACTGTACTTGGTTCCGCGTCGATGTTGTCATTTACTGACCTGCCCCTTGGATATGACAAATGGTGGATTAGTCTGAATGTATTGGGTTCATTTTTTGGCACAACTCCCAACGGGGGTACCAGTACGTCTTCTAAGGAAAGTGTTCTGAATGGACCCGCCGCCATTCTACCTAAAGATATTTTTTTTTTTTTTGTCAAGACGTCTGGGTGTTGGTAGAGTGAGTTTAGATTTTTACTCCAGCCTTTCTTGATTTTAGAAGGGCATGACATGCCTATATCTGTGTCTCCTCCTCCTTTTACTCCTCCACCTCTCTTCTTTTCGCATGACTATATGTAGTTGTGACTTTTCCATGTTTGTTGTGTCTTCTGAGCAGTTTGTCGGCTTTTGGACACCTTTTAAGGTGTTTTCTATGTGTTTTCCATGTGGTTGTATGTGTTTGTGTTTGCCTGCCATTGGTTTCAATGGGGTTCGACGGGGTTCGATGAACAGTTCCGCGAACACCTCCCTGTTCGACGAACCGAACCGAACACTAGGGAGGTGGCTCAACACTAGTGGTCACATAGGCTGGAAGGTCCACAGAATATCTTTCAAAATGTATAAATGCAAAAAAAAATACATCAATGACCAAAAAACACAGGTTTTGTTTCATCATTAGGGTTGAGCGAAACGGATCGTTCATTTTCAAAAGTCGCCGACTTTTGGCAAAGTCGGGTTTCATGAAACCCGACCCGATCCCTGTGTGGGTCGGCCATGCGGTACGCGACTTTTGCGCCAAAGTCGCGTTTCTTATGACGCGCTTGGCGCCATTTTTTTTCAGCCAATGAAGGAGCGTGGGCAGAGTGATGACATAGGTCTTAGGGGCTTGGACGCTTATCGCCATGTTGTCGCTTGTGCGCTGTAGTGATTTGCAATGTGTAACACCAGCTTTTCAGTTCAGGGACGGAGGGGGGAGAGAGAGAGAGAGAGAGAGAGAGAGAGAGAAAAAATAAAAATATTCCCATTCACTTTGCATTGGGTTTCGTGTTTCGGTCGATCCTCGACTTTTCGCCATAATCGGCCGATTTCACTCGACTCGACTTTTGAGATAGTCGGGTTTCGCGAAACCCGACTCGACCCTAAAAAAGTCAGGGTCGCTCAACCCTATTCATCATACCAATCCTAACTTCACAATTTCACTCCTAGCAAAACATATTTTAAGAATTCAAATATAGGCACCCAAATATCCATTTTTAAAGAGAACCTTTCAGCACAATTTTATAATATACAGTAAAGATATGGCTGTAATGGTGCTGTAATATTGATTGTATTGATATCTTTGGTGAAGCAATCCACATTGTTCTTTTGTAATCAGCACTTGAAGTTCATTCACAGACTGGAAGCAGGTGGAGGGACCGGGAATCAGAATAGAGAAGGCATATTGCACAGCCCAGAAACTGTGCACCGAAATCTAATTAGCAGGAAGCTTGAAATGGTGATTACAGAAGAACCACGAAATGGACTTCTTCACCAAATGTATTAAATTAATCTGTATGACAGCGCCATTACAGCCATATCTTTATTTTATGTTGCAAAATTGTGCTGACAACTTCTCTCTAAGTCCTATTATGAATCCACAATAGCAAAGTAGGATGCCAGCAAAAACAATTGAAATTTAGAAACAGAAACAAATAATGAAATAATGACATGAAACATGCTTTGACCAGCACTAAAAATGTGAAGACTTAAAAAGTTTTGAGCTGCAGGCAAATTCATGACAACATCTCTACGGCAGTAATACCATACGATTCTGTACAGCTTATAGTGATTTCATTTTATTGGTGTGCTTCACTCTTTTTTATGACTGCTTCAGATTGGAAATGATATGAGCTTTTTGGTTTGTGCAGTGCAGATTGATTTAAAATTATTTGACCATTTCTTCACTTTAGGAGATCTTCAATCTTCCAATTTGGAATACCCATTTCTCTTATAAGTGTGAAGAAATGTAGTGATTTTTAATTCCCTGTATATTCAGCATTCATCTAAAGCTTTCAATTTTATTTTAATCCTTTTTTTGCCTGAGAGGAATAAGTTTAGTGTGAGTGAGGCCAGGAGAACATACAAAAAGTCTACACACACACACACACACACACTATTTCTCTCTCTCTCTCTCTCTCTATATATATATATACGGTATATATATAACTGAAGTCTTATAATCTAGGTTCTTCAAAGTAGTCACCTTTTGCTTTGATGACTGCTTTGCACACTCTTGGCATTCCCTTGATGAGCTTCAAGAGGTAGTCACTGGGAATGGTTTTCACTTCACAACTGTGCCCTGTCAGGTTTAATAAGTGGGATTTCTTTGTTTATAAATGGGGATGGGACCATCAGTTGTGTTGTACAGAAGTTTGGTGAATACACAGCTGATAGTCCTACTGAATAGACTGTTAGAATTTGTATTATGGCAAGAAAAAAGCAGCTAAGAAAAGAAAAACGAGTGGCCATCATTACTTTAAGAAATGAAGGTCAGTCAGTTCGAAAAATTGGGAAAACTTTGAAAGTGTCCCCAAGTGCAGTTGCAAAAACCACCAAGAGCTACAAAGAATCTGGCTCACATGAGGACCACCCAAAGAAAGGAAGACCAAGAGTCACCTATGCTTCTGAGGATAAGTTTATCCAAGTCACCAGCCTCAGAAATCACAGGTTAACAGCAGCTCAGATTAGAGACCAGGTCAATGCCACACAGAGTTCTAGCAGCAGTCACATCTCTACAACAACTGTTAAGAGGAGACTTTGTGAGCAGGCCTTCATGGTAAAATAGCTGCTAGGAAACCACTGCTAAGGACAGGTAACAAGCAGAAGAGACGTATTTTGGCTAAAGAACACAAGGAATGGACATTAGACCAGTGGAAATCTGTGCTTTGGTCTGATGAGTTAAAATTTGAGACCTTTGGTTCCAACCACCGTGTCTTTGTGCGATGCACAAAAGGTGAACGGATAAACTTTACATGCCTGGTGTCACGGTCACACCCTGACTGATGGGCGTGAGCCAAGGGGGTTTGTGGTCCCACTGTGCCACGAACCAGACTTCCCTGGAATGGGCGTGACTATGACAGCTGCCTTGGTCTTCACTGGAGCCTCTGATGGTGAGATCAGGCTTGTGCGGCAGTCAGCTGCCAGGTGCTACTCCTTGGTGGTGTCTTGCTGTGGCTGCTGATGCCTCTTGGGAACCAGGAAAACCAGGATTGGTGCGGGCATCAGGCAGGACTAGCAGATGAGCATGGATGAAACTCAGATGAGTAGGCTGGCACGGCTGAGACACAGAGCTGGCAGAGACACAGGACTGGCAGGAATGACAGAGACACAGGGCTGGCAGGAACGGCAGAGAAACAGGGCTGGTTGGTGTGGTGTATGAAGGAACAGGTTCACTATGGAGGTGCAGGTAAGGATATGATGTATGAAGGAACAAGTTGAACCTGTTCACACAGGAGGTGAAGGTAAGGAAACAAGCAGGAAGGAATGGATTGTGAAGGAACAGGTTGGGACCTGTTCACACAGGAGATGCAGGTACGGAAACAAGCAGGAAGGAATGGAGTGGGAAGGAAGAGTTTGGAACCTGTTCACACAGGAGAGAACCGCAAGGCTGCAGATAGGAATGGTAGAGCAGCAGGAGATGGAGCAGCAACAGAAGCTAAGCAAAGCAGAACCACAAGGAATGTGGAGATGAGCTGCAGCAAGAGGTTTCTGCAGCAGCAAAAGCTAAGTAGAGCAGAATCGCAAGGAATGCGGAGAGGAGCTGTAGCAAGAGGTCTCTGCAGCAGCAGAGCAGAGTAGAACAGAGCAGAACTGCAGGAGTGGGGAGCAGAGACAAAGCCCAGGCAAAGCGAAGCCCAGGCAAAGTCACAAGGGTTCAGAGCAGGCAGTGCCGCAAGAGTGCAGAGCATAAGCAGACTGAGAATACAAGGAAAGACATAGCAGGGAAGCAATCCACAGACAAGGAGACAGAGGTAAGACATAGTTCAGACAAGGTAATGGAACAAGACAAGGTACAAGAACAAAGACACAGGGACCAGGATATTCTGCCTCCTGGAGGGCGGACAAACAAGATCAAGGCAAGGAGAAAAGCCTCTAGAGAGGGAGTAACACAAAACAAGGCCTGGCAACTCAGACGCTAAACAGAAACTGAGCTAACACATTGCACAGGCCCAGTCCACTGAGTAGAGCTGCACTAAATACTGATGGCCTCTTGGTAATTGGTCAGGAACAGATTAGACAGGTGCACCTGATTCCTACAATAACCAAAGAGTTCAGGCACCGCCCCACTATGCACCCAGCCAGGAAGCATGCAGAGAGCAGAGGAACAGAATATGATGCTGGCAAGAAACAGACACCACAATATGACATGGAGCAGTGGGTAAGATAGTGTGAGAGATGAGAGGCCATGCCGTGATGCCAGCAGAGTTGTTACACCTGGTTCCCACCATGAAGCATGGAGGAAGAGGTGTGATGGTGTGGTGGTGCTTTGTTGGTGACACTGTTGGGGATTTATTCAAAATTGAAGGCATACTGAACCAGCATGGCTACCACAGCATCTCGCAGTGGCATGCTATTCCATCTGGTTTGCGTTTAGTTGGACCATCATTTATTTTTCAACAGGACAATATCCCCAAACACACCTCCAGGCTGTGTAAGAGCTATTTGACAAAGAAGGAGAGTGATGGGGTGCTACGCCAGATGACCTGGCCTCCACAGTCACCAGACCTGAACCCAATCGAGATGGTTTGGGGTGAGCTGGATCGCAGAGTGAAGGCAAAAGGGCCAACAAGTGCTAAACATTTCTTGGAACTCCTTCAAGATTGTTGAAAGACCACTCCCAGTGACTACCTCTTGAAGCTCATCAAGAGAATGCCAAGAGTGTGCAAAGCAGTCATCAAAGCAAAAGGTGGCTACTTTGAAGAACCTAGAATATAAGACATATTTTTAGTTGTTTCACACTTTTTTGTTAAGCATATAATTCCGCATGTGTTAATTCATAGTTGTGATGCCTTCAGTGTGAATGTACAATTTTCATAGTCATGAAAATACAGAAAAATCTTTAAATGAGAAGGTGTGTCCAAACTTTTGCTCTGTACTGTATGTATACAGTTATATGAAAAAGTTTGGGCACCCCTATTAATCTTAAGCTTAATGTTTTATAAAAAATGTTTTTTGCAACAGCTATTTCAGTTTCATATATCTAATAACTGTTGGACACAGTAATGTTTCTGCCTTGAAATGAGGTTTATTGTACTAACAGAAAATGTGCAATCTGCATTCAAACAAAATTTGACAGGTGCATAAGTATGGGCACCCCACCATAAAAGTGACATTAATATTTAGTAGATCCTCCTTTTGCAAAAATAACAGCCTCTAGTCGCTTCCTTTGGCTTTTTATGAGTTCCTGGATCCTGGATGAAGGTATTTTTGACAATTCCTCTTTATAGAACAATTCCAGTTCAGTTAAGTTTGATGGTCGCCGAGCATGGACAGCCTCCTTCAAATGATCCCACAGATTTGCAATGATATTCAGGTCTGGGGTCTGGGATGGCCATTCCTGAACAGTGTAATTGTTCCTCTGCATGAATGCCTGAGTAGATTTGGAGCAGTGTTTTGGATCAATGTCTTGCTGAAAGATCCATCCCCTGCGTAACTTCAACTTTGTCACTGATTCATGAACATTACTGTCAAGAATCTGCTGATACTGAGAGGAATCCATGCGTCCCTCAACTTTAGCAAGATTCTCGCTGCCGTAATTGGCCACACAACCCCAAAGCATGATGGAACCTCCACCAAATTTGACTGTGGATAGCAAGTGTTTTTCTTGGAATGCTGTGTTTTTTGGCTGCCATGCACAATGCCTTTTTGTATGACCAAACAACTCAATCTTGGTTTCATCAGTTCACAGGACCTTCTTCCAAAAATAAATTGGCTTCTCCAAATGTGCTTTTGCATACCTCAGCCGACTCTGTTTGTGGCGTTGTATAGTTGACTGATGCACAGTGACACCATCTGCAGCAAGTTGATGCTGCAGCTCTCTGGAAGTGGTCTGAGGATTGTCCTTGACTGATCTCACCATTCTTCTTCTCTGCCTTTCTGATGTTTTTCTTGGCCTGCCACTTCTGGCCTTAACAAGAACTGTACCTGTGTTCTTCCATTTCCTTACAATGTTCCTCACAGCGGAAATTGACAGGTTAAATCTCTGAGACAGCTTTTTGTATCCTTCCCGTGAACAACTATGTTGAATAATCTTTGTTTTCAGATCATTAGACAGTTGTTTTGAGGAGCCCATGATGCCACTCTTCAGAGGAGATTCAAGCAGGAGAACAACTTGCAAGTGGCCACTTTGAGTAGCTTTTCTCATGATTGCATACACCTGGCTATGAAGTTCAAAGCTCAATGAGGTTAGAAAACCAAAAAAAGTGCTTTAGTAAGTCAGTAAAAAGTAGGTAGGCGTATTTAAAACAAGAAAATGATAAGGGTGCCCATACTTATGCACCTGTCAAATTTAGTTTGAATGCAGATTGCACATTTTCTGTTAGTACAATAAACCTCATTTCAAGGCAGAAACATTACTGTGTCCAACAGTTATTAGATATATGAAACGGAAATAGCTGTTGCAAAAAAAAAACATTTTTTATAAAACATTAAGCTTAAGATTAGGGTTGAGCGACTTTTACTTTTATAGGATCGGGTCGGGTTTCACGAAACCCGACTTTTTCTAAAGTCTGGTCGAGTGAAATCGGCCGATCCTATAAAAAAGTCGGGGTCGGGGTCGGCCGAAACTCGAAACCCAATGCAGTGCACTGGGTTTCCAATGGTTCCCAGGGTCTGAAGGAGAGGAAACTCTCCTTCAGGCCCTGCGATCCATATTTAAGTGTAAAATAAAGAATTAAAATAAAAAATATCGCTAAACTCACCCTCGGACGCGCCCTGGTACTAACCGGGAACCTTCCTTCCTTCGAATCAGCGCTTGCAGGACCTTGCAGTGACGTCGCGGCTTGTGATTGGTCGCGCGAGCGGTCACATGGGCGGTCGCGCGACCAATCACAAGCCGCGACGTCACCGCAAGGTCCTGCAAGCGCTGATTCGAAGGAAGGAAGGTTCCCGGTTAGTACCAGGGCGCGTCCGAGGGTGAGTATAACGATATTTTTTATTTTAATTCTTTATTTTACACTTAAATATGGATTCCGATACCGATTTCCGATATTGCAAACATATCGGAACTCGGGATCGGAATTCCGATACCAAATTCAGAAGATCGCCGACTCCATGGCCGACCCCACACAGGGTCGGGTCGGGTTTCATGAAACCCGACTTTGCCAAAAGTCGGTGACTTCTGAAAATGGCCGACCCGTTTCGCTCAACCCTACTTAAGATTAATAGGGGTGCCCAAACTTTTTCATATAACTGTATATATATCTAGCAGCAGAATTTTTGCTAATTGTATTTAGAAAAGCAGTACTTCTTAGAGTATAAATAAAAACTAATTGATACGATTAGGAACAACATGGCAAAAATTCCTAAAAAAATACTTAGAATTGAGAGACCTCAGTGGTTGATACCTTTTAATGCCTAACTAAAAAGATGGTAACAAATTGCAAGCTTTCGAGACTACTTAAGTCTCATCATCAGGCATAGACTAAAAGAAATTCTGGAGAATCACATATTTATGCAACACATCACAGAAAAAAAACAAAACAAACAAACATGGATAAGACAGGTGACATGAAGCAGAATTACCATGAGTGATAAACAGTTATGTCCATAAATATTGGACCAGTTCTTAGATAAAGAATGTTTTATTGTTCTCTGATTGTCTTTTTACATCAACTAAGGAACTAAGAAATTTGCCCCTTGGGCCATGTGAGGTCATCACAACAGAACCAGACCCCAATCAGAGGACAATAAAACAATCCTTATCTAAGAACTGGTCCAATATTTATGGACATAACTGTTTATCACTCATGGTAATTCTGCTTCATGTCACCTGTCTTATCCATGCTTTTTTTCTATGATGTGTTGTGCATAAATATGTGATTCTCCAGAATTTCTTTTAGTCTTTGCCTGATGATGAGACTTGAGTAGTCTCGAAAGCTTGCAATTTGTTACCATCTTTTTAGTTAGCCATTAAAAGGTATCAAGCACTGAGGACTCTCAATTTTAAATATTTTAAATGTGATACAGCAATAAATACTAATTTACTAACTAATGGCTAACAAGGTACCAAGATATATATCTTTCCCTTTTGTTAATCCCTAAGCATTAATATCAAATTTCAGTGAAAGCAATAGTATGTACTATATGTTCAAAGAAGCTATCAGAGCTCTGATGATGATGTTCTATGAACGCAGAGTAGTAGTAATAACAGAAAAACATAACAATAATAACAGAAATATCAAGAATACACTTTATTATAAATACAGAATTGGATAAAATGAAATAAAAAAATTAAAAAATAAAATGAAATAATTAAGAATGTTATTACACACAGTTCCTCCAATGAAAGCATAAACGGGCACGTTCTTGAGTAGAACATATTTGCAAATGTAGCTCAACATTACAATACATATATTATTCAAGATCAATTCAAAATAATAAAAAATACAAAAGGGGGCATATCTGATTTTGTATAAAATGTGTTCCTATGGGAAAGTAAAAGTGGAGCAATAATGTTAATATATTATGCAAACCAATGTAAACAATTAAAGCTAATATTGAGAGAAATGTGCCATCAACCACTTCAACTTCAGTGGATGAATTATACTGCTGGCTATTGCTGCAAACTACTTTTACATGTGTACGCCTAAGTAGCATCCTATTTTTTAGAATTGAGCAATTTTTGTTAAAGTGGGAAGAATTAAAAATAAAAAAATGTCCTCCCCTGTAAAAAAAAAAAAGTTTAATAAAATGATGCACAGTTACACACGTTACCTTTTGTATACCTATTTTAGTATTTCAGTTTGGCAATGGTACACAACATAACTATGCTTTGGTTTATAACAATTCAGTGCTCTTTCATTTTAATGGAGTAGAATTTTTGCATGCATACAGTGGACTAGGCAAGGTACTGGTGGAAAAGGTTGGAGAGCTCTTGGGACATCTAGTGAAGGAAATTCACTGCACACTATTGAGCTGAATGCAAGTACTTTTTATTTAAATTTCAAAATACAGATAAACATAAGCTCAGTTTAGGCATAGAGGATAGGTTGTGAATGCAACCTAGACGTTTAGATCCGATCTCGGGTCTTGTTCACAGAGTTGCTCTTATTAATATCTGTAGTAGTGTGAATGTGGAGGGAGCAGGAGAAATTGCCGCACATGCAGGAGGGGATCAGCAGACGATACTGAACCCCAATAACACTGGAGCATGTGTTGACTGTACAGACGGCATTCCTGAGCATCAACTGGCCATGTTGGACCCCAGGGAATCCAGGAGCAACAGAGTGTAGGCTGAGGCCTAACTGGAGGCAGTTTAATATCTGTAGTAATGTGAAGGTGGAGGGAGAAGGAGAAATTGCCGCACACACAGCAGGGGATCAGCAGACGTTACTTAACCCCAATAACACTGGAGCATATGTTGACTGTGCAGACAGCACTTCTGAGCAGCAATTGGCGGTGTTGGAGCCCAGGGTCAATGCTAGAAACAGAGTGTAGGCTGTGACCTAATTGGAGCAAGTTTAATATCTTTTGTAGTGTTGGCGTGGACGGAGCAGGAGAAACTGCCGGATACACAGCAGGAGAGCAGCTGATGTTACTGAACCCCAATAACAGAGGAGCAAGTGTTGACTGTGCAGACGGCACTTCTGAGCAGCAAATGGCAGTGTTAGAGCCCATAGTCAATGCTAGAAACAGAGTGTAGGCTGCGGCCTAATTGGAGCAAGTTTAATATCTGTTGTAGTGTGAGCGTGGATGGAGCAGGAGAAATTGCCGGATACACAGCAGGGGAGCAGCTGACGTTACTGAACCCCAATAACACGGCAGCAAGTGTTGACTGTGCAGATGGCACTTCTGAGCAGCAACTGGCAGTGTTGGAGCCCAGGGTCAATGCTAGAAACAAAGTGTAGGCTGTGGCATAATTGGAGCAAGTTTAACATCTGTTGTGGTGTGAGCATGGACGGAGCAGGAGAAATTGCAGGACACACAGCAAGGGAGCAGCTGACGTTACTGAACCCCAATAACATAGCAGCAAGTGCTGACTGTGCAGACAGCACTTCTGAGCAGCAACTGGTGGTTTTGGAGCCCAGGGCTAACAGTTCAGTTGGTAGAAACATGAACACAACAGGAGACCTGGATACTGTTGCCAACCAATTATTTAATCTGGAAGGGAAGTAGCAAATTCCTGCGAGATCCAGGCCTTGTTCATTTTCAAAAAAGGAAGCCGGTCAATGTTATCGGAGGATAGTCGCATGCGACGGTTAGTTAGTACACTACCTGCGGCACAAAAGAGGCGTTCTGATAATACACTAGCAGCAGGGCAAGCCAGAACCTCCAATGCATACTGGCTTAACTCTGGCCATGTATCCAGCTTAGAGACCCAAAACTTGAAGGGGGTAGAGCCATCTGGGAGTACACTGAGAGGGCAAGACATGTAGTCTGTCACCATCTGACGGAAATGTTGTCTCCTGCTGACTGGATCCGTCTGTGTTGGTGTAGACATTTGAGGTGGCCACACAAAACTTTGCCACATTTGGGCCATACTGGTCTTGCGTTGTGCTAAGGCACTGCTTCTGCTCCCTCTTTGTCCAGAGCTTCCTCCACTGCCTCGACGCACTGTGCTGCTTTGTAAAGCACTAGCAGCACTGCTCTTGTTTTTTAATCGAGAACATGATGGAATGCACCAGTGTGTCTTGGTACACCCGCATTTTACGCTCCCGGTTCAACGGTGTTATGAGGCTTTGTGAGTTGTCCTGGTAGCGAGGATCAAGGAGGGTGTACACCCAATAGTCAGCCATGTTGAGTACGTGGGCGATGCGGCGGTTGTTTCTCAGGCACTGCAGCATGAAATCAACCATGTGCTGCAGACTGCCAACTGGCCAAGAAACGCTGTTCCCTGCTTGAGGCGTGATCTCTGCCTGCTCTGCATCACCCCACCCTCGCTCTACATACTGACTGCTAGAGCATTGTGTAACTCCCTCCTCTGGACAGATGTCTTCCTCCTCTATTGACTCCTCCTCATCCTCCTCACAAAGTGTCCCCTGCCTAGGCCTTTGTGAGGAACCACTTTGCGCAGACTGTCCAGAAGCAGATGGCATTTATGACAACTCATCCTCCACCTCTTCCACAACCTCCTCCCTTAGCTTAGCGCTTGCAGTGTTTTTTCTAGCATGCAGATAAGGGGGATAGTCATGCTGACTAGTGCATCATCTGCCCTCGCCATCAGCATGGAATCATCGAAGGCGCGCAAAACCTGGCAGATGTACTTCATATTGGCCCACTCAGTGGTGGTGAAGTCTGAACGGCGCGCAGTGCGACTTTTTTGCGCCTGATAGAGCTGGTACTGCATTACTGCTGCCTGCTGCTCACACAACCGCTCCAACATATGTAGCGTTGAATTCCACCTGGTGGGTAGGTCACATATGATGTGATGTTCCAGAAGGCGGAATCGGCGCTGCAGAGCTGCAATGCACGATCTTGCCATGCTGGAACGTCGCAAGCGCGACCAAGTTGAGCACATGTGCCAGACATGGGATGTAAGTGAGGTTGCCTAGGCCCAGAGCTGCCACCAGATTTCAGCCATTGTCACACACTACAATTCTTGGCTGGAGATTAGATTGCACAAACCACACGTTGCTCTCTTGCTTGATGGCATTACAGAGCTCCTGCGCTCTGTGGCTTCGATTCCCCAAAGAAATTAATTTCAATATGTCCTGTTGACGTTTGGCCACAGCTGTGCTCATATCAGTCATAACAGGTAAGCGTTCACGGGTCCATGTGGAGGTAGACAGTGATGGCTCCTGCAGTGCTGATTCAGAGGAACTGGAGTATGAGGAGAAGTCAGTGTGTACAGACTGGATTCCTGCAATCCTTGGAGTTGGCAGAACACGTACAGCAACACTCTCAAGATCTGTACCCGGCTTCACAACATTTATCCAATGGGCAGTGAGGGAAAAGTATTGTCCCTGTCCACGGTGACTGGTCCATGCATCGGTGATCAGGTGGACCTTGCTACTGACGGCATTTAGTAGCGCATGTTTAATCTTTCACTCCACATGCTTTTGCAAGGCAGGGACGGCTTGCCTGTTGAAATAAAAGTGTCTGGTCACGTTGTATTGTGGGACTGCCAATGCCATGAAGTTACGGAAGGTGTCAGTCTCCACCAGCCTGAATTAGAGCATTTCAAGGGACAGTAGTTTTGTAATGCCAGCATTCAGAGCCTGTGCTCGGGGGTGGTTTGCCAAGTATGGCCGTCTTTTCTCCCATGCCTGTACTACCAATGGCTGTAGACTGGCCTGGGAGTGTGAGGATGACAGAGAACATGGTGCTGTGGGTGGAATTACACTGGGACTCTGGACAACGGTGCCAGAGGTTCTTCCATGACGATCCTGTGAGGAAGCCGAACCAGCTGTTTGTTAGCTGGAGGAAGAGGCTACAATACGAGCTGAAGAGGTGGTAGGTGGCACTGTAGGTTGGCCTAGGTCTTCAGTGTGTTTTTGTAACTCCACCGCGTGCTTAGTCCGCACATGTTTCCACATATTTGTGGTATTGCGGTTGCTGACACTTTTCCCTCTTTTCACTTTCTGATAACGCAGCTTGCATTTGACAAACCAAATGTCATCTGCAACTGTGTCAAAAAAGGACCAGGCACTGCAAGTCTTGGGTTTTGGAAGAGCCATGCCCCTAATGGGTGCCGAAGTGGAGGCTACAGGCAACCCAGTCTTCCCCCTCCCTCTCCCTCCTTTTTTGGCCGTTCGGGGAATCTCTTCCTCAGAGCAGCTCCCACCAACTTCCTATACCTCACGCTATGATGGGTCAAGGACCTCATCATCTACACTACCCTCTTCCAACAACTGCTGCTCCTGGGTAGTCTCGGCAGCACAGTACGCACCAGAAAGTGGCACCTGAGTCTCATCATCAGATGCTTACTGAGGTGTGCTGACCGTAGGTACTGGCCCACCCGCCTCTTCAGATTCAGAGAGAGAAAGCTGTTGGGCATTACTGCATACTGCCTCTTCTTCCATTTTTCGAATGCTGCCTGTCTGTCCCCCTCTTTCCAAGCCAAGAGATTCAGAGAACAGAAGTAGAGATGGCTCCTGTCCAGGGCTCGCTGACTGCCTGGGCAATTTGGCAGGTGGTGAAGAGACAGATTGGTGCTTTTCAGTGCTCTGGACCTGAGAGGATGTGGCACTAATTGAAGTCGATGCATTAGCTGCCATCCATCCGACAGCAGTGGGGTACAGAGAGCTTCTACAAAGCTGTGCATAAAGGACTGTTCCCTGGTAAAACTGGGGGATGCTGAGTCACTGGTGCCCACAGCAGGCACAGAATCCCCACGTCCACTCCCTGCAGAAATTCCACGCCCACAACCATGTGCCTTACTCCCTGTCTTTTTATCTTGGTAGACTGATAAAGATTGGCAGAAAAGTACTAAGGGCTTAGTGTGCTTATTCCTGAACAAAAGGCACACACATACACTATATCAACAGTGTACATAAAATAAAGAAATAAAATAATAATCTAAAAATTATAGAATACTAAAATACTTCCTATAAAATAGATATATATAGTGCACAAGGTGTGTGACACAGAAGAAGTGGAGCCCACTCAGTATATAGAGAACACCAAAACCTAAAGCAAGGATCAAAGAAAAGAAGGACCTCCAGGCTAGGATGTGCAAATATTCAATTTTATTATTTATTATGGTAACAAATGGTAATACAGAAATATAAAATTATTAAAAAGATGTGCACTACAGGACATATACTGCTATAAACATTACATAAATATGTATAAAATAGTAACCCTCAATAGACAAAAAAGGGGGGAGGCAAAACCTGATGCTGAAAAAAGAAGAAGGAAGAAGAAAAATATTTTTTGTGTAAAAACTATATATATATCTGTATAAAATATATACACATACATATATCAATAAATTAATAAAGTGCTCAAGTGCTGTGATAAATAAATAATGTTTGCACTGGTCCAATATATTATATAACAGGGCCAGTATAAATATCAGAACACCACTGTGAATAAAAAGAGTGATAAAAGGTAGTTAGGAGCATACAGGTACCTTGGTAGGGTTACTGTCCTAGGGGCGCGTTGTGCGTCGTTTCGCGTGCTATTTATAGCCTCGCTTCCTCAGGTGGCGCCCCCTGAGGAAGCGAGGCTATAAATAGCACGCAAAACGCGCGTTGGGGTGACTGAGGCTCTCATCTTCACTGGACATGGGTAATTACTCACCTTCATGTATTTATGTTACACGTTTAGGATATTTGTTTCTTTACGCCAGAAATATATGAGCAGTGGGTGGTTGAAACTCTGGGAACAGTGTTCTGAGGAATGTCATCTAGTAATATTTGATTACACCCACATGCAGTGATACTATTTGTATGGAACAAATGCCTAGTGTTCCGGTTTAGAGTGGGAGCCATTGGTCTAATTATCACACCTGGGTATTGTTCACAAGTACTTGACTTACGATATCCATTTTTATATATGTAAATCTGTTTTTGATTATAATAAAGTTTGTATGTTTGGTATACTCTATGTCCTCCTTTTTTCATATATTTGTATTATGAGTGGTTCCAGATAAATGGATATTTACCCTCCACTGGTATCTTTTTAATAACAAATATAAAACATGTTGATGGCATACGAGCGGTTAAACATTTTTTACAGTCATCTTCTATACCATTGGCCACAAATGAATTTGTTACTGAACTTTTGGGTTTTTCATTATGCCATATTTTTTTTCTTTTTAAGGGGTCCCTCTACCTACAGCTCCAGGGCAATGCTATGGGGGCGTCCTTTGCGCCCGCTTATGCTAATTTATTCCTGGGGCTGTGGGAGAGGGACCTCTTCTCATCTGATTTATTTTCGTCTGTGGATCGCATCCCATTGTGGGTGCGATTCATAGATGATATTTTTATTATTTGGCAGGATTCAGAGGAGGCACTCCATTCTTTTATGTCCCTTTTGAATCAGAATGGTCAAAATATACATCTAACATACAAATTTGACAAGAATATGATTGAGTTCCTGGATGTTGTGGTGAAAAGAGGAGAGGATGACTGTCTGCAAACTGATTTATATCGTAAATCTACCTCAGTTAACGCTTTGTTACACGCCACTTCATCACACCCCCCAGCAATGATAAAATCCATCCCTATAGGCCAATTTTTATGCCTTCGAAGGCTATGCACTGATGATAGGGACTTTGAAAAACAGGCAATGGAGCTAAAAAGTAGGTTTCAAGAGCGTGGATATAGCCAACGTTCTATAAAAAGGGGCTACCATCGTTCAAAATATACATCTAGACACCAAGCTCTATATTGCGATAAACCCACTTCGTCAAATAATGTGGTTAGGTACATTACAAAATTTCACGGACAGACTGATCTGATGAGATTATATCTCTCGAAATCCTGGTCAATCCTTCAGGCTGATCCAGTTTTATCGCAATAAATTAGTAAGACCCCCAATATTACATACAAACGGGCAAAAATTTAGGTAACTACCTTGTTAGAAGTCATTACCACCATGATCCTATAGTCCCTACTTTTTTATCTAACTTCAGGGACTCTCCGGGTTGTAGGCCATGTAAGGGATGTGTGGCATGTCCAAACATTGAAAAAACCCAGACTTTCTCAAATTCAAAAAGAACGAAGACATATGATATTAGAAATGCAATAACGTGTGGAACAAAGGCAGTTATTTATTATGCGACCTGTCCATGTGCCTTAATCTATGTGGGAATGACAACGAGGCAATTGAAAGTCCGAACTCGCGAACACGTCCTGGGTATCCAAGCAGCTAATGAGATTGATAATATTTCCAGTTTAAAGACTTTACCAAAACATTTTAAACTGTTTCACAATTGTGATGCGTCCCTCTTGAGGGTGACTGGTATTGATGTTATTAAACCCAGTGAACGTGGTGGGAAGATTAGTTCGCGGTTGGCCATGATGGAAACAAAGTGGATCTGGACGCTCGATACGGTTTTCCCTAATGGTCTAAATGAACATCTATCCTTTGCCCCCTTTTTATGATCATTTTAGACTCCCATGTCCTTGTTCTTTTTATTCTTTTTTTGTGGCCTTTTGGTATTGGCCCCCTTTCTTGCACACTGTCATTTTAATCTCAGTTTTTATAGATTTTAACGCCATTTTATTTTATATTTTAGTGATGTACTGGTCATTATGTTTTGAAGATGGATTAAATGTGACTACTATGGATGCCTACTTGTTGAAATACCATCTTCTTCAGCAATTATGTACATTCAGTACCCCATTAAGCTGGGTGTTATCATACGTGGACCACCTTTGATATATACCCTTATTAGACATTATTATGTTTAGTCTATATGATGCATTGTATTTCTAATCTTATTATATGTGGTGTTTGTTATTGTGAAATAGGTGGAATAGAGACATCTTCGTTATATTTTTTTCAATATTATTCTTTTTTCTTTTTTCATTTTATTTAATTTTTCGATTATTATTACTATTTATGTTATTTATTTATTTTTTATTATTATTATTATTTTCTTATTTTTATTTTTTATTTTATTTCATTTGTTTATTATATTTTATCTATTTATTATTTTTTATTTATTATTTTTTTTTTTTTTTTTTTTTTTTTTTTTTTTTTTTATTTATTTTTTATTTTATTTTTTATTTTTATATTTATATTTATTTATTTGTATTATTATTATTCTTTATTATTATTATTTTTATGTCTCTCTTTCATGTTTTGTTCATATATATGGCTCTCTATATATATATGTATATATATTTTCATGGCAGTCCTTCTGCGTTTAAAAAAATTTCTTGATCCATATTTGTTTTGGGCTAATTTGTTAAATGGCTCTTGCATTTTATATTTACGTACCTAATAGTGCCTGCCCCGATTATGTTAATTGTGCTGTCCATCGCTACCCTATTTTTTCTATCTGCGTCCACAGTGAGTGCGCTTTTTGGCTATGCGCATGCGTGGTCTATGCCCCTGATATTGCTGCATTGTGGCCTTGGTTACACCCGATACATTCGTGCGACCGGTCATATAATGCGGGGCTCCGGGATTTTTTTGATCCACGCTTATGAACTAATTAGGGACCTTCTTCATCACTATATATATTTTAGAGAATAAATCCCCATTTATTTTCTACATAATGATTGTGCTGTCTTTTACCTTGTTATCTATCTGTACTCAGTGGTTGCGCGCTCCTAGTTGTGCGCATGCGTGGTCTGTGCCCCCGATGCCCTGGAGTGTAGCGTCGCTGTGGCCTTGGTTACGCCGGTTCCACAATGCCGTGCGTCCGGTCATGTGACGTGGTGCTCTGGGACTTCCGGGACCTCCTGGCTGCGCATGCACCGTGGATACTCGGACCGCGGCTAATCACTGAAGTGCACGCATTATAAAAACCTGGCGTTACACTGTTATTTACTCCCCCTGACGAAGGAAATTGTACCGAAACACGCGTGGGGCACGTTGTGCACTAGGATAGTAACCCTACCAAGGTACCTGTATGCTCCTAACTACTTTTTATCACTCTTTTTATTCACAGTAGTGTACTGATATTTATACTGGCCCTGTTATCTATAATATAACGCTGGGAGCGTCACTCTGTCCGAAGCCTCTATAGACTGCGCAAGCGCAAGCGCCGGCGCAGTCTGGGCCTCACAGAGCGACGCTCCCGGGAGATCGCGGTGTGTGTTCACACTGAACACACACCGCGATCTCCACCGCAGAAGCAGGGACCGCCAGGAGGGTGAGTATCGGCCTATATTCACCTGTCCCCGTTCCATCGCTGAGCGGCGCCATCTTCCCGGTCTTCGGTCTGTGGCCTTCAGTTCAAAGGGCGCGATGACGCGCTTAATGCGCGCCGGCGCCGCCCTCTGACTGAATAGTCACGGCCAGGAGACCGGGAAGATGGCGCCGCTCAGCGATGGAACGCCGGACAGGTGAGTATAGTAAGTGCTGGGGGGCCTGAGCTGGCGGCGATACCGGCACCTGACCCCCACAGCGCGCCGGTGTCCCCGCCTGCTCAGGCCCCCCCAGCACTCGGCGCCGAGCGGGTCAGAGGCAGTATGGGGACGCAGGATGGAGCAGCACATAAGGATGGGGACCCAGGATGGAGCAGCACATAAGGATGGGGACGCAGGATGGAGCAGCACATAAGGATGGGGACGCAGGATGGAGCAGCACATAAGGATGGGGACGCAGGATGGAGCAGCACATAAGGATGGGGACGCAGGATGGAGCAGCACATAAGGATGGGGACGCAGGATGGAGCAGCACATAAGGATGAGGACGCAGGATGGAGCAGCACATAAGGATGGGGACGCAGGATGGAGCAGCACATAAGGATGGGGACGCAGGATGGAGCAGCACATAAGGATGGGGACGCAGAATGGAGCAGCACATAAGGATGGGGACGCAGGATGGAGCAGCACATAAGGATGGGGACGCAGGATGGAGCAGCACATAAGGATGGGGACGCAGGATGGAGCAGCACATAAGGATGGGGACGCAGGATGGAGCAGCACATAAGGATGGGGACGCAGGATGGAGCAGCACATAAGGATGGGGACGCAGGATGGAGCAGCACATAAGGATGGGGACCCAGGATGGAGCAGCACATAAGGATGGGACCCAGGATGGAGCAGCACATAAGGATGGGGACGCAGGATGGAGCAGCACATAAGGATGGGGACGCAGGATGGAGCAGCACATAAGGATGGGGACGCAGGATGGAGCAGCACATAAGGATGGGGACGCAGGATGGAGCAGCACATAAGGATGGGGACGCAGGATGGAGCAGCACATGAGGATGGGGACGCAAGATGGAGCAGCACATAAGGATGGGGACGCAGGATGGAGCAGCACATAAGGATGGGGACGCAGGATGGAGCAGCACATAAGGATGGGGACGCAGGATGGAGCAGCACATAAGGATGGGGACGCAGGATGGAGCAGCACATAAGGATGGGGACGCAGGATGGAGCAGCACATAAGGATGGGGACGCAGGATGGAGCAGCACATAAGGATGGGGACGCAGGATGGAGCAGCACATAAAAATGGGGACACAGGATGGAGCAGCACATAAGGATGGGGACGGAGGATGCAGCAGCACATAAGGATGGGGACGCAGGATGGAGCAGCACATAAAAATGGGGACACAGGATGGAGCTGCACATAAGGATGGGGACGCAGGATGCAGCAGCACATAAGGATGGGGACGCAGGATGGAGCAGCACATAAGGATGGGGACGCAGGATGGAGCAGCACATAAAAATGGGGACACAGGATGGAGCAGCACATAAGGATGGGGACGCAGGATGCAGCAGCACATAAGGATGGGGACGCAGGATGGAGCAGCAAATAAAAATGGGGACACAGGATGGAGCAGCACATAAGGATGGGGACGCAGGATGGAGCAGCACATAAGGATGGGGACGCAGGATGGAGCAGCACATAAGGATGGGGACGCAGGATGGAGCAGCACATAAGGATGGGGACGCAGGATGGAGCAGCACATAAGGATGGGGACGCAGGATGGAGCAGCACATAAGGATGGGGACGCAGGATGGAGCAGCACATAAGGATGGGGACCCAGGATGGAGCAGCACATAAGGATGGGACCCAGGATGGAGCAGCACATAAGGATGGGGACGCAGGATGGAGCAGCACATAAGGATGGGGACGCAGGATGGAGCAGCACATAAGGATGGGGACGCAGGATGGAGCAGCACATAAGGATGGGGACGCAGGATGGAGCAGCACATAAGGATGGGGACGCAGGATGGAGCAGCACATGAGGATGGGGACGCAAGATGGAGCAGCACATAAGGATGGGGACGCAGGATGGAGCAGCACATAAGGATGGGGACGCAGGATGGAGCAGCACATAAGGATGGGGACGCAGGATGGAGCAGCACATAAGGATGGGGACGCAGGATGGAGCAGCACATAAGGATGGGGACGCAGGATGGAGCAGCACATAAGGATGGGGACGCAGGATGGAGCAGCACATAAGGATGGGGACGCAGGATGGAGCAGCACATAAAAATGGGGACACAGGATGGAGCAGCACATAAGGATGGGGACGGAGGATGCAGCAGCACATAAGGATGGGGACGCAGGATGGAGCAGCACATAAAAATGGGGACACAGGATGGAGCTGCACATAAGGATGGGGACGCAGGATGCAGCAGCACATAAGGATGGGGACGCAGGATGGAGCAGCACATAAGGATGGGGACGCAGGATGGAGCAGCACATAAAAATGGGGACACAGGATGGAGCAGCACATGACAGGATGGGGACGCAGGATGCAGCAGCACATAAGGATGGGGACGCAGGATGGAGCAGCAAATAAAAATGGGGACACAGGATGGAGCAGCACATAAGGATGGCGCGCAGGATGCAGCAGCACATAAGGATGGGGACGCAGGATGGAGCAGCACATAAGGATGGGGACGCAGGATGCAGCAGCACATAAGGATGGGGACGCAGGATGGAGCAGCACATAAAAATGGGGACACAGGATGGAGCAGCACATAAGGATGGGGACGCAGGATGCAGCAGCACATAAGGATGAGGATGCAGGATGGAGCAGCACATAAGGATGGGGACGCAGGATGGAGCAGGACATAAGGATGGGGATGCAGGATGGAGCAGCACATAAGGATGGGGACGCAGGATGCAGCAGCACATAAGGATGGGGACGCAGGATGGAGCAGCACATAACAGTATGGGGACGCAGGATGGAGCAGGACATAAGGATGGGGACGCAGGATGGAGCAGCACATAAGGATGGGGACGCAGGATGGAGCAGCACATAAGGATGGGGACGCAGGATGGAGCAGCACATAAGGATGGGGATGCAGGATGCAGCAGCACATAAGGATGGGGACGCAGGATGCAGCAGCACATAAGGATGGGGACGCAGGATGCAGCAGCACATAAGGATGGGGACGCAGGATGCAGCAGCGCATGACAGGATGTGGACGCAGGATGCAGCAGCACATAAGGATGGGGACGCAGGATGCAGCAGCGCATGACAGGATGGGGACGCATGATGGAGCAGCGCATGACAGGATGGGGACGCAGGATGGAGCAGCACATGACAGGATGGGGACGCAGGATGGGAGCAGCGCATCACAGGATGGGAGCAGCGCATGACAGGATGGGGACGCAGGATGGGAGCAGCGCATGACAGGAAAGGGAACGCAGGATGGAGCAGCGCATGACAGGATGGGGACGCAGGATGGAGCTGCACATGACAGGATGGGGACGCAGGATGGAGCAGCGCATGACAGGATGGGGACGCAGGATGGAGCAGCACATGACAGGATGGGGACGCAGGATGGAGCAGCGCATGACAGGATGGGGACGCAGGATTGAGCAGCACATACCAGGATGGAGACAATATACCAATATAAATGCTCGCCACCCGGGCGTAGAACGGGTTCAATAGCTAGTATAATATATTGGACCAGTGCAAACATTATTTATTTATCACAGCACTTGAGCACTTTATTAATTTATTGATATATGTATGTGTATATATTTTATACAGATATATATATAATTTTTACACAAAAAATATTTTTCTTCTTCCTTCTTTTTTCAGCATCAGGTTTTGCCTCCCCCCTTTTGTGTCTATTGAGGGTTACTATTTTATACATATTTATGTAATGTTTATAGCAGTATATGTCCTGTAGTGCACATCTTTTTAATAATTTTATATTTCTGTATTACCATTTGTTACCATAATAAATAATAAAATTGAATATTTGCACATCCTAGCCTGGAGGTCCTTCTTTTCTTTGATCCTTGCTTTAGGTTTTGGTGTTCTCTTATTCCTGAACAGCTGCTAACAGGTATAAGAAACACTAATTTTATAATGTGTGGACTAGACTTTAATACGAGCTAATGTGGCCTACACAACTGTAAAGTGGAGTGTTTTGTGAACTTTATTTATGTTTTTGTTTTGACAAAAAAAAATGGATGTGCCCAAAGATGTAAAACCGATAGTATCACAAACTTTTTGTAGCAATTACAATGCAGGAAGGTAACCTACAATGCAATAGATGAGGCTCCAAAAATAGGCTAATACTAATCTTGCTGAGGCTGCAGGGCACAAGCCTGCACAAATGCTCCTCTATCTACTCCTATATAGTGCACGCAAGCAAGCTGAATACGGATGGAAACACACCACTGATATTAGAAATAAGGAAAAATGGGCTGCACTAATGAAAAAAAGGACAATGTATGAGGCATTGACGCATGCTGAGCGGACTACAACCAGATGTGGCTGCAGAACACACTGCAGCAAGAGCTGCACTCACACATACAGACCTTGCAGACAGCCATGAACGGCGCTGCAAGGTTGCAGAAAAGCTCCTCTATCTACTCCTATATAGTGTTTGCACGCTATCTAGCTGGATATGGAGGGAAACACACTAATAGGAGAAATAAGGAAAAATGTGCAACAGCACAAATGCAAAAACGGACAATGTAACAGTGTGAGGCAGTGACGCATGCTGAGGGAACTACAACCAGATGTGGTTGCAGAACACACTGCAGCGTGAGCTGCACTAACACACAGAGACCTTGCAGACAGCCGTGAACAGCTCTGCAAGGCAAAAAAAATGTTCTCACACAGCGGTTGCTACAGTAGCCTGGGTAAAGCACAATGAAGCAAATCGCTATCTCAAACTGGCCCTCAGTCAGAACAGCAGCGTCCTGTTCCTAACTGAATTCACAGCAGAGTGAACCCAAAATGTCGGCGGCGACTTTTATAGTGTATCATGACATCATTTCAGCAGCCAATCACAGCCATGCCATTAGTTACTTGCCTAACATGCATAACAGGATGTGCCCATACTTCTTAGGATTCCTCATTGGCTAAATTAAATCAAACTGGCTCATAGCATTATGGGGACTTCCAATTCCGGTATTCGGTATTGCAAAAGTATCGGAACTCAGTATCAGAAGTGATGAGCTAGTATACTCATTGCTCGGGTTTTCCTGAGCACGCTCGAGTGACCTCCAAATATTTGTTATTGCTCGGAGATATAGTTTTCATCGCCTCAGTTGCATGATTTATGGCTTCCAGATACACTAAATACATGTGGGAATTTCCTAACAAACAGGCATTCCTCACATGTATTCAGCATATCTGGAAGCCGTAAATCATGCAACTGAGGCGATGAAAACTATATCTCCGAGCAATAACAAATTCTCCGAGGTCACCCGAGCGTGCTCGCGAAACCCCAAGCAACAAGTACACTCGCTTATCACTACTTCTTGTCTTATATGTTTTCAATAGTCAGCAAACAACATGTTCTGGGTACATGGTAAATAAAGGTTTACTTAACCCCAGGATGACAGGAGGGCTACATGAATTACATTGAGTTACATTTGTTGTAAATGGTATAAAATACTGCCTCTTGCTCCATTAGATCAGATAAAGTGACTTGCTCACAATCTGTGTGCAGTTTCCTTTTTCTCCAAGCGTGCTTGACAATGAAGGGCATAGCCTCCTGATTTGCCCTCACTTGTGATCTAGCATATCTGACATTGGGTCAAAACGTAAACAGCTACAACAGTTTTGGCGCCCAAATGCGGGGCCGCATTAATCAGCCTATTCGGAGTTGATATGTGGAAGCTGTTATGGACCTGGTGGTTAGGAGCACCCGGCACAACCTGATAGTTAAACTGACACAGGACAAGCTCTGGGATGTGGGAGCTCTGCTGACCGCAGCCCCTAATCCTATCACACACAACAACTAGAAATAGCCATGGAGCGTTCCTGACACTCCCTAGACGCCTCTTCACAGCCTAAGAGCTAGCTAGCCCTAGAGAAAGAAAATAAAGCCTACCTTGCCTCAGAGAAATTCCCCAAAGGTAAAGGAAGCCCCCCACATATATTGACTGTGAGTAAAGATGAAGTTACAAACACAGAAATGAAACAGATTTTAGCAAAGGGAGGCCAGACTTACTCAACAGACAGAGGATAGGAAAGGTATCTTTGCGGTCAGCACAAAAAACTACAAAAGACCATGCAGAGTGTGCAAAAAGACCTCCGCACCGACTAACGGTGCGGAGATGCCACTCTGCATCCCAGAGCTTCCAGCTAGCAAGGCAAAATCATGATATCCAGCAGGACAAGAAAACAATGAACAAATAATAACTATCAGGGACTTAGCTTCTGCTGGAGCAGACAGGTCACCAGAAAGATCCAAGAGCGAACTGAACCAATGCAGGAACATTGACAGCTGGCATGGAGTAACGATCTGAGTGGAGTTAAATAGAGCAGCCAACCAAAGGATAAAACACGTCACCTGTGTAAGGAACCTCAGAAGCAGCAGCTCCACTCACAGCCACCAGAGGGAGTCCATAGACAGAACTCGCCGAAGTACCATTCACGACCACAGGAGGGAGTTCGACAACAGAATTCACAACAGGAAGCTTCCTGGGAGATTGGACATGCAAAACCCAGCTGCAGCAAGATGAGAAATGTTGTTCTTACGCTTTGTTTTGCACTTGCAATCTCTCTTGATCTCTCCATATCTCTGGGTAAAGGCTGCAAACACAGTTCAAAGATTCTACATCACCAGTGAGATTTGTGTTTTGTCTGTTTATGTCTGTGGAGCGCCCCCAGATGTAGGGCCGCGGGTTACTCGATACCGGTCCTCTCTGACTGGGTTCTGAGGTTGTCACGGTGGCTGGACCTGGTCCATGACCCTGCTAAGGGGTGTCCAATGAAAGGTGATGAAAGTCGGCCAAGGTTTCGTGACGCCACCTGTGGTATTCGGTCAGGATGACTGATGCTGCTTGGGGCTCACTGGGGTGGTGTTATGGCAGCTAGATGGTATACCTTCCCACAGGTGAAGTATATCCCAAGGGCTTCCCAGTGGTGTAGGTGGTGATAATGTGAAGCGCGGTTAATAATGAAGACACCGGGTTGCAGTCTCTTTACCTTTTACTGAAGGCTTCGGGATCCGCAATCCAGAGCACTGCTAACAGGGCTGGCTGAGTCCGGCCGGTCCGAAGGCACATCCAGAGTTCCCTTGGCAGGTGAAAATCAGTGCCTACCACTAGCGCCTGTGTGTTGTAGTTCTTCCCTACTGAGCATTCGGGATAGTCCTCACAACTTTCGTATTCGTTCTTTCTCTCTCTCTCTCCATCCCCCAGTTTATCTGGATAGGACGCACCCGTTTGACGGGAAGGCTCAGAGCTATTCTGGAACCCTAGAGACGCCCCTCTCCACGCTTGCCCCCTATGTCTTCTTAGGTGATGTATGGTAGACAGCCAACCTATAATCAACTGTCCTGCCGCTGTTTGAAGTAATGCTTGGAGTCAGTTACTTCCTCGGTGTTCCGGCCACCGGCTACGCACCTCAGTAGGATGTTGCCGATCTCGGGGCACGACTCCTACTGGCTCTCCTTTGTGCTTTGATCTCGTTTCTGACTTCTCCACAATATCCTTCTCTTCGTGTCCTTTCTTAGGATGCCAAGTAAATAAGGCAGCACACTGCAGCGCTAGAACATACAAACTTGAAAAACGAAATTTGAACTGCATTTCTAGTGCAGTAATGCAGTTCAAATTTCGTTTTTCAAGTTTGTATGTTCTAGCGCTGCAGTGTGCTGCCTTATTTACTTAACTATATACGAGTTGGCGACTCTAAGTTCAGCACCTGTTCACACTGAGTCTATGTTTGGATGTGCCGGTCAGGTTTTTGAAATGCTTTCTTAGGATGCCGCCACAAGGTAGTGCAGGCGCGGCTCCGCCACTTTCCACTCTTTCTGCTAGGTACCTGCCAGGAACCAACCCCTGACAGGTCCTCCCTGGAGCTCTCCCAGGCTGCGTTCTGTTCTAACTTCCTATCCAACCCCCAGTTTTACCAGTGTGAGGAGTGGCCTAATACATAGTGCCTTTTGCTCCCCCTGGTGGCCGGAGTGTGAAGTGTAATGTGTGACTGTGATACCTGGTCAGGTGAACTCCTTTAGTGCAATCAGACATAATATCACTCCCCTTAGTGGCAGAGCAACATTACTGCAACGACCAGGACTCTGGGGCGCTACATCTGTATCAGAGTTAAATAATAGAGTAATAAGACGATAATTGTTATCTGCTTTTTCTGCCAATATACTAACTGATTGTGTACTGTATAGTACAGAGCTGGGATAGGCTCTGTGCAGTGTTGTTGTCTTGGTAATTTTGGATTGGCAGTACATCATATGAGGCTGTTTTTTGTATAGGGTTGTGGTTTCTGTTGTTTTGGCCTTGGTGCTCTCAGAGTGTCAGTAGACTCTGCTGTAGTTACATAAGTTGTGTTTATTCCAAAGTGCAAAATAGGCAAACTGTGCAAATCCATGTATGCATGTCTATGAAAACCTCTGAATGAAATAAGAGGTGAGTAATTGAGTTTAAGGGATATAAATAAGTTCCTGATTAATGAGGAGTTCCGTTAGGTGTGGTCCTCGGTACGTGACAGAAGGCCATTATTCAACCCTCTTTGAGCTGAATCAGGTGGAGTGATTGAGATAAGGGATTTTGATTGACTTCTTGTAAAAATCAACTGAAAAGAAAAAGGAAAAAAAAATCCCCAAATGAGCATGTATAAATGAATCATCACACAGTATCATTACTTATACAATTGTTGCTGAGGTTCCAGGACGGATAAGTTGTGGATATTTTTAATTTACAGTTAATTTACATCTGAGATTCAGTGAAACCCCGTGTTTTATATGGTTTGACATTGGACAGGTTCTCTATGTGTTTTGGCAAGACGCGGTCAGGATCAGATTATTCAAATTGTGCAGTGGTCTACCCATATAACTAAACTCTTTTGATTTCCAGAGGATGAAGGTTTTGAGGAAATTGATTAAGTCTGAGAACTGCTGCATTTTGTTTCTGTGTGAAGGACACTAAATTTCTAAAATTATGGTGGAAGGGGTGAATGATGCCGCTGCGCAATTGCTTGTGAGTTTATCCTCTCTGTTCTTATCTCCGCTAAGTGCCTGATGGGAGGGTTGAATGATGCCACTGCGCGAGTTCTCTGTATTTTTTTGTCCTTGGTGTAGTACATGCTGGGGTATATGCGCCTAAAGCAGTAGTACTGTACTAAACGGGAAAAAAGAAAAAGAACTGTGCCTATTTTAGAGGAAATTTGTGAAAGATTGTTTAGTCATCAGTGTGTTTGAAAGATTATCTTGCTTCTAATTGTGTGATTGATATATAGCTAATTGAGGATCAACTAATGGAGGTAGCCAACTGCACGGCTGATCTAGTAGGTTAGAGGCCTAAAACATCTGGGCCTTCTGACTTCAGTCAGCAGGTTTTTGTTGTGGGTGACAGGCAAAGAGCCTTCCCATGGAGCTGGGATAGTAGGTTAGAGGCCTATTACATCTGGGCCTTCCTTATCTAGTCAGCAGATCTAACAGGTGAGAGGCAAAGAGCCTTTTCATTACATCCTCTAGGTCTACCTGGTGAGAAGCAAGGAGCCTTCCCGCTACACCTTGACAAGGTCGCTCTGACTTGCTATGCGTGGCCCGTAGACAAGGTCCAGGCACACTAAAAGGGCATTTGCAGAATAAAGGTGAGCTGTCTGGAGAATAAGTTGAAGCCATGGGCAACTTGTTCTGTGTGCTGTAAGGGCTCCCAATGGGATCCAGAACAGCTATAGAGATTTTAAAAATACAGAGAAGGAAAGGAAGCAGTGAAAGATGTAAGACCAATATTTAAAAAGGCAAACATGCTGGAGTGTGGATGTTAGGATGTCCAGAAGTGGCACAGTTTCAGAGAAGAGAATAGAGCTTGAATAAAAGACAAGGGAAGAGAGCAAAAAGTAAATAAATGGTGTTGTGTAGCAGAGGAAATACAACAGTATGAAAGTAAAGAAACTGCAGTAGGACATAAGGTGCATTATGACTGTTTTTATGCACAAAAATCTATTACTATAACTGCTGCTGCCCCATCTCTGTATAATCAGAGACCCAGACAAGACAGATGGACTTGTAAACACTGTGGTCAGACAAACCCAGACTGGAGAGATACTTGTATGACCTGTGCTGCAACCCGACCTAAGCAAATTACACTAAATCATGTCTGGACAAGATCACATGTAGTGACATGAGAAGCTGACACAGTAGTGTCGTTAGTGGTTAGTGGGGACATTGACTTTGTAAGCTGACTGTAGTCCTGAGAGGGATGAAGTTGTAGAACAGCATGTCACCCCCACTGATCATCCGGTTACCTCCACCACCAGGCAACCAACCACATCAGGACCAAGAAGGGTGAGTAGGGTAAGACAGATACAGGAGTATTATCCCTGGAGCCCCTCTGACCAGCTAGCTATGCTGAAACAGTTGCCAGACACTGAGAACCAACCGTTCCCATTTCACAGAGAAATAAAGACAATTCAACGGATGTATAAATGCACCTGGGCAGACCAATAGAGAGTTTGGTGAGTGTGCAAAGGCAGGTGATGTACTAGGACGCATAATTAAGACTTTTACAGATGTGACAAAAGGACGCTAAGTAGACTGATTTTGATTGACACTGGGGCAGCCAGGACTGTGGATCACAAAGACTTGATAATGCCAGATGTGATTACTAATGAGATTTTGGAATGTGTGGGGGTAGAGGGACAAGTGAGTGAAGCCCTTATGACTAAACAAATAAGACTAAAATTTCGAGATAGCCAAGAGGTGTTTACAAAACTTATAGTTAGTGACAATACTCCTATGAATTTGCTGGGAGCAGATGAGTTGAGTGCTATCCAGGCCACCATATAGTACTACTACACTACTACTACATTCCCAAGTCCCCTTTCAGATATACACTTGTGTAAGATTGCAGAAAGTATGTATATGGCAAGAGCAGTGAAAGTAACACCTGACACCAGAATGTCTGAGGACAGGGAAATGAGTCCTGTACCAGACACCGCTTTTGCAAAGGAAAAAAAAAAAACGGATGTGGGTTGGCTGCCCATTCCCCCAGTCATGATAAAATTAAAAGAAGGAACCACTCCTTGTTAAAAGAAATACCCCTTGAGCCTAGCCAAATCAATGGCATTTTTATGCCACTGTATTACAAAAGGTACAAGACACCTGATTGAAGAGATAAAACAGGCAGGGCTGACACAACAGCATGGAGGAAAACAGAGGCAGATAGCTTACTACTCAGCACAATTAGACCCAGTGATCAGAGGGTCTCCTATGTGTTTCCATGCTGTAAGAGCTGCTGCACTACTGCTAGGAAAGGCATGTGAGATCACACTGACTTTTCCTTGACAATTTACTCCCCACATGACATCCATGCCATACTCGTACAAGTTCAACCAAACCACATGTCTATTGTTAGACAGCTCAGACTTGAATGTGCTCTACTAATTCCTGAATATGTTACCCTCAAAAGATATAATGTTCTGAATCCAGCCACTCATCTGCCTGTGGATTCAGAAAAGGGGGAATTGGTGACAGTATTAGCAAGTGAGGAAGAGAACTTTGACATGACGTACGAACATGACTGCAAAGAACTAATGAGTCAGAAGACAGTGGGTTTTGCACATGTTCATGAAAAACCTGTTACTACTGCAGATTTTGAGTTTTTTTTGTAGATGGCTCCAGATGCCACCAGGATGGGTGATTCTACATTGCATATGCAGTAGTATCCTCACATGAGGTAATCTGAGCTGATCCACTCCCTCCTCACATGTCAGCGTAGGAGGCAGAATTGAAGTCGCTAACATTTCCACAGATTCAATTATGCATGAGGAATATCCCATAATTATGGCCCTATCTGGAGAAGCAGAGCGTTTCTCACATCAGCCGGTAAGTCCATTAAAAATGAAGAGCTGGTGAAACAATTAATGGAGGCATTGATGTTACCAGTCCAGCTTGGCATAATCAAGGTGAAAGCATACACAAACGGTGACTCCATGGAGGTAGAGGGCAGCAGAAGAGCGGGCCAGGCTGCTAAAGTAGCAGCAGGGCCTGGTGGAAGCTCTGAGGCAAGGCACACACATACCATGCCTGGCCCATGTGCTTAACCTCGTTATTCATTTCTCAAAACCTACCTATAGCTGCCAGATCTGCATGTCAAAGTACGCCGCCTGTGTGCCCATTTTAGAAAGTCAGCTACAGCTTCTGCAACTCTTGTGGTGCTTCAGCAGCATTTGCAGCATCTGGCTTCCTGACTGGTGTGTGATATCCCAACATGTTGGAACTCTACACTGCAGATGTTGGGAAGGATTTGTGAGCAGGAGAGGGAAGTTGTTGACTACCAGCATCAACAAGGCCGTTGGTATTCAGTTCAGGCTCCACACATAAGACCTCAGGAGTGGACATGGATGTCAGACATATGTACCATCCTTCAAAACTTTAAGGATTCCTCCAAGATGGTGAGCGGCGATGATGCTATAAATAGAGTCATCATCCTGCTTCTCTGTGTTCTAAAATGATCTCTGCTCACATTCAAAGAGGATGCATTGCAGGTGGAGCACGATGAGATAGAGCAAGGAACCATACAGGGTGATTACACACAGCCCAGCCTCATCTCATGCCAACGTGGATTGGTTGACAATGAGGAAGAGGAAAAGGAGATGGAAGAACAACAGGAACTAGTTTCATGCGCTATAGATGGTACTACATGCACAACTATAACACCGTCTGTTCAGCATGGATGGTCTGAGGGCAGAGAGGAGGAGAGCATCCTCTTGGTGAGGACCTGGAAGTCTTGCCTGTTAGTAGTCTGGCATGCATGGCTGAGTTTATGAAACGCTGCCTTTCCCGTGACCCTTGCGTTCTCAATATTTTGGGTCACAGTCATTACTAGATGGTGACACTTCTAGACCCACGCTCCAAGGAGAACTTTCTATCCCTTTTTTCTGAGGAGGAACGGGTCTACGAAAATGGGGCAGTACCAGAAAGCCCTTGTTGCAGAATTATTTTAATAAATCCTATCTGAAAACGCTGGCAGCAGAGGTCACAGTTCATTGGACAACCAAAAAGTACAAGCAAGAGAGACACAACTCCAATCCAGCAGAGGCAGGGGAAAACTGGTGAAGTTCTGTGAGAGTTTTCCCAGACCCTCTCATTACACAGGCCATGAGGCGTGGGGTACTCTCACAAAGAGTGCAAAGTTTGGGAAGATGCTGAGGGAGTACCTTGCTGACCTTATCAACGTCTTCCATAATTCCTCTGTGTCCTATTGTTCTGTCCTCACTAAATGAGGCAGGCTCATACGTAGTTATACAGTCAGCTAAACCGCTATACCGGGGTCCAATAAGGAGACTATAGTTGAGTCTGTGTTTTATTAAACGTAGTGGTATATTGATGCGGTGAAACTGTGAACAATGATATACATAGAATCAGTGCATGGTATAGAACAGATACATACTACACATGATGTACATTATGCATAACATTTAGAAGGCTAGTAACTGAACTAGGAGTACAACTGGTTAAACTAAGCTAATATAGAGCAGAAATATCTATAGGAAGCATAAAGACATACTGGCAATGCAATCGCAAGAGGGATGAAGTGAAGCATCTTTCCTTGAAGGCAAACTGAAGAAAGTGAAAGGAAAAATGGAGGGAAATGGAGGCTGAGCTACCATAATGCATTGCAAAGGAGGAGGAGAATCAGACATGGATAATACAAAAACAGAAGATTGAACTGCCAACAAAACTCTGACCGCTAGAGGGAGCCAAAGCATCACAAACAAATAAAGGTATGAATATCCATACTGAGAAACCTGCAATTATGCAAACAGATAATCAGGGTAACAATATTAGATGGCGGAGACAGAACACTCCCCGTCTGGCATCAATGGATGTCACTACTCCTTTCTTCCGAAGGCAACAATAGGACCAGTTCAGATACAGGTCTGGAAAATGTCTTACGTTCATTCCCTTTAGTCATCCTTAGCTCAACTTTGCGGACGTTGCCGTCCTTGCTCGGGAATGTTGCGGTAACTAGACCAAGTGGCCACTGGTTCCGGTGAATCTGACAGTCTTTCACAAGAACAAGGTCACCTATGTTCAGATTAGGTTTAGTAGATTGCCACTTTGTACGTGGCTGCAGGGTAGACAAATATTGTTTGCGCCACCTGTCCCAGAAAGTATTTGCAAGACTTTGTACCTGTCTCCATTGGCGCTTGTAGAGGTCCTTCGCGTCAAATCCTCCTGGAGGGGCACTGGACAGTCCCATTTTCTGGGTAAGTAGAGTAGCTGGAGTCAATAACAAGGGTTCCTCAGGGTCGTTAGGAACTGGAACCAGGGGTCTTGCATTGATTATAGCTGCAGCTTCAGCCATGAAGGTGATTAGGCTTTTGTGGGTAAGCCTCGCTGCTCCTTCAGATTTTTCCATGTCACGAGTTCTGGTGGTCCTGAATGAGCGAGCTATATGAGTGAGGCAGGTAATGGCTCGAGTAAGTGACTTCCAACTTGAGAATCTGTCGCACCTGCAAGATCCAAGCTGGATAACAGAGGTCATTGTATGTAGTGTAGACACCTGAGGGCGGATTTCAGCATCTGAGTCCTCTCCTACTAGTTCAAAGGTGTCTGGAAAACATACCTCAATGTACAATAGTTTTGGTCCAGAGAGCCACGTTGTGCTTCCTAGTCGACTTGCGTCAACTGCTCTAGTTGCATGATCTGCGGGATTCTGGTTTGTGGGTATGTAATGCCACTGCTTTGGATGAACTGATCTCCTGATTCGTAGCACTCTGTTATTGACATAAACGTAGAATCGCCTGGTTTCGTTGTGGATATATCCCAGGACTACTTTGCTGTCTGAGTAGAACTTGGCCTGTGTCAGGTCAATATCCATTTCGGATGCAATGAACTCCCCTAACTCAACGGCTAAGACTGCGGCACAAAGCTCTAACCTGGGTATAGTGTGCTCTGGCTGTGGTGCGAGTTTGGCCTTTCCCATGACGAAACCAATGTGGCACTGACACTTGGAGTCTACAGTTTTGAGGTAGGCAACAGCGGCAATTGCTTTGACAGAAGCATCTGCAAATACGTACAGTCTTTGGCTCTGTATCTCAGTAGATGGCACAGGAGTGTATGGTCTTGGCACATGCAGGTTGGAGAGTGCCGCTAATGAGTTCTTCCACTCTTCCCACTGGATCTTCTTATCAGGTGGCAGAGGTGCATCCCAGTCAGATGTTTCCCTAGTTAAGTCTCTTAGTAGGGCCTTGCCTTGTATAGTAACAGGAGCTGCGAAACCCAAGGGATCGTACAGACTGTTGATGGTAGACAGGACGCCTCTACGTGTCAAAGGCCTTTCTTCCTGACTGACCTGAAAGGTGAAAGTGTCTGACTGTAGATTCCAGAGAAGCCCGAGGCTGCGTTGCATTGGTGTGGGGTCTGACCCCAGGTCCAGGTCTCTGAGACCATTGCATAGGTCCTGAGAAGGGAATGCTTCCATGAGTTCTTGGCTGTTTGAGGCTATTTTATGAAGCCTAAGGTTCGAGCAGGCAAGCATGTCTTGGGCTCTCCTGAGAAGACTGATGGCAGTCTCATTTGAAGGCATGGCTTTTAGACAGTCATCGACATAAAAGTCCTTTTCTATGAATTGTCTGACATATGCTCCGTATTCTGCTTCTCCTTCCTGAGCCGACCTTTTGAGACCGTAAATGGCGACTGCAGGGGAAGGGCTGTTGCCAAAGATGTGCACTCTCATGCGATACTCCGTGACTTCTTTAGTAGGATCATTGCCTCTGTACCAGAAGTATCTTAGGAAGTTCATGTCTCTCTCTCTCACAAGGAAACAATGGAACATTTGCTGGATGTCAGCGATGAAGGCAATGGAATCCTTATGGAAGCGCATAAGTACACCCAGTAGTTTGTTATTGAGGTCTGGTCCTGTCAGTAGAACGTCATTCAGGGAGACATCATTAAATTTAGCACTGGAATCAAACACAACTCTGATCTGGCCTGGTTTCTTAGGGTGGTATACTCCAAACATGGGTAGGAACCAGCATTCTTCAGAGTCTTTGAGAGTGGGAGCTAGTTCTGCGTGACAGTTTTCAAAAATCTTTGACATGAAGGAGAAAAAGTGATCTTTCATCTCTGGTTTCTTTTGCAGATTACGTTTGAGAGAGGAGAAACGTTGTAATGCCTGATTTCTGTTGTTCGGTAGACGTGGTCTGTGGGTTTTGAAGGGAAGAGGTGCGACCCAGCTGTTGGTTTCATCTTTAACGAGTCCCTTGTCCATTACCTCTAAGAACAACTTGTCCTCTACCGACATTGCCATTTGGTTGTCCTGTTTTGTTCTCTGGAAGACTGTGCACCCTAACTGATCCTCATAGCTTCCTGACACTATATTGCTGTCGTGAGTAAAGTCTATTAAATGATCAGGTAGTTGGATGCTGTGTGGCAGTTCCCTGACATGGAACTCATTGTTACAAGGTTGAAACAGAGATGGACGTCCTTTCTCCAATGTATTTGTCAGCATGCTTGTCACTGAAGATGGGGCGTGCATGCGTCCCAAGCATAAGTTGCCAATTATGACCCATCCTAGGTCTAGCCTTTGGGCATAGGGAGCATTGTGGAGTCCATTGATATGACGTCTCACTTTATGAACCTGCAGGATATCTCTCCCCAACAGCAGAATTATCTGGGCCTGATGGTCGAGTTCTGGTATAAGGTGTGCTATTCGTTTTAAGTGAGCGTGATGGATTGCTACATCTGGTGTAGGGATTTCAGATCTGTTGTCTGGGATCTGGTTACATTCGATGATCATAGGTAGCGGTAGGCAGAATTGTCCGTCTAAAGACTCGATCTGGTAGTCAGTAGCTTTCCTGCCTGCTGTTGTCACAGTACCTGCACACGTCTTTAAGGAGTAGGGAGAGCTTGGCCCTTTGATGTTGAATAGGTCAAAGAACGTTGATCTAGCCAAGGATCGATTACTTTGATCATCCAAGATAGCATACAGTCTTACAGCTTGGTCTCTATGGCCCTTCGGGTATACTCTGACGAGGCATATTTTTGAACAGGACCTACTGTTTATTGTCCCTTTGCAGACCTCGGTACATTGTGAAGTGATCTCTGGCGTAGCTGTATCAGTGCTCCTTTCCTCCCCGCCATGCTCACTGTCAGCTGGCGTGTTTTGTGTACTCCATGGAGCTGGGCCAGGGTGTAGAGCGGTGTTATGGTCTGTGGTGCCACATTCTGTGCATTTTACACTGACCTTGCAGTCCTTGGCGAGATGAGCTGTGGACGAGCAGCACTTGTAGCAGATACCGTTTTCTTTCAGGAAGCTTCTGCGATCTGGCATAGATTTTCCTCTGAAGGCTCTGCATTTCAGGAGAGGATGAGGCTTCTGATGAAGTGGGCACTGCTTGTCAGGGTCCTGCACCTTTGTCTCTGATTGGGAGCAGCCAGCAGACCTGTAATTAGAATCTGGAGGAGAAACATAAGTCTTGTGTACTGCCACAGATGTTCTGCGTGGATTTGCAGGTGGTGATGGTGTGGCATATGGTATTGCAAAGTCAAAGCTGGGATCGTTTCTAATTCTCGCTTGTTGGTGTATGAAGTCTACAAAAACGGAGAAGGGAGGGAATGGAACGCTGTGTTTGTATTTGTATGTGGAACCATGTGTGAGCCACCTCTCCTGTAGATTGTAGGGCAACTTCTGGACTATAGGGTTAACACCTCTGGCTGTGTCGAGAAATGCAAGTCCCTGTAGGTCGTCCTCGTATTTGGCAACTTGGACTTCCTTTAGCAGGTCGCTTAGCTCTCTAAGTTTCTGGAGACCTTTGTTAGATATTTTAGGAAAGTCATCGATTCTTTTGAACAAGGCTCTTTCTATTACTTCTGCTGAGCCGTAACACTCATCCAGCCTTTTCCAGATCTCTTTGAGGCCAGTCTCAGGGCGGTTTATATTAATGTCTCTGATCCTTACTGCGTGTTTGACCGACTCTTCTCCCAGGTATTTGACTAACAAGTCTATCTCTTCCCTGTGTGGTAGCCCCAAGTCTCTAATGACATTTTGGAAGGAAGCTTTCCAAGCTCTGTAACCTTCAGCTCGGTCAGTGAATTTCATGAGTCCCTTGGCAACCAGTTCACGTCGTGTGAAGAACTTGGCAAATTCTGTCGTGAACCGGTTGTCAGCAGAGTATACTGGTGATGGGTCGCCCTGATAGTGATGTGAGGTGCGTTCGTACCTGTTAGTGTCCTCAGGGTGGCGCCAGCCGGTGTCGTATTGCTTCGGCCTGATGTACGGTGTGTCAGCAGGGAGATCCATGTTGGTTACCTGATGAGGGGCAAGGTAGTCATTAGCAGGGTTGTTTTGCCTCACATTTTCGAGTTTGTTTCTGTCCTGAGCCTCATGACGACTCTCGCTCACTTCGCTGGAGGTGTCGTATTCTGGTTTTGGTACTGGTTCAGGGTTATAGTTTGGATCAGGAAGTTCATTAACATACTGAGATGTGCGTTGCGGTGAGTCTTGCAGTGGAAACTCGAGACTCGACGTACTGCTTTGGCTATGCAGCTTGGGGTTTTGCGCGGCTTCTAGCGATTCTGCTTCAGCGAGGGCTGCGGCAGCTTCCTTTTTTGCTGCTAGGCTTTCTAAGGCGGCATCCACACGTGCCTTCTCTAACTGCGTTTTTCTCTCTTGCTCAGCTCTCTCATCATCTATGCGTGCTTTTTCTAATTTAAGTTGCATCTCTTGGTCAGCAAAGCTCGCTCGTATTCTGGCGGCATCAGCGCTGCTGATGGATGTTGTCTTTGAGGAGACGGAAGTAACAGATCTTGTCCTATGTGATTTGTGAGACATGGTGTCTTGGGAAAGTGCTTGGCTGTGCAGAGATTGCTGTAGCTGTATTTAGTCTCTGAGTAGCCGGTGACTTGAATCCCACTAGTTGGATGGCTGCCGTTTCACTGTTCTGTCCTCACTAAATGAGGCAGGCTCATACGTAGTTATACAGTCAACTAAACCGCTATACCGTGGGTCCAATAAGGAGACTGTAGTTGAGTCTGTGCTTTATTAAACGTAGTGGTATATTGATGCGGTGAAACTGTGAACAATGATATACATAGAATCAGTGCATGGTATAGAACAGATACATACTACACATGATGTACATTATGCATAACATTTAGAAGGCTAGTAACTGATGGTTACAGGGCAGAAAGGAGGAGAGCATCCTCTTGGTGAGGACATGGAAGTCTTGCCTGTTAGTAGTCTGGCATGCATGGCTGAGTTTATGAAACGCTGCCTTTCCCGTGACCCTTGCGTTCTCAATATTTTGGGTCACAGTCATTACTAGATGGTGACACTTCTAGACCCACGCTCCAAGGAGAACTTTCTATCCCTTTTTTCTGAGGAGGAACGGGTCTACGAAAATGGGGCAGTACCAGAAAGCCCTTGTTGCAGAATTATTTTAATAAATCCTATCTGAAAACGCTGGCAGCAGAGGTCACAGTTCATTGGACAACCAAAAAGTACAAGCAAGAGAGACACAACTCCAATCCAGCAGAGGCAGGGGAAAACTGGTGAAGTTCTGTGAGAGTTTTCCCAGACCCTCTCATTACACAGGCCATGAGGCGTGGGGTACTCTCACAAAGAGTGCAAAGTTTGGGAAGATGCTGAGGGAGTACCTTGCTGACCTTATCAACGTCTTCCATAATTCCTCTGTGTCCTATTGTTCTGTCCTCACTAAATGAGGCAGGCTCATACGTAGTTATACAGTCAGCTAAACCGCTATACCGGGGTCCAATAAGGAGACTATAGTTGAGTCTGTGTTTTATTAAACGTAGTGGTATATTGATGCGGTGAAACTGTGAACAATGATATACATAGAATCAGTGCATGGTATAGAACAGATACATACTACACATGATGTACATTATGCATAACATTTAGAAGGCTAGTAACTGAACTAGGAGTACAACTGGTTAAACTAAGCTAATATAGAGCAGAAATATCTATAGGAAGCATAAAGACATACTGGCAATGCAATCGCAAGAGGGATGAAGTGAAGCATCTTTCCTTGAAGGCAAACTGAAGAAAGTGAAAGGAAAAATGGAGGGAAATGGAGGCTGAGCTACCATAATGCATTGCAAAGGAGGAGGAGAATCAGACATGGATAATACAAAAACAGAAGATTGAACTGCCAACATAACTCTGACTGCTAGAGGGAGCCAAAGCATCACAAACAAATAAAGGTATGAATATCCATACTGAGAAACCTGCAATTATGCAAACAGATAATCAGGGTAACAATATTAGATGGCGGAGACAGAACACCTATAATTAGGGGGTATGCAAGCTGGACATGTGGCATGAACTGGCTCTGTATCCCTTGGAGGTCCTGGCCGCCCTGCCAATAGCGTTTTGTCATAGAGGGTTTTTAGTGTCGCTGGTGGAATTAGTACTGATAAGCGCATCTGCCTGTCAACTGAAAATGCTGACAGGCTGACTCTTGCAAAAATGAACAAGGGCTGGATTGGGCCAGACTTCTCATTGTCACTGAATGAAAGCAGCATAAAATAAACTCAAATCCAGTGTCTTTTTTTGGTAGGTCTATTCCCATGCACCTCTTCACACCCACACATGGGTATACTCTTCCTGATTTTGGCTATTTGCTGTTGTCCTCCTCCTTCTCCTCATCCTACACCTTCATATCTCCAGGGTGACTATGGTCCGTGATGCCACAGCCACAAAAACATTTTAAAGGGTATTTATGATGTGCATAAAAACATTTGTTGTATGGTATGTTTATGTATACCCCCAGGGGTTTTTGTCAGCCCATACACTTAGTGCATGGGCATTACAAGTATAGGAGACCAGCTCCTTTCCTATGAGAACATTTTTTTAAGAGGCCCTCCTCCACGTCTCTTCCAAGGGGCATTAAAGTGCCTAAAAATTTGTGGCAGCCATTGCATTCACTGCATATGCAAACATTATGGAAGACCTACTTCTTAATAATGGGAAAACATTTTTTACAATCCCCTCCTGTACGTCTCTTCAAAGGGGTATTGGGGTGCATCCAAATTTTGGTTAGCCCTGCCACTCACTGCATGTGCAATAACAGTATAGGAGATCCACTGTTTAATAATGGTAACAACAAAGCATAGCTGGCTAATGGCTCTCTAAGAATAGTGAGGGCCGACTGCTGGCCCTTTAAGAATAGTAAAGGCCGCCTGATGGCCCTCTAAAAATAGACCTTGTGACTTTCAGAGTCCATCCTTCATAAATGAAACAGGATGTGTCTAATGATGTGTCACACACCATATGGCCAGATAAGGCTGTAAAATGTTGAAATGACATTTTCAAGTGAATGCATTTGTCTTGGTTGAAAACAATGCTAAAGTTCAAAAACGCATCAAAATCTCTACGTGTGATCATAGTTCAAGGTGTGGAGGAGCATTTCTGTTTTTGGTTAATTATTTTGCGTTATATATAAGTCATTAACCTGGAAAGGATGTTCCTTAACATATTTCCCAGGAAAATCCATTTTAGTTTTGTTTTTCCATGTTTTTATTGTGAGTCTGTAAAAGTGGTGTAAGACTCTGACAACATTGTTCACAGCAGTGACCTGGGAGTCAGAAATGCTTCCAGGGGTCTTCCCCATGCTGTTCCCATGTCATTTGAGCACTGTTCCCATCAAATTCTGCAATTTCTAGCCCCTCTGCAGATCGTTCGGGCCGTTGGAAAAATGGCCATTAGAAAAAGTCCCATAGACTTACATTGGGCTCGTTGCTCGGGTCGAGCACCCGAGCATTCCAATTTGCTCGACCCGAGCAATGATCACCCGAGCATTTTAGTGCTCGCCCATCACTAGTGTATGATGGTCCCCATAAATAATGCTCCAAACATAAAAAAAAAGAAATACTCACCTCTCGCTGCTGTATGCTGCTCGGCTCCGCACTCCTCACTGTTGGCGTCTTCCCATTCTCTGCACTGTGACTGTTCAGGCAGAGGGTGCACAGACGTGATGTCATTGCAGCCTCTGACCTGAATGTCACAGTCAGATGACAAGGAATACGCCGCAGCGGTGGAGCAGGGAGAGGTAAGTATTGAAAGTGCCAGGGCACTGAACAAGCGGGGGGCCCACTCATGGGCACAGGCACTGGGCCCCCATAGTGCGCCGGTCCCAGCACTTTCCCTGGTGCTGACACTAGCCCTGCTGCCTGCTATGTTGACAGCTGTAAATATTCATGTCGTTTTAGCAGCAGGCACCGGCTTTAGCCACAGCAGCCGGCTCCTGCCTTCTGTCATCCCGCTGCTCCGCTGGTGCTGACTCACGGGCCCCATAGCAGCTGCGTGGTGTGCCACAATTAGCAACACACCACTGGCTGGGGGCCCCTGGGGCAGCGGGGGCCATAGGCAGCTTCCGGCTCTGTATGCCATCAGATGTCAGTGCCTGGGCCCTCCGGAGAATTCCCCGGTTCTCCGGTTTCTCCGGTTGGTCAGTCCAAACCTGCACATCACTGTCGTCATTGGGGCACACAATCTAAATTCCCTGTCAGTATGTGTTTGGAGTGTAGGAGGATACCAGAGAACCCAGAGGAAACTCACGCAAACACAGGGAGAATATACAAACTTCTTGCAAATCTACAATTAACAACATTAAAAATAACCACATTCATAATATAACTGATAATCATTTAATATTTTAATGGAAGCCAGTTTCAAAATGTTCATCTTCTCTCAATTATCACAGAAAACCAGTAATGGTGAATTATTTGCAGATTAATTACATGTGTTAAAGTAAAATTGTATGACTTAATGGAAAACCATTTGAAAGCATTAGATAAGAAGATATTCACATGTGTACATTAGCTAAATGAGCTTTCTAACCATTAGAGCACTTAATTATACTTACCATGCTTGCCTATTGTGGCAATATTATTAAAATTAATTAGATATTTTATTTTAAAGCATAATGCTTTTAAAAGACATTGAGTGCTGCATAATAGCACTTCAGCTACCCACACTGAACCTTCTTCAGACAGAGTAAATAACAGTTTATTTTGGTAACTGCTGAGCGATATCAACAATTATGTTGAAAAAAGTCCTTTCTTTAGGCTTTATCTTCTTGGGGATTTAAAAGCACTTCAGGTTTCTGAAAACCTCAGGTCAACTAGAAATGTATATGTAGTATAAATCTTTGAAAGAACTTTAAAAGCATTTAGCAGAGCTGAAGTATGACTTACTGCAAATGAAAACATGTCTTGTGAAATACAACAAATATACGTCTTATAATTGTTTAAATTATAGGTAAATGTGGCATGATAAAAATTCAAACACATTTTCTGGCATTATACACAATAACTACAGACAGTATATTCAGCGGTATATATGTGGCTTTGCGCCATAGTGTTACAAGGGATGTAACAATAAATATTTGGTCTCAATAGTAGCATTTGGAATAGGCTCCATCATGGCCCAAAATGCCTCAAATAGTAATATATATGCAGTAAAAATACTATGCATATTCACACCAATATATAACTGCAAAAATACCGCTGTTGCAATACAAGTAAACATCATATGTATCATATGGTACCCCCAAACAGTACTCCTATGTAGAATGATTGCATCCAGTAGCTTACCACTGACATCTCATCTTGTTACAGTAATTTTCTTCTTCACCATGTCAAACCTTCATGTCAATGTCTTAAAGCAATGACTCAGTCTTCACAGAATTTGTCACTCTGATCACAATGCCCTGAAATAAAAAAAGGTCACATATATGTATACATTTGTTTCCTGAATAAGAAATCCCCCACCTGGCCCTGCCAAATACAGACATGCACTCACCATTGTGCCACCTGTTAACTATAATTGACTTTTCCCAACCCAATAAATATATAAATTATTAGCCACTGTATTCTTTCCCCAATTCAGTACCAGTCACTCACCTGCATCCTCAATATCCCACCATTGTGCACCTCCCAATTTACCCCAATTCATTATAGCTATATGCACCTCAAATTTATTATGTTTACATAATCCCCTCCTCCAATTCATTATGTAATGTCATCTCTAGCTACTCAACTTTCTGTGTGCCCGCCAAAATCTTAAATAGATAGGGTCAGGGACAGGATCCATATTTGACAGTGTTTAAAACCTACAAAAAGCAACAAAGTTGTTCGCATCCCACTCACAATTGCAAGAGGCACAGTCAAAAAAAGAGAAACAATCTACTTGTCTCAAAATAACCCAAAAGCAAAGAAGCCTTCACATGTCTATTGAAACTTGCTGTCATGGATGTGTCAGAGGCTGTAGACCGTTGCACTGAATCTGTCTGCAGAATATCTGCTTTGCAGACTTCTGCCTAGTTTTCCTGATGCTAGGATCCAGTGGCCACCTCCCCCATCTCTAATGGTCACACCTGGATCTGGGTGTTTAAAAGTCCCAGCTTACTGTTGGAAGTTGCGGGTTATATTTTCTATATGCACTTCTCTGTTGAGGCTTGGAGCTGTAGCAGTCTGCTAGAATCCTCTCTGGTGTTTGGAGGACGTTCGTGTTTCTCTCTGAATCTACTTAAGCTAAGTGTCTCATTTGTTTCAATTATCCTATCTGTCTTTAGCAGTGGTGAGGATTGACTAGCGCTCATCCTGTCCTTCCCGGTGTAGGGCTTATCATCAGGGTAAGGTAGGGATTAGGTATCTTGCTCAGTGATAGGTGTGGAACCTATATAGGGACGATATGACACACAGAGTGACTTAGATCTGTCTAGGGGGTTTCCACTCCCCCTTCCCTAGTGTTTGGCTCCCTTTCCATTATCCCTTCGTGTTGCACTTAGTTTCCCTTCATTGTGTGTGACAGTTGCATAACATTCACTAAACACAATTAGGTTTTAAACACAGTAAAACTGCCATTCCTGGCCTCTTCTTTACATTTCAGGTTCTGTGTTTTATGCAGGGGTGGTCGGGTTTCAAACTTCTTACTTTTACCAAGTCTGTTTTCATGTCGACCACTCACATGGTTTCTAAGTGTCGTACTACTTCCTGTGTGCACCACTCTGCTCCTCCCAATGTCAGACCATCCTGCTGAGCTGCCTCATGCAGACACATTCAGCATTGCCACACCTTCCTGATGCTGGAGAGTCTCAACCCAGCTATTGATAGGAGTGACCAGACTCTGCAAGAATGTAAAACCACTGTGTGCTGCAGAGTTTTGCTTCACTAGACTATTCCCTGCTAGCAGTGGATATATTAGGCAACTCCTCCTCCCACTACTTGCCAGAACTTAAGGTACCGTCACACATAACGATATCATTAACGATATTGTTGCTTTTTGTGACGTAGCAACGATATCGTTAATGAAATCATTATGCATGACAGCGACCAACGATCAGGCCCCTGCTGGGAGATCATTGGTCGCTGGGGAAAGTCCAGGACTTTATTTCATCACTGGATCACCGGCTGACATAACTGAATCAGCGTGTGTGATGCCGATTTAGCGATGTCTTCATTGGTAACCAGGGTAAACATCGGGTTACTAAGCGCAGGGCCGCGCTTAGTAACCCGATGTTTACCCTGGTTACCATTGTAAATGTAAAAAAAAAAACAGTACATACTTACATTCCGGTGTCTGTCCCCTCGACGTCAGCTTCCCGCACTGACTGTGAGCGCCGGCCGGCCGTAAAGCACAGCGGTGACTAAGCGCGGCCCTGTGCTTAGTAACCTGATGTTTACCCTGGTTACCAGGGGACTTTGGCATCGTTGGTCGCTGGAGAGCTGTCTGTGTGACAGCTCTCCAGCGACCACACAGCGACGAAATAGCGACATTGCAGCGATCGGCATCATTGCCTATATCCCTGCAGCGTCGCTTAATGTGACGGTACCTTTAGGTCCTAGGTGCAGTTCATCACAAGTTTCTTGTCTAGGTGCATGTTTGTTTCTGTCTCTCATGTCACTGACCTTGTTTGTTTATTCATTTAGTCTGACCTCTCAGCTCCTGACCAAGGCTTTGTATTTTGAAGTTGTGCTGCCCTCCCTGTGCTTGAACTGTCTTATCAAATCTCTGTCTTCACCCTCCGTGACTCAAATTTATGCATTTGTAAAAAAAAAAGGGATAAAAAAAGTGGATAAACTCTGCGCTGCTTGAAAGTTATTCAACGCGTTTCGGAGTACTATGACTCCTTCATCAGGACACCACAAAAGTATATACTTTGGCTGGTCATGTGGAGACCGGTGGATCTGCAGCAGCTAATACTTCTATGAGCCTGTGTTTGGGCTCTATCTGGTGAGTAAAATCTGATTAGAGGTATCTCTTAATACCCAGATAGGACTCTATTGCGCTTTTACATTCCTTCCAGCTTTTTATTGATATTTAAGCCTTTGACATGCTTGTCAGCTTCTGCAGGTCTACGGCCTTCCCTGGATTTGCACCTGGTGACTATCCTAACTGCCCAAGCCTATTCTCACCATTAGAGGCTCTAGTAAAGACCATGTAGTCACTTAGTTACATGCCTCCAGGATAATCCCAGGCAGTGACCCAGTGTGTCCACACCCACCATTGTCACATCTCTGAGCACTGACCACCTTATATTTATGGGCACTCCAGAAAGGTTGCATTTCTGGAATATGGCAGCACTGGAAGTTTATAGGTTCCTAGTCACTTCATGTTTGGTTCTTCTTAAATTTTTGTCAGGTAATGTGCATGTTTTTTTGCGCCTCATTTTAATATTTGCAAAAATACTTTTAATGGCTCTATGATCATGCCCCAATGTCTTTGCAATATCAAGTTGGCTGCATTCCTATTTAATGCTTGTAACTAGTGTTGAGCGATACCTTCCGATATTCAAAAATATCGGTATCGGATTGGATCGGTCAATATCCAAAAAATATCGGATATCGCCGATACCCGATACCAATGCAAGTCAATGGGACAAAAATATCAGAATTAAAATAAACCCTTTCTTTCCTTGTAGGGTAATTCTACATGAAGGAAAATAACTTAGAATAATGTAAGATGTATTGGGGTCGGTGGAGGAGACATTAAATGCATAGAGGGATAGCCCAATCAAATGGAATAGCAGGAATTATTTTTTTTTTTAAAGACGTTCAGAGTTACAAAGATATTGACTATGTTAAGATTTTTTTTATATTTTGTCAGATATTTTTGTTTCACTACTTCCATGCTCTTCACCTTGTTTTTACTTCTCCCACACTTTCTCCTTCATTATCCTCAGCAGCAGCATCTTTTTCATCAACTTCTTCTTCACCTTATTCATCTTCTTCTTCAACTTCTTCCTATTATTCTTTTTTTACATTTTTCATATTCTTTTTATTCAACTATTATTCTTCTTCATCTTCTACTTCTTCATCTTCTTTATATTCTTCTTTGTCATCATATTCTTATTTGTGACAGGCATTCCTGTAGTTATTATCTATAAAAGTTTGAAGATTACACCTTCCGTTCTGCCTGTCACAAAAAGATTTACAACAGGATTTGTCCGTGTTCAGTTTGGCCTGCAGCAGCAGGTTTTTTTCCAGGGGCACCACGAGGAGGAATGGACTCACCCCCATATAATGCTTAGTCTTCTTCTGCTTATAATTTAGATAATATATTTTGCTCGGATTTTTAGTCTTATGATTAATGTTCTTCTGCTTTTTGTTTTGCCGCTTCTTGTTCTTCTGCTTCTTGGTCTTCTTCAGTGTGGTCTTCAGGGTTGTTGTCTCCAGGGTCGTTGTCTTCAGGGTTGTCGTCTCCGGGGTCATCGTCTCCGGGGTTGTCGTCTTCTTCGGGGTGGTCTTCAGAGTTGCCATCTTTAGAGTCGCCGTCAGGGAGATCCAGAGTGATTAGCAAAAACCATTTCCAAAATCTTGAACTTGGAAATGTAGCAGAAGGTACAAGAAGGCTGAGGAACTGCCGAGAACCAGCTGATGGTACTGGAACCCGGATGGATAGCCGAAGGTACAAGAGCCAATGGAACTACCGAGGACCAGCTGACAGTATTGGAACCCGGTTACTAACCAGGAGGTACCCGAGCCAGAAAGCACTACCAAAGAACCACCAGACGTTGGTGGAACTCGGATACTGAGAAGGAGGCATGTAAGCCAAAGGCTCTGCCTGGAAACAGCTGATGGTACTGGAACCAGGATGGGGAGCAGAAGGTACAAGAGCCAAAGACACTGCCGAGAACCAGCTGACGGTACTGGAACCCGGATGGGTAGCCAAAGCTACAAGAGCCAATGGAACTACCGAGGACCAGCTGACGGTACTGGAACCCAATTAATAAGCAGGAGGTACTCGTGCCAGAAAGCACTACCAGGGACCACTAGACGTTGGTGGAACTCGGATACAGAGAAGGAGCCACCGTAGCCGAAGGCTCTGCATGGAAACAGCTGACGGTACTGGAACCAGCATGTGTAGCAGAAGGTACAAGAGCAAAAGACACTGCCGAGAACCAGCGGACGGTACGGGAACCCAGGTGATTAGCCGAAGGTACAAGAGCCAATGGAACTACCGAGGACCAGCTGATGGTACTGGAACCCGGTTACAAAGCAGGAGGTACCCGTGCCAGAACGCACTACCAAGGACTACCAGATGTTGGTGGAACTCGGAAACCGAGAAGTAGGCACCTAAGCCAAAGTATTGCCTGGAAACAGCTGATGGTACTAAAACCAGGATGTGTAGCAGAAGGTACAAGAGCAAAAGACACTGCCGAGAACCAGCTGACGGTACTGGAACCCAGATGGGTAGCCGAAGGTACAAGAGCCAATGGAACTACCGAGGACCAGCTGACGGTACTGAAACCCGGTTACTAAGCAGGAGGTACCCATACCAGAAAGCATTACCAAGGACCACCAGACATTGGTGGAACTTGGATACCGAGAAGGAGGCACCTAAGACAAAGGCTCTGCCTGGAAACAGCTGATGGTACTGGAACCAGGATGGGGAGCAGAAGGTGCAAGAGCAAAAGACACTGCCGAGAACCAGCTGATGGTACTGGAACCCAGATGGGTAGCCGAAGGTACAAAAGCCAATGGAACTACCAAGGACCAGCTGACTGTACTGAAACCCGGTTACTAAGCAGGAGGTACCCATGCCAGAAAGCACTACTAAGGACCACCAGACGTTGGTGGAACTTGGATACCGAGAAGAAGGCACCTAAGCTAAAGGCTCTGCCTGGAAACAGCTGTCGGTACTGGAACCAGGATGTGTAGCAGAAGGTACAAGAGCAAAAGTCACTGCCGAGAACCAGCTGACGGTCCAGGAACTCAGATGGGTAGCCAAAGGTACAAGAGCCAATGAAACTACCGAGGACCAGCTGACGGTACTAAAACCCGGTTACTAAGCACGAGGTACCCGTGCCAGAAAGCACTACCAAGGACCACCAGATGTTGGTGGAACTCGGATACATGAAGGACGCACCTAAGCCAAAGGCTCTGCCTGGAAACAGCTGATGGTACTGGAACCAGGATCTGTAGCAGAAGGCATAAGAGCAAAAGACACTTCCGAGAACCAGCTGAGGGTACTGGAACCCGGATGGGTAGCCAAAGGTACAAGAGACAATGGAAATACCGAGGACCAGCTGACGGTAGTGGAACCCTGTTACTAAGCAGGAGGTACCCATGCCAGAAAGCACTACCAAGGACCACCATACGTTGGCGGAACTCGGATTACAGAAAAGGAGGCACCTAAGCCAAAGGCTCTGCCTGGAAATAGCTGATTGTACTGGAACCAGGATGGGGAGCAGAAGGTACAAGAGCCAAAGACACTGCCGAGAACCAGCTGACGGTACTAGAACCCAGATTGGTGGCCGAAGGTACAAGAGACAATGGAAATACCGAGGACCAGCAGACAGTACTGGAACCCGGTTACTTAGCAGGAGGTACCCATGCCAGAAAGCACTACCAAGGACCACCAGGCATTGGTGGAACTCGGACACTGAGAAGGAGGCACCTAAGCCAAAGGCTCTGCCTGGAAACAGCTGATGGTACTGGAACCAGGATGTGTAGCAGATGGTACAAGAGCAAAAGACACTGCCGAGAACCAGCTGACAGTACTAGAACCCGGATGGGTAGCAGAAGATACAAGAGCCAATGGAATTACCGAGGACCAGCTGACGGTACTGGAACCCGGTTACTAAGCAGGAGGTACCCATGCTAGAAAGCACTACCAAGGACCACCAGACATTAGTGGAACTCGGAAACCGAGAAGGAGGCACCTAAGCCAAAGGCTCTGCCTGAAAACAGCTGACGGTACTGGAACCAGAGGAACCTATTCAAGATTATCTTCCAAAGAACCAGCTAATTGTGCTGGAACTCAGATAGGCAGCAGACGGTCCACATGAAAAAATAATTGCTAGGCCGTGAGCCATCCATAGTTACCGAAAACCCACAGTCCTACAGGGTGAGCTTGTCCTATTGGCAGTACGGAACCAGCCTTGTTTGCCAGTTCCCGCAGCCCACATACGAAGCACCTAAACTGCAGGCACCATAGAGTTGGCTAACCCGACTGTGTCATGCGATTAGGGATCAGCTGATGCCGCACAGTCTGAAGAAGGTGGAAGGAGATGAGTGAGAGGCAAAGATATGCACAGTGCATGCCCATGAATCCCAGCCCCGCAGTGTGAATAAATCAGAAGACACTGCGGGGCGGGATCTCAAGCAGTGCGGCCGCACAGGCGCAGTCAGCCTGACAACAAATGATGTCGGAAAACAGGCAGCGCTAACTGCGCATGCCCAAGGGATAACATAACAGTGCAGGCTCCGGGACAGATTCAAACAACACTGAGGAAGCGGCGCCCAGGGGGAATGAATGACGACTGTGCAGCGTCTCATTAAGAAGGAAAGTCCCACCTCCGGGACAGTTTCACGGTATGAGGGGGCACATTTTATAAGTGTTTACTTCATCGTGTGCAAGGAGCATAACTAAAAGACCACCTTGTCTAAATGCAGCAGTAGTGTTGCACAAGACAGCTCTTTTAGTTACAAACGCCTGGGGGGGACAGGTTTCCTTTAATATCTGTAGTAGTGTGAGTGTGGAGGGAGCAGGAGAAACTGCCAGATACACAGCAGGGGATCAGCTGACATTACTGAACCCCAATAACACGGCAGCAAGTGTTGAATGTGCAGATGGCACTTCCGAGCAGCAACTGGCGGTGTTGGAGCCCAGAGTCAATGCTAGAAACAGAGTGGAGAAATTGCCGCACAGACAGCCGGGGAGCAGCTGGAGTTACTGAACCCCTAAAACAGAGGAGCAACTGTTGACTGTGCAGACGGCACTTCCGAGCAGCAACTGGTGGTGTTGGAGCCCAGGGTCAATGCTAGAAACAGAGTGGAGAAATTGCCGCACACACAGCTGGGGAACAGCTGGCGTTACTGTACCCCAATAATAGAGGAGCAAGTGTTGGCTGTGCAGATGGCTCTTCTGAGCAGCAACTGGCGGTGTTGGAGCCCAGGGTCAATGCTAGAAACAGAGTGTAGGCTGAGGCCTAATTGGAGCTAGCTTAATATATGTTGTAGCCTTAGTGTGGAGGGAGCAGGAGAAATTGCCGCACACAGCAGGGGAGTAGCTGGCATTACTGAACTCCAATAACAGAGGAGAAACTGTTGACTGTGCAGACGGCACTTCCGAGCAGCAACTGGCGGTGTTGGAACCCAGGGTCAATCAGGGTGTAGGCCGATGCCTAATTGGAGCAAGTTTAATATCTGATGTAATGTGAATGTGGAGGGAGCAGGAGACTGCTGGACACACAGCAGGGGAACCGCTGACATTGCTGAACCCCACTAACAAAGGAGCTAGTATTTTTCTCTGTGCAGTTGGCACTTTCGAGCAACAACTGGCAGTGTTGGAGCCCAGGGTCAATCAGGGTGTAGGCCGAGGCCTAATTGGAGCAAGTTTAATATCTGATGTAATGTGAATGTGGAGGGAGCAGGATACATTGCCGGACAGACAGCAGGGGAGCAGCTGACGTAAGTGAACCCCACTAACACAGGAGCTAGTGTTTTTCTGTGTGCAGATGGCACTTCTGAGCAGCAACTGGCGGTGTTGGAGCACAGGGAATCCAGGAGAAGCAGAGTGTAGGCTGAGGCCTAAATGGAGCAAATTTAAAATCTGAAGTAGTGCGAGTGTGGAGGTGGCAGGAGCAATTGCCGGATACACAGCTGGGGATCAGCTAACGTTTCTGAACACCAATAACACTGCAGCAAGTGTTGACTGTGCAGATGGCACTTCTGAGCAGCAACTGGTGGTGTTGGAGCCCAGGGTTAATCATGGTGTAGGCCGAGGCCTAATTGGAGCAAGTTTAATATCTGATGTAATGTGAATGTGGAGGGAGCAGGAGACATTGCCGGACACACATCAGGGGAGCAGCTGACAGTACTGAACCCCACTAACACAGGAGCTAGTGTTTTTCTGTGTGCAGATGGCACTTCTGAGCAGCAACTGGCGGTGTTGGAGCACAGGGAATCCAGGAGAAACAGAGTGTAAGCTGAGGCCTAATTGGGGCAAGTTTAATATCTGTTGCTTTGCAAAAAAGAAAAAAAAGAGCATGAACCGCACATCCCAAAATCATACGTTGATCTAAAGCCGCTAGGCAAAAATTAATATAACTGAATATGAGGTTTTCAGTTTAACATTCTGATCAGACTGTATGAAGCCCACTGCCCCTTCACGGCAAACCTCGTAGTGGGTCCTAACGCCCTAACGGAGCGGAGCCGTGCGGCGCCCACCGCCACAGCGGCCATGCACCAGCAGGGCGGACGGCCTGTTGCCCCACAGCACCCATGCTGCAAGACTGAGTCCCCACGACTCCAGACCGCGCCGCCCCACCAGCACAAAGCCACAGCAACAATGGCCGCCACACAGCACCAACACCAAAATGAAAGGAGCACTTAAACTCACCTTCCTCCAGCTCTTCAGTGAGAGCCAAAATGGGCTAGACCCCTTACTTTGCAGTCTCCTGCTAATTAAAATCACCTGAGCCAAATGGGAGGAGTGCTGGTCCAAGAAGAAGACTAGAACATGCTTTGCAAAAAAGAAAAAAAAGAGCATGAACCGCACATCCCAAAATCATACGTTGATCTAAAGCCGATAGGCAAAAATGAATATAACTGAATATGAGGTTTTCAGTTTAACATTCTGATCAGATTGTATGAAGCCCACTGCCCCTTCACGGCAAACCTCGTAGTGGGTCCTAACGCCCTAACGGAGTGGAGCCGTGCGGCGCCCACCGCCACAGCGGCCATGCACCAGCAGAGCGGACGGCCTGTTGCCCCACAGCACCCATGCTGCAAGACTGAGTCCCCACGACTCCAGACCGCGCCGCCCCACCAGCACAAAGCCACAGCAACAATTGCAGCCACACAGCACCAACACCAAAATGAAAGGAGCACTTAAACTCACCTTCCTCCAGCTCTTCAGTGAGAGCCAAAATGGGCTACACCCCTTACTTTGCAGTCTCCTGCTAATTAAAATCACCTGAGCCAAATGGGAGGAGTGCTGGTCCAAGAAGAAGACTAGAACATGCTTTGCAAAAAAGAAAAAAAAGAGCATGAACTGCACATCCCAAAATCATACGTTGATCTAAAGCCGCCAGGCAAAAATTAATATCTGTTGTAGTGTGAGTGTGGACGGAGCAGGAGAAATTGCCGGATACACAGCTGGGGATCAGCTGACGTTACTGAAACCTAATTACACTGGGTCATGTGTTGACTGTGCAGACAGCACTACTGAGCAGCAACTGGCATTGTTGGAGCCCAGGGATTACAGTTCAGGTGGTAGAAACATAAACACAACAAGAGACCTGGATACTGTTGCCAACCTACTATTTAATCTGGAAGAGGAGTGGCAAATTCCTGCAAGATCCAGGCCTTGTTCATTTTCAGAAAAGTAAGTCGGTCAACGTTAGGATAGTCACATGCGATGGTCTGTTAGTACACCACCTGCGGCACTAAAGACACATTCCGATAATACACTAGCAGCAGGGTAAGCCAGCACCTCCAATGCATACTGGCTAAGCTCTGGCCATGTATCCAGCTTAGAGACCCAAAACTTGAAGGGGGAAAAGCTGTCTGGGAGTACACTGAGAGGGCAAGACATGTAGTCTGTCACCATCTGATGGAAACGTTGTAGACATTTGTGGCGGGCACACAAAACTTTGCCACATTTGGGCCAAACTGGTCTTGCCTTCTGTTGAGGCACTGCTTCTGCTCCCTGTTTGTGCAGAGCTTCCTCCACTGCCTCAACGCACTGAGCTGCTTTGTAAAGCACTAGCAGCACTGCTCTCAGTTGGAATGGAGAAGATGATGGAATGCACCAGTGTGTCTTGGTACTCCTGCAGTTTACGCTTCCGGTTCAACGGTGTTATGAGGCTTTGTAAGTTGTCCCGGTAGCGAGGATCTAGGAGGGTGTACACCCAATAATCAGCCGTGTTGAGAATGTGGGCGATGCGGTGGTCATTCTCAGGCACTGCAGCATGAAATCAACCACGTGCTGCAGACTGCCAACTGGCCAAGAAATGCTGTCCCCTGCTTGAGGCGTGATCTCTGCCTGCTCTGCATCACCCCACCCTCGCTCTACATACTGACTACTAGAGCATTGTGTAACTCCCTACTCTGAACAGATGTCTTCCTCCTCTATTGACTCCTCCTCATACTCCTCACAAAGTGTCCCCTGCCTAGGCCTTTGTGAGGAACCATGTTGCGCAGACTGTCCAGAAGCAGATGGCATTTGTGACTCCTCATCCTCCACCTGTTCCACAACCACCTCCCTTAGCGCTTGCAGTGTTTTTTTCAAGCAGGCAGATAAGGGGGATAGTCATGCTGACTAGTGCATCATCTGCACTCGCCATCCGCGTGGAATCATCGAAGGCACGCAAAACCTGGCAGATGTCCTTCATAGTGTCCCACTTAGTGGTTGTGAAGTCTGAACGGCGCGCAGTGCGACTTTTTTGCGCCTGATAGAGCTGGTACTGCATTACTGCTGCCTGCTGCTCACACAACCGCTCCAACATATGTAGCGTTGAATTCCACCTGGTGGGTAGGTCACATATGATGCGATGTTCCAGAAGGCGGAATCGGCACTGCAGAGCTGCAATGCGTGATCTTGCCATGCTGGAATGCTGCAAGTTAGCGCACTCTAGGTGGACCTTGTGCGGCAGTGCATCAAGATCTGGATAGCCCCTCAAAAAACTCTGCACGACCAAGTTGAGCACATGTGCCAGACATGGGATGTGAGTGAGGTTTCCTAGGCCCTGAGCTGCCACCAGATTTCGGCCATTGTCACACACTACCATGCCTGGCTGGAGATTCGCTTGCACAAACCACACGTCGCTCTTCTGCTTGATGGTATTCCAGAGCTCCTGCGCTCTGTGGCTTCGATTCCCCAAATAAATTAATTTCAATACGGCCTGTTGACGTTTGGCCATGGCTGTGCTCATATCGGTCGAAACAGTTAAGCATTGACGGGTCCATGTGGAGGTAGACTGTGACGGCTCCTGCAGCGCTGATTCAGAGGAGGAGTCAATGTGTACAGACTGGATTCCTGCAATCCTTGGAGTCGAGAGAACATGTACAGCGCCACTCTCAAGATCTGTACCCGGCTCCACAACATTTACCCAATGGGCAGTGAGGGAAAAGTATTGTCCCTGTCCATGGTGACTGGTCCACGCATCGGTGGTCAGGTGGACCTTGCTACTGATGGCGTTTAGTAGCGCTTGTTTAATGTTTCCCTCTGCATGCTTTTTCAGGGCAGGGATGGCTTGCCTGCTGAAATAAGATTGGCTGGGCACGTTGTATTGTGGGACTGCCAATGCCATCAAGTTACAGAAGGTTTCAGTCTTCACCAGCCTGAATGACAGAATTTCAAGGGACAGTAGTTTTGCAATGCCAGCATTCAGAGCCTGTGCTCGGGGGTGATTTGCCGAGTATGGCCGCATTTTCTCCCATGCCTGTGCTACCGATGGCTGTAGACTGGGCTGGGAGTGTGAGGATGACAGGGAACACTGGGTCTCTGTACAACAGTGCCAGAGGTTCTTCCATATCGATCCTGTGAGGAAGCCGAACCAGCTGTGTGTGAGCTGGAGGAAGAGGCTACAACATGAGCTGAAGAGGTGATTGGTGATGCTGTAGGTTGGCCTAGGTCTTCAGTGTGTTTTTGTAACTCCACCACATGCTTGGTCTGCACATATTTCCACATATTTGTGGTATTGAGGTTGCTGACACTTTTCCCGCTTTTCACTTTCTGATTACACAGCTTGCATTTGACAAAGCAAATGTCATCTGCAACTGTGTCGAAAAAAGGACCAGGCACTAGGGTTGAGCGACTTTTCTTTTTTTAGGATCAGGTCGGGTTTCACAAAACCCGACTTTCTCAAAAGTCAAGTCGAGTGAAATCGGCCGATCCTATAGAAAAGTCGGGGTCGGCCGAAACTCGAAACCCAATGCAGTGCAATGGGTTACTAATGGTTCCCAGGGTCTGAAGGAGAGGAAACTCTCCTTCAGGCCCTGGGATCCATATTAATGTGTAAAATAAAGAATAAAAAAAAAATAGGGATATACTCACCCTCGGACGCGCCTTTAGAACCAGGGCACGTCCGAGGGTGAGTATATCCCTAATGGGAATATTATTTTTATTCTTTATTTTACACTTAAATATGGATTCCGATACCGTTTCCCGATATCGCAAACATATCGGAACTCGGTATCGGAATTCCGATACCAGATCAGAAGATCGCCGACCTCATGGCCGACCCCACACAGGGGTCGGGTCGGGTTTCATGAAACCCGACTTTGCCAAAAGTTGGCAACTTCGGAAAATTGCCGACCCGTTTTGCTCAACCCTACCAGACACTGCAAGTCTTGGGAGCGCCCGTTTTGGGTTTTGGAAGAGGCATGCTCCTAATGGGTGCCAAAGTGGAGGCTACAGGCAATGCAGTCTTCCCCCTCCCTCTCCCTCCTTTTTGGGCCGTTCAGGGAATCTCTTCCTCAGAGCTGCTCCCACCACCTTCCTGTACCTCACCCCATGATGGGTCAAGGACCTCATCATCTACACTACCCTCTTCCAACAACTGCTTCTCCTGGGTAGTCTCAGCAGCACAGTACGCACTAGAAAGTGGCACCCGAGTCTCAACATCAGATGCGTACTGATGTGTGCTGACCGTAGGCACTGGCCTACCCGCCTCTTCAGATTCAGAGAGACAAAGCAGTTGTGCCTCACTGCATACTGCCTCTTCTTCAGTTTCTCGAATGCTGCTTGGCTGGCTCACTCTTTCCAAGCCAAGAGATTCAGAGAACAGAAGTAGAGATGGATCCTGTCCTGGGCTCTTTGATTGCCTGGGCAATTTGGCAAGTGGTGAAGAGACAGATGGGTGCTCTCCAGTGCTCTGTGCCTGAGAGGATATGGCACTAATTGAAGTCAATGCATTAGCTGCCATCCATCCGACAATGGCTTCAATTTGTCCGTCCTGCAGCAGTGGGGTACGGCGAGCTCCTACAAAGCTGTGCATGAAGGACTGTTCCCTGCTAAAACTGGGGGATTATGAGTCACCGGTGCCCACAGCAGACACAGAATCCCCACGTCCTCTCCCGGCAGAAACTCCACGGCCACGACCATGTGCCTTACTCCGTGCCTTCTTCATCTTGGTAGACTGATAAAGATAGGCAGAAAAGTACTAAGGGCTTATGGTGCTTATTCCAGAACAGCTGCTAACAGGTATAAGATACACTAATTTTATAAAGTGTGGACTAGATTTTAATATGAGCTAATGTGGCCTACACAAGTGTAAAGTGGAGTGTTTGGTGAACTTTATTAACTTTTGTTTTTTTCACAAAAAGACACTGGATGTGCCCGAAGATGTAAAACCGATAGTATCACAAACTTTTTGTAGCGATTACAATGCAGGAAGGTATAACCTACAATGCAATAGATGAGGCTCCAAAAAATAGGCTAATACTAATCTGGCTGGGGCTGCAGGGCACAAAGCTGCAGAAAGGCTCCTCTATGTACTCCTATATAGTGTTTTTCCGCAATCTAGCAGGATACGGATGGAAACCCACTAATAGGATAAATCTGGAAAAATGTGCAGCAGGCAGCACTAATTGAAAAAAGGACAATGGAACAGTATGAGGCAGTGACGCACACTGAGCTGACTACCACAACTGTAGCTGCAGAACAGACTACAGAGTGAGCTGCACTCACACAGAGACCTTACAGACAGCCGTGAACAGGGCTGCAAGGCAAAAACAAGGTTATCACACAGCGGTTGCTAAATTAGCCTGGGTAAAGCACATTGAAGCAAATCGCTATCTCAAACTATTCCTCAGTCAGAACACCAGCGTCCTGTCCCTAACTGAATTCACAGCAGAGTGAACCCAAAATGGTGGCGACGGCTTTTATAGGGCATCATGACATCATTTCAGCAGCCAATCACAGCCATGCCAGTAGTTACATGCCTAACATGCAGAACAGGATGTGCCCACACTTCTAATGATTCCTCATTGGCTGAATTATATCAAACTGGCTCATTGCAATATGGAAACTTCTGTTTCTGGTATCTGATATTGCAAAAGTATCGGAACTCAGTATCGGAATTCCGATACCACGAATATCGGCCGATACCCTGTATTTGCAGTATCGGTATGCTCAACACTACTTGTAACATTTGTTGACTTTTCAGTGTCAATTACATTTCTTTTTTTAGTAACATAGTAACTTAGTAAGATAGTTAGCAAGGCTGAAAAAAGACATTTGTCTATCCAGTTCAGCCTGTATTCCATCCAAATAAATCCCAAGATCTACATCCTTCTAAAGAACCTAATAACTGTAAGATACAATATTGTTACGCTCCAGGAAGACATCCAGGCCTCTCTTGAACCCCTCGACTGAGTTCGCCATCACTTTCTCCTCAGGCAAGGAATTCCAGATTCTCACTGCCCTAAAAGTAAAGAATCCTCTTCTATGTTGGTGGAAAAACCTTCTCTCCTCCAGACGCAGAGAATGCCCCCTTGTGACAGTTATCTTCCTTGGTATAAACAGATCCTTGGAGAGATATTTGTATTGTCCTCTTATATTCTTATACATGGTTATTAGATCACCCCTCAGTCATTTTTTTTCTAGACTAAGTAATCCTAATTTTGCTAATCTCTATGGGTATTGTAGTTCTCCCATCCCCTTTACTAATTTTGTTGCCCTCCTTTGTACTCACTCTAGTTCCATTATATCCTTCCTGAGCAGCAGTGCCCAAACTGTACACAGTATTTCATGTGAGGTTTATTCAGAGGTTTGCACAGAGGCAGTATAATGCTCTCATCATGTGTATCCAGACCTCTTTAAATGCACCCCATGCTATGTTTGCTTTGGCAGCCGCGCCTGGCACTGGCTGCTTCAGGTAAGTTTATCAATAACTAGGATCCTCATGTCCTTCTTCATGTCAGATTTACCCAGTGGTTTCCCGCCCAGTGTGTAATAGTGACTTTGATTCCTTCTTCCCATTTGTATCATTGTTAAACCACATCTGCCACCTCTCGGCCCAAGTTTCCAACTTATCCAGATCCATCTGTAGCATAATACTATCTTCTCTTGTATTGACTGCTTTACATAGTTTTGTATCATCTGCAAATATCGATATTTTACTCTGTAAACCTTCCACCAGATCGTTAATAAATATGTAGAAGAGAATAGGGCCCAACAATGACTCCTGCGGTACCCCACTCGTCACAGCGACCCAGTTAGAGAATATACCATTTATAAGCACCTTCTGCTTTCTATCTTTAAGCCAGTTACTTACCCATTTACACACATTTTCCCCCAGACCCAGCATTTTCATTTTATGTACCAACCTCTTGTGTGGTATGGTATTTTTATTATTATTATTATTATTTATTTATTTACATAGCACCATTAATTCCATGGTGCTGTAAATGAAAAGGGGTTACATCAAAATACAAATATCACTTACAGTAAACAAAACTAACAATGACAGACTGGTACAGAGGGAAGAGAACCCTGCCTTGCGGGCTTACATTCTACAGGATTATGGGGAAGGAGACAGTAGGTTGAGGGGTTGCAGTAGCTCCAATGGTGTTGAGGTGGCCGTGCGGTCCTTACAGGCTGCAAGCTTCTTTGAAGAGGTGGGTTTTCAGGTTTCTTTTGAAGGCTCCAAAAGTAGTGGATAACCGGATGTGTTGGGGCACTGAATTCCAGAGGATGGGTGATATTCGGGAGAAATCTTGGAGGCGATTGAGTGAGGAGCGAATAAGGGTGGAGGAGAGGAGGAGGTCTTGGGAGGACCGGAGATTACATGAGGGAACATATTGAGAGATTAGTGTGGAAATATACGGAGGAGAAAGGTTATGGATGGCTTTGTAGGTCAGTGTTAGTAATTTAAACTGGATACGCTGGGAAATTGGGAGCCAGTGAAGGGATTTGCAAAGAGGTGAAGCAGAAGTGTAGCGAGGAGAGAGATTAGTCGGGCAGCAGAGTTAAGGATGGACTGGAGGGGTGCGAGAGTGTTAGAAGATAGGCCACAGAGGAGTATGTTGCAGTAGTCGAGGCGTGAGATGATTGGGGCATGCACAAACACTTTGGTAGAGTGTGGGTTGAGGAAAGGACGGATTCTGGAAATATTTTTGAGCTGGAGGTAACAGGAGGTGGCGAGAGCTTGGATGTGCGATTTGAATGACAGGGCAGAGTCAAGGGTTACTCCGGGGCAGTGGATTTTGGGGACAGGGGAACGTGTGATTTCATTTATTTTGATAGATAGATCAGGTAGGGAAGATATGCGTGAAGGAGGAAAGATAATGAGTTCAGATTTGTCCACATTGAGCTTGAGGAAGCGAGAGGAGAGGAAGGAGGATATGGCTGATAGACACTCTGGGATTCTGGAGAGCAGAGAGGTAACATCTGGGCCAGAGAGGTAGATCTGAGTGTCATCGGCATATAGATGGTACTGGAAGCCATAGGTGTTGTGAATTCCGTTCTCGGGCTCCCTCCGGTGGTTGGAAATGGCACTTTTGTGAGTTCTGCTCTTGGGCTCCCTCCTGTGGTTTTAAGTGGTATGGCTGCGCCTTGGATTTAGTAGTCTGCAGCTGATTTCACTGATTACTTTTCTGCTCTACTATTTTTGCCTGGCTTTTCCTTTAGCCAGTGCCTCTTGTCAATGTTCCTGGTTGGATTCACATCTCTTTTTGGATTTCCCTGTTATCCTGATCAGCTCAGCAAAGATAAGTTTTGGCCTTGCTCTTTCTGTCCACTTGTTGTGGACTTCAATGTTCAGCACTTTCTATGTTTTTGTCCAGCTTGTCAGTATGGATCTTTTCAGTTAAGCTGGAAGCTCTGGGAAGCAGATTTGCCCTCCACACCTTTAGTCAGGTGTGGAGATTTTGTAAACTCTGTGTGGATTTTTCTAGTTGTTTTTTACTGACCGCACAGCACTCTGTTCTATTCTTTCTGTCTAGCTAGACGGGCCTCCTTTGCTACAATCTGGTTTTTCATTCTATGTATGTCATTTCCCTCTCCACTCACAGCCATTATTTGTGGGGGGCTGTCTGTCCTTTGGGGATTTTCTCTGAGGCAAGATAGCTTTCCTGTTTCTATCTTTAGGGGTAGTTACTAGATCTTCGGCTGTGACGAGGTGTCTAGGGAGCATTAAGAACATCCCACGGCTACTGCTAGTTGTGTGTTAAGCTTAGGAACTGCGGTCAGTATAGTTACCACCTCCCTCTGAGCTTGTCCCATGTTGCTCTTAAACCACCAGATCATTACACAGATCATAAGAGTACAAGAGGCAAAAAATGAATGCATCTCAAAAGAAGGAAAAGAAGTTCTGAGCCATTTTTTTTCTGCACTCTGTTTTGCCTTTTTTTTCCTCTTGATCTCTGGGTGGTTCTGGATTTTGACGCTGGCATGGATGTGCAGGGTTTATTTTCCCGTGTTGATCAACTTGCTGCAAGAGTACAGAGTATCCAAGATTATGTTGTCCAGACTCCGGCTTTAGAGCCTAGAATTCCTACTCCTGATTTGTTTTTTAAGGACAGATCCAAGTTTTTGAACTTTAAAAAGAACTGCAAACTGTTTTTTGCTTTGAAACCCCGTTCCTCTGGTGATCCCACCCAACAGGTTAAGATTGTCATATCTCTGCTGCGTGGTGATCCTCAGGATTGGGCATTTTCCCTAGAATCTGGGGATCCAGCCTTGCTTAATATTGATACGTTTTTTCAGGCATTGGGGTTACTGTACGATGAACCTAATTCGGTGGAGCATGCTGAGAAAACCTTGTTGGCCCTGTGCCAGGGTCATGAAGCGGCAGAATCTTATTGCCAGAAATTTAGAAAATGGTCTGTGCTGACTAAGTGGAATGAGGATGCTTTGGCGGCTATTTTCAGAAAGGGTCTGTCTGAATCTGTTAAAGACGTTATGGTGGGGTTCCCTACGCCTTCTGGTTTGAGTGAATCTATGTCTCTAGCCATACAGATTGATCGGTGTCTGCGCGAGCGCAAAGCTGTGCACCATATGGCAGTGTCCTCTGAGCAGAATCCTGAGCCTATGCAATGTGATGGGATTTTGACTAGAGCTGAACGGCAGGAATTCAGACGTCAGAATAGGCTGTGTTTTTACTGTGGTGATTCTGCGCATGTTATTTCTGATTGCCCTAAGCGTACTAAGAGGGTTGCTAGGTCCGTTACTATCAGTACTGTACAGCCTAAATTTCTCTTATCTGTGACCCTGATTTGCTCATTATCGTCCTTTTCTGTCATGGCATTTGTGGATTCAGGCGCTGCCCTGAACTTAATGGACTTGGAATTCGCCAGGCGCTGTGGTTTTTCCTTGCAGCCTTTGCAGAGCCCTATTCCTTTGAGGGGCATTGATGCTACACCATTGGCCAAGGGTAAACCTCAGTACTGGACACAGCTGACCATGTACATGACTCCTGCACATCAGGAAGATTGCCGTTTTTTGGTATTGCATAACTTGCATGATGTTGTTGTACTGGGTTTTCCATGGTTACAGGAACATAATCCGGTGCTGGATTGGAAAACTATGTCTGTGCCTAGTTGGGGTTGTCAAGGGGTACATAGTGACGTTCCTTTGATGTCAATTTCCTCTTCCCCCTCTTCTGAGGTCCCTGAGTTTTTGTCGGATTTCCAGGATGTATTTGATGAGCCCAAGTCCAGTTCCCTTCCTCCTCATAGGGACTGTGATTGTGCTATTGAATTGATTCCTGGCTGCAAGTTCCCTAAAGGCGGACTTTTCAATCTGTCTGTGCCAGAGCATGCCGCCATGCGGAATTATGTTAAGGAGTCTTTGGAGAAGGGGCATATTCGGCCGTCTTCATCACCATTAGGAGCGGGTTTCTTTTTTGTTGCTAAGAAGGATGGCTCTTTGAGACCCTGTATAGATTATCGTCTTCTTAATAAGATCACGGTAAAGTTCCAATACCCCTTGCCTTTGCTTTCTGATTTGTTTGCTCGGATTAGGGGGGCTAGTTGGTTTACTAAGATTGACCTTCGAGGGGCATATAATCTTATTTGTATTAAACAAGGTGACGAATGGAAGACTGCATTTAATATGCCCGAGGGCCATTTTGAATATCTGGTGATGCCTTTTGGGCTTTCTAATGCTCCTTCTGTATTTCAGTCCTTCATGCATGATATTTTCCGCAATTACCTCGATAAATTCATGATTGTGTATCTGGATGATATTTTGTTTTTTTCCGAAGATTGGGAGTCTAATGTGAAGCAGATCAGGATGGTATTCCAGATCCTTCGTGATAATGCTTTGTTTGTGAAAGGGTCTAAGTGCCTATTTGGAGTTCAGAAGGTCTCTTTTTTGGGTTTTATTTTCTCTCTCTCGTCTATGGAAATGGATCCTGTCAAGGTCCAAGCCATTCATGACTGGATTCAACCCACATCTGTGAAGAGCCTTCAGAAATGTTTGGGCTTTGCTAATTTCTATCGCCGCTTCATTGTCAACTTTTCCAGTGTGGTTAAGCCTCTTACTGATTTGACGAAGAAAGGCGCTGATGTGACGAATTGGTCCTCTGCGGCTGTTGAGGCCTTTCAGGAGCTTAAACGCCGATTTACTTCTGCCCCTGTGTTGCATCAGCCGGATGTTTGTCTTCCTTTTAAGATTGAGGTTGACGCTTCTGAGATTGGGGCAGGGGCCGTTTTGTCTCAGAGGAATTCTGATGGTTCTTTGATGAAACCGTGTGCTTTTTTTTCCAGAAAGTTTTCGCCTGCGGAGCGCAATTATGACGTCGGCAATCGTGAGTTGTTGGCTATGAAGTGGGCATTTGAGGAGTGGCGACATTGGCTTGAGGGAGCCAAACACCGCGTTGTGGTCTTGACTGATCATAAGAATCTGATTTACCTCGAGTTGGCAAAGCGGCTGAACCCTAGACAGGCTCGATGGTCTCTGTTTTTCTCCCGTTTTGATTTTGTGGTCTCGTATCTTCCGGGATCTAAGAATGTTAAGGCTGATGCTCTCTCTAGGAGTTTTTTGCCTGATTCTCCTGGAGTCCTTGAGCCGGTTGGCATTCTTAAGGATGGGGTGATTCTTTCTGCTATCTCCCCTGATTTGCAGCGGGTGCTTCAGGAATTCCAGGCTGATAAACCTGACCGCTGTCCTGTGGGGAAGCTGTTTGTTCCTGATAGATGGACAAGTAAGGTAATTTCGGAGGTCCATTGTTCAGTGTTGGCTGGCCACCCTGGGATTTTTGGTACCAGAGATTTGGTTGCTAGGTCCTTTTGGTGGCCTTCCTTGTCGCGGGATGTGTGTGCTTTTGTGCAGTCCTGATGGACGTGCGCCCGGGCCAAGCCTTGCTGTTCCCGCGCTAGTGGGTTGCTTTTGCCTTTGCCAGTTCCTGAGATGCCCTGGACGCATATTTCCATGGATTTTATTTCAGATCTTCCCGTTTCCCAGAAGATGTCTGTTATCTGGGTGGTTTGTGACCGGTTCTCTATAATGGTCCATCTGGTACCTTTGCCTAAGTTGCCTTCCTCCTCAGATTTGGTTCCATTGCTTTTTCAGCATGTGGTTCGTTTGCATGGCATTCCGTAGAATATTGTGTCTGACAGAGGGTCTCAGTTTGTCTCTAGGTTTTGGCGGGCCTTTTGTGCTAGGATGGGCATTGATTTATCTTTTTCTTCGGCGTTTCATCCTCAGACTAATGGCCAAACTGAGCGAACTAATCAGACCTTGGAAACCTATTTGAGATGCTTTGTGTCTGCTGATCAGGATGATTGGGTGGCTTTCTTGCCGTTGGCCGAGTTTGCCCTTAATAATAGGGCTAGTTCGGCTACTTTGGTTTCACCTTTCTTTTGTAATTTTGGTTTTCATCCTCGTTTTTCTTCGGGGCAGGTTGAGCCTTCTGAATGTCCTGGTGTGGACTCTGTGGTGGACAGGTTACAGCAGATTTGGACTCATGAGGTAGACAATTTGACGTTGTCTCAGGAAAAGGCTCAACGTTTTGCTAAACCGCCGTCGGTGTGTTGGTCCCCGGCTTCGTGTGGGGGATTTGGTTTGGTTGTCTTCTCGTCATGTTCCTATGAAGGTTTCCTCCCCTAAGTTTAAGCCTCAGTTTATTGGTCCTTATAAGATTTCTGAAATTATCAATCCGGTGTCTTTTCGTTTGGCCATTCCAGCCTCTTTTGCCATTCATGATGTTTTCCATAGATCTTTGTTGCGGAGATATGTGGTGCCCGTTGTTCCCTCTGTTCTGATCCTCCTGCCCCGGTGTTGGTTGGTTGGTTGGGGGAGAGTTGGAATATGAGGTTGAGAAAATTTTGGATTCTCGTTTTTTGAGGTGGAGGCTTCAGTATCTTGTCAAGTGGAAGGGTTATGGCCAGGAGGATAATTCTTGGGTTTTTGCCTCCGATGTCCATGCCGCCGATTTGGTTCGTGCTTTTCACTTGGCTCGTCCTGATCGGCCTGGGGGCTCTGGTGAGGGTTCGGTGACCCCTCCTCAAGGGGGGGTACTGTTGTGAATTCCATTCTCGGGCTCCCTCCGGTGGTTGGAAATGGCACTTTTGTGAGTTCTGCTCTTGGGCTCCCTCCTGTGGTTTTAAGTGGTATGGCTGCTCCTTGGATTTAGTAGTCTGCAGCTGATTTCATTGATTACTTTTCTGCTCTACTATTTTTGCCTGGTTTTTCCTTTAGCCAGTGCCTCTTGTCAATGTTCCTGGTTGGATTCACATCTCTTTTTGGATTTCCCTGTTATCCTGATCAGCTCAGCAAAGATAAGTTTTGGCCTTGCTCTTTCTGTCCACTTGTTGTGGACTTCAATGTTCAGCACTTTCTATGTTTTTGTCCAGCTTGTCAGTATGGATCTTTTCAGTTAAGCTGGAAGCTCTGGGAAGCAGATTTGCCCTCCACACCTTTAGTCAGGTGTGGAGATTTTGTAAACTCTGTGTGGATTTTTCTAGTTGTTTTTTACTGACCGCACAGCACTCTGTTCTATTCTTTCTGTCTAGCTAGACTGGCCTCCTTTGCTACAATCTGGTTTTTCATTCTATGTATGTCATTTCCCTCTCCACTCACAGCCATTATTTGTGGGGGGCTGTCTGTCCTTTGGGGATTTTCTCTGAGGCAAGATAGCTTTCCTGTTTCTATCTTTAGGGGTAGTTAGATCTTCGGCTGTGGCGAGGTGTCTAGTGAGCATTAAGAACATCCCACGGCTACTGCTAGTTGTGTGTTAGGCTTAGGAACTGCGGTCAGTATAGTTACCACCTCCATCTGAGCTTGTCCCATGTTGCTCTTAACCCCTTAGCGACCGCCGATACGCCTTTTAACGGCGGCCGCTAAGGGTACTTAAACCACAGCGCCGTTAATTAACGGCGCTGTGGAAAAAGTGTATAGCGCCCCCCACAGGCCGATTTTCTCCGGGGTCTCGGCTGCCGAGGGTAGCCGAGACCCCAGAGAACATGATTCGGGGGGTTTTTAACCCTCCCCGCATTTGCGATCGCCGGTAATTAACCGTTTACCGGCGATCGCAAAAAAAAAAAAAAAAAAAAAAAAAAAAAAGCGATCTCTTTTTAATTTCTCTGTCCTCCGATGTGATCGCACATCGGAGGACAGAGAAAAGGGGTCCCAGGTGGCCCCCCAATACTCACCTAGCTCCCCCGATGCTCCTCGTGTCTCCCGGTGGGCGCCGCCATCTTCAAAATGGCGGGCGCATGCGCAGTGCGCCCGCCGGCCGGCACCGGGAGAATCTTTGGGGTCTCGGCTGCCTGGGGTAGCCGAGACCCCAAAGAGCATGATCGGGGGTCGGTTTTAGCGACCCCTGTTTTGCGATCGCCGGTAATTAACTGTTTACCGGCGACCGCAAAAAAAAAAAAAAAAAGTAAAGTGTAATTCTCTGTCCTCTGATGTGATCGCACATCAGAGGACAGAGAAATAGGGGGATTCGGGGACCCTAGCATACTCACCTAGGTCCCTGGATCCTCTTGCTGCTCCTCCTGGCCGCCGGCAGAAGAACATGGCGGACGCATGCCCAGTGCGCCCGCCATCTGTCTCCATCTGCCGGCCGGCAGGAGAACAGCGGTTAGGGCTAAAATTAGGGTTAGGGTTAGGGGTAGGGTTAGGGGTAGGGTTAGGGGTAGGGTTAGGGTTAGGGGTAGGGTTAGGGGTAGGGTTAGGGGTAGGGTTAGGGGTAGGGGTAGGGGTAGTGTAGGGGTAGGGTTAGGGTTAGGGCTAGGGTTAGGTTAGGGGTAGGGTTAGGGGTAGGGTTAGGGTTAGGGGTAGGGTTAGGGGTAGGGTTAGGGCTAGGGTTAGGTTAGGGGTAGGGTTAGGGGTAGGGTTAGGGGTAGGGGTAGGGGTAGGGGTAGGGTAGGGGTAGGGTTAGGGTTAGGGCTAGGGTTAGGTTAGGGGTAGGGTTAGGGGTAGGGTTAGGGTTAGGGGTAGGGTTAGGGGTAGGGTTAGGGGTAGGGGTAGGGTTAGGGTTAGGGTAGGGGTAGGGTTAGGGCTAGGGTTAGGTTAGGGGTAGGGTTACGGCTAGGGTTAGGTTAGGGGTAGGGTTAGGTTAGGGTTAGGGGTAGGGTTAGGTTAGGGTTAGGGGTAGGGTTAGGGGTAGGGTTAGGGTTAGGGGTAGGGTTAGGTTAGGGGTAGGGTTAGGTTAGGGTTAGGGGTAGGGCTAGGGTTAGGGGTAGGGTTAGGGCTAGGGTTAGGGCTAGGGTTGGGGCTAAATTTAGGGTTAGGGTTGGGGCTAAATTTAGGGTTAGGGTTGGGGCTAAATTTAGGGTTAGGCTTCTTTCACACTTACGTCGGTACGGGGCCGTCGCAATGCGTCAGCCCGACATACCGACGCACGTTGTGAAAATTGTGCACAACGTGGGCAGCAGCTGTAGTTTTTCAACGCATCCGCTGCCCAATCTATGTCCTGGGGAGGAGGGGGCGGAGTTACGGCCACGCATGCGCGGTCAGAAATGGCGGATGCGACGTACAAAAAAACGTTTCATTGAACGTTTTTTTGTGCCGACGCTCCGCCAAAACACAACTGATCCAGTGCACGACGGACGCGACGTGTGGCCATCCGTCACGATCCGTCGGCAATACTATGGGCAAAAAACGCATCTTGCGGGCACATTTGCAGGATCCGTTTCTTGTCCAAAACGACGGATTGCGACGGAATGCCAAACAACGCAAGTGTGAAAGTAGCCTTAGGGCTAGGGTTAGGGTTGGGGCCAAAGTTAGGGCTAGGGTTGGGGCTAAAGTTAGGGTTAGAGCTGGGATTAGGTTTAGGGTTTGGATTAGGGTTGGTATTAGGGTTAGGGTTGGCATTAGGGTTACGCTTGGGATTAGGGTTAGGTTTGGGATTAGGGTTAAGGTTAGGGTTGTGATTAGGGGTGTATTGGGATTAGGGTTAGGTTTGAGGTTAGGGTTGAGATTAGGATTAGGGGTGTGTTGGATTTAGGGTTTTGATTAGGGTTATGGTTAGGGTTGACATTAGGGTTGTTTTGGGGTAAGGGTTGTGATTATGGTTAGGGTTAGTGATTAGGATTATGGATCAGGTTGGGATTAGGGTTAGGGGTTGGAGCTAGAATTGGGGGGTTTCCACTGTTTAGGTACATCAGGGGGTCTCCAAACACGACAGCCAATTTTGCGCTCAAAAAGTCAAATGGTGCTCCCTCCCTTCTGAGCTCTGCCGTGCGCCCAAACAGTGGGTTACCCCCACATATGGGGCATCAGCGTACTCGGGATAAATTGGACAACAACTTCTGTGGTCCAATTTCTCTTGTTACCCTTGTGAAAATAAAAACTTGGGGGCTACAAAATCTTTTTTGTGAAAAAAAAAAATATTTTTTATTTTCACGACTCTGCATTCTAAACTTCTGTGAAGCACTTGGGCATTCAAAGTTCTCACCACACATCTAGATAAGTTCCTTGGGGGGTCTAGTTTCCAAAATGGGGTCACTTGTGGGGGGTTACTACAGTTTAGGTATATCAGGGGCTCTGCAATCGCAACATAATGCCCACAGACCATTCTATCAAAGTCTGCATTCCAAAAAGGCGCTCCTTCCCTTCCGAGCTCTGCCGTGCGCCCAAACAGTGGTTTACCCCCACATATGGCACATCAGCGTACTCGGGATAAATTGGACAACAACTATTGCAGTCCAATTTCTCCTGTTACCCTTGTGAAAATAAAAACTTGGGGGCTACAAAATCTTTTTTGTGAAAAAAAAAATATTTTTTATTTTCACGACTCTGCATTCTAAACTTCTGTGAAGCACTTGGGCATTCAAAGTTCTCACCACACATCTAGATAAGTTCCTTGGGGGTCTAGTTTCCAAAATGGGGTCACTTGTGGAGGGTTTCTACTGGTTAGGTACATCAGGGGCTCTGCAAATGCAACATAATACCCGCAGACCATTCTATCAAAGTCTGCATTCCAAAACGGCGCTCCTTCCTTCCGAGCTCTGCCGTGCGCCCAAACAGTGGTTTACCCCCACATATGGGGTACCAGCATACTCAAGACAAATTGGACAACAACTTTTGGGGTCCAATTTCTCTTGTTACCCTTGTAAAAATAAAAACTTGGGGGCTACAATATCTTTTTTGTGGAAAAAAAAAATATTTTTTATTTTCACGGCTCTGCATTATAAACTTCTGTGAAGCACTTGGGCATTCAAGGTTCTCACCACACATCTAGATAAGTTCCATGGGGGGTCTAGTTTCCAAAATGGGGTCACTTGTGGGGGATTTCTACTGTTTAGGCACATCAGGGGCTCTCCAAACGCGACATGGCGTCCGATCTCAATTCCAGCCAATTCTACATTGAAAAAGTAAAACGGCACTCCTTCTCTTCCAAGCTCTGCGGTGCGCCCTAACAGTGGTTTACCCCCACATATTGGGTATCAGCGTACTCAGGAGAAATTGCACAACAACTTTTGTGGTCTAATTTCTCCTGTTACCCTTGTGAAAATAAAAATTTGTGGGCAAAAAGATCATTTTTGTAGAAAAAATGCGATTTTTTTTTTCACGGCTCTACGTTATAAACTTCTGTGAAGCACATGGGGGTTCAAAGTGCTCGCCACACATCTAGATAAGTTCCTTAAGGGGTCTAGTTTCCAAAATGGTGTCACTTGTGGGGGGTTTCCACTGTTTAGGCACATCAGGGGCTCTCCAAACGCGACATGGCGTCCAATCTCAATTCCAGCCAATTCTACATTGAAAAAGTAAAACGGCGCTCCTTCACTTCCAAGCTCTGCGGTGCGCCCAAACAGTGGTTTACCCTCACATATGGGGTATCGACGTATTCAGGAGAAATCGCACAACAACTTTTGTGGTCTAATTTCTCCTGTTACCCTTGTGAAAATAAGAATTTGTGGGCAAAAAGATCATTTTTGTGTAAACAAAAGCGATTTTTTTATTTTCACGGCTCTACGTTATAAACTTCTGTGAAGCACTTGGGGGTTCAAAGTGCTCACCACACATCTAGATAAGTTCCTTAAGGGGTCTAGTTTCCAAAATGGTGTCACTTGTGGGGGGTTTCCACTGTTTAGGCACATCAGGGGCTCTCCAAACGCGACATGGCATCCAATCTCAATTCCAGCCAATTCAACATTGAAAAAGTAAAACGGCGCTCCTTCACTTCTAAGTTCTGCGGTGCGCCCTAACAGTGGTTTACCCCCACATATGGGGTATTGGAGTATTCAGGAGAAATTGCATAACAAAATTTATGGTTACATTTCTGTTTTTACACTTGTGAAAATAAAAAAAATGGTTCTGAATTAAGATGTTTGCAAAAAAAAGTTAAATGTTCATTTTTTCCTTCCACATTGTTTCAGTTCCTGTGAAGCACGTAAAGGGTTAATAAACTTCTTGAATGTGGTTTTGAGAACCTTGAGGGGTGTAGTTTTTAGAATGGTGTCACACTTCATTATTTTCTATCATATAGACCCCTCAAAATGACTTCAAATGTGATGTGGTCCCTAAAAAAAAATGGTGTTGTAAAAATGAGAAATTGCTGGTCAACTTTTAACCCTTATAACTCCCTAACAAAAAAAAATTTTGTTTCCAAAATTGTGCTGATGTAAAGTAGACATGTGGGAAATGTTATTTATTAACTATTTTTTGTGACATATCTCTCTGATTTAAGGGCATAAAAATACAAAGTTTGAAAATTGCAAAATTTTAAAAATTTTCGCCATATTTCCGTTTTTTTCATAAATAATCGCAAGTAATATTGAAGAAATGTTACCAGTAACATGAAGTACAATATGTCACGAAAAAACAATCTCAGAATCAGCGGGATCCGTTGAAGCGTTCCAGAGTTATAACCTCATAAAGTGACAGTGGTCAGAATTGCAAAAATTGGCTCGGTCATTAAGTACCAAATTGGCTCTGTCACTAAGGGGTTAAACCACCAGATCATTACACGTATCATAACACATAGGACCTTATGAATTGTCCCAGGCCGAGTGTATAGATTGAGAAGAGTAATGGTCCTAGGATAGAGCCTTGGGGGACTCCAACAGAGAGGGGGCGAGATGAAGAGGTATCAAACGCTTTGGAAAAGCAAAGATATACCACATCGGTTCACTTTTAGAGCCTTTTTTATATATTGGTACCACATTTGCTATGCGCCAGTCCTGTGGAACAGACCCCATCACTATAAAGTCTCTAAATATAAGAAATAATGGTTTGTCTATTACATTACTTAGTTCTCTTAGTACTCGTGGGTGTATGCAATGTGGACCCGGAGATTTATCTATTTTAATCTTATTTAGCCAGTTTTGCACCTCTTCTTTTTTTAGATTTGTGACCCTCAATATAGGGTTTTCTTTGTCTCTGCGCATTTCACTTACCATTTTATTTTCCATCGTGAATAACGTGGAGAAGAAGGTGTTTAAAATGTTAGCTTTCTCCTCGTCTTCTCCTGTGCTTTTCTGTATCCTTTTTGGGAGGTTTGATATTTCCCATTTTATCTGTATTCTTATTTCTGAGGACATTGTCCCAGTCAACCAGATTAAGGGCATCTCTAAGCTGGTCAAACTTTGCCTTCCTAAAGTTCAGTGTTTTTGTGACCCTCTGACAAGTCCCCCTAGTGAAAGACCATTAAAACTTTACAATATTCTTGTTGCAATTGTCTAGAACCCTGGCAAACTGCAGATTTGTTATTCTGTCAGGTCTATTAGATGGTATTATGTCTAAAAGTGCTGCTCCTCTAGTTGGATTCTGCACCAATTGTGAAAGATAATTTTTCTTTGTTATTAGCAGAAGCCTGTTGCCTTTATGGGTTTCACAGGTGTCTGTTTCCAAGTTAATTCAGAAGAAGTCCGTAGGCACTACCATGATCATGCTGCTCAAGTAGGTGCCCAAGCCGTACAATATTAGAGATAAACTTGGCACACACGTCGTGAGATGCAGTGAAAAACTAATAGAAGCAAAGTACATAGAGTAGACGTTTCGATCACTTTCAAACCTTCATCAATGTACCTCACTTTGAGCTTACAGTTTTTTGGGGTCACAAAGGGTAAAATACCACACTTGTAATAAGACAGCAGCCTTAGTTAAGGCCGTATCAGGCACCAATGACAGAGGTAACGGACACGGTATCCACCGCTAGTCCAGTGCAGATACCTGATAAACGCCAGGGGTGCCGGGTGTCGGACCCTGACCAATCAGACATTTATGACCTACCCTGAATATAGTTCATCAATGATAAGGCTGTGGACAATCTCTTTAATACCACCGGTATGCTTAAATTTTTTTCCATCAATTTTCTTAGAATGAGAATGGTAGAATAAATTATGTTTTAAATTAATGGATCCATATTGTAGTTGCTATTGTAACTGCAATTGTTTTACCATATTTCAAATCATTTTCTGAATATCTAAAAAATCAAGCATTTTTTATTAAACATTAACTCACAACTGTGAAAAGTCCTATGCTAGTTCAGTAATTAAAGTCTCAGAAATCATTCAGAATTAGAATGTTATGACTTTATAATTAGTATTTTTGCTTCAGGTCTAGATTTGCATATTATTTAATAAAGGCTCATAGTCTTTTTCATATCTTAAATTAATCTAATGTCTGCTTCCCGCTTACCTTTCAGATTATAAGCCATTGTGGGCAGAGCACTTTTTTCTGCCTTACTTGTCTGTCACTCATTTAGTCTTTTTCATTGCGCTTTTTGTCTATGCTATGTTATTGTAATAGTATGCAGGTACTGAGTATGTCACCACGGAATAGAGAGACCAACAGTTGAGGGGTTTAATAACAGGAATCAGGTTCTCCTTGCAGGGAGGAAGCAATGGAATATAATTAGCAATAAAACAGTGCAAAAATATGGGAGTCAAACAGTGTAACAGAAGTAAGCAGGATTTCTTGAGAAAAGAACACATATCAGTCTGATGAGGACTTGCTTGAAGGGTCATCTTCTCCAACGTAGGTGCCGAGAAACAGCAGCACTTGTCGTCCCTCTGTTGTCCGTGGGCTGAGTAGTCTCTAGGAACCCGCTGCCTGGGGTTTCGGGAGTTAAAGTGATATGCACAGGCTCTGAGTCTTTAGCTTTTACAGCACAGCCTATCCCGGGAAAACGATGGTCAGTTTATTATTAAGTCTCTCACAAGGAATCAGGGGCTCTGCACTTTTAAGTCTCTCACCAGGAAACAGGGGCTCTGCACTGATACCATGGGTACCAGGGGTCACAGTCTCTGTACTGATACCGCGGGTACCAGGGGGTCATAGTCTCTACACGAGCCAATGTCTCTTCACAGGTCTCAAAGTTGCCCTCCCGAGTCACAGAAGACTCTGTTTTTATGTACTCACAAGATGCAGTCTTTCTGGGCAATCTCCCTGTATTTGTCCTCTGACCGGGAGCTCTCTCTCTCTCCTGGAGCGCAACTGCACCCTCCTTTGACCGCTGCTCACACTGCTCTGTTCCTTGCGCGCGTTCCTTTCCCGCTCTCTGCCCGGCTTCCTTCCTGCCCCAGTCTCTAAGTCTGTCCCCTTGGGAACCTGTAGCACAGTTCAATGGTTCCAGGCACAGAGCTGAGAAGGTAACCGCCCCCGGACTCTTCTTGTGCTTCACCTCCTTACATTCCCCCACTCTTTCTGCTCGCCTTTCCACGGGTGAGATTTTCAGGAGTTCCTGTTGGCAATCTTCCAGTCCTTGCACAATCTGCTGCCAGATGAACTCGTTCTGATTGTAGGGGGTACACCAGCCATTGAACGTTCAGAGCGTCTCAAATCAGCAGGGGGGGTGGTGTCAACTGCTGTGGGAGGAGTCGAGGTTTCCTCCGATACGTTGGTAGTTTCAGGCACCAGCTCTGTTTCTGGGATACCTGGGATAGATTGGGAGTCTTCCTCATCTTCCACATCTACATTGATAACTGGCGCAGCCGGTGGGGGTGCTGGAGCCAATTGGACTGATTCAGGATCTCGAGACAAACAGGGACGCAATATATTCCTTAGCAGTGTGCGGGTGAGAGTCCCCTCTTCCATTTCGGGATGGACCTCATAAACAGGACCCCCGTTGCCGAGCCGCCGCTTCACTCAGTACAGCCTTTTCTCCTACCGGTACTCTAGTTTGTTGTGTGTGCGCTTTTCCCTCACTAAGACTCGGTCTCCAGGCCGACGACGATGTTCTTGGATCCAGGAGTACACCCCCGTCCGTGGGTAGTCCTCCTTGGGTTCCAGCTCCAGCTCTGCCAGCCCCTTCCCGAGTCGGCCAAAGAACAAAGAGTAGGGGGTGAATCCGGTGGTGCTGTGTTTCTGATTGTTATATGCCCACACCAATTCAGGGACGGACTCAGTCCACTTTGCCTTCTGGTCCTCTTCCAGGGTCCTCAGCATTTGAATCAGAGTGTGGTTAAATCTTTCACAAGCCCATTCCCCTGTGGATGATAAAGGGTATTCTGGGACTTATCAATTTTGTACAGCTGGTGCAGCTCCTCCATCACTCTTCCGAGGAAGCAGGCCCCTTGATCAGAATGGATGTGCTTGGGACACCCGCACACCTGTATGAAGTGTTTGCAAATTGTGTGAGCAGCAGACTCGGCTGTCTGGTCCCACGTGGGCATCACTACGGCAAATTTAGTAAACTTGTCTATCACCACTAAACAATGCTCATAGCCTTGGTGTGCTGGTCCAATTGTCAAGCAATCTATTGCCAGTAGGTCCATGGGGCCAGAAGATCTCACCGTCTCTGTGGGGGCTCGTTGTTCTGGTGGTTTGACCTGCTCACAACTTCTGCATAGCTGACATACTTTCTCCACAATGTTCCTTAAGTTGGGATGATAAAATAGGTGCTGTAACCACTGGAAAGTTTTTTCTGGCCCAAAGTGTGCTCCTTTCTCATGTGCTTCCTTATCCACCTGTTCTATCAAGGACGAGGGAATCACCATCTGCCTTACAAGACTGAGTTCTGTTTGCAGGAGTACCTTCCAGTACAGGATACCATCCCACAAGTGGAGCCTCTTCCACTGGCGTAGTATATTCAGAGTTGAGCGACTTTTCCTTTTTTTAGGATCGAGTCGGGTTTCGACTCGGGTTTCGAGTCGGGTTTCGACTGAAATCGGACGATAGTTTCGAAAAGCCGGTGGCCGACCGAAACACGAAACCCAATGCAAGTCAATGGGGAATCAAAGTCGGCAGTGAGTGGAGGACAGGAAAACACCTACAGTGCCCATTTTAATGCCAAAAACATCAAGTCTTATTTCTTAAGCTTGTCAATCTTAATTTACTTTATAATAATAGTTAGGCATTGAAAACAGGGGGTCATTTGGCTAAAGTTGTGGGGGGGTAGGGCTGGCTCAAGATTTTCATGGGCCCAGGAAATGAGGAATACATCACGGCGGTGGAGCAGGGAGAGGTAAGTATTTCAACTTTGCAAGTGCTGTGATCCTGAGCAAGCAGGGGGGGGGCCACTAGTTGGCACTTGGCACTGGCACAGGGCCCCTAATAGTATGGCGGTGTGTTTGACGGCGGGTCGCGCCTCCCACTGCCAGAGACACTTTTGCGTACTATGAGGGGCCCTGTGCCAGTGACGTCACCAACGAATATGCCCCCCCACCTGATGAAGGAACCTGCACTTTCTTCTGCACCTTCCTCTTTGTCCCCTTGTAAGCTGGTATAGTATGAGGGAAGGGGAACCTGACTTTCAGCAGGGTGAGATTCAGGCTGTGTAGAGTGCAAGGGGAATGGAGTGGTCTGGGTCAATGTACCAGCAGACTCATCTAGCAGTGGCTGGCAATAAGCAGGATGAGGAGGAAACACAGACATAGGCCCAAATAATAAAGTAGGCTAAATGCAGTTCAAAATTGGTAACGGGACTAAACAGGCGGCATAGCTTTGTTCAGTGGAGGACAACTGTAATGAGCGGCGCAGACACAGTTAGTAGGCCCAAAATTAAAAAGTAGGCTAAAAGCAGTTCAAAATTGGTAACAGGACTAAACAGGCGACATAGCTTTGTTAAGTGGAGGACAAATGTAATGAGTGGCGCAGACACAGGTAGTAGGCCCAAAATATAAAAGTAGGCTAAATTCAGTTGAAAATTAGTAACAGGACTAAACAGGCGGCACAGCTTTGTTCTGTGGAGGACAATTATAAAGAGTGGCGCAGACACAGGTAGTAGGCCCAAAATACAAAAGTAGGCTAAAAGCAGTTCAAAATTGGTAACAGGACTAAACAGTCAGCATAGCTTTGTTCTGTGGAGGACAATTGTAATGAGTGGTGCAGACACAGGTAGTAGGCCTAAAATAAAAAAGTAGGCTAAATTCAGTTCAAAATTGGTAACAGGACTAAACAGGCGGCATAGCTTTGTTAAGTGGAGGACAATTGTAATGAGTGGCGCAGACACAGGTAGTATGCCCCAAAAAAAAAAAATTAGGCTAAATTCAGTTCAAAATTGATAACAGGAGTAAACAGGCATTATAGCTTTGTTCTGTGGAGGACAATTGTACTGAGTGGTACAGACACAGGTAGTAGGCCCAAAATACAAAAGTAGGCTAAATTCAGTTCACAATTGGTAACAGGACTAAACAGGCGGCATAGCTTTGTTCTGTGAAGGATAATTGTAATGAGTGGCGCAGACACAGGTAGTATGCCCAAAATAAAAAATGAAACTAAATTCAGTTCAAAATTGGCAACAGGACTAAACAGGCGGCATAGCTTTGTTAAGTGGAGGACAATTGTAATGAGTGACGCAGACACAGGTAGTAGGCCCAAAATAATAAATTAGGCTAAATTCAGTTCAAAATTGGTAACATAACTTAACAAGCGGCATAGCTTTGTTAAGTGGAGGACAATTGTAATAAGTGGCGAAGAAGCAAGTAGTAGGCCCAAAATAAAAAATTAGGCTAAATTCAATTCAAAATTGGTAACATAACTTAACAGGCGGCATAGCTTTGTTCTGTGGAGGACAATTGTAATAAGTGGAGCAGACACAGGTAGTAGGCCCAAAATACAAAAGTAGGCTAAAAGCATTTCAAAATTGTTGACAGGACGAAACAGGCGGCATAGCTTTGTTCTGTGGAGGACAATTTGTAATGAGTGGCGCAGACACAGGTAGTAGGCCCAAAATACAAAAGTAGGCTAAAAGCAGTTCAAAATTGTTAACAGGACTAAACAGGCGGCACAGCTTTGTTCTGTGGAGGACAATTATAATGAGTGGTGCAGACACAGGTAGTAGGCCCAAAATACAAAAGTAGGCTAAAAGCAGTTCAAAATTGGTAACAGGACTAAAGAGGCAGCATAGCTTTGTTAAGTGGAGGACAATTGTAAAGGGTAGCGCAGACACAGGTAGTATGCCCCCCCAAAAAAAATTAGGCTAAATTCAGTTCAAAATTGTAACAGGACTAATGAGGCGGCATAGCTTTGTTAAGTGGAGGACAATTGTAAAGGGTGGCGCAGACACAGGTAGTATGCCCCCCCAAAAAATTAGGCTACATTCAGTTCAAAATTGTAACAGGAATAAAGAGGCGGCATAGCTTTGTTAAGTGGAGGACAATTGTAAAGGGTGGCGCAGACACAGGTAGTATGCCCCCCCAAAAAATTAGGCTAAATTCAGTTCAAAATTGTAACAGGACTAAAGAGGTGGCATAGCTTTCTTAAGTGGAGGACAATTGTAATGAGTGGTGCAGACACAGGTAGTAGGCCCAAAATACCAAAGTAGGCTAACAGCAGTTCAAAATTGGTAACAGGACTAAACAGACGGCATAGCTGTGTTCTGTGGAGGATAATTGTATTGAGTGGCGCAGACACAGGTAGTAGGCCCAAAATAAAAAAGTAGGCTAAATTCAGTTCAAAATTGGTAACGGGACTAAACAGGAGGCATAGCTTTGTTAAGTGGAGGACAATTGTAATAAGTGGCGCAGACACAAGTAGTAGGCCCAAAATAAAAAATTAGGCTAAATTCAGTTCAAAATTGGTAACATAACTTAACAGGCGGCATAGCTTTGTTCTGTGGAGGACAATTGTAATGAGTGGCGCAGACACAGGTAGTAGGCCCAAAATACAAAAGTAGGCTAAAAGCAGTTCAAAATTGTTAACAGGACTAAACAGGTGGCATAGCTTTGTTCTGTGGAGGACAATTATAATGAGTGGTGCAGACACAGGTAGTAGGCCCAAAATATAAAAGTAGGCTAAAAGCAGTTCAAAATTGTTAACAGGAGTAAACAGGCATTATAGCTTTGTTCTGTGGAGGACAATTGTAATGAGTGGTACAGACACAGGTAGTAGGCCCAAAATACAAAAGTAGGCTAAATTCAGTTCACAATTGGTAACAGGACTAAACAGGCGGCATAACTTTGTTCTGCGGAGGATAATTGTAATGAGTGGCGCAGACACAGTTAGCAGGCCCAAAATAAAAAGTAGGCTAAATTTAGTTCAAAATTGGTAACAGGACTAAACAGGCGGCATAGCTTTGTTCTGTGGAGGACAATTGTAATGAGTGGCGCAGACACAAGTAGTAGGCCCAAAATACAAAAGTAGGCTAAAAGCAGTTCAAAATTGGTAACAGGACTAAACAGGCGGCATAGCTAGGTACTGGGGTGGGCTCCTCTTCTGAGTAGCAGTCAGTGGTAGTAGGCACAAAGTATTAACTGGTCTAAATGGAGGCCAGGGCCCCTGTATATTTTAACTATCATCTATCATTTCAACAAATTTGTATTGGCAGTGCCATTGAAGGATTTAACAGCACAGACTACACAGTGGTGGAGCAGGGAGAGGTAAGTATTCCAAGTGGTAGAGCACTGTTCGAGCTGGGGGGAAGCACTCTCTCATGGGCGGTGGTACTGGCACAGGGCCCCTCATATTACGACGATGTGTCTGACGTTGGTTGTGCACCACCATCGTCAGAGACACTTCATTGTACTTTGAGGGACCCTGTGCCAATGCCGTCGCCCAAGAGAGGGTGCACCCACCTGTCCAGGCAAACAGCACTCGCACGGGTGCTTGCGCCAGGTGGTGACCACAGCCCTGTTGGGGGAGTCAGCCCATTTAGGGAGGTATAAAAATGGCCTTTGGTGGACATTCAGCAGCTGCAAATGGAAGAATTGGAGAAGTCAGTAAGAGGAGGCCAAAAGCAAGACATTTTTCAGGCAAGCTACGTGTCAGCAGGAGAAGGTGGGACAAAATAATTTGAAATTCATGATTGGTTCATTTTAATGAAGGATAGATCATCAACATTCTTGGTAGCCAGATGTCTCCTTTTTTCGGTCAGTATTGAACCAGCAGCATTGAAGACTCTTTCTGATAGCACACTAGAAGCAGGGCAAGCGAGCTCCTGTAATGCATATTCTGCCAATTCAGGCCAGGTGTCTATTTTAGATGCCCAGTAGTCAAAGGGGAATGACCTGCGAGGGGGAACATTGATAAGGGATGAAAAGTAGTTCGTAACCATACTGGACAAATGCTGTCTCCTGTCACTTTGAATCGATGCAGAAGTACCTGTCGAGTCAGCGGTCATTGCGAAATCACTCCACAACCTGGTCATAAAACCCCTCTGTCCAATGTCACTTCGGATTTGTGCACCTCTAACACCTCTGCCATGTTGCCCCCTACGGCTCGTGTGAGAACCATCACCGCCGCTGTGTGCTGGGAATGCCTGAACCAAACGGTCTATAAGAGTTGCTTGTTAGGTAGCCAATTTTTGCTCAAGGTTCTCATGTGGCATGATATTTTGTAATTTTCCTTTATATCATGGATCCAGGAGGCAGGCCATCCAGTAATCGTCATCCGTCATCATTTTGATAATGCGGGGGTCCCTTTTTAGGATACGCAAGGCATACTCAGCCATGTGGGTCAATGTTCTAGGTGTCAATTCACTGCTTGTGCTGGGTTGAGGAGCAATTTCTTGCAAATCAACATAACTTGTGTCCCGCAAAAACCCTGTACCTGACCTTGCAACGCCACCAGTTTCTATTTCCCCCTGAGAAGCATCCTCCTCTCATAAATATTCATCCCCATCATCCTCCTCCTCCTCCTTGTCAGCCACCTCGTCCAGGAGAGTTCCCTGAGCAGACAATGGCTGGCTGTAGTCAAGGTTTCCCTCCTTCTTGGCTGAAGACGCCAGCTCCTTAATGTGCGAGAAACTTTGCATCAGCAGACACATTAGTGGGATGCTCATGCTTATGATGGCGTCATCTGCACTTACCAGCCGTGTGCATTCCTCAAAACACTGAAGGACTTGACGGAGGTCTTGGAGCTTCGACCACTGCACACCAGACAACTCCATGTCTGCCATCCAACTGCCTGCCCGTGTATGTGTATCCTCCCACAAATAAATTACAGCACGCCTCTGTTCGCACAGCCTCTGAACCATGTGCAGTGTGAAGTTCCACCTTGTTGCAACGTCGATTATTAGGCAGTGCTGGGGAAGATTCAGCGATTGCTGATGGTTAAGCATACGGCTGGAGTGTACGGACGACCGGTGGATGTGCGAGCAAAGTCTGCGCACCTTCAGGAACAGGGCTGGTAAATCTGGGTAATTCTTGAGGAAGCACTGCACCACCAGGTTCAATGTGTGAGCCAGGCAAGGTATGTGTTTAAGTTCTGAAAGGGCTATGGCAGCCATAAAATTCCTTCCGTTATCACTGACTACCTTGCCTGCCTCAAGATGTACACTGCCCAGCCATAACTGAGTTTTTTGCAGCTAGTACTCGGCCAGTACATCCGCGGTGTGTCTGTTGTCACCCAAACGCTTCATTTGTAGCACAGCCTGCTGACGCTTACCACTAGCTGTTCGATAATGGGACACCTCGTGTGCAACACTGGCAGCTGCGGATGGAGTGGTCATGCGACTGTGCTCTGTGGATGAGCTTTCGCTTCTGGAGGAGGAGGAGGATGAGGGGGCACGAACGCCTACAGCCAACTGTTTCCTAGACCATGGGTTAGGCAGAACTGTCCCACTATGGCTGTCCCCTGTGGACCCTGCATCCACCACATTAACCCAGTGTGCCGTGATGGAAACGTAACGTCCCTGGCCATGGCTACTGGTCCATGCATCTGTTATGAGGTGTACCTTTCTACTGACTGATTGCCTCAGTGCATGGACAATGTGGTCTTTGACGTGCTGGTAGAGGGCTGGGATGGCTTTTCTCGCAAAGAAGTGTCGACTGGGTAGGTCATTGCAACGTACTGTGTAGGCCATCTGGGCTTTGAAAGCTTTGCTTTCAACCAACCAGTAGGGCATCATCTCTAACGAGATTAGTCTAGCAATGTGGGCGTTAAAACCCTGTGTACGCGGATGAGAGGTTGAGTACATTTTTTTCCTAATGAGAGTCTCTTGTAGGGTGAGCTGGACTGGAGAGGTGCATATGGTGGAACTAGCGGTGGTGTTAGTGGTTGACATGGCGGATTGAGAGAGGGTTGATGATGGTATTCTCGATGTTGGCCTACATACAGTGTTTCCTACCAAGAACCTTGTGATTCCCTGACTGCTTTGGCCTTGCGACTATACCTCCACATTTTCTGTTGGTGGTGTCCTAACCGGTGGGTTTACAGTGAGGGAAGCAATGTAGCGTTGCTGACTACCTTCATTTTGAGCAGGTGCACCAATGGTACGGGACATTTGGTAGTTAGTCCAGGCTTGCAAGTGCATGCTGGTTAAATGTCTAAGCATGCACGTTGTATTTAAATTTTGAAGACTCTTCCCTCTGCTAAAGGTCTTTGAGCATTTTTACAGATAACGTTTGACTGATCATTCGGATCTTGGTTAAAAAATTGCCACACTACACTCTTCCTACTATGGAATACCTTTTCAGGCATTGCACGCTGTGCTACTTTCACTGGATGGCCACTCTGTCCTAAAATAGTTTTTGTTTTTGACAAACGTTTTTGGCCTGATTCGGGCCTGCCAGATGACAGCTGTTGCGATGTAGATGGCTGCTGCGGATCCTCCTCCTCCACTTCTGAGCTACTGGCAGTGGCACCCACTTCCCCCAATGGCTGTCAATCTGGGTCAACAACTGGGTCATCTATCACCTCCTCTTCAATGTCATGTGCACCTTCCTCTGTGTCACCGTGTAAGGTGCTATAGCGTTCATGACGGGGCACCATAGTCTCATCAGGGTCAGATTCTGGCTCAGTACACTGAGAGGGCAATGTAGTGATCTGAGTCAATGGAACAGCATTATAATCTAGCTGTGGCTGTGCATCAGTGCACTCCATGTCCGATTCATCTTGTAATGGGCAGTTAACAATTTCCCATTCTAACCCAGGCACGGTATGTGTAAAGAGCTCCATGGAGTAACCTGTAGTGTCGCCTGACGCATCCTTCACTTTTTTTTTGGGTGAAGGACACAAGGAAACATCTTGTTCCTGACCGGGAGCATCCAGTGACGACTCGCTGCTTTTATATTTGGAACTTTCTGAAGAGGAGGCGAAGGAAAGCCAAAACTTTTTCCTGTTGCTCCGGCTTTAAAAGCCGTTTTCCAACTCCCAGTTAAGGGAGCCTTCGAGGCCTTGTGTAGCCAGACGATGACGCTGGCTCAACACCTCCAGCCTTAGGTGCTATTGTGCTTTTGCCACTACCACCAGATGTACCACCACCACCATCAGTACTAGCTCGCAACCACCGCCCACGGCCTCTTCCACCTGGCTTCCTGATTTTTTGGATATTCTAACCAAAATAACAACTGTTATATGGTACTCTAAGACAAGGTAGAAGGTGTATATACATGTGTTGAGATTTTAAATCTCCCTTTTTTTTGGGGGGAGACTGAACAAAAAATCATGCCCTGTGCAAAAACAACACAATGCAAGTGTCTGAAAGTGGCTGGCTGATATATGACAAACTAACAGAACGGAAGTATATCCACTTTGTGAGAATTTGAATCTTCCCTTTTTTTTGGGAGACTGAACCACTACTTAGGCCCAGTGTATATAACAACGCAATCTAAGTGGCAGAAAGTGGCTGGCTGATATACGACAAACTAACAGGACTATTGTTGAGCGTTCCGATACTGCAAATATCGGGTATCGGCTGATATTCACTGTATCGGAATTCCGATACCGAGTTCCGATATTTTTGCGATATTGGAAATCGAAATCGGAAGTTTCTATAGTGCAATTATGCAGTATAAGAAAGGGTGGGCAGTGCGTGGGCGGAGACTGGGTGTGTGTGTGTGGGCGGTGTCTGTGCGTGACCGTGGGGCTCTCTGCGTGTGTGCCGGGGCTCTATGTGGCGTGTGGGGTCTCTGTGTGGAGTGCGGGGTCTCTGTGCGGCGGGCGGGGTGTCTCTGTGGTGGGCGGGCTCTCTGTGCGGTGGGCAGGGTCTCTGTAAAGCGTGCGGCGGTCTCTGCGGGGCGGGGTGGGCGGGGTGTCTCTGCGGCGGGCAGGGTCTTTGTGCGGTGGGCGGGGTCTCTGTGTGGCGGGCAAGGTCTCTGCGGGGCATGCGGGGGTCTCTGCGGGGCATGTGGGGGTCTCTGCGTGGTGTCTGTGCGGGGTCTCAATGTGGGCATCATCCGATGGGACTACAAGTCGCATCGGACGATGCCTACTACACTGACAGTGATTGACACATTAGCCAATGATGGGACAGTAGTAGTCCCATCATCCGGCTAACGTGTTGAATGGAAAAAAAATAAATCGGGTCAGCTTTTATGAAACCCGACTTTGCCGAAAGTCGGCGATTTTTTAATTTGTCCGATCCATTTCGCTCAACCCTAGCAAGGACTCCTGCTCAAACAAACACTTCTCCAACTTGGTGTAGAGGGCGTTTGCCCGTAGGAGGTCGAAAACTTTGCAAACATCTCTCCGGAGGGAATCCAAATCTGGAGAGTAGATGAGAATATCATCCAGACAGACTACCACCGAGGAGGAGAGCATATCCTGAAAGATATCGTTCACAAAGTCACAAAGGAAAACGGCTGGGCATTACAGAGCCCGAAGGAAATCAAAAGTTATTCATAGTTCCCATCCCTGGTGTTAAAAGCCGTCTTCCATTCGTCCCCCTCATGGATGTGAATCAGGTTTTAAGCACCCCGCAGATCTAGTTTAGTAAATACCCTAGCTCCCTGTAGCATATCGAAGAGCTCAGATATCAGGGGAAAAGTGTATTTATTCTTAATGGTGATGGCGTTAAAACCCCTGTAGTCTATGCATGGACATAGTTCTCCGTTCTTCTTCTGCACGAAGAAGAGCCCCGCCCCTGCAGGTGACACTGACTTTCTAATGAACCCTCTTGCCAAATTCTTCTGAATGTATTGAGTCATTGCTTCCGTCTCTGGGAGCGATAGGGGGTAGACCCGACCCCGGGGAGGCTCTGCCCCAGGCCAGAGATCAATAGGACAGTCATAGGGGCGGTGAGGCGGAAGGGTCTCCGCAGCCCTCTCGGAGAAAATGTTCACATAGGACCAATAGCACTTGGGAAGAGAAGAAAGATCTGTGGGTACCTCTGTAGTGGCAACCTGAACGCACTACCTCAGACATCTGCCCTCGCAAGATTATCTCCATTCCAAAATTTTCCCTGAGGACCACTCTATATGAGGGGAGTGGTAACATAGCCAGGGTATCCCTAGCAGGATCTCGTCTATTCCCTCGGGAATGACAAGAAGGGAAATAATCTCCTGGTGGGATCGAGATATAGATAACGTAAATGGGATGGTCTGGTGTGTTATTTGTGAGGGCAGTGTCGACCCATTCACCACCATTCACAGTCACCGGCTTGGCGAGCATCACCAGGGGTATTGCATGGCGTTGGGTGAAGACAGAGGACATAAAATTCCCCTCAGCCCCAGAATCCACATAAAGCTTGACTGTAAGAATGGATGAGCCTAAAGTGATTTTTCCTTTAAGGCACAGTTTGGAGGAAAACGCCGCTGTGTCTAGTGAACCTCCTCCTACAGCTACTAGACACAGTCGTTTCCCGACCGCTGGGGACATTTCTTGGCATAATGTCCTAACTGCTGGCAGACATTACAGACCGCGGGTATTCGAGCGGCCAGGGCCTTAGGTCCCGCACGAGAAACCTCCATAGCCTCATGGGACTCGGACGCCTGAACAGGAGATTCCAGAGACCAGGCGAAGGTACGAGCCAACCGGAACCTCTGCCTACACTTGGCTCGCTCCAACCTATGTTTGTCCATTAAAGGGCGCCCTTCACATGGTCAGCCAGTACCTTCCAGAACACCGGGATAAGGACTTTATCCGGCCACTCCAGCTCAGATGCCAAAGTCCGGAAGTGGATGGGGAATTGACTGAGCATGGATGAACCCTATGTCAATGTTGGAGCACCATATCATGGGTGACATGAGGTCCCATAAAGACCTGTTTCAGAGAGTCCAGGAAGCGAGGAGCACTCTGCACCACATGATCATCACGCTCCCACAGCGGCGTTGCCCACTCCAATGCGCTGCCCGACAGGAGGGATACAATAAATTCCACTTTAGCCTATTCCATGGGAAAATGTGCAGCCAGGAGCTCTAGATAAAGAGCACACTGGCTCACGAATTCCCGACACAGCTTACTGTCACCAGCAAACTTGCCTGGTAACAGGAGACGTGATAATGTCGGAGCAGGGGTGGCAGTGGACAAACTGGCTGCAGCTACGCTAGCAGAATGAACAGTGACTGCAGTGACATCCACGGCTGAAGTTGTGCCTTCAATAGCCGCCAACCTACCCTCCAGCAGCTGGATGTACTGTTGTAGACGCTGATCGTCCGTCACTTTTTTCCGCCTTACCTGTCTGTCACTCATTTAGTCTTTTTCATTGCGCTTTTTGTCTATGCTATGTTATTGTAATAGTATGCAGGTACTGAGTATGTCACCACGGAATAGAGAGACCAACAGTTGAGGGGTTTAATAACAGGAATCAGGTTCTCCTTGTAGGGAGGAAGCAATGGAATATAGCTAGCAATAAAACAGTGCAAAAATATGGGAGTCAAACGGTGTAACAGAAGTAAGCAGGATTTCTTGAGAAAAGAACCCTTATCAGTCTGATGAGGACATGCTTGAAGGGTCATCTTCTCCAACGTAGGTGCCGAGAAACAGCAGCACTTGTCGTCCCTCTGTTGTCCGTGGGCTGAGTAGTCTCTAGGAACCCGCTGCCTGGGGTTTCGGGAGTTAATGTGATATGCACAGGCTCTGAGTCTTTAGCTTTTACAGCACAGCCTATCCCGGGAAAACGATGGTCAGTTTATTATTAAGTCTCTCACAAGACACAGAAGACTCTGTTTTCATGTACTCACAAGATGCAGTCTTTCTGGGCAATCTCCCTGTTTTTGTCCTCTGACCGGGAGCTCTCTCTCTCTCCTGGAGCGCAACTGCACCCTCCTTTGACCGCTGCTCACACTGCTCACACTGCTCTGTTCCTTGCGCGCGTTCCTTTCCCGCTCTCTGCCCGGCTTCCTTCCTGCCCCAGTCTCTAAGTCTGCCCCCTTGGGAACCTGTAGCACAGTTCAATGGTTCCAGGCACAGAGCTGAGAAGGTAACCGTCCCCGGACTCTTCTTGTGCTTCACCTCCTTACATTCCCCCACTCTTTCTGCTCGCCTTTCCAAGGGTGAGATTTTCAGGAGTTCCTGTTGGCAATCTTCCAGTCCTTGCACAATCTGCTGCCAGATGAACTCGTTCTGATTGTAGGGGGTACACCAGCCATTGAACGTTCAGAGCGTCTCAAATCAGCAGGGGGGGTGGTGTCAACTACTGTGGGAGGAGTCGAGGTTTCCTCCGATACGTTGGTAGTTTCAGGCACCAGCTCTGTTTCTGGGATACCTGGGATAGATTGGGAGTCTTCCTCATCTTCCACATCTACATTGATCACTGGCGCAGCCGGTGGGGGTGCTGGAGCCAATTGGACTGATTCAGGATCTCGAGACAAACAGGGACGCAATATATTCCTTAGCAGTGTGCGGGTGAGAGTCCCCTCTTCCATTTCGGGATGGACCTCATAAACAGGACCCCCGTTGCCGAGCCGCCGCTTCACTCAGTACGGCCTTTTCTCCTACCGGTACTCTAGTTTGTTGTGTGTGCGCTTTTCCCTCACTAAGACTCGGTCTCCAGGCCGACGACGATGTTCTTGGACCCAGGAGTACACCCCCGTCCATGGGTAGTCCTCCTTGGGTTCAAGCTCCAGCTCTGCCAGCCCCTTCCCGAGTCGGCCAAAGAACAAAGAGTAGGGGGTGAATCCGGTGGTGCTGTGTTTCTGATTGTTATATGCCCACACCAATTCAGGGATGGACTCAGTCCACTTTGCCTTCTGGTCCTCTTCCAGGGTCCTCAGCATTTGAATCAGAGTGTGGTTAAATCTTTCACAAGCCCATTCCCCTGTGGATGATAAAGAGTATTCTGGGACTTATCAATTTTGTACAGCTGGTGCAGCTCCTCCATCACTCTTCCGAGGAAGCAGGCCCCTTGATCAGAATGGATGTGCTTGGGACACCCGCACACCTGTATGAAGTGTTTGCAAATTGTGTGAGCAGCAGACTTGGCTGTCTGGTCCCACGTGGGCATCAGTACGGCAAATTTAGTAAACTTGTCTATCACCACTAAACAATGCTCATAGCCTTGGTGTGCTGGTCCAATTGTCAAGCAATCTATTGCCAGTAGGTCCATGGGGCCAGAAGACCTCACCGTCTCTGTGGGGGCTCGTTGTTCTGGTGGTTTGACCAGCTCATAACTTCTGCATAGCTGACATACTTTCTCCACAATGTTCCTTAAGTTGGGATGATAAAATAGGTGCTGTAACCACTGGAAAGTTTTTTCTGGCCCAAAGTGTGCTCCTTTCTCATGTGCTTCCTTATCCACCTGTTCTATCAAGGACGAGGGAATCACCATCTGCCTTACAAGACTGAGTTCTGTTTGCAGGAGTACCTTCCAGTACAGGATACCATCCCACAAGTGGAGCCTCTTCCACTGGCGTAGTATATTCAGAGTTGAGCGACTTTTACTTTTTTTAGGATCGAGTCGGGTTTCGACTCGGGTTTCGAGTCGGGTTTCGACTGAAATCGGACGATAGTTTCGAAAAGCCGGTGGCCGACCGAAACACGAAACCCAATGCAAGTCAATGGGGAATCAAAGTCGGCAGTGAGTGGAGGACAGGAAAACACCTACAGTGCCCATTTTAATGCCAAAAACATCAAGTCTTATTTCTTAAACTTGTCAATCTTAATTTACTTTATAATAATAGTTAGGCATTGAAAACAGGGGGTCATTTGGCTAAAGTTGTGGGGGGGTAGGGCTGGCTCAAGATTTTCATGGGCCCAGGAAATGAGGAATACATCACGGCGGTGGAGCAGGGAGAGGTAAGTATTTCAACTTTGCAAGTGCTGTGATCCTGAGCAAGCAGGGGGGGGCCACTAGTTGGCACTTGGCACTGGCACAGGGCCCCTAATAGTATGGCGGTGTGTTTGACGGCGGGTCGCGCCTACCACTGCCAGAGACACTTTTGCGTACTATGAGGGGCCCTGTGCCAGTGACATCACCAACGAATATGCCCCCACACCTGATGAAGGAACCTGCACTTTCATCTGCACTTTCCTCTTTGTCCCCGTGTAAGGTGGTATAGTATGAGGGAAGGGGAACCTGACTTTCAGCAGGGTGAGATTCAGGCTGTGTAGAGTGCAAGGGGAATGGAGTGGTCTGGGTCAATGTACCAGCAGACTCATCTAGCAGTGGCTGGCAATAAGCAGGATGAGGAGGAAACACAGACATAGGCCCAAATAATAAAGTAGGCTAAATGCAGTTCAAAATTGGTAACGGGACTAAACAGGCGGCATAGCTTTGTTCAGTGGAGGACAACTGTAATGAGCGGCGCAGACACAGTTAGTAGGCCCAAAATAAAAAAGTAGGCTAAAAGCAGTTCAAAATTGGTAACAGGACTATACAGGCGACATAGCTTTGTTAAGTGGAGGACAAATGTAATGAGTGGCGCAGACACAGGTAGTAGGCCCAAAATATAAAAGTAGGCTAAATTCAGTTGAAAATTAGTAACAGGACTAAACAGGCGGCACAGCTTTGTTCTGTGGAGGACAATTATAAAGAGTGGCGCAGACACAGGTAGTAGGCCCAAAATACAAAAGTAGGCTAAAAGCAGTTCAAAATTGGTAACAGGACTAAACAGTCAGCATAGCTTTGTTCTGTGGAGGACAATTGTAATGAGTGGTGCAGACACAGGTAGTAGGCATAAAATTAAAAAGTAGGCTAAATTCAGTTCAAAATTGGTAACAGGACTAAACAGGCGGCATAGCTTTGTTAAGTGGAGGACAATTGTAATGAGTGGCGCAGGCACAGGTAGTATGCCCCCCCAAAAAATTAGGCTAAATTCAGTTCAAAATTGATAACAGGAGTAAACAGGCATTATAGCTTTGTTCTGTGGAGGACAATTGTAATGAGTGGTACAGACACAGGTAGTAGGCCCAAAATACAAAAGTAGGCTAAATTCAGTTCACAATTGGTAACAGGACTAAACAGGTGGCATAGCATTGTTCTGTGAAGGATAATTGTAATGAGTGGCGCAGACACAGGTAGTATGCCCAAAATAAAAAATGAAACTAAATTCAGTTCAAAATTGGTAACAGGACTAAACAGGCGGCATAGCTTTGTTAAGTGGAGGACAATTGTAATGAGTGACGCAGACACAGGTAGTATGCCCAAAATAATAAATTAGGCTAAATTCAGTTCAAAATTGGTAACATAACTTATCAAGCGGCATAGCTTTGTTAAGTGAAGGACAATTGTAATATGTGGCGAAGACGCAAGTAGTAGGCCCAAAATAAAAAATTAGGCTAAATTCAATTCAAAATTGGTAACATAACTTAACAGGCTTCATAGCTTTGTTCTGTGGAGGACAATTGTAATGAGTGGCGCAGACACAGGTAGTAGGCCCAAAATACAAAAGTAGGCTAAAAGCAGTTCAAAATTGTTGACAGGACTAAACAGGCGGCATAGCTTTGTTCTGTGGAGGACAATTAGTAATGAGTGGCGCAGACACAGGTAGTAGGCCCAAAATACAAAAGTAGGCTAAAAGCAGTTCAAAATTGTTAACAGGACTAAACAGGCGGCACAGCTTTGTTCTGTGGAGGACAATTATAATGAGTGGTGCAGATACAGGTAGTAGGCCCAAAATACAAAAGTAGGCTAAAATCAGTTCAAAATTGGTAACAGGACTAAAGAGGCAGCATAGCTTTGTTAAGTGGAGGACAATTGTAAAGGGTAGCGCAGACACAGGTAGTATGCCCCCCCAAAAAATTAGGCTAAATTCAGTTCAAAATTGTAACAGGACTAAAGAGGCGGCATAGCTTTGTTAAGTGGAGGACAATTGTAAAGGGTGGCGCAGACACAGGTAGTAGGCCCAAAATACAAAAGTCGGCTAAAAGCAGTTCAAAATTGTTAACAGGACTAAACAGGCGGCACAGCTTTGTTCTGTGGAGGACAATTATAATGAGTGGTGCAGATACAGGTAGTAGGCCCAAAATACAAAAGTAGGCTAAAAGCAGTTCAAAATTGGTAACAGGACTAAAGAGGCAGCATAGCTTTGTTAAGTGGAGGACAATTGTAAAGGGTGGCGCAGACACAGGTAGTATGCCCCTCCAAAAAATTAGGCTAAATTCAGTTCAAAATTGTAACAGGACTAATGAGGCGGCATAGCTTTGTTAAGTGGAGGACAATTGTAAAGGGTGGCGCAGACACAGGTAGTAGGCCCAAAATACCAAAGTAGGCTAACAGCAGTTCAAAATTGGTAACAGGACTTAACAGACGGCATAGCTGTGTTCTGTGGAGGATAATTGTAATGAGTGGCGCAGACACAGGTAGTAGGCCCAAAATAAAAAAGTAGGCTAAATTCAGTTCAAAATTGGTAACGGGACTAAACAGGAGGCATAGCTTTGTTAAGTGGAGGACAATTGTAAAAAGTGGCGCAGACACAAGTAGTAGGCCCAAAATAAAAAATTAGGCTAAATTCAGTTCAAAATTGGTAACATAACTTAACAGGCGGCATAGCTTTGTTCTGTGGAGGACAATTGTAATGAGTGGCGCAGACACAGGTAGTAGGCCCAAAATACAAAAGTAGGCTAAAAGCAGTTCAAAATTGTTAAGAGGACTAAACAGGTGGCATAGCTTTGTTCTGTGGAGGACAATTATAATGAGTGGTGCAGACACAGGTAGTAGGCCCAAAATATAAAAGTAGGCTAAAAGCAGTTCAAAATTGTTAACAGGAGTAAACAGGCATTATAGCTTTGTTCTGTGGAGGACAATTGTAATGAGTGGTACAGACACAGGTAGTAGGCCCAAAATACAAAAGTAGGCTAAATTCAGTTCACAATTGGTAACAGGACTAAACATGCAGCATAACTTTGTTCTGCGGAGGATAATTGTAATGAGTGGCGCAGACACAGTTAGCAGGCCCAAAATAAAAAGTAGGCTAAATTTAGTTCAAAATTGGTAACAGGACTAAACAGGCGGCATAGCTTTGTTCTGTGGAGGACAATTGTAATGAGTGGCGCAGACACAAGTAGTAGGCTCAAAATACAAAAGTAGGCTAAAAGCAGTTCAAAATTGGTAACAGGACTAAACAGGCGGCATAGCTAGGTACTGGGGTGGGCTCCTCTTCTGAGTAGCAGTCAGTGGTAGTAGGCACAAAGTATTAACTGGTCTAAATGGAGGCCAGGGCCCCTGTATATTTTAACTATCATCTATCATTTCAACAAATTTGTATTGGCAGTGCCATTGAAGGATTTAACATCACAGGCTACACAGTGGTGGAGCAGGGAGAGGTAAGTATTCCAAGTGGTAGAGCACTGTTCGAGCTGGGGGGAAACACTCTCTCATGGGCGGTGGTACTGGCACAGGGCCCCTCATATTACGACGATGTGTCTGACGTTGGTTGTGCACCACCATCATCAGAGACACTTCATTGTACTTTGAGGGACCCTGTGCCAATGCCGTCGCCCAAGAGAGGGTGCACCCACCTGTCCAGGCAAACGGCACTCGCACGGATGCTTGCGCCAGGTGGTGACCACAGCCCTGTTGGGGGAGTCAGCCCATTTAGGGAGGTATAAAAATGGCCTTTGGTGGACATTCAGCAGCTGCAAATGGAAGAATTGGAGAAGTCAGTAAGAGGAGGCCAAAAGCAAGACATTTTTCAGGCAAGCTACGTGTCAGCAGGAGAAGGTGGGACAAAATAATTTGAAATTCATGATTGGTTCATTTTAATGAAGGTTAGATCATCAACATTCTTGGTAGCCAGATGTCTCCTTTTTTCGGTCAGTATTGAACCAGCAGCATTGAAGACTCTTTCTGATAGCACACTAGAAGCAGGGCAAGCGAGCTCCTGTAATGCATATTCTGTCAATTCAGGCCAGGTGTCTATTTTAGATGCCCAGTAGTCAAAGGGGAATGACCTGCGAGGGGGAACATTGATAAGGGATGAAAAGTAGTTCGTAACCATACTGGACAAATGCTGTCTCCTGTCACTTTGAATCGATGCAGCAGTACCTGTCGAGTCAGCGGTCATTGCGAAATCACTCCACAACCTGGTCATAAAACCCCTCTGTCCAATGTCACTTCGGATTTGTGCACCTCTAACACCTCTGCCATGTTGCCCCCTACGGCTCGTGTGAGAACCATCACCGCCGCTGTGTGCTGGGAATGCCTGAACCAAACGGTCTACAAGAGTTGCTTGTTAGGTAGCCAATTTTTGCTCAAGGTTCTCATGTGGCATGATATTTTGTAATTTTCCTTTATATCGTGGATCCAGGAGGCAGGCCAACCAGTAATCGTCATCGGTCATCATTTTGATAATGCGGGGGTCCCTTTTTAGGATACGCAAGGCATACTCAGCCATGTGGGTCAATGTTCTGGGTGTCAATTCACTGCTTGTGCTGGGTTGAGGAGCAATTTCTTGCAAATCAACATAACTTGTGTCCCGCAAAAACCCTGTACCTGACCTAGCAACGCCACCAGTTTCTATTTCCCCCTGAGAAGCATCCTCCTCCCATAAATATTCATCCCCATCATCCTCCTCCTCCCCCTTGTCTGCCACCTCGTCCAGGAGAGTTCCCTGAGCAGACAATGGCTGGCTGTAGTCAAGGTTTCCCTCCTTCTTGGCTGAAGACGCCAGCTCCTTAATGTGCGACAAACTTTGCATCAGCAGACACATTAGTGGGATGCTCATGCTTATGATGGCGTCATCTGCACTTACCAGCCGTGTGCATTCCTCAAAACACTGAAGGACTTGACGGAGGTCTTGGAGCTTCGACCACTGCACACCAGACAACTCCATGTCTGCCATCCAACTGCCTGCCCGTGTATGTGTATCCTCCCACAAATTAATTACAGCACGCCTCTGTTCGCACAGCCTCTGAACCATGTGCAGTGTGAAGTTCCACCTTGTTGCAACGTCGATTATTAGGCAGTGCTGGGGAAGATTCAGCGATTGCTGATGGTTAAGCATACGGCTGGAGTGTACGGACGACCGGTGGATGTGCGAGCAAAGTCTGCGCACCTTCAGGAACAGGGCTGGTAAATCTGGGTAATTCTTGAGGAAGCACTGCACCACCAGGTTCAATGTGTGAGCCAGGCAAGGGATGTGTTTAAGTTCTGAAAGGGCTATGGCAGCCATAAATTTCCTTCCGTTATCTCTGACTACCTTGCCTGCCTCAAGATGTACACTGCCCAGCCATAACTGAGTTTGTTGCAGCTAGTACTCGGCCAGTACATCCGCGGTATGTCTGTTGTCACCCAAACACTTCATTTGTAGCACAGCCTGCTGACGCTTACCACTAGCTGTTCGATAATGGGACACCTTGTGTGCAACACTGGCAGCTGCGGATGGAGTGGTCGTGTGACTGTGCTCTGTGGATGAGCTTTCGCTTCTGGAGGAGGAGGAGGGGGCTCGAACGCCTACAGCCAACTGTTTCCTAGACCATGGGCTAGGCAGAACTGTCCCACTATGGCTGTCCCCTGTGGACCCTGCATCCACCACATTAACCCAGTGTGCCGTGATGGAAACGTAACGTCCCTGGCCATGGCTACTGGTCCATGCATCTGTTATGAGGTGTACCTTTCTACTGACTGATTGCCTCAGTGCATGGACAATGCGGTCTTTGACGTGCTGGTAGAGGGCTGGGATGGCTTTTCTCGCAAAGAAGTGTCGACTGGGTAGGTCATTGCAACGTACTGTGTAGGCCATCTGGGCATCATCTCTAACGAGATTAGTCTAGCAATGTGGGCGTTAAAACCCTGTGTACGCGGATGAGAGGTTGAGTACATTTTTTTCCTAATGAGAGTCTCTTGTAGGGTGAGCTGGACTGGAGAGGTGCATATGGTGGAACTAGCGGTGGTGTTAGTGGTTGACATGGCGGATTGAGAGAGGGTTGATGATGGTATTCTCGATGTTGGCCTACATACAGTGTTTCTTACCAAGAACCTTGTGATTCCCTGACTGCTTTGGCCTTGCGAAGATACCTCCCCATTTTCTGTTGGTGGTGTCCTAACCGGTGGGTTTACAGTGAGGGAAGCAATGTAGCGTTGCTGACTACCTTCATTTTGAGCAGGTGCACCAATGGTACGGACGTTTGGTAGTTAGTCCAGGCTTGCAAGTGCATGCTGGTTAAATGTCTAAGCATGCATGTTGTATTTAAATTTTGAAGACTTTTCCCTCTGCTAAAGGTCTTTGAGCATTTTTACAGATAACTTTTGACTGATCATTCGGATCTTGGTTAAAAAATTGCCACACTACACTCTTCCTACTATGCAATACCTTTTCAGGCATTGCACGCTGTGCTACTTTCACTGGATGGCCACGCTGTCCTAAAATAGTTTTTGTTTTTGACAAACGTTTTTGGCCTGATTCGGGCCTGCCAGATGACAGCTGTTGCGATGTAGATGGCTGCTGCGGATCCTCCTCCTCCGCTTCTGAGCTACTGGCAGTGGCACCCACTTCCCCCAATGGCTGTCAATCTGGGTCAACAACTGGGTCATCTATCACCTCCTCTTCAATGTCATGTGCACCTTCCTCTGTGTCACCGTGTAAGGTGCTATAGCGTTCATGACGGGGCACCATAGTCTCATCAGGGTCAGATTCTGGCTCAGTACACTGAGAGGGCAATGTAGTGATCTGAGTCAATGGAACAGCATTATAATCTAGCTGTGGCTGTGCATCAGTGCACTCCATGTCCGATTCATCTTGTAATGGGCAGTTAACAATTTCCCATTCTAACCCAGGCACGGTATGTGTAAAGAGCTCCATGGAGTAACCTGTAGTGTCGCCTGACGCATCCTTCACTTTTGGTTTGGGTGAAGGACACAAGGAAACATCTTGTTCCTGACCGGGAGCATCCAGTGACGACTCGCTGCTTTTATATTTGGAACTTTCTGAAGAGGAGGCGAAGGAAAGCCAAAACTTTTTCCTGTTGCTCCGGCTTTAAAAGCCGTTTTCCAACTCCCAGATAAGGGAGCCTTCGAGGCCTTGTGTAGCCAGACGATGACGCTGGCTCAACACCTCCAGCCTTAGGTGCTAGTGTGCTTTTGCCACTACCACCAGATGTACCACCACCACCATCAGTACTAGCTCGCAACCACCGCCCATGGCCTCTTCCACCTGGCTTCCTGATTTTTTGGAAAATCTAACCAAAATAACAACTGTTATATGGTACTCTAAAACAAGGTAGAAGGTGTATATAAATGTGTTGAGATTTTAAATCTCCCTTTTTTTGGGGGGGAGACTGAACAAAAAATCATGCCCTGTGCAAAAACAACACAATGCAAGTGTCTGAAAGTGGCTGGCTGATATATGACAAACTAACAGAACAGAAGTATATCCACTTTGTGAGAATTTGAATCTTCCCTTTTTTTTGGGAGACTGAACCACAACTTAGGCCCAGTGTATATAACAACGCAATCTAAGTGGCAGAAAGTGGCTGGCTGATATACGACAAACTAACAGGACTATTGTTGAGCGTTCCGATACTGCAAATATCGGGTATCGGCTGATATTCGCTGTATCGGAATTCCGATACCGAGTTCCGATATTTTTGCGATATTGGAAATCGGAATCGGAAGTTTCTATAGTGCAATTATGCAGTATAAGAAAGGGTGGGCAGTGCGTGGGCGGAGACTGGGTGTGTGTGTGTGGGCGGTGTCTGTGCCTGACCGTGGGGCTCTCTGCGTGTGTGCCGGGGCTCTATGTGGCGTGTGGGGTCTCTGTGTGGAGTGCGGGGTCTCTGTGCGGCGGGCGGGGTGTCTCTGTGGTGGGCGGGCTCTCTGTGCGGTGGGCAGGGTCTCTGTAAAGCGTGCGGCGGTCTCTGCGGGGCGGGGTGGGCGGGGTGTCTCTGCGGCGGGCAGGGTCTCTGTGCGGCGGGCAAGGTCTCTGCGGGGCATGCGGGGGTCTCTGCGGGGCATGTGGGGGTCTCTGCGTGGTGTCTGGGCGGGGTCTCAATGTGGGCATCATCCGATGGGACTACAAGTCCCATCGGACGATGCCTACTACACTGACAGTGATTGACACATTAGCCAATGATGGGACAGTAGTAGTCCCATCATCCGGCTAACGTGTTGAATGGAAAAAAATAAATCGGGTCAGCTTTTATGAAACCCGACTTTGCCGAAAGTAGGCGATTTTTTAATTTGTCCGATCCATTTCGCTCAACCCTAGCAAGGATTCCTGCTCAAACAAACACTTCTCCAACTTGGTGTAGAGGGCGTTTGCCCGTAGGAGGTCGAAATCTTTGCAAACATCTCTCCGGAGGGAATCCAAATCTGGAGAGTAGATGAGAATATCATCCAGACAGACTACCACCGAGGAGGAGAGCATATCCTGAAAGATATCGTTCACAAAGTCACAAAGGAAAACGGCTGGGCATTACAGAGCCCGAAGGAAATCAAAAGGTATTCATAGTTCCCATCCCTGGTGTTAAAAGCCGTCTTCCATTCGTCCCCCTCACGGATGTGAATCAGGTTTTAAGCACCCCGCAGATCTAGTTTAGTAAATACCCTAGCTCCCTGTAGCATATCGAAGAGCTCAGATATCAGGGGAAAAGTGTATTTATTCTTAATGGTAATGGCGTTAAAACCCCTGTAGTCTATGCATGGACATAGTTCTCCGTTCTTCTTCTGCACGAAGAAGAGCCCCACCCCTGCAGGTGACACTGACTTTCTAATGAACCCTCTTGCCAAATTCTTCTGAATGTATTGAGTCATTGCTTCCGTCTCTGGGAGCGATAGGGGGTAGACCCGACCCCGGGGAGGCTCTGCCCCAGGCCAGAGATCAATAGGACAGTCATAGGGGCGGTGAGGCGGAAGGGTCTCCGCAGCCCTCTCGGAGAAAATGTTCACATAGGACCAATAGCACTTGGGAAGAGAAGAAAGATCTGTGGGTACCTCTGTAGTGGCAACCTGAACGCACTACCTCAGACATCTGCCCTCACAAGATTCTCTCCATTCCAAAATTTTCCCTGAGGACCACTCTATATGAGGGGAGTGGTAACATAGCCAGGGTATCCCTAGCAGGATCTCATCTATTCCCTCGGGAATGACAAGAAGGGAAATAATCTCCTGGTGGGATCGAGATATAGATAATGTAAATGGGATGGTCTGGTGTGTTATTTGTGAGGGCAGTGTCGACCCATTCACCACCATTCACAGTCACCGGCTTGGCGAGCATCACCAGGGGTATTGCATGGCGTTGGGTGAAGACAGAGGACATAAAATTCCCCTCAGCCCCAGAATCCACATAAAGCTTGACTGTAAGAATGGGTGAGCCTAAAGTGATTTTTCCTTTAAGGCACAGTTTGGAGGAAAACGCCGCTGTGTCTAGTGAACCTCCTCCTACAGTTACTAGACACAGTCGTTTCCCGACCGCTGGGGACATTTCTTGGCATAATGTCCTAACTGCTGGCAGACATTACAGACTGCGGGTATTCGAGCGGCCAGGGTCTTAGGTCCCGCACGAGAAACCTCCATAGCCTCATGGGACTCGGACGCCTGAACAGGAGATTCCAGAGACCAGGCGAAGGTACGAGCCAACCGGAACCTCTGCCTACACTTGGCTCGCTCCAACCTATGTTTGTTCATTAAAGGGCGCCCTTCACATGGTCAGCCAGTCCCTTCCAGAACACCGGGATAAGGACTTTATCCGGCCACTCCAGCTCAGATGCCAAAGTCCGGAAGTGGATGGGGAATTGACTGAGCATGGATGAACCCTATGTCAATGTTGGAGCACCATATCATGGGTGACATGAGGTCCCATAAAGACCTGTTTCAGAGAGTCCAGGAAGCGAGGAGCACTCTGCACCACATGATCATCACGCTCCCACAGCGGCGTTGCCCACTCCAATGCGCTGCCCGACAGGAGGGATACAATAAATTCCACTTTAGCCTATTCCATGGGAAAATGTGCAGCCAGGAGCTCTAGATAAAGAGCACACTGGCTCACGAATTCCCGACACAGCTTACTGTCACCAGCAAACTTGCCTGGTAACAGGAGACGTGATAATGTCGGAGCAGGGGTGGCAGTGGACAAACTGGCTGCAGCTATGCTAGCAGAATGAACAGTGACTGCAGTGACATCCACGGCCGAAGTTGTGCCTTCAATAGCCGCCAACCTACCCTCCAGCAGCTGGATGTACTGTTGTAGACGCTGATCGTCCGTCATTACTAGCCAGACCCTGACACTAGTATACTGTTAGGGCTGTCGGAATGCACCGAGTAAATATAACGATAGCAAAGGTGCGTTTGCAGCCCGGGGTCCACCGTGCAGGAGTGGAACCTGCTGCTAGTTAATTGTGGCACTATATGGTGGTACAAAGCCAGAATAGACATGGGTTCCGTCACCCGGTCTTTATAGCAGCGAACGCTGTTGCTTCACAGAGTCACAGGGAATCAAGGAAACGCTGTGCCCTGTTAGCAGTCACAGGGTGCAGCAAATGATTACTAGTGGGATCCCTACAATTCAATCCCACTATGCGGGTAATTGATCCCCCTCTGACCCTCGGTGGCTTTTGAGCCAGTGCCTGAGGACGCCCTGAGTTAGATGCTGGGATCAAGTGGGAGTTCCCACCTTACACTGACCGATTGTCAGGAGTAACTGAAGACAGCCGCACAGAGTGCGTACAGCGCCGCACTGGCGGTCACTGCTTGCTAGACGCAGTACAAATCGTGCTCTTGTGTGTAGATTAGCTCTGTCAGGCGCTAGTTAACTCCAATATTTGCAAGCATTCAACATCACTAGGAATGGGAATGATTAAGGAGCAATCACCAGAACAGGCATACAACCACACACACACACGATAACAGGTTTATACTAGCGCATGGCCGGGTGGCCATGCAAACCTTTTATAGCTGTAGCTCTCCAGGACCTTCCTAGTGGACCAATAGGAGCTGCTACAGGGCTTGAGCGTGTGACCCCCGATCTCCAATGACAGGTCTTCCCTTGGGCATACTCAGAAGGAGAAAAGCAGGACTTAGTCCTAGGAGTGCCTGCTCGCCGCTGAACAGTACTGGTTATAATGTCTGAACCTGGAATGGCAGCAGTAACCAAACGCGCAGTATCTGTCCGAGCCAGATGCTGGGACCGACGTCTCTGCTGAGCAGGCTCCACTGCGGCCGGAGGAGAATGAGAGACTGCAGCGGAGGTGGTTTGAGATTCCCCCTGTGGAGCGTCAGGAACACCTAACATAACGTTTTCTGTGCCGCTACAGCCAGTCCAATTTTTGGCAAGTATGTCTATGATGCCCATAGTATATCTTTAAAAAATGTGTCCCCCTTGGGGAAATGTTTGTTAGCCCATGCACTGTGTGTATGGGCATTACAAGTCTAGGAGACACACTCCTTTACATTGGGCCTAGTTTATAATGAGGTGAACATGTTATATGCTGCTACAGCCATTCAATTTTTGGCCAAGGATGTGTATGATATCCATAAATTATTTTTTTTTAAAACTGGAACCCCCATGGAGAAATGTTTGTCAGGCCAAGAACTTCGTGAATGGGCATTACTTGTCTAGGAGACCCACTCCTTAACATTGGGCCTAATTTTTAATAATGCCTTCCTCCACATATCATCATTCCCTGCCACTAGAGCACCATGGTGAATGTGTTGTATGCTGCTACAGCCATTCAATTTTTGGCCAGGTGTGTGTATGATACCCATAAATACATTTTTTAAACTGTAACCGCCATGTGGAAATGTTTGTCAGCCCAAGCACTACATGTATGGGCATTACAAGTCTAGAAGACCTGCTCACAAACATTGGGCCTAGTTTTTAATAATGCCTTCCTCCACATATCATCATTTCCAGCCACTAGACCACCAAGGGGAACATGTTGTATGCTACTACAGCCATTCAATTTTTGGGCAAGGATGTGTATGATACCCATAAATTAAATTGTTTAAACTGTAACCCCCATGGGGAAATGTGTGTCATCCCAAGCACTTCGTGTATGGGCATTACTTGTCAAGGAGACCCGCTCCTTAACAGTGGGCCTAGTTTATAATAATGCCATTGGTTGAAAGCAATGTTACAGTTGGAAAACGCATCAAAAACGCTGCATGTGAACATTGCCCAAGTGGTGGAGGAACATTTTGGTCTGGGGTTAATTATTTTGCCTTAGTCATTACCCTGGAAAGGATGTACCTTAATATATTTCCCTGAAAAATCCATTTTGGTTTCATTTTTTGGTGCACCTGTAAAAATGGTGTGAAACTCTGACAACATTGCTTACAGCTATGACCTAGGAGTCAGAAATGCTTCCAAGGATGATCCCCATAATGTTCCTGTGTCACTTGAGCAGTGTTTCCATCATTTTCAGATGTTTTTAGACCTTAAAAGGACCCTCTGGGGATAGCGGTACAAATACTCGGGTTTCCTATAAACTTACATTGGGCTCGTTGCTTGGGTCGAGTACCCGAGTATTCCAATTTGCTTGACCTGAGCAACAAGCACCCGAGCATTTTAGTGCTCGATCATCAATATTAACAACAAACAATAGTTTTTATGCTCGGGGTCTGTATGATGGTGAAATATTGTGGACATTGGGGGTGTTGAGCTGTGATGACTGAGTGACATTTGATGATGAAGGGGTTACAGGGGAAGGGGCAATTAATTGAAGGATTGGCTCCTGGATGGGACTGGACACATTTGAGGTAGAGAACACATTAGGAGTTGAACTGTGGGAAGGGATAGACAAATTGGAAGAGAAGATAGTGACATATTAGGTGACAGAGACACATTGGAAGGTGAGGGTGGAGGTGGCAGGACAATTTTTGTCCAATAGTTGGAGTCTTTCTGAGTTTCTTTGTTTTGGCCTAATTAGCAGCGCATGGTGCTGGACTGTGCAGCGTGGTGGATGCTGCTTGTGCAGGGGTTCTGCACTCTGGAGCAAGGTGAATGCTGCTTGCTGCACGGGTGCTACACTCTGGAGCGTGGTGGATGCTGCACTCTGGAGTGTGGTGGATGCTGCTTGCTGCAGGGGAGCTGCACTCTGGAGCATGGTATAGCTGTGAACTGGGGGAACAGGCCAGTGATGCTGGTAAAATCCATCCTGCGTCTGATAGACTTGGGACTGTTGCTGCTGTAATGCCTGGCTCTAGGCAGCCTGGCAGGCCTGCATGACATTCAGCTGGAGTTCAGGCATAAGGCTTTCCAAGACGCCCCCCTCTATTGCTGAAAAAAATGTCTCGCCGGTATCTGAAGGTCGGCTTCCTGGCGGTCAAGGCATCTGTGGACATCCTGGAAAAGTGTGTTCACTTGAGTGAACCCCCTGTCTAGTCTATCTCCAATCACCTTCATCCCATCCTGGAAGACCGAACTTTAGTGAATAAACTCAGGCATGACTGACCTCTCCCAGGCCCTCTGCCTCTGATGAGGAGTCCCAACAAAAGCAGTGGCAGAGGGATGGGAGAAGGCAAAACCTGATGGACTGGCTGCCTGTTCCCCAGCCTGTGAAGCCTGCCTGGTTGCTTCATCGCTGGTGGATGATTGGGACTGTTCGTTGGCTGGTCGATGAGGGGCCGCTCCAACAGAGGAAGATCCAGGTTCAATAGTGCTACTCCAGGTTCTGTGTGTGAAATAAAAGAAAAACATTGCTTCTTTTTTTTGAAATTTATATAATAGTCAGACAACAGAAAATATATTCACGTTTACTGTGCAAGCGCTGGCCTCAGAAAAGACAGCATACAATTGTATTTGTACTTATTATTGTTATTATTATTATTATTTATTATTATAGCACCATTTATTCCATGGTGCTGTACATGTGAGGAGGGGTATACATAATAAAAACAAGTACAATAATCTTGAGCAATACAAGTCACAACTGGTACAGGAGGAGAGGACCCTGTCCGCGAGGGCTCACAATCTACAAGGGATGGGTGAGGATACAGTAGGTGAGAATAGAGCTGGTCGTGCAGTGGTTTGGTTGATCAGTGGTTACTGCAGGTTGTAGGCTTGCCAGAAGGAGTAGGTCTTCGAAAGCTTTGGAGCTGCACCACTTTTAACCTGCATCTCCTGTCTGATATCCTTATTGAAGCGATCCTTCATTGAACGCCAACAAACTTTTACTCTCTTCACTGTGAAGGGGGAAGAAAAAAAAATTGTAAAAAAAACAACAACATTTACAGCAAAATAGAGACCACATTGTGATACTTATGAAAATCCTTTCTGACACTTTTGGCCTTGCATGGTCCCAATCATCCAACAGTGATCTGTCCACTTCTTACCAGAGTCGTCGAATCAATACTGAGTCTGACTTATTACGATCACGGGGTCCCACAACACTACATGCTCTTGAACCAGTGGAATGAGTAGGTCATTGTCAAAAACTAGTTTACCTTCCTCACGTTGTTATAGAAGAAAAAAATGAAGTACTACAGTTTTAAATATACAAAACTGAAAATAAATCCAATTGCAAGTCTGATAATTAAAAGAATACTTACACCCCATCGTTCCTCCTCATGAATTTGAACCCGATGACCCTTTGAAGATTGATTTCCACTTGACTTTTCCTGCTCTTCCGCACTGGAAGGTTCCTGTAAAGAAAATACATGATTTACCAAATGTGTAGTATTGCCAGTCAATAAATACCAATCAGTATATCCATTGTGGTTACATAATCAGTGTCATGTCCACCCTGGGAAGCAGTCAGGTCTTCACTGGAGGACATGTTTAAAGAGCAGGCAGCAGTCAAGTGAAACACTACAGAAAAGTACAGAAAAAATTAACTTGTTTAAAAGAGACAAACACAATGTAGTTTAAACAAACAAAAAATAATTTGAAGGCCAATACTTACATTACAGGCAGCAGTCCAGCCGTACAGCAGGCAGCTCAGCACTGGAATAGCAGTTCAACATGGGGACAGCAGCACCGTACAGTCTACAAGAAAAAAAAAGGAAAAAATAAGACACAAGGGTCTTCACATCAGTTGATGTCCAGTTGATTTCCACACACTTCATTTTTCATAAAACTGATAATAAACATTATAGTAAAGAATATTGTAGGCATTGAAACCCATTAATTTTTGTTTCAGAAAAATGTTTCTCTTTTTGTGTTTAAATAAAGGAGAACTAATACAAGTGCCACATGCAGTCAATTATTATTGTAATTACACCAACCAGGCACAACTAGAACAATTTAGACTAATGAAAGACCCAAAAATCCTCATATTAACCAGGCTGTTTTATTCGTATTGGGTATAAACTTATTCTGTCTGACCTGTGGGATGAGCATGATGCTAGAAACGGTTCACTTTCACTGCTGCTTCTTCACTTCAGGATTTTACTTTTCTTTCTTAACCCCTTAGTGACAGAGCCTATTTGGTACTTAATGACCGAGCCAATTTTTGCAATTCTGACCACTGTCACTTTATGAGGTTATAACTCTGGAACGCTTCAACGGATCCCGCTGATTCTGAGACTGTTTTTTCGTGACATATTGTACTTCATGTTAGTGGTAACATTTCTTCGATATTACTTGCGATTCTTTATGAAAAAAATGGAAATATGCTACATAGTTACATAGTTATTAAGGTTGAAGGAAGACTATATGTCCATCTAGTTCAACCCATAGCCTAACCTAACATGCCCTAACATGTTGATCCAGAGGAAGGCAAAAAAAACCCATGTGGCAAAGAGTAAGCTCCACATTGGGGAAAAAAATTCCTTCTCGACTCCACATACGGCAATCAGACTAGTTCCCTGGATCAACGCCCTATCAAGGAATCTAGTGTATATACCCTGTAACATTATACTTTTCCAGAAAGGTATCCAGTCCCCTCTTAAATTTAAGTAATGAATCACTCATTACAACATCATACGACAGAGAGTTCCATAGTCTCACTGCTCTTACACTAAAGAATCCGCGTCTGTTATTATGCTTAAACCTTTTTTCCTCCAACCGCAGAGGATGCCCCCTTGTCCCTGTTTCAGGTCTATGATTAAAAAGATCATCAGAAAGGTCTTTGTACTGTCCCCTCATATATTTATACATTAAAATAAGATCACCCCTTAGTCTTCGTTTTTCCAAACTAAATAGCCCCAAGTGTAATAACCTATCTTGGTATTGCAGACCCCCCAGTCCTCTAATAACCTTGGTCGCTCTTCTCTGCACCCGCTCTAGTTCAGCTATGTCTTTCTTAAACACCGGAGACCAGAACTGTGCACAGTATTCTAAATGTGGTCGAACTAGTGACTTGTATAGAGGTAAAATTATATTCTCCTCATGAGCATCTATGCCTCTTTTAATGCATCCCATTATTTTATTTGCCTTTGTAGCCGCTGCCTGACACTGGCCACTGAATTTAAGTTTGTCATCCACCCATACACCCAGATCTTTTTCATTGACGGTTTTGCCCAGAGTTTTAGAATTAAGCACATAATTATACATCTTATTACTTCTACCCAAGTGCATGACCTTACATTTATCCCCATTAAAGCTCATTTGCCATTTATCAGCCCAAGCTTCTAGTTTACATAAATCATCCTGTAATATAAAATTGTCCTCCTCTGTATTGATTACCCTGCAGAGTTTAGTGTCATCTGCAAATATTGAAATTCTACTCTGAATGCCCCCTACAAGGTCATTAATAAATATGTTAAAAAGAAGAGGGCCCAATACTGACCCCTGTGGTACCCCACTGCTAACCGCTACCCAGTCCGAGTGTGCTCCATTAATAACCACCCTTTGTTTCCTATCCCTGAGCCAGCTCTCAACCCACTTGCACATATTTTCCCCTATCCCCATTATTCTCATTTTATGTATCAACCTTTTGTGTGGCACCGTATCAAAAGCTTTTGAAAAGTCCATATACACTACATCCACTGGTTTCCCTTGGTCCAATCCGGAACTTACCTCTTCATAGAAACTGATCAAATTAGTCTGACATGAACGGTCCCTAGTAAACCCGTGCTGATACTGGGTCATGAGGTTATTCCTCTTCAGATACTCCAGTATAGCGTCCCTTAGAATGCCCTCCAGGATTTTACCCACAGTAGAGGTTAAGCTTACTGGCCTATAATTTCCGAGTTCAGTTTTTGTTCCCTTTTTGAATATTGGCACCACATTTGCTATACGCCAGTCCTGTGGCACAGACCCTGTTATTATGGAGTCTTTAAAGATTAAAAATAATGGTCTATCAATGACTGTACTTAATTCCTGCAGTACTCGAGGGTGTATCCCATCCGGGCCCGGAGATTTGTCAATTTTAGTGATTTTTAGACGCCGCCGCACTTCCTGCTGGGTTAAGCAGGTGACATTTAATTGGGAATTTTTATCACTAGACATTTTGTCTGCCATGGGATTTTCTTGTGTAAATACTGATGAAAAAAAGTCATTTAGCATATTGGCTTTTTCCTCATCCTCATCCACCATCTCACCCAGACTATTTTTAAGGGGGCCAACACTATCATTTTTTAGTTTCTTACTATTTATGTAGTTAAAGAATATTTTAGGATTATTTTTACTCTCTCTGGCAATGAGTCTCTCTGTCTCAATCTTTGCTGCCTTGATTTGCTTTTTACAGAATTTATTTAATTTTCTGTATTTATTTAATGCCTCCTCACTACCTACTTCCTTTAATTCTCTAAATGCTTTCTTTTTGTCACTTATTGCGCCCCTTACAGCTCTATTTAGCCATATTGGTTTCCTCCTATTTCTAGTATGTTTATTCCCATACGGTATATACTGTGCACAGGTCCTATCCAGGATGCTAATAAACGTCTCCCATTTTCTTTGTGTATTTTTGTGTCTCAGGATATCGTCCCAGTTAATTGCACCAAGATCCACTCTCATCCGTTGGAAATTTGCCCTCCTGAAGTTTAGTGTCCTTGTAACCCCTCTACTACACATCTTTTTAAAGGATACATGAAAACTTATTATTTTGTGATCGCTATTTCCCAAGTGACCCCCAACCCTTATATTTGATATGCGGTCTGGCCTGTTGGTTAATATTAGGTCTAGTAGTGCCCCCCTTCTTGTTGGGTCCTGAACCAGTTGTGAAAGGTAATTGTCTCTCATAATTGTCAAAAACCAATTACCTTTGCTGGAACTGCAGGTTTCTGTTCCCCAATCTATTTCAGGGTAGTTGAAGTCCCCCATAATAATGACTTCTCCTTGAGTCGCAGCTTCATCTATTTGCTTTACGAGGATATTCTCCATTGCTTCCATTATTTTTGGAGATTTATAACAAACCCCTATCAGTAATTTATTATTTTTTCCCCCTCCACTTATCTCCACCCACAGGGATTCTACATTTTCATTAAATTCACCTATATTATCGCGCAGGATGGGTTTTAAGGATGATTTTACATATAGACACACCCCTCCCCCTCGCTTATCTGTACGGTCATTTCTGAACAGGCTATAGCCCTGCAAGTTAACAGCCCAGTCATGGCTCTCATCCAGCCACGTTTCAGATATCCCCACCATGTCATAATTATGCTCCAACAACATTAGTTCTAATTCATCCATTTTGTTGGCGATGCTTCTGGCATTAGTATACATGCACTTTATGTTCCTCTCTGTACTTCTATTTCTTAAATTATTAACTGTTCTGACCCCACCCCCCATGCCACCGCCACCCCCAACTTCCTTATTTGTGCCCAGGTCTCTGTCTGCACTATCTTCCCCTCCTATAAAATGAATACCCTCCCCCCAATTCCTAGTTTAAACACTCCTCCAACCTTCTAGCCATTCTCTCCCCCAGCACAGCTGCACCCTCCCCATTGAGGTGCAGCCCGTCCCTAGCGTAGAGCCTGTAGCCAACTGAGAAGTCGGCCCAGTTCTGCAGGAACCCAAACCCCTCTTTCCTACACCAATTCTTGAGCCACTTATTCACCTCCCTAATCTCCCGTTGCCTCTCTGGCGTGGCACGTGGTACCGGCAGTATTTCGGAAAATACCACATTGGAGGTCCTTGCTTTCAGCTTGCAGCCTAATTCCCTGAAATCATCTTTAAGGACCTTCCACCTACCTCTAACTTTGTCATTAGTGCCAATGTGCACCATGACCACTGGGTCCTCACCAGCCCCTCCCAATAATCTGTCCACCCGATCAGCGATGTGTCGGACTCGAGCGCCAGGTAGGCAGCACACCGTTCGACGATCCCTGTCTTTGTGACAGATTGCCCTATCTGTTCCCCTAATAATTGAGTCGCCCACTACCAGCACCTGTCTGGCCTGCCCTGCTCTCCTATTTCCCTCCTTACTGGAGAAGTCACTCCTCCGGCTTTCAGAGGACATGCCTGGCTGCAGCAGTGCTACACCTGTACTGGCACCCCCCTCATCTGCCAACTTAGCAAACTTATTGGGGTGTTCCAGATCAGGACTAGCCTCCCTGGCACTCTTCCCTCTACCCCGCTTCCTAACTGTCACCCAGCTTGCTACTTCATTGTCCTGCAGCTCCATCCCACCATCCCCCCCCTCATCTGTCCCATTGAGCGTCTGCTCCGTGAGCAGAAGACTCCTCTCCATATTGTCTATGGATCTCAGTGTTGCCAGCTGCACATTTAGAGTCAGAATCTGGGTTTCCAAATGCACAACGTGCTCACATCTCGCACAGCAGTATGCACCCTCGATCGGCTGCTCAAGGACTGCATACATGTGGCAAGATGTGCACTGGATGGCATTAACAATCGTGGAGCACATTTCCTAATGGGGATTGCACCAGACAGAACACTTCAATAAAAAAAAAAATAAATAAATACAAAGTATTAATAGAAATCAGACAGCAATTCAGTAATTCCTCCCTTGGAAACTCCCTGACTCCAAAGTCACTGAATCACAAGTCACACTTACCGCCGTCCACACTTACGCTCAGGCCACACTCAGCTCGCTCACACTCGCTCTGCTGAAGATTTATAGATTTTTTTTTTCTAGTTCCCCTCAACAGCAATCAACCTTGCTGTTCAAATGCACTTCCAAAAAAAAAAAGCGAAAATTTTTAAAATTTTGCAATTTTCAAACTTTGTATTTTTATGCCCTTAAATGAGAGAGATATGTCACAAAAATAGTTAATAAATAACAATTCCCACATGTCTACTTTACATTAGCACAATTTTGGAAACAATTTTTTTTTTTAGGGAGTTATAAGGGTTAAAAGTTGACCAGAAATTTCTCATTTTTACAACACCTTTTTTTTTAAGGGACCACATCACATTTGAAGTCATTTTGAGGGGTCTATATGATAGAAAATAACAAAGTGTGACACAATTCTAAAAACTACACCCCTCAAGGTTCTCAAAACCACATTCAAGAAGTTTATTAACCCTTTACGTGCTTCACAGGTACTGAAATAATGTGGAAGGAAAAATTAAACATTTAACTTTTTTTTGCAAACATTTTAATTCAGAACCATTTTTTTTATTTTCACAAGTGTAAAAACAGAAATGTAACCATAAATTTTGTTATGCAATTTCTCCTGAATACGCAAATACCCCATATGTGGGGGTAAACCACTGTTTGGGCGCACCGCAGAACTTGGAAGTGAAGGAGCGCCGTTTGACTTTTTCAATGCAGAATTGGCTGGAATTGAGATCGGACGCCATGTCACGTTTAGAGAGCCCCTGATGTGCCTAAACAGTGGAAACCCCCCACAAGTGACACCATTTTGGAAACTAGACCCCTTAAGGAACTTATATAGATGTGTGATGAGCACTTTGAACACCCATGTGCTTCACAGAAGTTTATAACGTTGAGCCGTGAAAATAAAAAATCGCATTTTTTCTACAAAAATGATCTTTTTGCCCCCAAATTTTTGTTTTCACAAGGGTAACAGGAGAAATTAGACCACAAATGTTGTAGTGTAATTTCTCCTGAGTACGTCGATACCCAATATGTGGGGGTAAACCACTGTTTGGCCGCACCACAGAGCTTGGAAGAGAAGGAGCGCCGTTTTACTTTTTCAATGTAGAATTGTCTGGAATTGAGATTGGACGCCATGTCCCGTTTGGAGAGCCCCTGATGTGCCTAAATAATGGAAACCCCCACAAGTGACCCCATTTTGGAAACTAGACGCCCCATGGAACTTATCTAGATGTGTGGTGAGAACTTTGAATGCCCAAGTGCTTCACAGAAGTTTAGAATGCAGAGTCGTGAAAATAAAAAAAAAAATTTTCCACAAAAAAGATATTGTAGCCCCCAAGTTTTTATTTTCACAAGGGTAACAGGAGAAATTGGACCGCAGTAGTTGTTGTCCAATTTATCCCGAGTACACTGATGTGCAATATGTGGGGGTAAACCACTGTTTGGGCGCACGGCAGAGCTCGGAAGGGAAGGAGCGCCGTTTTGGAATGCAGACTTAGATAGAATGGTCTGTGGGCGTTATGTTGCGTTTGCAGAGCCCCTGATGTACCTAAACAGTAGTAACCCCCCACAAGTGACCCCATTTTGGAAACTAGACCCCCCAAGGAACTTATCTAGATGTGTGGTGAGAACTTTAAATGCCCAAGTGCTTCACAGAAGTTTAGAATGCAGAGTCGTGAAAATAAAAAAATATTTTTTTTTCCACAAAAAAGATTTTTTAGCCCCCAAGTTTTTATTTTCACAAGGGTAACAGGAGAAATTGGACCCCAAAAGTTGTTGTCCAATTTATCCCGAGTATGCTGATGCCCCATATGTGGGGGTAAACCACTGTTTGGGTGCACGGCAGAGCTCAGAAGGGAGGGAGCACCATTTGACTTTTTGGCTGTCGTGTTTGCAGACCCCCTGATGTAACTAAACAGTGGAAACCCCCCCAATTCTAGCTCCAACCCTAACCCCAACACACCCCTAACCCTAATCCCAACCCGATCCATAATCCTAATCACTAACCCTAACGATAATCACAACCCTTACCCCAAAACAACCCTAATGTCAACCCTAACCATAACCCTAATCAAAACCCTAAATCCAACACACCCCTAATCCTAATCTCAACCCTAACCTCAAACCTAACCCTAATCCCAATACACCCCTAATCACAACCCTAACCTTAACCCTAATCCCAAACCTAACCCTAATCCCAAGCGTAACCCTAATGCCAACCCTAACCCTAATAACAACTCTAATCCAAACCTTAACCCCAAATTCAACCATAACTTTAGCCCCAACCCTAGCCCTAACTTTAGCCCCAACCCTAACCCTAGCCCTAAGGCTACTTTCACACTTGCGTCGTTTGGCATCCGTCGCAATCCGTCGTTTTGGCCACAAACCGGATCCTCCAAATGTGCCCGCAGGATGCGTTTTTTTGCCCATAGACTTGTATTGCCGACGGATCGTGACGGATGGCCACACGTCGCGTCCGTCGTGCACTGGATCAGTTGTGTTTTGGCGGACCGTCGGCACAAAAAATGTTCAATGTAACTTTTTTTGTACGTCGCGTCTGCCATTTCTGACCGCACATGCGTGGCCGTAATTCCGCCCCCTCCTCCCCAGGACATAGATTGGGCAGTGGATGCATTGAAAAACTACATCCGCTGCCCACGTTGTGCACAATTTTCACAACGTGCATTGGTATGTCGGGCCGACGCATTGCGACGGCCACGTACCGACGTAAGTGTGAAAGATCCCTAACCCTGAATTTAGCCCAAACCCTAACCCTAAATTTAGCCCCAACCCTAACCCTAGCCCTAACCCTAACCCTAACTCTAGCCCTAACCCTAGCCCTAACCCTAGCCCTAACCCTAACCCTAGCCCTAACCCTAACCCTAGCCCTAACCCTAGCCCTAACCCTAGCCCTAACCCTAGCCCTAGCCCTAACCCTAGCCCTAACCCTAGCCCTAACCCTAACCCTAGCCCTAACCCTAGCCCTAACCCTAGCCCTAGCCCAAACCCTAACCCTAACCCTAATTTTAGCCCCAACTGCTCTTCTCCTGTCGGCCGACAGATGGCGATAGATGGCGGGCGCACTGCGCATGCGCCCGCCATTTTCTTTTCCCCGGCAGCCAGGAGGAGCAGCAGGAGGATCCAGGGACACCGGTGAGTATGATAGGGTCCCCGAATCCCCCTATTTCTCTGTTCTCTGATGTGCGATCACATCAGAGGACAGAGAATTACACTTTACTTTTTTTTTTTTTTTTTGCGGTCGCCGGTAAACAGTTAATTACCGGCGATCGCAAAACAGGGGTCGGTAAAACCGACCCCGATCATGTTCTTTGGGGTCTCGGCTACCCCCGGCAGCCGAGACCTCAAAGATTCTCCCGATGCCGGTCGGCGGGCGCACTGCGCATGCTCCCGCCATTTTGAAGATGGCGGCGCCCACCGGGAGCCACGAGGAGCATCGGGGGAGATAGGTGAGTATCGGGTGAGTATCTGGGTGCTATCTGGGACCCCTTTTCTCTGTCCTCTGATGTGCGATCACATCGGAGGACAGAGAAATTAAAAAGAGATCGCGGTTTGTTTTTTTTTGCGATCGCCGGTAAACGGTTAATTACCGGTGATCGCAAATGCGGGGTCGGTAAACCCCCCCCCCCGAATCATGTTCTCTGGGGTCTCGGCTACCCCCGGCAGCCGAGACCCCGGAGAAAATCCGACTCTGGGGGGCGCTATTTAGTTTTTCCACAGCGCCGTTAATTAATGGCGCTGTGGTTTAAGTACGCTTAGCGGCCGCCTTTAAAAGGCGTATCGGCGGTCGCTAAGGGGTTAAATAGATGGCATAAAAAGTATTTTTCTAATTCTTCCAGAAAGAGTCTTAGTTTATGCAGTTTATTGGCTTTCCAATTGGAATTTATTTCACGCCATAAAACAAATGCATTGTAGGCAGATATAACAACAATGTTATAACATAAAACCATGCCACCGATTGGTTTTGCAACAACAGGGATAACGTCAACATTGAAAGGATTGTTAAGAAAAATCCTTTCAAAGATTTGGGGGAGATTAACAAGGCGTAGACTGCTGCTGAAGTCATTGCTTCATGAGCCACCACACACAGAAGTATCCAGGACATGGGCTATAAGTGTTGCATTCCTTGTATCATACTATTCATGACCAATAGACAATGCCAGAAGCCAGGGGTGAACCTAGCCTCTGCCTGAGGCAAACTGCAAAATGGCACCCCCCCGTCGTAAAATCAGTACAAATAAATCTGGTTTACTCTTTACTAGCCAAACCTGACGGACATGTACAATACATACACTTTTAAATAGGAATATATTTAGGAAATAGGAAAGATTTTTTAAGCCTCCACCACGACAAGGTAGACTCTTTTGGCCCAGCTCTACTCTATTCTAACGTATTAAACATTTCTTAAAATATCCAATACAATTTAGGTATATTTTTATTTTTCAATTTTTAAAATGATCAATAATATCACATACAGGGGACAAATACCACCGCACCATGACCAAACCATATATTACCACCACATAGTGACCTATAATACCACATACAAAGGAACACATACCACCATACCATGTCTAGACAACATATTAACACCATATAGAGACCTATAAAACCATATAGAAGGAACAAATACCACCACATCATGTCCAGACACCATATTACCACCTCAGTGACCGGATAATACCACATACAAGGAACAAATACCACCACACCATGACCAGACCACATATTACCACCACATGGTGACCGAATAATACCACATACAAGGGACAACTACCACCACACCATGACCAGACCACATATTACCACCACATACAAGGAACAAATAACGCCACACCATAGCCGGACAACATATTACACCACATAGTGACTGAATTCTACAATACTGATCAGTAACAAAAAAAACACAATACTAATATCACCTTAAGTGCCATTATACACAGGAGATCTGTACTTAGTATGCAGTGTCTGTGTACAGGTAATACAGTGTTCACCGGTGACATTATACACAGGAGCTCTGTCTATAGTGTCAGTGTACAGGTAATATAGTGATCACCAGTGACATTATACACTGGAGCTCTGTATACAGTGTCAGTGTACAAGTAATATAGTGATCACCGGTGACATTATACACAGGAGCTCTGTATATAGTGTACAGGTAATACAGTGATCACCAGTGACGTACACAGGAGCTCTGTATATAGTGTCAGTGTGCAGGTAATATAGTGATAACCAGTGACATTATACACAGGAGCTCTGTATATAGTGTCAGTGCACAGGTAATACAGTGATCACCAGTGACATTATACACAGGAGCTCTGTATATAGTGTCAGTGTACAGGTAATACAGTGATGACCAGGGACATTGTACACAGGAGCTCTGTATACAGTGTCAGTGTACAGGCAATACTGTGATCACTGGTGACATTATACACAGGAGCATGTAAAGAAGCTGCGGAGACACCATCACGTGTTTCTCGACGCAAGCAGTGAAAAGCCAGGCCTTTCCCCGGGAAGGAACAACCACGGGAAGGGCAGCATCCTATGAAGGAAAGCCACCTATGCCAAGCATGGTATCCATCCACAGACAGCTGTTTCGGGGTTTTTACCCCTCATCAGTGTCGAGTAGGAATCTGGCTATTAGGAGCAGTGCCTAGTAAAAAGGCTATAAAGGCACAGATGATTGGCCTCGGGGAGACCAAAACATCCAACACCGCGGAGACACCATCACGTGTTTCTCAACGCAGTGATTCCAGAACACTGCCCCCATCCCTTATGGGAAATATGCAGATGCATGTAAAGAAGCTGCAGAGACACCATCACGTGTTTCTCAATGCAAGCAGTGAATAGCCAGGCCTTTCCCCGGGAAGGAACAACCACGGGAAGGGCAGCATCCTATGAAGGAAAGCCACCTATGCCAAGCATGGTATCCATCCACAGACAGCTGTTTCGGGGTTTTTGCCCCTCATCAGTGTGGAGTAGGAATCTGGCTATTAGGAGCAGTGCCTAGTAAAAAGGCTATAAAGGCACAGATGATTGGCCTCGGGGAGACCAAAACATCCAACACCGCGGAGACACCATCTTGTGTTTCTCAACGCAGTGATTCCAGAACACTGCCCCCATCTCTTATGGGAAATATGCAGATGCATGAAAGAAGCTGCGGAAACACCATCATGTGTTTCTCGACGCAAGCAGTGAATAGCCAGGCCTTTCCCCGGGAAGGAACAACCATGGGAAGGGCAGCATCCTATGAAGGAAAGCCACCTATGCCAAGCATGGTATCCATCCACAGACAGCTGTTTCGGGGTTTTTGCCCCTCATCAGTGTGGAGTAGGAATCTGGCTATTAGGAGCAGTGCCTAGTAAAAAGGCTTTTTTACATGCATCTGCATATTTCCCATAAGGGATGGGGGCAGTGTCCTGGAATCACTGCGTTGAGAAACACGTGATGGTGTCTCCGCGGTGTTGGATGTTTTGGTCTCCCCGAGGCCAATCATCTGTGCCTTCATAGCCTTTTTACTAGGCACTGCTCCTAATATCCAGATTCCTACTCCACACTGATGAGGGGCAAAAACCCTGAAACAGCTGTCTTTGGATGGATACCATGCTTGGCATAGGTGGCTTTCCTTCATAGGATGCTGCCCTTCCCGTGGTTGTTCCTTCCCGGGGAAAGGCCTGGCTATTCACTGCTTGCGTCGAGAAGCACGTGATGGTGTCTCCGCAGCTTCTTTACATGCATCTGCATATTTCCCATAAGGGATGGGGGCAGTGTTCTGGAATCACTGCGTTGAGAAACACGTGATGGTGTCTCCGCGGTGTTGGATGTTTTGGTCTCCCCGAGGCCAATCATCTGTGCCTTTATAGCCTTTCTACTAGGCACTGCTCCTAATAGCCAGATTCCTACTCCACACTGATGAGGGGCAAAAACCCCGAAACAGCTGTCTGTGGATGGATACCATGCTTGGCATAGGTGGCTTTCCTTCATAGGATGCTGCCCTTCCCGTGGTTGTTCCTTCCCGGGGAAAGGCCTGGCTATTCACTGCTTGCGTCGAGAAACACGTGATGGTGTCTCCGCAGCTTCTTTACATGCTTCTGCATATTTCCCATAAGGGATGGGGGCAGTGTTCTGGATTCACTGCGTTGAGAAACACGTGATGGTGTCTCCGCGGTGTTGGATGTTTTGGTCTCCCCGAGGCCAATCATCTGTGCCTTTATTATACACAGGAGCTCTGTATATAATGTATAGGCAATACAGTGATCACTGATGACATTATGCACTGGACCGCTGTATATAGTATGCAGTGTATAGTGTGTGTGTATATGTAATACACTAACTCACCAGTGACATATCAAGGTGAAGTCCTTCATGTTCGCTTTTAATCTTCATCTAGCACAGACCGCCATCACATCTTCCAGCCAGGGCTTATCTCTGCAGGAAATAACAAAAGTTCTCTAGTGCACCGCTTCCAAAACCCATTAATTAATTTTATCCCAAATTCTAAACTACACCAGATGAAGAAAAAATGCGACAGTGTTGCTCTGCACATTAACAGGACCGCCTCCTCCATTTAAAACAGTACCCTCAAAAAAGGTGCATATTAAAACTTATCCTTTATTACGTAAAATTGTAAGAAGCCAAATTAGTCAAACAATAAAATGGGTACCACAGTGAAGGAAGTGCCCTATAAACAATGAACAGAAAAGGGGGGGGGGGTTGTTAAAAAGGTACCACTGGCCTCTCAGATCCTCAATATTAATCTGACCTGATAGCAAAATGACTATAGTTGTTATAGGGAAAGGAAGCACAGAGAGAGAGAAAGAAAGGAAAGAGAAAGTAAGAACAGAGAGGGAAAGAAAGAGGGGAATAAAGAAAGAACAGAGAGAGAAAGGAAGAACAGAGAGAACGAAAGAGGGGAAAGAAAGAAAGAGGTGAAAGAAAGAACAGAGAGAGAAAGAAAGAGGAGAAAGAAAGAAAGAACAGAATGAAAGAAAGGAAGAACAGAGAGAAAGAAAGAGGGGAAAGAAAAAGAACAGAGATCGAAATAAAGAACAGAGACAGAGAGTAAGAGGGGAAAGAAAGAACAGAGAGAGAGAAAGAGGGGAAAGAAAGAACAGAGAGAGAAAGAAAGAAAGAAAACAGAGAGAGTGAGAAAAAAGAGGAGAAAGAAAGAAGCAACAGAGAGATAGAAAGAACAGAGAGCGAAAGAAAGAACAGAGTTAGAAAGAACAGAGAAAAAAAGAACAGAGAGAGAAAGAAAGAACGATTAGAGAGGGAAAGAAAGAACAGAGAGAGAAAGAAACAGAGAGAGAAAGAAAGAAATATTCTATAAAGATACTACAGCAGCCCGGCTCCCATTGTAATGCTCAGCTGAGCCTCCTGATGCAGGACATATCATGATCTGCTCACGTGGCCGGGATCCCCGATTCCAAGTTGATCCTGCTGTACGCACTGTCGGAGGACACAGTGATGGATCTGAATCATTCCCTGCCACCATGGTTCCATCACAATCTCCCACCGAAATTACCTCAGTTCCGGTCAGCTTCCAGCACGTCACTTCCGATGGAAAGTCACGTGCGAGTTTTAATGTGCTCCTCGGGACTCCTGTGTGCACGGGAAAAGTAAGCTCCCGGCCGGGACAGTGGGGCAGACTCTCAAAATCAGGACTGTCCTTCTGGATCCAGGACGGTTGGGAGGTATGAAATTTGCTACTCACCATTCACCAACTTCGTAGACGCACGGCTCCACACACCTCATACACACGTTTCCGCTTTGTATGCCTCGTACACACACAGCTCTGCTCCGTACACCTCGCGCACACACACAGCTCCACTCAGTGCACATGTGGCTGTGCTCCGTACACCTTGTACACACGAGGCCTCGCTTCGTACACCTCGCACACACATGGCTCCACTCAACCTTGTACACATGCAGAGCTGCTCCATACACCTTGTACTTAAGAGGCTCCATGCCGTTCACCCTGTCCACACAAGGCTCTGCTCCGCTGTCTACACATATGGCTCAGCTCTGTACACTTGGTACACACAGGGCTCCATTTCATACACCCCTTACACACACGGATCCATTTCGTACACCCCGTACACACACGGCTTCGCTCCGTACACCAAGTACACACACGGCTCCACACTGTTCACCAAGTACACACACGGCTCCGCTCCATACACCTCGTACACAAGCAGCTGCGCTCCATACACCTTGGACACACACGGCTCCGTTACATCCACGCTGTAAACCTCTCCTGACCCCACACATAAACTTTACTTCATCCAGCACCAAGACAACCAGCACAGCAGAGTCCTGCATACACAGAGGCACCTGATCATGTGACCCCTGACTCCTTCCCTCCTGTGACCTCATCACAGGTCCTGTGTGCACAGTACAGCCTTCTATGAGCAGCCCAAACAGATGCAGGAGAGGAACAACTTCAGCTTCAGGACCTGTGATGATGTCACGATCACGTGACCGGTCACGTGAGGCGGGGAGGGCTGGAAGGAAGGATTCAGGACACAAATTCAGTTACTACAGCAGCATAATCTGACACTCCCTCTCTCCATTGAAGGCAATGCTGCTTGAGGCAAAGCACTCAACTTGCCACATGGTAGCCACGCCCCTGCCAGAAGCTCCTTACCTGGGCCAATGATAAAAAGAACTGGACTGTTGATCAATGGTCCAAGGTTTTGTTTTCAAAAGAAAGTAAATTTAGCATTTCATTTGGAAATCAAGGTCCCAGAGTTTGGAGAAAGGATGAAGAGGCACACTTTCCAAGCTGCTTTAGGTCTAGTGTGAAGTTTCTACAATCAGTGATGGTTTTTCGGAGCCAAGTCATCTGCTGGTATAGGTCCACTGTGTTTTATCAATACCAAAGTCAGCACAGCAGTCTACCAGGAAATTTTAGAGCACTTCATGCTTCCCTCTGCCAATAAGCTTTTTGGAGATGGAAATTTCATTCTCCAGCAGGACTTGTCACCTGTCCACACTGCCAAAAGTACCAATACCTGGTTTAAAAACAACAGTATCACTGTGCTTGATTGGCCAGCAAACTTGTCTGACCTTAACCCTATAGAGAATCTATGTGGTATCATTAAGAGAAAGATGAGAAACACCAGACCCAACAATGCAGATGAGCTGAAGGGTGTTATCAAAGCAACCTGAACTTTCATAACACCTCAGCAGTGCTGCATTGCCTCCATGCCACACAACATTGATGCAATAATTGATGTAAAAGGAGCCTCAATCAAGTATTGAGTGCATTTACTGAACATACATTTCAGTAGGGCTTCAATAGAAAAAATGATGGCACCGCTGTCCGGCTGAAACCTTTTAGGTCACACATGCTGCAATCTTGCTGTGGCTGTGTCAGTGGACTTCGAGTGCATCTCCAGAAAAACATTTGCAAATAGATTGTAGAAGAAACAACATGGATAGCACTCACCAGTCCTTAAAACTTCATGCTTTATTCAAACGAATAAAACGTCATAGCCAGGAGAATGCTTTAATCGGATGTGCGAGCCAGTGCTGATGACAGCCGTTTCACGCTACACAGCACTTCCACGGGTCTGACATTTTAGTAGGCCAACATTTTGGATTTAAAAATCATTTTTCAAGCTGGTATTATAAAGTATTCTAATTTTGCTGAGATCAACGTTAACAGAAATAAACACTTGAAATAGATCATGCTGTTTGTAATAACTCTATATGATATATGAGTTTAACTTTTTGTATTGGAGAACTGAAATAAATCAACTTTTTGATGATATTCTTATTTAGTGAGAAGCACTTGTATTATGTGTAAAATTAATTCCCAGTGAACCCTGTGAAAATGTTAATGTTGTGAACTGAAATTGTAGCAACATACAAAGAGTGAAATAAGTATTGAACATGTCACAAATTTTCTAAGTACATCTATTTCTAAAAGTGCTCTTGTAAAGACTTGAAATTCTCACCAGATGTCAATAACAACCCATCTAGTAGACAGAGGCAAAAAAACCACAGATGACGGTAAAGTAAGTTAAGTGTAATAATGAGAAATGACATTGAAAAATGAAAAAGTATTAACCCCTTAATGACCACCAATTCGTCTTTTAACTGACCTGAGATTAAAAAGAATAACATCCCCATACAGGTGACAATCCATCAGCTGTCGGCTGTACACTATAGCTGACAACTTGCTGCATTAGCCACGATCAGCGCCGTCCAAATCTGTTTAACCCCTTAGATGCTGCTGTAAATAGTGACTACATCATTATAAATGGTTACCAGAGTGTGGGGGCTTCCTTTTTATCCCAATTGGTGCCCTCAGATCATGATTGGGTGGTCCTGATGTTTGCCATGGCAATTCATGACCAAATAGCGGCCTTAGAGTCTGACAGCTGTAGTAATTGGGTCAGAAGTTAGCGACATTTAGGTGGAAAAAATAAACATTTTCATTTCTGTCATGCCACTTTGCATTAATTCCTGAAAAGCACTTGAAGGGTTAATAAACTACCTGACAGCAGTTTTCAATATGTCAGGTAAAACTTTTGGGGGTTTCCCAATATATTGGACCCCTAAAGGCACTTCAAACATGGATAAGTCCCTAAAAAAATAAATTTTGTAAATTTCCTTGAAAAAAAAACGAAAAATGACAGCTACATTTTTAAACCTCCTAAAATGCTAACAAAATATAAAAACATTTTACTAATGGTGCTGATGTAAGGCAGACATGTGGGAAATGTTATTTTTTAAATGTTTTTCTGTGGTATGACTATCTGGATTAAAGAGATAATCATTCAAAGTTTGAATAGTGCTAATTTTTTAACATTTTTCTCAAATTTCTGATAATTTTTCTAAATAAACACAAAACATATTGACCTAAATATACCATTATCGTAAAGTATAATGTGTCACGATAAAACATTCTCAAAATTACTGGGATTGGTTGAAGCATTCCTGAGTTATTACCACATAAAATGACACTGGCCACATTTAAAAAATTTGGCTCCGTCGCTTACTGAAATGTAATTCATACTTCATACAAAAGCTTTTGTTGGTCATGACAGTTTTAAGATGCCTCCTATATGGAGAAACTAGTTGCATGCATTGCTCAGGTATAATTTTGACCTATTCTTCCACACCACACAAACACTCTTCATATCTTGAAGGTTCTGTGGACGCCTTCTATGAACTCTATGCTCCTTCTACAAATTTTCCATTAGATTGAGTTCATGTGATTGGCTGGGCCATTCTAGTAGCTTTATTTTCTTTCTCTAAAATCAATTGAGATTTTATTTTGCCATGTGTTTGGGATCACTGCCTTGATGGAATATTTAACCTTGGTTCATCTTCATCAGCTTGGCATGTAGCAGCAGATTTTTTCAATAATGCTTGAGTACATTTGTCCATTCATCATTCCTTCAATCCCATGAAGTTTGAAAGTGCTGCATGCTGAAAAACAGCCCCACACCATGATATTCCCACCTCCAAACTTCACTGTTGATATGGTGTTTTGGGGTGGAATGCAGTGCCTTTTGACCTCCAAATAAGGATGGCACCCAAAGAGTTCAATTTTGGTGTCACATGACCAGACCATATTCTTGCAGCATTTCACAAGCTTGTCTAAATGTTGTTGAGCCAACTTTAAACATGCTTGAAAATGCTTTTTGTTCAGTAATGGAGTCTAGTGTAGTGAGCTTGCATACCATACCAGCAATGGAAGTTGATTGCATTACTTATTGTTTTGTTTGAAATAATTCTACCTGCTGATTGCAGATTTTTCTAGAGCTCTCCACAAGTGATCCTTGACACTCTTCTGATATTTGCTTTCACTCCTTTTTCTGATATCTTGCTGCAAGCACCTGGGTGTGGCTGGTTTATTTTGAAATAATGTTTTTTCTTTTTTGGATTATGGAACCAACAGTGCTCACTGGAACGTTCAGTAGGTTATAACTTATTTTGCAACCAATGCTATCAGTCTGTTCTGCAAAAATAAGGTTGCAAAGGTCTTCAGACCACTTATTGGTTTTACCCATCATGAAATGTTTCCTGTGTAGCACCTTGTTAATGAGACACCTTTTTATAGTCTATCAGTTGAATCAGCTGATATTACTTTTCACTAAGTGGCAGGATTGCTTTATAATTACTGTTAGATTTCAGCTGGTGTCATGACTTTACATGACTTTTTGCACCTCTTTCTTCATGTGTCATTTCCTGTGTCATTTATCATTATTGCGCACAACTTAATTTATGGACATCTATCGTCACTCCACTCTTAGAAGTTAGGCCTGGTAGGTCACTTCCCACAAGGAGAAATGTAACCCATTAGATCTCAATGTAAATAGACACATTTATAGCTCTAAATGCAGTGACACTCCAGAGAAATATTTTGCAGAAAGCTTTTGTTTCATTTTGATAATTTTCATGCACACAAAGCATATGCTATAAAAACAGATCACTGCATTTAGGGTGAAAGTTGACTGGCTTGAAAAGAATCTACAATTTCACCTCATCAAACATTTACAGAAGTAATGGTATTCTGAGCTAATAATTAATGACTCCAAACCTAGCTGAACTTTTCAATTCTTTTACAGCTAGTTATACCTAACAAAATATCATTGCATTAGTTACAGCTTAAACCTTTCTACACATGGATAATTATTTAACTTTATGAATGCGTACCTCAAACATATTTTGGAACATATTCAGCAGTTACAATTGTACAAGTTCTAATATATTATGATTTATTATTATCATTTAATGATAATGGCACATAAGTAGCACAACTTTATGCTGATGATGTGAAGTCTAAATATATCAATACACATGAAGATTGACTGTGCATTACGGCTATGAAAATGAATGTCCTCCACACAGATGCCTCTACCCTGTGTCAGTCATTAACCCTTTTAGCCCCAAGGGTGGTTTGCACGTTAATGACCGGGCCAATTTTTACAAATCTGACCACTGTCCCTTTATGAGGTTATAACTCTGGAACGCTTCAATGGATCCTGGTGATTCTGACATTGTTTTCTCGTGACATATTGTACTTCATGACAATGGTAAAAATTATTTGATAGTACCTGCGTTTATTTGTGAAAAAAACGGAAATTTGGCGAAAATTATGAAAATTTTGCAATTTTCCAACTTTGAATTTTTATGCAATTAAATCACAGAGATATGTCACACAAAATACTTAATAAGTAACATTTCCCACATGTCTACTTTACATCAGCACAATTTTGGAACCAAAATTTTTTTTTGTTAGGGAGTTATAAGGGTTAAAAGTTGACCAGCAATTTCTCATTTCTACAACACCATTTTATTTTAGGGACCACATCTCATTTGAAGTCATTTTGAGGGGTCTATATGATAGAAAATACCCAAGTGTGACACCATTCTAAAAACTACACCCCTCAAGGTGCTCAAAACCATATTCAAGAAGTTTATTAACCCTTCTGGTGCTTCACAGGAATATTTTGAATGTTTAAATAAAAATGAACATTTAACTTTTTTTCACAAAAAATTTAATTCAGCTCCAATTTGTTTTATTTTACCAAGGGTAACAGGAGAAAATGGACCCCAAACATTGTTGTACAATTTGTCCTGAGTATGCCAATACCCCACATGTGGGGGTAAACCACTGTTTGGGCGCATGGCAGAGCTCGGAAGCGAAGGAGTGCCATTTGACTTTTCAATGCAAAATTGACTGGAATTGAGATGGGACGCCATGTTTCGTTTGGAGAGCCACTGATGTGGCTAAACATTGAAACCCCCCACAAGTGACACCATTTTGGAAAGTAGACCCCCTAAGGAACTTATCTAGAGGTGTGGTGAGCACTTTGACCCAACAAGTGCTTCACAGAAGTTTATAATGTAGAACCGTAAAAATAAAAAATCATATTTTTTCACAAAAATTATATTTTCGCCCCCAATTTTTTATTTTCCCAAGGGTAAGAGAAGAAATTGGACCCCAAAAGTTGTTGTACAATTTGTCCTGAGTACGCTGATAGCCCATATGTGGGGGTAAACCACTGTTTGGGCGGATGGGAGAGCTCGGAAGGGAAGGAGCGCCGTTTGACTTTTCAATGCAAAATTGACAGGAATTGAGATGGGACGTCATGTTGCATTTGAAGAGCCACTGATGTGCCTAAACATTGAAACCCCCCACAAGTGACACCATTTTGGAAAGTAGACCCCCTAAGGAACTTATCTAGAGGTGTGGTGAGCACTTTGACCCACCAAGTGCTTCACAGAAGTTTATAATGTAGAACCGTAAAAATAAAAAATCATATTTTTTCACAAAAATTATCTTTTTGCCCCCAATTTTTTATTTTCCCAAGGGTAAGAGAAGAAATTGGACCCCAAAAGTTGTTGTACAATTTGTCCTGAGTACGCGGATACCCCATATGTGGGGGTAAACCACTGTTTGGGTGGATGGGAGAGCTCGGAAGGGAAGGAGCGCCGTTTGACTTTTCAAAGCAAAATTTACAGGAATTGAGATGGGACGCCATGTTGCGTTTGAAGAGCCACTGATGTGCCTAAACATTGAAACCCCCCACAAATGACACCATTTTGGAAAGTAGACCCCCTAAGGAACTTATCTAGAGGTGTGGTGAGCACTTTGACCCACCAAGTGCTTCACAGAAGTTTATAATGCAGAGCCGTAAAAATAAAACAAAATTGTTTTCCCACAAAAATTATTTTTTTAGCCCCCAGTTTTGTATTTTCCTGAGGGTAACAGGAGAAATTGGACCCCAAAATTTGTTGCCCAATTTGTCCTGAGTGCGATGATACACCATATGTGGGGGGAACCACTGTTTGGGCACATGGGAGGGCTCAGAAGGGAAGGAGTGCCATTTGAATGCAGACTTAGATGGAATGGTCTGCAGGTGTCACATTGCGTTTGCAGAGCCCCTAATGTACCTAAACAGTAGAAACCCCCCACAAGTGACACCATTTTGGAAAGTAGACCCCCTTAGGAACTTATCTAGATGTGTGCTGAGCGCTTTGACCCACCAAGGGCTTCACAGAAGTTTATAATGGAGAGCCGTAAAAATAAAACAAAAATTTTTTCCCACAAAAATTATTTTTTAGCCCCCAGTTTTGTATTTTCCCGAGGGTAAAAGGAGAAATTCGACCCCACAATTTGTTGTCCAATTTGTCCTGAGTGCGCTGATACCCCATATGTGGGGGGGAACCACTGTTTGGGCGCATGGGAGGGCTCGGAAGGGAAGGAGCTCCATTTGGAATGAGGACTTAGATGTAATGGTCTGCAGGTGTCACATTGCATTTGCAGAGCCCCTAATGTACCTAAACAGTAGAAACCTCCCACAATTGACACCATTTTGGAAACTAGACCCCCTAAGGAACTCATCTAGATGTGTTGTGATAGCTTTGAACCCCCAAGTGTTTCACTACAGTTTGTAACGCAGAGCCGTGAAAATTAAAAAAAAAAATCTTTCCCCCCAAAATTATTTTTTAGCCCCCAGTTTTGTATTTTCCCGAGGGTAAGAGGAGAAATTCGACCCCAAAGTTGTTGTCCAATTTGTCCTGAGTACGCTGATACCCCGTATGTTGGGGGAAACCAACGTTTGAGCGCATGGCAGAGCTCGGAAGGGAAGGAGCGCCATTTGGAATGCAGACTTAGATGGAATGGTCTGCAGACGTCACATTGCGTTTGCAGAACCCCTAATGTACCTAAACAGTAGAAACCCCCCACAAGTGACCCCATATTGGAAACTAGACCCCCCAGGGAACTAATCTAGATGTGTTGTGAGAACTTTGAACCCCCAAGTGTTTCACTACAGTTTATAACGCAAAGCCGTGAAAATAAAAAATCCTTTTTTTTTCCACAAAAAATATGTTTTAGCCCCGAGTTTTGTATTTTCCCAAGGGTAGCAGGAGAAATTGGACCCCAAAAGTTGTTGTCCTATTTGTCCTGAGTACGCTGATACCCCATATGTTGGGGTAAACCCCTGTTTGGGCACACGGGAGAGCTCGGAAGGGAAGAAGCACTGTTTTACTTTTTCAACGCAGAATTGGCTGGAATTGAGATCGGACGCCATGTCGCGTTTGGAGAGCCCCTGATGTGCCTAAACAGTGGAAACCCCCCAATTATAACTGAATCCCTAATCCAAACACATCCCTAACCCTAATCCCAACAGTAACCCTAACCACACCTCTAACCCTGACACACCCCTAACCCTAATCCCAACCCTATTCCCAACCATAAATGTAATCTAAACCCTAACTGTAACTTTAGCCCCAACCCAAACTGTAGCCCTAGCCCTAACCCTAGCCCTAACCCTAATCCTAACCCTAGCCCTAACCCTAGCCCTAACCCTAGCCCTAACCCTAACCCTAGCCCTAACCCTAGCCCTAACCCTAGCCCTAACCCTAGCCCTAACCCTAGCCCTAACCCTAGCCCTAGCCCTAACCCTAGCCCTAACCCTAGCCCTAACCCTAGCCCTAACCCTAGCCCTAACTCTAACCCTAGCCCTAATGGGAAAATGGAAATAAATACATTTTTTTAATTTTTCCCTAACTAAGGGGGTGATGAAGGGGGGTTTGATTTACTTTTATAGCTGGTTTTTTAGCGGATTTTTATGATTGGCAGCCGTCACACACTGAAAGACGCTTTTTATTGCAAAAAATATTTTTTGCGTTACCACATTTTGAGAGCTATAATTTTTCTATATTCTGGTCCACAGAGTCATGTGAGGTCTTGGTTTTTGCGGGACGAGTTGATGTTTTTATTGGTAACATTTTCGGGCACGTGACATTTTTTGATCGCTTTTTATTCCGATTTTTGTGAGGCAGAATGACCAAAAACCAGCTATTCATGAATTTCTTTTGGGGGAGGCGTTTATACCGTTCCGCGTTTGGTAAAATTGATGAAATAGTTTTATTCTTCGGGTCAGTACAATTACAGCGACACCTCATTTATATCATTTTTTTATGTTTTGGCGCTTTTATACGATAAAAACTATTTTATAGAAAAAATAATTATTTTTGCATCGCTTTATTCTCAGGACTATAACTTTTTTATTTTTTTGCTGATGATGCTGTATGGCGGCTCGTTTTTTGCGGGACAAGATGAAGTTTTCAGCGGTACCATGGTTAGTTATATCTGTCTTTTTGATCGCGTGTTATTCCACTTTTTGTTCGGCGGTATGATATTAAAGCGTTGTTTTTTGCCTCGTTTTTTTTTTTTTTTTCTTACGGTGTTTACTGAAGGGGTTAACTAGTGGGCCAGTTTTATAGGTTGGGCCGTTACGGACGCGGCGATACTAAATATGTGTACTTTTATTGTTTTTTTTTTATTTAGATAAAGAAATGTATTTATGGGAATAATATTTTTATTTTTTTTTTCATTATTTTGGAATATTTTTTTTTATTTTTTTTTACACATTTGAAATTTTTTTTTTTTACTTTTTTACTTTGTCCCGGGGGGGACATCACAGATCAGTGATCTGACAGTTTGCACAGCACTCTGTCAGATCACTGATCTGATAGGAGTGCAGGCTGCTTCACAGTGCCTGCTCTGAGCAGGCTCTGTGAAGCCACCTCCCTCCCTGCAGGACCCGGATCCGCGGCCATCTTGGATCCGGGGCTGGAGGGAGCAGGGAGGGAGGTGAGACCTTCGCAGCAACGCGATCACATCGCGTTGCTGCGGGGGGCTCAGGGAAGCCCGCAGGGAGCCCCCTCCCTGCGCGGTGCTTCCCTGTACCGCCGGCACATCGCGATCATCTTTGATCGCGGTGTGCCGGGGGTTAATGTGCCGGGGGCGGTCCGTGACCGCTCCTGGCACATAGTGCCGGATGTCAGCTGCGATAAACAGCTGACACCCGGCCGCGATCGGCGGCGCTCCCCCCGTGAGCGCTGCCGATCGCATATGACGTACTATTGCATCCTTGGGAAGTAAAGCCCACCCCACATGGACGCAATAGTACGTCTAATGGCAGAAAGGGGTTAAATCAATTTGTCATCTGCCACAGAATTCAAAATAAATGTATCAAACCCATGCTGAAAAGTTTGCACCATGCTGAACCACCTTGAATCTCCTCTCTCATTTATATGTACCGTCTTACCCAAGCTCTTCTACTATATAATTGTCTAAGGGTCACTTCCGTCTTTCTGTCTGTCTGTCCTTCTGTCACGGATATTCATTGGTCGCGGCCTCTGTCTGTCATGGAATCCAAGTCGCTGATTGGTCTCGACAGCTGCCTTTCATGGCTGCCGCAACCATTCAGCAACAGCCACAGTCCGATTAGTCCCTCCCTACTCCCCTGCAGTTAGTGCCCGCCGCTCACTCCATGCTCCCCGCAGTCAGTGCCCGCTCCATACTCCCCACAGTCAGTGCCCGGCGCCCGCTCCATACTCTCCGCAGTCAGCGCCCACTCCATACTCCCCTCCAGTCACTGCTCACACAGGGTTAATGCCACTCTGTTACCGCCGCTATTAACCCTGTGTGACCAAGTTTTTACTATTGATGCTGCCTATGCAGCATCAATAGTAAAAAGATCTCATGTTAAAAATAATACAAAAAAAAAAAAACCTGCTATTCTCACCTTTTGTAGTCCGACGATGCGCTCCCGCCAGCTTCCGTTCCCAGAGATGCATTGCGAAATTACCCAGAAGACTTAGTGGTCTCACGAGACCCCTAAGTGATCTGGGTAACTTCGCAATGCATCCTGGGAACCCAAGATGGCAGCAACCGCGCGCATCGCCAGAGGTTTGCTGGATCTACGCTGGATCCCGCCGGGTGAGTATATAACTATTTTTTATTTTAATTACTTTTTTTAACAGTGATATGGTGCCCACACTGCTAAATACTACATGGGCTGTGTTAGATACCGTGTGGCTGCTATATACTACGTGGGCAATGTTATATACTATGTGGGCTGTGTTCTATACTGCGTGAGCTGCGTTATATACTGCATGGCTGCTATGTACTACATGGTCAGTGTTACATACTATGTGGCTGTGTTCTATACTGCGTGCTATATACTACGTGGCCACTGTTAGATACTATGTGGGCTGTGCTTTATATTACGTGTGCTGTGTTATATATTACGTGGCCAGTGTTACATACTATGTGGGCTGTGTTATATACTGCGTGGGCTGTGTTATATACTAGATGGGGTGCGTTATTTAGTGCGTGGCCTATATTAACACATCGGGTATTCTACAATATGTATGTATGTATATAGCAGCCACATGGTATATACCACAGGCCACGTAGTACTCCTATATACTACGTGGCCTGTGCTATACACTATGTGGCTGCTAAATACATACATACATATTCTAGAATACCCGATGCGTTAGAATCGGGCCACCATCTAGTCTTTCTGATAATGATCTAAGACTAACATTTTCCATAATTCAAATCCCCATAATCCCATCTGCAAGAATTTTCTTGTACAGCACCAGTTCTCTAGAATGGACTACACAGACAATCTGATTAATTCCCAGTGAAAAATTTTAACTCCAGCGTCCATATTTCATTTTCTTATTTTCTTAAGTCATCATCACTCTAGATTTTTTTTTTAATACAATGCTGGGGTGAGGCTTCTAATCTAAGTTCCCTGTCTAATGTATTACACGTACCAGCTGCAGTCTTCATATTTTATAGGTGTCGCTCCGATTAGTCTACTGTAGTTTGTGACTTACTGGATCTCTCCAGTGTTTGCTTCAGCAAAGTGGAAATCATAACTCAATGTCAGTTTATGAGATTCACAATGAGGCCAGAATGAGGCTGTCATAGACTGACACTGAAAGATTCTGACCATTACTTCTGACTTCCAGTCAGTCAGATGTTGAAATGACAAGTTTGCATATCGGGACAGGAGCCGTGACTGGAACAGCTGAAGACAGAGGCTGAAAAGTGTAAGACTAGCAGCAGGGAATTCAAATTAGTTACACCACTCCAGAGCTGCAATAACAAAAATGCTAGAGTGATACTTCAATAAATTTTTTCTAATATATAAAGCTGAATGTGTGTATGTGTGTGTGTATGTATGTATGTGTGTCCGGGATTGGCATCTGCACCGTCGCAGCTACAGCCACAAAATTTTGCACAGTCACACGTCTGGACCCCGAGAGCGTCATAGGCTATGTTGTGAGGTGAAATTTTAACCCCGCGTGTTCCAATTCACCAAACAATTTTGCCCCTATCTACATAATGGGCAAAAAAGTGAAAGGAAAAGTGTTGGAGGCGTCAAAGCTACAGCCACAAAATTTTGCACAGTCACAAGTCTGGACCCTGAGAGCGTCACAGGCTATATTGTGAGGCGAAATTTTAACCCCGCGCGTTCCAATTCACCAAACAATTTTGCCCCTATCTACATAATGGGAAAAAAAGTGAAAGGAAAAGTGTTGGAGGTGTCGCAGCTACAGCCACAAAATTTTGCACAGTCACACGTCTGGACCCTGAAAGCGTCATAGGCTACGTTGTGAGGTGAAATTTTAACCCCGCGCTTTCCAATTCACCAAACAATTTTACCCCTATCTACATAATGGGCAAAAAAGTGAAAGGAAAAGTGTTGGAAGCGTCGCAGCTACAGCCACAAAATTTTGCACAGTCACACGTCTGGAACCTGAGAGCGTCATAGGCTACGTTGTGAGGCGAAATTTTAACCCCGCACGTTCCAATTCACCAAACAATTTTGCCCCTATCTACATAATGGGGAAAAAAGTGAAAGGAAAAGTGTTGGAGGCGTCGCAGCTACAGCAACAAAATTTTGCACAGTCACACGTCTGGACCCTGAGAGCGTCATAGGCTACGTTGTGAGGTGAAATTTTAACCCCGCGCTTTCCAATTCACCAAACAATTTTACCCCTATCTACATAATGGGGAAAAAAGTGAAAGGAAAAGTTTTGGAGGCGTCACAGCTACAGCAACAAAATTTTGCACAGTCACACGTCTGGACCCTGAGAGCGTCATAGGCTATGTTGTGAGGTGAAATTTTAACTCCGCGTTTTCCAATACACCAAACAATTTTGCCCCTATCTACATAATGGGGAAAAAGTGAAAGGAAAAGTGTTGGAGGCGTCGCAGCTACAGAAACAACATTTTGCACAGTCACACGTCTGGACCCTGAGAGCGTCATAGCCTACGTTGTGAGGTGAAATTTTAACCCCGCGCTTTCCAATTCACCAAACAATTTTGCCCCTATCTACATAATGGGGAAAAAGTGAAATGAAAAGTGTTGGAGGTGTCGCAGCTACAGCCACAAAATTTTGCACAGTCACACGTCTGGACCCTGAGAGCGTCATAGCCTACGTTGTGAGGTGAAATTTTAACCCCGCGCTTTCCAATTCACCAAACTATTTTTCCCCTATCTACATAATGGGGAAAAGTGAAAGGAAAAGTGTAGGAGGCAAATTGACAGCTGCCAGATCTGAACAAGGGGGACTTAAAGAATGAGAGCGATGGCGCCAAAGAGTATATACCGTACAGTTGCTAAGGTGGGGCCCCGACATAAGATACTCACCACACATGGGGATATGAACACACACACAAAATGCGCCACACACTACCACGTGCTTGAACACATATACCACCCTCAGCACACATTTCACCACACATACACCAACCTCGCCACATAAAAGTCGAAACACAAAAGTCGCCGCTCAAAACTCACCACGCGCAAAACTCGCCACAAGTGCAAAACTCACCTCATGGAAAACTCGCCACACGCAAAACTTGCACACGCGGAAAAATTGCCACATGCACAAAATTTGCAACACATGCAAAAGTTGCCTCACACAAAACTTGCACATACTCAAAAGGCACCAGACATAAAACTCACCACGCGCAAAACTCGCCATGCGCAAAACTTGCTGCACACAACTTGCTACACTAACCTGTCACATGCAACTCGACACACAAAAAGTTGCTACACGCATGTTACCACACAAAACTCATCTCACAAAAGTCACTACATGCATGTCGTCACACACAACTCAACACACACAACTTGACAAACGAAACTCGCCCTAAAACACACACAAGTCTGGTATTAGCCTTCAAAAATAAAAATCTGATTAATAAGCAGACAAACTACAAGAGCAACAAATGTACCATATAGGAAATACAGCAGCTGTCAGTCACATGACCTGTCTATTATGTGTATGTGTGAGCTAATATATACTGCCAGGGGGAGGGCTTCCTGTTGGCTGGGGATTTATCAGGCTGCCAATTTATCTTACAAATACTGAGGTAAAAATACTGAGCAAATAACGTGTTAACGAGGTCTAATACAGGAGATCACACAGGTATATACTATATACAGGGGAGATGACACACAGATATATACTATATACAGGAGAGATGACACACAGGTATATACTATATAGAGGAGGAGATGACATACAGGTACATACTATATACAGGAGGAGATGACATACAGGTATATACTATATACAGGAGGAGATGACACACAGGTATATACTATATACAGGAGCAGATTACCTACAGGTATATACTATATACAGGAGGAGATGACATACAGGTATATGCTATATATAGAAGATGACATACAGGTATATACTATATACAGGAGGAGATGACACACAGATATATACTATATACAGGGGAGATGACACACAGGTATATACTATATACAGGAGGAGATGACATACAGGTTATATACTATATATAGAAGGAGATGACATACAGGTATATACTATATATAGGAGGAGATGACATACAGGTATATACTATATATAGGAGGAGACAACATACAGGTATATACTATATATAGGAGGAGATGACATACAGGTATATACTATATACAGGGGAGATGAGACACAGCAGGTATATACTATATACAGGGGAGATGACATACAGGTATATACTATATACAGGAGATGACATACAGGTGTATACTATATATAAGGGAGATGACAAACATGTATATACTGAGGTGAAAATGAGGTGTGAGGTGAAAATGAAAAGGTGTGAGTGCAAAATGAGAGGAGTGAGGGAAAATAGTGTAGTGATCGGAAAATGACAGATGTGAGGTCGAAATGACAAGTGTTAGGCGGGAATGAGAGGAGTGAGGGAGAAAATGAGTGGAGTGATGGAGAAAATGAGAGATGTGAGGGGGGAAAATGAGAGATGTGATGGGGAAAATGAGAGATATGAGGGGGAAAATGAAAGATGTGATTGGGAAAATGAGAGGCGTGATGGGAAAATAAGAGACATGAGGTGCTATAACTAACCACAGATATTTACTATGCCCAGGCAACGCCGGGCTCTTCAGCTAGTTTTTATAATATTTATGAAAATATCTAGCCCTTATAATAAATGTCTGAAAGTTAAGTACATTGCAGAGTTGCTCACTTCCTCCTTTTTCAATGTTAACCAGGTGCGTCATCTGTGTAGTGTCCTCCTTTGCTAGGAAACTGGAGGGCACTGTACATGTAACTGTCAAGATGCCATTTAACCATAGTTGTTTACCTTAAATTTGGGTTTTACCGATTTACTCCAATGTTGTTCTGCTTTCTTTGCACATGATTCACATGATTACACGTAGGTTATAGCCAGTAGACAATTCTGCTGAGCTTAGCAAAGTCTGCTACATATACTCAGTTAGTTGTCACATGTATTACTCCTTAGTAGTGTTGAGCGATACCTTCCGATATCGGAAAGTATCGGTATCGGTTTGGATCGGCCGAGATTCAAAAAATATCGGATATCGCCGATACCGATACCCGATCCCAATGCAAGTCAATGGGACCAAAATATCGGAATTAAAATAAACCCTTTCTTTCCTTGTAGGTTCATTCTACATGAAGGAAAACAACTAAGAATAATGTAGGATGTATGGGGGAGGTGGCGGAGACATTAAAGGCAATGAGGATTAGTCCAATCAAATAGAATAGCATGATTTTTTTTTTTTTTAAAGACGTTCGGATTGAAAAAGATATTGACTATGTAAATTTTTTTTATTTTGTCAGATATTGATGTTTCACTATTCCACGACCTTCCCCTTCTTTTTTTTCCTTTTCCCACACTTTCATCTTCATCATCATCAGCATCTTTGACATCAACTTCTTCACCTTATTCATCTTCTTCTTCATCTTCTACCTATATTTTTTTTTTATTACATTCTTCATATTCATTTTCTTCAACTATTATTATTCTTCCTATTCTACATATTCTTTTTATTCCACTGTTATTATTCTTCCTATTCTACTTCTTCATCATATTCTCATTTGTGACAGGCATTCCCGTAGTTGTTATCTATAAAAGTTGGAAGATTACACCTTCCGTTCTGCCAGTCACAAAAGTTACATTTGTCCGCGTTCAGTTTGGCCTGCAGCATCAGGCTTTATCCAGGGGCACCACGAGGAGGAACGGACTCACCCCCATACACTGCTTAGTCTTCTTCTGCATATAATTTAGATAATATCTTTTGCTCTGATATTAAGTCTTATGCTTAATGTTCTTCTGCTCTTTGTTCTGCAGCCTCTTGTTCTTCTGCTTCTCGGTCTTCCATGTTGTCGTCTCCAGTGTCGTCGTCTCCAGTGTCGTCATCTCCGCCGTCGTCGTCTCAGCCGTCGTCGTCTCCGCCGTCGTCGTCTCCGCCGTCGTCGTCGTCGTCGTCATCGGGGCGGTCTTCCGGGTCGTCGTCATCGGGGTGGTCTTCCGGGTCGTCGACGTTAGGGTCTTCAACTTGGAAATGTAGCAGAAGGTACAAGAAGGCTGAGAAAATGCCAAGAACCAGCTGATGGAACTGGAACTCGGATGGCTACCCGAAGGTTCAAGAGCCTATGGAACTACCGAGGACCAGCTGAAGTTACTGGAACCCGGTTACTAAGCAGGAGGTACCCGTGCTAAAAAGCACTACCAAGAACCGCCTGACGTTGGCGGAACTCGGATACCCAGAAGGAGGCACCTAAGCCAAAGGCTCTGCCCGGAACCAGCTGACGTTACTGGAACCAGGATGGGGAGCAGAAGGTACAAGAGCAAAAGACACTGCCGAGAACCAGCTGACGGTACTGGAACCCGGATGGGTAGCCGAAGGTCCAAGAGCCAATGGAACTACCAAGGACCAGCTGACGTTACTGGAACCCGGTTACTAAGCAGGAGGTACCCGTGCCTGAAAGCACTACCAAGGACCACCTGACGTTGGTGGAACTTGGATACCCAGAAGGAGGCACCTAAGCCAAAGGCTCTGCCCGGAACCAGCTGACGGTACTGGAACCAGGATGGGGAGCAGAAGGTACAAGAGCAAAAGACACTGCCGAGAACCAGCTGACGGTGCTGGAACCAGGTGGTGGACCCGAAGGCCCACAGGAGAGGAGAGAACAGCTAGGCCGCGAGGCAGCCGCAGTTACCGAACCCCAACAGTCCTACAGGGGGAGCTGGGCCTACTGGCACTACAGAACCAGCCTTGACTACCAGTTCACGCAGCCCACATAGGAAGCTCCTAAACTGGAGGCACCCTGGAGTTGGCTAACTCGACCGCACCACGACGGGGCAAGCATAGGCGTCTCAGTGAAGTTGACACAACCCGGAAACAGCTGACGGTGCTGAAACCAGGCTTGGCACGAGGGAGTACCTGTGACAAGAACACTGCCGAGAACCAGCTGGCGGTGCTGGAACCCGGATGCGTTGCCCCAGTGTGCAAGAGCCAATGGCACGACCGAGGTCTAGCTGACGGTGCTGGAACCCGGTTACTAAGCTGTAGGTGCCCGCGCTTAAAAGCACTACCAAGGACCGCCTGGCGTTGGCGGAACTCGGATACCCAGGAGGAGGCACCTAAGCCAAAGGCTCGGCCCGGAACCAGCTGACGGTGCTGGAACCAGGTGGTGGACCCCAAGGCCCACAGGAGAGGAGAGAACAGCTAGGCCGCGAGGCAACCGCAGTTACCGAACCCCAACAGTCCTACAGGGGGAGCTGGGCCTACTGGCACTACAGAACCAGCCTTGACTACCAGTTCACGCAGCCCACATAGGAAGCTCCTAAACTGGAGGCACCCTGGAGTTGGCTAAGCCGACCGCACCACGACGAGGCAAGCATAGGTGTCTCAGTGAGCTTGACACAACCCGGAAACAGCTGACGGTGCTGAAACCAGGTTTGGCACGAGGGAGTACCTGTGACAAAAACACTGCCGAGAACCAGCTGGCGGTGCTGGAACCCGGATGCGTTGCCCCAGTGTGCAAGAGCCAATGGCACGACCGAGGACTAGCTGACGGTGCTGGAACCCGGTTACTAAGCTGTAGGTGCCCGCGCTTAAAAGCACTACCAAGGACCGCCTGGCGTTGGCGGAACTCGGATACCCAGGAGGAGGCACCTAAGCCAAAGGCTCGGCCCGGAACCAGCTGACGGTGCTGGAACCAGGTGGTGGACCCCAAGGCCCACAGGAGAGGAGAGAACAGCTAGGCCGCGAGGCAGCCGCAGTTACCGAACCCCAACAGTCCTACAGGGGGAGCTGGGCCTACTGGCACTACAGAACCAGCCTTGACTACCAGTTCACGCAGCCCACATAGGAAGCTCCTAAACTGGAGGCACCCTGGAGTTGGCTAACCCGACCGCACCACGACGAGGCAAGCATAGGTGTCTCAGTGAGCTTGACACAACCCGGAAACAGCTGACGGTGCTGAAACCAGGTTTGGCACGAGGGAGTACCTGTGACAAAAACACTGCCGAGAACCAGCTGGCGGTGCTGGAACCCGGATGCGTTGCCCCAGTGTGCAAGAGCCAATGGCACGACCGAGGACTAGCTGACGGTGCTGGAACCCGGTTACTAAGCTGTAGGTGCCCGCGCTTAAAAGCACTACCAAGGACCGCCTGGCGTTGGCGGAACTCGGATACCCAGGAGGAGGCACCTAAGCCAAAGGCTCGGCCCGGAACCAGCTGACGGTGCTGGAACCAGGTGGTAAACCCCAAGGCCCACAGGAGAGAACAGCTAGGCCGCGAGGCAGCCGCAGTTACCGAACCCCAACAGTCCTACAGGGGGAGCTGGGCCTACTGGCACTACAGAACCAGCCTTGACTACCAGTTCACGCAGCCCACATAGGAAGCTCCTAAACTGGAGGCACCCTGGAGTTGGCTAACCCGACCGCACCACGACGAGGCAAGCATAGGTGTCTCAGTGAGCTTGACACAACCCGGAAACAGCTGACGGTGCTGAAACCAGGTTTGGCACGAGGGAGTACCTGTGACAAAAACACTGCCGAGAACCAGCTGGCGGTGCTGGAACCCGGATGCGTTGCCCCAGTGTGCAAGAGCCAATGGCACGACCGAGGACTAGCTGACGGTGCTGGAACCCGGTTACTAAGCTGTAGGTGCCCGCGCTTAAAAGCACTACCAAGGACCGCCTGGCGTTGGCGGAACTCGGATACCCAGGAGGAGGCACCTAAGCCAAAGGCTCGGCCCGGAACCAGCTGACGGTGCTGGAACCAGGTGGTGGACCCCAAGGCCCACAGGAGAGGAGAGAACAGCTAGGCCGCGAGGCAGCCGCAGTTACCGAACCCCAACAGTCCTACAGGGGGAGCTGGGCCTACTGGCACTACAGAACCAGCCTTGACTACCAGTTCACGCAGCCCACATAGGAAGCTCCTAAACTGGAGGCACCCTGGAGTTGGCTAACCCGACCGCACCACGACGAGGCAAGCATAGGTGTCTCAGTGAGCTTGACACAACCCAGAAACAGCTGACGGTGCTGAGACCAGGCTTGGCACGAGGGAGTACCTGTGACAAGAACACTGCCGAGAACCAGCTGGCGGTGCTGGAACCCGGATGCGTTGCCCCAGTGTGCAAGAGCCAATGGCACGACCGAGGACTTGCTGACGGTGCTGGAACCCGGTTACTAAGCTGTAGGTGCCCGCGCTTAAAAGCACTACCAAGGACCGCCTGGCGTTGGCGGAACTCGGATACCCAGGAGGAGGCACCTAAGCCAAAGGCTCGGCCCGGAACCAGCTGACGGTGCTGGAACCAGGTGGTGGACCCCAAGGCCCACAGGAGAGGAGAGAACAGCTAGGCCGCGAGGCAGCCGCAGTTACCGAACCCCAACAGTCCTACAGGGGGAGCTGGGCCTACTGGCACTACAGAACCAGCCTTGACTACCAGTTCACGCAGCCCACATAGGAAGCTCCTAAACTGGAGGCACCCTGGAGTTGGCTAACCCGACCGCACCACGACGAGGCAAGCATAGGTGTCTCAGTGAGCTTGACACAACCCGGAAACAGCTGACGGTGCTGAAACCAGGCTTGGCACGAGGGAGTACCTGTGACAAGAACACTGCCGAGAACCAGCTGGCGGTGCTGGAACCCGGATGCGTTGCCCCAGTGTGCAAGAGCCAATGGCACGACCGAGGACTAGCTGACGGTGCTGGAACCCGGTTACTAAGCTGTAGGTGCCCGCGCTTAAAAGCACTACCAAGGACCGCCTGGCGTTGGCGGAACTCGGATACCCAGGAGGAGGCACCTAAGCCAAAGGCTCGGCCCGGAACCAGCTGACGGTGCTGGAACCAGGTGGTGGACCCCAAGGCCCACAGGAGAGGAGAGAACAGCTAGGCCGCGAGGCAGCCGCAGTTACCGAACCCCAACAGTCCTACAGGGGGAGCTGGGCCTACTGGCACTACAGAACCAGCCTTGACTACCAGTTCACGCAGCCCACATAGGAAGCTCCTAAACTGGAGGCACCCTGGAGTTGGCTAACCCGACCGCACCACGACGAGGCAAGCATAGGTGTCTCAGTGAGCTTGACACAACCCGGAAACAGCTGACGGTGCTGAAACCAGGCTTGGCACGAGGGAGTACCTGTGACAAGAACACTGCCGAGAACCAGCTGGCGGTGCTGGAACCCGGATGCGTTGCCCCAGTGTGCAAGAGCCAATGGCACGACCGAGGTCTAGCTGACGGTGCTGGAACCCGGTTACTAAGCTGTAGGTGCCCGCGCTTAAAAGCACTACCAAGGACCGCCTGGCGTTGGCGGAACTCGGATACCCAGGAGGAGGCACCTAAGCCAAAGGCTCAGCCCGGAACCAGCTGACGATGCTGGAACCAGGTGGTGGACCCCAAGGCCCACAGGAGAGGAGAGAACAGCTAGACCGCGAGGCAGCCGCAGTTACCGAACCCCAACAGTCCTACAGGGGGAGCTGGGCCTACTGGCACTACAGAACCAGCCTTGACTACCAGTTCACGCAGCCCACATAGGAAGCTCCTAAACTGGAGGTACCCTGGAGTTGGCTAACCCGACCGCACCACGACGAGGCAAGCATAGGTGTCTCAGTGAGCTTGACACAACCCGGAAACAGCTGACGGTGCTGAAACCAGGTTTGGCACGAGGGAGTACCTGTGACAAAAACACTGCCGAGAACCAGCTGGCGGTGCTGGAACCCGGATGCGTTGCCCCAGTGTGCAAGAGCCAATGGCACGACCGAGGACTAGCTGACGGTGCTGGAACCCGGTTACTAAGCTGTAGGTGCCCGCGCTTAAAAGCACTACCAAGGACCGCCTGGCGTTGGCGGAACTCGGATACCCAGGAGGAGGCACCTAAGCCAAAGGCTCGGCCCGGAACCAGCTGACGGTGCTGGAACCAGGTGGTGGACCCCAAGGCCCACAGGAGAGGAGAGAACAGCTAGGCCGCGAGGCAGCCGCAGTTACCGAACCCCAACAGTCCTACAGGGGGAGCTGGGCCTACTGGCACTACAGAACCAGCCTTGACTACCAGTTCACGCAGCCCACATAGGAAGCTCCTAAACTGGAGGCACCCTGGAGTTGGCTAACTCGACCGCACCACGACGGGGCAAGCATAGGCGTCTCAGTGAAGTTGACACAACCCAGAAACAGCTGACGGTGCTGAAACCAGGCTTTGCACGAGGGAGTACCTGTGACAAGAACACTGCCGAGAACCAGCTGGCGGTGCTGGAACCCAGATGCGTTGCCTTGCCTATTAAAGATTGTCTTCCTAGAGCCCCAACTAGCGGTGTTGGAGCAAAGGGTAAGCAGGGGGAGATGAGTGTAGGCCGAAGCCTGCACTGGAGGCAGCTTTGTGTCTGCGTTGCGTTTGCAGGACACTTTGCCGGCTACACACTGGGGGAACAGCTGGCGTTGCTGAACCCCACTAACACAATGGCGTGTGTTTTTCTCTGTGCAGCTAGCACTTGCGGGCAAAAACTAGCGATGTTAGAGCCCGTGTTGAAGCAGGAGGAGGAGGAGAGGAGCAGAGTGTAGGCCGAAGCCTAGTTGAACCAATTTCAAAGGAAACCTTTAACCCCCCCCTCAGGTGTTACAAAGTACAAGAGACACACCTTGTGCAGTATTAATGCTGCACAAGTGAAAGGTTGCTCTATTAATTTGTCTACTTGCACACGCTGAATGAAAGACATACACAATTTACCCCATTCTACAGTCAAACTGTAGTGGATGCGTGACTTGGTTTTTTGATGAGATGCAGCACAGGTGTCCAAAATAACGCCTTGGTGCTTGGCGCAGCTTCCTGAGCGTTGTTATTTGCTGTACAGGAGTCTGCGCTCTTGTGTTATCCCTTGGCAATGCCCTGTTAGCGCTGCCCATCTTATGACATCATTTCATGTTGGCCGGTGCGGTTAACGATGGCCATAAATCCCAGACCCACAGTGTCTTTTCATAAAGCCACACTGCGGTGCTGGGATTCGTGGCCTTGAGCAGTAAATATTTTGGCCGCTCACACACGTCCTTACACCTGCTTCAGACTGGGCGGCCTCTGCTGATCCCTTCTCGCATGCCGTGGCCATGAGGCTGCACAGTCTGAAGAAGGCGGAAGGAGATGAGTTAAGACAGGCGAAGATATGCACTGCTCATGCCCATCAATCACACCCTCGCAGTCAAAATAATTAAGACAACGAGGAGCATTTTATTCAGGCAGGGCGGACGAACAGGCGCAAGTAGCCAACCAATGATGTCAGAAGACGGGAAGCGCTACCAAGGGGGGTGCTGCGTATCATTAGAAAGGAAAGTCACACCTCAGGGACAGTGGAATGGTCTCAAAGAGACACATTTTGTACGTGTTGAGTTCCACGTGGGCAAGGAGAAAACATCAGCCACCTTGTACAAATGCAGCAGTACTGCTGTACAAGGTGGCTGTTATACATAGAAACACCTGGGGGTGGGGGCCAGGCTCCCTTCAATTTCAGTTCATGTGCCTGCGTGGCGTTTGCAGGTCACGTTGCAAGCTGCACAGCAGGGGAACAGCTGGCGGTGCTGAACCCCACTAACACATTGGCTGGTGTTTTTCTCTGTGCAGCTAGCATTTCCGGGCAAAAACTAGCGGTGTTTGAGCCCAGGGTCAGCAGGAGGAGGAGGAGAGGAGCAAAGTGTAGGCCGAAGCCTGCACTGGTGGCAGCTTTTGGTCGGTTGTGCCAGCGTGGCTTGTGCTGGACACGATGCCGGCTACACAGCGGGGGAACAGCTGGCGGTGCTGAACCCCACTAACACATTGGCTGGTGTTTTTCTCTGTGCAGCTAGCATTTCCGGGCAAAAACTAGCGGTGTTTGAGCCCAGGGTCAGCAGGAGGAGGAGGAGAGGAGCAAAGTGTAGGCCGAAGCCTGCACTGGTGGCAGCTTTTGTTCTGTTGTGCCAGCGTGGCTTGTGCTGGACACGTTGCCGACTACACAGCAGGGGAACAGCTGGCGTTGCTGAACCCCACTAACACATTGGCTGGTGTTTTTCTCTGTGCAGCTAGCATTTCCGGGCACAAACTAGCGGTGTTTGAGCCCAGGGTCAGCAGGAGGAGTAGAGGAGCAGAGTGTAGGCCGAAGCCTAGTTGAACCAATTTCAAAGGTTACCTTTAACCCCCCCTCAGGTGTTGCAAGGTACAAGAGCCACACCTTGAACAGCATTAATGATGCACAAGTCAAAGGTTGCTCTATTTAATTTTGCTCCTTGCACACGCTGAATTAAACACGTACACTATTTAGCCCATTATACTGTCAAACAGTAGTGGAGGCGTGACTACTAGTCTTTTTAAGGAGACGCAGCACAGGTGTACAAATTTACACCTAGGTGCTGTGCGCAGATTCCTTACCGTTGTTATTTGCAGTACAGGAAACTGCGCTCTTGTGTTATCCCTTGGCAATACCCTGTTAGTGCAGGCCGTCTCATGACCTCATTTCATGTTGGCCGGTGCGGTTAACGATGGCCATAAATCCCAGACCCACAGTGGCTTTTCCTAAAGTCACACTGCGGTGCTGGGATTCGTGGCCTTGTGCAGTAAATATGTTCGCCGCTCACAAATGTCCTTACACCTGCTTCAGACTGGGCGGCCTCAGCTGATCCCTTATCGCATGCCGCGGCCATGAGGCCGCACAGTCAGAAGAAGGCGGAAGGAGGGGAGTGAAAACAGGGGAACATATGCACTGCTCGTGCCCATCAATCACACCCTCGCAGTCAAAATATGAGACAACGGGGGGCGTTGTGTCGGGCAGGGGGGACGCACAGGCACAGCCAGCCAACCAATGATGTCAGGAGACGGGCAGCGCTAACAATGGGGGTGCTGCGTGTCATTAAAAAGGAAAGTCACACCTCAGGGACATTGTAATGGTCTGTAATGAGACACATTTTGTACTTGTTGAGTTTCACGTGTGCAAGGAGAAAAAGTCAGCCACCTTGTACAAATGCAGCAGTACTGCTGTACAAGGTGGCTGTTATACATAGAAACACCTGGGGGGGTGGGGGGCAGGCTCCCTTCAATTTCAGTTCATGTTCCTGCGTGGCGTTTGCAGGAAACGTTGCCAGCTACACAGCAGGGGAACAGCTGGCGGTGCTGAACCCCACTAACACATTGGCTGGTGTTTTTCTCTGTGCAGCTAGCATGTCCGGGCAGAAACTGGCGTTGTTTGAGCCCAGGGTCAGCAGGAGGAGGAGAGGAGCAAAGTGTAGGCCGAAGCCTGCACTGGTGGCAGCTTTTGTTCTGTTGTGCCAGCGTGGCTTGTGCTGGACACGTTGCCGACTACACAGCAGGGGAACAGCTGGCGGTGCTGAACCCCACTAACACATTGGCTGGTGTTTTTCTCTGTGCAGCTAGCAGTTCCGGGCAAAAACTAGCGGTGTTTGAGCCCAGGGTCAGCAGGAGGAGTAGAGGAGCAGAGTGTAGGCCGAAGCCTAGTTGAACCAATTTCAAAGGTTACCTTTAACCCCCCCCTCAGGTGTTGCAAGGTACAAGAGCCACAACTTGTGCAGCATTAATGCTGCACAAGTAAAAGGTTGCTCTATTTGTTTTGCTCTTTGCACACGCTGACTAAAACACGTACACTATTTAGCCCATTATACTGTCAAACAGTTGTGGAGGCGTGACTTGTCTTTTTAACGAGACGCAGCACAGGTGTCAAAATTTGCACCTAGGTACTGGGCGCAGATTCCTGAGCGTTGTTATTTGCTGTACAGGAGTCTGCGCTATTGTGATCCCTTGGCCATGCGCTGTGAGCGCTTCCTGTCTTCTGACCTCATTTCATGTCGGCCGTTGCGGTTAGCGATGGACATGAATCCCAGACCCACAGTGTGTTTTCAAAAAATCACACTGCGTGGCTGGGATTCGTGGCCTTGTGCAGTAAATAGGTTTGCCGCTTACACATGTCCTTACACCTGCTCCAGACTGGGCGGCCTCAGCTGATCCCTTATCGCCTACCACGGCCAGGAGGCCGCACAGTCTGAAGAAGGCGGAAGGAGATGAGTTAAGACAGGCGAACATATGCACTGCTCGTGCCCATAAACCACACCCTCGCTGACAAAATAAATATGACAACGAGGGGCGTTGTTTCTAGCAGGGCGGATGCACAGGCGCAGCCAGCTAACCATGATGACAAAAGACGGGAAACGCTACCAAGGGGGGTGCTGCGTATCATTAGAAAGGAAAGTCACACCTCAGGGACAGTGGAATGGTCTCAATGAGACACATTTTGTACGTGTTGAGTTCCACGTGGGCAAGGAGAAAAAGTCAGCCACCTTGTACAAATGCAGCAGTACTGCTGTACTAGGTGGCTGTTATACATAGAAACACCTGGGGGGGTGGGGCCAGGTTCCCTTTTAATTTCAGTTCCTGTGCCTGCATGGCGTTTGCAGGTCACGTTGCCGGCTACACAGCAGGGGAACAGCTGGCGTTGCTGAACCCCACTAACACATTGGCTGGTGTTTTTCTCTGTGCAGCTAGCACTTCCGGGCAAAAACTAGCGGTGTTTGAGCCCAGGGTCAGCAGGAGGAGGAGAGGAGCAGAGTGTAGGCCGAAGCCTGCACTGGTGGCAGCTTTTGTTCTGTTGTGCCAGCGTGGCTTGTGCTGGACACGTTGCCGACTACACAGCAGGGGAACAGCTGGCGGTGCTGAACCCCACTGACACATCACCTAGTGTTTTTTCTGTGTAGACAACACTTCCAGGTGGCAACTGACAGTGTTGAAACCCAGGGAATCAAAGAGGAGCAGAGTGTAGGCCGAAGCCTGCAGTGGAGCAAGTTGAAAGGGAACCTTTAACCCCCCCCCCCAGGCATTTGTTGCTGAAAGAGCCATCTTGTACAGCAGTAATACTGCACATGGAAAATGGTGGCTCCGAAAATTATGCTCCTTGCAAACGCTGAAGTACACACTCATATAATGTGTCCCCTCACACCGTCAAACCATCCCGGAAGTGGGACTTTCCTTTGTAATGTGACACAGCACAGCCGTCATTCCAACCCCCTTGGTGCCGGGCGCCACCTCCTCAACGTTGTTTGGTTCTGTCACGGAGCCCGCGCTGTAATGTTATCCCTTGGCCATGCACAGTTAGCGGTGCCCGTCTTCTGACATCATGTAGGTGTCAGGCTGGCAGTGCCTGTGCGTCCAAGCTGCCCGAGATCCAACCTTGCAGTGTCATCTAATGTAGTCCCACTGCGGGCCAGGGATCCATGGGCATGCGCAGTGCATATCATCGCCTCTCACTCACCTCCTTCCTGCTTCTTCAGACTGTGCGGCGTCACGGCCGTGGCATGCTATTAGGGATCAGCTGACGCCGCCTAGTCTGAAGAAGCGTGAAGAAGGGGAGTGAGAGGCTAGTATATGCACTGCGCATGGCCATGGATACCAGGCCCACTGTGGGATCACATTAGACGACACTGCGAGGTGTGATTTCGGGCAGCGTGGACGCACAGGCGCAGCCAGGACGACAACAAATGATGTCAGAGGACGGGCAGCGCAAACTGTGCATGGCCAAGGGATAACATAACAGCGCAGGGTCCATGACGGAATCAAACAACGCTAAGGAGGCAGCGCACGGTGCCAAGGGGGTAGCAATGACGGCTGTGCTGCGTCACATTACAAAGGAAAGTCCCACCTCCGGGACGGTTGGACGGTGTGAGGGGACACATTACATGAGTGTGTAGTTCAGCGTTTGCAAGGAGCATAATTTCAAGAGCGACCTTTCCCTTGTGCAGTATTAGTGCTGCACATGGTGGCTCTTTCAGTAACAAACGCCTAGGGGGGGGGGGGGACAGGTCCCCTTACATTTTAGTTGTGCCAGCGTGGCGGTCGCATGACACGTTGCTGGATACACAGCTGGGGATCAGCTGACGTTACTGAACCCCAATAACAGAGGAGCGACTGTTGACTGTGCACACAGCACTTCCAGGCACCAACTGGCGGTGTTAGAGCCCAGGGACAGCAGGAGGAGCAGATTGGAGGTATTGCCGCACACACAGCTGGGGATCAGCTGACGTTACTGAACCCCAATAACAGAGGAGCGACTGTTGACTGTGCACACAGCACTTCCAGGCACCAACTGGCGGTGTTAGAGCCCAGGGACAGCAGGAGGAGCAGATTGGAGGTATTGCCGCACACACAGCTGGGGATCAGCTGACGTTACTGAACCCCAATAACAGAGGAGCGACTGTTGACTGTGCACACAGCACTTCCAGGCACCAACTGGCGGTGTTAGAGCCCAGGGACAGCAGGAGGAGCAGAGGAACAGAGTGTAGGCCGAAGCCTGATTGGAGCAAGTTGAAAGGAAACCTTTAACCCCCCCCCCAAGACGTTTGTAGCTGAAAGAGCCATGTTGTGCAGCACTAAGGATGCAAAAGGAAAAGGTTGCTCTTTTAATTATGCTCCTTGCAAACACCAAAGTAAACACTAAAAATGTGTCCCTTTATACCGTTAAACCGTTCCGGAGGTGCGAATTTCCTTCGTAATGGGACACAGCACAGCTGTCATTCCTATCCCCTTGATGCCGTGCGCTGCCTCCTCAGCGTTGTTTTAAGCTGTCACGGAGCCTGCGCTGTTCTGTTAGCCCTTGGCCATGCCCAATTAGCGCTGCCTGTCTTCTGACATAATTTGGTGTCAGGCTGTCAGTGCCTGTGCATCCACGCTGCTCCAGATCCCACCTCGCAGTCTCATCTAACGTAATCCCACTGCGGGCCTTGGAACCATGGGCATGCACAGTGCATAACCTCGACTCTCACTCCCCTCCTTCCCTCTTCTTCAGACTGTGCGGTGTCACGGCCGTGGCATGCTAGGGATCAGCTGACGGCGCACAGTCTAAAGAAGGCGGAGGGAAATGAGCGAGAGCCCGAGGGGAAGATATGCACTGCGCATGCCCATGGATCCCAGGCCCGCAGTGTGACTCAATCAGAAGACACTGCGAGGCGGGATCTCGGGCACCGCGGCCGCACAGGCGCAGCCAGCCTGACACCAAATTATGTCAGAAGACAGGCAGCGCAAATAGGGCATGCCCAAGGGATAACAGAACAGCGCAGGCTCCGTGACAGCTTAAAACAACGCTGAGGAGGCAGCGCATGGCACCAAGGGGGTAGGAATGACGGCTGTGCTGCGTCACATTACGAAGGAAAGTCCCAGCTCCGGGACGGTATAACGGTATCAGTGAACACATTTTATAAGTGTTAAGTTCTGCGTGTGCAAATAGCTAAAAAAAAAGAGCTACCTTTTCCTTGTGCAGCATTACTGCTGCACAAGATGGCTCTTTCAGTAACAAACGACGGGGGGGGGGGGGACAGGTTCCCTTACATTTAGGTTGTTGTGCCAGCGTGGCGGTCGCAGGACACATTGCCGGCTACACAGCTGGGGATCAGCTGACGTTACTGAAACCCAATAACACTGGGTCGTATGTTTTTACTGTGCAGCCTGCACTTCTGAGCCGCAACTGGCGGTGTTGGAGCCCAGGAATAGCAGTTCAGGTGGTAGAAAGATGAACACAGCAGGAGACCTGGATGACACCCAATTACTTAATCAGGCAGAGGAGTGGCAAATTCCTGCGAGATCCAGGCCTGGTTCATTTTCAGGAAAGTAAGCCGGTCAACGTTATCGGAGGATAGTCGCATGCGACGGTCTGTTAGTACACCACCTGCGGCACTAAAGACACGTTCCGATAAGACACTAGCCGCAGGGCAAGCCAGCACCTCCAATGCATACTGGCTTAGCTCTGGCCATGTATCCAGCTTAGAGACCCAAAACTTGAACGGGGAAGAGCCGTCTGGGAGTACAGTAAGAGGGCAAGCCATGTAGTCTGTCACCATCTGACGGAACCGTTGCCTCCTGCTGACTGGAGCCGCCGGTGATGGTGTAGACATTTGGGGCGGGCACACAAAAGTGTGCCAGAGTTGTGCCATACTGGGCTTGCCTTGGGCAGAGGCACTGCTTCTGCTCCCTCTTTGGGCAGAGCCTCCCCCACTGCCTCGACGCACTGAGCTGCTTTGTAAAGCACTAGCAGCACTCCTCTCAGTTGGACAGGAGAAGATGATGGAATTCACCAGTGTGTCGTGGTACTCCCGCAATTTACGCTCCCGGGTCAACGCAGGGATGAGGTTTTGGACGTTGTCCCGGTAGCGAGGATCGAGGAGGGTGAACACCCAATAATCAGGCATGTTGAGAATGTGGTCGATGCGGCGGTCGTTTCTCAGGCACTGCAGCATGAAATCCACCATGTGCTGCAGAGTGCCAACTGGCCCAGAAACGCTGTCCCCTGCTTGAGACATGATCTCTGCCCGCTCGTCATCACCCCACCCTCGCTGTACACACTGACCACTGGACAATTGTGTCGCTCCCTCCTCTGGACGGAGCTCTTCCTCCTCCATTGACTCCTCCTCATCCTCCTCACAAATTTGGCCCCTGCGTACCCCTTTGTGAGGAACCACGTGGCGCTGACTCTCCAGAAGCTGATGGAAAAGGTGACTCCTCATCCTCCACCTCTTCCACCACATCATCCCTTAACCCTTGCAAAGTTTGCTGAAGCAGGCAGATAAGGGGGACAGTCATGCTGACTAGTGCATCATCTGCACTTGCCATCCGCATGGAATAATCAAAAGGACGCAAAACCTGGCAGACGTCCTTCATAGTGGCCCACTCTGTGGTTGTGAAGTCTGATCGGCGCTGACTGCGACTTCTTTGCGCCTGATGCAGCTGGTACTCCATAACTGCTTGCTGCTGCTCACACAACCGCTCCAACATATGTAACGTGGAATTCCACCGGGTAGGTAGGTCACATATGATGCGGTGTTCCGGAAGGCGGAATCGGCGCTGCAGAGCAGCAATGCGGGATCTGGCCAAGCTGGAACGCCGCAAGTGAGCACACTCTAGGCGGACCTTGTGCAGCAGGGCATCAAGATCCGGATAGTCCCTCAGAAAACTCTGCACAACCAAATTGAGCACATGTGCCAGACATGGGATGTGAGTGAGATTGCCAAGGGCCAAAGCTGCCACCAGATTTCGGCCATTGTCACACACTACCATGCCTGGCTGGAGATTCGCTGGCAGTAACCACACATTGCTCTCCTGCTTTATGGCATTCCAGAGCTCCTGCGCTGTGTGGCTTCGATGCCCCAATGAAACTAGTTTCAAGACGGCCTGCTGACGTTTGGCCACGGCTGTGCTCATGTCGGTCATAGGTAAACGTTCACGGGTCCATGTGGGGGTGGACTGTGACGGATCCTGCAGAGAGGAATCAGAGGAACTGGTGTAAGAGGAGGAGTCGATGCGTACAGACTGGATTCCTGCAATCCTTGGAGTGGGCAGGACACGTCCTGCGCCACTCGCACGATCTGTACCTGGCTCAACAACATTAACCCAATGGGCAGTGAGGGAAACATATCGCCCCTGTCCATGCTGACTGGTCCACGCATCGGTGGTGAGGTGGACCTTGCTACTGACGGCGTTCAGTAGCGCATGTTTTATGTTTGCCTCAACATGCCTGTGCAGGGCAGGGACAGCCTGCCTGCTGAAGTAAAAGCGGCTGGGCACCTTGTACTGTGGGACTGCCAATGCCATCAAGTCACGGAAGCTGTCAGTCTCCACCAGCCTGAACGAGAGCATTTCCAGGGACAACAGTTTGGCAATGCCTGCATTCAGAGCCTGTGCTCGGGGGTGGTTGGCCGAGAATGCCCACCTTTTCTCCCATGCCTGTACTACCGATGGCTGTAGAGTAGACTGGGAGTGTGAGGATGACTGGGAAGGTGGTGCTGTGGGTGGAATTACACAAGGTCTCTGGGAGGAAGCCAAACCAGCTGTGCGTGAGCTGGAGGAAGAGGCAACACGAGCTGAAGAGGTGGTAGCTGCCGCTGTTGGTTGGCCTACATCTTCAGTGTGTTTCTGTAACTCCACCGCGTGCCTGGTCCGCACATGTTTCCAAATATTTGTGGTATTGAGGTTGCTGACATTTTTCCCTCTTTTTACTTTATGATGACACAGCTTGCATTTGACAAAACAAATGTCATCTGCAACTGTGTCAAAAAAGGACCAGGCACTGCAAGTCTTGGGAGCGCCCTTTTTGGCTTTGGAAAGAGACAGGCTCCTAACGGGTGCCAAAGTGGAGGCTACAGGCTCCGCAGTCTTCCCCCTCCCTCTCCCTCTTTGGCCCGTAAGAGGAAGCTCTTCCTCTGAGCTGCTCCCACCACCTTCCTGTTCCTCACGCCACGATGGGTCAAGGACCTCATCATCTCCACTACCCTCTGCCACCAACTGCTCCTCCTGGGTAGTCTCAGCAGCACAGTACGCACGAGAAAGCGGCACCTGAGTTTCATCATCAGATGCGTACTGCGCTGTGGTCACCGGAGGCACTGGCCCACCTGCCTCTTCAGAGTCAGAGAGAAAAAGGTGTTGGGCATCACTGCACACTGCCTCTTCTTCCATTTCTCCAATGCTGCTTGGCTGGCCCCCTGTTTCCAAGCCAAGAGATTCAGAGAACAGAAGTAGAGACGGCTCCTGTCCTGGGCTCTCTGACTGCCTGGCCAATTTGGCAGGTGGTGAAGAGACAGATGGCTGCTCTCCAGTGCTCTGTGCCTGAGAGGATGTGGCACTAACTGAAGTTGATGCCGAGGCGTTAGCTGCCATCCACCCGACAACGGCTTCAATTTGGTCTTCACGCAGCAGCGGTGCACGGCGCTCTCCGACAAAGCTGCGCATGAAGGACTGTTCCCTGCTGAAACTGAGTGACGACGAGTCACCGGCGCCCGCAGCAGGCACAGAATCACCACGTCCTCTCCCTGCTCCTCTCCCTGCTCCGCGCCCACGCCCACGTGCCTTACTCCCTGCCCTCTTCATCTTGGTTGACAGATAAAGATAAGCAGAAAAGTACTAAGGCCTTAGTGTGCTTATTCCTGTAATGCTCCTCCTAACAGGTGTAAGAAACACTAATGTTGTAAATTGTGGACTAAACTTTATTATTTTTCAAATGTGGCCTACACAAGTGTTAAGTTGTGTTTGGTGAACTTAACTTTTTTTTTGGTGCAGATCGGGCTACAGAGCTAGTTTAAATCACACGGAGACCGTGCAGACAGCCGTAAACGGCGCTGCAAGGCCAAAAAACCCTCCTCTAGGTTATCCTATATAGTGTTTTTCCACTATTTAGCTGGATACAAGTGGAAAGACACTAATAGGAATTTTTTTTTTCAAATTTTAAACTGGCTGCACTATTTGAAAAAAAGGAAATTGTTTTTCAAGGTATGAGGCAGTAACGCACCCTGAGCTGAATCCAACCGGCTATGGCTGCACACAGACTACAGGGCGAGCTGGGCTCACACGGAGACCGTGCAGACAGCCGTAAACGGCGCTGCAAGGCCAAAAAACCCTCCTCTAGGTTATCCTATATAGTGTTTTTCCACTATTTAGCTGGATACGAGTGGAAAGACACTTATAGGATTTTTTTTTGTCAAATTTTAAACAGGCTGCACTATTTGAAAAAAAAGGAAAATTTTTCGCAAGGTATGAGCCAGTAACGAACCCTGAGCTGAATCCAACCGGCTATGGCTGCACACAGACTACAGGGCGAGCTGGGCTCACACGGAGACCGTGCAGACAGCCGTAAACGGCGCTGCAAGGCCAAAAAACCCTCCTCTAGGTTATCCTATATAGTGTTTTTCCACTATTTAGCTGGATACGAGTGGAAAGACACTAATAGGAATTTTTTTTTTTCAAATTTTAAACAGGCTGCACTATTTGAAAAAAAGGAAAATTTTTCTCAAGGTATGAGCCAGTAACGAACCCTGAGCTGAATCCAACCGGCTATGGCTGCACACAGACTACAGGGCGAGCTGGGCTCACACAGAGACCGTGCAGACAGCCGTAAACGGCGCTGCAAGGCCCAAAAACCCACCTCTAGGTTATCCTATGTAGTGTTTTTCCACAATAGAGCTGGAGACTGGTGGAAAAACACTAATAGGAAATTTGAGAAAAAATGTGCAGCAGGCTGCACTAAGAGCAAAAAAGAACAACTGTGTGAGGCAGTGTGAACCCCCCCTGAGCTGAATACAACCGGGTATATGGCTGCACACAGACTACAGAGTGAGCTGCACACACACACACACACACACACAGAGACCTTGCAGAACGCTGTTAAAACAGCGCTGCAAGGCAAGAGCAAGGTGAACAGTGAAGAACACACAGCGTTTTGCTAAATTAGCCTTTGGAAAGGAAAATAAAGCAATTAGCAAGCTCAACTGGCCCTCAGTTAGAACACAGCGTCCTGTCCCTAACTGAAATCACAGCAGAGTGAGCGCAAAATGGCGGCAGCGCTTTTTTATAGTGCAGAGTGACATCATTTCAGCAGCCAATCCAAGCCTTGCCAGTACTTACATGCCCACCATGCTAAACAGGATGTGCCCACACTTTCATTCATTCCTCATTGGCTGCTGCGTTCAATTTGAATTCTGGGAACTTCCGATTCCGGTATCCGATACGCGGGAAGTATCGGAATTCAGTATCGGAATTCCGATACCGCAAATATCGGCCGATACCCGATACTTGCGGTATCGGAATGCTCAACACTACTCCTTAGATTAATTTTTATCATTCAGCCTGGTCTAAAAACTCATAATTTCCTTTTTTTCGGATTTAGCAACAACATAAAACATTCTATTAATATGTGCATGTAGCCCTTTTAAGGACTTTACACTTTTATGCTTTTGCATCATCAGTCTGATTTTCCATACTGAAAAGTTAGAGTTTGAATTGATATGCGAATGAAGGGGTTGATCTGATGTGTTGTGAATTCTGTGGCCAAGCTCCCTCCTGTGGTTGTGAGTGGTACTGCGGCTGGTTCGGTCTATGAGCTTCCTTTGGTGGATGAGAGTGGTACTGCGGCTTCTGAGTTTCCTTCCTCAGGTGATGAGGTTAAGTCGTTAGGTGCTGCTCTATTTAACTCCACCTGGTGCTTTGATCCTGGCCTCCAGTCAATGTTCTAGTATTGGTCTTGCTTCCTCCTGGATCGTTCCTGTGGCCTCTCTATCCTGCATAAGCTAAGTTCTGCTTGTGTTATTTTTGTTTGCTATATTTTCTGTCCAGCTTGCTATATTGGTTTTTCTTGCTTGCTGGAAGCTCTGAGACGCAGAGGGAGCACCTCCGTACCGTTAGTCGGTGCGGAGGGTCTTTTTGCCCCTCTGCGTGGTTGTTTGTAGGTTTTTGTGTTGACCGCAAAGCTATCTTTCCTATCCTCGGTCTATTCAGTAAGTCGGGCCTCACTTTGCTAAATCTATTTCATCTCTGTGTTTGTATTTCATCTTTACTCACAGTCATTATGTGTGGGGGGCTGCCTTTTCCTTTGGGGAATTTCTCTGAGGCAAGGTAGGCTTATTTTTCTATCTTCAGGGCTAGTTAGTTTCTCAGGCTGTGCCGTGTTGCATAGGGAGCGTTAGGCGCAATCCACGGCTACCTCTAGTGTGGTGTGATAGGATTAGGGATTGCGGTCAGCAGAGTTTCCACGTCTCAGAGCTCGTTCTATGTTTTTGGTAAATGTCAGGTCACCTTGTGTGCTCTGAACTTCAAGGTCCATTGTGGTTCTGAATTACCTGTTCATAACAGTACTGGAGGCCCAAAGTACTAATGCTTCTCCATAGAGGGAAAAGAGAAGTTCTGAGACCATTTTTTTTTCTTTGCACTGTGTTCTGTCTTTCTTTTCCCCTTTACATCAGGGTGGTTCAGAACACAGGTGTGGACATGGACATTCAGGGTCTGTCCTCTTTGATGGATAATCTCACTATAAGAGTACAGAACATTCAAGATTTAGTGGTTCAGAATCCTATGTTAGAACCTAAAATTCCTATTCCTGAGATATTTTCTGGAGATAGAGCTAAGTTTTTGAATTTTAAAAATAATTGTAAACTGTTTCTGGCTTTGAAAACCCGCTCCTCTGGTGACCCAGTTCAACAAGTTAAAATCATTATTTCTTTATTACGTGGCAACCCTCAAGACTGGGCATTTTCCCTTGCGCCAGGAGATCCTGCATTATGTAATATTGATGCGTTTTTTCTGGCGCTCGGATTGCTGTACGACGAACCTAATTCAGTGGATCAGACAGAGAAAAATTTGCTGGCTCTGTGTCAGGGTCAGGATGAGATAGAGATTTATTGTCAGAAGTTTAGAAAGTGGTCCGTGCTCACTCAATGGAATGAATGTGCGCTGGCAGCTATTTTCAGAAAGGGTCTCTCTGAAGCCCTTAAGGATGTCATGGTGGGATTTCATATGCCTGCTGGTCTGAATGAGACTATGTCTTTGGCCATTCAGATCGGTCGACGCTTGCGCGAGCGTAAATCTGTGCACCATTTGGCGGTATTATCTGAGCATAAACCTGAGCCTATGCAGTGCGATAGGACTTTGACCAGAGCTGAAAGGCAAGAACACAGACGTCAGAATGGGCTGTGTTTCTACTGTGGTGATTCCACTCATGCTATCTCCGATTGTCCTAAGCGCACTAAGCGGTTCGCTAGGTCTGCCACCATTGGTACGGTACAGTCGAAAATTCTTTTGTCCGTTACTTTGATCTGCTCTTTGTCTTCCTATTCTGTCATGGCATTTGTGGATTCAGGTGCTGCCCTGAATTTGATGGACTTGGAGTTTGCTAGGCGCTGTGGGTTTGTCTTGGAGCCCTTGCAGTGTCCTATTCCATTGAGAGGAATTGATGCTACGCCTTTGGCCAAGAATAAGCCTCAGTATTGGACCCAGCTGACCATGTTCATGGCTCCTGCGCACCAGGAGGATATTCGCTTTCTGGTGTTGCATAATCTGCTTGATGTGGTCGTGTTGGGGTTGCCATGGCTACAAGTCCATAACCCAGTATTAGATTGGAAATCAATGTCTGTGTCCAGCTGGGGTTGTCAGGGGGTACATGGTGATGTTCCATGTCTGTCTATCTCATCATCCACCCCTTCTGAGGTCCCAGAGTTCTTGTCTGATTACCGGGATGTATTCGATGAGCCCAAGTCCAATGCCCTACCTCCGCATAGGGATTGTGATTGTGCTATCGATTTGATTCCTGGTAGTAAGTTTCCTAAGGGTCGACTGTTTAATTTATCTGTACCTGAGCACGCCGCTATGCGGAGTTACGTGAAGGAGTCTTTGGAGAAGGGTAATATTCGCCCGTCATCGTCGCCATTGGGAGCGGGTTTCTTTTTTGTGGCCAAGAAGGATTGTTCGCTGAGACCTTGTATTGATTACCGCCTTCTAAATAAAATTACGGTCAAATTTCAGTACCCCTTGCCGCTGCTGTCTGATTTGTTTGCTCGGATTAAGGGGGCTAGTTGGTTCACCAAGATAGATCTTCGTGGTGCGTATAATCTTGTGCGTATCAAACGGGGCGATGAATGGAAAACAGCATTTAATACGCCCGAAGGCCATTTTGAGTACCTGGTTATGCCATTCGGACTTTCTAATGCTCCATCAGTGTTTCAGTCCTTTATGCATGACATCTTCCGAGAGTACCTGGATAAATTCCTGATTGTATACTTGGATGATATTTTGGTCTTCTCGGATGATTGGGAGTCTCATGTGAAGCAGGTCAGAATGGTGTTCCAGGTCCTGCGTGCTAATTCTTTGTTTGTGAAGGGGTCAAAGTGTCTCTTTGGTGTTCAGAAGATTTCATTTTTGGGGTTCATTTTTTCTCCTTCTACTATCGAGATGGACCCTGTTAAAGTTCAGGCCATTTATGATTGAACTCAGCCAACATCTCTGAAGAGTCTGCAGAAGTTCCTGGGCTTTGCTAATTTTTATCGTCGCTTCATCGCTAATTTTTCTAGTATTGCTAAACCGTTGACTGATTTAACCAAGAAGGGTGCTGATGTGGTCAATTGGTCTTCTGCTGCTGTGGAAGCTTTTCAGGAGTTGAAGCATCATTTTTCTTCTGCCCCTGTGTTGTGCCAACCAGATGTTTCGCTTCCGTTCCAGGTCGAGGTTGATGCTTCCAAAATTGGAGCAGGGGCTGTTTTGTCACAGAGAGGTTCTGATTGCTCAGTGATGAAACCATGCGCCTTCTTTTCCAGGATATTTTCGCCTACTGAGCGAAATTATGATGTTGGCAATCGAGAATTGCTAGCCATGAAGTGGGCATTCGAGGAGTGGCGTCATTGGCTTGAAGGAGCTAAGCATCGCGTGGTGGTCTTGACTGATCACAAAAACTTGACTTATCTCGAGTCTGCCAAACGGTTGAATCCTAGACAGGCTCGTTGGTCGCTGTTTTTCTCCCGTTTTGACTTTGTGGTTTCGTACCTTCCGGGCTCTAAAAATGTGAAGGCGGATGCCCTGTCTAGGAGTTTTGTGCCCGATTCTCCGGGTTTGTCTGAGCCGGCGGGTATTCTCAAAGAGGGGGTAATTTTGTCTGCCATCTCCCTTGATTTGCGGCGGGTGCTGCAAAAATTTCAGGCTAATGGACCTGACCGTTGCCCAGCGGAGAAACTGTTTGTCCCTGATAGGTGGACGAATAAAGTTATCTCTGAGGTTCATTGTTCGGTGTTGGCTGGTCATCCTGGAATCTTTGGTACCAGAGAGTTGGTGGCTAGATCCTTTTGGTGGCCATCTCTGTCGCGGGATGTGCATTCTTTTGTGCAGTCCTGTGGGATTTGTGCTCGGGCTAAGCCCTGCTGTTCTCGTGCCAGTGGGTTGCTTTTGCCCTTGCCGGTCCCGAAGAGGCCTTGGACGCATATCTCTATGGATTTTATTTTGGATCTCCCCGTCTCTCAAAGAATGTCGGTCATTTGGGTGGTTTGTGATCGCTTCTCTAAGATGGTCCATTTGGTGCCCTTGTCTAAATTGCCTTTCTCCTCTGATTTGGTGCCATTGTTTTTTCAGCATGTGGTTCGTTTACATGGCATTCCAGAGAACATCGTTTCTGACAGAGGTTCCCAGTTTGTTTTGAGGTTTTGGCGAGCCTTTTGTGCTAGGATGGGCATTGATTTGTCTTTTTCCTCGGCTTTCCATCCTCAGACAAATGGCCAGACTGAACGAACCAATCAGACCTTGGAAACATATCTGAGATGTTTTGTTTCTGCTGATCAGGATGATTGGGTGTCCTTTTTGCCTTTGGCTGAGTTCGCCCTTAATAATCGGGCCAGCTCGGCTACTTTGGTTTCGCCGTTTTTCTGCAATTCTGGGTTCCACCCTTGTTTCTCTTCAGGGCAGGTTGAGTCTTCGGACTGTCCTGGTGTGGATACTGTGGTGGATAGGTTGCAGCAGATTTGGACTCATGTAGTGGACAATCTGACTTTGTCCCAGGAGAAGGCTCAACGTTTCGCTAACCGCAGGCGCTGTGTGGGTCCCCGACTTCGTGTTGGGGATTTGGTTTGGTTGTCATCTCGTTATATTCCTATGAAGGTTTCCTCTCCTAACTTTAAGCCTCTTTTCATTGGTCCATATAGGATTTCTGAGGTTCTTAATCCTGTGTCTTTTTGTTTGACTCTTCCGGCTTCTTTTTCCATCCATAAGGTGTTCCATAGGTCATTGTTGCGGAGATACGTGGCACCTGTGGTTCCATCTATTGATCCTCCTGCTCCGGTTTTGGTTGAAGGGGAATTGGAGTATATTGTGGAGAAGATTTTGGATTCTCGTGTTTCGAGACGGAAACTCCAGTATCTGGTTAAGTGGAAAGGTTATGGTCAGGAAGATAATTCCTGGGTCTTTGCCTCTGATGTCCATGCTGCCGATCTGGTTCGTGCCTTTCATGTGGCTCATCCTGGTCGGCCTGGGGGCTCTGGTGAGGGTTCGGTGACCCCTCCTCAAGGGGGGGTACTGTTGTGAATTCTGTGGCCAAGCTCCCTCCTGTGGTCGTGAGTGGTACTGCGGCTGGTTCGGTCTATGAGCTTCCTTTGGTGGATGAGAGTGGTACTGCGGCTTCTGAGTTTCCTTCCTCAGGTGATGAGGTTAAGTCGTTAGGTGCTGCTCTATTTAACTCCACCTGGTGCTTTGATCCTGGCCTCCAGTCAATGTTCTAGTATTGGTCTTGCTTCCTCCTGGATCGTTCCTGTGGCCTCTCTATCCTGCATAAGCTAAGTTCTGCTTGTGTTATTTTTGTTTGCTATATTTTCTGTCCAGCTTGCTATATTGGTTTTTCTTGCTTGCTGGAAGCTCTGAGACGCAGAGGGAGCACCTCCATACCGTTAGTCGGTGCGGAGGGTCTTTTTGCCCCTCTGCGTGGTTGTTTGTAGGTTTTTGTGTTGACCGCAAAGCTATCTTTCCTATCCTCGGTCTATTCAGTAAGTCGGGCCTCACTTTGCTAAATCTATTTCATCTCTGTGTTTGTATTTCATCTTTGCTCACAGTAATTATGTGTGGGGGGCTGCCTTTTCCTTTGGGAAATTTCTCTGAAGCAACGTAGGCATATTTTTCTATCTTCAGGGCTAGTTAGTTTCTCAGGCTGTGCCGAGTTGCATAGGGAGCGTTAGGCGCAATCCACGGCTACCTCTAGTGTGGTGTGATAGGATTAGGGATTGCGGTCAGCAGAGTTTCCACGTCTCAGAGCTCGTCCTATGTTTTTGGTAAATGTCAGGTCACCTTGTGTGCTCTGAACTTCAAGGTCCATTGTGGTTCTGAATTACGTGTTCATAACACTGATGCCTCTGTCACTCCAGCTCTATTCTCGCCTACTCCTACTTGACTGACAGCCCCTTTGCTCTATGCCTTTAGGCAATGGAGCTACCATTCAAGCAGGAGGAGGTGACTCTGAGTGTAGAATAGAGTTGGAGGGACAGAGGCTTCAGATCTACAAATAGTTTTCCAGTCTCATTTACATATCAGTTGCACATCAGTTCAAACTCTGATTTCCCAGGAGTGCAGAAGCACACTTGCCATGTTAATGCAATGGTATTGCTGGATTTGTCTTTGAAAGAACTACATGCTCATTTAAATAGTTTGGAGGTGTGAAATTATGCTGAAAAACTCTCTTTCAAATAACTTTTATTCATCATTTCCCCCCTTTCTCATTCCTACTCACTTCCTGACTTTTTTATACTAAATAGGACCGTGTTACAAGGAAAGAACTTTTACTTTTTGAGTCACCCCTTTATACTAAAAGGGTACAAGCTTCAAGCAAGGTCCTTGCATGTCTTGATACAAATTATATTAATATTTTTACTCTGTAATGTCTGATATTGTGTGCATATGTACCCTCTTACTTGTAAAGTGTGGCAGATTTTTTGCGCTACAAACATAAAGAATTCTTACTACATTTTACTGTAACATATACATATATATATACAGTATACAGTGTACATGCGTACAAATATGTATATACATATATATATATATATATATATATATATACAGTACAGACCAAAAGTTTGGACACACCTTCTCATTTAAAGATTTTGATGTATTTTCATGACTATGAAAATTGTACATTCACACTGAAGGCATCAAAACTATGAATTAACACATGTGGAATTATATACTTAACAAAAAAGTGTGAAACAACTGAAATTATGTCTTATATTCTAGGTTCTTCAAAGTAGCCACCTTTTGCTTTGATGACTGCTTTGCACACTCTTGGCATTCTCTTGATGAGCTTCTCGAGATTGTCAAAGGAAATGGTCTTCTAACAATCTTGAAGGAGTTCCCAGAGATGCTTAGCACTTGTTGGCCCTTTTGCCTTCACTCTGCGGTCCAGCTCACCCCAAACCATCTCAATTGGGTTCAGATCTGGTGATTGTGGAGGCCAGGTCATCTGGCCTATCACCCCAACTCTCTCCTTCTTGGTCAAATAGCACTTACACAGCCTGGAAGTGTGTTTGGGGTCATTGAAAAATAAGCCATGGTCCAACTAAACGCAAACCCGATGGAATAGCATGCCGCTGCAAGATGCTGTGGTAGCCATGCTGGTACAGTGTGCCTTAAATTTTGAATAAATCCCCAATAGTGTCACCAGCAAAGCACTCCCACACCATCACACCTCCTCCTCCATTCATAATTCATAGTTTTGATGCCTTCAGTGTGAATGTACAATTTTCATAGTCATGAAAATACAGAAAAATCTTTGAATGAGAAGGTGTGTCCAAACATTTGGTCTGTACAGTATATATATATATATATATATATATGCATTTGTGCTCAAAAATTACATTCCCGGCAGAGTTTTTGCTTTCTTGGCCTTATTTCAGAGAATATGAATGATAACACCAAACCTTTTTCTCCACTCATGGTTAGTGGTTGGGTGAAGAAATGTTTTGGCAAACTACTGTGTTTTCTCTTTTTAAATCATAATGACAATCCAAAACATCTAAATGACCCTGATCAAAAGTTCCCATACCCAATGTCTTATTACCATGATCCCTCTAACATCAAAGACAGCTTGAAGTCTTTTGTGGTAGTTGTGGATGATGTTCTTTATTTTCTCAGATGGTAAAGCTGCCTGCTCTTCTTGGCAAAAAGCCTCCAGTTCCTGCAAATGCTTGGGCTGTCTAGCATGAATTGCACTCTTGAGATCTCCCCAGAGTGGTTCAGTGATATTGAGGTCAGGAGACGGAGATGGCCACTCCAGAACTTTCACTTTGTTCTGCTGTAGACAATGACATGTCGACTTGGCCTTGTATTTTGGATCGTTGTCATGTTGGAACGTCCAAATTTTTCCCATGCGCAGCTTCGGGGCTGATGATTGCAAATTTGCTTCCAGTATTTGCTGATAAAGTGCTGCATTTATCTTTCCTTCTACTTTGACCACGTTTCCTGTGCCTGTGTAGCTCATACATCCCCAAAACATCAGCAATCCACCTCATTGCTTTACAGTAGGAATGGTGTTCCTTTCATCACAGGCCTTGTTGACCACTCTCCAAATGTAACATTTATGGTTGTGGCTAAAAAGTTCAATTTTGGTCTCATAACTCCAAATTTCTTTGTTCCAAAAGTTATGAGGCTGGTCTCTGTGTTGTTTTGTGTATTGTAGGTGAGTTATTTTGTGGCATTTGTGCAGTAATGGCTTTCTTCTGGCATCTCGACCATGCAGTCCATTTTTCTTCAAGTGCCTCCTTATTGTGCATCTTGAAACAGCCACACCGCTAGTTTTCAGAGAGTCCAGTATTTCAGCTGATGTTGTTTGTGGGGTTTTATTTTTTGCATCCTGAACAATTTTCCTGGCAGTTGTGAGCAAAATTTGTGTTGGTCTACCTAACCGTGGTTTTGTTTTTACAGAGCCCTTGATTTTCAATTTGTTAATTACGGTTTCAACGATGATGACTGGCATTATCCATTCCTTAGATATCTTTTTGTATCCCTTTCCTGTTTTATACAGTTCAACTACCTTTTCCCATAGATCCGTTGACAATTCTTTTGCTTTCCTCATGACTCACAATCCAGAAATTTCAGTGGCTGGATGAAACATGCAAAAGTCTGTCTGGATCCCAGAAACTCACCCAGCATTTATGCACACACACGGATTTCAAGCAAACAGGTCACAAGTGAATTTGTTACCTTTAGTAGCCATTCAAACCCATTTGTATCAACTTCTGCGCATGTTATCAGGCCAAAATCACCAGGGTATGTGAACTTTTGATCAGGGTCATTTGGATGTTTTCGGTTGTCATTATGATTTAAAAAGAGAAAACACAGTAGTTTGACAATAAATGGCTTCACCCAACCATTAACCATGAGTGGAGAAAAAGTTTTGGTGTTATCATTCATATTCACTGAAAAAAGGCCATGCAAGCAAAAATTCTGCTTGGGTATGTAAACTTTTGAGCTCAACTGTATATATTTCATACACTTGCACATTTAGAGCAATAATAATAATGTAGGCTTTTAATAGTAATTATATACTGTCCAATATTTATATTTAAATCCATTAAACAGCACAATTGTTTTACTTGTTGCCAGATTGTAAGAAGAGATGAGAAATAAAAATTCAGAATAAATATCTTCAGTTCAGTTCTTTCATGCTCTTTTCAGACTCCTCAAAGAATTGCTTCAAACATATAACAGTCAGCTCCTCTCAGAGTTTGACCTATTCAAATTAGATCAATGGTCTGCACGTCTGCACATCCACTTATCCTACAGTACTATGACAAATTGAATTTGCTTGCAATATCTGAAATGCCTGCTACCATCTGAATCTTTGTGATGTACTCTGTTTCATGGCCATGTAAATTCTTTAAAATTTCCACTACGTTTCTCTCAGTCGTAAAATGAAATTAGGTGACATTCCTGTTTATAGGAAGGATTAGTAGGATGTACTGTACAATATTGATTGAATGCATCGTGACATAACTTCCACTACATTTAATGCTATCTTATTACTTTCTACAAATTAAGCTCTATGAAGTAGAACACTCCAGGTTCACTATTTATGAAGTTTTTTTTTCTTGATATCAAGTCTTTCCATTTGTATCTCAAAGGACCAAAGCACCTTATCTTTGAAAAGATATGACAGACAAATTTATCTTTCAAATGAACCAAGACCTTAGGGTTTTGTTTTAAGATGAAAGAGATCTTGTTTAGAGACTAGTATAAAGACAGTCTCTTGTGGGAAGCAGATGCAAACCCTCAAAGGAGGATATGAAGAAGCAGGATGAGGCTTTAACTGATTTTGAAAACAAGAATTTCACACCTATTGCTAGTTACAGAGAAATATAAATTATTTATACCCACAGGATTTATTTGATGAAATTAATATACTATATGATATCTATGAAGTGACGCCACACAAATATTAAAATATTCTGTCTTCAAAATATTTATTGACATCTGAAATGCCTTTATAGTGTTCTGCCCCAATTAACAAACTATAACTAGGAGAAGATATAAAGACTACAATAAATCTGCAGTTTTTGCTTTTTTTCTGTTCATGACAAATACTGTCTTTTAAGTGATTGCTTGTCACTTTTGTTTTTTTTACAAAATTATTCACTCAATTACATTGGATGCCATCTAGTGTCTACAGCTATGTTCACACTGACTTCTTTTTTTCTATGGGATGCTAAACTAAGTTAAAGGGGTTCACGTTGAAATAACTTAAATTTATATATACACTAGCTGAAGAGCCCGGTGTTGCCTGGGCATAGTAAATATCTGTGGTTAGTTATAGCACCTCACTTCTCTTATTTTCCCATCACACCTCTCATTTTCCCAATCACATCTTTCATTTTTCCCCTCACATCTCTCATTTTCTCCCTCACACCTCTCATTTTCTCCCTCACTCCTCTCATTCCCCCCTAACACTTGTCATTTCGACCTCACATCTGTCATTTTCCGATCACTCCACTATTTTCCCTCGCTCCTCTCATTTTGCACTCACACCTTTTCATTTTCACCTCATACCCCTCATTTTCACCTCAGTATATACATGTTTGCATCTCCCTTATATATAGTATACACCTGTATGTCATCTCCTGTATATAGTATATACCTGTATGTCATCTCCCCTGTATATAGTATATACCTGCTGTGTGTCATCTCCCTTGTATATAGTATATAGCTGTATGTCATCTTCTATATATAGTATATACCTGAACGTCATCTCCTTCTATATATAGTATATACCTGTATGTCATTTCCTACTGTATATAGTAAATATCTGTGTAATCTCCTCCTGTATATAGTATATACCTGTATGTCATCTTATATATAGCATATACCTGTATGTCATATCCTCCTGTATATAATACATACTTGTAGGTCATCTGCTCCTGTATATAGTATATACCTGTGTGTCATCTCCTCCTGTATATAGTTTATACCAGTATGTCATCTCCTCCTGTATATAGTATGTACCTGTATGTCATCTCCTCTATATAGTATATACCTGTGTGTCATCTCTCCTGTATATAGTATATATCTGTGTGTCATCTCCTCCTGTATATAGTATATACCTGTGTGTCATCTCCTCCTGTATTAGACCTCGTTCACGCGTTATTTGCTCAGTATTTTTACCTCAGTATTTGTAAGCTAAATTGGCAGCCTGATAAATCCCCAGCCAACAGGAAGCCCTCCCCCTGGCAGTATATGTTAGCTCACACATACACATAATAGACAGGTCATGTGACTGACAGCTGTCGTATTTCCTATATGGTACATTTGTTGCTCTTTTAGTTTGTCTGCTTATTAATCAGATTTTTATTTTTGAAGGATAATACCAGACTTGTGTGTGTTTTAGGGCGATTTTCATGTGTCAAGTTGTGTGTGTTAAGTTGCGTGTGGCGACATGCATGTATCGACTTTTGTGAGATGAGTTTTGTGTGGCAACATGCGTGTAGCAACTTTTTGTGTGTCGAGTTGCATGTGACAGGTTAGTGTAGCAAGTTGTGTGCAGCAAGTTTTGTACATGGCGAGTTTTGCGCATGGCGAGTTTTATGTGTGGTGCCTTTTGAGCATGTGCAAGTTTTGTGTGAGGCAACTTTTGCATGTGTTGCAACTTTTGTGCATGTGGCAATTCTTCCACGTGTGCAAGTTTTGCGGCTGTAGCTGTGACGCCTCCAACACTTTTCCTTTCGCTTTTTTCCCCATTATGTAGATAGGGGCAAAATTGTTTGGTGAATTGGAACGCGCGGGGTTAAAATTTCGCCTCACAACATAGCCTATGACGCTCTCGGGGTCCAGACTTGTGACTGTGCAAAATTTTATGGCTGTAGCTGTGACGGTGCAGATGCCAATCCCGGACATACATACACACACACACACATACACACACACATTCAGCTTTATATATTAGATGTTTTATGCATATTTTCTGTCGATTTGTTGTACATATTCTATTTATTTGGAGACAATGTTTGCAGCTACCAAGAGCTACCAAGCTCCTGATTGGCTGCAGCGCTGCCGATGTGATGCCAATGTTGCAGTATAGACTTGGACTTAGCAACGAAAGTAAACAACAGGCTTTGAAAAACACTCTGCACATCTGGCAGGGGTTTTATGACAAAGGACAAATCCTTTAAGGCTAATGACAAAGCACTTTAACCAGAAACGGTAAGAAAAGTGATGGTGTAGGCAGGACAAAATGGGATCGAAGTAAAATGAATTATTTTTCAGTGCAAGATAATGCCACATTAACCCTTTCTCGACCTCTGACGCCACATAGGCGTCATGAAAGTCGGTGAGAATCTGACCTGTGATGCCTATGTGGCGTCATGGAGGTATCACGTCCCTGCAGATCAGGTGAAAGGGTTTACTCCAATTTCACCCGATCTGCAGGGACAGGGGGAGTGGCACTTCAGCCCTGGGGGGTGGCTTTGCCCCCACGTGGCTACAATCGCTCTGATTGGCAGTTGAAAGTGAAACAGCCAATCAGAGCAATTTGTAATATTTCACCTATGAAACGGTGAAATATTACAATCCAGCAATGGCCAATGCTGTAATATCATTGGCCATGGCTGGAGACCGCGATCTGCCCGTTATCTGCTGTCTTTCCTCCCCTACATTCTGTGCTCCGCTGCCCTCCTCTCCCCTCAGCCTGCCCCCAGCCTCCTCTCCGCCCCCCGCTGTCTGATCCCACCCCCCATACTTACCAAGTCCTGGTGTCCCTCCCGGTGTCCATCCGTCTTCAGTGATGGGCACAGCCATCTTCCAAAATGGCAGGCGCATATGTTCGGGCTAGCGGAACGCACCAAATAATGAGACAGATAGAGTATGGTGCGTTCGCAGCCCGGGGTCCACCGTGCAGAGATGGAACCTGCTGCCAAGTAAAGATGGAATATATGGCGGTACTCATAAGTATAAACACGTGGGTTTGACTTCACCCAGCGTGAAGGAAGCGATCCTGTTGCGTCACAGGATCGCGGTACCGCACATAGAGCGCGAGCAAGTAGTCAGCGAACTCAACCCCAACTAGGATTGAAGTCCGATTAGACCCTTGCTGGCACAACACCGCAACTGGGTGTGTAAGGAAGCTAAATAGCAATATTAGGGCACAAGAGTGCATGCGGTGCCGCACTGACGAACGCCACTAACCACCCAGGCTTGGGTAAGGAAAGCACAGAGGAAGTGCACGGCGCTGTACTGGCGGTCACATCAACTAGACGCTGTAATGTGTGATTTGTGCTGTAGGATAAGTCGGGCGCTAGAAAGCAACCATACACCTTCCGCGAACAGACATTCCATAGGGAAGGGGTATCCAAGGACGACTTGCACTCACAACAAACACACGTAAGCAAATGTACACTAGCGCATGGCCGTGCGGTCATGCGCAGTTTATATAGTTGCAGCACAGGAAGTGGCCACAGAAACTTTGCCCTTCCAAGACCTGCCAAGAGGACCAATGGAATGTGCTGCAGGGCCTGAGCACAAGACCCTCGATCTCCAACGGGAGATCTTGCCCCGGGCATGCTCAGTGTGTGCAGACAAGGACTTAGTCCCAGAGAAGTCTGCTCGCTGCTGACCAGCACTGGCTTTAATGGCAGAAGCTGAAGAAGCAGCAGTAACTATCTGTACAGAGTGAGACTGAGCAAGACGCTGGGACCGACGTCCCTGCTGAGCAGACTCCACTGCGGCTGGATAAGAATGGGAGACCGCAGCGGAGATGGCTCGAGATTCCCCCTGTGCAGAAGCGGGAACTCGAGACCTAACATTACCCCCCCTCCTAGGGCCCCCCTCCTTGGGCCTCGCTACGCTCGAAGGCAGCAATGAGCTGTGGGGCCCGAATGTTTTCAGCAGGCTCCCATGACCTGTCCTCTGGGCCATAACCCTTCCAATCCACCAGATAGAACTTTTTGCCGCGTACCACCTTGCACCCCAAAATAGCGTTCACCTCGTAATCGTCCGTAGACGAACCCGATGTCCCGGCAGATGACTCGGAAAACCGGGACATGTATACGGGTTTCAAGAGGGACACATGAAAGGTGTCGGTGATACCCAAGCGTGGAGGAAGAGCCAAACGGTAGACCACAGGATTAACCTGTTCGAGAACCTTGAAGGGACCCAAGTAGCAAGGAGCAAACTTAGTGGACTCAACTCGCAGCCTGATGTTACGGGCGTAGAGCCACACCAAGTCGCCAGGAGCAAAGGTCGGAGCGGGGCACCGATGAACATCGGCGGAGGACCTCATTCTCTCCTTGGAGGCCCGAATGGCATCCTGCGTGCGGTCCCAAATGTCCCGTGCCTCCACAGCCCAGTCTGCCACCCTGGAGTCAGCAGAAGACACAGGCATGGGCACAGGAACACGCGGATGCTGGCCGTAATTTAGGAGGAATGGAGTCTGACCGGTGGAGTCGGCTACGGCATTGTTAAGTGCAAACTCTGCCCATGGTAGCAGAGATGCCCAGTCATCCTGCCTGGCAGAAACAAAATGTCGTAAATATGTGACCAAGGTCTGGTTGGCCCTCTCTACCAACCCATTCTTCTCGGGATGATATGCCGAAGAGAGATTCAACTCAATACTGAGTAGACGACAAAGCTCTCTCCAGAATCGAGACGCAAACTGGGGACTCCGGTCACTAACAATTTTGTCTGGCATACCGTGTAGGCGAAAGATATGCTTGACGAACAAGACAGCCAACGCCCGTGCAGAAGGTAGCCGTGGAAGAGGCACCCAGTGCACCATTTTGGAAAAATGGTCGGTGATCACCCAGATGATGGTGCAGTTACGAGACTTGGGTAAGCCCACCACAAAGTCCATCCCGACCATCTCCCAGGGCCTGTCCGCCACCGGCAGAGGATAAAGCAAACCAGCTGGCCGTTGCCGAGGAGTCTTGTTCTTGGTGCAAGAGACACACGCCCGAACATACTCTGCGACATCACGAGCCATATGCGGCCACCAGTATGTCCTCGCCAGTAACTCAGATGTCCTTTTGGTACCAAAATGTCCACCCACCCTGGACGAGTGTGCCCAAGAGAGAACCTCCGGTCGCAAACTGGATGGTACAAAAGTCTTGTCCGGAGGCACAGACTCTAGCGAAACGGGGCCACAGTTCTCAAGCTCTCGGTGGGGACAATAAGCCGAGGCTCCTCCTCCTCCGCAGATGACACAACGGAGCGAGAGAGAGCGTCGGCCCAAATGTTCTTCTCCCCAGAAAATGGAGGGTGAAATGAAACCGGGAGAAGAATAAGGACCATCTGGCATGGCGAGAATTCAACCGCTGGGCTGTCTGCAGGTACACCAAATATTTATGGTCTGTGAAGACTTGGAAGGGAAAATGTGCTCCATCCAAGAGATGTCTCCACTCCGAGAAAGCCAACTTCATGGCTAGCAACTCCCTGTCCCCGATGGAATATTTCCTCTCTGCTGGTGAGAAGGTCTTGGAGAAAAAGAAGCAAGGATGCTTCCGACCTTGAGCATCCTTTTGGAAGAGGACTGCTCCAGCACCAACAGAAGAGGCATCCACCTCCATGATAAATGGCTTATCAACATCGGGGCGATGTAGGATGGGAGCGCTAGCGAAGTGTGACTTTATAGAGTTAAAGGCCTTGGAGACCTCCTCAGACCACAATTTGGGATTCGCCCCCTTCTTGGTGAGGGCAACCAAGGGAGCTACCAAAGTTGAGAAGTGCGGAATGAACTGGCGATAATAATTAATGAACCCCATAAAGCGCTGCACCGCTTTAAGAGAATGGGGTTCCTGCCAGTCCATCACAGCCTGTAGTTTGGCAGGATCCATAGCCAATCCCTGGGCAGAGATGATGTAGCCTAGGAAAGGTAAGGACTCCTGCTCAAACATACACTTCTCCAACTTGGCATAGAGAGAGTTTGCCCGTAGGAGGTCGAAGACTTTGCAAACATCTCTCCGGTGGGAGTCAATATCTGGAGAGTAGATGAGAATATCATCCAGATAGACTACGACCGAGGTGAAAAGCATATCCCGGAAGATATCGTTCACAAAGTCTTGGAAAACGGCTGGGGCATTACAGAGCCCGAAGGGCATCACCAGATATTCATAGTGCCCATCCCTGGTGTTAAAAGCCATCTTCCATTCGTCCCCCTCACGGATGCGAATCAGGTTGTAAGCACCCCGCAGATCTAGTTTAGTAAATACCCTTGCTCCCCGAAGCCTATCGAAGAGCTCAGATATCAAGGGCAAAGGATACTTATTTTTAACGGTGATGGCGTTAAGACCCCTGTAGTCTATGCATGGACGCAATTCCCCATTCTTCTTCTGCACGAAGAAGAACCCTGCCCCAGCAGGTGACACTGACTTCCTAATGAATCCTCTTGCCAGATTTTCCTGGATGTACTGTGACATTGCCTCCGTCTCCGGGAGGGATAGCGGATAGACTCGACCCCGGGGAGGCTCAGCACCAGGCAAGAGATCAATAGGACAGTCATAGGGGCGATGGGGCGGAAGGATCTCCACCGCCTTTTTGGAGAACACGTCTACATAAGACCAATACTGCTTGGGGAGAGAGGAAAGATCTGCGGGTACCTCTGTAGTAGCAACCTGAACGCACTCCCTCTGACACCTACCCCCACAAGATTCGCCCCATCCCAGGATTCTGCCAGAGGACCACTCGATATGAGGAGAGTGATACCGTAGCCAAGGTATTCCCAACAGGACCTCATCAATTCCCTCAGGAATGACGAGCAGAGATATAATCTCCCGATGAGATGGCGACATGGACAGAGTAAAAGGGATGGTCTGGTGTGTTATCTGTGAGGGCAGTGTCGACCCATTCACCACTCGTACCGTTACTGGTTGAGCTAGCCAGCCAGGGGTATTGCGTGACGTTGGGCGAAGGCAGAAGACATAAAATTGCCCTCCGCCCCAGAATCCACGCAGAGCTCTACCGAGTGGGAGAATGAGCCTATAGTAATTGTCCCCTTAAAGGACAATTTAGAGACAAACGTCGCCGTGTCTAGTGTACCTCCACCTACTACCACTAGACGCTGACGTTTCCTCGACCGCTGAGAACATCTGGTGGCTAGATGTCCTGACTGCTGGCAAACATGACAGACCTTGAGTGCACAAGCGGTCCGGGACTTAGATCCCGCTTGTGACACTTCCCTGGCCTCATGTGACTCAGGAACCAGGACCGGAGACTCCAGAGATTTGGCGAAGGTAGGAGCCAGCCGAAACCTCTGCCTACACTGGGCTCGCTCTAACCTCCGCTCGTTAAAACGGAGGTCAATTCGAGTGGAGACAGTTATTAACTCCTCCAGTGTGGCAGGAATCTCCCTGGTGGCCAGAGCGTCCTTAACGTGGTCAGCCAGGCCCCTCCAAAATATGGGGATAAGAGCTTTATCCGACCAATCCAGCTCAGAAGCTAAAGTGCGGAATTGGACGGCAAAATGACTGACCAAGGACTCACCCTGAGTTAATGCCAGCAGTTGGAGCGCAGTATCATGGGTGACTTGAGGTCCTAAAAAGACCTGTTTCAGAGTGCTCAGAAACAGCGGAGCACTCTGCGCCACATGATCGCCACGCTCCCACAGCGGCGTAGCCCATTCCAACGCCCTGTCCGACAAGAGAGACACTATAAATCCCACCTTAGCCCGCTCTGTGGGAAAACGTGCAGCCAGGAGCTCGAGGTGAATAGAGCACTGACTCACAAATCCCCTACAAAATTTGCTATCACCAGAAAATTTTTCTGGCAGCGGGAGGCGAGAAAATGTCGGAGCAGGGGTGGCAATGGACAGGGTTGCTGCAGCCACGCTAGCAGCCTGTACAGCAACTGCGGTAACATCCACAGCTGAGGTTGCGCTCTCAAGAGCCGCCAACCTACCCTCCAGCTGCTGGATATACCGCAAGGATTGCTGTTTGTCCGTCATTACTAGCCAGACCCTGGCGCTAGTGTAATGTTAGGGCTAGCGGAACGCACCAAATAATGAGACAGATAGAGTATGGTGCGTTCGCAGCCCGGGGTCCACCGTGCAGAGATGGAACCTGCTGCCAAGTAATGACGGACTATATGGCGGTACTCATAAGTATACACACGTGGGTTAGACTTCACCCAGCGTGAAGGAAGCGATCCTGTTGCGTCACAGGATCGCGGTACCGCACATAGAGCGCGAGCAAGTAGTCAGCGAACTCAACCCCAACTAGGATTGAAGTCCGATTAGACCCTTGCTGGCACAACACCGCAACTGGGTGTGTAAGGAAGCTAAATAGCAATATTAGGGCACAAGAGTGCATGCGGTGCCGCACTGACGAACGCCACTAACCACCCAGGCTTGGGTAAGGAAAGCACGGAGGAAGTGCACGGCGCCGTACTGGCGGTCACAGCAACTAGACGCTGTAATGTGTGATTTGTGCTGTAGGATAAGTCGGGGGCGCTAGAAAGCAACCATACACCTTCCGCGAACAGACATTCAATAGGGAAGGGGTATCCAAGGACGACTTGCACTCACAACAAACACACGTAAGCAAATGTACACTAGCGCATGGCCGTGCGGTCATGCGCAGTTTATATAGTTGCAGCACAGGAAGTGGCCACAGAAACTTTGCCCTTCCAAGACCTGCCAAGAGGACCAATGGAATGTGCTGCAGGGCCTGAGCACATGACCCTCGATCTCCAACGGGAGATCTTGCCCCGGGCATGCTCAGTGTGTGCAGACAAGGACTTAGTCCCAGAGAAGTCTGCTCGCTGCTGACCAGCACTGGCTTTAATGGCAGAAGCTGAAGAAGCAGCAGTAACTATCTGTACAGAGTGAGACTGAGCAAGACGCTGGGACCGACGTCCCTGCTGAGCAGACTCCACTGCGGCTGGATAAGAATGGGAGACCGCAGCGGAGATGGCTCGAGATTCCCCCTGTACAGAAGCGGGAACTCGAAACCTAACAGCATACGCAGTGTGCCCGCCGAATCTGCCGGCTGGCAGATTCATTCCAGGTACCTTTTGGTCACTGTGATAACACCTATCACAGTGATTAAAATAAAAAAAATAGTAAATGAACCCCCCTTTATCACCCCCATAGGTAGGGACACTAATAAAATAAAGAAAATATATTTACTTTTATTTTTCAACTAGGGTTATGGTTAGAATTAGGGTTAGGGCTAGGGTTAGGGTTGCAATTAGCATTAGAATTAGAGTTAGGGTTAGAATTAGGGATAGGGTTGCAATTAGGGTTAGGGTTAGAATTAGGCTATGTGCACATGGTGCGAATTCCCTGCTGCTGATTTGTGACAGTCTTCCATCAAGTTTACAGTACCATGTAAACCTATGGAAAACCAAGTTCGCAGTGCCCATGTGTGGAAAATACCATGCAGAAATGCTGCATTGTATTTTCCGCAGCATGTCAATTCTTTGTGTGGAATCCGCAGCGTTTTACACCTGTTCCTCAATAGGAATCCGCAGGTGAAATCCACACAAAAAGCACTGGAAATCCACGGTAAATCCGCAAGTAAAATGCAGTGGGTTTTACCTGCAGATATTTCTAAAACGGTGCAGAAAAATCCACACACAAATCCGCAACGTGGACACATAACCTTAGGGTTAGGGTTGGAACTAGAGTTAGGGCTGGAATTAGGGTTAGAGTTGGAATTAGGGTTCGGGATGCGTTGAGGTTATTGCTATGGTTAGTGTTGGGATTAGGGTTGGTTGTGTGTTGGGGTTAGGGTTGTGGTTAGGGTTGGGATTAGGGTTAGGGGTGTGTTGGGGTTAGGGTTGTGATTACAGTTATGGTTAGAGTTGGGATTAGGGTTAGGGGTGTGTTGGGGTTAGTGTTGGAGTTAGAATTGAGGGGTTTCCACTGTTTAGGCACATCAGGGGGTCTCCAATCACGACATGGCGCCACCATTGATTCCAGCCAATCTTGAATTCAAAAAGTCAAATGGTGCTCCCTCCCTTCTGAGCCCCGACGTGTGCCCAAACAGTGGTTTACCCAAACATATGGGTTATCAGTGCACTCAGGAAAAATTGTACAACAATTTTGGGGGTCTAATTTATCCTGTTAACTTTAGAAAAATAAAAAGAGGCTAAAAAAAATTTTTTGTGGGAAAAAAATGATTTTTTATTTTTTCGGCTCTGCGTTATAAAATTCTGTGAAGCACTTGGGGGTTCAAAGTGCTCACAACACATCTAGATGAGTTCCTTGGGGGGGTCTAGCTTCCAAAATGGTGTCACTTGTGGGGGAGTTCAAATGTTTAGGCACACAGGGGCTCTCCAAACACGACAAGGTGACCGCTAACGATTAGAGCTAATTTTTCATTCAAAAAGTCAAATGGCGCTCCTTCCCTTCCGAGCCTTGCCGTGTGCCCAAACAGTGGTTTACCCCCACATGTAAGGTATCGATGTACTCAAGAGAAATTGCCCAGCACATTCTAAGATCCATTTTATCCTGTAGCCCATGTGAAAATGAAAAAATTGAGGCTAAAATATGTTTTTTGTGAACAAAAAGTACTTTTTCATTTTAACAGATCAATTTGTGAAACACCTGGGGGTTGAAAGTTCTCACTGTGCATCTAGATAACTTACTTTTGGGGTCTCGTTTCCAAAATGGGGTCATTTGTGGGGGAGCTCCAATGTTTAGGCACACAGGGGCTCTCCAAACATGACATGGTGTCCGCTAATGATGGGAGCTAATTTTGCATTCAAAAAGTCAAATGGTGCTCCTTCCCTTCCGAACCCTGCCGTGTGCCCAAACAGTGGTTTACCCCCACATGTGAGGTATAGGTGTACTCAGGAGAAATTGCCCAACAAATTTTAGGATCCATTTTATCCTGTTACCCATGTGAAAACAAATAAAATTGAGGCTAAAAGAATTTTTTTTGTGAAAAAAAGTACTTTTTCATTCTTATGGATTCTCGATTGTTAACTGAGTATCACCGAGCATGTTTGCTCATCCCTAGTAAACAACTTTGTTTCAATAATGTTCTTTTTGTACAAACTTATCTTTGGCAATTAAAAGGTGGGGCAATATGAAAACACAGCTTAAACCAGATAAAAGGGGGAGAAATTGACTTTATCTTTCCATTTTGTTTCTGTGTGTGCTACACTGAGCATGGAGAACAGAAAGAGGAGAAGAGATGATTCTGGGAACTTGAGAACCAAACTTGATGAAAAATATCAACAATCTCAAGGTTACAAGTCCATCTCCAGAGATCTTTATGTTACTTTGTCCACAGTGCACAACATAATCAATCAAGTTTACAATCCATTGCACTGTATCTAATCTCCCTAGAGGTGGACGGGAGAAATATTTATGAAAAATTGCAGCACAGGATAGTCCGGATGGTTGATTAGCAGCCCCAATCAAGTTATAAAGAAATTATCCTGCAGGATCAGGATACACCAGTGTCTGCAGAAACTATCCATCAACATTTGAATGAGATTAAATGCTATGACAGGAGACCCAGGAAGATCTCACTGCTGACAAAAAGACATATAAAAGTTTTCCAAAATGTATCTGAGTTAACCTGATTTGGCTTTAATCCTAAACCATATTTCAAGGTCTGCTAAAGAGTGGTGATACTATAGAGTTCAAGTCCTCTGTCTCTGTGATGAGGCAATTTGCAACCTGAGTAAACCAAAATCCTTCCTGGAAAGCTTCTAGTGGACAAATGAGACCAAGAGAGAGCTTTTTGGTAGAGCACATCATTCTACTGTTTACTGAAACAGAATAAAGCCTACAAAGGATTAAACACAGTGCCAACAGTTAAATATGGAGGCGATTCAAAGATGTTTTGGGGTTGTTTTGCTGCCTTTGGGGCTGGGTGTCTTGATTGTGTGCAAGGCATCATGAAATCTGAAAGTTGGCAACTGATTTTGGGTCGCAATGTAGTGCCCAGTGTTAGAAAGCTGAGTTTGGGTCATAGATTATGGGTCTTCCAGCAGGACAATAACCCTAAACATACCCAAAGAAGCACCCAGAAAGGGATGGAAACAAAGCACTGGAGAGATCTGAAGTGACTAGCAATGAGTCCAGATTTAAATCCCATTGAACACCTGTGGAGAAATCTTAAAATTACTATTGGGAGAAGGCACCTTTCAAATATGAGAGACCTGGAACAGTTTGCAAAAGAAGAGTGGTCAAAAATTCCAGTTGAAAAGTGAATGAAACTTGCTGATGGTTATAGGAAACAATTGATTGCAGTTATTTATTCCAAAGGGTATGCAACCAAATATTAAGTTTAGGCTGCCAAGAATTTTGTGCATCTCATTTTTTTAGATTTTGCATAAAATTATGTCTTAATTACCTTTTTTTCTCTGTTTGAGTTGTTTAAATAATCACAAAGGAAATAAACATGCGTATAACCAAATGTGTCATTGCAACAATTTTCTGGGAACAATATTTCATTTTCTGGACCAATTTCAAGGGTGCTATCATTTTCAGCTATGACTGCATGGAAAATATTTCTTTAGCATCAGTAATAAAACAGAGTTTTGGAAGATTTCAAGTACGAAAACCTACAAATTTGGCAATTTGCCAAAAGGCCAGTGTAAGGCAAGTGTTAATAAAAAGTGCAGCTTACCACAAGCATGTAAAGCCAAAACCAACAAAAAATAAAATGCCTACTGAATCAGAAACAAGCTAAAATCAACACAAATATCATTAGATGGGACCATCATTTAGAAAACCATACAAGGTACAGGAAATGGCTAGTGACATTAATGCAGTAGATGACATGGCAAAAACGCCCTTTCAGGTAATATCTATAAGTCATTATTATTGTCAATGTGAATGTATGATTCTTCATACTACTATAATTTCTTCCATGTGTTTTACTTTATTATTGATTCACATTATGCACATTCAACCACACGGAATGTACATGATGTTCAGTTACTTTTATTGGGATGCACTGACCACGACTGATATTTTTACCATTTCATTTATTGCCTTAATGTCACTAGTCATATCCTATACCTTCTTTGGTTTTCGACATGATGGTCTCACCTATTAAAATTTTTATTATTTTTTCCTTGATTTTGATTCATTAAATATTTATTTTTTATAAGTACAGCCTTTTAATGTAGATGTAAGATTTCAAATACCTGGAATAACGAATGCTAAAACATCTGCTTTGTCATATGGAAGCCCTCAGGAAAAGTTTAGAAGTAGGTTGAATAACAACATCGGATTTTGGAGCAACACATGTGAATCCGATAAGTTTAACATATTGTAAAAGTTTCTCTAATTGACAAACATATGTATTAATTACCTGTATTAACAAGAGACATTTGCAGTTGCAATTTTTTTTTCTTCTTAAAAATAGTATCTGATTCTTAGTACACGCCATAGATAAATCGCATAGCAGTATGTGATAATACTAAAAGCAAACTGATAATTTCTTGCCAGTGTTTCCAATAGTAATAGCGTAAACCTTGATTTCAGTTGTGGTTGTGCTGCAGTGTTAAATTTAACTGCTTGTATTTCCCTTTTAACAATTTATCATTGAGGCTTGCTTCCAAATGATAAGATTGCTCACAAAAAAAGACTCTTTTAAATATATCTTGGCATCTGTATGATTATTAAATATTGTATTTAGAATCCCCCATGGTTCTAGTCGAGGCCTATAAATTTATAGGAGGGGAGTTGTTATTTGACTGAAGCCAGGTTTGTGGAATAAAAATAGTAACACATTATGGCACACAACATATTTGTGCTAAGAATTTAGCAAATTCAATCCTAACAAATCAATTTTCATATGAATTCCCCCTCGAAAAATTTGGATTTTAATAATCTTTTGTTGAAATCATCTATTTATCTCCATCGGTGTACATAGGTCTTTGACAGAGTGCTGATTCTTTATTTGCATACTTTACTCATAGGTGATCCATATTAGTGATGAAAGTCTGATTAGATTGAAACGACTAATTTGGATTGTTAATACAGTAGAATGAAACACAAACTCCATAATTCTATTACATTTGAGTGCCAAGTTCTCTATAATGAAAGTTTTTTTAATCCTTTCCTAGGAAATTCGATTCACACTGAATTTTATCTCCTCCAAAATTAAGTGAAATTGATTTAATCAAATTCTAGGAGCTTTGCTCTTCTCTATTTCAAACTTTAATCTCTCCTGCTGATCATAAGAAAAATTCTGAGGAATATAGCTCATTCCTGACACATATCATACTACTACACAGCCAGCATATTACTTTGCATCAACAACCAGAGCTAACTCTGATCACTGCTGATTACACATATAAATGCTATTGTTACTAACAGGAGCATTTAAATAGTGTAATCACTGTTGCACGTGTGCTCTGGCTTCCTTACATCTTCTTCAAAGTAATTGTAAGGGACTAATACTTAGCTCTAAACTATCCTGGATCCAGAAGGACTGGTGAGATTTGAGGGAGAGGTCCCACTGTCCCATTAGGTGAGGGCTTTGTTTCGACTTCCACTCACTTTCGCCTTGTGATGCCTTCTCTCTTCATTGCTTTCTAGAGTTCTTCTTTCCTGGGGAGCAGGGCTGGCATCTCTGGTTTGAACACAATTACATTATTTAAACAAACAATTCTTTGCTTTTTTGAGATCTGATCTCCCAGGGTAACTAACCCACAAACTGCATCATTGTCGGCTGCAGCTGAAGATCTGAGATACAGCTTCACTGACAATTATGGAAGAATTTTCTAAATTTGAATATTCATTGCAGGCTCTGAATTCACACGCAAATTATATAGAGATATATTTGTTAATAGCAGTGTATTTCTTTGTACCTATAAAGTAAAAGTAAGATTTTTTTTTTCATGTAAAATTACTTAAAATATTTAAAAACAATTACAGTAATGATACTTTTAAACATAATAAACTTAACAGCTAAGAACATGATTGTGTCCTTCCAATCGTAACAACCCATAAAACACAGAGATCAGATTATTTATGGTGATCGGTAAATGGCATAAAGAAATAGCATGATTGATTTTCTTTCTCCATTAAGCTAATAAAAAATGTAATATACTGTAAACGTAACTCTGAGGCCTAATTACATGTAGCGTAAAAGCAGCATTATTTTGTGGGCTTTTTCTGCAGATGCCCTCAACAGACAACACTACAACAATTCTCTAAATACTGTATTTTTAATGTCTTTTTAACTAGTACAGAAAAGCTTGGATTCTGCAAGCATTTTTTTCAGGCTTCACATAGAAGAATATTGAGGAAAAATGCACAAAAAATGTGCAGTTCAAAAGCATGTTTGGATGCACAGTGGGTGGCGTTTTCATGAAATCACATCCACTTTGCTTGGATATTTAGGGCGTGTTCACATATAGTGTAAATTCCTCATTTTTCTCTTGCTTTTTTTGTGCAGAAATTCTACTTAGCTGTTCAAGTGGATGTGATTTCATGAAAACTGCAGCCCATAATATCTTTAAAAATGCTGTAGGCTTCAGTGTGGAGCTTGAAAAAAGACAAGAGAAAAACTGCAACTATTTTATCACATCTTTTATGTACTATACAAAACACATTTAAAATGATGCTTCAAATCTGTGCGAAAAGTGCATCAAATAAGAGATAAAATGCATAAAATGTCCAAAAGAATATTATTATTGCATAGTTTGGTGCAGACACATGCAAAAAAACAAGGAATAAACAAAAAGTACAGTATTTACAGTATATATACAATATAATGGAGTTATTTTTAGGGGTTCTTCTGTTCTGGCACCTCAGGTGTCTGTCAGTAGGTCATGGCACCCACAAACCATAACTGTAAAATCTGCACTATAATATGGCACAACTTCCCTTCTGAGCTTTGCACTGTGCCTCAAAAGTTGTTCCTGATTGCATTATTCGTGCACTCAATAGAAATTGTACAGCCAGCTGATATCCATTTTTTCTTATTACCGTATATACTCGACTATAAGCCGAGATTTTCAGCCCAAATTTTTGGGCTGAAAGTGCCCCTCTCAGCTTATACTCGAGTCACGGTCGGCGGTGGGGTCGGCGGCTGAGGGGGAGAGAGGTTTGAGGCATACTTACCTGCTCCCGGTGCTCCTGGCGCTCCCCCTGCCCGTCCCATGGTCTTCAGTGCTGCAGCTCTTCCCCTGTTCAGCGGTCACATGGTACCGCTCATTAAACTTATGAATATGGACTCCACTCCCATAGGGGTGGAGCCGCATATTCATTCCTCTAATGAGCGGTGCCAGTGACCGCTGACAGAGGAAGAAGCTGCGGCACCCGAAGACCAGCTGTCCGGGAGAAGGAGCGGGACGCCGGGAGCAGGTAAGTATTACATATTCACCTGTCCACGTTCCACACGCCGGGCGCCGCTCCATCTTCCCGTCCTCTGGCTCTGACTGTGCAGGTCAGAGGGCACAATGACGTATAGTGTGCGCGCCGCCCTCTGCCTGAACAGTCAGTGCGGAGAGATGCCGGGACGGGACGATGAGGAGCTGCAAGCAAGAGAGGTGAGTATGGCATTTTTTTTATTGCAGCAGCGGCAGCATTATATATACCGGTAGCACAGTTTTATATGGCACATCTATGGGGCAATAATGAACGGAGCAGAGCACTATATGGCAGAGCTTTCTATGGCACATCTATGGGGCAATAATGAACGGTGCAGAGCATTATATGGCAGAGCTTTCTATGGCACATCTATGGGACAATAATGAACAGTGCAGGGCACTATATGGCAGAGCTTACTATGGCACATCTATGGGGCAATAATGAACGGTGCAGAGCACTATATGGCACAGCTTGATATGGCACATCTATGGGGCAATAATGAACGGGGCAGAGCACTATATGGCACAGTTTTATATGGCACATGTATGGGGCAATAATGAACAGTATGGAGCATTATATATGGAACAGCTTTATATGGAGCATCTATGGGGCAATAATTAACAATATGGAGCATTTTATGTGGCACAGCTTTATATGGAGCATCTATGGGGCAATAAGGAACAGTATGGAGCATTATATGTGGCACAGCTTTATACAGAGCATCTATGGGGCAATAATGAACGGTATGCAGCATTATATATGGCACAGCTTTATATGGAGCATCTTATAGGGCAGTAATGAACGGTAGGGTTGAGCGACCTTGACCTTTTTAGAGTCGAGTCGGGTTTCGCGAAACCCGACTATCTCAAAAGTCGAGTCGAGTGGAATCGGCCGATTATCGCGAAACGTCGGGGATCGACCGAAACACGAAACCCAATGCAAGTCAATGGGGGAGCACTGTGCTCCCCCATTGACTTGCATTGGGTTTCGTGTTTCAAATGCCTTACAATTATTATAAGCTAAATTAAGATTGACAAGCTTCAGTAACAAGAATGGATGTTTTTGCCATTAAAATGGGCTCTGTACATGTTTTCCTGGCCTCTACTCACTGCCGACTATCGGCAGTGAGTAGAGGCCAGGAAAACATGTACAGATCCCATTTTAATGGCAAAAACATCCATTCTTGTTACTGAAGCTTGTCAATCTTAATTTAGCTTATAATAATTGTAAGGCATTTGAAATTGGGGGTCATTTGGCTAAAGTTGTGGGGGGTAGGGCTGGTTCAAGTGGGCCCAGTAAATCTGGACCACGTCACGGCAGTGGAGCAGGGAGAGGTAAGTATTTCAACTTTGCAAGTGCTGTGATCCTGAGCAAGCAGGGGGGGCCCACTCGTTGGCATTGGCACTGGCACAGGGCCCCTCAAAGTACAGCGGTGTGTTTGCACGGTGGGGGCGCCTCCCACCGGCAGCAACACTTTTGCGTACTATGAGGGGCCCTGTGCCAGTGACGTCGCCAACAAGTATTCCTCCCCCCACCTGATGAAGGAACCTGCACCTTCATCTGCACCTTCCTCTTTGTCCCCGTGTAAGGTGGTATGATATGCGGGAAGGGGGACCTGACTTTCAGCAGGGTCACAATCTTGCAGTGTAGCGTGCACGGGGAATGTTGCATTATGGGTCAATGTACCAGCAGACTCATCTATCACTGGCTGGGCAATGGGCAGGATGAGGGGGAAACAGATATGGGCCCAAAGAATAAAGTGGGCTAAATGCACTTCAAAATTGGTAACAGGACTAACCAGGGGGCATTGTTTTGTTCAGTGGAGGACAACTGGAATGAGAGGCTGACACAGAGAGTAAGCCCAAATCAGTAAGTATTCTAAATGCAGTTCAAAATTGGCAACAGTAGTAAACCGGCGGCACAGCTTTGTTCACTGTAGGAGAACAGCAAGGAGCGGCAGACACAGATAGAAGGCCCCAACCCAACTAGTAGGCCTAATGCAGTGTTGTTTTCAACAACTACTAAACGAGAGCTTTAAGATTGAAGCAATGGAGAGGAAACCTGGAGAACACCTTGTAGCGGAAGACACCGTCTCTACAACCCAGACCCAACTTGTAGGCCGAATGCAGTGTTGTTTTCAACAACTACTAAACAAGAGCTTTAAGATTGAAGCAATGGAGAGGCAACCTGGGGAACACCTTGGAGCGGAAGACACCGTCTCTACACCCCAGACCCAACTTGTAGGCCGAATGCAGTGTTGTTTTCAACAACTACTAAACGAGAGCTAGAAGCTCTAAGCTATGGAGAGGAAACCTGGGGAACACCTTGGAGCGGCAGACACCGTTAGTAGGCCCTACCAAAGTAGTAGTAGTAGCCCCAATGCAGTTTTCAAATTCCTATAGGCTGAAAACCAGACTATTGACGCTCAGCTTTTTTAAAAGAAGGACAGCTGTATTGAGTGGCGCAGACAGACACAGGTAGTAGGCCTTAAACACAACATTTGGCTCAATGCAGTTTAAAAAAGGTTACAGGGGTACACAGGCAGCATTGGTCTGTTCAGTGGAGGACAATTTCAATTATGGACCACAGACAGAGTTTGTATGCCTACTATTAAAAAAAGGATGCTCTATGCAATTTAAAATAGGTTCCATGGGTACACGAGCAGCAGTAGACAGGACACTGGAGGACTAGTGGAAGGAGGGACCGCAGACAGGCGTAGTAGGCCTAACATAACAAAATTTGGCTGTAGGCACTTTTAAATTGGTTCCAGGGGTACACGGGCAGCAGTGGTCTGGTCAGTGGAGGACTAGTGGAAGGAGGGACCGCAGACAGGCATAGTAGGCCTAACATAACAAAATTTGGCTGTAGGCACTTTTAAATTGGTTCCAGGGGTACACTGGCAGAAGTAGACAGGACACTGGAGGACTAGTGGAAGGAGGGACCGCAGACAGGCGTAGTAGGCCTAACATAACAAAATTTGGCTGTAGGCACTTTTAAATTGGTTCCAGGGCTACACGGGCAGCAGTGGTCTAGTCAGTGGAGGACTAGTGGAAGGAGGGACCTCAGACAGGCGTAGTAGGCCTAACATAACAAAATTTGGCTGTAGGCACTTGCAATTCTCTTGCAGGGGTACGCAGGCAGCATTGGTGTTGTCAGCGGAGGCCGATTGTGATGAGTGTCTGCCAGTTAGTACTCCAAAAAAATAAATAGATGTTAATGTCTCGCATTACAACAAAACCAAAACACAAAAGGGTGGAATACTTAGGTACAGGGGTGGGCTCCTCTACTGAGTTTTTGACCTAGTAATTTGGCGCTAATTATTTACTGGTGTAAATATAGGACACTGCCCCTGACTATGTTAAGTACCATCATACATGTCAACACAATGGTATTGTCAGTGCCAGGCATTGAATGATGTCAGCGCATAGACTAAACATTGGTGGAACTGTGAGAGATAATTGTGCAAGTGGTAGAGCAATGTTTGAGCTGGGGGGGACTCTCTTGTGGCCGGCGGTACAGGCCCAGGGCCCCTCATGTTACAGCAGTGTGTCTGACGTTGGGTGCGCACCACCACCGCCAGAGACACTTTATTGTACTATGAGGGACCCAGTGGCAGTGCCGTCGACCAAAAGCGGGCACACCCACCTCTTCAGACAAACGGCACTCTCACGGGTGCTTGCGCCAAGTGGCGAGACCACGACCCAGTGGGGGGAGTTTGGCCATTTAGGGAGGGGTAAACATGTCGTATGCTGGACAATCAGCTGCTGCAAATTACGCGATTGGAAAAGTCAGTCAGAGTAGTCCACAAGCAAGACCTTTTCATAGGAAAGCTAGGTGTCAGCCGGGCAAGGTGGGGCAAAAAAATTTGAAATCCAGTTGTGGTTAATTTTAATGAAGGTTAGATCATCCACATTTTGGGTAGCCAGACGAGTCCTTTTTTCGGTTAATATTGAGCCTGCAGCACTGAATACTCTTTCTGATAGGACACTAGCTGCCGGGCAAGCAAGCTCCTGCAATGCATATTCTGCCAATTCTGGCCAGGTGTCTAATTTGGATGCCCAGTAATCAAATGGGAATGACGGTTGAGGGAGAACATCGATAAGGGATGAAAAATAGTTAGTAACCATACTGGACAAATGTTGTCTCCTGTCACTTTGAATTGATGCTGTAGTACCTGTCCTGTCTGCGGTCATAGCAAAATCACTCCACAACCTGGTCAGAAAACCCCTCTGTCCAATGCCACTTCTGATTTCTGCTCCTCTAACACCTCTGGTCTGCTGCCCCCTGCAGCTTGTGTGAGAACGATCACGGGCGCTGTGTGCTGGGAATGCCTGAAGCAAACGGCCAACAAGAGTTGATTGTTTGTTTGCTAATGTTAGTTCCAAGTTTTCATGTGGCATAATATTTTGCAATTTGCCTTTATAGCGAAGATCAAGGAGGCAGGCCAACCAGTAATCGTCATCGTTCATCATCTTAGTAATGCGTGTGTCCCTTTTGAGGATACGTAAGGCATAATCCGCCATGTGGGCCAAAGTTCCAGTTGTCAAATCTGCGGTTGTGCTGGGTTGAGGGGCTGTTTCAGGCAAATCTACGTCCCTTGTGTCCCTCAAAAAACCAGAACCCGGCCTTGCCACGCCACCAATTTCCAGTGGCCCCGGAAAAGCTTCCTCATTAAAAAAAATACTCATCCCCATCATCCTCCTCGTCCTCCTGTTCCTGTTCGCCCGCTACCTCGTCCTGTACACTGCCCTGACCAGACAATGGCTGACTGTCATCAAGGCTTTCCTCTTCCTCTGCTGCAGACGCCTGCTCCTTTATGTGCGTCAAACTTTGCATCAGCAGATGCATTAGGGGGATGCTCATGCTTATTATGGCATTGTCTGCACTAACCAGCCGTGTGCATTCCTGAAAACACTGAAGGACTTGACACATGTCTTGTATCTTCGACCACTGCACACCTGACAACTCCATGTCTGCCATCCTACTGCCTGCCCGTGTATGTGTATCCTCCCACAAATACATAACAGCACGCCTCTGTTCGCACAGTCTCTGAAGCATGTGCAGTGTTGAGTTCCACCTTGTTGCAACGTCTATGATTAGGCGATGCTGGGGAAGGTTCAAAGACCGCTGATAGGTCTGCATACGGCTGGAGTGTACGGGTGAACGGCGGATATGCGAGCAAAGTCCGCGCACTTTGAGGAGCAGGTCGGATAACCCCGGATAACTTTTCAGGAAGCACTGCACCACCAGATTTAAGGTGTGAGCCAGGCAAGGAATGTGTTTCAGTTGGGAAAGGGAGATGGCAGCCATGAAATTCCTTCCGTTATCACTCACTACCTTGCCTGCCTCAAGATCTACAGTGCCCAGCCACGACTGCGTTTCTTTCTGCAAGAACTCGGACAGAACTTCCGCGGTGTGTCTGTTGTCGCCCAAACACTTCATAGCCAATACAGCCTGCTGACGCTTGCCAGTAGCAGCCCCATAATGGGACAACTGGTGTGCAACAGTGGCAGCTGCGGATGGAGTGGTTGGGCGACTGCGGTCTGTGGACAAGCTCTCGCTTCTGCAGGAGGACGAGGAGGAGGAGGAGGGGGTGTGAACGGCTACAGCCAACTGTGTCCTATACCATGGGCTAGGCAGAACTGTCCCAAACTTGCTGTCCCCTGTGGACCCTGCATCCACCACATTCACCCAGTGTGCTGCGATGGACACGTAACGTCCCTGGCCATTCCTACTGGTCCATGCATCTGTTGTCAGGTGCACCTTTGTACTCACAGATTGCCTGGGTGCATGGACGATGCTCTCTTTAACATGCTGGTGGCGGGCTGGCATGGCTTTTCTCGAAAAGAAGTGTCGACTGGGTAGCGTAGTCCATCAGGGCTTTGAAAGCTTCGCTTTCAACTAACCGGTAGGGCATCATCTCTAACGAGATTAGTCTAGCTATGTGGGCGTTCAAACCCTGTGTACGCGGATGCGAGGCTAAGTACTTCCTTTTTTTAACCAGAGTCTCATGTAGGGTGAGCTGGACTGGAGAGCTGGAGATCGTGGAACTAGCGGGTGTGCCGGTGGACATGACAGACTGAGAGACGGTTGGAGACGGTATTGTTGCCGCCGGTGCCCTAGATGCAGTGTTTCCTACTACGAAACTGGTGATTCCCTGACCCTGACTGCTTTGGCCTGGCAAAGAAACCTGCACAGATACTGCAGGTGGTGCGGAAAATGGTGGCCTTACACTGACGGAAGGGATGTAGCGTTGCTGACTAGCTTCATTGGCCGAGGGTGCTACAACCTTAAGGGATGTTTGGTAGTTAGTCCAGGCTTGCAAATGCATGGTGGTTAAATGTCTATGCATGCAACTTGTATTTAGACTTTTCAGATTCTGACCTCTGCTTAAGGTAGTTGAACATTTTTGACAGATGACTTTGCGCTGATCAATTGGATGTTGTTTAAAAAAATGCCAGACTGCACTCTTTCTAGCATCGGATCACTTTTCCGGCATTGCAGACTGAGCTTTAACCGGATGGCCACGCTGTCCTCCAACAGGTTTTGGCTTTGCCATGCATTTTGGGCCATCTACGGGCCCGGCAGATGGAACCTGTTGCGATGTTGATGCCTGCTGCGGCCCCTCCTCCTCCGCTTCAGAACTACTGCCGCCTGCACCCTGTTCCCCCAATGGCTGCCAATCGGGGTCAACAACTGGGTCATCTATAACATCCTCTTCTAGCTCGTGTGCAACTTCGTCTGTGTCACCGTGTAAGTCGGTGGTATAGCGTTCGTGACGGGGCAACATAGTCTCATCAGGGTCTGATTCTGGATCAGTACCCTGCGAGGGCAATGTTGTGGTCTGAGTCAAAGGACCAGCATAGTAGTCTGGCTGTGGCTGTGCATTAGTGCACTCCATGTAAGATTCAACTTGTAATGGGCATGGCCTGTTAACTGTTTCACTTTCTAAGCCAGGGACGGTATGTGTAAAGAGCTCCATGGAGTAACCCGTTGTGTCGCCTGCTGCATCCTTCTCTGTTGCTGTTTTTGCTGAAGAGGACAAGGAAGCGACTTGTCCCTGACCGTGAACATCCACTAACGACGCGCTGCTTTTACATTTACCAGTTTCAGAAGAGGACGCAAAAGAGCTAGAGGCTGAGTCAGCAAGGTAAGCCAAAACTTGCTCTTGCTGCTCCGGCTTTAAAAGCGGTTTTCCTACTCCCAGAAAAGGGAGCGTTCGAGGCCTTGTGTAGCCAGACGACGAACCTGGCTCCACAGCTCGAGACTTAGGTGCTATATTGTTTTTCCCACGACCACCCGATGCTCCACTACCACTACCATCATTACCAGCTGGCAATGAACGCCCACGGCCATGAACTCTTCCACCAGACTTCCTCATTGTTTTAAAAACGTCACCAAACTAATGGTATTTGTTACTGTCAAACAACTTACAAGGTGAACTCTAACTTCTGTATGATTTAGATATCCCTTTATAGGTGGGTGGGACCGCAAGGAAAATCAGGCACGATGTTACACACTCTGTTTTCTGTGGCACCAAATGAGAGAGATGCCACACACGCAGGACTGTCACTCAAGCACAAAGGCCAATATTAATCTCCCACTGTTTTTTTTTTTCAGGGAGAATTTAGATACCAAATAAAAAAAAAACACTAGGCTTTCTATGGCCCACTATTTAAGAAAGATGGCACACTCAGGACTGGCAGACAAGCAGAAAGGCCAATATTAATCTCCCACTGTTTTTTTTTTTCAGGGAGAATTTAGATACCAAATTTAAAAAAAAAAAACACTAGGCTTTCTATGGCCCATTATTTAAGAGAGATGGCACACTCAGGACTGGCACACAAGCAGAAAGGCCAATATTAATCTCCCACGTTTTTTTTTTTTTTTTTCAGGGAGAATTTAGATACCAAATTAAAAAAAAAAAACACTAGGCTTTCTATGGCCCACTATTTAAGAGAGATGGCACACTCAGGACTGGCACACAAGCAGAAAGGCCCATATTAATCTCCCACGTTTTTTTTTTCTCAGGGAGAATTTAGATACCAAATTTAAAAAAAAAACTAGGCTTTCTATGGCCCACTATTTAAGAGAGATGGCACACTCAGGACTGGCAGACAAGCAGAAAGGACAATATTAATCTCCCACTGTTTTTTTTTTTCAGGGAGAATTTAGATACCAAATTTAAAAGAAAACCACTAGGTTTTCCATGGCCCACTATTTAAGAGAGATGGCACACTCAGGACTGGCAAACAAGCAGAAAGGCCAATATTAATCTCCCACTGTTTTTTTTTTCAGGGAGAATTTAGATACCAAATAAAAAAAAAAACACTAGGCTTTCTATGGCCCACTATTTAAGAGAGATGGCACACTCAGGACTGGCACACAAGCAGAAAGGCCAATATTAATCTCCCACGTTTTTTTTTATTTTTTCAGGGAGAATTAAGATACCAAATTTAAAAAAAAAAACACTAGGCTTTCTATGGCCCATTATTTAAGAGGGATGGCACACTCAGGACTGGCAGACAAGCAGAAAGGCCAATATTAATCTCCCACTGTTTTTTTTTTCAGGGAGAATTTAGATACAATATTTAAAAAAAAAAAAAAAAAAGGCTTTTTATGGCCCACTATTTAAGAGAGATGGCACACACAGGACTGGCACTCTAGCAGAAATGCCAATCTTAATCTCCCACAACTTATTTTTTAGGGAGAATTAAAAAAAAAAAAAAAGGGACTGTCCTACAATTACTATGTCCCTGCAGTAATCTCAGCCAGGTATGGCAGGCAGCAATAAGAAGGAGTGGACTGCTGCACAAAATAAATCAAAAGTGTGGACAAACAAAAAAGATAGCTGTGCAGAAAGGAAGGAACAACAGGATTTGTGCTTTGGAAAAAGCAGTTGGTTTGCACAGCAGTGTACAAACAGCAATGCAGCTATCAGGGAGCCTTCTAGAGCAGCCCAATGAGCTACAGCGCTGAGGAAAAAAAATGTAGCTTCCACTGTCCCTGCAAACAAAAGGTGGTGTTGGACCGTGGAAATCGCTACAGCACAAGCGGTTTGGTGGTTAATGGACCCTGCCTAACGCTATCCCTGCTTCTGACGAAGCGGCAGCAACCTCTCCCTATGCTCAGATCAGCAGCAGTAAGATGGCGGTCGGCGGGAACGCCTCTTTATAGCCCCTGTGACGCCGCAGACAGCAAGCCAATCACTGCAATGCCCTGATGGTGGGGACCAGGACCTATGTCATCACGCTGCCCACACTCTGCTTCCACCTTCATTGCCTGAGAAATGGCGCTTTTAGCGTCATTGAAATGCGACTTTGGCGCGAAAGTCGCGTACCGCATGCTGTGCCAAAAGTCGGCGACTTTTGAAAATGAACGATCCGTTTCGCTCAACCCTAATGAACGGTATCGAGCTTCTATTTTTATTTTTGAAATTCACCGGTAGCTGCTGCATTTCCTACCCTAGGCTTATACTCGAGTCAATACGTTTTCCCAGTTTTTTGTGGCAAAATTAGGGGGGCCGGCTTATACTCGAGTATATACGGTATTCCTTATACAAATTGAAAACTTGGGAATTAGCTAGCATTTTAGTCATAAAAATTTAATTTTTCTTACTTCATCGTCCAATGATATAAAACTCTGTAAGGCTCATGTGCGTCAACAGGCTCAATGCACCCCTAGATGTGATTGAGTGAATGTAACTTGTAACATGAGATCACTTGTGGGGAGTTTCTGTAGTTCAGGCACCTTAGGGGCTTGGATAATGGGACATGGCACCCTATAACCATTCTAGCCAAATCTAAACTCCAATATGGCGATTCTTCTCTTCTGAGCCTAGCACTGTGCTTCAAAAGTAGTTTTCAACCACATATGGTGTATCAGTGTACTCAGTAGACATTGTACAGCAAATTTTAGGGTTCATTTTGTCTGGCTATCCTTGTAAAAATGATTACAATTTGGAGCAAAAAACCATTTTTGTGGGAATGATTTGTTTTTTTTATTTTTACTGCTCAACATTATAAACTTCTGTAAAGTACCTGGGGATTCTGTTAGGAGTCAAGTTCCCACCGCTGCATCGGAAGAATCTCGAACCTTCTCTACTGCAGTTTCCCATTCTCCTCCAGCCTCAGTGGAGCCTGCTCAGCAAAGATGTCGGTCCCAATGTCTGGCTCAAGCTGATACTATGTGGCTGGTTACTGCTGCCCTTCCAGGCTCAGCCATTTTAACCAGTACTGATCAGTGGCGAGCGGGCATCCCTGGGACTAAGTCCTGCTTTTCTTCTTCTGAGCATGCCCAAGGGATGACCTCTCATTGGAGGTCGGGAGTCACATGCTCAGGTCCTATAGCAGCTCCTATTGAACCACTAGGAAGGTCCCGGAGAGCTTCTGCTATAAAAGGTTCACATGGTCGCATGGCCATGTGCTAGTGTAAACTTATTATCGTGTGTGTGGATGTATACCTGTCAATGGATGAAAGCTCCGAATCATTCCCATCCCTAGTGTTGTTGACTGTTCGCAAACGGAGGAAGCTACCTAGTGCCTGACAGTGCTATCCCGCACAGCTAGCACATGATACAGCATCTGATAGCAGTGACCGCCAGTGCGGCGCCGTGCACTAATAGAGCGCTTTCCTGGCCCAAGTCTGGGTGGTTAGTGGGGTCCGCCAGAGCGGCACTGCAAGCACTCTTGTGCAGTAAGTTATTAGCTCTATTAATATCTGACAACCCAGGAGCGGTGTCGAGCGCAAGAGGTATAGAGGAACTCTTTCCCTGAGTCTTAGGACAGAGTTCTGTGATTCTTTGCTTGCGCATTTAATGCGCTACCGCGTCCCTGTGATGCAACAGGGTTTGCTTCCTTCATACCAGGTGAAGCTAACCCATGTGTGTATCCACATTATACCGCCATATAGTCCGTCATTACTCAGCAGCAGGTTCCATCTCTGCATGGTGGACCCTGGGCTGCGAACGCACCTTATACCATCCTTATAATTATTTGGTGTGTTCCGCTAGCCCTAACATTATATTAGCACCAGGGTCTGGTTAATAATGGCGGACAAACAGCGACAGCAGCGGTACATCCAGCAGCTGGAGGACAGGTTGGCGGCTCTTGAGCGCACAACCTCGGCTGTGGATTTTACCGCAGTAACTGTTCAGGCTGTTAGCGTGTTCTGAATTTATCCCGCCTCCCACTCCCAGATAAATACTCTGGCGATAGCAAGTCATGCAGGGGATTCGAGAACCAGTGTGCGATACACCTTGAGATCTTAGCTGCACGTTTCCCCTCAGAGGAGGCTTAATTGGGATTTATTATTTCTCTCTTGTCGGGCAGAGCGTTGGACTGGGATACGCCGCTATGGGAGCGCGACGATCATGTGGTGCAGAGTGCTCAACGGTTCCTGAGCACTTTGAAACAGGTCTTTTTGGGACCTCAAGTCACCCATGATACGGCGCTCCAACTGCTGGCACTGACATAGGGCTCATCCTTGGTCAGCCATTTTTCCGTCCACTTCTAATTTTTAGCATCTGAGCTGGAGTGGCCGGATAAAGCCCTCATCCCGGTATTTTGGAGGGGACTGGCAGATCTTATGAAAGACGCTTTGGCCACTAGGGATATTCCCACCACACTGGAGAATCTAATAGCTGAATCAACTCACATCGAGCTCCGTTTTAACGATCTAAGGATGGAGCGAGCCCAGTGTAGGCAGAGGTTTCGGCTGGCTCCCACCTTCGCCATACCTCTGGAATTTCCAGTCCAGGCATCCAAGCCACATGAGGCCATGGAGGTGTCACGAGTGGGATCTAAGTCCCAGATCGCTCGTGCACACAAGGTCTGTAATGTCTGCCGGCAGTCAGGACATCTTACCTCCAGATGTTCCCAGCTGTCAGGAAAACGTCAGTGTCTACTGGTTGTAGGGGGAGGTACACTAGACACGGCGACGTGTCCTCCAAACTGTTCTTCAAGGGGGAAATTACCATAGGCCTATCCACTCTTACGGTAGAGCTTTGCATGGATTCTGTAGCAGAGCGCAATTTTATATCATCTGCCTTCGCCCAACGGCACGCAATACCCCTGATGATGCTCGCCAAACCTGTGACCGTACGAGTGCTAAATGGGTTGACACTGCCCTCAGAGATAACACACCAGACAATCCCATTTAACTTATCCATATCTCCAGCCCATCAGGAGGTATTGCAATTAATAAAACTCCTGATATTGAACTTTTGAGTATTGTCATGATTATAGAAAAATTTAGTATTGATTGCTTTTTTGCATGTTTTACAGTTTCTTGTCTCACTCTTATAACTACCTTTTACGCTCAACCATGTCTCCTGAGACGTCCGAGATATAAACATACTGGGAGGGGAAATAGTACCTATTGTGGGTCCCTTCCTTGCTATTACATTACATCCACTTTGCAATATAACTGCAAGTGTAGGATCCTCATATAAAATGGGAAGACATTTTTTAAAGATATTTCGGATTAAGTAAAATTCAGAACTGTATTGCAAGCATAAAAAAGGCTTATGAGCAACTGAATCATGTTTTGGAGCATTGGAATTGTGAGGAGAAATCAAGTCTTCATGATTTTTGGTTGCTACTTTGTTCAAAGCTCTATTTAACATCCAATTAGGATAATTTCTTTTTTTAAGTTTTTTTGCAGGACTGTTTTAATTCCATATGTAGATTTTGCTGATCATTACAATTACATTTAATTCTGGTAAACTCACCCACAGGTATAGACCTGATCATATGTTTAGGGTGGCTACTTTTAGCATGAATAATCGTATTACCACTCATTGGCTTAGAGTAAGTTTGTGTGGAAATCTTACAATAATGGATTCCACACAATTTCAAATCCAAAAAAGAAATTTGATGTTTATCAAAAACATGAGTAAACCTAAGGTTCAGATCATTCAAATTAATGCAATTAATAAAATCTGGTATGGCAGACACTTTGGCGCCCTATATAATGAGCATATCGTCGATGTATCTGCCATACCAGATACAATAGAAAATAAAAAATACAACTCCTAAAAAGCCGTGGTTAGATTTGCTAGAGAAGGGGAAAATTTTACACCCATGGCCACCCAAGTGCGTTGTAAATAAAAATGTTGATCAAAAGAAAAGAAATTGTGAGTCAGTAAAAAAAATGTAATCTGCAAAATATAACTAATTAAATCCTGGGAATAATTGCTAAATCTTATCAGATGAAAATTTAATGATTTCATTGCTAAATCATGCGGTATACACATATATAGTGATAAAACATCCACACTTAGCCACATATAAGTTGCTGACCACTTTCTATTTGATAGAACATTAAGAATATCTCTGGAGTCCCTGATATATCCTGGAGTTCGTTGAACCAATGGCTGAAGCAATGAATCAAGCTAGTCACATAGATGTTCATTTGCAGCCCCTATTCCAGAGACAATGGGTCTCCTGGATGGGAATAGTCCAGGCTTGTGTATTTTTGGTAATTTTTGGCCATGCATTATAGGTAAAATAGGAGGAGCCACTTGTAGAAATTCTGCCTGTTTTTTTGATAACACACCCAAACTGTATAATTCGATCAGTTTCAGACTTGTATTCCACCGAAGGATTACCTTGCAGCTTTTCATAAGTAGAGTTGTCCTCTAGCATTGTTTCCATTGCAACTCTATAATCCTCAGAGTTCATGATAACTATCACACCGCCTTTATCAGACATTTTGATTGTTAAATCTGTCATTTTCTTTAATTCTGAAATAGCATCCTGATGTTTTTTAGGCAGATGATTCTTATTACGATTCCCTCTTGTATTGTTCTTGAGCAATTTCGATTCTCCTGGAATCTATCCATAGTCTGATCGAGATTGGATCGGATAAAATGATGGATTTTGGAGTTTGAAACTTGTCGACTGTTTGATTAAATCACCTGACGCATTAGTCTGTGAGTTGAGATCCTGAAGCAGTAATATTGAGTATTGTTCCTGAAAGTCCAGTCCATGAAATTCATTGGTAATTAAATCCAAAATATGTGCTGAACAGGAAGAATCTTCTCTAAAAAAATGTTTTTTTTACTGTCAAATCACGCATGAATTTATTTACATCAAGAATGGTAGAAAATAAAACAAAATCTTGGTCCAAAGCAAAATTTAAGCCGTATGACAGCACTTCCAACTGTTCATTCGATAAATTTCTAGAAGATAAATTTAGAACATTGTCAGGAATTAATTTGTTGGAAAGGTTTTCTTGTGGCGTGTTGTCATGCCAGAATGCCTTTCTGTGTTTACGGCCTCCGCACCTTGTGCGTTTTTTGACGTCGTTTGTGATTTATTAGAATGACTGGCTTCATTTAATGAGGAATCAGAAGCACTAAAATTATCAGATGACTCATAGTTAGACGAATTGAAACTGACATGCATTTTTCTGGAGTTTTTCTTGCCGTATCTCAAGATAGATCTTGGAGTTTTATTATTGTCATTTGTGGTGTTCCAATCATAGAATTTGTTGGAGGAATAATCATTCAAATCCCTCTGAAACCAAATCATGAGTTCTTTTAAAAAAATCATCATATTCAGTAGCATCTTTATAATTATTCAAAGTTGAGTTCATATTATCAATGTCCTGTTGTATGTCTTTGAGTTTAATTTCTTCATGTTTTATGATTAAATGCATAAGATTTAATGAACATTCACTTAATAAATTATTCCAATCTTGCGTGAATTCACTGTTAAATATGGTGGTAGATTTTTTCTTAATTCTGAGTCCTCTTGGTATCATGCTTTTGGAAACATAATTTTGTAGGGTAGTCACATCCCACCATACCTTGGTTTCCTGTAGCAATAATTTTTCGAGCTGTTTAAAATTGGCAGAGAGGTCAGAAAAATCATTGATCTCATCAGGTTAGTCAGAAAATACTCGAGCTGCTTTTTTCAGTCTTTCTCTGGATAAATCCGACATGATGGAAAAATACCAGACACTGTGCTTGTTCACAATAAAGTGCAGTGGTGCAAATTATTAAGGTCTTAATTAAAACGGAGCAGTCAAAAAGTGGGAGCACGGCAAACAGTTAGAACATGAAATTAACAAAGAGAAATGTAGCCAGCTCACCACCTTCCAGGTGCACGGAACCTCCATCCTGATGTGACGATGTGCAACATGAGAAATATAATCTTCAAATTTATTTCACAAATTAGAAATAACAAGACATGCTCAAAGACTGCACCAAAAATGCACACAGAAACAGCAGGGACGCGTTTTGATCGCAACAGCGATCTTTATCAAAGCTGCTATATGCTCCAAATGGCAAATATTTAAACACAAGCCAGACCATTCAATTCATGGTGAAAAATCACATGACATGTAAGGTCCTACAATAGAGTGTGAACAAACAAATAAGAACAATCATAAAAATAGAAAAAAAATTATATGCATAAATACAATTAAGGAAAAACATACCATAAATATATACAAAAAACATTCAATGACAATGAAACATGATTTCGTTGCATCTATTTAGTCACTGATACCAAATCAGTGGTGTATAAAATTGATTGCACTATTTGCAAATTAGCCTATGTGGGCTGTACCACCAGAAATTAAAAACTCGTATAGCTGAACATTTAATTGATATTTATAATGGTACTAATGTTAATTTCTCTCATAGTATATCTTCAGTAGCTAAACATTTTGTTCAGCGACATGCCTGTAATATTTCTTCCTTGCAAGTTTGTGAATTGGAGAAGGTGATCAGTTCATTACGTGGTGGAGATGTCAGACGCCAACTGCTAACCCGAGAAGCGTACTGGATTTATTACTTAGGCACTAGATTTCCAGACAGACTATTCATTATCAATGAATGTTTTTTGTATGTATTTTTGGTATGTTTTTCCTTTACTGTATTTATGCATATAATTTTTATTTTCTATTTTTATGATTGTTCTTATTTGTTTGTTCATACTCTATATTCTAGGACCTTACATGTCATGTGATTTTTCTGTTTAAATAATTTTTATTATAACTTTGAAATTTAATATTAGCATGTGGAAATAATCATATAGTCAGCTCGCAAGGGAATAAGGGTAAGGAGAGGGAGGGAGGTAGGGGAGATGGGTTTGGGGAATGGTAACTTGTGATCATACTTATTCAAATAATTTTATTATATCTTTGAAATTTAATATTAGCATGTGGAGTCAGCTCACAAGGGAATAGGGGAAGGAGAGGGAAGGAGGTGGGGAGGGTTTGGGGAAAGGTAAGAACAACATTGTGGACACACTGTCCATTTTAAACAAAATTTGATAATGATTAACAATTTTTAACAGATTAACATATAGTAACATATAATAGCATATAATAATAGCAAAGAGCATATAATAAGTTGTAATAACCTCACAGGTATGTAGAAGCCATCATCTTTCCTTTAATGCCATAGATTGGAGTTTACCTCAACCCATTTCTTCCATTTCCTATCATGTTTCGTATAGTAATTATTTACTATTGCGAAGTTTTCTTCGTATGTCTTGTGTAAGTTAATTTGGTCTATAATTTCAGTAAAAGCCGGTAAAGTCGGATTCTTCCAATGGAAAGCTATGGTTTGTTTGACCACAAGGCAGATATGGATGATAAGAGATCTCACATTTGTGTCTATTTTTTCCCAGTTCAGGAACAACAAGGCCATTGCAGGGGTAACTATAATATTACCTGTTAATAATTTGTTAATTAATTTTATGGCTTGCCTCCATAAGGGTTTTACCCGGGGGCATGACCAAAACACATGTAGCAAACTTCCACGCTCTCCACATTCTCTCCAGCATAATGGAGATCCTCCTGACGGCAGATGAGAAAGGCGAGCCGGAGTATAGTACCATCTTGTTATTATTTTATAATAGGCCTCTTTCAGTGTCATGCAGATGTTTGATGCATAAGTAAAGTGGATTGCATTTTCCCACTGTTCTGGAGTGAACGTTACATTCAGATCCCCTTCCCATTTTATCATATGAGCTAACTTATTGAATTGTATGTCATTGTTAAACCACCGATATATTTGCTTGTTATTCCAAAATAAATTGTGTGTGGGATTTTTTAGTAAATTAATAGTTGCTTCAGATATTTTTGGTTTGTTTGTAATGAATTTTTGAACTTGGTCCTTTAGCACCATGTAAGGGAAAAAGGCTGAGGAGGGTATTTTAAATTTTTGTTTAATAGAGCTGAAGGTGAGAAATTTAACCCCATCATGAATATCATTTAATTTTTGAATCCCATTGTCTCTCCATATGGGGGAGGGGTTAATATTTTGGGTAAGCATGATAATTTCTATAGGGGTATTTTGGAGGAGGATTTTCCTGTTGGAGCCTCTCTTTCGTTTGGACAATTTATTCCAGGCATATATAATGGGAGAAAAGATAGGGTGATGGGCGTAGGCCTTATAAGGTCTGTTGAGAATATGGTCAAAAACCAATTATTTGGGAGATTTCCTATGGTTAAGTTCAATTTCAAGGTCAAGCCAATTCGGAGGATCTTCTTTCATGAACCAATACTGGCTTTGTTTTATTAAATTCGATAGATATAAAGCTGTAATGTTTGGTAAGCCTATGCCCCCAAATTCCTTGCATTTATATAGAATGTTTGTGGAAATGCGGGCCCTTTTTTTATTCCAAATAAACGTATTTATTGTTGATTGGAAGCTAGTCAGGTAGGAAGTGTTGATTTTTAGGGGAAGTGTTCTCAGTATATAAGAGATTTTTGGGACAATAAAAATTTTAGTTGCCAATACTCTGCCCCACCATGAGAGGTCTTTTGTACCGAGGAAACCCAGGTCTTTGTTTATAATTTCCAAGAGTTTGTTCAAGTTTTTCTTCATTAATGTATCTAAGTTTTTTGAAATGATTATACCTAGATAGTCTAGGTCTCCTTCCGACCAACTGAATGAAACTATATCTTTTATTTTCTTTGTTTCTAATTCCGTCAAGTAAAATGGCAATATTTTGGATTTATTTTCGTTTATCTTAAAAAGGGTAATAGTTGAAAAAAGTTGAAGGGTTTTTTGTAGCTCCGAAACTGATTCATAGGGGTCCGTCAGGGTAAACATCATGTCGTCGGCAAAGAGCCCTATCTTATAATGGCGTGTTCGCGTTTGTAGACCGTTTATGGAATTATTTTGCCTAATTGATTGCGCTAGTGGTTCTATTGATAAAATAAAAAGCAGCGGAGATAAAGGGCACCCTTGTCTTGTACCATTTGAAATGTTAAATGGTGTAGAGGAGTAGTTGTTTGCATAAATTTTGGCTGTTGGTTTTGAATAGAGTGCCATTACGCTGTTGATATATTTTTCATTAAACCCAAATTTTTGAAGTACTGATGTTAAATAAAGCCAGTTTAATCAGTCAAAAGCCTTTTCGGCGTCTAGAGTAATAATTACAGATGGCACTTTAGAGGAATGAATCAATTTAATTGAGTTGATAAGTCTTCTAGTACCATCTGACGCTTGACGACCTGTTATAAAACCCATTTGGTCCCCATGAACCAATAACGGCAAATAGGATTTAAGCCTATTTGCAATTAGCTTGGAGTAAATTTTCAGATCTGTATTGATTAAGGAAATTGGCCTGTAGTTATTAACAAGGGTTAAGTCCGAATTGTGTTTGGGAATTAAAATAATTGTCGATTCTAACATTTCTGCTGGGAATTTACCTGAGGAACTAGCTATATTAAAAAGGTTTTGTAGATGTGGGGAGAGTAATTTGGTGAAGGTTTTATAATATTCGTTTCCAAAACCATCAGGGCCTGGCGATTTAAAGTCCTTGAGTTGAAGAATGGTTCTTTCTATTTCTTCTAGGGAGAAAGGGGAGGTTAGGTTTTCTAAATCATCAAGGGTCAATTTTGGAAGGCTAATTGAGGTCAAGAATTTTTCAATGTCAGAAACATTTGGAAGTGGGGTGGAGGGCTGGGAATGTAAATTATATAATTTGCTGTAATAATCTGCGAAGGAGTTGGCTATATCTTGGGGATGAGATACCGTTGTACCATTTTTTGTTTGTATTTAGGTGATCCTGTTTGCTTGTCTTATTTTTTTCATTCTATTAATCATGTAACGCGTTGGCTTATTAATTGAGGAATATTGCTTCATTTTGGAAATTTTGACCATGGTGTGGAATGATGAAAATATGATTTTCTTAAGCTCCTGCCTGAGGTTCAGTAGCTCTATTTTAATTTGAGTAGACGGGGGGTTTAAACTTAGTTGTTCGTTTTCTTTGTCTTTTATTTCATTTTGAATGTCTTCAATCTGAATTCTAAGCAACCTTTTCCTTTTTGCAGAGATTTGGATCATGATACCCCTCATGACTGCCTTATGGGCACACCAATGGGTGAAAGGGGATGTTTCAGTAGGTGAATTCTCTGTGAAATAATTTGTTAGTGATTTTTCTAATATTGATCTATGGTCAGGGTGGTGTAGTAGGTTAGTGTCACATTTCCATAGTGAATTTTTATTAACCGAGTGGCCAATTTGGATTTCTGCTGAAACTGGGGAGTGGTCCGAGAAGGTTTTCCTTTCTATTGTGATTCTATAGATTTTAGGGAGCGTAAAAATGTCCGATAAGATTAAATCAATTCGTGACGCTGATTGATGAGGGTCAGAGAAATGGGTGTATTCAATTGAAGTGGTGTTTAGACACCGAAAGATGTCAAATAATTCATTTTGGTGTATCCAATTGTCTAAAGTATGTGGTCGGTATCTATTTGGGGTGGAGGAATCCATATTTGCATTTGGTACCAAATTAAAGTCTCCCAACCAAATCATGGCACCTCTCTTGATTGACATTACTTTTTTATTTACTTTGTTCAGAAAACCTATTTGACCTGTGTTGGGGGCGTAAATATTGATGATTGTGCAAATCTGGTTATTCAAGGAACAAACAAGAATATGAAACCTCCCTTTAGCATCTTTGATCTCCTCTAGAAATTCAAATGAGATAGTTCCTTTAACGATTGTGACCACACCGGCTTTCTTTTTTGTGTTGACCGACTTGTAAATATGTGGGAAATTTTTATGCGAAAATTTTGGGTTGTCTGAGTGTTTAAATTTGGATTCCTGTAAACAAATTATATTGGCATGGCTTTTGGATAGTTCTCTCCAAAGGGTGTGTCTTTTGTGTGGACTATTTATGCCTCTAACATTGTAAGATAATATCTTTAAACTCATTGTGTAGCAGCAAACCTGTGAGGATTAAGAAATCAATATACGTTAGGTAAGAGTAAGAACAATAAACAATAAACTGTAATGTCCACTTGAAGTGGTCCACTACGGTGAACCTGACTTCACCTGTTGGGGGAAAAGTTCGTGTTACTAGCTCCCAAGCAACACCTTCTTGGTTGTTGAACTTATACCCATGTAACATTAACAAGAACGACCAAAAATAGGTATTAGCTTCTTATCGGGATAGTTTCCCATTTAAGTAAACAATAAACTTGAACAAAAACTCTTCATGTTTTACCATCAGAGTCAAGGCGATCCTTATGTCGTGGTTGAAGAGGAATACTGATGGAGTGCAAGAAGTCTCTGCCTTCTTCTGGAAAATTAAGAACGATAAAGTTGCCTTTGTAGTTGACTATTAACTTGAGTGGGAATCCCCACTTATAGGAGATTTCATTGTCCCTGAGAGGTATGGTAATGCTTTGAAAAGTTTTCCTCCATTCAATCGTTTCTTTGGAGAGGTCAGCATATATTTTTAGTTTTTCAAATGGCTCAGGGAAATGTTTATTTTCTCTAAAGTAATTTTGGATTCTTTCTTTTGTTTTGAAGAAGTGCACTCTCATGAGTGTGTCTCTGGGTAGGTCTTTAGGGATGGTGGGCGGTTTTCGAAGCCTATGTATTCTGTCAATTTCTAGCTCTTGCTCTGTTAGGGAGGGAATAATTTTCCTGAATAATTTTTTGGCAAATTCCTCCAGTTTGTTTGGGCCTATGGTCTCGGGGATGCCCCTAATTTTAATATTGTTTCTGCGATTTCGATCTTCTAAATCCGCTACTTTGAGCTTCAGCTTGTGCAACTCTTTTGTGATGACTTTATTTATTTTAGAGGTTAGATATGGCCTCTCTTCTATTTTTTTAATTCTGTCCTCAAACCCGTCCATCCTTTTGCTGAGGAGGGACAATGAGTCTTCTAGTAATTTATTTTGTTTATCAAATTTTTCATTCATACCATTTTCGAATTTGTCCATTTTCTCTGTCAATTTAGATATTAGAATCCCCACAGAATTCAGATCAAATCCCTGGGTATCGTCTATGTTTGGGTTACTTATTTTTTGCTTGGATTTAGCTGGACTCAAGTTAGGAGAGGTTTCTGAGACCTCGTCAGATGAGTCATGTGGAGTAGTGTATTTTTCGGCTATAACCTCTGGAATTTTCCTCTTTAAAGAGGTAGATGAATCCATCTCTATAATAGTAGTGGGGGAGGATTGTTTTACTTCATTTTGGTTAGAGAGTTTTTCGTGGTCTGAATCTTCCTCATCTTTTAGTGGGGACCTGGACCTATTGGGACTTGTTTTAGTTATCAAGTCTTTTGATGTATTTCGCCCTACCCCTTTAAATTTTTGGGCTTTTTGAGAATTAGATAAGGCCATGTTTGAGAATTGGGGTTTGGCCGAGGATTTACTCATAATTATCCCCGATCCGTGCTCTAGAATTCAGATAGTAGTAACTAAGACAGTCACAGAATAGGGTAGGAGGGTTGCCCACACTCTAAATCTCCCAGCAAAGTTGGAGTTATATAGAATGATTTATATGTTGTCGTGGAAGAATTTTGGGGAGGATTAATCAGAATTCTCTACTGGTGACTCTGAAGTAAGAGACAAAGGGTTGCTTATTAGAATAACCCTAAGAATATAATTTAGGAGAGAGAAGGTACTATATAGGCAGGCAGTAGTTATGACTATGCAGAGATGCAGAGGGGTGTGTAAACTAATACTATTCACCTGGGTTTGATCCTACCAGAGAAATTAGGTTATAGCTCTTTTGCATTAAAAGCCCTTCAGGCTCCTAACTAGTCGTCAGCAGGATTAGTTGTGTTGTAGTCTCCTCTTCTTGCTAGTGGATCTGGCAGGGTCTTCAAAGCCAACGGCTGGAACTCACCACCTCCAGAAATGGCGCTGAAGCAGTCCGGCCGGCTGTCTAAGTCCTCAGCTTGTGTTGCCGCGTTGTCGTCTTCCGGTGCAGGGACTTTCCCAGCCAGGAGCTGGAACTTACCGCCGATTAGATTTGCAGCTGATCGGGTCCAGCTTGGGTTGTCCAGCGCAGCTTTAACAGGAGTCGGTCGTGTGTGTCGCCTGGTCCGCCGCTGGCCACCAATAAAATGGCGGCGTCTTCTGTTTTCTCCTATGATGCGAAGTCCAGGGGAGTGTTGGAGGTGGCGAGAAGCGCTGTCTGTCACTTCACCGGATCCTCCCTGAATCCTTAATTGTTCTTTTCTGCCTCCGCCTTTCAGACCGGGGAGGCTTGGTGCTGTATAGAGATGGGCAGGTAAATACTCCTATTGTGTCAGATTTTCTAAGATGGCGCCCGGAGAGCTGGTACTTCTCTAATTAGCCGGGCCGGTGTCGGGGTGAAGGTAATAAACTCTGTGACCCATTAATTTTGAGGGTTCTTCTGTTGTCAGGTGGGTTGTCACAGTACTGGGTGGACAAGTTGAGGAATCACAGTCAATTTAACAGGGAGAAAACCGGCAGGAAAAACAGCTGAGGATTCCTGTCACAAAGATTGACAGGCCTCAAAATGCTGACAGGAATTTCTCTCGGAAGAGACAATTAAGTCACAAATTTAGGCTCTCTGTTATCCTAGAGAGATAATGGGATCATATCCTCGATTATTTTTACCAAAGGATGCTGTTTTTCCATGGTTTGAGTTGATTTCAGACGATGTCACTCAGGAGCTTAGGCACCGCACACCTTACACCATTGCTGCCTAGGCCACGCCCCCCGTCATGTGATTTTTCACCATGAGTTGATTGGTCTGGTTTGTATTTAAATATTTGCCATTTGGTGCATATAGCAGCTTTGATAAAGATCGCTGTTGCGATCAAAACGTGTCCCTGCTGTTTCTGTGTGCACGTCTGGTGCGGTCTTGGAGCATGACTTGTTATTTTTAATTCGTGAAATAAATTTGAAGATTTTACTCAAGGAGCCGGAACAAAGACATTTTTTTCTCAAAAAAAAAAATGTAGCCATCGGTGCAGATAATTTGCTCCCCTTGACCCTGTGAATTTTTGGAGTATACTTCTGATGCCAATGGCATAGAATCTGTGAAGAGTAGTGATGAGCAAGTATACTCGTTACTCGGGTGGTCTCCGAGTATTTTGACAAGCTCGGAGATTTAGTTTTTGTTGCCACAGCTGCATTATTTGTGACTGCTAGCCAGCCTGAATACATGTGGGGTTGCCTGTTTGTTAGGGAATTCCCACATGTATTCAGCCTGTCTAGCAGCCGCAAATGATTCAGCTGCGGCGACAAAAAATAAATCTCCGAGCACGCCAAAATAGTCGAAAACCACTCGAGCTCGGGGAAACCTGAGTAAAGTGTATACTCGCTCATCACTAGTGTTGAGCATTCCGATACCGCAAGTATCGGGTATCGGCCGATATTTGCGGTATCGGAATTCCGATACCGAATTCCGATACTTCCCGCGTATCGGATACTGGAATCGGAAGTTCCCAGAATTCAAATTGAACACAGCAGCCAATGAGGAATGAATGAAAGTGTGGGCACATTCTGTTTAGCATGGTGGGCATGTAAGTACTGGCAAGGCTGGGATTGTCTGCTGAAATGATGTCACTCTGCACTATAAAAAAGCGCTGCCGCCATTTTGCGCTCACTCTGCTGTGATTTCAGTTAGGGACAGGACGCTGTGTTCTAACTGAGGGCCAGTTGAGCTTGCTAATTGCTTTATTTTCCTTTCCAAAGGCTAATTTAGCAAAACGCTGTGTGTTCTTCACTGTTCACCTTGCTCTTGCCTTGCAGCGCTGTTTTAACAGCGTTCTGCAAGGTCTCTGTGTGTGTGTGTATGTGCAGCTCACTCTGTAGTCTGTGTGCAGCCATATACCCGGTTGTATTCAGCTCAGGGGGGGTTCACACTGCCTCACACAGTTGTTTTTTTTTGCTCTTAGTGCAGCCTGCTGCACATTTTTTCTCAAATTTCCTATTAGTGTTTTTCCACCAGTCTCCAGCTCTATTGTGGAAAAACACTACATAGGATAACCTAGAGGGGGGTTTTAGGGCCTTGCAGCGCCGTTTACGGCTGTCTGCACGGTCTCCGTGTGAGCCCAGCTCGCCCTGCAGTCTGTGTGCAGCCATAGCCGGTTGGATTCAGCTCAGGGTTCGTTACTGGCTCATACCTTGAGAAAAATTTTCCTTTTTTTCAAATAGTGCAGCCTGTTTAAAATTTGAAAAAAAAAATTCCTATTAGTGTCTTTCCACTCGTATCCAGCTAAATAGTGGAAAAACACTATATAGGATAACCTAGAGGAGGGTTTTTTGGCCTTGCAGCGCCGTTTACGGCTGTCTGCACGGTCTCCGTGTGAGCCCAGCTCGCCCTGTAGTCTGTGTGCAGCCATAGCCGGTTGGATTCAGCTCAGGGTTCGTTACTGGCTCATACCTTGAGAAAAATTTTCCTTTTTTTGAAATAGTGCAGCCTGTTTAAAATTTGAAAAAAAAAAATTCCTATTAGTGTCTTTCCACCAGTCTCCAGCTCAATTGTGGAAAAACACTACATAGGATAACCTAGAGGGTTTTTTTTGGGCCTTGCAGCGCCGTTTACGGCTGTCTGCACAGTCTCTGTGTGAGCGCAGCTCGCCCTGTAGTCTGTGTGCAGCCATAGCCGGTTGGATTCAGCTCAGGGTGCGTTACTGCCTCATACCTTGAAAAACAATTTCCTTTTTTTCAAATAGTGCAGCCAGTTTAAAATTTGAAAAAAAAAATTCCTATTAGTGTCTTTCCACTTGTATCCAGCTAAATAGTGGAAAAACACTATATAGGATAACCTAGAGGAGGGTTTTTTGGCCTTGCAGCGCCGTTTACGGCTGTCTGCACGGTCTCCGTGTGATTTAAACTAGCTCTGTAGCCCGATCTGCACCAAAAAAAAAGTTAAGTTCACCAAACACAACTTAACACTTGTGTAGGCCACATTTGAAAAATAATAAAGTTTAGTCCACAATTTACAACATTAGTGTTTCTTACACCTGTTAGGAGGAGCATTACAGGAATAAGCACACTAAGGCCTTAGTACTTTTCTGCTTATCTTTATCTGTCAACCAAGATGAAGAGGGCAGGGAGTAAGGCACGTGGGCGCGGAGCAGGGAGAGGAGCAGGGAGAGGACGTGGTGATTCTGTGCCTGCTGCGGGCGCCGGTGACTCGTCGTCACTCAGTTTCAGCAGGGAACAGTCCTTCATGCGCAGCTTTGTCGGAGAGCGCCGTGCACCGCTGCTGCGTGAAGACCAAATTGAAGCCGTTGTCGGGTGGATGGCAGCTAACGCCTCGGCATCGACTTCAGTTAGTGCCACATCCTCTCAGGCACAGAGCACTGGAGAGCAGCCATCTGTCTCTTCACCACCTGCCAAATTGGCCAGGCAGTCAGAGAGCCCAGGACAGGAGCCGTCTCTACTTCTGTTCTCTGAATCTCTTGGCTTGGAAACAGGGGGCCAGCCAAGCAGCATTGGAGAAATGGAAGAAGAGGCAGTGTGCAGTGATGCCCAACACCTTTTTCTCTCTGACTCTGAAGAGGCAGGTGGGCCAGTGCCTCCGGTGACCACAGCGCAGTACGCATCTGATGATGAAACTCAGGTGCCGCTTTCTCGTGCGTACTGTGCTGCTGAGACTACCCATTAGGAGCAGTTGGTGGCAGAGGGTAGTGGAGATGATGAGGTCCTTGACCCATCGTGGCGTGAGGAACAGGAAGGTGGTGGGAGCAGCTCAGAGGAAGAGCTTCCTCTTACGGGCCAAAGAGGGAGAGGGAGGGGGAAGACTGCGGAGCCTGTAGCCTCCACTTTGGCACCCGTTAGGAGCCTGTCTCTTTCCAAAGCCAAAAAGGGCGCTCCCAAGACTTGCAGTGCCTGGTCCTTTTTTGACACAGTTGCAGATGACATTTGTTTTGTCAAATGCAAGCTGTGTCATCATAAAGTAAAAAGAGGGAAAAATGTCAGCAACCTCAATACCACAAATATGTGGAAACATGTGCGGACCAGGCACGCGGTGGAGTTACAGAAACACACTGAAGATGTAGGCCAACCAACAGCGGCAGCTACCACCTCTTCAGCTCGTGTTGCCTCTTCCTCCAGCTCACGCACAGCTAGTTTGGCTTCCTCCCAGAGACCTTGTGTAATTCCACCCACAGCACCACCTTCCCAGTCATCCTCACACTCCCAGTCTACTCTACAGCCATCGGTAGTACAGGCATGGGAGAAAAGGCGGGCATTCTCGGCCAACCACCCCCGAGCACAGGCTCTGAATGCAGGCATTGCCAAACTGTTGTCCCTGGAAATGCTCTCGTTCAGGCTGGTGGAGACTGACAGCTTCCGTGACTTGATGGCATTGGCAGTCCCACAGTACAAGGTGCCCAGCCGCTTTTACTTCAACAGGCAGGCTGTCCCTGCCCTGCACAGGCATGTTGAGGCAAACATAAAACATGCGCTACTGAACGCCGTCAGTAGCAAGGTCCACCTCACCACCGATGCGTGGACCAGTCAGCATGGACAGGGGCGATATGTTTCCCTCACTGCCCATTGGGTTAATGTTGTTGAGCCAGGTACAGATCGTGCGAGTGGCGCAGGACGTGTCCTGCCCACTCCAAGGATTGCAGGAATCCAGTCTGTACGCATCGACTCCTCCTCTTACACCAGTTCCTCTGATTCCTCTCTGCAGGATCCGTCACAGTCCACCCCCACATGGACCCGTGAACGTTTACCTATGACCGACATGAGCACAGCCGTGGCCAAACGTCAGCAGGCCGTCTTGAAACTAGTTTCATTGGGGCATCGAAGCCACACAGCGCAGGAGCTCTGGAATGCCATCAAGCAGGAGAGCGATGTGTGGTTACTGCCAGCGAATCTCCAGCCAGGCATGGTAGTGTGTGACAATGGCCGAAATCTGGTGGCAGCTTTGGCCCTTGGCAACCTCACTCACATCCCATGTCTGGCACATGTGCTCAATTTGGTTGTGCAGAGTTTTCTGAGGGACTATCCGGATCTTGATGCCCTGCTGCACAAGGTCCGCTTAGAGTGTGCTCACTTGCGGCGTTCCAGCTTGGCCAGATCCCGCATTGCTGCTCTGCAGCGCAGATTCCGCCTTCCGGAACACCGCATCATATGTGACCTACATACCCGGTGGAATTCCACGTTACATATGTTGGAGCGGTTGTGTGAGCAGCAGCAAGCAGTTATGGAGTACCAGCTGCATCAGGCGCAAAGAAGTCGCAGTCAGCGCCGATCAGACTTCACAACCACAGAGTGGGCCACTCTGAAGGACGTCTGCCAGGTTTTGCGTCCTTTTGATTATTCCACGCGGATGGCAAGTGCAGATGATGCACTAGTCAGCATGACTGTCCCCCTTATCTGCCTGCTTCAGCAAACTTTGCAAGGGTTAAGGGATGATGTGGTGGAAGAGGTGGAGGATGAGGAGTCACCTTTTCCATCAGCTTCTGGAGAGTCAGCGCAACGTGGTTCCTCACAAAGGGGTACGCAGGGGCCAATTTGTGAGGAGGATGAGGAGGAGTCAATGGACGAGGAAGAGCTCCGTCCAGAGGAGGGAGCGACACAATTGTCCAGTGGTCAGTGTGTACAGCGAGGGTGGGGTGATGACGAGCGGGCAGAGATCATGTCTCAAGCAGGGGACAGCGTTTCTGGGCCGGTTGGCACTCTGCAGCACATGGTGGATTTTATGCTGCAGTGCCTGAGAAATGACCACTGCATCGACCACATTCTCAACATGCCTGATTATTGGGTGTTCACCCTCCTCGATCCTCGCTACCGGGACAACGTCCAAAACCTCATCCCTGCGTTGACCCGGGAGCGTAAATTGCGGGAGTACCACGACACACTGGTGAATTCCATCATCTTCTCCTGTCCAACTGAGAGGAGTGCTGCTAGTGCTTTACAAAGCAGCTCAGTGCGTCGAGGCAGTGGGGGAGGCTCTGCCCAAAGAGGGAGCAGAAGCAGTGCCTCTGCCCAAGGCAAGCCGAGTATGGCACAACTCTGGCACACTTTTGTGTGCCCGCCCCAAATGTCTACACCATCACCGGCGGCTCCCGTCAGCAGGAGGCAACGGTTCCATCAGATGGTGACAGACTACATGGCTTGCCCTCTTACTGTACTCCCCGACGGCTCTTCCCCGTTCAAGTTTTGGGTCTCTAAGCTGGATACATGGCCAGAGCTAAGTCAGTATGCATTGGAGGTGCTGGCTTGCCCTGCGGCTAGTGTCTTATCGGAACATGTCTTTAGTGCCGCAGGTGGTGTACTAACAGACCGTCGCATGCGACTATCCTCCGATAACGTTGACCGGCTTACTTTCCTGAAAATGAACCAGGCATGGATCTCGCAGGAATTTGCCACTCCTCTGCCTGATTAATTAATTGGGTGTCATCCAGGTCTTCTGCTGTGTTCATCTTTCTACCACCTGAAATGCTATTCCTGGGCTCCAACACCGCCAGTTGCGGCTCAGAAGTGCAGGCTGCACAGTCAAAACATACGACCCAGTGTTATTGGGTTTCAGTAACGTCAGCTGATCCCCAGCTGTGTAGCCGGCAATGTGTCCTGCGACCGCTACACTGGCACAACAACCTGAATGTAAGGGAACCTGCCCCCCCCCCGTCGTTTGTTACTGAAAGAGCCATCTTGTGCAGCAGTAATGCTGCACAAGGAAAAGGTAGCTATTTTTTTTGGGCTCCTTGCACACGCAGAACTTAACACTTATAAAATGTGTTCACTGATACCGTTATACCGTCCCAGAGCTGGGACTTTCCTTCGTAATGTGAAGCAGCACAGCCGTCATTCCTACCCCCTTGGTGCCATGCGCTGCCTCCTCAGCGTTGTTTTAAGCTGTCACGGAGCCTGCGCTGTTCTGTTATCCCTTGGCCATGCCCTATTTGCGCTGCCTGTCTTCTGACATAATTTGGTGTCAGGCTGGCTGCGCCTGTGCGGCCGCGCTGCCATAGATCCCGCCTCGCAGTGTCTTCTGATTGAGTCACACTGTGGGCCTGGGATCCATGGGCATGCGCAGTGCATATCTTCCCCTCGGGCTCTCGCTCATTTCCCTCCGCCTTCTTTAGACTGTGCGCCGTCAGCTGATCCCTAATAGCATGCCATGGCCGTGACAACGCACAGTCTGAAGAAGAGGGAAGGAGGGGAGTGAGAGTCGAGGATATGCACTGTGCATGCCCATGGATCCAAGGCCCGCAGTGGGATTACGTTAGACGAGACTGCGAGGTGGGATCTGGAGCAGCGTGGACGCACAGGCACTGACAGCCTGACACCAAATTATGTCAGAAGACAGGCAGCGCTAATTGGGCATGGCCAAGGGATAACAGAACAGCGCAGGCTCCGTGACAGTTTAAAACAACGCTGAGGAGGCAGCACATGGCACCAAGGGGATAGGAATGACAGCTGTGCTGTGTCCCATTACGAAGGAAATTCGCACCTCCGTGACGGTTTATTGGTATAAGGGGACACATTTTTAGTGTTTACTTCTGTGTTTGCAAGGAGCATAATTAAAAGAGCAACCTTTTCCTTTTGCATCCTTAGCGCTGCACAAGATGGCTCTTTCAGCTACAAACGTCTTGGGGGGGGGGGTTAAAGGTTCCCTTTCAACTTGCTCCAATCAGGCTTCGGCCTACACTCTGTTCCTCTGCTCCTCCTGCTGTCCCTGGGCTCTAACACCGCCAGTTGGTGCCTGGAAGTGCTGTGTGCACAGTCAACAGTCGCTCCTCTGTTATTGGGGTTCAGTAACGTCAGCTGATCCCCAGCTGTGTGTGCGGTAATACCTCCAATCTGCTCCTCCTGCTGTCCCTGGGCTCTAACACCGCCAGTTGGTGCCTGGAAGTGCTGTGTGCACAGTCAACAGTCGCTCCTCTGTTATTGGGGTTCAGTAACGTCAGCTGATCCCCAGCTGTGTGTGCGGTAATACCTCCAATCTGCTCCTCCTGCTGTCCCTGGGCTCTAACACCGCCAGTTGGTGCCTGGAAGTGCTGTGTGCACAGTCAACAGTCGCTCCTCTGTTATTGGGGTTCAGTAACGTCAGCTGATCCCCAGCTGTGTGTGCGGTAATACCTCCAATCTGCTCCTCCTGCTGTCCCTGGGCTCTAACACCGCCAGTTGGTGCCTGGAAGTGCTGTGTGCACAGTCAACAGTCGCTCCTCTGTTATTGGGGTTCAGTAACGTCAGCTGATCCCCAGCTGTGTATCCGGCAACGTGTCATGCGACCGCCACGCTGGCACAACTAAAATGTAAGGGGACCTGTCCCCCCCCCCCCCTAGGCGTTTGTTACTGAAAGAGCCACCATGTGCAGCACTAATACTGCACAAGGGAAAGGTCGCTCTTGAAATTATGCTCCTTGGAAACGCTGAACTACACACTCATGTAATGTGTCCCCTCACACCGTCCAACCGTCCCAGAGGTGGGACTTTCCTTTGTAATGTGACGCAGCACAGCCATCATTGCTACCCCCTTGGCACCGTGCGCTGCCTCCTTAGCGTTGTTTGATTCCGTCATGGACCCTGCACTGTTATGTTATCCCTTGGCCATGCACAGTTTGCGCTGCCCGTCCTCTGACATCATTTGTTGTCATCCTGGCTGCGCCTGTGCGTCCACGCTGCCCGAAATCCCACCTCGCAGTGTCGTCTAATGTGATCCCACAGTGGGCCTGGTATCCATGGCCATGCGCAGTGCATATACTAGCCTCTCATTCCCCTTCTTCATGCTTCTTCAGACTAGGCGGCGTCAGCTGATCCCTAATAGCATGCCACGGCCGTGACGCCGCACAGTCTGAAGAAGCATGAAGGAGGTGAGTGAGAGGCGATGATATGCACTGCGCATGCCCATGGATCCCTGGCCCGCAGTGGGATTACATTTGATGACACTGCAAGGTTGGATCTCGGGCAGCTTTGACGCACAGGCACTGCCAGCCTGACACCTAAATGATGTCAGAAGACGGGCACCGCTAACTGTGCATGGCCAAGGGATAACATTACAGCGCGGGCTCCGTGACAGAACCAAACAACGTTGAGAAGGTGGCGCACGGCACCAAGGGGGTTGGAATGACGGCTGTGCTGTGTCACATTACAAAGGAAAGTCCCACTTCCGGGATGCTTTGACGGTGTGAGGGGACACATTATATGAGTGTGTACTTCAGCGTTTGCAAGGAGCATAATTTTCGGAGCCACCATTTTCCATGTGCAGTATTACTGCTGTACAAGATGGCTCTTTCAGCAACAAATGCCTGGGGGGGGGGGGGTTAAAGGTTCCCTTTCAACTTGCTCCACTGCAGGCTTCGGCCTACACTCTGCTCCTCTTTGATTCCCTGGGTTTCAACACTGTCAGTTGACACCTGGAAGTGTTGTCTACACAGAAAAAACACTAGGTGATGTGTCAGTGGGGTTCAGCACCGCCAGCTGTTCCCCTGCTGTGTAGTCGGCATCGTGTCCAGCACAAGCCACGCTGGCACAACCGACCAAAAGCTTCCACCAGTGCAGGCTTCGGCCTACACTTTGCTCCTCTCCTCCTCCTGCTGACCCTGGGCTCAAACACCGCTAGTTTTTGCCCGGAACTGCTAGCTGCACAGAGAAAAACACCAGCCAATGTGTTAGTGGGGTTCAGCAACACCAGCTGTTCCCCTGCTGTGTAGCTGGCATCGTGTCCAGCACAAGCCACGCTGGCACAACCGACCAAAAGCTGCCACCAGTGCAGGCTTCGGCCTACACTTTGCTCCTCTCCTCCTCCTCCTGCTGACCCTGGGCTCTAACACCGCTAGTTTTTGCCCGGACATGCAATCTGCACAGAGAAAAACACCAGTCAATGTGTCAGTGGGGTTCAGCAACGCCAGCTGTTCCCCTGCTGTGTAGCTTGCAACGTGACCTGCAAACGCCACGCAGGCACATGAACTGAAATTGAAGGGAGCCTGCCCCCCACCCACAGGTGTTTCTATGTATAACAGCCACCTTGTACAGCAGTACTGCTGCATTTGTACAAGGTGGCTGATGTTTTCTCCTTGCCCACGTGGAACTCAACACGTACAAAATGTGTCTCATTAGAGAACAATGCTAATGTCCCTGAGGTGTGACTTTCCTTTTTAATGACACGCAGCACCCCCATTGTTAGCGCTGCCCGTCTTCTGACATCATTGGTTGGCTGCCTGTGCCTGTGCGTCCGCCCTGCCCGACACAACGCCCCTCGTTGTCTCATATTTTGGATGCGAGGGTGTTATTGATGGGCATGTGCAGTGCATATGTTCGCCTGTTTTAAGTCACCTCCTTCCGCCTTCTTCAGACTGGGTGTCCTCATGGCCGCGGCATGCGATAAGGGATCAGATGAGGCCGCCCAGTCTGAAGCAGGTGTAAGGACATGTGTGAGCGGCAAACATATTTAGTGCACCAGGGCACGAATCCCAGCACCGCAGTGTGATTTTTTAAAAACACACTGTGGGTCTGGGATTCATGTCCACCGCTAACCGCAACGGCCAACATGAAATGAGGTCATAAGACAGGAAGCGCTCACAGCGCATGGCCAAAGGATCACAAGAGCGCAGACTCCTGTACAGCAACTAACAACGCTCAGGAAGCTGCGCCCATGCAAAAAGGTGTTGTTTTCGACACCTGTGCTGCTTTTCTTTAAAAAGACAAGTCACGCCTCCACTACTGTTTAACAGTATAATGGGCTAAATAGTGTACGTGTTGCATTCAGCGCGTGCAAGTAGACAAATTAATAGAGCAACCTTTTACTTGTGCAGCATTAATGCTGCAGAAGGAGTGGCTCTTGTACTTTGTAACACCTGAGGGGGGGTTAAAGGTAACCTTTGAAATTGGTTCAACTAGGCTTCGGCCTACACTCTGCTCCTCTCCACCTCCTGCTGACCCTGGGTTCTAACAACGCTAGTTTTTGCCCGGAAATGCTAGCTGCACAGAGAAAAACGCCAGCCAATGTGTTAGTGGGGTTCAGCAACGCCAGCTGTTTCCCTGCTGTGTAGCTTGCATCGTGTCCAGCACAAGCCACGCTGGCACAACCGACCAAAAGCTGCCACCAGTGCAGGCTTCGGCCTACACTTTGCTCCTCTCCTCCTCCTCCTGCTGACCCTGGGCTCTAACACCGCTAGTTTTTGCCCGGAACTGCTAGCTGCACAGAGAAAAACACCAGCCAATGTGTTAGTGGGGTTCAGCAACGCCAGCTGTTTCCCTGCTGTGTAGCTTGCATCGTGTCCAGCACAAGCCACGCTGGCACAACCGACCAAAAGCTGCCACCAGTGCAGGCTTCGGCCTACACTTTGCTCCTCTCCTCCTCCTCCTGCTGACCCTGGGCTCTAACACCGCTAGTTTTTGCCCTGACATGCAATCTGCACAGAGAAAAACACCAGTCAATGTGTCAGTGGGGTTCAGCAACGTCAGCTGTTCCCCTGCTGTGTAGCTTGCAACGTGACCTGCAAACGCCACGCAGGCACATGAACTGAAATTGAAGGGAGCCTGCCCCCCACCCCCAGGTGTTTCTATGTATAACAGCCACCTTGTACAGCAGTACTGCTGCATTTGTACAAGGTGGCTGACTTTTTCTCCTTGCCCACGTGGAACTCAACACGTACAAAATGTGTCTCATTAGAGACCATTACAATGTCCCTGAGGTGTGACTTTCCTTTGTAATGACACGCAGCACCACCCTTGTTAGCGCTGCCCGTCTTTTGACATCATTGGTTAGCTGGCTGCACCTGTGCATCTCCCCTGCTCGAAACAACGCCCCTCGGTGTCTTATTTTTTTGGACAGCGAGGGTGTGATTGATGGGCATGTGCAGTGCATATGTTTGCCTGTGTTCACTCATCTCCTTCCGCCTTCTTCAGACTGGGTGTCCTCATGGCCGCGGCAGGCGATAAGGGATCAGATGAGGCCGCCCAGTCTGAAGCAGGTGTAAGGACATGTGTGAGCGTCAAACATATTTACTGCACAAGGCCACGAATCCCAGCCACGCAGTGTGATTTTTTGAAAACACACTGTGGGTCTGGGATTCATGTCCACCGCTAACCGCAACGGCCAACATGAAATGAGGTCATAAGACAGGAAGCGCTCACAGCGCATGGCCAAAGGATCACAAGAGCGCAGACTCCTGTACAGCAACTAACAACGCTCAGGAAGCTGCGCCCATGCAAAAAGGTGTTGTTTTCGACACCTGTGCTGCTTTTCTTTAAAAAGACAAGTCACGCCTCCACTACTGTTTAACAGTATAATGGGCTAAATAGTGTACGTGTTGCATTCAGCTTGTGCAAGTAGACAAATTAATAGAGCAACCTTTTACTTGTGCAGCATTAATGCTGCAGAAGGAGTGGCTCTTGTACTTTGTAACACCTGAGGGGGGGTTAAAGGTAACCTTTGAAATTGGTTCAACTAGGCTTCGGCCTACACTCTGCTCCTCTCCTCCTCCTGCTGACCCTGGGCTCTAACAACGCTAGTTTTTGCCCGGAAATGCTAGCTGCACAGAGAAAAACACCAGCCAATGTGTTAGTGGGGTTCAGCACCGCCAGCTGTTCCCCCGCTGTGTAGCCGGCATCGTGTCCAGCAAAAGCCACGCTGGCACAACCGACCAAAAGCTGCCACCAGTGCAGGCTTCGGCCTACACTTTGCTCCTCTCCTCCTCCTGCTGACCCTGGGCTCAAACACCGCTAGTTTTTGCCCGGAAATGCTAGCTGCACAGAGAAAAACACCAGCCAATGTGTTAGTGGGGTTCAGCACCGCCAGCTGTTCCCCCGCTGTGTAGCCGGCATCGTGTCCAGCACAAGCCACGCTGGCACAACCGACCAAAAGCTGCCACCAGTGCAGGCTTCGGCCTACACTTTGCTCCTCTCCTCCTCCTCCTGCTGACCCTGGGCTCTAACACCGCTAGTTTTTGCCCGGACATGCAATCTGCACAGAGAAAAACACCAGTCAATGTGTCAGTGGGGTTCAGCAACGCCAGCTGTTCCCCTGCTGTGTAGCTTGCAACGTGACCTGCAAACGCCACGCAGGCACATGAACTGAAATTGAAGGGAGCCTGCCCCCCACCCCCAGGTGTTTCTATGTATAACAGCCACCTTGTACAGCAGTACTGCTGCATTTGTACAAGGTGGCTGATGTTTTCTCCTTGCCCACGTGGAACTCAACACGTACAAAATGTGTCTCTTTGAGACCATTCCACTGTCCCTGAGGTGTGACTTTCCTTTCTAATGATACGCAGCACCCCCCTTGGTAGCGCTTCCCGTCTTCTGACATCATTGGTTGGCTACTTGCGCCTGTTCGTCCGCCCTGCCTGAATAAAATAATTATTTTGACTGCGAGGGTGTGATTCATGGGCACGAGCAGTGCATATCTTCGCCTGTCTTAACTCATCTCCTTCCGCCTTCTTCAGACTGTGCAGCCTCATGGCCGCGGCATGCGAGAAGGGATCAGCAGAGGCCGCCCAGTCTGAAGCAGGTGTAAGGACGTGTGTGAGCGGCCAAAATATTTACAGCTCAAGGCCACGAATCCCAGCACCGCAGTGTGGCTTTATGAAAAGACACTGTGGGTCTGGGATTTATGGCCATCGTTAACCGCAACGGCCAACATGAAATGATGTCATAAGATGGGCAGCGCTAACAGGGCATTGCCAAGGGATAATACAAGAGCGCAGACTCCTGTACAGCAAATAACAATGCTCAGGAAGCTGCGCCAAGCACCAAGGCGTTATTTTGGACACCTGTGCTGCGTCTCATCAAAAAACCAAGTCACGCATCCACTACAGTTTGACTGTAGAATGGGGTAAATTGTGTATGTCTTTCATTCAGCGTGTGCAAGTAGACAAATTAATAGAGCAACCTTTCACTTGTGCAGCATTAATACTGCACAAGGTGTGTCTCTTGTACTTTGTAACACCTGAGGGGGGGTTAAAGGTTTCCTTTGAAATTGGTTCAACTAGGCTTCGGCCTACACTCTGCTCCTCTCCTCCTCCTCCTGCTTCAACACGGGCTCTAACATCGCTAGTTTTTGCCCGCAAGTGCTAGCTGCACAGAGAAAAACACACGCCATTGTGTTAGTGGGGTTCAGCTACGCCAGCTGTTCCCCCAGTGTGTAGACGGCAAAGTGTCCTGCAAACGCAACGCAGACACAAAGCTGCCTCCAGTGCAGGCTTCGGCCTACACTCATCTCCCCCTGCTTACCCTTTGCTCCAACACCGCTAGTTGGGGCTCTAGGAAGACAATCTTTAATAGGCAAGGCAACGCATCCGGGTTCCAGCACCGCCAGCTGGTTCTCGGCAGTGTTCTTGTCACAGGTACTCCCTCGTGCCAAGCCTGGTTTCAGCACCGTCAGCTGTTTCCGGGTTGTGTCAACTTCACTGAGACGCCTATGCTTGCCCCGTCGTGGTGCGGTCGAGTTAGCCAACTCCAGGGTGCCTCCAGTTTAGGAGCTTCCTATGTGGGCTGCGTGAACTGGTAGTCAAGGCTGGTTCTGTAGTGCCAGTAGGCCCAGCTCCCCCTGTAGGACTGTTGGGGTTCGGTAACTGCGGCTGCCTCGCGGCCTAGCTGTTCTCTCCTCTCCTGTGGGCCTTCGGGTCCACCACCTGGTTCCAGCACCGTCAGCTGGTTCCGGGCCGAGCCTTTGGCTTAGGTGCCTCCTCCTTGGTATCCGAGTTCCGCCAACGCCAGGCGGTCCTTGGTAGTGCTTTTAAGCACGGGCACCTACAGCTTAGTAACCGGGTTCCAGCACCGCCAGCTGGTCCTCGGTCGTGCCATTGGCTCTTGCACACTGGGGCAACGCATCTGGGTTCCAGCACCGCCAGCTGGTTCTCGGCAGTGTTCTTGTCACAGGTACTCCCTCGTGCCAAGCCTGGTTTCAGCACCGTCAGCTGTTTCCGGGTTGTGTCAACTTCACTGAGACGCCTATGCTTGCCCCGTCGTGGTGCGGTCGAGTTAGCCAACTCCAGGGTGCCTCCAGTTTAGGAGCTTCCTATGTGGGCTGCGTGAACTGGTAGTCAAGGCTGGTTCTGTAGTGCCAGTAGGCCCAGCTCCCCCTGTAGGACTGTTGGGGTTCGGTAACTGCGGCTGCCTCGCGGCCTAGCTGTTCTCTCCTCTCCTGTGGACCTTTGGGTCCACCACCTGGTTCCAGCACCGTCAGCTGGTTCCGGGCCGAGCCTTTGGCTTAGGTGCCTCCTCCTGGGTATCCGAGTTCCGCCAACGCCAGGCGGTCCTTGGTAGTGCTTTTAAGCGCGGGCACCTACAGCTTAGTAACCGGGTTCCAGCACCGTCAGCTGGTCCTCGGTCGTGCCATTGACTCTTGCACACTGGGGCAACGCATCCGGGTTCCAGCACCGCCAGCTGGTTCTCGGCAGTGTTCTTGTCACAGGTACTCCCTCGTGCCAAGCCTGGTTTCAGCACCGTCAGCTGTTTCCGGGTTGTGTCAACTTCACTGAGACGCCTATACTTGCCCCGTCGTGGTGCGGTCGAGTTAGCCAACTCCAGGGTGCCTCCAGTTTAGGAGCTTCCTATGTGGGCTGCGTGAACTGGTAGTCAAGGCTGGTTCTGTAGTGCCAGTAGGCCCAGCTCCCCCTGTAGGACTGTTGGGGTTCGGTAACTGCGGCTGCCTCGCGGCCTAGCTGTTCTCTCCTCTCCTGTGGGCCTTCGGGTCCACCACCTGGTTCCAGCACCGTCAGCTGGTTCCGGGCCGAGCCTTTGGCTTAGGTGCCTCCTCCTGGGTATCCGAGTTCCGCCAACGCCAGGCGGTCCTTGGTAGTGCTTTTAAGCACGGGCACCTACAGCTTAGTAACCGGGTTCCAGCACCGCCAGCTGGTCCTCGGTCGTGCCATTGGCTCTTGCACACTGGGGCAACGCATCTGGGTTCCAGCACCGCCAGCTGGTTCTCGGCAGTGTTCTTGTCACAGGTACTCCCTCGTGCCAAGCCTGGTTTCAGCACCGTCAGCTGTTTCCGGGTTGTGTCAACTTCACTGAGACGCCTATGCTTGCCCCGTCGTGGTGCGGTCGAGTTAGCCAACTCCAGGGTGCCTCCAGTTCAGGAGCTTCCTATGTGGGCTGCGTGAACTGGTAGTCAAGGCTGGTTCTGTAGTGCCAGTAGGCCCAGCTCCCCCTGTAGGACTGTTGGGGTTCGGTAACTGCGGCTGCCTCGCGGCCTAGCTGTTCTCTCCTCTCCTGTGGACCTTCGGGTCCACCACCTGGTTCCAGCACCGTCAGCTGGTTCCGGGCCGAGCCTTTGGCTTAGGTGCCTCCTCCTGGGTATCCGAGTTCCGCCAACGCCAGGCGGTCCTTGGTAGTGCTTTTAAGCGCGGGCACCTACAGCTTAGTAACCGGGTTCCAGCACCGTCAGCTGGTCCTCGGTCGTGCCATTGGCTCTTGCACACTGGGGCAACGCATCCGGGTTCCAGCACCGCCAGCTGGTTCTCGGCAGTGTTCTTGTCACAGGTACTCCCTCGTGCCAAGCCTGGTTTCAGCACCGTTAGCTGTTTCCGGGTTGTGTCAACTTCACTGAGACGCCTATGCTTGCCCCGTCGTGGTGCGGTCGAGTTAGCCAACTCCAGGGTGCCTCCAGTTTAGGAGCTTCCTATGTGGGCTGCGTGAACTGGTAGTCAAGGCTGGTTCTGTAGTGCCAGTAAGCCCAGCTCCCCCTGTAGGACTGTTGGGGTTCGGTAACTGCGGCTGCCTCGCGGCCTAGCTGTTCTCTCCTCTCCTGTGGGCCTTCGGGTCCACCACCTGGTTCCAGCACCGTCAGCTGGTTCCGGGCCGAGCCTTTGGCTTAGGTGCCTCCTCCTGGGTATCCGAGTTCCGCCAATGCCAGGCGGTCCTTGGTAGTGCTTTTAAGCACGGGCACCTACAGCTTAGTAACCGGGTTCCAGCACCGTCAGCTGGTCCTCGGTCGTGCCATTGGCTCTTGCACACTGGGGCAACGCATCTGGGTTCCAGCACCGCCAGCTTGTTCTCGGCAGTGTTCTTGTCACAGGTACTCCCTCGTGCCAAGCCTGGTTTCAGCACCGTCAGCTGTTTCCGGGTTGTGTCAACTTCACTGAGACGCCTATGCTTGCCCCGTCGTGGTGCGGTCGAGTTAGCCAACTCCAGGGTGCCTCCAGTTCAGGAGCTTCCTATGTGGGCTGCGTGAACTGGTAGTCAAGGCTGGTTCTGTAGTGCCAGTAGGCCCAGCTCCCCCTGTAGGACTGTTGGGGTTCTGTAACTGCGGCTGCCTCGCGGCCTAGCTGTTCTCTCCTCTCCTGTGGACCTTCGGGTCCACCACCTGGTTCCAGCACCGTCAGCTGGTTCCGGGCCGAGCCTTTGGCTTAGGTGCCTCCTCCTGGGTATCCGAGTTCCGCCAACGCCAGGCGGTCCTTGGTAGTGCTTTTAAGCGCGGGCACCTACAGCTTAGTAACCGGGTTCCAGCACCGTCAGCTGGTCCTCGGTCGTGCCATTGGCTCTTGCACACTGGGGCAACGCATCCGGGTTCCAGCACCGCCAGCTGGTTCTCGGCAGTGTTCTTGTCACAGGTACTCCCTCGTGCCAAGCCTGGTTTCAGCACCGTCAGCTGTTTCCGGGTTGTGTCAACTTCACTGAGACGCCTATGCTTGCCCCGTCGTGGTGCGGTCGAGTTAGCCAACTCCAGGGTGCCTCCAGTTTAGGAGCTTCCTATGTGGGCTGCGTGAACTGGTAGTCAAGGCTGGTTCTGTAGTGCCAGTAGGCCCAGCTCCCCCTGTAGGACTGTTGGGGTTCGGTAACTGCGGCTGCCTCGCGGCCTAGCTGTTCTCTCCTCTCCTGTGGACCTTCGGGTCCACCACCTGGTTCCAGCACCGTCAGCTGGTTCCGGGCCGAGCCTTTGGCTTAGGTGCCTCCTCCTGGGTATCCGAGTTCCGCCAACGCCAGGCGGTCCTTGGTAGTGCTTTTAAGCGCGGGCACCTACAGCTTAGTAACCGGGTTCCAGCACCGTCAGCTGGTCCTCGGTCGTGCCATTGGCTCTTGCACACTGGGGCAACGCATCCGGGTTCCAGCACCGCCAGCTGGTTCTCGGCAGTGTTCTTGTCACAGGTACTCCCTCGTGCCAAGCCTGGTTTCAGCACCGTCAGCTGTTTCCGGGTTGTGTCAACTTCACTGAGACGCCTATGCTTGCCCCGTCGTGGTGCGGTCGAGTTAGCCAACTCCAGGGTGCCTCCAGTTTAGGAGCTTCCTATGTGGGCTGCGTGAACTGGTAGTCAAGGCTGGTTCTGTAGTGCCAGTAGGCCCAGCTCCCCCTGTAGGACTGTTGGGGTTCGGTAACTGCGGCTGCCTCGCGGCCTAGCTGTTCTCTCCTCTCCTGTGGACCTTCGGGTCCACCACCTGGTTCCAGCACCGTCAGCTGGTTCCGGGCCGAGCCTTTGGCTTAGGTGCCTCCTCCTGGGTATCCGAGTTCCGCCAACGCCAGGCGGTCCTTGGTAGTGCTTTTAAGCGCGGGCACCTACAGCTTAGTAACCGGGTTCCAGCACCGTCAGCTGGTCCTCGGTCGTGCCATTGGCTCTTGCACACTGGGGCAACGCATCCGGGTTCCAGCACCGCCAGCTGGTTCTCGGCAGTGTTCTTGTCACAGGTACTCCCTCGTGCCAAGCCTGGTTTCAGCACCGTCAGCTGTTTCCGGGTTGTGTCAACTTCACTGAGACGCCTATGCTTGCCCCGTCGTGGTGCGGTCGAGTTAGCCAACTCCAGGGTGCCTCCAGTTTAGGAGCTTCCTATGTGGGCTGCGTGAACTGGTAGTCAAGGCTGGTTCTGTAGTGCCAGTAGGCCCAGCTCCCCCTGTAGGACTGTTGGGGTTCGGTAACTGCGGCTGCCTCGCGGCCTAGCTGTTCTCTCCTCTCCTGTGGGCCTTCGGGTCCACCACCTGGTTCCAGCACCGTCAGCTGGTTCTAGGCAGTGTCTTTTGCTCTTGTACCTTCTGCTCCCCATCCTGGTTCCAGTAACGTCAGCTGGTTCCGGGCAGAGCCTTTGGCTTAGGTGCCTCCTTCTGGGTATCCAAGTTCCACCAACGTCAGGTGGTCCTTGGTAGTGCTTTCAGGCACGGGTACCTCCTGCTTAGTAACCGGGTTCCAGTAACGTCAGCTGGTCCTCGTTAGTTCCATTGGCTCTTGGACCTTCGGCTACCCATCCGGGTTCCAGTACCGTCAGCTGGTTCTCGGCAGTGTCTTTTGCTCTTGTACCTTCTGCTCCCCATCCTGGTTCCAGTAACGTCAGCTGGTTCCGGGCAGAGCCTTTGGCTTAGGTGCCTCCTTCTGGGTATCCGAGTTCCGCCAACGTCAGGCGGTCCTTGGTAGTGCTTTTTAGCACGGGTACCTCCTGCTTAGTAACCGGGTTCCATTAACATCAGCTGGTCCTCGGTAGTTCCATAGGCTCTTGAACCTTCGGGTAGCCATCCAAGTTCCTGTTCCATCAGCTGGTTCTTGGCATTTTCTCAGCCTTCTTGTACCTTCTGCTACATTTCCAAGTTTAAGACCCTAAAGTCGACGACCCGGAAGACCACCCCGATGACGACGACGACGACGACCCGGAAGACCACCCCGATGACGACGACGACGACGGCGGAGACGACGACGGAGACGACGACGGCGGAGACGACGACGGCGGAGATGACGACACTGAAGACGACGACCCTGGAGACGACGACATGGAAGACCGAGAAGCAGAAGAACAAGAGGCTGCAGAACAAAGAGCAGAAGAACATTAAGCATAACACTTAATATCAGAGCAAAAGATATTATCTAAATTATATGCAGAAGAAGACTAAGCAGTGTATGGGGGTGAGTCCGTTCCTCCTCGTGGTGCCCCTGGATAAAGCCTGATGCTGCAGGCCAAACTGAACGCGGACAAATGTAACTTTTGTGACTGGCAGAACGGAAGGTGTAATCTTCCAACTTTTATAGATAACAACTACGGGAATGCCTGTCACAAATGAGAATATGATGAAGAAGTAGAATAGGAAGAATAATAACTGTGGAATAAAAAGAATATGTAGAATAGGAAGAATAATAATAGTTGAAGAAAATGAATATGAAGAATGTAATAAAAAAAAAAAATAGGTAGAAGATGAAGAAGAAGATGAATAAGGTGAAGAAGTTGATGTCAAAGATGCTGATGATGATGAAGATGAAAGTGTGGGAAAAGGAAAAAAAAGAAGGGGAAGGTCGTGGAATAGTGAAACATCAATATCTGACAAAATAAAAAAAATTTTACATAGTCAATATCTTTTTCAATCCGAACGTCTTTAAAAAAAAAAAAAATCATGCTATTCTATTTGATTGGACTAATCCTCATTGCCTTTAATGTCTCCGCCACCTCCCCCATACATCCTACATTATTCTTAGTTGTTTTCCTTCATGTAGAATGAACCTACAAGGAAAGAAAGGGTTTATTTTAATTCCGATATTTTGGTCCCATTGACTTGCATTGGGATCGGGTATCGGTATCGGCGATATCCGATATTTTTTGAATATCGGCCGATCCAAACCGATACCGATACTTTCCGATATCGGAAGGTATCGCTCAACACTACTCATCACTAGTGAATAGCTCTGCAGACTTACTCATCTTTCGTTCACTACAGTCAGTTGGACAGCCGGAGTGTTCTGACATGGGAGAAGCAAGGGAGATTAGGGTGCCACCACTGTCGACTGCCCTGGGTGTGATGCTGAGGTGGAGGAAGAGGAGGAGAGGCCACTTTAAGCTGTGAGATTCCTATCCACTCGAGCACATGCTGTTCATGGCCCTCATCAACAAGGCATACCGCTCTGCGATTGCCAAAGAAAGTTAGTGCAGTAGCCCATCCAGTAACAGAAATTATCAGTTATGTTTGTATAGGACGTGACATTGTTGATTCACTAGTGCTTTCACTAACATTATCATCTACAACATGTATACCTGGAACACCAAGCCTAATCCCCTTTCACCACAACTGCACTGAGATATGGCGTGATGAATCCTGTTAACAACTGCAAAAAATATTTTTTTACTCTAAAACAGGTCTGCATAAAACTGAATTTCACGGCCACTTAATGACAAGGCGAGATATGGCTGGCTGAATCACGTTTCCAGAGCAATAAAAACTTTATTTTTCCTGGGCAACAGCTCAAATCACAGAACAATGTCACTGACACTAAATGTCAAGGTAAGATATGGCGTGATGAATCCTGTTCGCAACTGCAAAAATATTTTTTTTTACTTTAAAAAAACTCTTCACAAAGTTGAATTTCACCGCCACTAAATGACAATGACAAGGTGAGATATGACAGGCTGAATTACGTTAGCAACTGCTAAAAAAAATTATTTTTTACTGGGCAACAGCTCAAATCACAGAAATATGTCACCGCCACAAAAATGACAAGGTCAGATATGGTGCGCTGAACACCGTTAGCAATTGCAAAATATTTTTTTATTACTGTAAAACAGCTCTGCACAAAGATGAATTTCATGGCCACTAAATGATAAGGTGAGTTATGGTATGATGAATCACATTACTATAGCCAATTTTTTTTAATCGGCAACAGCTCAAATCACAGAACAATGTCACTGTCACTAAATGAAAAGGTGAGATATGGCGTGCTAAATACCATTAGCAAATACATTTTTTTTGCTATAAAACAGCTCTGCACGAAGCTGAATTTCACTGCCACAAAATGACAAGGTGAGATATGGCATGCTGAATCATGTTAGCAAGTGGCAAATAATTTTCTTTTTATTCCGCAACAGCTCAAATTACAAAATATAATGTCACTGCCACTAAATGACAGGGTTAGATATGGTGTGCTGAATCCAATCAGCAAGTGCTATTCATATTTTTTTAATTTTAACACAGCTCTGCACAAAGCTGATTTTCACCGACACTACATGACATGGTGAAATGGCTGGCTGAATCATGTAAGAAACTGCCAATTTTTTTTTCTGTGCAACAGGTCAGTTCACAGAACAATTTCACTGCCAAGAAATTACAATGTTGGATATGGCGTGCTGTATCACATTTAGCAACTGAAAAAAAATAAGATTTAGAAAGGTCAACTCTTGGAGAGCAATATAAGCAGTGGACAACACACTTCTATGAAATGTGCCCTACTGTCTTTGTCTGTGGACTAGCTATCTAAACTATCTGACTTAGAAACTGCCACCTAGCTAACTGGCTAAAATCTATTAGCACACAGGCCTAGAATCAGGAGCAACCTCTCTGTGCTGTACTAGTGACAAAGTGGTGCTAAAACTTATATTATATAGAAGGACATGTGAATTCAGCAGCTAATGACAAAAGTCGTCATGTCAGGACGTTGTGGATGTTTATTGCTCCCTGATTCGCTAGCCGCAATGTGCACACATAAAATTAGAAAAAATGATTTACAAGCATGCCACTCCTCTGAGCTCTCCCCACCCTCTACCCTCATCAATCACGTACCCCAAGCTTATCATACACTATCACTATCCTAGCCAAAGTGCTAAAAATACTTTAGTGGCAACACAAATATTTTTCCTGCACTTTTTAACAAATGCTACCAATTTTTTTCCGAATTTGTGCGTGTGCCATATTCGTTCCGAATTTATGTTTGGCAATTGTTTTTTGAACATATTCGCTCATCTCTAATTATAACATTTGGAAATCATCTGTAAGGCTGCCGTCACACTAGCAGTATTTGGTCAGTATTTTACATCAGTATTTGTAAGTCAAAACCAGGAGTGGAACAATTAGAGGAAAAGTATAATAGAAACATATGCACCACTTCTGCATTTATCACCCACTCCTGGTTTTGGCTTACAAATACTGATGTAAAATACTGACCAAATACTGCTAGTGTGACAGCAGCCTAAGAATGATGTTTAAACAAAAAAGCACATGTAAATGATTGTCAATTGTCATATTTCTAATGACAGATTGTTGTGAGGGTGTTTTAAAAAATTGGATGTTATCGGCCTGCTTCGAAAATGAACATACAGAAAATTGGCCTTTGAACTGTTTATACACATCAGTGCAAAATATGAGGGACATACCATTCACATTTACATCAAACATGGGGCTACTTGGGACCTTATTTGCTCCAGAACACATCAAAAATATCAATATTAATCTACATTAAAGGACAAATAACCCAATATATGTAAACTGGGCTCCCTTGCACTGCACTGATTCAAACAAAACATTTTGTACTCCAAATACAAATAGACACACTTATAGACAACGCAAAAAAATAAAAAAAATGGAGCAATGATGAAACAGTATCCAATTATTAGCTTACCTTAGCGTGATGGCAAACTTTTCCATCACAATGCAACATCCCATATTTGTCTCCATGATTGTTAATCCAGGAAGCATCTCCTTCCAGAGTCTGACATCCAACAGAAGGTGACAAACTTCTCCAGGTGCTGTCAAAGGTCCATGGATATACAGCAATGGTGCCTTTTGGTAGATGCTAGATTTTACATTAAAGCTACTGTATTTTACCCATAAGAGTGAGTGAGTGTAATTGCCATGCAGTTTCATAGGGAAAACTATTGTTGTATTGCAAAATAAAATTACTATTTAACATTCAAAGTAAAAAAAAAAAAAACATCAGGTCATGGCCGCAACAGAACTACTAAGTGACACCTAATCTAGTCTAAGCCTTAAGATGGGAGGGCTAAGTAACTGATGTTTCGTTCCTAGTGTTAGAAACTGTAAGTACACCTCTGCTGATCCAAGTAAGCATTGAGAAAATGTTATTTTTCCCACTTTTCAATCACTTTGTTTACACAAATTATTTTCCAAAGCAGAGAAATATTCTGCTTCTAATTGTAATAAAATTATATGTTTAACTTAATAAAATTGGTATAACTATAACGTGTTTGTTTGAGTTAGATATTTGGTGGTTCATTTACTTTTACTTTATTTAGTCATCTTACATACTAATCAACAAGTATAGTAATGGGTCCTAAAATAGAGCTGACATTTCATTAATATGATTTAATTAATGTGAGAATAGAATAGTGTATACCTTTACTAATCATATAAAGCTATTACCATAATTTGTTCCTTACAACACTTTTAGCTGGAAGCATTTAGTAAAATGTGTCAACTACATTATCTAAAAAGGATCAATTAATCACTTAAATATATTGACTGAATATAGATCTCCCAAAGTGAAATGCTCCTCCTTTACCTCTTTATTTAGAGTTGAGGTCCTAATATATACAGTTGTGGCCAAAAGTATTGACACCCCTGCAATTCTTTCAGATAATACTCTTTCTTCCTGAAAATGATTGCAAACACAATCTCTTTTTTATTATTATCTTCATTTAATTTGTCTTAAATGAAAAAACACACACAAAATTGTCCTAAAGCAAAATTGGATAAAATTCCACACCAAACATAAAAAGGGGGTGGACAAAAGTATTGGCACTGTTCGAAAAATCATGTGATGCTTCTCTAATTTGTGTAATTAACAGCACCTGTAACTTACCTGTGGCACCTAACAGGTATTGGCAATAACTAAATCACACTTGCAGCCAGTTGACATGGATTAAACTTGACTCAACCTCTGTCCTGTGTCCTTGTGTGTACCACATTGAGCATGGAGAAAAGAAAGAAGACCAAAGAACTGTCTGAGGACTTGAGAAACCAAATTGTGAGGAAGCATGAGCAATCTCAAGGCTACAAGTCCATCTCCAAAGACCTGAATGTTCCTGTGTCTACCGTGCGCAGTGTCATCAAGAAGTTTAAAGCCCATGGCACTGTGGCTACCCTCCCTAGATGTGGACGGAAAAGAAAAATTGACAAGAGATTTCAATGCAAGATTGTGCTGATGTTTGATAAAGAACCTCGACTAACATCCAAACAAGTTCAAGCTGCCCTGCAGTCCGAGGGTACAACAGTGTCAACCCGTACTATCTGTCGGCGTCTGAATGAAAAGGGACTGTATGGTAGGAGACCCAGGAAGACCCCACTTCTTACCCCGAGACATAAAAAAACCAAGCTGGAGTTTGCCAAAACTTACCTGAAAAAGCCTAAAATGTTTTGGAAGAATGTTGTCTGGTCAGATGAGACAAAAGTAGAGCTTATTGGGCAAAGGCATCAACAAAGAGTTTACAGGAGAAAAAAGAGGCATTCAAAGAAAAGAACACGGTCCCTACATACAAACATGGCGGAGGTTCCCTGATGTTTTGAGGTTGCTTTGCTGCCTCTGGCACTGGACAGCTTGACCGTGTGCACGGCATTATGAAGTCTGAAGACTACCAACACATTTTGCAGCATAATGTAGGGCCCAGTGTGAGAAAGCTGGGTCTCCCTCAGAGGTCATGGGTCTTCCAGCAGGACAATGACCCAAAGCACACTTTAAAAAGCACTAGAAAATGGTTTGAGAGAAAGCACTGGAGACTTCTAAGGTGGCCAGCAATGAGTCCAGACCAGCCCTGAATCCCATAGAACACCTGTGGAGAGATCTAAAAATGGCAGTTTATGGAAGGCACCCTTCAAATATCAGGGACTTGGGGCAGTTTGCCAAAGAAGAATGGTCTAAAATTCCAGCAGAGCATTGTAAGAAACTCATTGATGGTTACCGGAAGCGGTTGGCCGCAGTTATTTTGGCTAAAGGTTGTGCAACCAAGTATTAGGCTGAGGGTGCCAATACTTTTGTCTGGCCCATTTTTGGAGTTTTGTGTGAAATGATCAATGTTTTGCTTTTTGCTTCATTCTCTTTTGTGTTTTTTCATTTAAGACAAATTAAATGAAGATAATAATACCAAAGAATTTGTGATTACAATCATTTTCAGGAAGAAACTGAGTATTATCTGACAGAATTGCAGGGGCGTCAATACTTTTGGCCACAACTGTACATTACTGAAAAAGGATGCAATTTATTTCGTTTAAACCAGGGGTGTCAAACATAAGGCCCACAGGCTGAATCCTGCCCTACTCCATGTTATTTTATTTGGCCAACAAGGTAAGGACATAAAAGGATAGGCTCTACACTTTCCCTGTACAGAGAGTCAATCCTTTTGGGTGCAGTGCCTGTGAGGTTTCTTTAAAGGGAACCTGTCACCCCAAAATTGAAGATGAGTTAAGCCCGCCAGCATCGGGGACTTGGCTACAGCATTCTGGAATGTTTTAGATAAGCCCCGATGTATCCTGAAAAATGAGAAAAAGAGGTTAGATTATACTCATCCAGGGGCTGTCTTGCTGCGGTCCAGTCCGATGGGCGTCGTGGTCCGGGGCCTCCCATCTACTTACAATGACATCCTCTTCTTGTATTCACACTGTGGCTCCGGTGCAGGCATACTTTGTCTGCCCTGTTGAGGGACAAAGTGTGCCTGTGCCGGAGCCGCAGCATGAATACAAGAAGAGGACGTCATCGTAAGAAGATGGGAGTCCCCTGGATCGGACAGCGACGCCCATCATACCGGGACCTCCCCTGGGTGAGTATAATCTAACCTCTTTTTCACATCTTTTAGGATAGATCGGTGGCTTATCTACAGCATTACAGAATGCTGTAGATAAGCCCCTGATGCTGGTGGGCTTAGCTCACCTTCGATTTTGGGGATGACAGGTTCCCTTTAAAAGAGCCATGTGGAGGTGAGCACCAGGCTCAAAATCCAAGAAAGCACCCTCCCTCTGTGCTGGTGCCACCCTATCTTCTAAGTACTGGCTGAGTTCTATGTTGACACAGTCAGCTCATAGCAGAGGGAGTGGAGCCAGCACAAGGTGTTTTATCTTGGAATCTGATCAGATGTAGCCAGTGCTTAGAAGGGGGTGGTCCTGTCATCTTTGAAACCTAGTGAACACAGTAAGCCAGCATTTCACAAAGGGAGTGGCAAAAACAAAGAAAGCAGGTTACATCTTTGAATCTTTAAAAAGAATGGAAGAAGCCAATACTAAGCAAAGGGGCCTGGAAGAGAAAAGGCAGCAGGCTCCATATTTGATACTTTAAAAAAAAGGAGACAAGAGGTACTTAGCAGAGGGACTGACAAAGGGAGCATTTTCCATCTCTGAATCAGAGCACACGCAGCCAGTATTTACCATAGGGAGCAGTCCATCTTGTACTCTGCGGTCTACCTCAGCTCTCTTAGCCCTATAACCCAAGGATAGCTCTCTCAGCTCTATTACCCAGGGAGACCACTCTTAGCCTCAATATCCAGGAACAGCTCTCTTAGACCTACTACACTGGAACAGCTCAGTTATCCCTATGACACAGGGACAGTGCTCTTAACCCTACAACCCAGGGACAGATCTCTTATCCCTACTACTCAGGGACAGAATTCTTAGCCCCACCAGCCAGGGACAGCTCTCCTAAGACTAATAGAAAGGAGCATACCTCTACTACTCATGAACAGTGCTCTTAGCCCTACTGCCCATGGACAGCGCTCTTATAGCCATGCTACTAAGTGACAGTTCTCTTAGCCTTATTACCGAGGGATAGCGCTCTTAGTCCTTCTAACCAGGCAAAGCTCTTTCATAGCACCTGGCCGGTCTGTGCATTGTAGTCTATGCTCTTACTGTATTGCACAGATTTATGCATGAGCCATTACAATTAAAAATGGATCTTTGATGGAAACAATAGTATTGATGTGGCTCTCAGTAAAAATGAGTTTGACACTCATGGAAACAGTCTGAATCAATTGTCATAGAAGTAATAATAATAACAAAAAAATTAAACATGTTTGGTATCAGCACATCTATAAAAGTCTGTCTGTCAAAATATCCAAAATATCATATTAATTAAACCATCATGTTAACAATATAAAGATAGTAAAGTCAAAACTTTCATAAAATAGTACATTAAGAAGAAAACAAAACATCGTCTCTACAACAAAACAGTATCATTCATACCATCATCTCACTGTTAAAAATATAAGTCTTCAAACATAATGGGACTCAGAAAATGACAACAGCAACCAATTTTTTTTTAACTATTGAAATTTTTCACAACTTAATGAAAAAAAAATCCATATAATTTTGTTGTTTTTGTTATTGCTATATTTGAGATCACCTGGAAAACCATGTATTCATCAGTTTTATTGCTCAATGATCATTGTAACATCAAATCCCAAAAAACTATGACATGATTACATTTAATTTAATTCTTGTTACTCTGCATCTCATTTGGGCAGAACAGTGGCTCAGTGGATAGCACTGCAGTGTTGGAGTCCTGGGTTCAAATCCCACCAAAGACAACATCTGCAAGGAGTATATATATTCTCCCCGTGTTGGCGTTGGTTTCCTCTGGGCTCTCTGGTTTCCTCCCACATTCCAAAGACATACTGATAGGGAATTTAGATTGTGAGCCCCATCGGGGACAGCGATGGTATTGTGTGGAAACTGTAAAGCGCTGCGGAATATGTTAGCGCTATATAAAGATTATTATTATTTAAGATTATTATTATCCCATTCGCTCTGTGTGGTTTAACGCAGTGTATTTGCTAGTTTTTTATCCCTCATTATTTACACTAGCAGCAGTTTTACATCTGTACGATGGACCCCGGGATGCGATTGCTCTTTATAATTTATTTCAATTTAGTGCAATCCGCCAACCTTAACACAGGAATCAAGGATGGTCAATATGTGGTGATCCGAAAGACGCATTTTTGCTCCTTGTACAGCAAGGAGAATACACAAAGTATCCATGCTTTTTGTCTGAATGGGACAGCCAGGATACGACTCATCACTGGAGTCCAAAAAGTTGGCTAACAAGCATAAGATCTTTGCACCTTGACTCAAAAACATAATTGTGGAAACGTTAGTTGATCAAACTGAAGTTCTCCTGCTACCGCTCCACTTTAAGCTTTGAATCATGAAGCAGTTTATGATATCTCTACTGAAAGAGAAACTTTTAAGTACTGGTTAGTGTTGAGCGATACCTTCCGATATCGGAAAGTATCGGTATCGGATAGGATCCGCCGATATTCAAAAAATATCGGATATCGCCGATACCGATACCCGATCCCAATGCAAGTCAATGGGACCAAAATATCGGAATTAAAATAAACCCTTTCTTGCCTTGTAGGTTCATTCTACATGAAGGAAAACAACTAAGAATAATGCCGGATGTATTTGGGGAGGTGGCGGAGACATTAAAGTCATAGAGGTTTATCCCAATCAAATAGAATAGCATGTTTTTTGTTTTTTTTTAAGACGTTCGGAGTGACAAAGATATTGACTATGTAAATTTTTTTTTTTATTTTGTCAGATATTGATGTTTCACTATTCCACGCCCTTCCCCTTCTTTTTTTTCTTTTTTTTTTTTCTTTTCCCACACTTTCATCTTCATCATCATCAGCATCTTTGACATCAACTTCTTCTTCACCTTATTCATCTTCTTCTTCATCCTTTAACTTTTTTTTTTTTTTTTGATTACATTCTTCATATTCATTTTATTCAACTATTATTATTCTTCCTATTCTACATATTCTTTTTATTCCACTGTTATTATTCTTCCTATTCTACTTCTTCATCATATTCTCATTTGTGACAGGCATTCCCGTAGTTGTTATCTATAAAAGTTGGAAGATTACACCTTCCGTTCTGCCAGTCACAAAAGTTACATTTGTCCGCGTTCAGTTTGGCCTGCAGCATCAGGCTTTATCCAGGGGCACCACGAGGAGGAACGGACTCACCCCCATACACTGCTTAGTCTTCTTCTGCATATAATTTAGATAATATCTTTTGCTCTGATATTAAGTCTTATGCTTAATGTTCTTCTGCTCTTTGTTCTGCAGCCTCTTGTCCTTCTGCTTCTCGGTCTTCCATGTCGTCGTCTCCAGGGTCGTCGTCTCCAGGGTCGTCATCTCCGCCGTCGTCGTCTCAGCTGTCGTCGTCTCCGCCGTCGTCGTCTCCGCCGTCGTCATCGGGGTGGTCTTCCGGGTCGTCGTCGTCGTCATCGGGGTGGTCTTCCGGGTCGTCGACTTTAGGGTCTTCAACTTGGAAATGTAGCAGAAGGTACAAGAAGGCTGAGAAAATGCCAAGAACCTGATGATGGAACTGGAACTCGGATGGCTACCCGAAGGTTCAAGAGCCTATGGAACTACCGAGGACCAGCTGACGTTACTGGAACCCGGTTACTAAGCAGGAGGTACCCGTGCTAAAAAGCACTACCAAGGACCGCCTGACGTTGGCGGAACTCGGATACCCAGAAGGAGGCACCTAAGCCAAAGGCTCTGCCCGGAACCAGCTGACGGTACTGGAACCAGGATGGGGAGCAGAAGGTACAAGAGCAAAAGACACTGCCGAGAACCAGCTGATGGTACTGGAACCCGGATGGGTAGCCGAAGGTCCAAGAGCCAATGGAACTACCGAGGACCAGCTGACGTTACTGGAACCCGGTTACTAAGCAGGAGGTACCCGAGCCCGAAAGCACTACCAAGGACCACCTGACGTTGGTGGAACTTGGATACCCAGAAGGAGGCACCTAAGCCAAAGGCTCTGCCCGGAACCAGCTGACGGTACTGGAACCAGGATGGGGAGCAGAAGGTACAAGAGCAAAAGACACTGCCGAGAACCAGCTGACGGTGCTGGAACCAGGTGGTGGACCTGAAGGTCCACAGGAGATGAGAGAAAAGCTAGGCCGCGAGGCAGCCGCAGTTACCGAACCCCAACAGTCTTACAGGGGGAGCTGGGCCTACTGGCAATACAGAACCAGCCTTGACTACCAGTTCACGCAGCCCACATAGGAAGCTCCTAAACTGGAGGCACCCTGGAGTTGGCTAACCCGACCGCAACACGACGGGGCAAGCATAGGCGTCTCAGCGAGTTTGACACAACCCGGAAACAGCTGACGGTGCTGAAACCAGGTTTGGCACGAGGGAGTACCTGTGACAAAAACACTGCGAGAACCAGCTGGCGGTGCTGGAACCCAGATGCGTTGCCCCAGTGTGCAAGAGCTAATGGCACGACCGAGGACCAGCTGACGGTGCTGGAACCCGGTTACTAAGCTGTAGGTACCCGCGCTTAAAAGCACTACCAAGGACCGCCTGACGTTGGCGGAACTCGGATACCCAGGAGGAGGCACCTAAGCCAAAGGCTCGGCCTGGAACCAGCTGACGGTGCTGGAACCAGGTGGTGGACCCGAAGGCCCACAGGAGAGGAGAGAACAGCTAGGCCGCGAGGCAGCCGCAGTTACCGAACCCCAACAGTCCTACAGGGGGAGCTGGGCCTACTGGCACTACAGAACCAGCCTTGACTACCAATTCACGCAGCCCACATAGGAAGCTCCTAAACTGGAGGCACCCTGGAGTTGGCTAACCCGACCGCACCACGACGGGGCAAGCATAGGCGTCTCAGTGAGCTTGACACAACCCGGAAACAGCTGACGGTGCTGAAACCAGGCTTGGCACGAGGGAGTACCTGTGTCAAGAACACTGCCGAGAACCAGCTGGCGGTGCTGGAACCCAGATGCGTTGCCCCAGTGTGCAAGAGCCAATGGCACGACCGAGGACCAGCTGGCGGTGCTGGAACCCGGTTACTAAGCTGTAGGTGCCCGCGCTTAAAAGCACTACCAAGGACCGCCTGACGTTGGCGGAACTCGGATACCCAGGAGGAGGCACCTAAGCCAAAGGCTCGGCCTGGAACCAGCTGACGGTGCTGGAACCAGGTGGTGGACCCGAAGGCCCACAGGAGAGGAGAGAACAGCTAGGCCGCGAGGCAGCCGCAGTTACCGAACCCCAACAGTCCTACAGGGGGAGCTGGGCCTACTGGCACTACAGAACCAGCCTTGACTACCAGTTCACGCAGCCCACATAGGAAGCTCCTAAACTGGAGGCACCCTGGAGTTGGCTAACCCGACCGCACCACGACGGGGCAAGCATAGGTGTCTCAGCGAGTTTGACACAACCCGGAAACAGCTGACGGTGCTGAAACCAGGTTTGGCACGAGGGAGTACCTGTGACAAAAACACTGCCGAGAACCAGCTGGCGGTGCTGGAACCCAGATGTGTTGCCCCAGTGTGCAAGAGCCAATGGCACGACCGAGGACCAGCTGACGGTGCTGGAACCCGGTTACTAAGCTGTAGGTGCCCGCGCTTAAAAGCACTACCAAGGACCGCCTGACGTTGGCGGAACTCGGATACCCAGGAGGAGGCACCTAAGCCAAAGGCTCGGCCTGGAACCAGCTGACGGTGCTGGAACCAGGTGGTGGACCCCAAGGCCCACAGGAGAGGAGAGAACAGCTAGGCCGCGAGGCAGCCGCAGTTACTGAACCCCAACAGTCCTACAGGGGGAGCTGGGCCTACTGGCACTACAGAACCAGCCTTGACTACCAGTTCACGCAGCCCACATGGGAAGCTCCTAAACTGGAGGCACCCTGGAGTTGGCTAACCCGACCGCACCACGACGGGGCAAGCATAGGCGTCTCAGCGAGTTTGACACAACCCGGAAACAGCTGACGGTGCTGAAACCAGGTTTGGCACGAGGGAGTACCTGTGACAAAAACACTGCCGAGAACCAGCTGGCGGTGCTGGAACCCAGATGCGTTGCCCCAGTGTTCAAGAGCCAATGGCACGACCGAGGACCAGCTGACGGTGCTGGAACCCGGTTACTAAGCTGTAGGTGCCCGCGCTTAAAAGCACTACCAAGGACCGCCTGACATTGGCGGAACTCGGATACCCAGGAGGAGGCACCTAAGCCAAAGGCTCGGCCTGGAACCAGCTGACGGTGCTGGAACCAGGTGGTGGACCCCAAGGCCCACAGGAGATGAGAGAACAGCTAGGCCGCGAGGCAGCCGCAGTTACCGAACCCCAACAGTCCTACAGGGGGAGCTGGGCCTACTGGCACTACAGAACCAGCCTTGACTACCAGTTCACGCAGCCCACATAGGAAGCTCCTAAACTGGAGGCACCCTGGAGTTGGCTAACCCGACCGCACCACGACGGGGCAAGCATAGGCGTCTCAGCGAGTTTGACACAACCCGGAAACAGCTGACGGTGCTGAAACCAGGTTTGGCACGAGGGAGTACCTGTGACAAAAACACTGCCGAGAACCAGCTGGCGGTGCTGGAACCCAGATGCGTTGCCCCAGTGTGCAAGAGCCAATGGCACGACCGAGGACCAGCTGACGGTGCTGGAACCCGGTTACTAAGCTGTAGGTGCCTGCGCTTAAAAGCACTACCAAGGACCGCCTGACGTTGGCGGAACTCGGATACCCAGGAGGAGGCACCTAAGCCAAAGGCTCGGTCTGGAACCAGCTGACGGTGCTGGAACCAGGTGGTGGACCCGAAGGCCCACAGGAGAGGAGAGAACAGCTAGGCCGCGAGGCAGCCGTAGTTACCGAACCCCAACAGTCCTACAGGGGGAGCTGGGCCTACTGGCACTACAGAACCAGCCTTGACTACCAATTCACGCAGCCCACATAGGAAGCTCCTAAACTGGAGGCACCCTGGAGTTGGCTAACCCGACCGCACCACGACGGGGCAAGCATAGGCGTCTCAGCGAGTTTGACACAACCCGGAAACAGCTGACGGTGCTGAAACCAGGTTTGGCACCAGGGAGTACCTGTGACAAAAACACTGCCGAGAACCAGCTGGCGGTGCTGGAACCCAGATGCGTTGCCCCAGTGTTCAAGAGCCAATGGCACAACCGAGGACCAGCTGACGGTGCTGGAACCCGGTTACTAAGCTGTAGGTGCCCGCGCTTAAAAGCACTACCAAGGACCGCCTGACGTTGGCGGAACTCGGATACCCAGGAGGAGGCACCTAAGCCAAAGGCTCGGCCTGGAACCAGCTGACGGTGCTGGAACCAGGTGGTGGACCCCAAGGCCCACAGGAGAGGAGAGAACAGCTAGGCCGCGAGGCAGCCGCAGTTACCGAACCCCAACAGTCCTACAGGGGGAGCTGGGCCTACTGGCACTACAGAACCAGCCTTGACTACCAGTTCACGCAGTCCACATAGGAAGCTCCTAAACTGGAGGCACCCTGGAGTTGGCTAACCCGACCGCACCACGACGGGGCAAGCATAGGCGTCTCAGCGAGTTTGACACAACCCAGAAACAGCTGACGGTGCTGAAACCAGGTTTGACACGAGGGAGTACCTGTGACAAAAACACTGCCGAGAACCAGCTGGCGGTGCTGGAACCCAGATGCGTTGCCCCAGTGTGCAAGAGCCAATGGCACGACCGAGGACCAGCTGACGGTGCTGGAACCCGGTTACTAAGCTGTAGGTGCCCGCGCTTAAAAGCACTACCAAGGACCGCCTGACGTTGGCGGAACTCGGATACCCAGGAGGAGGCACCTAAGCCAAAGGCTCGGCCTGGAACCAGCTGACGGTGCTGGAACCAGGTGGTGGACCCGAAGGCCCACAGGAGAGGAGAGAACAGCTAGGCCGCGAGGCAGCCGCAGTTACCGAACCCCAACAGTCCTACAGGGGGAGCTGGGCCTACTGGCACTACAGAACCAGCCTTGACTACCAATTCACGCAGCCCACATAGGAAGCTCCTAAACTGGAGGCACCCTGGAGTTGGCTAACCCGACCGCACCACGACGGGGCAAGCATAGGCGTCTCAGCGAGCTTGACACTACCCGGAAACAGCTGACGGTGCTGAAACCAGGTTTGGCACGAGGGAGTACCTGTGACAAAAACACTGCCGAGAACCAGCTGGCGGTGCTGGAACCCAGATGCGTTGCCCCAGTGTGCAAGAGCCAATGGCACGACCGAGGACCAGCTGACGGTGCTGGAACCCGGTTACTAAGCTGTAGGTGCCCGCGCTTAAAAGCACTACCAAGGACCGCCTGACGTTGGCGGAACTCGGATACCCAGGAGGAGGCACCTAAGCCAAAGGCTCGGCCTGGAACCAGCTGACGGTGCTGGAACCAGGTGGTGGACCCGAAGGCCCACAGGAGAGGAGAGAACAGCTAGGCCGCGAGGCAGCCGCAGTTACCGAACCCCAACAGTCCTACAGGGGGAGCTGGGCCTACTGGCACTACAGAACCAGCCTTGACTACCAGTTCACGCAGCCCACATAGGAAGCTCCTAAACTGGAGGCACCCTGCAGTTGGCTAACCCGACCGCACCACGACGGGGCAAGCATAGGCGTCTCAGCGAGCTTGACACTACCCGGAAACAGCTGACGGTGCTGAAACCAGGTTTGGCACGAGGGAGTACCTGTGACAAAAACACTGCCGAGAACCAGCTGGCGGTGCTGGAACCCAGATGCGTTGCCCCAGTGTGCAAGAGCCAATGGCACGACCGAGGACCAGCTGACGGTGCTGGAACCCGGTTACTAAGCTGTAGGTGCCCGCGCTTAAAAGCACTACCAAGGACCGCCTGACGTTGGCGGAACTCGGATACCCAGGAGGAGGCACCTAAGCCAAAGGCTCGGCCCGGAACCAGCTGACGGTGCTGGAACCAGGTGGTGGACCCGAAGGCCCACAGGAGAGGAGAGAACAGCTCGGCCGCGAGGCAGCCGCAGTTACCGAACCCCAACAGTCCTACCGGGGGAGCTGGGCCTACTGGCACTACAGAACCAGCCTTGACTAACAATTCACGCAGCCCACATAGGAAGCTCCTAAACTGGAGGCACCCTGGAGTTGGCTAACCCGATTGCACCACAACGGGGCAAGCATAGGCGTCTCAGTGAGCTTGACACTACCCGGAAACAGCTGACGGTGCTGAAACCAGGTTTGGCACGAGGGAGTACCTGTGACAAAAACACTGACGAGAACCAGCTGGTGGTGCTGGAACCCAGATGCGTTGCCTATTAAAGATTGTCTTCCTAGAGCCCCAACTAGCGGTGCTGGAGCAAAGGGTAAGCAGGGGGAGCAGAGTGTAGGCCGAAGCCTGCACTGGAGGCAGCTTTGTGTCAGCGTTGCGTTTGCAGGACACTTTGCCGGCTACACAGTGTGGGAACAGCTGGCGTTGCTGAACCCCACTAACACAATGGCGGGTGTTTTTCTCTGTGCAGCTAGCACTTGCGGGCAAAAACTTGCGATGTTAGAGCCCGTGGTGAAGCAGGAGGAGGAGGAGAGGAGCAGAGTGTAGGCCGAAGCCTAGTTGAACCAATTTCAAAGGAAACCTTTAACCCCCCCTCAGGTGTTACAAACTACAAGAGACACACCTTGTGCAGTATTAATGCTGCACAAGTGAAAGGTTGCTCTATTAATTTGTCTACTTGCACACGCTGAATGAAAGACGTACACAATTTAGCCCATTCTACAGTCAAACTGTAGTGGATGCGTGACTTGGCTTTTTAAGGAGACGCAGCACAGGTGTCCCAAATAACGCCTTGGTGCTTGGCGCAGCTTCCTGAGCGTTGTTATTTGCTGTACAGGAGTCTGCGCTCTTGTGTTATCCCTTGGCAATGCCCTGTTAGAGCTGCCCGTCTTATGACCTCATTTCATGTTGGCCGGTGCGGTTAACGATGGCCATAAATCCCAGACCCACAGTGCCTTTTCATAAAGTCACACTGCGGTGCTGGGATTCGTGGCCTTGAGCAGTAAATATTTTGGCCGCTCACACACGTCCTTACACCTGCTTCAGACTGGGCGGCCTCTGCTGATCCCTTCTCGCATGCCGCGGCCATGAGGCTGCACAGTCTGAAGAAGGCGGAAGGAGATGAGTTAAGACAGGCGAAGATATGCACTGCTCGTGCCCATCAATCACACCCTCGCAGTCAAAATAAGTAAGACAACGAGGAGCATTGTTTCAGGCAGGGCGGACGCACAGGCACAGGCAGCCAACCAATGATGTCAGAAGACGGGCAGCGCTACCAAGGGGGGTGCTGCGTATCATTAGAAAGGAAAGTCACACCTCAGGGACAGTGGAATGGTCTCTAATGAGACACATTTTGTACGTGTTGAGTTCCACGTGGGCAAGGAGAAAAAGTCAGCCACCTTGTACAAATGCAGCAGTACTGCTGTACTAGGTGGCTGTTAAACATAGAAACACCTGGGGGGGTGGGGCCAGGTTCCCTTTAATTTCAGTTCATGTGCCTGCGTGGAGTTTGCAGGTCACATTGCCGGCTACACAGCAGGGGAACAGCTGGCGGTGCTGAACCCCACTGACACATTGGCTGGTGTTTTTCTCTGTGCAGCTAGCACTTCCGGGCAGAAACTGGAGGTGTTTGAGCCCAGGGTCAGCAGGAGGAGGAGAGGAGCAGAGTGTAGGCCGAAGCCTGCACTGGTGGCAGCTTTTGGTCAGTTGTGCCAGCGTGGCTTGTGCTGGACACGATGCCGGCTACACAGCGGGGGAACAGCTGGCGGTGCTGAACCCCACTGACACAATGGTGGGTGTTTTTCTCTGTGCAGCTGGCATGTCCGGGCAGAAACTGGCGGTGTTTGAGCCCAGGGTCAGCAGGAGGAGGAGAGGAGCAGAGTGTAGGCCGAAGCCTGCACTGGTGGCAGCTTTTGGTCGGTTGTGCCAGCGTGGCTTGTGCTGGACACGATGTCGGCTACACAGCAGGGGAACAGCTGGCGGTGCTGAACCCCACTGACACAATGGTGGGTGTTTTTCTCTGTGCAGCTAGCATGTCCGGGCAGAAACTGGCGGTGTTTGAGCCCAGGGTCAGCAGGAGGAGGAGAGGAGCAGAGTGTAGGCCGAAGCCTGCACTGGTGGCAGCTTTTGGTCGGTTGTGCCAGCGTGGCTTGTGCTGGACACGATGTCGGCTACACAGCAGGGGAACAGCTGGCGGTGCTGAACTCCACTAACACATTGGCTGGTGTTTTTCTCTGTGCAGCTAGCACTTCCAGGCTACAACTGGCGGTGTTATAGCCCAGGGTCAGCAGGAGGAGGAGAGGAGCAGAGTGTAGACCGAAGCCTAGTTGAACCAATTTCAAAGGTAACCTTTAACCCCCCCTCAGGTGTTGCAAGGTACAAGAGCCACACCTTGAACTGCATTAATGATGCACAAGTCAAAGGTTGCTCTCTTAATTTTGCTCCTTGCACACGATGAATAAAACACGTACACTATTTAGCCCATTATACTGTCAAACAGTAGTGGAGGCGTGACTTGTCTTTTTAAGGAGACGCAGCACAGGTGTACAAATTTACACCTAGGTGCTGGGTGCAGATTCCTTACCGTTGTTATTTGCAGTACAGGAAACTGCGCTCTTGTGTTATCCCTTGGCAATACCCTGTTAGTGCAGGCCGTCTCATGACCTCATTTCATGTTGGCCGGTGCGGTTAACGATGGCCATAAATCCCAGACCCACAGTGCCTTTTCCTAAAGTCACACTGCGGTGCTGGGATTCGTGGCCTTGTGCAGTAAATATGTCCGCCGCTCACACATGTCCTTACACCTGCTTCAGACTGGGCGGCCTCAGCTGATCCCTTATCGCATGCCGCGGCCATGAGGCCGCACAGTCAGAAGAAGGCGGAAGGAGGGGAGTGAAGACAGGGGAACATATGCACTGCTCGTGCTCATCAATCACACCCTCGCAGTCAAAATATATGAGACAACGAGGGGCGTTGTGTCGGGCAGGGCGGACGCACAGGCACAGCCAGCCAACCAATGATGTCAGAAGACGGGCAGCGCTAACAATGGGGGTGCTGCGTGTCATTAGAAAGGAAAGTCACACCTCAGGGACAGTGGAATGGTCTCTAATGAGACACATTTTGTACGTGTTGAGTTCCACGTGGGCAAGGAGAAAAAGTCAGCCACCTTGTACAAATGCAGCAGTACTGCTGTACAAGGTGGCTGTTATACATAGAAACACCTGGGGGGGTGGGGCCAGGTTCCCTTTAAATTCAGTTCATGTGCCTGCGTGGCGTTTGCAGGTCACGTTGCCGGCTACACAGCAGGGGAACAGCTGGCGGTGCTGAACCCCACTGACACATTGGCTGGTGTTTTTCTCTGTGCAGCTAGCACTTCCGGGCAGAAACTGGAGGTGTTTGAGCCCAGGGTCAGCAGGAGGAGGAGAGGAGCAGAGTGTAGGCCGAAGCCTGCACTGGTGGCAGCTTTTGGTCAGTTGTGCCAGCGTGGCTTGTGCTGGACACGATGCCGGCTACACAGCGGGGGAACAGCTGGCGGTGCTGAACCCCACTGACACATTGACTGGTGTTTTTCTCTGTGCAGCTAGCATGTCCGGGCAGAAACTGGCGGTGTTTGAGCCCAGGGTCAGCAGGAGGAGGAGAGGAGCAGAGTTTAGGCCGAAGCCTGCACTGGTGGCAGCTTTTGGTCGGTTGTGCCAGCGTGGCTTGTGCTGGACACGATGTCGGCTACACAGCAAGGGAACAGCTGGCGGTGCTGAACCCCACTGACACATTGGCTGGTGTTTTTCTCTGTGCAGCTAGCACTTCCGGGCAGAAACTGGAGGTGTTTGAGCCCAGGGTCAGCAGGAGGAGGAGAGGAGCAGAGTGTAGGCCAAAGCCTGCACTGGTGGCAGCTTTTGGTCTGTTGTGCCAGCGTGGCTTGTGCTGGACACGATGCCGGCTACACAGCGGGGGAACAGCTGGCGGTGCTGAACCCCACTGACACAATGGTGGGTGTTTTTCTCTGTGCAGCTAGCATGTCCGGGCAGAAACTGGCGGTGTTTGAGCCCAGGGTCAGCAGGAGGAGGAGAGGAGCAGAGTGTAGGCCGAAGCCTGCACTGGTGGCAGCTTTTGGTTGGTTGTGCCAGCGTGGCTTGTGCTGGACACGATGTCGGCTACACAGCAGGGGAACAGCTGGCGGTGCTGAACCCCACTAACACATTGGCTGGTGTTTTTCTCTGTGCAGCTAGCAGTTCCGGGCAAAAACTAGCGGTGTTTGAGCCCAGGGTCAGCAGGAGAGGAGCAGAGTGTAGGCCGAAGCCTAGTTGAACCAATTTCAAAGGTTACCTTTAACCCCCCCTCAGGTGTTGCAAGGTACAAGAGCCACACCTTGTGCAGCATTAATGCTGCACAAGTAAAAGGTTGCTCTATTTAATTTGCTCCTTGCACACGCTGAATAAAACACGTACACTATTTAGCCCACTATACTGTCAAACAGTAGTGGAGGCGTGACTTGTCTTTTTAAGGAGATGCAGCACAGGTGTCAAAATATACACCTAGCTGCTGGGCGCAGATTCCTGAGCGTTGTTATTTGCTGTACAGGAGTCTGCGCTATTGTGATCCCTTGGTCATGCGCTGTGAGCGCTTCCTGTCTTCTGACCTCATTTCATGTCGGCCGTTGCGGTTAGCGATGGACATGAATCCCAGACCCACAGTGTGTTTTCAAAAAATCACACTGCGTGGCTGGGATTCGTGGCCTTGTGCAGTAAATATGTTTGACACTCACACATGTCCTTACACCAGCTTCAGACTGTGCGACCTCATCTGATCCCTTATCGCCTGCCGCGGCCATGAGGACACCCAGTCTGAAGAAGGCGGAAGGAGATGAGTGAACACAGGCAAACATATGCACTGCACATGCCCATCAATCACACCCTCGCTGTCCAAAAAAATAAGACACCGAGGGGCGTTGTTTCGAGCAGGGCAGACGCACAGGCGCAGCCAGCTAACCAATGATGTCAAAAGACGGGCAGCGCTAACAAGGGTGGTGCTGCGTATCATTAGAAAGGAAAGTCACACCTCAGGGACAGTGGAATGGTCTCAATGAGACACATTTTGTACGTGTTGAGTTCCACGTGGGCAAGGAGAAAAAGTCAGCCACCTTGTACAAATGCAGCAGTACTGCTGTACAAGGTGGCTGTTATACATAGAAACACCTGGGGGTGGGGGGCAGGCTCCCTTCAATTTCAGTTCATGTGCCTGCGTGGCGTTTGCAGGTCACGTTGCAAGCTACACAGCAGGGGAACAGCTGGCGTTGCTGAACCCCACTGACACATTGACTGGTGTTTTTCTCTGTGCAGCTCGCATGTCCGGGCAAAAACTGGCGGTGTTAGAGCCCAGGGTCAGCAGGAGGAGGAGAGGAGCAATGTGTAGGCCGAAGCCTGCACTGGTGGCAGCTTTTGGTCGGTTGTGCCAGCGTGGCTTGTGCTGGACACGATGCAAGCTACACAGCAGGGGAACAGCTGGCGTTGCTGAACCCCACTGACACATTGACTGGTGTTTTTCTCTGTGCAGCTCGCATGTCCGGGCAAAAACTGGCGGTGTTAGAGCCCTGGGTCAGCAGGAGGAGGAGAGGAGCAATGTGTAGGCCGAAGCCTGCACTGTTGGCAGCTTTTGGTCGGTTGTGCCAGCGTGGCTTGTGCTGGACACGATGCAAGCTACACAGCAGGGGAACAGCTGGCGTTGCTGATCCCCACTGACACATTGACTGGTGTTTTTCTCTGTGCAGATCGCATGTCCGGGCAAAAACTGGCGGTGTTTGAGCCCAGGGTCAGGAGGAGGAGAGGAGCAGAGTGTAGGCCGAAGCCTAGTTGAACCAATTTCAAAGATTACCTTTAACCCCCCCTCAGGTGTTGCAAGGTACAAGAGCCACACCTTGTGCAGCATTAATGCTGCACAAGTAAAAGGTTGCTCTATTTAGTTTGCTCCTTGCACATGCTGAATAAAACACGTACACTATTTAGCCCATTATACTGTCAAACAGTTGTGGAGGCGTGACTTGTCTTTTTAAGGAGACGCAGCACAGGTGTCAAAATTTGCACCTAGGTACTGGGCGCAGATTCCTGAGCGTTGTTATTTGCTGTACAGGAGTCTGCGCTATTGTGATCCCTTGGCCATGCGCTGTGAGCGCTTCCTGTCTTCTGACCTCATTTCATGTCGGCCGTTGCGGTTAGCGATGGACATGAATCCCAGACCCACAGTGTGTTTTCAAAAAATCACACTGCGTGGCTGGGATTCGTGGCCTTGTGCAGTAAATAGGTTTGCCGCTCACACATGTCCTTACACCTGCTTCAGACTGGGCGGCCTCAGCTGATCCCTTATCGCCTACCACGGCCAGGAGGCCGCACAGTCTGAAGAAGGCGGAAGGAGATGAGTTAAGACAGGCGAACATATGCACTGCTCGTGCTCATAAACCACACCCTCGCTGACAAAATAAATATGACAACGAGGGGCGTTGTTTCTAGCAGGGCGGATGCACAGGCGCAGCCAGCTAACCATGATGACAAAAGACGGGAAACGCTACCAAGGGGGGTGCTGCGTATCATTAGAAAGGAAAGTCACACCTCAGGGACAGTGGAATGGTCTCAATGAGACACATTTTGTACGTGTTGAGTTCCACGTGGGCAAGGAGAAAAAGTCAGCCACCTTGTACAAATGCAGCAGTACTGCTGTACTAGGTGGCTGTTATACATAGAAACACCTCGGGGGGTGGGGCCAGGTTCCCTTTAATTTCAGTTCATGTGCCTGCGTGGCGTTTGCAGGTCACGTTGTCGGCTACACAGCAGGGGAACAGCTGGCGGTGCTGAACCCCACTAACACATTGGCTGGTGTTTTTCTCTGTGCAGCTAGCACTTCCAGGCAAAAACTAGCGGTGTTTGAGCCCAGGGTCAGCAGGAGGAAGAGAGGAGCAGAGTGTAGGCCGAAGCCTGCACTGGTGGCAGATTTTGTTCTGTTGTGCCAGCGTGGCTTGTGCTGGACACGTTGCCGACTACACAGCAGGGGAACAGCTGGCGGTGCTGAACCCCACTGACACATCACCTAGTGTTTTTTCTGTGTAGACAACACTTCCAGGTGGCAACTGACAGTGTTGAAACCCAGGGAATCAAAGAGGAGCAGAGTGTAGGCCGAAGCCTGCAGTGGAGCAAGTTGAAAGGGAACCTTTAACCCCCCCCCCCAGGCATTTGTTGCTGAAAGAGCCATCTTGTACAGCAGTAATACTGCACATGGAAAATGGTGGCTCCGAAAATTATGCTCCTTGCAAACGCTGAAGTACACACTCATATAATGTGTCCCCTCACACCGTCAAACCATCCCGGAAGTGGGACTTTCCTTTGTAATGTGACACAGCACAGCCGTCATTCCAACCCCCTTTGTGCCGGGCGCCACCTCCTCAACGTTGTTTGGTTCTGTCACGGAGCCCGCGCTGTAATGTTATCCCTTGGCCATGCACAGTTAGCGGTGCCCGTCTTCTGACATCATGTAGGTGTCAGGCTGGCAGTGCCTGTGCGTCCAAGCTGCCCTAGATCCAACCTTGCAGTGTCATCTAATGTAGTCCCACTTCGGGCCAGGGATCCATGGGCATGCGCAGTGCATATCATCTCCTCTCACTCACCTCCTTCCTGCTTCTTCAGACTGTGCGGCGTCACGGCCGTGGCATGCTAATAGGGATCAGCTGACGCCGCCTAGTCTGAAGAAGCGTGAAGAAGGGGAGTGAAAGGCTAGTATATGCACTGCGCATGGCCATGGATACCAGGCCCACTGTGGGATCACATTAGACGACACTGCGAGGTGTGATTTCGGGCAGCGTGGACGCACAGGCGCAGCCAGGACGACAACAAATGATGTCAGAGGACGGGCAGCGCAAACTGTGCATGGCCAAGGGATAACATAACAGCGCAGGGTCCATGACGGAATCAAACAACGCTAAGGAGGCAGCGCACGGTGCCAAGGGGGTAGCAATGACGGCTGTGCTGCGTCACATTACAAAGGAAAGTCCCACCTCCGGGACGGTTGGACGGTGTGAGGGGACACATTACATGAGTGTGTAGTTCAGCGTTTGCAAGGAGCATAATTTCAAGAGCGACCTTTCCCTTGTGCAGTATTAGTGCTGCACATGGTGGCTCTTTCAGTAACAAACGCCTGGGGGGGGGGGACAGGTCCCCTTACATTTTAGTTGTGCCAGCGTGGCGGTCGCATGACACGTTGCCGGATACACAGCTGGGGATCAGCTGACGTTACTGAACCCCAATAACAGAGGAGCGACTGTTGACTGTGCACACAGCACTTCCAGGCACCAACTGGCAGTGTTAGAGCCCAGGGACAGCAGGAGGAGCAGATTGGAGGTATTGCCGCACACACATCTGGGGATCAGCTGACGTTACTGAACCCCAATAACAGAGGAGCGACTGTTGACTGTGCACACAGCACTTCCAGGCACCAACTGGCGGTGTTAGAGCCCAGGGACAGCAGGAGGAGCAGATTGGAGGTATTGCCGCACACACAGCTGGGGATCAGCTGACGTTACTGAACCCCAATAACAGAGGAGCGACTGTTGACTGTGCACACAGCACTTCCAGGCACCAACTGGCGGTGTTAGAGCCCAGGGACAGCAGGAGGAGCAGAGGAACAGAGTGTAGGCCGAAGCCTGATTGGAGCAAGTTGAAAGGGAACCTTTAACCCCCCCCAAGACGTTTGTAGCTGAAAGAGCCATCTTGTGCAGCACTAACGATGCAAAAGGAAAAGGTGGTTCTTTTAATTATGCTCCTTGCAAACACCGAAGTAAACACTAAAAATGTGTCCCCTTATACCGTTAAACCGTCCCGGAGGTGCGAATTTCCTTCGTAATGGGACACAGCACAGCTGACATTCCTATCCCCTTGGTGCCGTGCGCTGCCTCCTCAGCGTTGTTTTAAGCTGTCACGGAGCCTGCGCTGTTCTGTTAGCCCTTGGCCATGCCCAATTAGCGCTGCCTGTCTTCTGACATAATTTGGTGTCAGGCTGTTACTGCCTGTGCGTCCACGCTGCTCCAGATCCCACCTCGCAGTCTCGTCCAACGTAATCCCACTGCGGGCCTTGGAACCATGGACATGCACAGTGCATATCCTCGACTCTCACTCCCCTCCTTCCCTCTTCTTCAGACTGTGCGGTGTCACGGCCGTGGCATGCTATTAGGGATCAGCTGACGGCGCACAGTCTAAAGAAGGCGGAGGGAAATGAGCGAGAGCCCGAGGGGAAGATATGCACTGCGCATGGCCATGGATCCCAGGCCCGCAGTGTGACTCAATCAGAAGACACAGCGAGGCGGGATCTCGGGCAGCGCGGCCGCACAGGCGCAGCCAACCTGACACCAAATTATGTCAGAAGACAGGCAGCGCAAATAGGGCATGCCCAAGGGATAACAGAACAGCGCAGGCTCCGTGACAGCTTAAAACAACGCTGAGGAGGCAGCGCATGGCACCAAGGGGGTAGGAATGACGGCTGTGCTGCGTCACATTGCGAAGGAAAGTCCCAGCTCCGGGACATGGACATGTGTTCACGGTATCAGTGAACACATTTTATAAGTGTTAAGTTCTGCGTGTGCAAGGAGCTAAAAAAAAAGAGCTACCTTTTCCTTGTGCAGCATTACTGCTGCACAAGATGGCTCTTTCAGTAACAAACGACGGGGGGGGGGGCAGGTTCCCTTACATTTAGGTTGTTGTGCCAGCGTGGCGGTCGCAGGACACATTGCCGGCTACACAGCTGGGGATCAGCTGACGTTACTGAAACCCAATAACACTGGGTCGTATGTTTTTACTGTGCAGCCTGCACTTCTGAGCCGCAACTGGCGGTGTTGGAGCCCAGGAATAGCAGTTCAGGTGGTAGAAAGATGAACACAGCAGGAGACCTGGATGACACCCAATTACTTAATCAGGCAGAGGAGTGGCAAATACCTGCGAGATCCAGGCCTGGTTCATTTTCAGGAAAGTAAGCCGGTCAACGTTATCGGAGGATAGTCGCATGCGACGGTCTGTTAGTACACCACCTGCGGCACTAAAGACACGTTCCGATAAGACACTAGCCGCAGGGCAAGCCAGCACCTCCAATGCATACTGGCTTAGCTCTGGCCATGTATCCAGCTTAGAGACCCAAAACTTGAACGGGGAAGAGCCGTCTGGGAGTACAGTAAGAGGGCAAGCCATGTAGTCTGTCACCATCTGACGGAACCGTTGCCTCCTGCTGACTGGAGCCGCCGGTGATGGTGTAGACATTTGGGGCGGGCACACAAAAGTGTGCCAGAGTTGTGCCATACTGGGCTTGCCTTGAGCAGAGGCACTGCTTCTGCTCCCTCTTTGGGCAGAGCCTCACCCACTGCCTCGACGCACTGAGCTGCTTTGTAAAGCACTAGCAGCACTCCTCTCAGTTGGACAGGAGAAGATGATGGAATTCACCAGTGTGTCGTGGTACTCCCGCAATTTACGCTCCCGGGTCAACGCAGGGATGAGGTTTTGGACGTTGTCCTGGTAGCGAGGATCGAGGAGGGTGAACACCCAATAATCAGGCATGTTGAGAATGTGGTTGATGCGGCGTTCGTTTCTCAGGCACTGCAGCATGAAATCCACCATGTGCTGCAGAGTGCCAACTGGCCCAGAAACGCTGTCCCCTGCTTGAGACATGATCTCTGCCCGCTCGTCATCACCCCACCCTCGCTGTACACACTGACCACTGGACAATTGTGTCGCTCCCTCCTCTGGACGGAGCTCTTCCTCCTCCATTGACTCCTCCTCATCCTCCTCACAAATTGGCCCCTGCGTACCCCTTTGTGAGGAACCACTTGGCGCTGACTCTCCAGAAGCTGATGGAAAAGGTGACTCCTCATCCTCCACCTCTTCCACAACATCATCCCTTAACCCTTTCAAAGTTTGCTGAAGCAGGCAGATAAGGGGGACAGTCATGCTGACTAGTGCATCATCTGCACTTGCCATCCGCGTGGAATAATCAAAAGGACGCAAAACCTGGCAGACGTCCTTCATAGTGGCCCACTCTGTGGTTGTGAAGTCTGATCGGCGCTGACTGCGACTTCTTTGCGCCTGATGCAGCTGGTACTCCATAACTGCTTGCTGCTGCTCACACAACCGCTCCAACATATGTAACGTGGAATTCCACCGGGTAGGTAGGTCACATATGATGCGGTGTTCCGGAAGGCGGAATCGGCGCTGCAGAGCAGCAATGCGGGATCTGGCCAAGCTGGAAAGCCGCAAGTGAGCACACTCTAGGTGGACCTTGTGCAGCAGGGCATCAAGATCCTGATAGTCCCTCAGAAAACTCTGCACAACCAAATTGAGCACATGTGCCAGACATGGGATGTGAGTGAGGTTGCCAAGGGCCAAAGCTGCCACCAGATTTCGGCCATTGTCACACACTACCATGCCTGGCTGGAGATTCGCTGGCAGTAACCACACATCGCTCTCCTGCTTGATGGCATTCCAGAGCTCCTGCGCTGTGTGGCTTCGATGCCCCAATGAAACTAGTTTCAAGACGGCCTGCTGACGTTTGGCCACGGCTGTGCTCATGTCGGTCATAGGTAAACGTTCACGGGTCCATGTGGAGGTGGACTGTGACGGATCCTGCAGAGAGGAATCTGAGGAACTGGTGTAAGAGGAGGAGTCGATGCGTACAGACTGGATTCCTGCAATCCTTGGAGTGGGCAGGACACGTCCTGCGCCACTCGCACGATCTGTACCTGGCTCAACAACATTAACCCAATGGGCAGTGAGGGAAACATATCGCCCCTGTCCATGCTGACTGGTCCACGCATCGGTGGTGAGGTGGACTTTGCTACTGACGGCGTTCAGTAGCGCATGTTTTATGTTTGCCTCAACTTGCCTGTGCAGGGCAGGGACAGCCTGCCTGCTGAAGTAAAAGCGGCTGGGCACCTTGTACTGTGGGACTGCCAATGCCATCAAGTCACGGAAGCTGTCAGTCTCCACCAGCCTGAACGAGAGCATTTCCAGGGACAACAGTTTGGCAATGCCTGCATTCAGAGCCTGTGCTTGGGGGTGGTTGGCCGAGAATGCCCGCCTTTTCTCCCATGCCTGTACTACCGATGTCTGTAGAGTAGACTGGGAGTGTGAGGATGACTGGGAAGGTGGTGCTGTGGGTGGAATTACACTAGGTCTCTGGACAACAGTGGAGGAAGAGGCAACACGAGATGAAGAGGTGGTAGCTGCCGCTGTTGGTTGGCCTACGTCTTCACTGTGTTTCTGTAACTCCACCGCGTGCCTGGTCCGCACATGTTTCCACATATTTGTGGTATTGAGGTTGCTGACACTTTTACCTCTTTTTACTTTCTGATGACACAGCTTGCATTTGACAAAACAAATGTCATCTGCAACTGTGTCAAAAAAGGACCAGGCACTGCAAGTCTTGGGAGCGCCCTTTTTGGCTTTGGAAAGAGACAGGCTCCTAACGGGTGCCAAAGTGGAGGCTACAGGCTCCGCAGTCTTCCCCCTCCCTCTCCCTCTTTGGCCCGTAAGGGGAAGCTCTTCCTCAGAGCTGCTCCCACCACCTTCCTGTTCCTCACGCCACGATGGGTCAAGGACCTCATCATCTCCACTACCCTCTGCCACCAACTGCTCCTCCTGGGTAGTCTCGGCAGCACAGTACGCATCAGAAAGCGGCACCTGAGTTTCATCATCAGATGCGTACTGCGCTGTGGTCACCGGAGGCACTAGCCCACCTGCCTCTTCAGAGTCAGAGAGAAAAAGCTGTTGGGCATCACTGCACACTGCCTCTTCTTCCATTTCTCCAATGCTGCTTGGCTGGCCCCCTGTTTCCAAGCCAAGAGATTCAGAGAACAGAAGTAGAGACGGCTCCTGTCCTGGGCTCTCTGACTGCCTGGCCAATTTGGCAGGTGGTGAAGAGACAGATGGCTGCTCTCCAGTGCTCTGTGCCTGAGAGGATGTGGCACTAACTGAAGTCGATGCCGAGGCGTTAGCTGCCATCCACCCGACAACGGCTTCAATTTGGTCTTCACGCAGCAGCGGTGCACGGCGCTCTCCGACAAAGCTGCACATGAAGGACTGTTCCCTGCTGAAACTGAGTGACGACGAGTCACCGGCGCCCGCAGCAGGCACAGAATCACCACGTCCTCTCCCTGCTCCTCTCCCTGCTCCGCGCCCACGCCCACGTGCCTTACTCCCTGCCCTCTTCATCTTGGTTAAAAGATAAAGATAAGCAGAAAAGTACTAAGGCCTTAGCGTGCTTATTCCTGAAATGCTCCTTCTAACAGGTGTAAGAAACACTAATGTTGTAAAGTGTGGACTAAACGTTATTATTTTTCAAATGTGGCCTACACAAGTGTTAAGTTGTGTTTGGTGAACTTTACTTTTTTTTTTGTGCAGATCGGGCTACAGAGCTAGTTTAAATCACACGGAGACTGTGCAGACAGCCGTAAACGGCGCTGCAAGGCCAAAAAACCCTCCTCTAGGTTATCCTATGTAGTGTTTTTCCACTATTTAGCTGGAGACGGGTGGAAAGACACTAATAGGAATTTTTTTTTTAAAATTTTAAACAGGCTGCACTATTTGAAAAAAAGGAAATTGTTTTTCAAGGTATGAGGCAGTAACGCACCCTGAGCTGAATCCAACCGGCTATGGCTGCACACAAACTACAGGGCGAGCTGCGCTCACACAGAGACCGTGCAGACAGCCGTAAACGGCGCTGCAAGGCCAAAAAACCCTCCTCTAGGTTATCCTATGTAGTGTTTTTCCACTATTTAGCTGGAGACGGGTGGAAAGACACTAATAGGAATTTTTTTTTTTTAATTTTAAACAGGCTGCACTATTTGAAAAAAAGGAAATTGTTTTTCAAGGTATGAGGCAGTAACGCACCCTGAGCTGAATCCAACCGGCTATAGCTGCACACAGACTACAGGGCGAGCTGCGCTCACACAGAGACCGTGCAGACAGCCGTAAACGGCGCTGCAAGGCCCAATAAACCCCCTCTAGGTTATCCTATGTAGTGTTTTTCCACTATTTAGCTGGAGACGGGTGGAAAAACACTAATAGGGAATTTTTTTTTAAATTTTTAAACAGGCTGCACTATTTGAAAAAAAGGAAAATTTTTCTCAAGGTATGAGCCAGTAACGAACCCTGAGCTGAATCCAAACGGCTATGGCTGCACACAGACTACAGGGCGAGCTGGGCTCACACGGAGACCGTGCAGACAGCCGTAAACGGCGCTGCAAGGCCCAAAAACCCCCCTCTAGGTTATCCTATGTAGTGTTTTTCCACAATTTAGCTGGAGACGGGTGGAAAAACACTAATAGGGAATTTTTTTTTAAATTTTTAAACAGGCTGCACTATTTGAAAGAAAGGAAAATTTTTCTCAAGGTATGAGCCAGTAACGAACCCTGAGCTGAATCCAACCGGCTATGGCTGCACACAGACTACAGGGCGAGCTGGGCTCACACGGAGACCGTGCAGACAGCCGTAAACGGCGCTGCAAGGCCCAAAAACCCCCCTCTAGGTTATCCTATGTAGTGTTTTTCCACAATTTAGCTGGAGACGGGTGGAAAAACACTAATAGGAAATTTGAGAAAAAATGTGCAGCAGGCTGCACTATGAGCAAAAAAGGACAACTGTGTGAGGCAGTGCGAACCCCCCCTGAGCTGAATACAACCGGGTATATGGCTGCACACAGACTACAGAGTGAACTGCACACACACACACACACAGAGACCTTGCAGAACGCTGTTAAAACAGCGCTGCAAGGCAAGAGCAAGGTGAACAGTGAAGAACACACAGCGTTTTGCTAAATTAGCCTTTGGAAAGGAAAATAAAGCAATTAGCTAGCTCAACTGGCCCTCAGTTAGAACACAGCGTCCTGTCCCTAACTGAAATCACAGTAGAGTGAGCGCAAAATGGCGGCAGCGTTTTTTATAGTGCAGAGTGACATCATTTCAGCAGCCAATCACAGCCTTGCCAGTACTTACATGCCCACCATGCTAAACAGGATGTGCCCACACTTCCAATCATTCCTCATTGGCTGCTGCGTTCTGTTTGAATTCTGGGAACTTCCGATTCCGGTATCCGATACGCGGGAAGTATCGGAATTCGGTATCGGAATTCCGATACCGCAAATATCGGCCGATACCTGATACTTGCGGTATCGGAATGCTCAACACTAGTACTGGTGTATCAAATTTCAGAAACTGTCCAAACTGTGCAAAGGAAAAAATTTTTGTGGGTCCAGATATTCAGAAACTCATAAAGGATGACATGAGCTAAACAAAAAATGAAAAATGTTGAGAAAAGGGCCTGGGATTCTTTTGAAGAAGTTGTAGAGAAATGTCTAGGTAACAGCAAAAATCCAAAATTTAAGTCCATCGTGGAGAACGTGCTAAAAAGTTTCAATGACTTGAGTTATATGATGACTTTGAAGTTACATTTTTTACATTCCCATTTGGTTTACTTTCCTGAAATATTTAATCAGGATATCAAGCAGATGGAATGACAATACCAAGGTAGATAGAACGTGAACATGATAGTGGACTACTGCTGGATGCTTCACAGAGAATATCAGCAGGCCTTCTATAAGAGAAAAAGGGATCAAGAGAAGCTTTAAGAAGAAAAAAAAGGCCCAAGAATTAATTTGTGAAAAATTTGCAGATTGAAATTTCAATGCATTTTTTATATGTAATATGATGTGCATTTTTGGCTACAATAAAGACTTTTATTGTTCATCTCAATTATACATAATTTCACTGATGTTTTGCCCAAAATTTTCTCTTCATGGCTAATCTAGAAGCTTTTTTAAATCAGAGCATAAAAAAAACAAAAAAAAAGTCATTAAATTTGAAAAAAGGTTCATAATCCCAAATTTTGCATACCTATGTAATTAATTCATAATATTATTCAGCAATCCAGCAGTTTATTTGCTAATACTTTAAAAATATTTTAAAAATAATAAAATAGAGCAATGGAAAAAATGTAAACCCTTTTAAAAAGAAATCGCAAAATGTCAAAAAAGAGCCATATTTTCCAGTGTGTATTGAATTATTGACAGACATGCCAATATCTATAATGGACACATTAACTGTGAAAGTGTTTTAATATCCACTAACATTTATCATTTTGTCTGTATAATAAAACATATGGAATATTAAGCTTAAATAATAAATGGAAAGGAAACATACATTTCTCCTAAAATTATATTTCTTCTGAACAATTGTATTTTAGGTAACCTTGGTTTGTTTTTCACAGTAGGGATAAATACATAATCTTTTTAGAGAGCATACAGTATATGGTATTGCAACTGATTTGATATCACATAAGATGAAAGTGAGTGGGTTGATTTCAGATTAGGATGCAGCTCTTAAAACAAAATACCAGCTGGACAGCATCGATAAATTTCTTGTACTCAGTAATAATCAAAATTTGTCATTGTTAATTTGTATGATTATGAATGGTATGAAATATCATATAAGTTTAGTTGCTCGTCAGCTCATGAGGTGGGCTAAACCCCCCCTTCACTAGCTGACTCTACTTGTTTCTCTCTGGGCTACGGACTGTATGCTAGAAGGGGGTTTTATTGCCCTGGGGTCGTAAATTCCAGGCTCAGAGGAAAGTCCCTCACCCCTCCCACCTTCACTAGTCAGAACTGGTAAAGTGGCTCCAAAATTCATGAAAGATCCTTTGTTTGGTTTTGGTACGATATTATGCACCATGTTTACGGTAAGAACACGAAAATATATATTCGTATTCCCACTCGGTGTAGGTACCCATCCCTTGAAACTCGGGCTTCTAACTCCGTCTGGTAAAGAAGTAGGGTTTTCTCTGTAAATATGTATCCCAGATAGGACATATTTGATCTCATTAGAATGCTCACGTTAACCCGAGATGATTGATGGGTTTGTTAGAACTATGACGTGTTTTGTAGTGAAGTTATAGAAATTAGAGAGAATAGTTTAAAGTTTAGGCAGAATGTAGAGAGAGGAGGGTCTTGATAAGCCAGCCTTTCTGTGATGTCACAGCCTTAATGTTTTAAGTGTCTGGCAGGCTCTGAGGAGTCACTTGCTGCTTGATTTCTTGTCTTCTCCTGGAAGAGCCCTGCTCATGTCCAAATGAGCTGGGACGTATGGGAAAAACTCCACTAGCCGGGTTGCCTGCAATGCGTTGAACATGTGAGTGTTACTTTTCTCATTTAAACCCTGTTGATTTCATAATTACCCTTGTACATATTTGCAATTGTCTCATGTGTAACATCTTGATAAACTATTTTTGATAAAGCACTGCCTAATTATTTTTAATGGGATATACTATTATATATTAGTTCGTTCTCCTGTTCTAAACCGTACCCTAAGTCTTCTGAAGGGAAATACGCTACTGTTACTGTTGTGTTGGGTTAGCTTCGGACCCGTTTAATCGAAGCTGGTGGCAGCGAGAAGTGTGCAGACTTTTGGGTTATGTTGTAGTGGCTGCGGCGTTAATAATTATTGTTCCTGCCTGAGTGGGAGTAGTTATCGCGTCGCTGCAGCGTGCCCAATAGCCAGTACATAGCAGGCAGCCTTTCTGGCGACTAATTACCCAGGGTGCAGTACCTAATCTGACCTGAGAGTAAGGGGGGCGCCAGAGAGCTGCAAGTGTTAAGTGGAACTGTAAGCGGGATATACATAAATCCCTGCAGTTCGTGGTATATAGAAAAGCAGTGGGATACCTAGAATAAGCCCCTGCTGTAAACTAAGAGGTCAATAGCCTTGTGTGTGGTTTTTCATCACATCGTGGAGTGGAGGGATAACTAAGATAAGCCCCCCTGCACATGTGATAGCCGTCTGTTGGCCTAAAGTCACCTCAATCCGTGACGTAGGGGTGACGGTCATGGTGTGAATCCTGACCCATTGGTGACAGCGGTCAGGGGAATCGTGACAATTGGTGGCAAGGCGGTGGGATATCTTAGAGCATTAGTGATTTGGTTTGAGTAATCATTCCTCTCACTAAAAACTTGCAGAAAGTTCTTGCGAGGACTCTGCGCAAATAAGTTTGGAGAACGAACTCAGTGCTTTTTAGTTGTGAGACAATTGCGTACTGGTAATTATCCCTTCCCTTTCTCTTCGTTTTTCTATCCTATTTTTTATTTGGCAACCATGGCTGCGAAAGGGGAAGCCTGGTACAACCAGCAGAAGAAGGACATTCTTGATGGGATATGCACGTACCATGGCCTGAACCCCCAGGGTAAGACCAAGATTCAAATGGTCGCTGAACTGGTGCAATTTGAAGCAGACCAAGCCAGGTCACAGAGCCCAGAGGCCGCAGAAGCCAGCACAAGCGAACATGGTGCTGCAGCAGAGGTCCAACCACTGAATACGGGCCCTACTGGCAACCAGGGGGGTGCAGACCTCCTCCTGCAGCTGGCTCTGCAACAATGCTCCGCAGATGACCTAGAGAGACGTCTGCAGCTGATCCAGCAATACCAGGAGCGAGCCGAGCGAGAGGCCCAGGCCCAGCGAGCCGAGAGAGAGGCCCAGCGAGCCGAGCGGGAGGCTGAGAGAGCCGAGCGCCAAGCCCAGCGAGAACATGAACTGGAGATGCTCCGGCAGGGGGGGATGCCCTCCACCGCCCAGAGACGTGAGCCCAGCAGCGCTCAGATACCTAAGCCCCGGCCCGATCACTTTCCTGTTATGGAGAAGGACGGGGACTTGGACACTTTTCTGTGGGCCTTTGAGAAAGCCTGCAGGCAGTACCAGCTGCCTACAGATGAATGGGCCCGATACCTGACACCAGGGCTGAGAGGTAAAGCTCTGGAGGCATTTGCTGCCCTCCCTCAAGAACAAGATGGTGACTATGAGGCCATCAAAAAGGCTCTGATAGCCAAGTACCAGCTTACACCCGAGATGTACCGTAGAAAGTTCCGGACCCTCCAACGTGGCCCACATGACAGTTACAGTGATGTGGTGCATGGACTGGGGACCCACTTTGTCCAGTGGACCCAAGGACTGTCAGTGACCACCTTTGCACAGCAGCGAGACCTGATGATCAAAGTCCAGTTCTTTCATCTTTGCCCAGCTGAGGTGCGACAGTTCGTGATGGACAGAGAACCCAAAGACGTGACGAAAGCAGCGCAGATTGCCGATGCCTATGAGGCCAACCGTAGATCGGAAGGGCGGAAGCCAGTCACCACCAGCTGGAGAGGGGGTAAGCCTGCAACCAACGCCAGTACCCCTGCCAGCCAACACACCAGAGGTCCTGTCCCCGTGGCCAACAGCACCAGACCGACCACCGAACCTCGCACGTGTTACACCTGCCATCAGACTGGTCATATCAGTCTCTCCTGCCCAACCAAGCAGAAGAACACCCAAGCCAAGGCCCCAGGGCCTAATGCAGCAGTTCTTTTGGTGGGTGGTGTGGTTGGGAGGGTGTGTGACAACGTACAGCATGTCACTGTGGGAGGCCATGTTGCTACAGGCCTCAAGGACACCGGGGCTGAACGAACCCTCATCCGACCCGAACTGGCGGCCCCTGAAGAAATCATTCCGGGGAAAACCCTAACTGTCACTGGGATTGGGGGCATCAGCTGTCCCTTACCAATGGCCCGGGTTTATATTGATTGGGGTGCTGGGAGCGGGGTGAAGGAAGTGGGGCTGTCTGATAATTTGCCCACTGATGTTTTGTTGGGGACTGATTTGGGGAGGATGGTTGCATACTACGTCCCTGACACCCCTCCCCAATCTACTAATAAGGGTAAAGTTAACCCTGATGATGATGATGATGATGATGATGGGAAATCGCATGTGTTACCTGACCATGCTTTATCTTGTAATGATGCATCTAATAACCATTTTTTCCCTAGGATTGATGGTGAAAATGTTGTACCTGTGCCAGCTGAACCTGATAATGATTTTTCTGTGAAAGTTAATGTGTCCATAGGTACAGGCGTGCCCAGCCACGTCGCTCTGCGGAGTGAGACAGCTGAGGAACCCCTAACAGGGGCAAGTGTCGGTGCTACAGGAAATGGGGAGATGCATGGGAACCGTGAGGAAGGTGACGCCATGAAAGTGACCAGTGCCACCGAGGAAGGTAACTGGCCCATAAGTAGCACTGCCCCTGGAGTGTTGGGGGTGGATGGGGAGGTAGAGCCCATAGCAGCGCCGGCTGATGGGCCTATAGAAATCCCCGGGGAGACAGCCTACGTAGCTGCTGTCACCCGCAATCAGAGTGCCCGGAACGCAGATAACTGTCTGCCTTCCGGACCCTCCTCAGTCACCACTGTGACTGAACCAGAGGTGGACCCAGAGCAGGTCCAAGAGGGTTCCCGTGGGGAAGGGACCATGACGTCGCTTTTGGCTTCCCCTAGCCAGGAGTTTCAGGCCGCTCTGCACACAGATGCGAGCCTAGAGAGTTTGAGACAACTCGCCGGGACGCGCTTCTCCGAGACCGATAAGGAGAAGGTGTTCTGGGAACAAGGAAGGTTGTACCGGGAGACAGTACCCAGAGAATCACAAAAGGAGTGGTTGAGGGAAAGACAGCTGGTCATCCCGCAGCAATTCCAGGGTGAGTTGTTACGGATTGCCCATGAGATCCCGCTAGCTGGACACTTGGGGATCAGCAAAACTAAGGCCCGGCTGTCTCAACACTTCTATTGGCCTAAGATGGGGACAGATGTGTCAAACTACTGCCGCTCCTGTGTCACCTGTCAAAGGGTTGGGAAAGCGGGGCCTGCTCTTAAGGCACCCCTGATCCCTTTGCCAGTGATAGAGGAGCCTTTCCAGAGGATCGCGGTGGACATTGTGGGCCCGCTGGCCGTCCCCAGCAGCTCTGGAAAGCAATACATCCTTACTGTGGTAGACTATGCTACCCGGTACCCAGAGGCAGTAGCTCTGTCGTCAACTAGGGCAGATAAGGTGGCGGATGCCCTGTTGGCCATCTTTTCACGTGTAGGATTTCCCAGGGAAATGCTTACTGATCAAGGGACCCAATTTATGTCTCGCCTAATGGAGGCTCTCTGTAAGAGAATGCAGGTGAAGCACCTGGTATCGAGTGCGTATCACCCACAGACCAATGGCTTGTGTGAACGCTTCAATGGTACCCTCAAACAGATGCTACGCATGCTGGTTGAGACCCAAGGGCGCGACTGGGAGCGGTACCTCCCACACCTGCTGTTCGCTTACCGAGAGGTTCCGCAGGCCTCGACGGGGTTCTCCCCCTTCGAGCTCCTGTACGGCAGGCGAGTCCGGGGACCCCTTGGGTTGGTAAGAGAATCCTGGGAAGAGGAGCCGAACCCTTCTGAAGTGTCCATAGTGGAGTATGTCATGCACTTCCGTGACAAGATGCAGACCTTGACGCAGTTGGTGCATGACAACATGACGCAGGCTCAGGCTGATCAGAAGCACTGGTACGACCAGAACGCCCAGGAGCGGACCTACCACGTGGGTCAAAAGGTGTGGGTGCTGGTCCCCGTACCAACGGATAAGCTTCAGGCAGCCTGGGAGGGCCCGTACGTCGTCCACCAACAGTTCAACCCGGTCACTTACGTGGTCACGCTTGACCACGCTCGGGGTAGGCGAAAGGCCTTTCACGTCAACATGATGAAGGCTCATCACGAACGTGAACCTTTCGTCCTACCGGTCTGCAGCTTGCCCGAAGACGGTGAGGAAGACACCCTCCTGGACTTGCTGGCCCAAGCCAAGGCCAATGGGTCCATCGAGGATGTGGAGGTAAGCGCCTCGTTAACTGAACCCCAGCGGGTGCAGTTGCAAACCACACTGGAACCTTTCCGGGTCGTGTTCTCCAACCGACCTGGGAGGACTGAGTTAGCAGTCCACGAGGTGGACACCGGGAATCACGCCCCACTACGGCGAACACCCTATCAAATCTCTGACCAGGTGCAGCAGATTATGCGCCAAGAGATTAATGAGATGTTACAGCTGGGGGTGATTCGACGGTCAAAGAGTGCGTGGGCCTCACCTGTAGTTCTCGTGCCAAAGAAGGACCGGACCACCCGGTTCTGCGTGGACTACAGGGGGCTCAACGCCATCACAGCCTCTGACGCGCACCCCATGCCGCGCATCGAGGAGCTGCTTGAGAAGTTAGCTGGCGCAAAATACCTGACCATAATGGATTTGAGTAGAGGATACTGGCAGATTCCCCTGAGCCCCGAGGCGCAGGAGAAGTCCGCCTTTTTCACACCCTTTGGACTGTACGAGTCCACGGTCATGCCCTTCGGCATGAAGATTGCCCCTGCCACTTTCCAGCGGATGGTCAACCTCCTGCTTCAGGGACTGGAGACGTACGCCGTGGCGTACTTGGATGACATTGCCATCTTCAGTTCCTCCTGGGAGGAACACCTGCAGCATCTCGAGGAGGTGCTCAGGCGAATTCACCAAGCAGGACTGACTATCAAGCCGGGAAAGTGTCAGATGGGCATGAGGGAGGTTCACTACCTGGGGCACCGGGTAGGCGGGAACACCCTAAAGCCAGAGCCTGACAAAGTGGGAGTGATCGTGAACTGGCCCACTCCCGTGACCAAGAAACAGGTGATGTCCTTCTTGGGCACTGCGGGGTACTATAGGCGCTTCGTGCAGCACTATAGTAGCCTGGCAAAACCTTTGACGGACCTCACCAGGAAGAAGCTACCCCACATCGTCAACTGGACAGATGGCTGTGAGGGGGCCTTCCAGGCGTTGAAAACTGCACTGTGCAACGCCCCTGTGTTGAAAGCAGTCGACAGCAGTCGACCGTTCTTGGTGCAGACCGACGCCAGCGAGTTTGGCCTTGGTGCTGTACTCAGCCAGGTTGACTCGGAGGACCAAGAGCACCCCGTGTTATACCTGAGCCGGAAACTTTTGCCGAGGGAAGTGGCCTACTCCACCATCGAGAAGGAGTGCCTGGCCACAGTCTGGGCCCTGCAGCGCTTGCAGCCCTACTTGTACGGTCACACCTTCACTGTGGTGACCGACCACAACCCTCTGCGCTGGCTAAATGCCATGTGTGGAACCAACGGCAGGTTGCTACGCTGGAGCCTTGCCCTTCAGCAGTTTGACTTCACCATTGAACATAAAACGGGCAAAGAGCATGGGAATGCAGATGGACTCTCCCGCCAGGGTGAACCTACTGAGGTGCCCATGGAGGCATACCGTGGGGTACTGCCTCCCTAGCGCACACCAAAAGGGGGAGGTGTCACGATATGGTATGAAATATCATATAAGTTTAGTTGCTCGTCAGCTCATGAGGTGGGCTAAACCCCCCCTTCACTAGCTGACTCTACTTGTTTCTCTCTGGGCTACGGACTGTATGCTACCGTGTTTCCCCGAAAGTAAGACCCTGTCTTACATTAATTTTACCCCAAAAAGTCCCACCCTGTCTTACTTTCGGGGGAGGTCTTACATTAGCCGGAAAAAAAAATGACAATTTTCAAATTCAGTACAGTACTTAACGTTACACCGTTCAACTGGAAAGCAGACAACAAATCAAAGTACGGTAACAGTAACACACTACGGTACGGTACTGTACGGTAATTGCCGTATACCCTCTGCCTGCATACCATAACAGTGCCGTATCCCACTGCACACAGCCCCATACCCCATAACAGTGCCGTATCCCACTGCACACAGCCCCATACCCCATAACAGTGCCGTATCCCACTGCACACAGCCCCATACCCTATACAGTACATGTTTCCCTACTTGGTTTTTAAATGCTGGACGTTTTCCTCTGCGGTGCGGCTGTGGGTGCGGAAGGCCTGTGCTGCAGGGAACGCTGTGCCAATCAGCAGGGAAACAGCGGTGACGTGGGGCTGGGGCGGCCAATTACAGCCCGAGCTGCTGGGCCAATCAGCACTCGAGCTGATTGGCCAATCAGCGCTCGAGCCGGGGGCCGGCGGTGACGTGGGGAGCAGGGGCGGCCAATGAGCTGTTGAGCTGGGCGGATTGCGGGGTTAACACGGCGAGTTAACCCCATGAGCGCTGGACCCGCCCAGCTGCACCTGAGGACACCTCTGGAGCCTGGGGACCCAATGGGGGACAGCGGCGGCCCAAAGGTAAGGGCCTTACATTTCACAGCGGCCCCCCCAACCCTGCCTTACATTCGGGGGAGGCCTTACATTGGAGGACCCCCCCGAAACCCCCACACTGTCTTACTTTCGGGGGGGTCCTACTTTCGGGGAAACAGGGTAGAAGGGGGTTTTATTGCCCTGGGGTCGTAAATTCCAGGCTCAGAGGAAAGTCCTTCACCCCTCCCACCTTCACTAGTCAGAACTGGTAAAGTGGCTCCAAAATTCATGAAAGATCCTTTGTTTGGTTTTGGTACGATATTATGCACCATGTTTACGGTAAGAACACGAAAATATATATTCGTATTCCCACTCTGTGTAGGTACCCATCCCTTGAAACTCGGGCTTCTAACTCCATCTGGTAAAGAAGTAGGGTTTTCTCTGTAAATATGTATCCCAGATAGGACATATTTGATCTCATTAGAATGCTCACGTTAACTCGAGATGATTGATGGGTTTGTTAGAACTATGACGTGTTTTGTAGTGAAGTTATAGAAATTAGAGAGAATAGTTTAAAGTTTAGGCAGAATGTAGAGAGAGGAGGGTCTGGATAAGCCAGCCTTTCTGTGATGTCACAGCCTTAATGTTTTAAGTGTCTGGCAGGCTCTGAGGAGTCACTTGCTGCTTGATTTCTTGTCTTCTCCTGGAAGAGCCCTGCTCATGTCCAAATGAGCTGGGACGTATGGGAAAAACTCCACTAGCCTGGTTGCCTGCAATGCGTTGAACATGTGAGTGTTACTTTTCTCATTTAAACCCTGTTGATTTCATAATTACCCTTGTACATATTTGCAATTGTCTCATGTGTAACATCTTGATAAACTATTTTTGACAAAGCACTGCCTAATTATTTTTAATGGGATATACTATTATATATTAGTTCATTCTCCTGTTCTAAACCGTACCCTAAGTCTTCTGAAGGGAAATACGCTACTGTTACTGTTGTGTTGGGTTAGCTTCGGACCCGTTTAATCGAAGCTGGTGGCAGCGAGAAGTGTGCAGACTTTTGGGTTATGTTGTAGTGGCTGCGGCGTTAATAATTATTGTTCCTGCCTGAGTGGGAGTAGTTATCGCGTCGCTGCAGCGTGCCCAATAGCCAGTACATAGCAGGCAGCCTTTCTGGCGACTAATTACCCAGGGTGCAGTACCTAATCTGACCTGAGAGTAAGGGGGGCGCCAGAGAGCTGCAAGTGTTAAGTGGAACTGTAAGCGGGATATACATAAATCCCTGCAGTTCGTGGTATATAGAAAAGCAGTGGGATACCTAGAATAAGCCCCTGCTGTAAACTAAGAGGTCAATAGCCTTGTGTGTGGTTTTTCATCACATCGTGGAGTGGAGGGATAACTAAGATAAGCCCCCCTGCACATGTGATAGCCGTCTGTTGGCCTAAAGTCACCTCAATCCGTGACGTAGGGGTGACGGTCACGGTGTGAATCCTGACCCATTGGTGACAGCGGTCAGGGGAATCGTGACAATTTCACAAAAATATTTTTTCATATTGCAGGTGGCGGTAATTAACTCTACCTGCCCATAAATTGTAGGTTTAGCCCAGAGTGACATGTTTGTCCGAAGTTGTAGGCTGGTGGCCCAAGAGTTGCATGTACAGTAGAGTAGGACCCATCAGGGGGAGATCACCTTGCCGTGGTTGATGGGCATACATGAATTGGCCAATTTATGCGCTAAGAATCTCCATTTTAACTGTAAGTTTTATGAAAAAAAAATTTTTGAGAAAATTTTTATGAAAAAATATTTTTGTGAAATATATATTTGTCTGTGTTTTCACATGGCCGATTCATGTACATGTGCTGCTGTGGTCTTTTTTTATCTGTGTGTTGCAGTTTGCAGCTTGCACGTGTTCACATTCGGGGTGCTGATTTGTTTTTTTTCCTATATATATATATGTGGTATATATATATATATACACATATATATATATACTGTATATATATATATATATATATATATATATATATATATGTGTGTGTATATATATATATATATATATATATATATATATGTGTGTGTATATATATATGCAGTATATATATATATACAGTCATGGCCAAAAGTATTGACACCCCTGCAATTCTGTCAGATAATACTAATTTTCTTCCTGAAAATGGTTGCAATCACAAATTCTTTGGTATTATTATCTTCATTTAATTTGTCTTAAATTTGTCTAAGTATTGCAGGGGTGTCAATACTTTTGGCCATGACTGTATATATATATATATATATATATATATATATATATATATATATATATATATACAGGGTGAGCCATTTATATAGATAGACCTAAATAAAATGGGAATGGTTGGTGATATCAACTCCCTGTTTGTGGCACATCAGTATATGGGAGGGGGAAAAATTTTCAAGATGGGTGGTGACCATTGTGACCATTTTGAAGTCGGCCATTTTGGATCTAACTTTAGTTTTTCCAATGGGACGAGGGGAGGGTCATGTGACACATAAAACTTATTGAGAATTTCACAAGAAAACAATGGTTTGCTTGGTTTTAACTTAACTGCATTACTTCATGAGTTATTTACAAGTTTATGACCACTTATAAAATGTGTTCGAAGTGCTGCCCATTGTTTTGGATTGTCAATGCAACCCTTTTCTCCCACTCTTGACACACTGATAGCAGCACTGCAGAATAAATGCTCTAGCAAAGGCTTCCAGTATCTAATGTGGCTCAGGTAGTGCAAGTGCAAGCTCTGGCAAGTAGGTTTGCTGTGTCTGTCAGTGTAGTGTCCAGAGGATGGAGGCTATACCAGTAGACAGGCCAGGACACCAGGAGACGTGGAGGGGGCCATAGGAGGGCAACAACCCAGCAGCAGTGGGAATAATTTTGGGGTAGGCACTTTACTATTCAAGCAGGGCTGAGTCCAGTACACAAAGCAAGGCCATTAATTTTAGAGTTGGGTGAGGTTAGTGTTGAAGAAATTAATTGGCTTTAAATGAGCCCTTATCTTGGCCCCATCAAATATCATTGGTATGAAGTAGAAAGTAGACTCCAAGTCACTCTCTCTTGTGCAACATCTCTGACCTCACAAATTTTCTTCTGGCTAAATGAGAAATAATTCCCAAAGATAAGTTGTAAAATCTTGGATACCTGCTTTAACTTCAGAGGTATCAACTAGAATTAGACTGGTCAAATAATTAGAAAGGTGAAGGGGGATTTAGGTATGTGAATAAAATAGAACTTTAATTTCTATAAAATAGTGATCACACCAGCGCTATTTAAACCAAAATGTACTCCTTAGCAGCTGGACTCAAACCGGGAAGACGCCACCCCGGATGTAGATAATGTGTAGGAAAAAGCTAGAGACCGCGCATAAGGGAAAAGCACTAAGAGGAAAAAAGGGGAATGTCTTTGATTCAGGGGTTTGTTTGGTACCATTGTGGGACTCTTCGTGTTAGGATTTTAGACATTCCCCTTTTTTCCTCTTAGTGCTTTTCCCTTATGCACGGTCTCTAGCTTTTTCCTAGAACTTTAATTTCAATATGTTAAATATTTTAAGTAAAAAATCCCATGCACCCATAATTCTGGGCATATATGGTATCACTGCTGTATGCCATTTTGTAAATGTAATAAAAACAGCTGTGAGCTACTCGAGTTGCTTAGCTGTCTGACCCTCATGTACATTTGTTATGCAAGCGGGACATTTGTCCCTGATGTGCATTTTGCCGTCATATCGGCTTTTTCTAAAGTGCTAGCGAAAAACATGTCCCACTTGAATACAAAATGTACATGAGGGTCAACTCAATAATAGATAAGGTTCATGTAGTTCAGGGTATATAGGTACACTGATCCACTGGTACAATGTGGCACACTGCGGAGTGCTAAGCAGCTTGTACATAGTTGTATATTGAACACACCTGAGCACAGTGATACCACGTATCTCAGCCTGCCTGGGTCCCTTTGCAATACTGATCGCCGGTCTTGTGCATATTTTGTACATCTTTATACAAGAGCCCTTTATATTACAATGGGTGTAATGGAGGCATAGAGTTATCTTTCACATGGTGATACTGCATATCCCAGTCTATATTGCAGGACATGATACTGAGTGATCACCCTGTGCTCATGTATTAATATAAATGGTATATCCATTACCAACCCTTTCTGGATGATGAGCATCTAATAAATCACACTGACCCACTAACTAATTAGTAGGAATTCTTTAGTCCTGGCCAATTTGATCATATGAGGGACACCGGTTAGAGATCTATTAAAAATTATCAATTCATTATAATTCACTACAATTTGAATTTAGAATCTAGCTGCTTATAGCTGTTTAATAAATATACCAATTGGCATATGGCAGTGATCCAATATATTCCCAGAATTATGGCTGCAAGGATTTTTTTTACTTAAATATATTTTATATATTGAAATAAAAGTTATATTTTTTCACATAGCTAAATCCCTCCTTCCCCTTCCTAATCAATTTGCAATCCTTCAGTGATGTACATTTCTGTGAATATAATGTCTTATGAAGTCAAAGGGTGCTTTCATATTGTGTTCTGTACCCATGTCAAGGCATAGATCCAAAATCCCTCCCAAAGCACGGTCTGAATGCATGGGATGATTGGGCAATAGACTATATTGATGACCAAAAAGCAATGTGAGCTCTGAGTGAACCTTTTTGGGAGTGTACAACTACAGGAGGCAGACACTCAGATGCAGTCTACTACGTCTGAGTGTGCACCTCCTGTAGATGTGCACTCTCCAAAATGATGCAAGACAGCAAGCACTTTCGCACTTCTGACAACAATACAGTCTATTGCTCCAAGGTCGAATGCGTTCTGACCCCGTTTTGTGGGGAATTACGGATGTGTGCCCCTATGGGGGACAGGATGCAATGTAAAAGCACCCTAACAATTGCTCTAATGTTTACGTATCTTAATACTTTTTTCCAAATAGTGATGATCCAAATGCTGCTATACATTACCTGCCAAATCTTTTGATAAGTGCAACATGCTGTATATGCAAGTAAATTAAACAAAAAAATCTATAAATCCAACATTTTTAAAATGTTAATGAAGTTGTTGATGAAATAAGAATTATGTTATTTCCTGTAACTTTATCATTGAGAATTAAGATTTTTTTTCCACTCAGCATCAGCAGATTTGATGCTAAGACAAAAGCTTTTCTACCACAGAGTGGACAATCTTTTGTTTGTTGATTAATTACTGCAGCCTTTATGGCATGCAAAATGCTTCAAAGAGAAGAGATCTGTCATTTCTAATAAAAGTAAATAAAAAATGAAAACTTCAAAAGTTGTTAGATTCTAGATACATCATAAAATGCAGACAAAAGAGATTAAAGAACAAATATGCTTTAAGAGTATTTTTTTAACAGAACATTTCTCATTTGCTTTTAAATAATAAAAACCATGTTATTTTCATTTAGAAGCTAATCAAAGAAATGTGAAGAAAACAAAGCTGGGTATATTTTATAAATTTAGTTCTAAAATTTATTTTACATAGATCAAATAAACACATCATTCCTAAAAATATGGCTATTTTCTTCCAGAAACAGAGGCATGCCTCACTAAAGATTGTTAGTTATAATGCAGGTGAACATTACAATTTTTGAAATTTTAGACCATTATGTTTGTAAAATCTAAATTACTTTGTGTTTTAGTGATGAATTTCAAATTTGAATGACACCATTTTGCCACTTAATGTAGTAGAAGACAGAAAAATAATTCCAAGTTCAATGAAATACTGGAAAAACAATTCTGATACTGCTACTTGGGACTTATTTTCATGGCACATATTTTTTGGTAAGTCACCGAGAATAATGATTTTGCAGGTAAGTATGGTTGTGGAAATATCAAACTTAGCAAGTTTTTTAATTATTTTAGTGATGAAAAAAATTGAATTTTTTTTTTAAAAGTTACATGTTTTGTTATTTTCTGAGTGTCAGTTTTGGTCGACAGAGCTGTTCAATGGTTGGCTGAGATACATGTGTACACCCACTTGTTTGCTTCACAGATAACAATTCTGTAATTTGGTCTCCTGGTGAACCTCGCATATCCTTTGGGGAAAAACACATTGAGGCTCCAAGATCTGGGTGGCATGATACAAAGAAATATAAGTCAATGAATCCCCTTTTTTTATGTAATACTATGATGTATTAGTTTGTAGGTCTTGTTTAGCACTAGCTTAGGGATAGCTGTTTCTGTGTGGCAGCATCAATATTATTTCTTATTAGGGTGCTAATCTCCTTTTTCAGATAGGGGATAGTTTCGGAGTGATTCTTTAGGTGTTAAATCAGTGAATCAGACTACCCATATTATCACTATAATGTCATGGTTATGATATGGTTAATGTCCTGTTCTTTCAGGGTTAATCTTGTTGGCCTCTCTTTCAAGATGGGAGCGGTATTTATACTCACTCCTAGTTGGGGTTCTTTATCAGCTATACGTTCTGCTTTGGTTTGTGTGCCTGACTCCTGGAGATTTGCTCAGTCTGTGCTGTGTTTACCTTGCTCTCCGTGCTTTACTCTGTCTGCTATTCTGGATTTCTGACCTCTGTCTTTGCTTCTGACAATCCTCTGTCTCATCCATTTGGTACCTCGTGATCTCCTGGCTCTGATATTTGCTTGTTTGGAAACTCTCTAGTGTTTATCCCTTCTCTGTTCCCCGGCATCTGGCTCTGCCCCCTGACCTCCTCCCACTCTATCACATGTCTAAGGTACTGTTGGTGACCACATTAGAACTCAGCATTTAGTTCAGCTCCATTGCTGCTGTATACAGCTCTCCCCGCAGCATTAATACCCGGGAGCTGTGACATCTAACTCCTGATTGCTTCTCTGAGACTTTATCCTCTTATTGTAGGCCCTATTGAATAATATTTTTGGTTACATTATATTTTCAATTTTTGGTATGGTTTTAAATAGTGTTACAATGCTGCTTGGTCACCTTACTGAAATTGTAAAAACTGTGAGAAAGTGAATTTGTTTCCACCCAGAATTCACAGACTTTCAGTTATGGCGGCATGCATAGAGTGGCTTACAGCAACAATACCTAATTAGTGGGAGTATGACAATCAGCTGTTACCAGCGCGATCGGTGGCTGGAAGTTCTCAGATGGTCTTGGAACACAGAAGCTCAGTGTTTCCTATAGTGGCCAATGCCTGGATAAAATGAATAGGCTGTGGTTCTGCTGTACCTTGCTGTAGCAGCTGTAGTTTTGATGAAGCTTCTGTGCTTTGTCAGCATTCGAGAACTTATCAGTTGGGGGTCTGGGTGCTGCACTCCCACCGATCAGAAATTGATGGCCTATCCTGAGAATAGGCCATTAGTAAAAAAGTAGTGGCCAACTTTATAAATGCTAAGTTCCCTTAAGTTTTTGAAAAATATTAAAATATGAGAGTCCTCAGTGGCTAATACATTTTAATGCCTAACTGAAAAGATGGTAACAAATTGCAAGCTTTTGAGACTACTCATGGCTCTTTATTAGGCATAGCACAAAATCTTAAGCATCACATATTTATGCACAAGAGAAAACAGGAATAATGCAATACTTAAGACAAGAGGCAAGAAGCAGATCAGTTGTCTTATCTATTGCATTATTTCTCTTTAAATTACACTGAGCTTTTTGTGCAGATAATCAAGTTACTTCAGCAGCACAGCCCACCTACATGTTCATCCAACTGGATCCAATATCTCCTGCAGGATTTATCCATCAGCTACTGGTCAGCAGCAGCTGTTTTACTTCATGCTTATATAGGAGTTGTGCTTGTCACAGAACTCTCCTACTCTCTCTCCATGGGGTATCACCCTATTGTGCGCTGTATTTCCAACTTGTAGATTTGTTCAAAAATGCCAGTTTAGTGCCCATTCACTGTGCCCAGCATGTGCTTCTTGAGATACGCACCCCATAATTTGTCAATAGAGCTTTTACTGCTACAGTAACGACAAACATGTGGTCACTTACTGTGGCTTAGGCACACTGTGGAGCTTGAAAGGATTAGGGCATTTGGCTTTGGGAACACATATTTCACTGGATTTTTTTGAGGAGTGAAAACTGATTCATTTTTTTGGAGTCTTGTTCTACCAGTAATGTGGGAGTCCCCTCTATTTTTTATGACAAATTAAATACTTAAAGCAAACCTGTTAGTAGGATTTTGCTAAGTAAACTATAAAAATTGTCAAGTTGGCAGTGTTAAACCGATACCCGAAGTGTAGAAATCCATATTGTGGTTCTTGTGTAACACTGTGCTACCAAGGTTTTGTCTCTCGGACAATTTTGAGTGCTCCTGATAGATTTTCTTCATGCTGATTTTAGAAATGACTTCAGATTTTTCCTATCACTAAGGTTTTTGAGAAATGATACGAAACATAATATTCTGTTATCATTTGAAAAATTCCTATATTAACTTTTTCTGAAACAGTATATTCTGAATTTTCCTCTGAAATAACATAAATTGCTGATCTACACATATGCAAACACTTATTATGTGAATTCCATGCAGGCGCAGTGAATCATTCGGTTGACTATGTACGGAGCATACCACATATCCTGGGCAGGAGAGGAATCAAAATACTGACATTACAGCAGGGGATCACTGAGGATTCATTTTGTGAGGTAGAATATTTCAGTGACTGTTTTTAAACAATATTTTACCTCAAAAAATGTCTCCTCTGCGATCTCCTGCTGTAATGACAGTATTGTCTTTTGCTTCCTCCCCTGCCCAGGAGCTGTGAGCACATGGGGGAAGAGATTCTCAATGCTGCAAAGCCTGCCCCCATTGTGACATTACTGCCCTCCCGATGCGATAGCATCGAGCCTCCATCTAGTTACTATCATATACGCGATTCACCTGAATACTTTTCATTAAAAAAATGAAGATTTATTTTGAAATGTCATATTGATGTCTCAACAGCAGTGATAATTTCTGCTACATATGCAGAGAATATAGAATGAAAGCACAAAAGAAGGAAATGACTCCACTTGTTAAGAAAGCATATGAACTATACTTTGAAAGTTCATTTGGAGATCAGAACAAACAGTGGGTATCTCATATATGCTGAGCATCTTGTTCTAGAAGCCTTAGATCATGGCTGAATGGATCTCAACCTTCAATGCCGTTCGCTGTCAAAATTATATGGAAAGAGCAGAGAGATCATGTAATAGATTGCTACTTCTGCCTTACAAATGTAACAGGATATTCAGCAAAGAACAAGAAATCAATAGAATATTCTAATCTTCCTTCAACCATAAGACCAGTGCCACATGATGAAAGTCTTCATGTTCCAAAGCCGCCCAAAGTATGGACAATGGAGAACGACAAAGATGAACTACAATGTCAGTGGAAAATGAAACTGCTGCAGACCGAGACTTTGAGCCTTCTACATGTAATCCACATCTGTTCAGTCAAGCTGATCTGAGTGACTTGGTCAGAGATTTGAAATTGTCAAAGAGGCAGGCAGAATTATTGAGATCAAGGCTACAAGAACGGAATCTATTATTACCAGGAACACGAGTTTCTGTTTTTCACAGTCGTCTAAGTTGATTGAAAACTTTCTCTCCTCCAGACACAGAGAATGCCCTCTTGTGAAACTAACCTTCCTTGGTATAAAGAGTTCCTCAGAGAGATATTTTTATTGTGCCCTTATATACATGGTTATTAGATCGCCCCTCAGTCATCTTTTTTCTAGACTAAATAATCCTAATTTTGCTAATCTCTCTGGGTACTGTAGTTCCCCCATCCATTTTATTAATTTTGCTGCCCTCCTTTGTACTCGCTCTCCTTTACATCCGTCCTGAGCACTGGTGCCCAAAACACTTACAAAATATTTATGTTCAATTGTTTTTTTGCTGGATTCAATTAGTAATCCATACAATAGTAATATTGAAAGAAATTGGCTTACCACGCCATACAATATAAAGACCAGGTTAGTATGATCCTGGAAGGTGCAAGACCAGCTGGTGATTGCTGCAATGTGGAACAGGAGGGGGGGTGAAACTCAGCACAAACATCAAGGAAGAAAATAAAAGAATTTAAAAAGGAATGGGAATAAATTTTTGGATTTTATTCCTGGATGTTTGCATTGAATTTCACACTCCCCTCTTGTTCTAGTCATCCATACAGTTTATCGTGGCTTGTGTAAAATTACAGTGTGTTAACATTTTTTAAAAACGCTTGGACTGGTACAGTTCACTAAATATTTTTTTTAAATGATTATTGTCATATATTTCAAGAAGACAAAGTTATTGAAAGGTATAACAGACCAGACAGATCTGTGGCTCTCGCCACTGACCCTCCAACCACACTTTGTTGCGTGTGATAATGATCATAACCTGGTTGCTGCTGTGAAGCTTGGCATGCTCACACATGTGCCATGCTTGACCCACATGCTCAACTTGGTAGTTCGGCAGTGTCTAAAAACCTACCCAAATTTTCCAGAACTTCTGGTCCAGGTATGCCGCGTCAGGGCCTATTTACGCAAGTGAGCTACAGCTGCCACTGCTCTGTAGTGCTGCAGCTAGCCATGCAAGTGTCAGCTCACTGACTGGTGTGTGACGTATCCACCAGCTGGACCTCCACACTGCACATGCTGACAAGGCTTTGTGAGCAGCAGAGACCAGTTTTGGAACACCAGCTCCAACATGCCCGTCGGTATTCTGGTCTGCCTCCGAACATAACTGAAAAGTGGGCATGGATTTCTGACAGTTGTGCAGTTCTCCAAGACTTTGAACACTCCACAGATATGGTGAGCGGCAATGTTGTCATCATTAGTGCAATAATCCGGCTTCTGTGCATATGTAAACAGTGCATAAGGACCAGGTGAAGAAGAAGGAAGACGTAAAACAGAGAGATACTGCCCAGCCTCATCTCATCTACTCAGTGCAGATTGGATAAGAATGAGGAGGGGGAGACTGAAGAAGAGGAGGAGGAACATGAGCTGGCTGTGGGCAAAAAAAGGGTAGTACTCACAAAAGCTTTGCCCCATCTCTTATACATGGATGGGCTGAAGAGGAGAATGAGGAGACAGAGATGGCGGAGGAGGAGATGGATAGTTTTCATCATGGCATGGACAGGGAAATGTTGGCTGTAAGGACCTTGGCACATATGGCCGACTTTAAGTATCGCTGCTTTTCCAGTGAATGTCACATTTCATTCATCTTAGCCAAAAAAGAGTACTGGCTATTTACCCTGCTCTACGCATGCTACAAGGAGTACTTTGCATCTCTTCTTACTGAGGCAGAGAGGTCTTCTAAAATGGTGCTATACCATAAGGTCACTGCATAAAATAAGGCCACCTTTGGAAAATAACTAAAAAAATTCCTATCAGACAACGATAGTGGCAAGTGGCAAGCTTCCATTACCAACCAAGGAGGAGAGGCGAGGGAAACACACAGCAGAGACAGGAGCAACCTGTCAAAGGCCTGGGCCAATTTCATTACACTCGCCCAGCATCCATGCCCTGATAACATTGCATTTTTGACAAGAAGGGAAAAGTTTAAAAATTTGGTCAATCAATACTTGGCTGACTAAAACAGCATCCTCCCTAATTGCTCTGCGACCTTCAGTTATTGGGTGTCAAAGCTGGATACCTGGCATTAACTGTTCCTCTATTACTTGGAAGTTTTGTGATGCCCTGCCAGTAGTGTCTTGTTCGAGCAGGTGTTTAGTGACAATGGGGGGGGGGGGGGGGGGTTACAGATAGGCGTTTTGCTTGTCAACAAAAAGTGCTGACAATGAATAAAGCTTGAATTAAACCCAACTTTTCTGCACCACCAGATGATAGCAGCACATAAAGTGACTTTAATGTTATATATTTGAATGAGGCCCACCAGTTGTTGCCTAGGGCCTATGGATCACTGTATTACACTACTTGCAGAGCTTTTATACATGTAGGAGTAACACAACTACAATTTCTTCACAATATTTGAATGAGGCACTACAGTTGGTTCCTTCAAGGGTGTATGACCCTACTTGTAATTTTGATCAGGATTTGCACTTAGTGCATGAGCTTTATGAGTCTTTATGAGTCTAATCTATTACGATTAGTGATGATTGAAGAGTGAAATATTCGGCACAAATAATTTCTAATATCAATGTATTAGTACCGAATAACAAATCCAATGCAAATCAATGGGAAAGCCAAATATTTTTCAGCAGAACCAACAAACAGGTCTAGGGGTATGGGAAAAAATTGATGGGAAAGAGGCCTGCATGCTTTTCTGACTTACATATAATATCTGGGAATAATGTGTCAGACTATTGCGCCGGTTTTACGGATTTTTAAAAAGACCCAACAAACCAAACCAAAATTTTTTTAATAGGAAAGATAATAAGAAACTTTATTCCCTTCATAATTATATGTATATAATGCAAAATAACACAAAAAATATACCTCACTTAAGCATATGTTCACACGGAGCATTTTGGCTTTAATTTTTTCCTTTAACACTGTGAGGGCTCTCACTCCAACATTTGGGAGGTCCCTCCCTCATTTCAAATTGGTAGCTAGATAGTATAATACATATTCCTCCCCACTGTACAATGCCATTTCAAACATGCCCATTTGAATTTTGGGCATCACCCGCCACCACCATCATGTCCAGCGCCATGTCATTATGTGGCACTCACAATTAGCAGAGTGCCAGCAGGTGCTGTGAAACCTGAGTTTTGTAAGGGCCCTCAAGTGGCCCTGTATCATACATTTGGAGAGCTCTCATTCCTGCATTCGGGAGGTCCCTCCCTCATACCACATTTTTAGAAGTATAGTGGAATACCTATTCCCCATCCCTTTACAATGCCATTTCAATCATGTCCATATGAATTTTGGGCTCTGCCCGCCACCACCACCATGTCCACTGCCATGTAATTATGCAGCCCTTGCTGACAATTAGCAGAGGGCAAGCAGGTGCTGAGGAACCTGCATTTTGTAAGCTCCACAGTTCATTTTTGCCACCGGATCCCAATAGAACAGTGTTCCCCAAGTTCGGTCCTCAAGAGCAGCCAACAGGTCATGTTTTCAGGATTTCCTTAGTATTGCCCAGGAGAGAATACCATCATCTAGACAGGCAACAATTCCATCACCTGGGCAATACTAATGAAATCCTGAAAACATGACCTGTTGGTGGCTCTTGAGGACAGGAGTTGGGGAACACTGCAATGGAACAACTGTCATAGTGGGTGAATCCACTGTAAGGTGAATATAATACAGGAGTTGGGTGAGCTGTTTGATCAATGTCAGCAAATTGGATTCTACCAAACACCAAAAGCATTAAAATTGAATTCTGACTACTGTGTATGCAAGTGCGGGCCTGTATTGTGGTCAGTCAGTCTGACCAGAAACCCATGTCAAGAACATGTACAAGCTTAATTTTACTTGAAAGCAGCCTCCTCAAGTGAAAGAGCCAGGAGTGCCAATGACCCATCTGCACAAGCCTACGCAGTTCTCCTGGAAACTACGCAACCAGGCAGAATGTATCTTTGACATGGTATTGAGCAACAATGGAGTAATTACAGGACATGTCACCGAGAATGTCTAGTTCTGTGTAGTGTATTACTCAGGTGACATGCAGTGCTAAATAGCTCAGGTAAAGACATTAGCATAGCAATTACCATGTTCCAATATGTGGAAGGCTGCAGCCTGAATAGGTTTGTGGAGAGTATTAACCCAGTCTTTTATACATGCTTAAAATGTACATAAACTGGCTAATATCCCACCACCATTTTTTTTTGTAAGGACCCAAATTTAGAAAATATAAGGTAAGTAACAGTTTAGAAAAGATACAGAAATCTCATTTTGGAGCCTGGAAAAGTCAGCAATGATCTTTATCCAGCACCATACAATGTAAAGTGCAACTGAATATGTATGCCCTATCTAACTAACAATTAGTGAACAGACATATATGCTGACAAGGGACAACTGAATGCTGCTCTGGGACAACTAATTGGACGTGATTGCTGACTGTTGAATCTGTGCAACTGCAGGTTGTGGACAGGAGGCATCAGAATTTCCCTCCTAGACAGCAGAGTGAGAAGAACGCAACACAGGATAAGAGCTGGTGCTTTCACCTTCAGACACAAATTTTGTACCCAGGCCTTCCACCCACCTACTGAGGTGCTGAGTATTTAAGCAGTATATGGCATATGAAAACAGAGGTAATATGTCGAATTACCTTTATAAAGAGATGTGTGGGTAAGCTTTCGAACTACCAGAATATATATACTGTAGACCATATTTAATTACTCATATTATTATTCTGTGCAAGACTGAAACCTGAAGAATTGTGTGGAGCCAAAAAAATGCATTCATTTTCCAAAATTTCCAAGCGCAGACTCAAAAATCAACATCAGGATACCATATAGACACTTAAAGAGACTGGCACAAATCCTGCCGAGATAGGCAAACGTGACTATTTATTCCTAATTTTCTTGAGTCTGCTGTTGCCGTGTGTAATAAAGGTGATATCTCAAAAAAAATTGCCACACTTTGCTAGATATATTGAATTTGTACATAACACCTCTGTGACAGTACTACTAAAAAATAAAGCCAGGAATTTTTTTTTCTTTAGTATAAGGCCAGCTTCACACTCAGCGTATGAAAATACGGTCCGTATATTACGGCCGTAATACGCTGAAAAGTCCCGAAAATAGTGGTCCGTAGCTCCTCCGTAGGCAGGGTGTGTCAGCGTTTTTTGCGCATGGCATCCTCCATATGTAATCCGTATGGCATCCGTACTGCGTGGTTTTCTCGCAGGCAGGCAAAACCAACATACCGCTATAGAAGTGATCCATGTGTCCCAAAAAGAAAAAAAAATATATATATACTGTCTATATATATATATATATATATATATATATATGTCAGTAGACACATATATGTATATATATTAATATTTTTTCCAGCGCTATACAGCTTGAAAGCCGGTAATTCAATTACCGGCTTTTTCTTTCTCCTTCCTAAAACCCGACATGATTTGAGACATGGTTTACATACAGTAAACCATGTCTTCTCTCCTTGCTTTTTGCAGATTCCACACTACTAATGTCAGTAGTGTGTATCTGCAAAATTTGGCCGTTCTATCTACTAAATTAAAGGGTTAAATGGCGGAAAAAATTGGCGTGGGCTCCCGCGCAATTTTCTCCGCCAGAGTAGTAAAGCCAGTGACTGAGGGCAGATATTAATAGCCTGGAGAGGGTCCACGGTTATTGGCCCCCCCTGGCTAAAAACACCTGCCCCCAGCCACCCCAGAAAAGGCACATCTGGAAGATGCGCCTATTCTGGCACTTGGCCACTCTCTTCCCATTCCCGTGTAGCGGTGGGATATGGGGTAATGAAGGGTTAATGCCACCTTGCTATTGTAAGGTGACATTAAGCCTAATTAATAATGGAGAGGCGTCAATTATGACACCTATCCATTATTAATCCAATTGTAGTAAAGGGTTAAATAAAACACAAACACATTATTTAAAATTATTTTAATGAAATAAAAACAATGGTTGTTGGAGTATTTTATTCTACGCCCAATCCAGTCACTGAAGACCCTCGTTCTGTAAGTAAAAAAACATAATAAACCAACAATATCCTTACCCTCCGCAGATCTGTAACGTCCAACGATGTAAATCCATCTGAAGGGGTTAAAATATTTTGCAGCCACGAGCTTTGCTAATGCAATGATGCTCATGGCTGCAAAATCCCCGGAAAATGAAGGTAAAGTAGGTCAATGACCTATATTTAGCTTCATTTGCGGTGAGGCGCCCTCTGCTGGCTGTTCCTAGATCGTGGGAACTTTCCTAGAAAGCTCCCAGGCTTTCTAGGTAAGTTCCCATGATCTATGAACAGCCAGCAGAGGGCGCCTCACCGCAAATGAAGCTAAATATAGATCATTGACCTATATTTAGCTTCATTCCCCGGGGTTTTGCAGCAAGGAGCAGCCTGCATTAGCGGAACTCCTTGCTGCAAAATGTTTTAACCCCTTCAGAAGGATTTACATCGTTGGACTTTACAGATCTGCGGAAGGTAAGTATATTGTTGGTTTATTATGTTTTTTCTTTTACAGAACGAGGGTCTTCAGTGATTGGATTGGGCGTTAAATAAAATATTACAACAACCTTTGTTTTTATTTCATTAAAATAATTTTTAATAATGTGTGTGTGTTTTTTTTTAACCCTTTCATTCAATTGGATTAATAATGGATAGGTGTCATAATTGACGCTTCTCCATTATTAATTAGGCTTAATGTCACCTTACAATAGCAAGGTGGCATTAACCCTTCATTACCCCATATCCCACCGCTACACGGGAATGGGAAGAGAGTGGCCAAGTGCCAGAATAGGCGCATCTTCCAGATGTGCCTTTTCTGGGGTGGCTGGGGGCAGGTGTTTTTAGCCAGGGGGGGGGGGCAATAACCATGGACCCTCTCCAGGCTATTAATATCTGCCCTCAGTCACTGGCTTTACTACTCTGGCGGAGAAAATTGTGCGGGAACCCACGCCAATTTTTTCAGCCATTTAACCCTTTAATTTAGTAGATAGAACGGCCAAATTTTGCAGATACACACTACTGACATTAGTAGTGTGGAATCTGCAAAAAAAATGGAGAGAAGACCTGGTTTACTGTATGTAAACCAGGTCTCATATCATGTCGGGTTTTAGGAAGGAGAAAGAAAAAGCCAGTAATTGAATTACCGGCTTTCAAGCTGTATAGCGCTGGAATAAATATTAATATATATACATATATGTGTCTCACTGACATATATATATACCTATTCTATGTGTACACATTTATTCTACCTATTGGACTGGAAGCTGTCAGTGTGATTTTACTGTACACCGCACTGAATTACAGGCTTTTCTCTCTAACAGCGCTGCGTATTTCTCGCAAGTCACACTGCTTGTCCGTGTGTAATCCGTATTTTTCACGCTTCCATAGACTTTCATTGGCGTATTTCTTGCGCAGTGCAGTGACAAACGCAGCATGCTGCGATTTTGTACGGCCGTAGAAAGCCGTATAATACTGATCAGTAAAATACGGCAGATAGGAGCAGGGGCATAGAGAATAATTGTGCCGTATTTTTTGTGAGTTTTACGGACGTAGTTTCTGCGCTCTTACGTCCGTAAAACTCGCAAGTGTGAAGCCGGCCTAAGACATTCAACATGAGAAAGAGTGACTTTAACCCCTTAGTGACAGAGCCAATTTGGTACTTAATGACCGAGCCAATTTTTGCAATTCTGACCACTGTCACTTTATGAGGTTATAACTCTGGAACGCTTCAACGGATCCCGCTGATTCTGAGATTGTTTTTTCGCGACATATTGTACTTCATGTTAGCGGTAACATTTCTTCGATATTACTTGCGATTATTTATGAAAAAAACGGAAATATTTTGTATTTTTATGCCCTTAAATCAGAGAGATATGTCATGAAAAATAGTTAATAAATAACATTTACCACATGTCTACTTTACATCAGCACAATTTTGGAAACAAAATTTTTTTTTGTTAGGGAGTTATAAGGGTTAAAAGTTGACCAGCAATTTCTCATTTTTACAACACCATTTTTTTTTAGGGACCACATCACATTTGAAGTCATTTTGAGGGGTCTATATGATAGAAAATAATGAAGTGTGACACCATTCTAAAAACTACACCCCTCAAGGTTCTCAAAACCACATTCAAGAAGTTTATTAACCCTTTACGTGCTTCACAGGAACTGAAACAATGTGGAAGGAAAAAACTAACATTTAACTTTTTTTTGCAAACATCTTAATTCAGAACCTTTTTTTATTTTCACAAGTGTAAAAACAGAAATGTAACCATAAATTTTGTTATGCAATTTCTCCTGAATACGCCAATACCCCATATGTGGGGGTAAACCACTTTTTGGGCGCACCGCAGAACGTAGAAGTGAAGGAGCGCCGTTTGACTTTTTCAATGCAGAATTGGCTGGAATTGAGATTGGACACCATGTCACGTTTAGAGAGCCCCTGATGTGCCTAAACAGTGGAAACTCCCCACAAGTAACACCATTTTGGAAACTAGACCCCTTAAGGAACTTATCTAGATGTGTGATGAGCACTTTGAACCCCCAAGTGCTTCACAGAAGTTTATAACGTAGAGCCGTGAAAATAAAAAAATCGCTTTTGTTTACACAAAAATGATCTTTTCGCCCACAAATTCTTATTTTCACAAGGGTAACAGGAGAAATTAGACCACAAAAGTTGTTGTGAGATTTCTCCTGAATACGTCGATACCCCATATGTGAGGGTAAACCACTGTTTGGGCGCACCGCAGAGCTTGGAAGTGAAGGAGCGCCGTTTTACTTTTTCAATGTAGAATTGGCTGGAATTGAGATTGGACGCCGTGTCGCGTTTGGAGAGCCCCTGATGTGCCTAAACAGTAGAAACCCCCCACAAGTGACCACATTTTGGAAACTAGACCCCTTAAGGAACTTATCTAGATGTGTGGTGAGCACTTTGAACCCCCATGTGCTTCACAGAAGTTTATAATGTAGAGCCGTGAAAAAAAAATCACATTTTTTCTACAAAAATGATATTTTTGCCCACAGATTTTTATTTTCACAAGGCTAACAGGAGAAATTAGACCACAAAAGTTGTTGTGCAATTTCTCCTGAGTACGTCGATACCCAATATGTGGGGTTAAACCACTGTTAGGGTGCACCGCAGAGCTTGGAAGAGAAGGAGTGCCATTTTACTTTTTCAATGTAGAATTGGCTGGAATTGAGATTGGACGCCATGTCGCGTTTGGAGAGCCCCTGATGTGCCTAAACAGTAGAAATCCCCCACTAGTGACCCCATTTTGGAAACTAAACCCCCATGGAACTTATCTAGATGTTTGGTGAGAACTTTGAATGCCCAAGTGCTTCACAGAAGTTTATAATGCAGAGTCGTGAAAATAAAAAATATTTTTTTTTCCACAAAAAAGATTTTTTAGCCCCCAAGTTTTTATTTTCACAGTGGTAACAAGAGAAATTTGACCCCAAACGTTGTTGTCCAATTTGTCCTGAGTATGCTGGTACCCCATATGTGGGGGTAAACCACTGTTTGGGCGCACGGCAGAGCTCGGAAGGAAGGAGCGCCGTTTTGGAATGCAGACTTTGATAGAATGGTCTGCGGGCATTATGTTGCATTTGCAGAGCCCCTGATGTACCTAACCAGTAGAAACCCTCCACAAGTGACCCCATTTTGGAAACTAGACCCCCCAAGGAACTTATCTAGATGTGTGGTGAGAACTTTGAATGCCCAAGTGCTTCACAGAAGTTTAGAATGCAGAGTCGTGAAAATAAAAAATAATTTTTTTTCCACAAAAAAGATATTGTAGCCCCCAAGTTTTTATTTTTACAAGGGTAACAGGAGAAATTGGACTGCAATAGTTGTTGTCCAATTTATCCCGAGTACGCTGATGCGCCATATGTGGGGGTAAACCACTGTTTGGGCCCACGGCAGAACTCGGAAGGGAAGGAGCGCCTTTTTGGAATGCAGACTTTGATAGAATGGTCTGTGGGCATTATGTTGCGATTGCAGAGCCCCTGATGTACCTAAACTGTAGTAACCCCCAACAAGTGACCCCATTTTGGAAACTAGACCCCCCAAGGAACTTATCTAGATGTGTGGTGAGAACTTTGAATCCCCAAGTGCTTCACAGAAGTTTAGAATGCAGAGTCGTGAAAATAAAAAATATTTTTTTTTCCACAAAAAAGATATTGCAGCCCCCAAGTTTTTATTTTCACAAGGGTAACAGGAGAAATTGGACCACTAAAGTTGTTGTCCAATTTATCCTGAGTATGCTGATGCCCCATATGTGGGGGTAAACCACTGTTTGGGTGCACGGCAGAGCTCGGAAGGGAAGGAGCGCCGTTTTGGAATGCAGACTTAGATAGAATGGTCTGTGGGCGTTATGTTGCGTTTGCAGAGCCCCTGATGTACCTAAACAGTAGTAACCCCCCACAAGTGACCCCGTTTTGGAAACTAGACCCCCCAAGGAACTTATATAGATGTGTGGTGAGAACTTTGAATGCCCAAGTGCTTCACAGAAGTTTATAATGCAGAGTCATAAAAAAATATATATATATTTTTCCACAAAAAGGATTTTGTAGCCCCCAAGTTTTTATTTTCACAAGGGTAACAAGAGAAATTGGACACCAGAAGTTGTTGTCCAATTTATCCCGAGTATGCTGTTGCCCCATATGTGGGGGTAACCCACTGTTTGGGCGCACGGCAGAGCACAGAAGGGAGGGAGCACCATTTGACTTTTTGAGCGCAAAATTGGCTATCGTGTTTGGAGACCCCCTGATGTACCTAAACAGTGGAAGCCCCCAATTCTGGCTCCAACCCTAACCCCAACACACCCCTAACCCTAATCCCAACCTGATCCATAATCCTAATCACTAACCCTAACCATAATCACAACCCTTACCCCAAAACAACCGTAATGTCAACCCTAACCATAACCTTAATCAAAACCCTAAATCCAACACACCCCTAATCCTAATCTCAACCCTAACCTCAAACCTAACCCTAATCCCAATACACCCCTAATCACAACCCTAACCTTAACCCTAATCCCAAACCTAACCCTAATCCCAAGCGTAACCCTAATGCCAACCCTAACCCTAATACCAACCCTAATCCAAACCCCAACTCTAACCCTAACTTTAGCCCCAACCCTAACCCTAGCCCTAAGGCTACTTTCACACTTGCGTTGTTTGGCATCCGTCGCAATCCGTCGTTTTGGACAAGAAACGGATCCTGCAAATGTGCCCGCAGGATGCGTTTTTTGCCCATAGACTTGTATTGCCGACGGATCGTGACGGATGGCCACACGTCGCGTCCGTCGTGCACTGGATCAGTGTTTTGGCGGACCGTCAGCACAAAAAAACGTTCAATGTAATGTTTTTTTGTACGTCGCATCCGCCATTTCTGACGGCGCATGCGTGGCCGTAACTCCGCCCCCTCCTCCCCAGGACATAGATTGGACAGCGGATGCGTTGAAAAACTTCATCCGCTGCCCACGTTGTGCACAATTTTCACAACGTGCGTCGGTATGTCGGGCCGATGCATTGCGATGGCCCCGTATCGACGTAAGTGTGAAAGAAGCCTAACCCTAAATTTAGCGCCAACCCTAACTCTAAATTTAGCCCCAACCCTAACCCTAAATTTAGCCCCAACCCTAACCCTAAATTTAGCCCTAACCCTAATCCTAGCCCTAACCCTACCCCTAACCCTACCCGTAGCCCTAACCCTAGCCCTAACCCTAGCCCTAACCCTACCCCTAGCCCTAACCCTACCCCTAACCCTAGCCCTAACCCTACCCCTAGCCCTAACCGTAACCCTACCCCTAATCCTACCCCTAACCCTACCCCTAACCCTACCCCTACCCCTAACCCTAGCCCTAACCCTACCCCTAACCCTACCCCTAACCCGACCCGTAACTCTACCCCTAACCCTACCCCTAACCCTAACCCTAATTTTAGCCCCAACTGCTCTTCTCCTGCCGGCCGGCAGATGGAGACAGATGGCGGGCGCACTGCGCATGCGCCCGCCATTTTCTTTTGCCGGCGGCCAGGAGGAGCAGCAGGAGGACCCAGGGACACAGGTGAGTATGGCAGGGTCCCCGAATCCCCCTATTTCTCTGTCCTCTGATGTGCGATCACATCAGAGGACAGAGAATTACACTTTGACTTTTTTTTTTTTTTGCGGTCGCCGGTAAACAGTTAATTACCGGCGATCGCAAAACAGGGGTCGGTAAAACCGACCCCGATCATGCTCTTTCGGGTCTCGGCTACCCCCGGCAGCCGAGACCCCAAAGATTCTCGCGGGGCCGGCCGGCGGGCGCACTGCGCATGCGCCCGCCATTTTGAAGATGGCGGCGCCCACCGGGAGACACGAGGAGCATCGGGGGAGATAGGTGAGTATTGGGGGGCTACCTGGGACCCCTTTTCTCTGTCCTCCGATGTGCGATCACATCGGAGGACAGAGAAATTAAAAAGAGATCGCGTTTTTTTTTTTTGCGATCGCCGGTAAACGGTTAATTACCGGCGATCGCAAATGCGGGGTGGGTTAAAACCCCCCCGAATCATGTTCTCTGGGGTCTCAGCTGCCGAGAAAATCTGACTCTGGGGGGCGCTATTTACTTTTTCCACAGCGCAGTTAATTAACGGCGCTGTGGTTTAAGTACCCTTAGCGGCCGCCGTTAAAAGGCATATCGGCGGTCACTAAGGGGTTAAGGGCTGTGGATGTGGTGGTGCCAGCCAAGGCCATGTTACAGATCAGAAGGTGACTGGATCTCGTTCTAGCTTTCTGTCAAAATGTGGTCAGCGTGCCACTGATGAACCCAGACAATTTCTAGGAAGTTGTGGGTTGGATGGTAGACAAATGCACCAGTGTGTTGACAAGCAGCACCATGAAGTCATCCACACGGTCTATTCTATGTAGCCAATAAGTTTGGCCTCTGAATCATTAACCTGGTCCTCCTTCCACCCACCATCAAGAGTCCCAGGAGAAACATGACCCCAACGCTGGCCACTCTGAGGAACAATTTACGTTTCCTTGTAATTTGTCAGGCCTCACAACGTGCACCATTAAAGAGGATCATGAGGAGGTGTAGTGCAGTGATGCCCAAATAATTCAGCACCCACGGCCAGGAGAAAGCTATATTAGTGAAGGTCAATTCACGTATGAAGAAGTGAAGGATAGTCATGACGCTCAGTTTCCATGAGTGGAACGGGGTCTAACAAGCTGGGGTACCTCTTTCAGTACCACCACGCATTTCAGGAGATCCACTCTGCTTTGGTTGGAGTCTGAATGAAGTACGCTGGCTGGAATTGCTTGGTTACATGGGCGCATATAAAAGATCACTGCTTCTCCACATATTTCCAGTCTGACAAAAACTTTACTCACAGGACACAGAATATATCACACAGATACAGAGGGCAGGCCAATAGAAAAGCGGCAGGCCAGACATACATTACAATAGCCGCAGGTGGCCAGAGCCTGCTGATATTTACTGTGGGAATTACAAAGGTGGGGGTAGGACAAAAGGGGAATATCGTGTCCCCTCTGCCCAGGGGCGCAGCCTGTGGGCTGATGCATTAGGGACATGCATCTCACATGGAACCTATTATACATACATATAACTGCACAACATATTCTGGGTGCTGAGTGGTTCTGTAACACGTAACACGGCTCCCCTTTTCAGCGACGCGATCAGCATGCACAGTCTGATCCTTAACAGATCGGTTTGGGGATGACTGAAGTGTGTGGGGTTGGTACAAGTTCCGTTTGTTGACTTAGTCTATCGGCATTACTGTTTTGTTTGCCGGGTCTGTAGTGGATGGTGAAGTCCAGAGGTTGTAGGGCTAAACTCCATTGCAGCAATCTGGCGTTGTCTCCGGAGACCCAATTAAGCCAGACTAGGGGATTATTGTCCGTTAGGAGAGAAAACTGTCATCCATACAAATATGGTTGCAACTTTTCAAGTGCACATACTACCGCCAGGCACTCCTTCTTGATGGCCACATAGCTTACTTCACGGGGCAGTAGTTTCCGACTCAGGTAAGCTACCGGGTGTTCTTGGCCATCCGGCCCGACTTGGCTCACTACTGCCCCAATCCAAACATAGAAGCGTCTGTGTGAACAAGGAAATGTTTAGTTGCATTGGGTGCGGCCAATACAGGGATATTGGCGAGGGCGTCCTTTAGTTGGCGGAAGGCTTCCTCACACTCTGGGGTCCAGGTTACCTGGTGGGGTTGGTTCTTATGGGTCAGATCAGTGAGGGGCTTAGCTACGCTGCTGTAATTGGGAACAAATTTCCTGTAATACCCCACTGTCCCTAGAAATGCCATGACCTGGATTTTAGTGTGTGGGGTGGGCCATTTGGCTATGGCCTTAATCTTGGCTGGTTCTGGTCACTGTTTCCCACTTCCCACCCAATTCCCTAAATTCTGAGCCTCTGCTTTGCCCACGTGACACTTGTTTGGGTTCAGAGTGATTCCGGCGTTGGGGATCCTGTCCAATACTGTTTCTAGGTGATTTAGATGCTCTTCCCATGTCGCACTGTAGATGGCGATGTCGTCCAGGTAGGCACAAGCATACTCCTGGAGACCATTCAGAAGCCGGTCAGCCAGCCTCTGGAAGGTCGCTGGGGCATTCTTCATCCCGAATGGCTTAACTCGAAACTGGAATAAGCTGAACGGGGTGACAAATGCCGACTTGGGAATAGCATCAGGACTAAGGGGAATCTGTCAGTAGCTTTTGCATAGATCGATGGTGGTCAAATACTTTGCCCCCACCAGTCGGTCTAACAACTCATCCACACGCAGCATGGGATATGCATCCATCACTGATTTTGCACTGAGCATACGGTAGTCTACACAAAACCATGCAGTCCCATCCTTCTTGGGAACTAACACTATGGGGTTTCATGAAACCGACCCGATCCCTGTGTGGGGTCGGCCACGCGGTCGGCGACTTTCGCGCCAAAGTCGCATTTCGATGACGCATTCAGCGCCATTTCTAAGCCAAAGAAGGTGGACGCAGAGTGTGGGCAGCGTGATGACATAGTTCCTGGTCCCCACCATCTTGGAGAAGGGCATGGCAGTGATTGGCTTGATTTCTGCGGCGTCACAGGGGCTATAAAGGGGTGTTCCCGACGACCGCCATCTTACTGCTGCTGATCTGACCATAGGGAGAGGTTGCTGCCGCTTCGTCAGAAGCAGGGATAGCTTTAGGCAGGGAACATTAACCCCCAAACCGCTTGTGCTGACTTTTTTGTGCAGCAGTCCACTCCTTTTTATTGCTGCCTGCCTGTTGTGAATTCTGTTGTCGGGCTCCCTCCTGTGGTCATGAATGGTACTTCGGCTGGTTCTGTCCATGGACTTCCTCTGGTGGGTGTTTCTGAGTTTCCTTCCACAGGTGACGATGTTTATTCGTTAGCTGGCTGATCTATTTAGCTCCACTTAGATCTTTGCTCCATGCCACCTGTCAATGTTCCAGTATTCGTCTTGTTCACTCCTGGATCATTCTTGTGACCTGTCTTCCCAGCAGAAGCTAAGTTCCAGCTTGTATTTCTTTTGTTTGCTATTTTTCTGTCCAGCTTGCTATTTTTATTGTTCTCTTGCTTGCTGGAAGCTCTGGGACGCAGAGGGAGCGCCTCTGCACCGTGAGTCGGTGCGGAGGGTCTTTTTGCGCCCTCTGCGTGGTCTTTTTGTAGGTTTTTGTGCTGACCGCAAAGTAACCTTTCCTATCCTCGGTCTGTTCAGTAAGTCGGGCCTCACTTTGCTAAATCTATTTCATCTCTGTGTTTGTATTTTCATCTTTACTCACAGTCATTATATGTGGGGGGCTGCCTTTTCCTTTGGGGAATTTCTCTGAGGCAAGGTAGGCTTTATTTTTCTATCTTCAGGGCTTGCTAGTTGCTTAGGCTGTGCCGAGTTGCATAGGGAGCGTTAGGCGCAATCCACGGCTATTTCTAGTGTGTTTGATAGGATTAGGGATTGCGGTCAGCAGAGTTCCCACATCCCAGAGCTCGTCCTTTATTATCAGTAACTATCAGGTCATTCCGTGTGCTCTTAACCACCAGGTCCATTATTGTCCTGACCACCATGTCATAACAGTACAGGTGGCCCAAAGTACTAATGCATCTCAATAGAGGGATAAGAGAAGTTCTGAGACCATTTTTTTTCTTTGCAGTGTGTTTTGTCTTTATTTTCCCCTTTACCTCTCGGTGGTTCAGGACACTGGTGTAAACATGGACATTCAAGATCTGTCCTCTTGGATGGATAATCTCACTACAAGGGTACAAAACATTCAAGATTGTGTGGTTCAGAATCTGATGTCAGAGCCTAGGATTCCAATTCCTGATTTGTTTTTTGGTGATAGATCTAAGTTCTTGAATTTCAAAAATAATTGTAAATTGTTTCTTGCCTTGAAACCTCGCTCCTCAGGTGACCCTGTTCAACAAGTAAAGATCATTATCTCTTTGTTACGTGGTGACCCTCAAGACTGGGCATTTTCCCTTGCGCCAGGAGATCCGGCATTGCGTGATGTTGATGCGTTTTTCCTGGCGCTTGGATTGCTTTATGATGAACCTAATTCAGTGGATCAGGCAGAGAAAATCTTGCTGGCTCTGTGTCAGGGTCAGGATGAAGCGGAGATATATTGTCAGAAGTTTAGAAAGTGGTCTGTGCTCACTCAGTGGAATGAATGTGCCCTGGCAGCAATCTTCAGAAAGGGTCTCTCTGAAGCCCTTAAGGATGTCATGGTGTGATTTCCCATGCCTGCTGGTCTGAATGAGTCTATGTCCTTGGCCATTCAGATCGATCGACGCTTGCGTGAGCGTAAAGCTGTGCACCATTTGGCGGTACTATCTGAGCATGGGCCTGAGCCTATGCAATGTGATAGGACTTTGACCAGAGCTGAACGGCAAGAACACAGACGTCGGAATGGGCTATGTTTTTACTGTGGTGATTCCACTCATGCTATCTCCGATTGTCCTAAGCGCACTAAGCGGTTCGCTAGGTCTGCCTCCATTGGTACGGTACAGTCTAAATTTCTATTGTCTGTTACTCTGATTTGCTCTTTGTCATCCTATTCTGTTATGGCATTTGTGGATTCAGGCGCTGCCCTGAATTTGATGGACTTGGAGTATGCTAGGCACTGTGGATTTTTCTTGGAGCCCTTGCAGTATCCTATTCCATTGAGAGGAATTGATGCTACGACTTTGGCCAAGAATAAGCCTCAGTACTGGACCCAATTGACCATGTGCATGGCTCCTGCCCATCAGGAGGATATCCGCTTTCTGGTGTTGCATAATCTGCATGATGTGGTCGTTTTGGGGTTGCCATGGCTACAGGTTCATAATCCAGTATTGGACTGGAAATCTATGTCTGTGTCCAGCTGGGGTTGCCAGGGGGTACATGGGGATGTTCCATTTTTGTCTATTTCGTCTTCCACTCCTTCTGAAGTTCCAGAGTTTTTGTCGGATTATCGGGATGTATTTGATGAGCCCAAAGCCAGTGCCCTACCTCCTCATAGGGATTGCGATTGTGCAATTAATTTGATTCCTGGTAGTAAGTTTCCTAAGGGCCGATTGTTCAATTTATCTGTGCCAGAACACCGCTATGCAGAGTTATATAAAGGAATCCTTGGAGAAAGGCCATATTCGCCCGTCGTCATCACCGTTAGGAGCAGGGTTCTTTTTTGTGGCCAAGAAGGATGGTTCTTTGAGACCTTGTATTGATTACCGCCTTCTTAATAAAATTACAGTCAAATTTCAGTATCCTTTGCCCTTGCTGTCTGATTTGTTTGCTCGTATTAAAGGGGCTAGTTGGTTCACCAAGATAGATCTTCGAGGGGCGTATAATCTTGTGCGTATTAAACAAGGCGATGAATGGAAAACAGCATTTAATACGCCCGAGGGCCATTTTGAGTACCTGGTTATGCCATTCGGGTTTTCCAATGCTCAGTATTTCAGTCCTTTATGCATGACATCTTCCGAGAGTACCTAGATAAATTCCTGATTGTGTATTTGGATGATATTTTGGTCTTTTCGGATGATTGGGAGTCTCATGTGAAGCAGGTCAGAATGGTGTTCCAGGTCCTTCGTGCGAATTCCTTGTTTGTGAAGGGGTCAAAGTGTCTCTTTGGAGTTCAGAAGGTTTCATTTTTGGGGTTCATTTTTTCCCCTTCTACTATCGAGATGGACCCTGTTAAAGTCCAGGCCATTTACGATTGGACTCAGCCGACATCTGTGAAAAGCCTGCAAAAGTTCCTGGGCTTTGCTAATTTTTATCGGCGCTTCATCGCTAATTTTTCTACTGTTGCTAAACCATTGACTGATTTGACCAAGAAGGGTGCTGATGTGGTCAATTGGTCTTCTGCAGCTGTAGAGGCTTTTCAGGAGTTGAAGCATCGTTTTTCTTCTGCCCCTGTGTTGTGCCAGCCAGATGTTTCGCTCCCGTTTCAGGTTGAGGTTGATGCTTCTGAGATTGGAGCAGGGGCTGTTTTGTCGCAAAGAAGTTCTGATGGCTCGGTGATGAAGCCATGTGCTTTCTTTTCTAGAAAGTTTTTGCCTGCTGAGCGTAATTATGATGTTGGTAATCATGAGTTGTTGGCCATGAAGTGGGCATTCGAGGAGTGGCGTCATTGGCTTGAAGGAGCCAAGCATCGCGTGTTGGTCTTGACAGATGACAAGAATTTGACTTATCTTGCGTCTGCCAAACGGTTGAATCCGAGACAGGCTCGATGGTCGTTATTTTTCTCCCGTTTTGATTTTGTGGTTTTGTACCTTCCGGGCTCTAAGAATGTGAAGGCTGATGCCCTGTCAAGGAGTTTTGTGCTTGACTTTCCGGGTGTTCCTGAGCCGGCGGGTATTCTCAAAGAGGGGGTAATTTTGTCTGCCATCTCCCCTGATTTGCGGCGGGTGCTGCAAAAATTTCAGGCTGATAGACCTGACCGTTGCCCAGCGGAGAAACTGTTTGTCCCTGATAGATGGACTAGTAGAGTTATCTCTGATATTCATTGTTCAGTGTTGACTGGGCATCCTGGAATCTTTGGTACCAGAGATTTGGTGGCTAGATCCTTTTGGTGGCCGTCTTTGTCACGGGATGTGCGTTCTTTTGTGCAGTCCTGTGGGACTTGTGCTCGGGCTAAGCCCTGCTGTTCTCGTGCCAGTGGGTTGCTTTTGCCCTTGCCGGTCCCGAAGAGGCCCTGGACGCATATTTCTATGGATTTTATTTCGGATCTCCCCGTCTCTCAAAAGATGTCGGTCATTTGGGTGGTTTGTGATCGCTTTTCTAAGATGGTCCATTTGGTACCTTTGTCTAAATTGCCTTCCTCCTCTGATTTGGTGCCATTATTTTTCCAGCATGTGGTTCGTTTACATGGTATGCCGGAGAACATCGTTTCTGACAGAGGTTCCCAGTTTGTTTCGAGGTTTTGGCGATCCTTTTGTGCTAGGATGGGCATTGATTTGTCTTTTTCCTCGGCTTTTCATCCTCAGACAAATGGCCATACCGAACGAACTAATCAAACTTTGGAAACATATCTGAGATGCTTTGTTTCTGCTGATCAGGATGATTGGGTGTCTTTTTTGCCGTTGGCTGAGTTCGCTCTTAATAATCGGGCCAGCTCGGTTACTTTGGTTTCGCCGTTTTTCTGCAATTCTGGTTTCCATCCTCGTTTCTCTTCAGGGCAGGTCGAGTCTTCGGACTGTCCTGGTGTAGATACTGTGGTGGATAGGTTGCAGCAGATTTGGACTCATGTGGTGGACAATTTGACATTGTCCCAGGAGAAGGCTCAACGTTTCGCTAACCGCCGGCACTGTGTGGGTCCCCGACTTCGTGTTGGGGATTTGGTTTGGTTGTCGTCTCGTTATGTTCCTATGAAGGTTTCCTCTCCTAAGTTTAAGCCTCGTTTCATTGGTCCGTATAAGATTTCTGAGGTTATCAATCCTGTGTCATTTCGTTTGGCCCTTCCTGCTTCTTTTGCCATCCATAATGTGTTCCATAGGTCGTTATTGCGGAGATACGTGGCGCCTGTGGTTCCATCCGTTGATCCTCCTGCCCCAGTGTTGGTTGAGGGGGAGTTGGAGTATGTGGTGGAGAAGATTTTGGATTCTCGTGTTTCGAGACGGAAACTCCAGTACCTGGTCAAGTGGAAGGGTTATGGTCAGGAAGATAATTCCTGGGTTTTTGCCTCTGATGTTCATGCTGCCGATCTGGTTCGTGCCTTTCATTTGGCTCATCGTGGTCGGCCTGGGGGCTCTGGTGAGGTTCGGTGACCCCTCCTCAAGGGGGGGTACTGTTGTGAATTCTGTTGTCGGACTCCCTCCTGTGGTCATGAATGGTACTTTGGCTGGTTCTGTCCATGGACTTCCTCTGGTGGGTGTTTCTGAGTTTCCTTCCACAGGTGACGAGGTTTATTCGTTAGCTGGCTGATCTATTTAACTCCACTTAGATCTTTGCTCCATGCTACCTGTCAATGTTCCAGTATTGGTCTTGTTCACTCCTGGATCGTTCTTGTGACCTGTCTTCCCAGAAGAAGCTAAGTTCCAGCTTGTATTTCTTTTGTTTGCTATTTTTCTGTCCAGCTTGCTATTTTTATTGTTCTCTTGCTTGCTGGAAGCTCTGGGACGCAGAGGGAGCGCCTCTGCACCGTGAGTCGGTGCGGAGGGTCTTTTTGCGCCCTCTGCGTGGTCTTTTTGTAGATTTTTGTGCTGACCACAAAGTAACATTTCCTATCCTCGGTCTGTTCAGTAAGTCGGGCCTCACTTTGCTAAATCTATTTCATCTCTGTGTTTGTATTTTCATCTTTACTCACAGTCATTATATGTGGGGGGCTGCCTTTTCATTTGGGGAATTTCTCTGAGGCAAGGTAGGCTTTATTTTTCTATCTTCAGGGCTAGCTAGTTCCTTAGGCTGTGCCGAGTTGAATAGGGAGCGTTAGGCGCAATCCATGGCTATTTCTAGTGTGTTTGATAGGATTAGGGATTGCGGTCAGCAGAGTTCCCACGTCCCAGAGCTCGTCCTTATTATCAGTAACTATCAGGTCATTCCGTGTGCTCTTAACCACCAGGTCGATTATTGTCCTGACCACCAGGTCATAACACCTGCCATACTTTGCTTAGATTACTGCAGGGAGATAGTAACATAGTAACATAGTAACATAGTAACATAGTTAGTAAGGCCGAAAAAAGACATTTGTCCATCCAGTTCAGCCTATATTCCATCATAATAAATCCCCAGATCTACGTCCTTCTACAGAACCTAATTGTATGATACAATATTGTTCTGCTCCAGGAAGACATCCAGGCCTCTCTTGAACCCCTCGACTGAGTTCGCCATCACCACCTCCTCAGGCAAGCAATTCCAGATTCTCACTGCCCTAACAGTAAAGAATCCTCTTCTATGTTGGTGGAAAAACCTTCTCTCCTCCAGACGCAAAGAATGCCCCCTTGTGCCCGTCACCTTCCTTGGTATGAACAGATCCTCAGCGAGATATTTGTATTGTCCCCTTATATACTTATACATGGTTATTAGATCGCCCCTCAGTCGTCTTTTTTCTAGACTAAATAATCCTAATTTCGCTAATCTATCTGGGTATTGTAGTTCTCCCATCCCCTTTATTAATTTTGTTGCCCTCCTTTGTACTCTCTCTAGTTCCATTATATCCTTCCTGAGCACTGGTGCCCAAAACTGGACACAGTACTCCATGTGCGGTCTAACTAGGGATTTGTACAGAGGCAGTATAATGCTCTCATCATGTGTATCCAGACCTCTTTTAATGCACCCCATGATCCTGTTTGCCTTGGCAGCTGCTGCCTGCCACTGGCTGCTCCAGGTTAGTTTATCATTAACTAGGATCCCCAAGTCCTTCTCCCTGTCAGATTTACCCAGTGGTTTCCCATTCAGTGTGTAATGGTGACATTGATTCCTTCTTCCCATGTGTATAACCTTACATTTATCATTGTTAAACCTCATCTGCCACCTTTCAGCCCAAGTTTCCAACTTATCCAGATCCATCTGTAGCAGAATACTATCTTCACTTGTATTAACTGCTTTACATAGTTTTGTATCATCTGCAAATATCGATATTTTACTGTGTAAACCTTCTACCAGATCATTAATGAATATGTTGAAGAGAACAGGTCCCAATACTGACCCCTGCGGTACCCCACTGGTCACAGCGACCCAGTTAGAGACTATACCATTTATAACCACCCTCTGCTTTCTATCACTAAGCCAGTTACTAACCCATTTACACACAATTTCCCCCAGACCAAGCATTCTCATTTTGTGTACCAACCTCTTGTGCGGCACGGTATCAAACGCTTTGGAAAAATCGAGATATACCACGTCCAATGACTCACCGTGGTCCAGCCTATAGCTTACCTCTTCATAAAAACTGATTAGATTGGTTTGACAGGAGCGATTTCTCATAAACCCATGCTGATATGGAGTTAAACAGTTATTCTCATTGAGATAATCCAGAATAACATCCCTCAGAAACCCTTCAAATATTTTACCAACAATAGAGGTTAGACTTACTGGCCTATAATTTCCAGGTTCACTTTTAGAGCCCTTTTTGAATATTGGCACCACATTTGCTATGCGCCAATCCTGCGGAACAGACCCTGTCGCTATAGAGTCCCTAAAAATAAGAAATAATGGTTTATCTATTACATTACTTAGTTCTCTTAGTACTCGTGGGTGTATGCCATCCGGACCCGGAGATTTATCTATTTTAATCTTATTTAGCCGGTTTCGCACCTCTTCTTGGGTTAGATTGGTGACCCTTAATATAGGGTTTTCATTGTTTCTTGGGATTTCACCTAGCATTTCATTTTCCACTGTGAATACCGTGGAGAAGAAGGTGTTTAATATGTTAGCTTTTTCCTCGTCATCTACAACCATTCTTTCCTCACTATTTTTTAAGGGGCCTACATTTTCAGTTTTTATTCTTTTACTATTGATATAGTTGAAGAACAGTTTGGGATTAGTTTTACTCTCCTTAGCAATGTGCTTCTCTGTTTCCTTTTTGGCAGCTTTAATTAGTTTTTTAGATAAAGTATTTTTCTCCCTATAGTTTTTTAGAGCTTCAATGGTGCCATCCTGCTTTAGTAGTGCAAATGCTTTCTTTTTACTGTTAATTGCCTGTCTTACTTCTTTGTTTAGCCACATTGGGTTTTTCCTATTTCTAGTCCTTTTATTCCCACAAGGTATAAACCGCTTACACTGCCTATTTAGGATGTTCTTAAACATTTCCCATTTATTATCTGTATTCTTATTTCTGAGGATATTGTCCCAGTCTACCAGATTAAGGGCATCTTAATAGTAATAGTAATCGTAGTACAGTCCCTTTTTTTTTCGTTATATCTCTTCAAGCCACTTTCTGCCACAGAATATATACTCTAATACAGTGGCCCAGATTTATTCACTAGTCTCCCTGAAGAAAAAAAAAAAGGGTGCAGATTAAAATTGGCAAATCTGCATCAGTGGCAGTCCTGTGTGTGGCATCTGTGTCTCATTTTCTGGCACAGAAAACAAACAGTCTAACAGTGGGCCTGATTTCTTGCCAATTCTCCCATAAATAAAAAAATAGTGGGAGATTAAGATTGGCAATTCTGCCTCAGTGCCAGTGCTGTGTGAGGCATCTGTCTCTCATTTTGTGCCACAGAAAACCTAGTGTGTAATACTGGGCCAGATTTTTTGACAATTCTCCCAGGAAAAAAAAAGTGGTAGATTAAGATTGGCATTTCTGCCTCAGTACCAGTCCTGTGTGTGACATCTGTCTCTCATTTTGTGCCACAGAAAACCTAGTGTGTAACACTTGGCCTGATTTCTTGACAATTCTCCCACAATAAAGTAAAACAAGTGGGGGATTAAGATTGGCATTTCTGCCTCAGTGCCAGTCCTGTGTGTGGCATCTGTCTCTCATTTTGTGCCACAGAAAACCTTGTGTGTAACACTGGGCCAGATTTTTTGACAATTCTCCCAGGAAAAAAATAAAATAGTGGGAGATTAAGATTGGCCATTCTGCCTCTGTGCCAGTCCTGTGTGTGGCATCTGTCTCTCATTTTGTGAAACAGAAAACCTAGTGTGTAACACTGGGCCAGATTTTTTGACAATTCTCCCAGGAAAAAAAAATGTGGGAGATTAAGATTGGCATTTCTGCCTCAGTGCCAGTCCTGTGTGTGCCATCTGTCTCTCATTGTGTGCCACATAAAACCTAGAAAATAGTGGGAAATTAAGATTGGCATTTCTGCCTCAGTGCCAGTCCTGTGAGTGACATCTGTGTGTGAGTGACATCTGTCTCTCATTTTGTGCCACAGAAAACCTAGTGTGTAACACTGGGCCTGATTTCTTGACAATTCTTTCACAATAAAGTAAGATTGGCATTTCTGCCTCTATGCCAGTCCTGTGTGTGGCATCTGTCTCTCATTTCGTGCCACAGAAAACCTACCGTGTAACACTGGGCCTGATTTCTTGACAATTCTCCCAGGAAAAAAAAAACTAGTGGGAGATTAAGATTGGCAATTCTGCCTCAGTGCCAGTCCTGTGTGTGGCATCTGTCTCTCATTTTGTGCCACAGAAAAACTAGTGTGTAACACTGGGCCAGATTTTTTGACAATTCTCCCAGGAAAAAAAAATAGTGGGAGATTAAGATTGGAATTTCTGCCTCAGTGCCTGACCTGTCTGTGGCATCTGTCTTTCATTTTATGCCACAGAACATATACTGTATAAGAGTGGGCCATATTTCTTCAATATTCTCCCTGAAAAAATAAAAAGGGGGAGATTTTTATTGGTAGTCTGTGCATCTGCGTCAGTCCTGTTAGTGTCATATCTGTCTGCCACTGAAGCTGTGTACTGTTATACATTGCGCCTGATTTTCCCTGCAGTCTCACCCACCTACAAAGGGATATATAAATCCAACAGAAGTTTGAGTTCACCTTGTAACTGGTTTTACAGTAACAAATACCGTTAGTTTGGTTATGTTTTTCAAACAATGAGGAAGTCTGGTGGAAGAAGTCGTGGCCGTGGGCGATCATTGCCAGCTGGTAATGATGGTAGTGGTGGTGGAGCATCAGGTGGTCGTGGGAAAAGCAATATAGCAATATAGTCTCGAGTTGTTGAGCCAGCGTCATCGTCTGACTACACAAGGCCTCAAATGCTCCCTTTTCTGGGAGTAGGAAAACCGCTTTTAAAGCCAGGGCAGCAGGAACAAGTTTTGGCTTTCCTTGCTGACTCTGCCTCTAGCTCTTTCGCCTCCTCTTCTGAAACTGCTAAATGTTAAAGCAGTGAGTCGTTAGTCGTGAGGATGTTCACGGTCAGGGACAAGTCGCTTCCTTGTCTTCTTCACCAAGAACAACAGAGAAGGATGCGTCAGGCGACACAATGGGTTACTCCATGGAGCTCATTACACATACTGTTCCTAGGTTAGAAAGTGAAATAGTTAACAGGCCATGCCCATTACAAGTTGAATCGGACATGGAGTGCACAGATGCACAAACACAGCCATATTACTATGCTGTTCCTTTGACTCAGACCAGAACATTGCCCTCGCAGTGTACTGATCCAGAATCTGACCCTGATGAGACTATGGTGCCCCGTCATGAACGCTAAACCACCGGCTTACATGGTGACACAGACGAATTTGCACACGAGATAGAAGAGGAGGTCATAGATGACCCAGTTGTTGACCCCGATTGGCAGCCATTGGGGGAACAGGGTGCAGGCGGCAGTAGCCCTGAAGCGGAGGAGGAGGAGCCGCAGCAGGCATCAACATCCCAACAGATTCCATCTGCCAGGCCCATATCTGGCCAAAAACGTGTGGCAAAACCAAAACCAGTTGTAGGACAGCGTGGCCATCCGGTTAAAGAAGCTCAGTCTGCAATGCCTGAAAAGGTATCCGATAGTAGAAAGAGTGCAATCTGGCATTTTTTTAAACAACATCCAAATGATCAGCGCAAAGTCATCTGTCAAAAATGTTCAACTACCTTAAGCAGAGGTCAGAATCTTAAAAGTCTAAATACAAGTTGCATGCGTAGACATTTAACCACCATGCATTTGCAAGCCTGGACTAACTACCAAACGTCCCTTAAGGTTGTAGCACCCTCAGCCAATGAAGCTAGTCAGCAACACTACATGTTAGGAGTCGAGTTTCCTCTGCTGCACAGGGGGAATCTCGATCCGTCTCCGCTGCGGTCTCCCATTCTTCTCCAGCCGCAGTGGAGTCTGCTCAGCAGGGACGTCGATCCCAGCGTCTCACTCAGTCTGACTCTGTGCGAAGAGTTACTGTTGCTTTTCCTGCTTCTGCCATTGAAGCCAGTGCTGGGCAGCGGCGAGTGGACGTTTCTGGATCTAAGTCCTGTTTTTCTCTGTCTGAGCATGCCCAGGGCAGGATCTCCCGTTGGAGATCGAGGGTCACATGCTCAGGTACTGCAGCACATCCCATTGGTCCTTTTGGCAGGTCCTGAAAGGGCAAAACTTCTGTAGCTGTTTCCTGTGCTGCAGCTATATAAACTGCGCATGACCGCACGGCCATGCGCTAGTATTGTCTTGTAAATATGTGTGTGTGTTGTGAGTGAAAGTCGCTCTTTAAGTAACCCTCCCTATTGGATGACTGTTCGTGGAAGGTGTATGTTTTCTATCTAGCACCCGACTTATCCAACAGCACGTAACACACATTACAGCTACCAGTTGCTGTGTCCGCCAGTACGGCGCCGGGCGCTTGCTCTGCGCTTTCCTGACCCAAGCCTGGGTGGTTAGTGGCGTCCGTCAGTGCGGCACCGCACGCACTCTTGTGCCTTTATATTATTATTATAGTTACCTAACACACCCAGTTGCGGTGTAGTGTCAGCAAGTGGTCTAATCGGACTTCAATCCTGAGTCTTGGGGTTGTGTTCTCTGACTGCTTGCTTGCGCTCTTTGTGCAATACTGCGGTCCTGTGATGCAACAGGGTCACTTCCTTCACGCTGGGTGAAGTTAACCCATGTGTGTATTCTTATAGTACCGCCATATAGTCCGTTCTTACTAGCAGCAGGGTTTTCACCTGCACGGTGGACCTCGGACTGCGAACGCACCTAGTTTCATATCTCCTTTTACTTGGTGCGTTCCGCCAGTCCCTAACACTACATCCCTTCATTCACTGTAAGTTCACCGTTTACCGCACCACCTGCAGTAAATGTGCAGGTTTCATCGCCAGGCCAAAGCAGTCAGGGAATCACCAGGTTCGTGATAGGAAACACTGCATGTAGGGCACCAGCAAGAATACCATCTCCAAGCCTCTCTCAGTCTGCCATGTCCACCGGCACCCCCTCTAGTTCCACGATCTGCAGCTCTCCAGTCCAGCTCACCCTACATGAGACTCTCGTTAGGAAAAGGAAGTACTCATCCTCACATCCGCGTACACAGGGTTTGAATGCCCACATTGCTAGACTAATCTTGTTAGAGATGATGCCCTACCGGTTAGTTGAAAGTGAAGCTTTCAAAGCCCTGATGGACTACGCTGTACCACGTTACGAGCTACCCAGTCAACACTTCTTTTCGAGAAAAGCCATCCCAGCCCTCCACCAGCATGTAAAACACCGCATCGTCCATGCACTCAGGCAATCTGTGAGTACAAAGGTGCACCTGACAACAGATGCATGGACCAGTAGGCATGGCCAGGGACGTTACGTGTCCATCACAGCACACTGGGTTAATGTGGTGGATGCAGGGTCCACAGGGGACAGCAATATTGGGACAGTTCTGCCTAGCCCACGGCCTAGGAAACAGTTGGCTGTAGGCGTTCGCCCCCCTCCTTCTCCTCCTCATCCTCCTGCAAAAGCGAGAACTCATCCACAGACCGCAGTTGCACGAGCACTCCATCCGCAGCTGCCACTGTTGCACACAAGGTGTCCCATTATGGGACAGCTAGTGGCAAACGTCAGCAGGCTGTTTTGGCAATGAAGTGTTCGGGCGATAACAGACACACCACGGAAGTTCTGTCCGAGTTCTTGCAGCAAGAAACTCAGTCATGGCTGGGCACTGTACATCTTGAGGCAGGCAAGATAGTGAGTGATAATGGAAGGAATTTTATGGCTGCCATAGCCCTTTCACAACTGAAACACATTCCTTGCCTGGCTCACACCTTAAACCTGGTGGTGCAGTGTTTCCTGAAAAGTTATCCGGGGTTACCCGACCTGCTCCTCAAAGTGCGCAGGCTTTGCTCGCATATCCGCCATTCACCCGTGCTCTCCAGCCGTATGCAGAACCATCAGCGGACTTTGAACCTTCCACAGCATCGCCTAATCATCGACGTTGCAACAAGGTGGAACTCAACACTGCACATGCTTCAGAGACTGTGCAAACAGAGGCGTGCTGTTATGTATTTGTGGGAGGGTACACATACACGGGCAGGCAGTTGGATGGCAGACATGGAGTTGTCAGGTGTGCAGTGGTCGAAGGTACAAGACCTGTGTCAAGTCCTTCAGTGTTTTGAGGAATGCACACGGCTGGTTAGTGCAGACAATGCCATAATAAGCATGAGCATCCCCCTAATGCGTCTGCTGATGCAAAGTTTGACGCATATAAAGGAGCAGGCGTCTGCAGCAGAGGAAGAGGAAAGCCTTGATGACAGTCAGCCATTGTCTGGTCAGGGCAGTCTACAGGACGAGGTAGCGGGCGAAGAGGAGGATGACGAGGAGGATGATGGGGATGAGTATTTTTTGAATGAGGAAGCTTCTCCGGGGCCAATAGAAACTGGTGGTGTTGCAAGGCCGGGTTCAGGCTTTTTGAGGGAGACAAGTGATGTAGATTTGCCAGAAACTGCCCCTCAACCCAGCAAAAGCGCAGATTTGACAACTGGAACTTTGGCCCACATGGCGGATTAGGCCTTACGTATCCTCAAAATGGACCCACGCATTATTAAAATGATGACCAATGATGATTACTGGTTGGCCTGCCTCCTTGATCCTCGCTATAAAGGAAAATTGCAAAATATCATGCCACATGAGAACCTCGAACAAATATTAGCAACCAAACAAGCAACTCTTGTAGACCGTTTGATTCAGGCATTCCCAGCACACAGCGCCGGTGATGGCTCTCACACGAGCTGCAGGGGGCAACAGGGCAGAGGTGTTAGAGGTGCACAAATCAGAAGTGGCATTGGACAGAGGGGTTTTCTGACCAGGTTGTGGAGTGATTTCGCAATGACTGCAGACAGGACAGGTACTGCAGCATCAATTCAAAGTGACAGGAGACAACATTTGTCCAGTATGGTTACTAACTATTTTTCATCCCTTATCGATGTTCTCCCTCAACCGTCATTCCCATTTGCTTACTGGGTATCCAAAATAGACACCTGGCCTGAATTGGCAAAATATGCATTGCAGGAGCTTGCTTGCCCAGCAGCTAGTGTGCTATCAGAAAGAGTATTCAGTGCTGCTGGTTCAATATTGACCGAAAAAAGGACTCGTCTGGCTACCCAAAATGTTGATGATCTAACCTTCATTAAAATGAACCACTCATGGATTTCGAATTATTTTGCCCCACCTTTCCCGGCTGACAGCTAGCTTTCCTATAAAAAGGTCTTGCTTGTGGACTGGTCTTACTGACTGTTCCAATCTCTTAATTTGCAGCAGCTGTGTGTCCAGCATACGACATGTTTACACCTCCCTAAATGAACAGACAGCTGCAGCTTAGATATACCAAGCTGTTGCACAACTCTTGGGGTAAATAGTGGATAGCAGCTAAAAGAGTATAGCCCAATAGAGTTAAAACATAACCTTTACTAATAATATTAAAAAATGGACAAACAATACACAACACATATCAAAATAAAGTGCTCACACCGAAAACTGTGCTCTAATAAAAAACTGGTTTGATCTCACCAATTATGGACGAAGGGTACCCATGCCGGTAATAGGGGGTCCCAGGGAGGGTCCAATAAAAATATTAGTAAAGGTTATGTTTTAACTCTTTTGGGCTATACTCTTCTAGCTGCTATCCACCTTCCTAAATGGGCTAACTCCACCCACGGGGCCGTGGTCTCACCACTTGGCGCAAGCACCCTTGAGAGTGCCGTTTGTCTGAAGAGGTGGGTGTGCCCGATTTTGGTCGATGGCACTGCCACTGGGTCCCTCATAGTACAATAAAGTGTCTCTGGCGGTGGTGTCGCGCACCCAACGTCAGACACACCATTGTAACATGAGGGGCCCTGGGCCTGTACCGCCGGTCACAAGAGAGTTTCCCCCCCAGCTCAAACAGTGCTCTACCACTTGCAAAATTATCTCTCACAGCTCCACCAATGTTTAGTCTATGCACTGACATCCTTCAAAGCCTGGTACTGACAATACCAATTTGTTGACATGTATGATGCTAGTTCAAATAGTCAGGGTCAGTGTCCTATATTGACACCAGTAAATACTTAGCCCCAAATTACTATGTCTGAAACTCAGCAGAGGAGCCAACCCTTTTTTTTGTTTTGTTGTTTTGCGAGACATTAACATCTATTTCTTTTTTGGGAGTATTAACTGTGTCAGACACTCCTTCCAATCGTACTCCGCTGACCACACCAATGCTGCCTGTGTACCCCTGCCACATAATCGAAGCTGCTTTGAGCCTATTACTATTATCGAAAATCCATTGGAATCTTTACATTGAATATGGAATAAAATCATGTTTTATTATTTTACATTAAAAAATATAACTATATATATATATTTATATATATATAAAGATTAATCTTTATATACCGTATATACTCGAGTATAAGCCGACCCGAGTATAAGCCGACCCCCCTAATTTTGCCACAAAAAACTGGGAAAACTTATTGACTCGAGTATAAGCCTAGGGTGGAAATGCAGCATTTACCGGTGAATTTCAAAAATAAAAATAGATCATTATTTCCCCATAGCTGTGCCATATAGTGCTCTACACCATTCATATTTCCCCATAGCTGTGCCCCATATAGTGCTCTGCACCGTTCACTGTGCCCCCTAGCTGTGCCATATACAGTGCTCTGCACCGTTCACTGTGCCCCATAGCTGTGCCATATACGGTGCTCTGCACCGTTCATTGTGCCCCCTAGCTGTGCCATATACGTTGCTCTGCACCGTTCATTGTGCCCCCTAGCTGTGCCTTACACGGTGCTCTGCACCGTTCATTGTGCCCCCTAGCTGTGCCTTATACGGTGCTCTGCACCGTTCATTGTGCCCCCTAGCTGTGCCTTATACGGTGCTCTGCACCGTTCATTGTGCCCCCTAGCTGTGCCTTATACGGTGCTCTGCACCGTTCACTGTGCCCCATAGATGCTCCACATTAATCTGTGCTGCCGCTGCTGCAATAAAAAAAAAAAACCACATACTCACCTCCCTTGATTGCAGCTCCCAGCGTCTCGTTCCGGCGCCTCCATCTTCCCGGCGTCTCTGCTCTGACTGATCAGGCAGAGGGCGCCGCGCACACTATATGCGTCATCGCGCCCTCTGCCTGATCAGTCAGAGAGCGCAGACGCCGGGAACATGGAGGCGCCGGCCGGGAAGATAGATCGGCGCCCGGCGGCTGGAACGAGGACAGGTGAATGTAACATACTCACCTAGTCTTGGCGATCCTCGCGCTGTCCCCTCCTGTCTTCGGCGCTGCAGCTTCTTTCTCTATCAGCGGTCACCGGCACCGCTGATTAGAGAAATGAATAAGCGGCTCCGCCCCTATGGGAGGTGGAGCCGCTTATTCATTTCTGTAATGAGCGGTCCCACGTGACCGCTGAAGAGAGGAAGAAGCTGCAGCGCCGAAGCCCGTGGGACGGCAGGGACAGCGCGAGGATCGCTGGGACTAGGTAAGTATGCCTCAGCGCCCTCACCCCCTCACCCGCCGACCCCACCGCTACCGTGACTCGAGTATAAGCCGAGGGGGGCACTTTCAGCCCTAAAATTTGGGCTGAAAATCTCGGCTTATACTCGAGTATATACGGTATATATAGTTATATTTTTTAATGTAAAATAATAAAACATGATTTTATTCCATATTCAATGTAAAGATTCCAATGGATTTTCGATAAGAATAAGCAGCTTGTTGATTCCACACGGTAGTTCATCTGTAAGGCATTTGTTTCGGAACTAGAGTAATTCCTTTTCTTACAGGTTCTTGTCCATTTAAGTAGAGATCGCTTTTTTTTTTTTTTTTTGCTTAAATGCTTCAAATTTGGAAATATTGTCTAGAAATATAAAAGAAAGAAGTCATTGCATTATTTTGTTCATTGTATATACCTCCCTAATCGTTTGAATTGTTAATTGTGTGTCATCATTGAACTTTGACACTGAGTCATCTGACCTGTTGGTGCCCTTTTTTTTGTAACCTAGCAAAACTATTTATACCTGTGATGCCTGTATGTTTTGTGTGGTATTTCCTGATGAAGGGGGCATGAGACCCCTGAAACGCGTTGAATAAAACCACTGTGAATCAACTTTACTCTCCTGAAATTTATTTTAGCGCAGAATTTTAACTACAAATCTCCTTTTGAAGACATTATTTTCTCTGGTCGGTGAAGACCTGTGGATCTGCAGCAGCCGCTATCTATATGCTCTAATCTCATCCTAACCAGGTGAGCATATTTTGGTATATATTCTCCTCTGTGTAACGTGGATAAGACCCTATTGCGCTCTTTGTCTCCCCATTCTTTTACAATACCTAACTCTGCCTAGGCATCTTGTCACAGCCTAAGAGCTAACTACCCCTAAAGATAGAAGCAGGAAAACTATCTTGCCTCAGAAAAAATCCCCAAAGGATAGATTAGCCCCCCACAAATAATGACTGTGAGAGGAGAAGGAAATGACATGTGTAGTATGAAACAAGATTTAGCACAGGAGGCCACTTCTAGCTAGATAGAAATAGTACAGAACAGAACGCTGTGCGGTCAGTAATAAAAACTAGAAAAAGTCCACCGCAGAGAAATGCAAAAATCTCCACACCTGACTAAAGGTGTGGAGGGCAAACTCTGATGCCCAGAGCTTCCAGCTTAACTGAATAGATCCATACTGAAAAGCTGGACAAAAGAACAAAAACAGAGAAAGTGCTGAACAACAAAGTCCACAACAAGAGAACCGCAAAACGACAAGCAAGGACTTAGCTTTGATGAACTGGTCAGAGTGTCAGGAAAGTCCTAAGAGCAATGACTCCAGGCAGGAACAATTGACAACTGGCATTGAATGAGGGATAAGGCCAGACTAATATAGCCGAGCCAGAAAGACGATCAGTTAAAACAGCTGCTGAAGCTAAATCCAAGAAGCAGCCATACCACTCAAAACCAAAGAGCAGAACTCACAAAAATGCTACTTACAACCACCGGAGGGAGCCCAAGAGCGGAATTCCCAACAGTACCCCCCCCATAAGGAGGGGTCACCGAACCCTCACCAGAGCCTTCAGGCCAATCAGGATGAGCCAAATGAAAAGCACAAACCAAATCGGCGGCATGAACATCGGAGGCAACAACCCAAGAATTATCCTCCTGGCCATAACCCTATCACTTGACAAGATACTGAAGCTTCCGCCTCAAAAAACGAGAATCCAAAATTTTCTCAACCACATATTCCAACTCCCCCTCAACCAACACCAGGGCAGGAGGATCAACAGATGGAACAATGGGCACCACATATCTCCGCAACAAAGATCTATGGAAAACATTGTGGATGGCAAAAGAGGTTGGAAGGGCCAAACGAAAAGACACAGGATTGATAATCTCAGAAATCTTATAAGGACCAATAAACCGAGGCTTGAACTTAGGGGAAGAAACCTTCATAGGAACATGACGAGAGGACAACCAAACCAAATCTCCCACACGAAGCCGAGGACCAACACACCGACGGCGGTTAGCAAAACGCTGAGCCTTTTCCTGGGACAACGTCAAATTGTCTACCACATGAGTCCAAATCTGCTGTAACCTGTCCATCACAGAATCAACACCAGGACTATCAGAAGGCTCAACCTGCCCTGAAGAAAAACGAGGATGGAAACCAAAATTACAAAAGAAAGGTGAAACCAAAGTAGCCGAACTGGCCCGATTATTAAGGGCAAACTCGGCCAACGGCAAGAAAGTCACCCAATCATCCTGATCAGCAGACACAAAGCTTCTCAAATAGGTTTCCAAGGTCTGATTAGTTCGCTCAGTTTGGCCATTGTTTTGAGGATGGAACGCCGAAGAAAAAGACAAATCAATACCCATCCTAGCACAAAAGGCCCGCCAAAACCTGGAAACAAACTGAGAACCTCTGTCAGACACAATATTCTCCGGAATGCCATGCAAACGAACCACATGCTGAAAAAACAATGGAACCAAATCAGAGGAGGAAGGCAATTTAGGCAAAGGTACCAAATGGACCATTTTAGAGAACCGGTCACAAACCACCCAGATAACAGACATCCTCTGGGACACAGGAAGATCCGAAATAAAATCCATGGAAATATGCGTCCAAGGCCTCTCCGGGACGGGCAAAGGCAAAAGCAACCCACTAGCGCGAGAACAACAAGGCTTGGCTCGGGCGCAAGTCCCACAGGACTGCACAAAAGCACGGACATCGCGCGACAAGGAAGACCACCAAAAGGACCTAGCAACCAAATCTCTGGTACCAAAAATCCCAGGATGACCAGCCAACACTGAACAATGGACTTCAGAAATCACCTTACTCGTCCATCTATCAGGAACAAACAGCTTCCCCACAGGACAGTGGTCAGGCCTATCAGCCTGAAATTCCTGAAGCACCCGCCGCAAATCAGGGGAGATGGCAGAAAGAATCACCCCTTCCTTAAGAATGCTAACCGGCTCAAGGACTGCAGGAGAATCCGGCAAAAAACTCCTAGAGAGGGCATCCGCCTTAACATTCTTAGATCCTGGAAGATATGAGACCACAAAATCAAAACGGGAAAAAAACAGGGACCATCGAGCCTGTCTAGGGTTCAGCCGCTTGGCCGACTCAAGGTAAATCAAATTGTTATGATCGGTCAAGACCACAATGCGGTGCTTGGCTCCCTCAAGCCAATGTCGCCACTCCTCAAATGCCCACTTCATAGCCAACAACTCCCGATTGCCGACATCATAATTGTGTTCCGCAGGCGAAAACTTTCGGGAAAAGAAGGCACATGGCTTCATCAAAGAACCATCAGAATTCCTCTGTGATAAAACGGCCCCTGCCCCAATCTCAGAAGCGTCAACCTCAACCTGAAAAGGAAGAGAAACATCCGGTTGACGCAACACAGGGGCAGAAGTAAATCGGCGTTTAAGCTCCTGAAAGGCCTCAACAGCCTCAGAGGACCAATTAGTCACATCAGCGCCTTTCTTCGTCAAATCGGTCAGGGGTTTAACCACACTAGAGAAGTTGTCAATGAAACGGTGATAAAAATTAGCAAAGCCCAAAAATTTCTGAAGGCTCTTCACAGATGTGGGTTGAATCCAGTCATGAATGGCTTGTACCTTAACAGGATCCATTTCTATAGACGAAGGAGAAAAAATAAACCCCCAAAAAGAGACTTTCTGAACTCCAAATAGGCACTTAGACCCCTTCACAAATAGAGCATTATCACGAAGGATCTGGAATACCATCCTGACCTGCTTCACATGAGACTCCCAATCATCGGAAAAAAATCAAAATATCATCCAAATACACAATCAAGAATTTGTCAAGATAATTGCGGAAAATATCATGCATGAAAGACTGGAACACAGATGGAGCATTAGAGAGCCCAAATGGCATCACAAGGTATTCAAAATGGCCTTCGGGCGTATTAAATGCAGTCTTCCATTCGTCACCCTGTTTAATACGAACAAGATTATATGCCCCTCGAAGGTCAATCTTGGTAAACCAACTAGCCTCCTTAATCCTAGCAAACAAATCAGAGAGCAAAGGTAAAGGGTATTGGAATTTGACCGTGATCTTATTAAGAAGGCGATAATCAATACAGGGTCTTAAGGAGCCATCCTTCTTGGCAACAAAAAAAATCCCGCTCCCAATGGTGACGAACACGGACGAATATGCCCCTTCTCTAAAGACTCCTTAACATAGCTCCGCATGGCGGCATGCTCTGGCACAGACAGGTTGAAAAGTCGGCCCTTAGGGAACTTACAGCCAGGAATCAAGTCAATAGCACAATCACAGTCCCTATGTGGAGGAAGGGAACTGGACATGGGCTCATCGAATACATCCTGGAAATCTAACAAAAATTCAGGAACATCAGAAGAGGGGGAAGAGGAAATTGACATCAAAGGAACGTCACTATGTACCCCTTGACAACCCCAACTAGTCACAGACATTGATTTCCAATCCAGCACTGGATTGTGTACTTGTAACCATGGAAAACCCAGTACAACAACATCATGTAAATTATGCAACACCAGAAAACAGCAATCTTCCTGATGTGCAGGAGCCGTGTACATAGTCATCTGCGTCCAGTACTGAGGTCTATTCTTGGCCAATGGTGTAGCATCAATACCCCTCAAGGGCATGGGACTCTGCAAAGGCTGCAAAGAAAAACCACAGCGCCTAGCGAATTCTAAGTCCATTAAGTTCAGAGCAGCGCCTGATTCCACAAATGCCATGACAGAAAAAGATGACAATGAGCAAATCAGGGTCACAGACAGGAGAAACTTAGGCTGCACAATACTAATGGTAACAGATCTAGCGACCCTCTTAATACGCTTAAGGCAATCAGAAATAGTATGAGCAGAATCACCACAGTAAAAACACAGCCCATTCTTTTTTTTTAACCATAAAATTTTTATTTTATTAAACATTTTAGAACAAAACAGTGTCTTACAAGCATTTAGTTTCTGTATAGAATGCATGAACAGTAAACGATATAAACAATATAGACGATATAAGGCCATCAATGACCTTAATTCTACAAAGACGTAAATGACAAAGACAAGACAATAAGGGGTAGAGGGAAGAGAGGAAAGAGAGAGGGGGGAAAAAAAAAAAAAGGGAAAAACCTCAGTTAAATCGATTAATCAAATCCGAACTCAGTCGCACTACAGGTCGGATCCCGCTGCATAATAATCCCACGGGGACCATATAGCCTGGAAGCGCACCACCGAGTCATTTAGTAAGGCTGTAAGGTGTTCCATCCTTCTGACATCCATGATCCGTCCAAGGAGGATCTGAAGCGAAGGGGGACTCGGCTGTCTCCAAAGACGCGCAATCAGGCATCTGGCCGCTGTAAGGATATGTTGCAATAATCTATTGGAAAGTTTGCCCATACCCGGCGCCCCGTGACCCAGGAGAAGCACTAGCGGGTTTAGTTCTATGTCTGCATGCAATACCTTATCTATGAGGGACTTAACCTGACCCCAAAAGGGCACAATTTTTGGGCATGACCAAAATATGTGGACAAGAGACCCAGTGCTTCCCCCACATCTCCAACAGGAGGGAGGGATAGAGGGATTCAGTCCATGCAGAAACTCTGGAGTGTGATACCAGTGCATTAGTATCTTATAGATATTTTCTCTATAGAGAGTACACACTGATGATTTTGCGGCATTCCTCCAAATGACAGACCACTCTCGGGGAGAAATACGCCGCTCCAAGGCGGCCTCCCACTTGCACATATATAGAAAAGATTCACCAGACCCATCCTGTGGATCCGATAAAATGTTGTAAATTTCTGAAATCAGACCCCTGGTGTTCACACCTCTCCTGCAAATTTTCTCGAAATCCGTGGGGATAGAAGCTCCCGCTTTACCATATAGGGAGTTAGCAAAATCTCTAATTTGTAGGTATTGAAAGAATTCCCTGTTGGAAATCGAGAAATGTTGCTTAAGATAATCAAAGGAGTGAATCTCCATGGTCTCCCCGTCTATAATGTCCGCAAATCTAAATAGGCCTGCTTTAAGCCAAGGGTGAACCATAGGAGATTCTAAACTGCCTGGGAGCTGTGGATGATAGATGAAGGACACCAGGGGGGAGCAAGGTGACATGAGGGCGAATCTCCGTGTGCAGGTGTTCCAAATGTCACGAGTGGACTGCATGGGGCCTAGAAGGGGTGGAAAGGACTTACATTGTGCTGGCGACCATAAAAGAGAGTTAGGGTGTATTGGGGCAAGCCATAATTTCTCTATTTCATTCCACCTGCTGTAGGCCCATAGGGACGTCCAGCAGGGGATTCTCCTCAGGTGTGTAGCCCAGTAGTATTTAAGAATATTTGGCACAGAAAGCCCTCCCCTGGTCTTATGAGCTGTGAGAACCTCCTTAGCCACTCTATGGCGCTTTTGTTGCCATATGAACCTAATAATAGCCGCCTGAAGGAACTTCAGTTCCGAGACCGGAACTCCAACTGGGAGGGTCTCAAAGGCGTAGATCAATCTGGGTAAAAGACTCATTTTTACCGCCGCTATCCGACCCATCCATGAGAGAGGAAGTGATTGCCATTTAGTTAGGCGGGCTTTTGATTCTTTAAAGAGGGAGGGGAAATTTAGTTTGTAGAGGGTCTCGTATGAGGACGTAATATTCACCCCCAAATATTTCACAGCATCCTGTTTCCACCTGAATTTAAAATTCAGGCGTAGATGGTCCCATACCTCAGGGGGGATGTTCAGCGGCATAGCCTCCGTTTTGCTGGAATTGATTTTATATCCAGATAGGTCCCCGTATCTCCTCAAAGCCCTCATGAGGATCGGAAGGGACACGTGGAGATTAGTAAGCGTCAATAGAACATCATCCGCAAATAGTGCGATCTTAAAAGATTTACTCCCAACCATCACCCCAGAGATATTGGGGTCCCGTCGTATGGACGCTGCCAGGGGCTCTATGCAAAGGGCAAACAGAAGAGGCGACAAAGGGCACCCCTGCCTGGTGCCATTCGATATAGTGAATGGTTTAGATGTACAGAGAGGAAGTTTTATGGCCGCTGTAGGGTGGTTACATAGGGATCTCAGCGCGGACAAAAATCCCCCAGAAATGCCAAAGACCCGCATCGTACTAAAAAGGAATGGCCAGGAGAGGCGATCGAAAGCCTTCTCGGCGTCGAGGCTCAGTACTAATGTTTGCAATTTCTTTCGGTTCGAGATTTCCACCAAGTCGACAACCCTCCTAGTGTTATCACCCCCCCGACGGCATGGAATAAAGCCCACTTGGTCTTTATGAATAATCGAGGGTAGCCATTTATTAAGTCTGGAGGCCAGCAGCTTGGTGAACACCTTCAAATCCGAATTCAAAAGGGCTATTGGCCTATAGTTTGCACAGTCCAAGGGGTCCCTAGGCGGCTTTGGAAGGAGGATGAGGTGGGAATGTAGCATTGTGGATGGGATTGGGTCGCCTTGCAAGAAGGAGTTAAATACCGAGGTCATGTGAGGAAGAAGTGTTTTGGCGAATGTCTTATAGTAAAAATACGTCAGACCATCAGGGCCAGGTGATTTTCCCATGGGTAGGGACTCCAAAACCTCCTCTACCTCTTCGGGGGATACTGCGCTATTTAAAGATTCAATCGCCTCACTAGGTAGTGAGGGGAGATCTAAGGTAGCAAGATAGTCTCCAATAGCCCCTGAACCCTGGGAACCATCAGCCGATGGGGGACCGAGATTGTACAGTTTTTTGTAGAAATTATAAAAAATGTCAACTATGGCATCAGGGTGATAGTGCGTCACCCCTGCAGCGTCCCGTAAGGCCTGAGGACATGAAGCCGCGGAGCGTTCCTTCAGCTGGCGTGCCAGGAGGGTATGTGCCTTATTGCCCCTTTCATAGAATTTCTGTCTAGAGAAAGTTAGCAGCTTCTCCGCCCCCGCCACCGCCAGATCTTTTAATTTTTCCTTTAGTCTGACCACCGCTTTCAAAGCGGCCAGAGAGGGAGATTCAGCGAGTTTCCTCTCATGAAGCTTTAATTGAGAAGTCAAATGTGCCCTCTGGACCCCTGCGGATCTCTTGGCCCTGGCGCCCTCCCTAATACAATGGCCCCTCATCACCGCCTTATGTGCTTCCCACAGAACTCCCAGGGAGGAGACCGAGCCCGTATTGAGCTGGAAGAATTCCTCCAGTTGCTTATGCAGTGAGGCCCTAACTTCCGGGTCCTTGAGTAGAGATTCATTTAAGCGCCAGTGGCCAAATCTAGGTCGTGAGTGGGTTCCCTCAAGTTCCATGATCACAGGAGCATGATCTGACCACGTAATGGAGCCCAGTTCCACCCCCCCAGCCTCTTAAGAATAGCAGAGCTTACAAAGAAGTAATCGATCCTGGTATGGGTCCGGTGTGGGTGCGAAAAGAAGGTGAAGGCCCTCTCTCCAGGGTGTGCCACCCTCCATCCGTCAAAGAGAGCCTCAGATCTTATAATCCCCTGGAAGCCCAAAGACAGCTTCTTTACAGAGTCAGAGGGCGGCAACCCCCCGAGAGAGAGCCTGTCAAATGTTTCAGAGAATGGAAGATTGAAATCCCCACCCACTATTGTTGCCGCGCGGGGAAGCCCCCCCACTAGTGAGAATACCCCCCTCAAAAAGCGAATCTGTCCCTCATTCGGGGCATAAATGTTAGCAAGAATATGAGGAGAGCCCCCCACCTGTGCCTCTAGGATCACGTAATGTCCCTTAGGGTCAGAGTGATTTCCAGTGACTTGTATGGGGCAGTTTTTTGCAATCAGGATTGCAACCCCCCCTTTTTTAGAATTCGTGCTTGCTAGGTATTGTTGGGGAAATAAGTGGGTGGCAAACTTAAATAAGCCTGTAGAGTCAAAGTGGGTCTCTTGGATGAAGGCCACATCTGCCCTAGTGGAGCGCAGCTCCTGTAACAGCAATTTCCTCTTGCGGGGAGAATTAAGACCCCGCACGTTAATAGATACAATACGTGTCATCTTAGTTGTATTGAGTGGAATGTAGTGCAGGTGTCGGGACCGTTACCTTTGAAGGTGTAGGTTAACATAGAGGTTATCTCAGCGCGGCTGGTCCACCAGATGAAGGCTGTCAAGGATCGAACCGAAGGTGAAAACGAAATTTGGATGGTTGGGTAGGATAAAAACAGCAGGGAAAAGCGAAGACATAGACACTCAGTTAGTAAATTACATATCCAAAAAGTGAAAAAACATAGAAGAACAATTGAGAACAATACCCGGGGTTTAATCCGGAGAGGGATCCCCTGAGGAAACCCACTCTTGGCTCGGAGGGCCAGAGTGGTAGAAATAGTAGGTCTCCATATCAATCCCAGGGAAGCCCTAGGATAGGTGGAAGTCTCCGAATCCGAGAGAGCCAGTCCATCACCAGCCAGCCGCCCCTACAACGTGAAGAAAGGGGCAACTGAGAAGCAACCGAAGTGGCCCTGGTGGAGCCCCCGCCACCCGCCTTCCCGGGTGACCTGCTTCAATTGTTTCAGTAAATGATGCGGCTCCAGACACACAGGGGTAGCACTGTATCCATCCCTCGGCGGGGTTTGGATGTCCCATTTCCAGCGTCGCAGGCCAAAAAGCAGAGGGGCCAATCAGAAAGGGGGACTTAGGGAAAAAGAGAGTACGCGGCCCGTTCTAAACAAGCCTAAACTAAGAGTCAAGTCAACGGGCACGGGGGGAAGACGGGGCGCAGCCACCCCTCCCCCCACCTCCCCTACGCGCCCCGCGCCTTCCTCTCCCCATCTTGGTCCACACTGGCGGAGGGGGAGCCCCAGGGACATGCAGGACCCATGGCGGAATGTCAACCGCTGGGATCTCTAGGGTTGTACAGAAGGATGTCACATCAGCAGGGGTGCGCAGAGACGCAGACTTTCCATCCATCCTGGCTGTCAGGGCAAATGGGAACCCCCATCTATATTTAATTTGGTGTTCCTGGAGTATTAACAACAGGGGCCTGAGGAGTCTCCGCTTCTGCAGGGTAATACGGGAGAGATCTGGAAAGAGCTGAACCTCTGTTCCCCGAAATGAGGGGATCTGGTTCCGGGTCCTGGCTTTGGACATGATCACTTCTTTAGTAGTAAAGTCGTGAACACAGCATATAATATCTCGGGGTTGAGTAGACATGTTCTTAGGCTGTAGCGCCCTATGTGCTCTGTCCAACTTAGTTATATTGGTTGAAGGTGCACCCAGAATGTTATTAAAGATGTCCTGCAGGATCAGATCAGGAGATTCAGAGTCCTCTACCTCAGGCACTCCTCTCACACGAATGTTGCATCTGCGTCCTCTATTGTCCAAATCCTCTAAGTGGGACTGCATTTCCTCCATCACTTTTTGTTGTGAGGACACTAGCTGGTGAATTTCTGTCATGTGTTTTCTTGTGGAGTCATGTTCCTCTTCCAGGGCTTCTATCCTCCCATTTAAGTGTTGTAAATCTTGTCTTACATTGGCTATTTCTGCCCTGCATATGTCTTTGACCTCACTGATAAGGATCTTAAAGTCCTCTTTAGATGGTAGGGATGCCAGAATAGACTGCCAGTCTTGGGAGGGAGGGGGAGGCCCCCTGAAGCTGCCAACAGGCTGTGAGTTAGGAGGATAGTTAACTGAAGAATGTGGATGATGAGAGGAGTAGTGTCCCTGATGGGGTTGGATATAGGCAGTGTCCTGTGTAATATTCCGTCCATGGGCCTCCTGATGTGAAGAGGAGCTGTTTGTTTGTGTGAGCTGATAAGACGGGTGTAGGAAGGGGGGCCCCACATCCCCCCTCCCCCTCACCTCGTGGCTGCTGTCAGCAGCGGTGCTGGTCTGGTCTCCATGAAGTTCAGCTCCTTCTGTGCACGGCTCTTCCCCCGATGTAGAGAGGGAGATCTCCTCCTCCTCCCCGCAGCCATCTGCCTCCTGAATGCTGTCCTGATGCAGAGTGTCACGCCGGGAAACCCCCTCCTCACCGACCTGCCTCTGTAAAGATGGTGCCTGAGTATCTCCCTGGACCTGTTCAAGGCCCAGGAAGGTGTCCAGAGCTGTCCGCTGCGCTGGCTGGTCCACCGCTGGTTGCTGTGTGTTTCTAGGTTTCCTGGGCCCCATGCTGACTGTGGAACCCGGTGATGCAGGGTGATATTATGATATTTATAGCTGGAAGATGGCAGGAGCTCCCTCACCACACGTCTGCTCAGCTCGGCATCCGGACACGCCCCCAACACAGCCCATTCTGACGTCTGTATCCCCTCTGTTCCGCTCTAGTCAAAATCCTATCACATTGCATGGGCTCAGGACTTTGCTCAGAGGACACTGCCATATGGTGCACCACTTTGCGTTCTCGCATGCGCCGATCAATCTGAATGGCCAGAGACATAGATTCGCTCAAACCAACAGGCGTGGGAAACCCCACCATAACATCTTTAAGGGCTTCAGAAAGACCCTTTCTGAAAATTGCTGCCAGAGCGTCCTCATTCCATTTAGTGAGCACAGACCAATTTTCTAAATTTCTGGCAGTATAATTCTGCCGCTTCCTGACCCTGACACAGGGCCAACAGTGTTTTCTCAGCATGCTCTACAGAGTTAGGTTCGTCATACAATAATCCGAGCGATTGAAGAAATGCATCTACATTAAGCAATGCCGGATTCCCTGACTCAAGTGAGAATGCCCAGTCCTGAGGGTCGCTACGCAGTAGAGAAATAACTATCTTTACTTGCTGAATGGGGTCAGCAGAGGAACGGGGTTTCAGAGCAAAAAACAATTTGCAGTTATTTTTAAAGTTCAAAAACTTAGATCTATCCCCGTAAAACAAATCCGGAGTAGGAATTCTAGGCTCTAAGGCCGGAGTCTGAACCACATAATCTTGAATACTCTGTACTCTTGCAGCAAGCTGATCCACACGAGAAAACAAACCCTGAACATCCATGCCTGCATCTAAATCCCGAATCACCCAGAGATCAAGAGGAAGGAAAAAGACAAAACAAACTAAAGAAAAAAAAATGGCTCAGAACTCTTTTTCTCTTCCTTCTTTTGAAAGGCATTCAGCTCATTTTTGGCCAGTTGTACTGTTATGATCTGGTGATTAACATCTTTCTGACCTCGGACGGGATAGTACATCCGAGGTCAGATCCCCTGCTTTGATGCAGGGCTCCGCGGTGAGCCCGCATCAAAGCCGGGACATGTCAGCTGTTTTGAACAGCTGACATGTGCCTGTAATAGACACGGGCAGAATCGCGATCTGCCCGCACCTATTAACTAGTTAAATGCCGCTGTCAAACGCAGACAGCGGCATTTAACTACCGCTTCCGGCCGGGCGGCCGGAAATGACGTCATCGCCGACCCCGTCACATGATCGGGGTCGGCGATGCGTCTCCATTGTAACCATAGAGGTCCTTGAGACCTCTATGGTTACTGATCGCCGGTGGTTGTGAGCGCCACCCTGTGGTTGGCGCTCACAGCACACCTCCATTTCTGCTACATAGCAGCGATCAGCAGATCGCTGCTATGTAGCAGAAGCGATCGTGCTGTGCCTGCTTCTAGCCTCCCATGGAGGCTATTGAAGCGTGGCAAAAGTAAAAAAAAAAAGTTGAAAAAAATGTTAAAAAAATAAAAAAATATAAAAGTTTAAATCACCCCCCTTTCGCCCCAATCAAAATAAATCAATAAAAAAAATATAAAATCTACGCATATTTGGTATCGCCGCGCTCAGAATCGCCCGATCTATCAACTAAAAAAAAGCATTAACCTGATCGCTAAACAGCGTAGCGGGAAAATTTTTTCGAAACGCCAGAATTACGTTTTTTTGGTCGCCCCAACATTGCATTAAAATGCAATAACAGGCGATCAAAAGAACGTATCTGCACCAAAATGCTATCATTAAAAACGTCATCTCGGCACGCAAAAAATAAGCCCTCAACCGACCCCAGATCACGAAAAATGGAGATGCTACGAGTATCGGAAAATGGCGCAATTTTTTTTTTTTTTTAGCAAAGTTTGGAATTTTTTTTCACCACTTAGGTAAAAAAAAACCTAGTCATGTTTGTTGTCTATGAACTCGTACTGACCTGGAGAATCATAATATCCGGTCAGTTTTAGCATTTAGTGAACCTAGCAAAAAAGCCAAACAAAAAACAAGTGTGGGATTGCACTTTTTTTGCAATTTCACAGCACTTGGAATTTTTTTCCCGTTTTCTAGTACACGACATGCTAAAACCAATGTTGTAGTTCAAAAGTACAACTCGTCCCTCAAAAAATAAGCCCTCACATGGCCAAATTGACAGAAAAATAAAAAAGTTATGGCTCTGGGAAGGAGGGGAGCGAAAAACGAACACGGAAAAACAAAAAATCCCAAGGTCATGAAGGGGTTAAGGAGCGACTTGCGTCTAGCTCTGAGCAGGTGGCAACTATACTGACCGCAGTCCCTAAGCTCATCACAACACTAGAAGTAGCCGTTGAATGCTCCTAACTCTGCCTAGGCATCTCGTCACAGCCTAAGAGCTAACTACCCCTAAAGATAGAAGCAGGAAAACTATCTTGCCTCAGAGAAAATCCCCAAAGGATAGATTAGACCCCCACAAATAATGACTGTGAGAGGAGAAGGAAATGACATACGTAGTATGAAACAAGATTTAGCACAGGAGGCCACTTCTAGCTAGATAGAAATAGTACAGAACAGAACGCTGTGTGGTCAGTAATAAAAACTAGAAAAAGTCCACCGCAGAGAAATGCAAAAATCTCCACACCTGACTAAAGGTGTGGAGGGCAAACTCTGCTGCCCAGAGCTTCCAGCTTAACTGAATAGATCCATACTGAAAAGCTGGACAAATGAACAAAAACAAAGAAAGTGCTGAACAACAAAGTCCACAACAAGAGAACCGCAAAAGGACAAGCAAGGACTTAGCTTTGATGAACTGGTCAGAGTGTTAGGAAAGTCCTAAGAGCAATGACTCCAGGCAGGAACAATTGACAACTGGAATTGAATGAGGGATAAGGCCAGACTAATATAGCCGAGCCAGAAAGACGATCAGTGAAAACAGCTGCTGAAGCTAAATCCAAGAAGCAGCCATACCACTCAAAACCACAGGAGGGAGCTAAAGAGCAGAACTCACAAAAATGCTACTTACAACCACCGGAGGGAGCCCAAGAGCGGAATTCACAACAGTAAGGCCTACTAGTAGTGTCTGTCTGCGCCACTTAACATAGCTGTCCTCTTCTAAAAAAAAAATAAAAAAAACACAATTGTCTGGTTTTCAGCCTGTCGGAATTATAAAACTGCATTGGGGCCACAAGTTTCGTTGTGGTCTACAAACTGAGTCTTCCGCTCCAAGGTTTTCTCTATGTTGCCTCTCCTTCGCTTCTATCTTGAAGCTCTTGTTAAGTAGTTGTTGAAACAACACTGCATTAGACCTACAAGTTGGGTCTGGGTTGTAGAGATGGTGTCTGCCACTCCAAGGTGTTCTCCTGGTTGCCTATCCCTAGCTTCTATCTTGAAGCTCTTGTTAAGTAGTTGTTGAAACAACACTGCATTTGGCCTACAAGTTGGGTCTTGGTTGTTGAGACGGTGACTGCCGCTCCAAGGTGTTCTCCAGGTTGACTCTCGATAGCCTCTATCTTGTAGCTCTTGTTAAGTAGGTGTTGAAACAACACTGCATTTGGCCCACAAGTTGGGTCTTGGTTCTAGAGACGGTGTCTCCCGCTCTAAGGTGTTCTCCAGGTTCCCTCTCCCTGGCTTCTATCTTGAAGCTCTTGTTAAGTAGTTGTTGTAACAACACTGCATTAGGCCCACAAGTTGGGTCTGGGTTGTAGAGACGGTGTCTCCCGCTCCAAGGTGTTCTCCAGGTTGCCACATAATCGAAGCTGCATAGAGCCTATTTTGTTATTTTAGGCCTACTAAGTCTGTCTGCGGTCCCTCCTTCCAATAGTCCTCCATTTACCACATCAATGCTGCCTGTGTACCCCTGGAACCTATTTAAAAGTGCATAGAGCCTACTTTTTTTATTTTAGGCCTACTAAGTCTTTCTGCGGTCCCTCCTTCCAATTGTCCTCCACTGAGCACACCAATGCAGACCGTGTACCCATGTAACCTTTTTTAAACCTGCGTCGAGCCAATTTTGTGGTGTAAGGCCTACTAGCAGTGTCTGGCCGCGCCACTCAATACAGCTGTCCTCTTTAAAAAAATGACCTGCAATTATCAGGCTTTCAGCCTATCGGAATTTTAAAACTGCAGTGGGGCTACAAGTTTCGTTGGGGCCTAATAACAATGTCTGCCGCTCCAAGGTGTTCTCCTGGTTGCCTTTCCTGAGCTTCTATCTTCAGGCTCTTGTTAAATAGTTGTTAAATGGAACAACTGCAGTGGGGCTACTTGTTTGGTTGGGGCCTACTTACAGTGTCTGCCGCTCCAAGGTGTTCTCCTGGTTGCCTTTCCTTAGCTTCTATCTTCCCGCTCTTGTTAAAAAGTTGTTAAATGGAACAACTGCAGTGGGGCTACTAGTTTGGTTGGGGCCTACTAACAGTGTCTGCCGCTCCAAGGTGTTCTCCTCGTTGCCTTTCCTGAGCTTCTATCTTCAGGCTCTTGTTAAATAGTTGTTAAATGGAACAACTGCATTTGGCCTACTAGTTGGGTTGGGGCCTACTAACGGTGTCTGCCGCTCCTTGCTGTTCTCCTGGTTTCCTGTCCGGAACTTCCATTTTCAGGCTCTCGTTAAGTAGTTGTTAATATTACACTGCATTTGGCCTACTAGTTGGGTTGGGGCCTACTAACGGTGTCTGCCGCTCCTTGCTGTTCTCCTGGTTTCCTGTTCTGAACTTCCATTTTCAGGCTCTCGTTAAGTAGTTAATATTACACTGCATTTGGCCTACTAGTTGGGTTGGGGCCTGCTAACGGTGTCTGCTGCTCCTTGCTGTTCTCCTGGTTTCCTGTCCTGAACTTCCATTTTCAGGCTCTCGTTAAGTAGTTGTTAATATTACACTGCATTTGGCCTACTAGTTGGGTTGGGGCCTACTAACGGTGTCTGCCGCACCTTGCTGTTCTCCTGGTTTCCTGTCCTGAACTTCCATTTTCAGGCTCTCGTTAAGTAGTTGTTAATATTACACTGCATTTGGCCTACTAGTTGGGTTGGGGCCTACTAACGGTGTCTGCCGCTCCTTGCTGTTCTCCTGGTTTCCTGTCCTGAACTTCTATTTTCAGGCTCTCGTTAACTAGTTGTTAATATTACACTGCATTTGGCCTATTAGTGTGGTTGGGGCCTACTAACTGTGTATGCCACTCCGTGCTGTTCTCCTGGTTTCCTGTCCTGAACTTCCATTTTCAGGCTCTCGTTAAGTAGTTGTTAATAGGGTTGAGCGAAACGGGTCGAAAATATTCAAAAGTCGCCGACTTTTGGCAAAGTCGGGTTTCATGAAACCCAACCCGACCCCTGTGTGGGGTCGGCCATGAAGTCGGCGATCTTTTGAATCTAGAATCGGAATTCCGATACCGATTCCCGATATGTTTATATCGGGAATTGGTATCGGAATTCAGATTTAAGTGGAAAATAAAGAATTAAAATAAAAAATATCGCAATACTTACCCTCTGACGCGCCCTGGTACCAACCGGGAACCTTCCTTCCCTAGAAACAGCCTTCCAGGACCTTGCGGTGACGTCGCGGCTTGTGATTGGCCGCGCGGCCGCCCATGTGACCGCTCGCGCGGCCAATCAGAAGCCGTGACGTCACCGCGACGTCACCGAAGGTCCTGGAAGGGCTGATTCTTAGGAAGGAAGGCTGCCGGAAAAAAGCAGGGCGCGTCCGAAGGTGAGTATATTCCTATTAGGTATATACTCAGAGGGTAAGTATTGTGATATTTTTTATTTTATTTTAATTCTTTATTTTACACTAAAATATGGATCGCAGGGCCTGAAGGAGAGTTTCCGCTCCTTCAGACCCTGGGAACCATGGAAACCCAATGCACTGCATTGGGTTTCGGGTTTCGTCCGACCCCCGATCCCGACGTTTTTATAGGATCGGCCGATTTCACTCAACCCGACTTTTGAAAAAGTCAGGTTTCGTGAAACCCGACCCGATCCTATAAAAGTAAAGGTCGCTCAACCCTAGTTGTTAATGTTACACCGCATTTGGCCTACTAGTTGGGTTGGGGCCTACTAACGGTGTCTGCCGCTCCTTGCTGTTCTCCTCCACTGAACAAAGCTGTGCCGCCTGTTTACTACTGTTGCCAATTTTGAACTGCAGTTAGACTACTTACTGATTTGGGCCTAATCTCTGTGTCAGCCCCTCATTACAGTTGTCCTCCACTGAACAAAGCAATGCCACCTGGTTAGTCCTGTTACCAACTTTGAAATGCATTTAGCCCACTTTATTATTTGGGCCTAGATCTGTGTTTCCTCCTCATCCTGCCCATTGCCCAGCCAGTGCTAGATGACACTGCTGGTGCATTGAGCCAGACCGCTACATTCCCCTTGCACGCTACACAGCCAGATTCTGACCCTGCTGAAAGTGTGGTTCCCCTTCCCGCATACTATATCACCTTACATGGGGACAAATAGGAAGGTGCAGATGAAAGTGCAGGTTCCTTCATCAGGTAGGGGGGCTCACTTGTGTTCGCATTGCCACTGGGACAGGACCCCTCATAGTACGCAAAAGTGTCGCTGCCGGTGGGAGGCACCCCCGCCGTGCAAACACACCGCCGTACTTTGAGGGGCCCTGTGCCAGTGGCAATGCGAACGAGTGGGCCCCCCATGCTTGCTCTGGATCACAGCACTTGCAAAGTTGAAATACTTACCTCTCCCTGCTTCACTGCCGTGACGTGGTCCATATTTCCTGGGCCAACTAAATACTTGACCGAGCCATACCCCCCACAAATTTTGCTAAATTACCCCCAATGTCCAATGCCTAACTATTATTATAAGGTAAATTAAGATTGACAAGCTTCAGTACCAAGAATGGATGTTTTGGCCATTAAAATGGGCACTGTAGGTGTTTTCCTGGCCTCCACTCACTGCCGACTATGCTTCCCCATTGACTTGCATTGGGTTTCGTGTTTCGGTCGATCCCCGACTTTTTGCGATAATCGGCCGATTTCACTCGACTCGACTTTTGAGATAGTCGGGTTTCGCGAAACCCGACTCGACCCTAAAAAACTAAAAGTCGCTCAACCCTACTTGTAAGTAGTGCCATGCCCTGCTGCAAGTGTGTTGTTGGAGCCAGTTTTTAGCTCAGCTGGTGCAATCATAATGGATAAGCGCACTTGCCTGTCAACAGAAAACAGAGACATGCTGACTTCTAAAATTGAACAAGGGTTGGATTTCCTGTGACTTTGTAAGCTCTACGGATAACAGTAACATAATGTAAAAGCAGCCCAAATGATTTTTGTTGGAAAGTTGTCTTAACATCCATCCCGTACCATCTAAATCCATTTTGTTGCTGAAATTACCTCCTCCTGCTTCGGCAACAAGTACTTAGTGGTTATGTATGTTTCGCCCACATGGCTAATGTTTTGTAAATTGTGAAAACTTGGCACATATTGCAATTGTGGAGCTTATACTCCCTATCGATTCCCCTGCTGACACACTCCAACAGCCGAGTAATAAAGATTAGTGCCCCTGCTAAATTGTCATGTAAGATTATCTCTCCCCTGATTGCACCAGTGACTTAAATGTTAGATAAAGATATTCTATTTTTTTAAACAAATAGAAAATTAGGATTGTTAATTTTTTGGGGATTTTTTAAAATCACCTATATGAGACATGCCAACTGTAATGGTAAATAGTGACATTTCCATAGCTCAAGAGGTTTTGCGCCAGTCGCACAACTGCTAGATAAATATAAGGTATTAAAGCAATAGAGTAGGAATATTGTTTAGCATTTAAATTTTAAAATGGATGTTACTATAGGCTGCTACATAGGAATATTATGTAGCTCCCCCCAAAAAAAATGTTTTTATACACTGTAGAACCTAATATTATTTCCCTCTACAAATAGCTGATTTTTATATTTCGGTAACAGATGCAACCCTCCCTATTTCACCCTCATCCCACAGTCTGTTCCTATTACTAACTACTGTACAACACAGTGGAGATTGCAGAGATCTGCAACATGTACTTGCAATGATGTGAACACCCAGCTGCCTGCCTTTCACCCTCCCTCCTATTAAATCTCTCCCTAATTAAACCCCCAACTATCAAACAAGTAATCTTTTGAAAATCTTCAGGTCATAAAAGAGCTTTTTGGAGTGAATAACGCTCACTGGAACCTCCTTTCACTGCCCCTATGCTCAAACTGTGCTCTCCCTATTCTGTTTTCGGCTGCAATGGGCACAAGATGGTGCCAGCAGCCTTTAAATAGTCCCTATGATGCTGGAAGGCCAGCCAATCACTGTGATTGGCAAGCCAAACTAGCATGTTCATTGGCTGCAAATAAAGCACCAAACATGCTGGGTGAGTCACTTGAATATACCGAGGTGAATACCTAATTATAGTCCAAATACCATACTATTCGTAGAAGTAACAAATAGTGCCGAATGTATTTGCTCATCACTAATTACAATATGAACAGAATGTGTATGAGGCTGTCCTTTATATCTAATATAGGCTTTATCGGAGTCCCTAATTTTTGGCACATCATGCTTCCATCATAAATTACACTGAAATTTCCAATTTTTAAATAAAAAAATCAGTTTTGATTTACTTAAATTATAATTTTTTTTAGTTACTTAAAAAAAACGTATACTGTATTTTGTGTTATATACAAGCCATTATATAGGGAAGATTGTTCCTTAACACTTTTTTTCCTGTTAACTCCAATTTCCCATTGATTTTTAATGTTTTATTGTCAGTCCTTAAAGTGGAGTAAAAGTGTGACATTATTATTCTAAGCAGCAATATGGGAATAAAAGATGTTTCCAGTGGTCTTCCCCTTGCTGTTTTTCTTACATTCAGCACTTTTTCCATCCATTTCGACATTTTCACTGCCCCCAAGACCTCCTTGTAAGGTCTGCAGGAAAAATGCTAAGATTTCCCATTGACCCCCATTATATTTCTTACTCAAAAACAGCACCCAAGCATTAGAAATTGCTTGGTTTGAGTAAAGAGCATCCAAGCATTTTAGTGCTCGTTCATCTCTAGTCTTAAATCATATTGCAAGGCTCGTTAAAGGGTCAATATAGACTTGTAGGATTGCTACTTCAAATAGTTGGCACTAGAGTTCAAGTTCCACTTTGAAGAGACAATTTGCATACCTCAAAATTGAGAATTTTGATAATGACTGATCAATTCTGACATAGAAAGAAGCACATTTCTCTGATAACATATATTATAAAGTTCTTTTTTCATGTGTACTACTGATTTAGTAAATAAAAATTGAAGTGATTGTTCTGAGATGTGGAGATTATTCTTTTGTCTTCTGTTTGAAAATGAGTGGTGAGGGGATTTAAGCTGAGTATTTCATGTATCAATAAATTCATAATGTCAAACTCTGCAGGTCCAGTTCTCACACTTGAATGTGTGTATCATCATTCACAGACTGTGACTACCACTGTTTTTCAGGGATGCAGTAGTACAATAATTTATGATTTAGGCCTTTCTTTTCTTGTAATGATTAGCTGTGAACTTTTACTCCTATACTCAGGCTGTAAAACCATAAAGTGACTGATGTTTGCCAAGCCCATATCTTTTGTAACGCCTGTGATAGTCCCCATGTGAAGTAATTGAGTAACGACATTATGTGTCATATTCTGATTTTGGGGATTATTTTTATTTTTGTGTAATATGCAAATCACATCAAAAATTATTCCAATTTACTAGCATTAGTGAGGATCGAACATGCCTAAAAAATAGGCAATCCTTGCATTTGTTGTGGCTGCTGAACAGCAGGAAAATTGACACTAAATCTATTTTCAGTGGATCAATTATCTACTGCTGTTTGATGAAAAAAAGAGTAATGAGGATAGGGGGCATTACCCATCTAATTCCTAGATTTTATGAACTATAAGCTGGGTCATGTAATGTATGGAATAGTTTGCCCTTGAGGCATGTTTTATATTGGTAACGCCAGAAATTCAATGGACATTAGGTTTAAAGAACATATTGGCTCAGGTTTACCCAGATTAATTGATCAAGATAGAGCGGAACATCAAGGAAATGCAAATGTTTTACATTTTGATCAAGTTGAAAAGGAATTTTTAACATGAGTGGGTGGTAACTGACATAACTTGCTCCTTAAACCTGAGAGATAGATATTACATGGTGAAATTCTAGGTTTCCTATGGCTGAATAACCACAATGACAAGTGTTTTGAAGATTTTTTGGGTGAAAGCAGATTTGATACTAAAATATATTCTTATTCTCTCTGCTTTATGATGAAAATCTAGCTTTCTCCTTGGAAGCTGATCATGGCTAGTGTGGTTTGTTTTATCTATTGTAATTGTCTTTGTATTTAATGTGCACTGTATGTGACTATAGAAGTGATATGCTAAGCAACTGTTTCTTGAATATCTATTGAAACACTATAAAGTGAAACTAATAGCTGATACCTGCTGCATGATCCAAAGGAACCCGGTATCAGACACAGGTTGTATAATTTCACCCATGTACATTTGCAAGACATACCTGAAAGGCCAGCTGTGGACGAAGCCACAAGGGCTGCTAGTCGAAAAGGCAAGTCTCTGGCAGCTTCTCCACTCCTGCTGCCAATGACTGAGGGGTCTCTCCCTATACACGAATTCAGTGAGAGACCGGTCACTCAAGGGGAATGGGCATGTTGAAATGGCCAGGAGCCAGCCTTCTCTCAAATGCCTTAAGAAGTTATCAAAATGTTGCATGCACCCCAAAATGGTAGCAATAAAAATGTCAGTTCCCCAACAAAAACAAACACACAGCTCTTTGGATTAAAAAAAATGTTTGGCATCTCAGAAAACAGTGACACAAGTCATTTTTTTCATTTTGCTAATTTTAAAACTCATTTTATTCCTGGACTAAAAATAAAACTTTCCAAGTTTAATATTATAATACTGACCCAAAGAATAATGTTTCCATTATTTCACAATGTGCACTAAAAAAGAAAGCCTAAAAAATTTGGCTGAATTGTTTATTTCACCATTTTATTGTGCTTGGACATTTTCCTCACAATTTTCCAATAAATTGCATGGTAAAAGCATTGGTGTTAAATAAAATGCAACTTTATCCCATGAGAAAACAAACTATCATATCATTATTAGTGATGAGTGAGCACTAAAATGCTCGGGTGCTTGTTGCTCGAGTCGAGCAAATTGGAATACTCGGGTACTCGGACAGAACAACGAGCCCAATGTAAGTCTATCGGAGACCCGAGCATTTTTACCGCGATCACCCCCTGGGGTCCATTTAAGGTCTAAAAATGTCTGAAAATGATGAAAACACTGCTCAAATTACATGGGAACATCATGGAAAATGTCATTGGAAACATTTCTGACTCATAGGTCACAGATGTAAACAATGTTGTCAGAGTTTCACGCCATTTTTACAGGTGCACCAAAAAACATACAAAAGCAAAACCAAAATTAATTTGGCTGGGAAATATGTTAAGGTACATCCTTTCCAGGGTAATGACTTGTATATAAGGCAAAATAATTAACCTCAGACCAAAATATTCCTCCACCACTTGGGCTATGTTCACACTCAGCGTTTTTGATGCGTTCTTCAACTTTAACATTGCTTTCAACCTGTACAAATGAATTCACTGGGAAATGTCATTGTAACATTTAGCAACCCCAGCTGGCTATGTGTTGTGTGACAAATAAGCAGACACATCTTGTTTCATTTATGAAGGAGGGACTTTTAAAGTCACAAAGCCTATTTTTAGAGGGGCATCAGGCGGCATTAATATTCTTAAAGGGCCATTATTAAACAGTGGGTCTCCTATGCTGTTATTACCTATGCAGTGAGTGGCTGGGATGCCAAGAATTACGTCGCACCCTAATACCCCTTTCACGAGAGGTACAGGAGGGCTTCCTGGCAAAATGTTGCATTGAATGCAAGGCCTGCGCTGCTATCAAGTCATATGCTCCCCAAGAAGCCTTTGAACCCAGGTACTGGATGGCCACAGCAAAACCCACTTCACATTATTAATGTTGTACTCCCTTACTGTTTTCTTATTCATTGACTGCAAGGCCTGCCCTGCTACCAAATCATATACACCCCAATAAGCCTTTGAAACCACATACTGGATGGCCACAGGAAACTCCACTTCACATTATACATTTTGTATTCCCATACTGTTCTCTTATGCATTGACTGTAAGGCCTGTCCTGCTACCAAGTCATATGCACCTCAAGAAACCTTTGAACCCAGGTACTGGATGGCTACAGGAAAACCCACTCCACATTCTTCAGTTGGTCCTACCATAATGTTTTCTTATGCATTGAATGCAAGGGCAGCCTTAACCCAAATTTGCATACATTCCAATCCCCCCTTGGAAAAAACATGGAGGAGGAAAAAACTGTCCCATTACAAAGGAGCGGGTCTCCTAGACTTGTAATGTCCATACACTAAATGTAAAGGCTTCCAAACATTTTCTCCTGGGGGTACATGTCAACATACTGTGCATCATAAACACCCTTGAAAAAAAACTAGAGTGGCTGTAGCAGCAAGTAACACGTTAACCATTGTGATCTAGTGGTCGTGGATGATGAGATGTGGAGGAAGGCCTCATTAAAAACTAGGCTCAATGTAAGGGAGCGTGTCTCCTAGACTCATAATGCCAATACACTAAGTGCATGGGCTGATAAACATTTCCCCATGGGGGGTACATTTAAAAAAAAAATTATGGGGATCATAGACACCATTGCCAAAAAATTGACTGGCTGTAGCAACATTAAACACATTTACCCTGGTGTTCTAGTGGTGGTGGATGGTAAGGATGAAGACAAGGAGGAGGAGTCCACCAAATAGACAAAATCAGGAAGCATATACTTATATGTGGGGGTGAAGAGGTGTATGGGAATACACCTCCCAAAAAGACACTATATTGGAGGTTATGTTTCGCTTTCATTTGGTGGTACAGAGAAGTCTGGCCCAATCCAGCCCTTGTTCATTTTTATAAGAGTCAGCCTGTCTGCATTTTCCGTTGACGGGCAAATGTGCTTATCTGTAATAATTCCGCCAGCGGCACTAGAAACCCGCTCTGACAAAACGCTAGCGGATGGGCTGGCCAGGACCTCCAAGGTGTAGAGAGCCAGTTCATGCCATGTCTCCAGCTTGGATACCCAATGATTAAAAGGCACAGAGGAATCACGGAGGACATTGATACAGTCAGCAAGGTACTCCCTCAGCATCTTAGAAAAAATTCAATTCTTTGTGACATTACCCCACGTCTCAGGGCCAGGGTGATGGGAGGGTCTGAAAAACTGTGTTCCCTTGCCTCTGTTGGAATGGAGTTGTGTCTCTCTTGCCTGCACTCCTTGGTTGTCCAATGAACTGTTATGTCTGCCGCCAACGTTTTGAGATGGGAATTTTTTTACTAATTCTGCAACAATGGCCCTCTGGTAATGCAGCATATAGTACACCTGTCTGTCTCTGGAAGAAGAGATTGAAAGTTCTCTTTTAGCATGGGTCTAAAAGTGTCACTACCCAGTTTTGACGGTCACCCAAAATTTTTACAATGTGAGGGTCACTGGAAAGACAGCGCAACATAAAGTCAGCCATGCGTGCCAGACTGGTAACAGGCAAGCCTTCCTCCATGTTCTTACCAACAGGATGACTGACCAAGGTGTCCTCCTCCTTCTTCTCTTCCACCCTGTACTCAGGCCATCCATGTTGAACAGACGGTATGACAGTTGTGCTTGTAGTACCATCTACAGCGCATGAAAGTAGCTCCTGTTCTTCCTCCTCCTCCATTTCCTCATTGTCAAACAATCCACATTGGAATGACATGAGGCTGGGCTGTGTGTAAAAACCCTCTATGGTTCCTTGCTCCATGTCATCCAGCCCCGCCTGGAATGCATCCTCTTTCTTGTGAGCAGAGAGCTTTTCAGAATGCTGAGAAGCGGGATGGTGATGCTAATCATGGCATCATCACCCCTCACCATCTTGGCGGGCTACTCAAAGTTTTGGAGGATGTTACATATGTCTGATAGCCATGTCCACTCCTGAGGTTGTATGTGTGGAGTCTGACCTGAATAACGACGGCCTTGTTGATGCTAGTATTCAACAACTGCTCTCTTCTGCTCACAAATCCTTTCCAACATCTGCAGTGTAGAGTTCCAACACGTGGGGACATCACACACCAGTCAGTGAGCATGAAGCTGCAATTGTTGCTGAAGCATGGCAAGATCGGCTAAAGCTGTAGCTGAGTTCCTAAAATTGGCACACAGGCAGCATACTTTCACAAGCAGATCTGGCAGCTCCGTGTAGATTTTAGAAACCGTTGTACAATGAGGTTAAGCACATGGGCCAGGCATCGTATGTGTGTCAGTTCGCCTCACCTCTGAGCTGCCACCAGGTTCCTGCCATTGTCATACACTAACATGCCTGGCTGGAGGTTCAGCGGTATCAGGCACAGATCTGCCTGCTCTTTCAGTGCTGTCCTCAACTCTTCAGCATTGTGCGTTTTGCTACCTAAGCAGATTAGCTTCAGCACAGCCTGTTGCCCCTTGGATTTGGCAGTGCTGCAGTGCTTTCAACTTGGGACTGATGTGCTAATTTCAGAGATGGAAGCTGAAGATGATGAGGAGGAGGAGGTGCAGAAGCTGTAGACAGTGGGGGCAACTCTGATTGATGTACGGCCTGCAATCCTCAGCGTCGGGAGGACATGTTCCATCCCAAGGTCTGACTGGGTCCCGGCTTCCACTATGTTAACCCAGTGTGCCATCAGCGAGATGTACCGTCCCTTGCCACAAGCACTTGTCCACATGTCAGTGGTTAGGTGAGCTTTCCCAGTAATTGCATTGTTGAGAGCATGGGTAATGTTGTGGGACACATGCTGGTGTGGTGCCAGAATGGCACAGCGGGAGAAATAGTGGTGGCTGAGGACCGAGTACTTTGGGACGGCCGCCGCCATCAGGTTGCCGAAAGATTCTGGCTCCAAGAGCCTAAAAGGCAATATTTCCAGCGCAAGCAGACAAGAAATGTGGGAATTTAGTACCGTGGCCTGAGGGGCGGTGGCTGCGTTTCTCCGCTTACTTTCCAATGACTGGGGTATAGACAACTGAAGGCTGCGCTGGGACAAGAATGTGCACATGCTCGATGATGGTGCTATTTGAGTGTGGCAACGGCAGGTGCAGGGCACGAGTCACCTTCGCATGCACTATGGACAGGGGATTGGTGCACACTCAGACACTGTTCCTGGAGCCTGGGATTGGGCCCACAAAGTCTGGTGCTTTGGTGCCATGTGCCTGATCATACTGGTGGTGGTCAGGCTGGTAGTTTTACTACCCCTGCTGATGTTGGCATGACAGGTGTTGCAAATGGCCTGTTTGGGGTTATCGGCAGAGTCTTTAAAAAATAACCAGACTCAGGAAGACCTAAGAGTTGGACTGGCAACTTCTGTCATGTTGATGCTACGGGGAATGGTTGCCCGCCATCTGTCTGGAGCCACCACACTGCTTCTTCCTGCCTGAAGGGGTGCTATACCTCACTCCCCCTGTGTGCTGCTTTCCTTGCTCTGCATGTCCTCCTGCCAGCTTGGGTCTGTTACTGTATCGTCCACCCCCTCATCTTCCACTTCCGCACCCTGGTCCGCCTCCTGACTTTCTGGAAATTGTCTCATCATCGTCCACCTCTTGTGACCGTGGCTGCTAAAATATTTGGTCACCAGTACATGGAATCTCATCCTGCCCTTCTTCAAGTAGACCGGGCGAGAGGCCCGAATCTATAAATGGAAAAGTGAACAGCTCTTTGGAGTCTCCGAGTGTGGGATCAGTTGTCTCAGTGCACTCACTATACACCATGTTCCAAATTATTGTGCAAATTATATTTTTCTCAGATTTTCCTAAATAGTCAGTGCAAATGACAGACAGTCTAATAAAAGTCATCACTAGCTAGAGTATACATCGAATTTTATTGAAAAAAACTCCCAATGATAACAGTATAATCTCCAAAATGAATAAAAGCTCAAAGTGCACTGATCCAAATTATTAGGCACAATAGAATTTCTAAACATTTGATATGTTTTAAAGAACTGAAAATGCTCATTTGTGGAATTTGCAGCATTAGGAGGTCACATTCACTGAACAAAAAAGCTATTTAACTCCAAAACATCCTAACAGGCCAAGTTACAAGTTAAGATAGGAACCCTTCTTAGATATCACCTTCATGATTCTTGCATCCATTGACCTTGTGAGTTTTTGGAGAGTTTCTGCTTGTATTTCTTTGCATGAAGTCAGAATAGCCTCACAGAGCTGCTATTTTGATGTGAACTGCCTCCCATTCTCATAGATCTTTTGCTTGATGATACTCCAAAGGTTCTCTATAGGGTTGAGGTCAGGGGAAGATGGTGGCCACACCATGGTTTTATCTCCTTTTATGCCCAAAGCAGCCAATGACTCAGAGGTATTATTTACAGCATGAGATGGTGCATTGTCATGCATGAAGGTGATTTTGCTCCTGAAGGCATGTTTCTGTTTTTTATACCATGAAAGAAAGTTGTCAGTCAGAAACTCTATATACTTTGCAGAGGTCATATTCACACCTGCAAGAACCTTAAAGGGTCCTATTAGCTGTTTCCCCATGATTCCGACCCAAAATATGACTCCCCCACCTCCTTGCTGATGTCCGAGCCTTGTTGGGACATGGTGGCCATCCACCAACCATCCACTATTCCATCCATCTGGACCATCATCCAGGGTTACTTGACACTCATCAGTAAACAAGACTGTTTGAAAATTAGTCTTCAAGTATGTCTGGGCCCACTGCAACAGTTTCTGCTTGTGAACACTGTTTAGGGGTGGCCGAATAGTAGGTTTATGCACCACAGCAAGCCTTTGAAGGATCCTACACCTTGAGGTTCGAAGGACTCCAGAGGCAACAGCAGCTTCAAATAACTGTTTGTAGCTTTGTAATGGTATTTTGAATTTGTCTGGCACAAACCTTCCTCATTATGCCTTTATCTGCATGAACTCTGTCTGTGCTCTGTTTCAGTCACAAATCTCTTCACAGTATGATGATCACTCTTTTTTGTGAAATATCTAATGTTTTCATACCTTGTCCAAGGCATTGCACTATTTAACGCTTTTCAGCAGCAGAGAGATCCTTTTTATTTCCCATATTGCTTGAAACCTCTGGCCTGCTTAATAATGTGGAACATCATTTTTAAGTAGTTTTCCTTTAATTAGAATCACCTGGAAAACTAATTATCACATGTGATTAAGATTGATTTCAGTGATCCATTTAGCCCTGAGACACAATACTATCCATGAGTTTATTTGAAAAACAAAACAATTAAATCTTTATGACACTTAAATCCAATTTGCATAATATTTTGGAACACAGTGTAGTGGGAGGAAGGAGGATCAAGGTGAGTAATATGCAGTCCAGATTCATGGCTACTCAGACTTGACCTTGTGGAAGTCGATGCTGGTGGTGGTGGGCAAGTAACTGGAAGTATTATCTGCTATCCAACCAACAAACTTTTCACACTGCTCTTGCTTTAATAGTGCTGTCTTGCTGCGGTCCCCTAGGAATTCGGACACTAAGGTCCAGCGAGAAGATGTTTTTTTTTTTCTTGCCCAATTTCAGCTTGCCCATGACCTTGGCATGGACCATCACCATCACGTCCACTTCCCGTCCCTTGTCTCACGCCTTTCCCATTGTAAATGGACTAGAATATTTTACGCATTCACTACAAATTGTTGAATTTGGAGTAAACTTGTATGTGATACATGTGCGGGAAAACCACATTTTAAACTATCTGGACTGTAATTAAAAAGGATTTTTTGATTATCAAATTGTTGTCAATAAGTAGGGTAACAGACAGCAAAAACACTAGAATATGTAGGCCTAAAATGGCCAACTTATTAGCACAGATAGATGAGGCCTGTCACGGAGATACGATACTGACAAATATGTGGCCTGTACAGACAGTAAAAAGCTGGAATAGCAGACTAAAATGCCCAAACTTCGAGCACGCAGAAATGTTAGGCCTGTCATGGAAATACCACACTGCAAAATATGTGGCCTGTATTTTTTTGAGGTTTGATAAATAGTGCTGTATATAAGTAGAGTTTCAGACAGGAAAAACACTGGAATACCGGCCTAATATGCCCCAACTTGGAGCACATAGATATATGAGGCCTGTCACGGAAATACCACACTGCCAAATATGTGGGTTGTATTTTTTTTAAATGCAATGGAATACTGGCCTAAAATGCCCTCATTTTTAGCACACGGATGTATGAGGCGTGTCAAGAAATTGTATAAGACACTGAAAAAAAAATTTTACTCTACTATACCACAAAAAAGAAAGATTTTTCTGCGCACTCATGAGTGATTTTTGTGACCCCTTTAAAATTGCTGGATTTTCACGTGGGGGTAGGAAAAGGATCCGCCTGTATTGTGCAGTGTCAAAAAGCAAATGAAGAAAAAAAGGGCTCTGTATTGCTTTGCAATAAAATAATCTCTATTAACCTGGCAAAAATATTTTTCCTAGCCAATTATACCTGGGGCTAGGTACTGTATATATGGTCAATATATGCTATAGGTAGTAATGGAATGAACCCTCTTGATGTACGCAATGATATCTATATAAACACATACAGTGCATAGAGCGATGTACACTCCCTTGCCTACTAACACTGCAACCTATATACTCCGGAATTAGTCCTTAGAAGGACTTGGTTTAGCTGGATTTGAGTAGTTAGGATGATAGACCCCACACTGACTAAGAAATCCCCACATCTGACCCTATCTCAGCAGCAGCTCTCTGCTCTGATTCCAAAGCTGAATGAGCAGAGAAGGGCAGCTTTTCGTCTCTTATAGACTTGATGACGCTATGCGGCCAGCCAATCACTGTAAGACCACAGCAAAGATGGCTGCGGCATTAGAGTGCCTGGCAAACAATCCCTACATGTTGATTGGGTCTCTAAAGACCGCCAAAATTCAGGGTGGAGACCAGAATTCCCGCCGAGTAGTCATGGAAATACTCGGTGCTCACAGAGTACTGTGATACTCGGGCGAGTAACGAGTAGTGGTGAGCATGTTCGCTCATCACTAATCATTATATCAAGGGAAAAAAAAGCTATAAGTTTTGCAAAAGGGGAAGTAAAAGCAAAGGAGAAAGAAAAATAAAATCACACGATTATGATTAGGTTAATCAGCAATGATAAGTGTGTTTTAAAATGGTTCCCATTGATAGCAGCTATATTTTAGGGTTGTTTTGACTATAATTAATTATGAACAACAGTTTATTTAACCAATTTTATATAACCAGCTGCAGTGATAAGATAACAAGTGACAAGATGAGATCAAGCAAAGAAGAGTCTATTTCCCAAATATCCTTATGCCTGTCAGAATGTTATATGCAAAGCTATTTACTGTCTTATTTTTGATAATATTTACTAGAAAAAAGACCCCTTAACTGTAAGGTATATTTTAATATGAAATAAGTGCAAAAAGATTTCTCATTTACCATCTTATGGATTTGTTTTTTACATATTTATATATTTATCAAGGTTTGATTGTTTTCCTTGTGTGTTACAGAGACATCTTGTGGGCATTGCGTGTAGTATATTTCTGAACTATATCGAAACACTATATTCAATGTTTGAGTGCTATACTGCACATTACACCATTCACAGGTTTAAATGAACAAAGAATCAAATATTATTATTATTATTATTATTATTATTTTTACTACTAGCACAATAATCTGTAGAATAGTAAATGCTACATAGGCATGTAACTATGTGAATCTTTTACACATATGTAAAAAACAAAAAACCCAAACATTGCAACTAATGAATATATGACATTCTTAAATTATAGATAAATAGTAATTTAGCGCAAAAGTAAATTTAAAATGTATATAGTATGTTTGGTATTATGCAAAAGTTTTAGACAGGTGTACAGAAAATGCTGCCAAATAAGAATGATTTCAAGAATAAACTGGATTTTAGTTTATTTGTATCAATTAACAAAATGGAAAGTGAATGAACAAAAAGAAATAAAAAAACAAAACAATATTTTGTTTGACCACCCTTTGACTTTAAACCAAAATCAATTCTTCTACATACAGTTGCACACAGTTTTTGAAGGAACTTAGAAGAGAGGTTTTTTAACCCCTTTACCCCCAAGGGTAGTTTGCAGGTTAATGAACAGGCCAATTTTTACAATTCTGATCACTGTGCCTTTATGAGGTTATAACTCTGGAACACTTCAATAGGTCCTGGTGATTGTTTTCCCGTGACATATCGTACTTCATGATAGTGGTAAAATTTCTTTGATATGACATGTGTTTATTTGTGAAAAAATTGAAATTTGGCAAAAAGTTTGAAAATTTCGCAATATTCAACTTTGAATTTTAATGCCCTTAAATCACACAGATATGTCACACAAATTACTTAATAAGTAACATTTCCCACATGTCTACTTTACATCAGCACAATTTTGCAACCAATTTTTTTTTCTGTTAGGGAGTTATAAGGGTTAAGTTGACTAGCGATTTCTCATTTTTGCAAAACTATTTTTTTTTTAGGGACCACATCACATTTGAAGTCACTTTGAGGGGTCTGTAAGATAGAAAATACCCAGAAGTGACACCATTCTAAAAATGGACCCCTCAAGGTATGCAAAACCACATTCAAGAAGTTTATTGACCCTTCTGGTGCTTCACAGGAATTTTTGGAATGTTTAAAAAAAATGAACATTTAACTTTTTTCACAAAAAAATTACTTCAGATCCAAATTTTTTTATTACCAAGGGTAACAGGAAAAATTGGACTCCAAAAGTTATTGCCAATTTTTCCTGAGTACGATGATACCCCATATGTGGGGGGAACCACTGTTTGGGTGCTCGGCATAGCTCAGAAGGGAAGGAGCCCAGTTTGACTTTTTCAACCCAAAATTGACTGGATGTAACTAAACAGTGGAAACCCCCAAAACGTGACACCATATTGGAAACTAGACCCCCCAAAGAAACTTATTTAGATGTGTGGTGAGAACTTTGAACCTCCAAGGGCTTCACAGAAGTTTATAATGTAGAGCCGTAATATTAAAAAAATCATATTTTTTCCACAAAAATGATCTTTTCACCCCCAATTTTAATTTTCCCAAAGGTAACAGGACACAAAAGTTATTGTGCAATTTGTCCTGAGTATGGTGATACCCCATATATGGGGGGTAAACCACTGTTTGAGTGCATGGCAGAGCTCAGAAGGGAAGGAGCGCCATTTGACTTTTTCAATGCAAAATTGGCTGGAATTGAGATTGGACGCCATGTCGCTTTTGGAGCGGCCCTGATGTGCCTGAACAGTATAAACTCCCCACAATTGACCCCATTTTGGAAACTAGACCCCCCAAGGAACTTATCTAGATGTGTGGTGAGAAGTTTGAACCCCCAGGTGTTTCACTAAAGTTTATAACGCCTGGGCGTGAAAATGAAAAAGTCATATTTGTTCCACAAACATGATCTTTAAGTCCCTAATATTTTATTTTCCCAAGGGTAACAAGAGAAATTGGACCCCAAATCTTGTTGTCCAATTTGTTCTGAGTATTTTGATACCACATATGTGGGAGAAAACTACTGTAGGGGCACACGTCGGAGCTTGGAAAGGAAGTAGTGACATTTTGAAATGCAGACTTTGATGAAATGATCTGCAGGTGTCATGTCGCATTTGGAGAGCCCCTGATGTGCCTAAACAGTGGAAACCCCCCACAAGTGACCCAAATTTGGAAACTGCCCCCCAAAGGAACTTATCTTGATGTGTGGTGAGAACTTTGTACCCCCAGGTGTTTCACTAAAATTTATAGCACCTGGGCGTGAGAATAAAAAAATCATATTTTTTCCACAAACATGATCTTTTAGTCCCCAATTTTTTATTTTCCCAAGAGTAAAAGGAGAAATTGGACCCCAAAGTTGTTGTACAATTTGACCTGAGTACGCTGATACCCCATATGTGGGAGAAAACTATTGAATGGGCATACGTCGGGGCTTGGAAGGGAAGTAGTGACGTTTTGGAATGCAGACTTTGATGGGATGGTCTACAGGTGTCATGTCACATTTGGAGAGCCAATGATGTGCTTAAACAGTGGAAACCCCCTCACAAGTGACCGCATTTTGGAAACTAGACCCCTCAAGGAACTTATGTAGATTTGTAGTGAGCACTTTGAACCCCCAAGTGCTTCACAGAAGTTTATAATGTAGAGCCATAAAATAAAAAATAATATTTTTCAACAAAAATAATCTTTTCACTCCTATTTTTTTATCTTCCCAAAGGTAAAAGAAGAAATTGGACCCCAAAAGATATAGTGCAACTCAGTGTCCTGAGTACGCTGATACCCTATATGTGTGCTCAAACCACTGTTTGAGCACATGGCAGCGCTTAGAGTGGAAGGAGCGCCAGATTTTACTGTTATGGTTTTCAGGTGCCATGACCCACTAGAAGAGCCCATGAGGTGCCAAAACAGCACAACCCCTCCATAAGTGTCACATTTTACGAATTACACCTCTCCATGAATTCATCTAGGGGTGCAGTGATCATACTGACACCATTGGTGTGTCACAGAATTTTTCACCATTGGGCAGCCATGCGGAGAGACTGGGAGGAACAGAGTGCTATTTGCCTATTCAAGTGAAAGGATCTGTGCACATGTCAGTGTGTTTCCACAGACTTTGGGTCTGTGAGTAAAACATGCTGACATGTCCGTTTTTTAATGTCAGAACGGGCCACCAAACATCCTTTACAGTGCATATGCATAACACACGTATGCCATCCGTGTGACACGCATCGGCGCCATGGAAGAAGCGTTACAATAAGCGCTGTTCCCCCGGGCCGGGTGCTGAACATGGCTTTCATCATTCTCCCCTGCTTGTGCCGGCAGGGCAGGAGAGAATGATGAGAGCTGTGTTCGGCACCCGGCGCCAGGGAACAGTGCTTACTGTAACGCTTCTTCCCTGGCACCCGTCCTGATGGTACTGATGTGGGACACGCATGACACACGTGTGCCGCAAGTGTTACACATGGACACTGATATCTCTGGTGCTAAAAATATTAGGACGTGTGAAAGAGGCGTTATATAGCGGGTTTTTATGTTTGGCTGCTGTCACACTCTAAAACACATTTTTTATTGCAAAAAATAGTTTTTGCCTCACCATATTTTGAGCTATAATTTTTCCATATTTTGGTCCACAGAGTCATGTGAGGTCTTGTTTTTTGTGGGACAAGTTGACGTTTTTACTGGTATCATTTTCATGCACATGACATTTTTTCATCGCTTTTTATTCAGATTTTTGGGAGGCAGAATGAACAAAAAACAGCAATTCATGAGTTTCTTTGGGGGGGGCGTTTATACCGTTTGGCGTGTGGTTAAATTGATATGGCAGTTTTATTATTCTTTGGGTTAGTACGATTACAGCGACACCTCATTTATATCATTTTTTATTTTTTGGTGCTTTTATACAATAAAAACTATTTTATATAAAAAAAAAATATTATTTTGAATCACTTTATTCTGGGAGCTATAATTTTTTTATTTTTCTGCTGATAGAGCTGAATGGGGGCTTATTTTATGCGGGACAAGATGACGTTTTCAGTGTTACCATGATTATTTATATCTGTCTTTTTGATCGCGTGTTATTCCACTTTTTGTTCGGTGGTATGATGATAAAGCATTATTTTTTGCCTTTTTTATGGTGTTCACTAATGGAGTTAACTAGTAGGACAGTTTTATAGGTTGGGCCATTACGGACGTTGGGATACCAAATATGTGTACTTTTATTGTTTTGATTTTGTATGCAAATATTTATTGATAGAATAAATATTTATTTATTTATAATTATTTTTTATTATTTTAAAAAATATTTTTACAATTATTTAAAAAACGTTTTTTAATTCATTCTTACTTTTACACTTTGTCCCACTATGGGACAATCATTTTGTGCAGGCTGATCTCTTCTATAGCATGCTATAGAAGCTGTCAGTGCTGCAGATACTGCACACTGACCTGAGAGACTTACTGATCATCACTGCGCATGACAGGAAGTCTCTCTGCTCTGGAGACCAAGATGTCGTCATGACAACATCAAGTCTCCATGGCAGCGATCGGAACCCCGTGGCATGCCGCGGGGTCTCCGATCCAAAGGCAGAGGGGCTGTCAGCCCCTGTGCTGGCTCCAGAATGCTGCGATAATGTTAGGTCACAGTTTTCCAGGGGTTAAAGTGACAGGAGAGGTCTGTGACTGCTCCTGGCACTTAGTGCCTGGTGTCAGCTGTGAGCATCAGTTGACACCCGGCTGTGATCGGCTGCACATCACTTGTGTACCTGGTCAATCGACCATGACGTATTATCCCGTCCATGGTCAGATGGGCCCAGGGCACAGTCTAAAGCCTCCAATACAGCAGTTTATGTTTCAGTTATACTGTTGTATACCAATCTTACTGATAGGCATGCAGTAAAAATGTTGCTCAATCGCAACCAGAAGCCCCAGTCTAGAGTGAACATCAAGCCAAAAATGTGATTTGACACTGGTGTGAAGGACTGGTCTGGACAGTGGACAGGAAGAAGCAAGTATGGCCAGAAAGAACAGATGATTTATTTTATTTTTTAACGTTTTGCCAGCCACTTATTTTTCCAGCCATCATCGGAACTCCTTTTCCAGTTCTCTGCAACCCTGCCTTGTCACATCTCTGAAGTCCTAGCCTAGAGTTAACAGCGGGCTAACTTGTGTCTGGAAGTAACTGCCTAGAGTGAATCCTTGAGCTTCAGATGCCATGCTACAGAAACAAGAATGGCCAGGCAACAGGCAAGGAGCAGCTATAGGGACAACAAAGCATAACAGTAAACATTCAAATTTTGGGGAAATTCCTCCCAACTAGGCAAATTCAAATTTTGTTAAATCCACTCATCTCTAGAGATTTGCAAATCAACTTGGAATCTGCTGAATTCAACATATTTTACAGAACACACTGAAATTTGTGAATTCAACTAATTTTCAATTAGCTTTGGACAAATTAAAGGATCAATTAACACTATATACGTGGTGACCATTTCATGAGTGCACCAGACTCACCATTTGTCTGAAAGATACCAAAAGATATACCAGGTACAGAATAAAATCCTTTTTGCCAACTGTATAGTCTACATTATTGACACATATATTTTTTTTCATCAAAGATCAGTATGGTAGCTGTATGGATCTCTGCAGTCTAAATTCATATACAGCGCTGGCAAAAATGAAGAGACCACCACATCAAAACCCTGTCATGGGCAGCCCAATCTCCAGACCTGGACCCCATTGAAAACCTCTGGAATGTAATCAAGAGGAAGATGGATAGTCATAAGCCATCAAACAAAGAAGAACTGCTTACATATTTGCACCAGAAGAAGTGTGAAAGACTGGTGGAAAGCATGCCAAGACACATGAAAGCTGTGATTAAAAATCATGGTTATTCCAAAATATTGATTCCTGAACTCTTCCTAAGTAAAAACTTTAGTATTGTTGTTTCTAAATGATTATTAACTTTTTTCTTTGCTTTATTTGAGGTCAGAAAGCACAGTTTTTTTTATTTATTTTGACCATTTCTACTTTTTAGAAAAAAAATACAAAATTAATTGCTTGGGAATTCAGAGACATGTTGTCAGAAATTTATAGACTAAAAGAACAATTTACATTTTACTCAAAAATATACCTATAAAGAGAAAAATCAGACAAACTGAAAATTTTGCAGTGGTCTCTTGATTCTTGCCAGAGCTGTATGTTGTTATCAAACACGACAGCAGAGTCTAGATCATTGTTTCTCAACTCCCGTCCTCAAGATCCCACAACAGGTCATGTTTTCAGGATTTCCTTAGTATTGCAAAGGCGATGGAATTAATGCTTGAGCAGGTGATGAAATTATCACCTGTGCAATACTAAGGAAATTCTGACAGGTCTAATATTCTGTAATACACAAGCATTGCAGGGTTATTGAAACAGCAATCAACCAAGTGAAAGTTATGATTCCATGGAGCATTTGTTGTTTATATGCTTTTTTGATTGGCGCCTGTTCACACTAGTCTAGATGTGCTGGTCCTTTTTCTCCATTGAATCATAGCTTTTTGGACATGTGCACTACCACTCCCATTAGCCACAGGTGATTTTAAGCAGATTAGCTGGTCCTTTCCTGCCCCATAAATTATAAATTGCCCAGAAGAGGTGGCATATCAGGACAGGGACTCAGTTTACAAAAGGCACCTTGCAGGGGCAATTGGGCTCTCATATACTGGCCAATCTGTGAGCCAAATGTTAGGTGTCGAGTTCCCACCACTGCACAGGGGGAATTTTGAACCATGTCCACTGCAGTCTCCCATTCTCCTCCAGCTGCAGTGGAACCTGCTTAGCGGAGACATCGGTCCTAGCATCTGGCTCAAGCTGAAACTGTGCGAATGGTTACTGCTTGCCTTTCCAGGCTCTGCCTATGTAACCAGCACTGATCAGTAGCAAGCAGGCCTTTCTGGGACTAAGTCCTGTTTTTCCCATACTGAGCATGCCCACGGGATGACCTCCTATTGGAGGTCGGGGGTCACATGCTTAGGTCCTGTTTCGGCTCCTATTGGACCATCAGGAAGGTCCTGGAGTGCTACTGCTATAAAAGGTTCACATGGCTAGTGTAAACTTATTTACTTGTGTGTGTGTAGATGAATATCCTGTCGATGGATGAAAGCTCCGAATAATTCACATCCCTAGTGTTGTTGCCTGCTCATGAATGGTGGAAGCTACCTAGCGCCAGACAGTGCTACTCTGCAAATCCAGCGCACTTCAGCGTCTCTCAGCAGTGACCGCCAGTGTGGCGCCATGCGCTTAGTGTGCTTTCCTGGCCCTGGTTAGGGTGGTTAGTGGTGTCCGCCAGAGCGGCGTAGTACGCACTCTTGTGCGATAAATTATTATTATTACTTCAGTTCTACCTCTGACACCACAGTAACGGTGTCAAGCGTAAGAGGTCTTGAGGAATTCTTTCCCCGTGTCTTGGGACAGAGTTCTGTGACCCTTTACTTTACTTACTTGCTCTCTCTGTGCGGTATCACGGCCCTGTGACGCAACAGGGTTCGCTTTCTTCATACGGGTGAAGCTAACCGTGTGTGTATTCACATTATACTGCCATCTAGTCCACCATTACTGAGCAGCAGGTGTCCATCCTGCACGGTGGACCCTGGACTGCGACCGCACCTCATATCCTCTCTAAATATTATTTGGTGCATTCTGCCAGTCCTAACACCAAGTGCCTTCCTTTTTCATAGCAATTGTTGCGTATAAATATTTCAGCTGTATCATGACAATGCATATTTACATTCAAAACAGTACAGCATGTTTGTTATGTCTCCTTAATTAAAAGGATAATTTTTGGATGGCTTTTGAAAAAATTATCACAGCATTATGTAGCAAATAGCAGATTTCTCTAATGTCCCTAAACTGGGATACTTGTTGCACCCAATCATGTGAAAATGCCAGAGTTTATCAATTTGCATCACCTGTCTGCAAACAGTTCATGCAGGGCCGCCATCAGGGCATTACAGCCCTTACTGTTGTATGGGGCCCGGAAATCAGGAGGAAAGAGGAGGGCCCGGAAATGCTGGCTGCTCGGGCCCCACTCCCCTTTGCTTCAGCTGAGCTGAGCAGCTCACCGAGAACCAGAGGCAAGGGGGCCAGTCACCGTCACCAATCACTTATTAACAGTAAGGCTTCTTTACTTTTCACAACTGTGTGCACGGTGCAGCATCTCCCATCTGTCTTCTTCCTCCTGCTCCTCCTCCCGGCTCATGCTGTCTGGCACCTGCTAGATGCCTTCTTGTCCCTGCACTGCACACACTTCCAGCCTGTGCAGGACAGCGTCTGCACACTCGTGGCTGGAGGGAAGCTGTGTGCTGGACCTCAATCACCCCCTGAACAGGCGGTAAAGAAGGGCCTGAATGTGTCCGATTGTTTAGGAGAGTAAAGAGGGGAGGCAGGGGCTGCAGTCAGAGACTAGAAGCAGTGATTTACTGACTGTGACCCCGGAGCTTTGTGCTCTCTGGTTGGTGTAGGATTCTCATCCACACACAGCACCGACCAGAGAGCTCAGAGCTGGGGAACACTGGCACTAAATCACTAGCTGTATTCTCTGACAGGCTGCCTCATGTCATTGATACAGAGCCCTGAGCCCATCCCCCAGTGAAGACTTTATTCACATAAACTGTACCTGTTGCATTTAACACACAGGTACAATGCATAGACAGATAATACATAAATGTATAGTATATCACCAGGGCATTACTGACATGAGGGAGCATCGCCGCAGGAGCGCGGCCAGGTAAGAGGAAAGATTTTTTTATTTTTATTGAAAGCGGCAAGCCCGGGGCAGAATGGGAGACACGGGGGGAACAATGGAGACACAGGGGGAAGTATGGAGATATGGGGAAGTATGGAGACACGGGGGAAGTATGGAGACACAGGGGGAAGAATGGAGACACGGGGAAATATGGAGACACGGGGAAATATGGAAGGAAAAAACTCCGGCACACTACAAAGTCCAAAGAAAGTTCTTGTAATTTATTTTTCAGCAATTTTCAGCAAAATATGGCACACCATAAGGTTTCCAAAAAAGAAGAGACGTTACGTATACTTTACGCGGACACATATAATTTCTTCCTCAACGTTTCGGCTAGAAAAGCCTTTTTCAAGAGATTTAGATGTCCTTTTGCAATACAGGAAACCGGGTAAGGAAACCCACTTGGTACTAAGCCACAGGAAGGCACCGCATTCGATGCAGGGGACCGGAGAGCCGTGACCGCTGTTTTGGAGGCAGGTGTCACACGGCTCCAAAACAGCGGTCACGGCTCTCCGGTCCCCTGCATCGAATGCGGTGCCTTCCTGTGGCTTAGTACCAAGTGGGTTTCCTTACCCGGTTTCCTGTATTACAAAAGGACATCTAAATCTCTTGAAAAAGGCTTTTCTAGCCGAAACGTTGAGGAAGAAATTATATGTGTCCGCGTAAAGTATACGTAACGTCTCTTCTTTTTTGGAAACCTTATGGTGTGTCATATTTTGCTGAAAATTGCTGAAAAATAAATTACAAGAACTTTCTTTGGACTTTGTAGTGTGCCGGAGTTTTTTCCTTCTATATATTTTGTTTTCTCCTGAGCACCTCCTGTGCTAATGAGCACCTTCTTTATCGTGATACGGGGAAATATGGAGACACGGGGGGGAACAACGGAGACACAGTGGGAAATATGGAGACACAGGGTGAAGTATGGAGACAGGGGGAAGTATGGAGATATGGGGAAGTATGGAGACACGGGGGGAAGTATGGAGACACGGGGCAGAATGGAGACACAGAAGTATGGAGAAATATGGAGACACGGGGGGAACAACGGAGACACAGTGGGAAGTATGGAGACACGGGGGGGGGGACAACGGAGACACAGTGGGAAGTATGGAGACACAGGGTGAAGTATGGAGATATGGGGAAGTATGGAGATATGGGGAAGTATGGAGACACGGGGGTTGTATGGAGACACAGGGGGAAGAATGGAGAATGAAGAATGGAAACACGGGGAAATATGAAGACACAGGGGGCAGAATGGAGATGCAGGGGGAAGTATGGAGACACGGGGGAAGTATGGAGACACGGGGAAGTATGGAGACACGGAAGTATGGAGACACAGGGGAAGTATGGAAACACGGGGGAAGTATGGAGACATGGGGGAAGTATGGAGACATGGGGAAGTATGGAGACACGGGTGAAGAATGGAGAATGAAGAATGGAAACACGGGGAAATATGAAGACACGGGGCAGAATGGAGATGCAGGGGGAAGTATGGAGACACAGGGGGAAGTATGGAGACATGGAAGTATGGAGACACGGAAGTATGGAGACACGGGGAAGTATGAAGACACGGGGCAGAATGGAGATGCAGGGGGAAGTATGGAGACACAGGGGGAAGTATGGAGACATGGAAGTATGGAGACACGGAAGTATGGAGACACAGGGGAAGTATGGAGACACGGGGGAAGTATGGAGACACGGGGGAAGTATGGAGACATGGGGAAGTATGGAGACACAGGGAAGTATAGAGACACGGGGAAGTATGGAGGCACAAGGAAGTATGGAGACACGGAAGTATGAAGACACAGAGAAGAATGGAAACGGGGAAGTATGGAGACACGGGGGGAAGTATGGAGACACGAGGAAGAATGGAAACGGAGAATGGAAACACGGAAGTATGGAGACACGGGAAGTATGGAGACATGGGGCAGAATGGAGATGCAGGGGGAAGTATGGAGACACAAGGAAGTATGGAGACACAAGGAAGTATGGAGACACAGGGCAGAATGGAGATGCATGGGGAAGTATGGAGACACGAAAGAATGGAGACACAGGGAAGTATGGAGACACAGAAGAATGGAAACAGGGGGAAGTATGGAGACACAGGGAAGAATGGAAACAGGGAGAATTGAAACACAGAAGTATGAGGACACAGGGAAGTATGGGGACACGGAGAAGTATGGGGACACGGGGAAGTATGGAGACACAGGGGAAGTATGGGGACACGGGGAAGTATGGAGACATGGGGAAGTATGGAAACACAGGGAAGTATGGAGGCACAGGGGGCAGAATGGAGACACAGAAGTATGGAGACACAGGGAAGTATGGAGACACGGGGGAAGAATGGAGACAGGGAAGTATGCAGACACAGGGAAGTATGGAGACACAAGGAAGTATGGAGACACGGAAGTATGAAGACACAGAGAAGAATGGAAACGGGGAAGTATGGAGACACGGGGGGAAGTATGGAGACACCAGGAAGAATGGAAACGGAGAATGGAAACACGGAAGTATGGAGACACGGGAAGTATGGAGACATGGGGCAGGATGGAGATGCAGGGGGAAGTATGGAGACACAAGGAAGTATGGAGACACAAGGAAGTATGGAGACACAGGGCAGAATGGAGATGTATGGGGAAGTATGGAGACACGAAAGAATGGAGACACAGGGAAGTATGGAGACACAGAAGAATGGAAACAGGGGGAAGTATGGAGACACAGGGAAGAATGGAAACAGGGAGAATTGAAACACAGAAGTATGAGGACACAGGGAAGTATGGGGACACGGAGAAGTATGGGGACACGGGGAAGTATGGAGACACAGGGGAAGTATGGGGACACGGGGAAGTATGGAGACACGGGGAAGTATGGAAACACAGGGAAGTATGGAGGCACAGGGGGCAGAATGGAGACACAGAAGTATGGAGACACAGGGAAGTATGGAGACACGGGGGAAGAATGGAGACAGGGAAGTATGCAGACACAGGGAAGTATGGAGACACAGGGGGAAGAATGAAGACACGCGAAGTATGGAGACACAGGAGGAAGTATGGAGACATGGGGCAGGATGCGAGACATGGTAGGATGGGAGACACGGGGGCAGGATGGGAAACACAGGGGGCAGGATGCGAGACACGGGGGCAGGATGGAGACAGATGGGGCAGGATGGAAACATGGGGCAGGTTGGAGACATGGGGCAGGATGGAGACAGATGTGGCAGGATCATGGGGCAGGATGGAGACAAATGGGGCATGATCATGGGGCATGATCATGAGGCAGGATGGGGCAGGTCCAAGGGGCTGGATGGAGACAGATGGGGCAGGATGGAGACACATGGTGCAGGATCATGGGGCTGGATGGAGACACATGGGGCAGGATCATGGGGCAGGATGGAGTCACATGGTGCAGGATCATGGGCAGGATGGATATAATAAAGACAGATGGGGCAGGATCACGGGACAGGATCACGGGACAGATGGGGTAGGATCTGACATCACATGGGGGCAGAATGGATACTGATGAGGGCAGGATTGGAGAACATATGGCTGGAGCCAGGAATGAGATACATGGGGGTTACAATGGGGGATATTATTACCATAAGGGCTAATTAAGGGATATTATTATTGCAATGATGTATTTATTTTATTTTTTAAGGATACTGCTTTAAATACGGGAGGCGGTACTGTTACTGTGCAGAGTGACACTATATCGCCTTTTTTATTCATCTGGTGTAGTTTAGAAGTTGAGAAAAAATTAAGTAATGTGTTCTACAAGTGGTGCTTTAACTAACTGTGTAATTTCCTGCAGAGACGAGCCCTGGCTGGAAGTGATGGCAGTCTGTGCTGGATGAAGATGAAAAGAAAAGATGAAGGACTTCACCTAGTGACGTCACTGGTGAGTCAGTGTTTTACCTGTAGACTGGCACTGTACAATGAATACTATATACAGCAGTCCTGAGTGCAATTTCACCAGTGATCACTGTATTACCTTTACACTGATACTATATATAGAGCTCCTGTGTATAATGTCATTGATCACAGTATAACCTGTACAATATATACAGTTCTCGTGTGTACAATGTCACTGTTGATCACTGTATTACCTGTACACTAATACTGTATACAGACCTCCTGTGTATAATGTAATCTGGATCACTGTATTACCCGTACACTATACATTGTATACAGCGCTGCTGTGTATAATGTCACCGGTGAACACTGTATTACCTGTACACTGACCCTATATACAGAGCTCCTGTGCATAATGTCACCGATAATCACTGTATTACCTCTACACAGACACTGCATACTAAGTACAGATCTACTGTGTATAATAACACATATGGTGAGATTAGTATTGTGTTTTTTTATTAATGATCAGTATTGTAGTGTTCAGTCACTATGTGGTGGTAATATGTTGTCCGGCCATGGTGCGGCTTTATTTGTTTCTTGCTTGTGCTATTTGGTCACTATGTGGTGGTAATATGTGATCTGGACATGGCGTGTCGGTATTTTTTCCTTGTATGTAGTATTATAGGTCTCTATGTGGTGGTAATATGGTGTCTGATCATGGAGAGGTAGTATTTGTCCCTTGTATGTGATATTATTGGTCATTTTAAGAATTGAAAAACAAATAAAAATATACCTAGATTGTATTGCTTATTTTAACAAATGATTAATAGGTTGCAGTAGAGTAGGGCCCGACCAAAAGAGTCTACCTTGTCGTGGTGGCGGCTTAAAAAATTGTTTAGCAAAACAAAAGCTGCCGGCTATATGTGTGATCTGGTGATGGGAACTGTTGATGTGTGATTGGTGAGAAGTGGAGTTTTTCCAAAAGAGTGGTGGGGCTGCGGCCAGTTTGAGGGGTGGAGGCGGGGCTAGGGTGGAGCCTGGGCGGAGTCTCAGGGGGGGGCCCTGCAAATTTTGCCATTATGGGGCCTCAAAATTCCTAGTGGCAGCCCTGAGTTCATGCATCTGCCTCCCCAAACGGGATTATTTTTTGATCAGTTATACAATTTAAACTTGAAAAAATGCTGTGCGGCACATACAATTTGTGAGCTGAAAAATATTAAAGGGAAACAGTCAGTAGATTTTGCCGCTATAAGATGCGGCCACTGCCTTTCAGGGCTTATCTACAGCATTCAACAATGCTGTAGATAAGCCCCCGGTCTGACCTGCAAGTGAAGAAAAGTTATATTATACTCACCCAGGGGGCGGTCCAGTCTGATGGGTGTTGCAGGTCCGGGTTCGGCGCCACTCATCTTCTCGCAACGCCACTCTCTTGCTTCTTCATCGCTCCCCGACATTGCGCTCCTGCACAGGTGTACTTCTCTGCCCCGATGAGGGCAGAGTAAAGTACTGCAGTTTGCAGGTGCTGGGACAGGTCAGAGAGGCACAGCACCTGCGCACTATTGTACTTTACTCTGCTCTCAACAGGGCAGAGAAGTACGCCTGCACAGTAGCGCAATGCTGGGGAGTGATGAAGAAGTAGGAGGGTGTCATCGCAAGAAGATGGGAGGCGCCGCAGCAGGACATGCGACACCCATTGAATCGGACCGCACATGACAGACCCCTGGGTGAGTATAATATCACTTATTTTTCTTCACTTGCAGTTTGGATCGGGGGCTTATCTACAACATTATAGAATGCTGTAGATAAGCCCTGAAAGGCAGTGGCCGCATCTTATATCAGCAAAATCTGCTGACAGGTTCCCTTTAAACTGCAGTGTGCTGTTATATATGATGTTGTAACCTTTGGTAACCAACTATTTTGCTCTAGACAGATATATTGAAGACATTTGTACATTAAAAAGTCTTTGTTTACATTGCAGGGCTCTAAACTTGTTTAACTAACTCCAAGTTTGGGTCAGGGTTTAAAGGTACGACTTTACTGTGCAATTTGTTTGCACATTGCTGCAGCAAACAGGTTACGATAAAGTCTCTCTTAATGGTGTTCCTTTGGTTTTTGTGATCCATCAGTTCTTGTCCCCATCGTGTCCAGAGACCCACCATCTTCACTTCGCTATGTGACCCGGCTGACATCTTCCTCATAAGGGAGACAGAGGCATGACTTAATATACCTCTTCTGAACTTTAGGTTCAAAACTGTCCCGGCATCCAGTTGTGACTGAAGCTGTGCCATCATTCTTCTAGGACCCATTCTCTTCCACTACAGCTTAGCGAACTCTGCTTGATTAGCCATGGTTTCCACTCCACCTAGACTAGCACTTGAAGAGTACTAGACTATGACTAGGCTGTGTTACAATATAACAGCGGCAAGGGGGATCACTGACCAAAAAAGGTGCCCAACACGAAACAGAATAGAATAGTATAAGAAAAACCTTGAGGCACGTAGTTGATTCCAAGGATATATTATATATTTATTTATTTGTTCGTGATCTCTGATACACGCTTGACATAAATTATAACTTGATATTGAAAAAAAACACGTTTCGGCCATTAAGGGCCTTGTTCACGGTTATCTAAACAAATACGAAGGAAAACATATAACCAAATCTACATCAAACCGTTCAAAAGGTATTATCTGATAGCATAATATAAATCAGTACAATACATGGACATTTTATTTATAAGTAGAAGTATACTTAAAAGAGAAAGGTCCTCATCTCTCGGATAAGTTGAACAGTATGAGAAAACAAAGAAAGATACATGAAATAACCTCTATATCTTCAAAAGGGTCTAAAACTACAAATAGGTAACTCCACAAGATCCTATATAATTCTGCTGTGAGAAACCTAAAGTACATAAAATATATGTGATATTCCCTAGAGGAGTTGAATTGATCATAATAGGAATAATAGCTATCAACATCAAAATTAATCATCTTGGGGTATTATAGAAAAAATAAAAAATAAAAAAGAGCAGAAGGTCAATCAGTAAACAATAAACAGGTATCGCAGCCCTAAGGAATAAAGTGAAAAAACACATATTACCTTATCAATCTGCAACGCTGTCCTCTTCTCTTGTTTACAGTATGTTGTGGCCTCCTCTCTGGTTCCCTACCAGGCATGAAAAACCCCTTAATGGGCTTTTAGGGAGTCAAATCCAAGGTGGTGTTTTTATAGTTGTATGGCAAGGAATTGATTAATCTGTACAGGAAAAAGTTGGGTGTAGGTGTGGCTTTTCTTTGTAGTATACCTTTCTTGCTCCCTTTACGTGGTAAATGCATAACAACATTTTTTTTCATCAATGATGGCAATTGGCAAGTTATACTACTACAGAAGCAGCAAAAAGCCCAAAAACAATAATACTACCAACATGGTGTATCACAGATAGCATTAAGTTTTTCTGCTTTAATGCATTGTTTTTCTGTCTCCAAACATTATGCTTTTTATTTAATCGAAAAGCTTTTGTTCTAATCCATAAAACATTGTTCAAATAGCTTTCTGACCAGTAGAGGTAATCTGTAGCAAACTGCAGCAAAGATCTTTTTGTTGAGCAGCTTAGGCTACTTTCACATGAGCGTCGGTACGGGGCCGTCGCGCTGCGTTGGCCTGACGTACCGACGCATACTGTGCAAGCGCCGCACAACGGGGGCAGCGGATGCATTTTTCCAGCGCATCCGCTGCTCCATTGTGAGTTGCCGGGAGGTGGGGGCAGAGTTCCGGCCGCGCATGCTACATGTAATGTTTTTTGCTGACGACGGTCCACCACAACATGGCGCAACCGTCGCTCGACGGTTGCGACGTGTGGCAAAGCGTCGCAATGCGTCGCTAATGTTAGTCAATGGAGAAAAAACACATCCTGCAAGCAATTTTTGCAGGATGCGTTTTTTCACCTAAACGACGCATTGCGACGTGCAGTGCACGACGCTAGTGTGAAAGTAGCCTTACTACAAGAAACGCTGGCCACATGCACACCATTGTTGTCAATATGATAGTGGACTCATGAACATTTAGTTACTTAGTAGTTATGTTGGGTGTCTTTTTTACTTTGTTTTCTTCGTAGACCATTCATTAGTTTGGAAATAATGGTCTAGATTTTCCTGAATTTGAACACTGTCTGACTGAATTGGTAGATTCCAAACTCTGTAGTAACTTTTTTCAGCCTGATAAGCATCAAAACTTTTCTTCTATGGTTCACAAAAATGTTTTTGTGACATGATACACTTCTCCAAATATGTAGGGAAGATGAAAATTTTAGATTTCTGCTCTGTATATGTAATAGGTCACCCACTCACACCAGATGGTCATTCTTTGATTGAAGACATAGGGCAGTAATGTAACCCTCAAATTATATGAAAAACCTAAATGTTAACATACTGTTGTCTCTCACAGACATGTCATCTTGGATAATTTTCCTCATTTTAAAAATGCCAAAGTCCAATCATTTTGAGTTAATTAATTCAATTTAGTTCTCTTCATCCACTTTAAGGACTCCTGTGAAAACCTGTCGTAGTTTTAGAACAAATATATGCAGAAATATGGAATATTTGAAACAGTTTGCAAACTTTCTTGCACTAATATACACTTTTAGTTGATGGCATATAAAAGATAAATTGTGTTTACTTTTTATGTTGCGAAAGCTCAAGCTTACGCAGTATGTAACGTAGTGTATAATTATATGAAATTGCTAAGTGTGACTTCATTCTAAATGTCCATGTTAAAAGTTATTTAATCCAGACTCACAGAAAAGTAATTATGTTACCAATTACCTCTATTCAAGATGTTGTGCTTTGCAATATGGCAAATAAAGTACCTTAGACAATTTGAAAAGCTGTTGTCTGTAAATGGATAATAAATATAAAAATGAAGCTAAATGTTCATAAAATTAATGTTTCAAAATGAAAATATAAAGGTATAAATGTAATGGATATTCAATGCAAAAGTATATGCACCGTTTCATAATAATAAGTATTTCTGGCTGTTAGTCATTATTGCTAGATAAATCTCACGGCAATGTGCAATATTTTTTAACTTACTGATATGTAACAGAATGTTGGGCGGCATTTACAGTTGGCTTATTGTGTTGGCATTACGCATCCAATAAAAAGTTCTTACATAGAGTAAAACCTGCGAGTGGCATTTTGTTTGGAGAATAAACAGACTCCTGGATATTATTCAATTGGTTTTATTAAAAAATATAATTGTTAAAAAATAGTGATGAGCGAGCCTGCTCACCACTACCTGGTGCTCACTCGAGCATCGCAGTGCACTCGATGCTCAGAGCTCACTGATTATTTTCGGCTTTGCTCGGCGGGAGTTCGGGTCACCACCCTGCATGTTTAACGCTGTTTAGAGCACCTATCAACATGCAGGGATTGTCTGCCACACACTGTAATGCCGCAGCCATGTTTGTTGTGGCATTACAGTGATTGGCTGGCCGCACAGCGTCATCAGGTCTATATCAGACCTGGCGCCACCCTGCTCGTCACAGTCAGATCAGGAATCACGCAATGTAGGGAAAGTAGATGCTGAGATAGAGATTTTCAATTGTATTAGTTAGTGTGGCTATTCCATCTGTAATACACAAATCCATCTCAACCAACAGTCCTTCTGAGGACTAATCAAGGTGTATATAGATATCAGTACTAGGCAGGCAATGTTTGTGGATATAAAGATGTCATTGCTAGGCAGGCAGGCAGCGTATGTGTCCATATAGCAAGAGGGTCCATTCCAGTTCTGTCTACTGCTGCTGCTGCCTATTACAGATATGTATATACAAAGTCCCAGGTATCAGGAGCCAGGAATAACTTTTTGGGATCTTAATCCTGATTATTTTCTTTAAAAGCAATACAGAGCACACCATTTTTCTGCTCCATTTGCTGGTTGACACTGCAGAATGCAGCTATATCCTTTCTATATTACAGCGTAAAAATCCAGCTATTTTAAACAGGTGTTTGGCCATCTTACGGTTCACATCTCAGTGCATTGAAAAATCTGCCATTTGGGGCCTACTGTTAAATGTTGTTGTAGTGTCTTAGATAAGACACCAATTTGCTGGAAAAAAAAAGTTACCTACAGGCCAAATATTTTACATTGCGGTTTGTCCGCTACACGCATCGCATATCAGTGCGGTCAAAATTGTGCCATTTCAGGCCTCAATTTAAAGGGAACCTGTCACCCCCCTCAGGTGTTTGTAACTAAAAGAGCCACAATTGCTGCATTCTGAAAAGGTGGCTCTTTTAGTTATGATGCCTGCACATGCTGAAATAATCACTTATAAAATGTGCTCCCTCTTACCCTGAAATGTTCCCGGAGGCAGGTCTTTCCTTGCTAATCAGGCGCAGCACAGCCTTCACTCCAGGCCTGTGCATGCCGGGCGCGCCGCCTCCTCAGCGCTGTTTCCAAATGAGCCGGCGCCTGCTCACGGGAAGTGCTTGGCATTAGCGTGAAACGATCGTCGTCGTCTTGCCTGTCGCACTCCTACTTTCACTCCCTCCCTTGAACCGTGAAGATGATTTGCTGCATGTTCTAATAAAGGACGTTTGAATTGCCACTGATTGGTGAGTGCTATTGCGTTTTTTCTATTTTTTTATAGCCACGTTATTGTGTTAAAGGGTGTTTTTGATGCCCATAAAAAATGTTTACACATTATCTTGAGGTGTACTCCCAGGGGGAAATGTTTATCAGCCCATACAAGTGTATGGGCATTACAAGTATAGGAGACACGCACATTTACATTGGGAAAATAATTTTTAGGAGGCCATCCTCCACAACTCTTCAGACACCACCACTAGATCACCAAGGTGAATGTGTTCTGTGATGCAACTGTGACGCCCAGGAGACCGGGATACCCAGCACCGGACCAATGGAGTCTGTCTCTTGAGGGGGATGTCACGGGTGGCTTGACCCGGTGCTGTGGCCTCAGGCAATGCACAGTGTAAGGGGTATCATGAGGGGACAGGCACTTACTTGATCAGCAGCAGGTTCTCCCAGCGGTGACGATCCTGATCCTGGATAGATGGCTATTGTCCAAATGAAAGACTGAGGCACTGAAACGTTTAACCAGTTTACTTTAACATAAAAGGATTTACAACCAGTCCTGTCACCGGAGTCTGTATGGGAACTCTGAGTTACTTTGACCCTGCCGGGGTCTTCGCCTCTTATTGTGCGCAATTTCTGTGTGGCCCTGCTGCTGTATGTGAACTGGCTGCCGGCCCAATCTGTCCCCTCCGGGTCCTGGTTCGACGGGCAACCCGAGTCCTTTTATCGGTTTACCCCCTCTGGGAGTACCGCTGAACTCTGTGTCTGTTGCTGCATCCGACCCTAGTGAAGCTGATATCACCTCACGTTTTTCCGGTTGCTGTATTATATATAATGAATACAGCCACGGATCCGGTATCCGTCTTTGCGCCTGTTCTGGGTAGTGATTAATGCTACCCGGTTCTCACAATGTCCTTTTTCTCTATCCCTCTTCTCCTCAGGCCGGTGATTTAGGCCTGGTAACAGTCACAGGGCTGTTAGAGATTCAACTGTATGACCTCTCACTATCAGCTCCTTGGCCCAACTGCCATTTCTTCTCTCAGACCAGAATGGATCAAGGGGAGTCTCTGGAGCTCCCCCTTCTGGCCGGAGGTGGTAGTGCAGTCTTGCTATTTTAGTATTTGTACTTACTTTCAGTAACTATTTTTGTGGCAAATACCCCTAGGGGTGCCACATTCCCCCTTAGTTAAGAACAGTACTCCGGGACTGTGGGACAATAACATTTTGAAATAACAATTAATATGTACAGAGTCTTAAAAATGAAAAGTTACAAAAACCACTCAAGGAAACAAAAATAGAGTTCTGTAAAAAGTCACTTCAAATAGCGTCCATTAATACAGTTCTATCCTTGAAGGTATTAGGAACGGCACTGTACTTAGTGTCCAGGAATTTAGTTCCATTTTTCCAACGGAGTTATCAATATAAAGTCTAAAGAAAGTTCAAAAAGAGCAAAAAGCAAAGTTCAAAAAGCAGTCTTTCCGGAGCTTTGATTTAGTGCCTCCGGGCTGATAAAAAGTTCAAGAATATGCAATAAGTTCATACAGACAAGTCTCTGTAGGCACTGGGCTTAAACGTTGCAGACTGATAGCAATGACTATACTACATTTTCTGTTTAACTATATACGGCATAACATATATACAATTCACATTATGAGCTTTATAGTTGGTAATCTGCATACCTGGCCGGTAATTGACCCTGGGTACTACGCTGTGATCTACGTAATAGCGGTGTCTCTTCATGTGGTGTACTACTGTCTACTGCGGATGTAGTATCTGCCCGCTCTGCTAAAGATAATTCCACGACTATGGAGTTGGCAAGTCCACCGTGAATGGGATTACTCTGACCAGGAATCTGTTCTTCCTGGCCTGGAACCTCCTGTAGTACGGGGTCAGCCTCTTCCTGTCTTGGGACTTCTGGTATTGGGTTCGGTGTTGGGTAAAAGGCCACCATGGGAACCACTACTGCACCATGGTATGTTAGTAGGGTTTTGGGAAAGTCTCCTATACAGGTGTGATACACTTCCTCTTCTTTTTCCTTTACTGGTTGAACCTGTATGGGTTGAATAACTTCTGGTTCTGGCTGGACAACGTCTGGCTCTTTCAATGCTTCCGGACATAATTTAAGATTGTCTCTTGACACTAGTACAGATGTTAAGCCTCCGTTTTTGCTAATGAGACACATTTTAGGATTATCCACTCTTGTTGGTAAAACTGTGTAGGGTACGGCTTCCCACTGATTGTCCAGTTTATTGGTTCGACGATTTCTCTTGAGCACTTGGTCACCCGGTCTTAATGGGGTCGCTAGAGCATTCTGGTTGAAAGTTCGCTCTTGTCTTTCTCTAGTTTGCTGAAGGCTTCTTTCCACACTCTCTTGCACTTGGCGATACTGCTTTTGCCGTATGATATCCCAATTGGAGTCTTGAACTTCTGCGTCTGGTTTCAGAATTCCCATTTCTAGATCGATTGGTAATTGGCCGGGTCTTGCACGCATAAGGTAAGCTGGGGTGCAGTTGGTGGAGCTCACCGGGACATGATTATACAGATCCACCAAGTCAGGCAATTTCTCTGGCCATTGATTCCTTTCTGTCTCAGGTAAAGTCTTTAGTAGGTCTATTACAATATGGTTCATCTTCTCGCATAAGCCGTTTGTTTGTGGATGATAGGCCGTCGTCCGGATCTTTTTGCAACCATACATATTACAGAATTCTCTGAAGATCTCTGATTCAAAGGCTGTACCTTGGTCGGTGAGAACCTGTTCCGGATATCCATGGGGTCTACAAAAGTACGTTTGGAACGCTTTGGCTGCTGTTTTTGCTGTCAGATCTTTTACGGGTACTACTACCAAGAAACGTGAATAATGGTCCACGATGGTCAAGGCATAGACATAGCCGGACCGGCTTGGTGTCAACTTCACGTGGTCCATGGCTACAAGTTCAAGTGGTTGTTTGGTGATTATGGGCTGCAGTGGTGCTCTTTGGTTCTTTTGATCGTTTCTTCTGAGGTTACACGGGCCACAATTTCTGCACCACTGTTCGATTGATTTTCTCATCCCGACCCAATAAAATCTTTCTCTTAGAAGTACTTCTAACTTTTTCCAACCGAAGTGACCAGCACCATTATGGTAAGCTTCGAGGACCATCTTGACATCTTGTTTAGGCACAATAATCTGCCAAACCAATTCATGTGTTTTCGGATTGGTGTATCTTCTACAGAGCTTCCCTTGATACAGGAACATTTTGCCTCTCTCTTTCCAGAGTTGATGCGTCTCTTCTGGGGCATCCTCATAGGGATATGCACTTTGCTCAGTCAACAGTTCCTTCACCAACTTCACAGCCGGATTGCTGTCTTGGGTGTCAGCCCATCTATGGTGTGCTAACGGATTAAAATTCACCTCTTGTTGTTTCTGATAGGTACTTGACTGATGATGTTTTGCCTTGGGACGATGGAAGGCTGGTAGTTCAATTTCTTCAAGCTCCCCCGTTTCCTCTTCTACATCTCTCAAGTGTGGCATCCGGGATAGGGCATCGGCATTTCCATTCTTGCGACCTGCTCGATACTTGATTATGAAGTTGTAATTAGATAACCGGGCTATCCATCGCTGTTCTAACGCACCTAATTTGGCTGTGTCCAGGTGGGTCAACGGATTGTTGACAGTATAGACAATAAATTCTGCAGCGGCCAGATAGTGTTTGAAACGCTCCGTCACAGCCCAAACTACTGCCAGTAGTTCCAATTTGAAGGAGCTGTAATTTTCTGAATTTCTTTCAGTAGGCCGGAGCTTTCTACTTGCAAAGGCGATGACTTTCTCCCGACCTTCTTGCTTTTGTGACAGCACCGCTCCTAGTCCCACATTACTGGCATCGGTGTAGAGGATGAAAGGTTTATGGTAATCTGGGTATGCCAGAACCTCTTCTCCGGTTAGTGCCTTCTTTAGTTGTTCAAAGGAGTCTTCCCTTTCGTCGTTCCACTGAAAAGGAGGGTTTCGGTTTGAAGGTTTCTTCGTCTGCCCTACCAAGGTGTCTTGCAAGGGTGCTGCCAACTTGGTAAATCCTTTTATAAATCTGCGATAGTAACCCACCAATCCCAGGAATTGTCTCACTTCTTTTGCGCTGGTAGGTCTTGGCCAATCCCTTATGGCGCTTATTTTCTCGGGATCTGGTGCTACTCCCTCCGAACTCACGATGTGTCACAGGTACTGTACCTTTGGCTTGAGAAGGTGACATTTGGATGGCTTGACTTTCATGCCATACCTGGATAAGGCTTCGAACACTTCTGCCAGGTCTATTAAGTGTTGTTCGTAAGTCTTTGAGTAGACGATCACATCATCTAGGTACAGGAGGACGGTCTCGAAGTTCTTGTGTCCGAGGCAGCATTCCATCAGCCGCTGGAAGGTACCGGATGCGTTGCAGAGTCCGAACGGCATGCGATTAAATTCACATAGACCCATTGGTGTGGTGAATGCCGTCTTTTCCTTATCTCTCTCAGCCACAGGGACTTGCCAATACCCGCTTGTTAAGTCTAAGGTGGAAAAATAATTAGCAGATTTCAAAGCAGTTAAGGACTCTTCTATCCTAGGCAAGGGGTAGGCGTCTTTATGGGTGATGTTATTAATCTTCCGGTAGTCTACGCACATTCTCATGGTTCCGTCCTTTTTTTTGACAATCACTAGAGGGGCCGCCCAGGGGCTACAGCTGTCTCTTATTACCCCGGCCTGTTTCATTTCCCTCAGCATATCTTTTGCACATTGATAGTGAGCGGGCGGTATGGGTCTATATCTTTCTTTTATTGGGGGATGGTCACCTGTGGGGATTGTGTGTTCTACCCCTTCTATCCGTCCGAAGTCCAATGGGTGTTTACTGAAGACTTGTTCATATTCCGTCACTAGCCTATACACCCCTTGTTTTTGATGGGTAGGTGTTGAATTTATGCCCACGTGTAGCTGTTGGCACCAATCCTCCATTTCTCCATCTGAGCCATTGCCTTCCACCTGACAGGTTGGTTCTAAGGGCTCAATGGTTGTGATGGCATTGTTGTCAACAGTATATAGCTTTGCCATTGTAGCATACCTTGGCAAAGTGACCTCTTCCTCTCCACAGTTCAAAAGTCGTACCGGCACTCGTCCCCGGTGTACCTCGACTATCCCTCGTGCTGTGAGTATAGTGGGCCTGCTGTCGGTGTACACTGGTTCTATTAAGGCTTGATAATCTCGTCCCTTAGTACCAATGGCTGCTCTACACCATACCAGCATTTCTGTTTTTGGTGGGATTACAATAGACGTTGGATCACTTACCCTCACACTGCCGATTTCTCCACTTGCAACTTCTACCTGTTGCCTTAACATCAATACTTTTATTTCCCTCCGGAGAACTCTCTGCTGGCAGGATTGGGCAGTTTCAGCAATTTGCTGTAAGACAGAAATGACTTCGGAAAAGCAGTTCTCTAACACATTCATTCCTATCAATACAGTTGGTTCACAGTTCCGCCGGTCAACATCAACAACAATTATACCCTGTTTCTTCAATTCTACTTTACCAATCTTTATGGTCATCTCCCTGAATCCTAGTTTCGGTACCAACTTACCATTACTGGCCCATATATCTAGTTCAACATCAGAGGGCCCTTTATCAATATCTGCATCAGCCCAGTACCTCTTATAAAGGATATACGGTATAGATGAAATCTGGGAACCTGTGTCCAGCAAAGCGTTGAGGGGAATTCCGTCCAGCACGATAGGGATAATGGGTCGTCCTCCGATGTACCTGTCGTGCCAGGGTGTTGGGCCTTGAAAGTTCATTCCTGCGAAGCGGCCCGCATTCCCAGGGGATTCCCGTTTAAATCACAATCTCGTGCAAAGTGGCCCGGCTGCTGGCAACGGCGGCAAATGGGCTGTCCATCCGGTTGGTAGCGGTCGCGGGGTCGTCCTCTCCATGTCGGGTATCTCCGGGGTCTCATCCATGGAACATCCTCTCTACAGTTTGCCAACTCCATCTTGTGTCCTCTCATCTCCTGCATGGTTTTAGCCATTGAAGCAACAACATCAGCTAAAGAGTCAAGCTTTTGTTGAAGAGCCTCATTAGTACTGGGCCCCAGGGGCTTAGCAATGGCCCCAGACATAGCTGATGTCACTGGCACTCCCTGTTGTTGAGGTGCCTCTGCCATGGGTTGCGCAGGATCCTGATCCCGAGGTGCCTCTGCCAGCTGGAGACGTATAGCGCTCTCCTTTAATTGAGCAAATGTCAATTCAGGGTTCTTAAAAACAAGCATGCTCACATGCCCCCGGTGAGAAGGGGTGTAGAGTCCCTCAATAAATTGATCTCTTAGCAGTTTATCCGCTCCGGTGTTAAAAATGGGTTCAGCCAGTGTAAGTGATTTAAGGGCTTCCTGCAGGTTTAAGGCAAAGTCTCTCACGCCCTCATTAGCTTTTTGTTTGCAACTAAAGAATCGTATTTTAGCTTTGCTGCTGGCCGTGGTTTCAAATGTAGCTTTTAATCCAGCAAATATGCGTTCAACAGTGCCTTTTAGATCAGCTGCCCATGCTGTGACTTCTCGCTTAGCATGGCCACTTAACTGCATCATCAGGAGACTAACACGCTGAACTTCACCCACAGGGAACATGTCAAAATGGGCCAGCATCTTTTCTCTGAAATCGTCAAGGGTATTAGGCTCACCTTCATACATTGGAAGCCATGGGCCACCCGGGGTATATGGCATCAGCACCGGCATGATGGGCGCCACTCCTTGCACCGCTGCGCTGCCGGACTCTCTATTGACACTCTGTCTTTCAGCTGCATTAGCGTTGCCGAGTGCTGCGGCGTCTCCGTGCTGCGACATACTGTGCCCCCTTAGTTAATCCGGACCCTTCCGGTCCTCCGCTTCCGTCGGGATAGTGTAGATTCGTTCCGCTGTGCAGCAGGATCGATTTTCCCCTTGCTCTGATGTCAGAGCGCTCAGCTTGGTGCCGCCTACAATGACACGCCCCCTGCTGCTCCCACCCACCGCGCTCTGTAATGGCGGATTCTGAAGTTTTTCAGTTAGACTGGGGCTCAGGTGATGGCGTAGCTCAATTAACAGTCTCGTGCCTAACGGTTATGAAGTGATTACCTCAGGGGATGGCGGCCATCTTTACTCCATTATAACCAATGGGGAAAAGTCACTTTCAATAGTTTTCAATGGGGAATGGATTTTTCTTTAATAAAGTCAATTTTCAAGATTTTTCATCCCAGTTTTCACAGTTTTGGGCTCCAATCACGGCACACAATACCCGGTATACGGGCTGGCTAGATCCTGTTCGTGACGCCAATTGTGACGCCCAGGAGACCGGGATACCCAGCACCGGACCAATGGAGTCTGTCTCTTGAGGGGGATGTCACGGGTGGCTTGACCCGGTGCTGTGGCCTCAGGCAATGCACAGTGTAAGGGGTATCATGAGGGGACAGGCACTTACTTGATCAGCAGCAGGTTCTCCCAGCGGTGACGATCCTGATCCTGGATAGATGGCTATTGTCCAAATGAAAGACTGAGGCACTGAAACGTTTAACCAGTTTACTTTAACATAAAAGGATTTACAACCAGTCCTGTCACCGGAGTCTGTATGGGAACTCTGAGTTACTTTGACCCTGCCGGGGTCTTCGCCTCTTATTGTGCGCAATTTCTGTGTGGCCCTGCTGCTGTATGTGAACTGGCTGCCGGCCCAATCTGTCCCCTCCGGGTCCTGGTTCGACGGGCAACCCGAGTCCTTTTATCGGTTTACCCCCTCTGGGAGTACCGCTGAACTCTGTGTCTGTTGCTGCATCCGACCCTAGTGAAGCTGATATCACCTCACGTTTTTCCGGTTGCTGTATTATATATAATGAATACAGCCACGGATCCGGTATCCGTCTTTGCGCCTGTTCTGGGTAGTGATTAATGCTACCCGGTTCTCACAATGTCCTTTTTCTCTATCCCTCTTCTCCTCAGGCCGGTGATTTAGGCCTGGTAACAGTCACAGGGCTGTTAGAGATTCAACTGTATGACCTCTCACTATCAGCTCCTTGGCCCAACTGCCATTTCTTCTCTCAGACCAGAATGGATCAAGGGGAGTCTCTGGAGCTCCCCCTTCTGGCCGGAGGTGGTAGTGCAGTCTTGCTATTTTAGTATTTGTACTTACTGTCAGTAACTATTTTTGTGGCAAATACCCCTAGGGGTGCCACACAACAGCCAAGTTATTTTTTTCAAGGGTGTTTATGATGCCCGTAAAAAATGTTTACACAGTATGTTGATGTGTACCCCTGGGGCATAGACATTGCAAGTATAGGAGACCTGCTCCTTTAAACTGGGAAAACATTTTTCAGAGGCCAACATCCACATTTATTCCAAGGGGGATTGGGGTCAGTGCAAATTTGGGGCTGGCCTTGCATTCACTTCATGGACACACTTTATGGGAATACCAAATGGATAATAATGTGAACTTGGTTTTCCTGTTGCCATCCAGTACATTGGTTCAAAGGCTTATTGGGGTGCGAGTAACTTTGGGTCAGGGCAGGCCTTGCATTCAATACATAAGCAAACAGTTTGGAAGTACCAAATAAAAAATATGAACTTTGTTTTCATGTGGTCAACCAGTAAATGGATTCAAAGGCTTATCGGGGTGTGTGTAACTTTGGGGCAGGGCAGGCCTTGCATTCAATGCATAAGCAAACAGTATGGGAGTAGCAAATGAATACTGGGAACTTTGGTTGCATGTGGTCATTAGGGTTGAGTGAAACGGATCGGATAAATGCAAAAATCGCCGACTATTGGCAAAGTCTGGTTTCATGAAACCCGACCCGATCCTAGTGTGGGATCGGCCATGAGGTCGCCGATCTGCTCGCAAAAGTCGCGTTTCATTTGACGCTTTCATTGCCATTTTTCAGCCAATGAAGGTGGATGCAGAGTGTGGGCAGCATGATGACATAGGTCTCGGTCCCCATCATCTTAGAGAAGGGCATGACAGTGATTGGCTTGCTTGCTACGATGTCACAGAGGCTATAAAGGGGCGTGCACGCCGACCGCCATCTTACGTCTGCCGATCTTGGCATAGGGAGAGGTTGCTGCAGCTGCATCAGAAGAAGGGATATAGTTAGTTAACCCCCAAACTGCTTGTGCTGTAGCGATTTCCACTGTCCAACACCACCATTTTTTTGCAGGGACAGTGGAGGCTATATTTTTGTGCATCAGCTCTGTAGCTTATTAGGCTGCCCTATAAGGCTCCCTGGTAGCGGCATTGCTATTTGCACGCTGCTGTGCAAACCAACTGCTTTTTTAAATGCAAAAATCCTGTTGCTACTTTCTGCAGTTATCTGGTTTATTTGTCCACACTTTTGTGGGCAGCAGTCCTTTTTATTGCTGCCATACTTGTTCTGAGATCATTGTAGGGAGATTGAAATTGTACTACAGTCCTTGTATTTTTTCATATATCTTCCAGCCACTTTCTGCCACTTACATTGTGTTGTTTTATACACTGGGCCTGAGTTTTGGTTCAGTTTCTCCCCAAAAAAGTGAGATTCAGATTTTCACAAAGTGGATCTACTTCAGTCCTGTTAGTTTGTCATATATCAGCCAGCCACTTTCTGCCACTTAAATTGTGTTGTTTTATGCACAGGGCCTGAGTTTAGGTTCAGTCTCCCCCCAAAAAAAAAGTGAGATTCAAATTCTCACAAAGTGGATATACTTCAGTCCTGTTAGATTGTCGTATATCAGCCAGCCACTTTTTGCCACTTACATTGTGTTGTTTTATGCACAGGGCCTGAATTTTGGTTCAGTCTCCCCCAAAAAAGGGAGATTTAAATTCTTAACAAGTTTATATACACCTTCTACCTTGTTTTACAGTACCATATAATGGTTGTTATTTTGGTTAGATTTTCCAAAAAGTGAGGAAGTCTGGTGGAAGAGCATGTGGGTGGTGGTTGCCAGCTGGTACTGATGGTGGTGGTGGTGCATCTAGTGGTAGTGGCAAAAGCACAATAGCACCTAAGGCTGGAGGTGTTGAGCCAGCGTCATCATCTGGCTACACAAGGCCTCGAAGGCTCCCTTATCTGGGAGTAGGACAACATCTTTTAAAGCCAGAGCAGCAGGAAAATGTTTTGGCTTTCCTTGCTGACTCAGCCTCTAGCTCTTTCACCTCCTCTTCAGAAAGTACCACATATAAAAGCAGCGAGTCGTCAGTGGATGCTCCTGGTCAGGAACAAGACGTTTCCTTGTGTCCTTCACCCAAACCAAAAGTGAAGGATGCATCAGGCGACACTACAGGTTACTCCATGGAGCTCTTTACACATACCGTGCCTGGGTTAGAAAGGGAAATTGTTAACTGCCCATTACAAGAGGAATCGGACATGGAGTGCACTGATGCACAGTTACAGCTAGATTATTATGCTGTTCCATTGACTCAGATCACTACATTGCCCTCGCAGTGTACTGAGCCAGAATCTGACCCTGCTGAGACTATGGTGCCCGTCCCGAACGCTATAGCACCTTACACGGTGACACAGAGGAAGGTGCATATGACATTGAAGAGGAGGTGATAGATGACCCAGTTGTTGACCCAGATTGGCAGCCATTGGGGGAAGAGGGTGCAGCTGTAGCTCAAAAGCAGAGGAGGAGGATCCGCAGCAGCCATCTACATCGCAACAGCTGTCATCTGGCAGGCCTGTATCAGGCTAAAATCGTTTGTCAAAAACAAAAACAGTTTTAGGACAGCGTGACCATCCGGGGAAAGTAGCACAGCATTCAATGCCTGAAAAGGTATTCCATAGTAGGAAGAGTGCAGTGTGGCAATTTTTTAACCAAGATCCGAATGATCAATCAAAAGTTATCTGTAAGAAATGCTCAAAGACCTTTAGCAGAGGGAAGAATCTTCAAAATTTAAATACAATGTGCATGCTTAGACATTTAACCAGCATGCACTTGCAAGCCTGGACTAACTACCTAACATCCCGTGCCGTTGGTGCACCTGCTCAGAATGAAGGTAGTCAGCAACGCTACATTGCTTCCCTCACTGTAAGCCCACCGGTTAGGACATCGCCAGCAGCAAATGTGGATGTATCATCGCAAGGCCAAAGCAGTCAGGGAATCACAAGGTTATTGGTAGGAAACACTGTATGTAGGCCAACATCAAGAATACCATCACCAACCCTCTCTCAATCCGCCATGTCCACCACCCCCCCCGCTAATTCCACCATATGCAGCTCTCCAGTTCAGCTCACCCTACAAGAGACTCTCGTAAGGAAAAGAAAGTACTCGTCCTCTCATCCGCATACACAGGGTTTGAACGCCCACATTGCTAGACTAATCTCGTTAGAGATGATGCCCTACCGGTTGGTTGAAAGCGAAGCTTTCAAAGACCTGATGGCCTACGCAGTATCATGCTATGACCTACCCAGTCAGCACTTCTTTGCGAGAAAAGCCATTCCAGCCCTCCACCAGCATGGCAAAGACCGCATTGTCCATGCACTGAGGCAATCAGTCAGTGGAAAGGTGCAACTCACCACAGATGCATGGACCAGTAGGCATAGCCAGGGACGTTACATGTCCATCACGGCGCACTGGGTTAATGTGGTGGATGCAGGGTCCACAGGGGACAGCCATAGTGGGACAGTTCTGCCTAACCCACGGTCTAGGAAACAGTTGGCTGTAGGCGTTCGCCACCCCTCCTCCTCCTCCTCCTCCAGAAGCAAAAGCTTGTCCAAAGAGCACAGTTGCACGACCACTCCATCCGCAGCTGCCAGTATTGCACACGAGGTGTCCCACTATCGAACAGCTAGTGGTAACCGTCAGCAGGCTGTGTTAGAATTGAAGTGTTTGGGCGACAACAGACACACCGTGGAAGTACTGGCCAAGTACTTGCAGCAATAAACTCAGTCATGGCTGGGGAGTGTACATCTTGAGGCAGGCAAGGTAGTCAGTGATAACGGAAGGAATTTTATGGCTGCCATAGCCCTTTCAGAACCTAAACACATACCTTGCCTGGCTCACACCTTCAACCTGGTGGTGCAGTGCTTCCTCAAAAATTATCCGGAGATACCAGCCCTGCTCCTGAAGGTGCGAAGACTTTGCTCGCACATCCGCCGGTCGCCCGTTCACTCCAGCCCCATGCTGAACCATCAGCGATCGCTGAATCATCCCCAGCACCGCCTAATAATCGACGTTGCAACAAGGTGGAACTCCACACTGCACATGGTTCAGAGGCTGTGCGAACAGAGGCATGCTGTAATTAATTTGTGGGAAGATACACATACACGGGCAGGTAGTTGGATGGCAGACATGGAGTTGTCTGGTGTGCAGTGGTCAAAGCTCCAAGACCTCTGTCAAGTCTTTCAGTGTTTTGAGGAATGCACATGGCTGGTAAGTGCAGACGACACCATCATAAGCATGAGCATCCCACTAATGCGTCTGCTGATGCAAAGTTTGATGCACATCAAGGAGCTGGCGTCTGCAGCCAAGGAGGATGGAAGCCTTGAAGTCAGTCAGCCATTGTCTGCTCAGGGAACTCTCATGGACGAGGTGGTGGACGAAGAGGAGGAGGAGGATGATGGGGATGAATATTTATGCGAGGAGGATGCTTTTCAGGGGGCAATAGAAACTGGTGCATTGCAAGGTAAGGTACAGGGTTTTTGCGGGACACAAGTTATGTTGACTTGCAAGAAAGTGCCCCTCAACCCAGCACAAGCAGTGAATTGACACCTGGAACATTGGCCCACATGACTGAGTATGCCTTGCTTATCCTACAAAGGGACCCCCGCATTATCAAAATGATGACCGATGATGATTACTGGATGGCCTGCCTCCTGGATCCACGATATAAAGGAAAATTAAAAAATATCATGCCACATGAGAACCTGAGCAAATATTGGCTACAAAACAATCAACTCTTGTAGACCGTTTGGTTCAGGCATTCCCAGCACACAGCGGTGGTGATCGTTCTCACAAGAGCTGTAGGGGGCAACACGGCAGAGGTGTTAGAGGTGCAAAAATCTGAAGTGGCGTTGGACAGAGGGGTTTTATGACCAGGTTGTGGAGTGATTTCGCAATGACCGCTGACACGACAGGTACTGCTGCATCGATTCAAAGTGACAGGAGACAGCATTTGTCCTGTATGGTTAAGAACTACTTTTCCTCCCTTATTTATGTTCTCCCTCACAGGTCATTCCCCTTTGATTACTGGGCATCTAAAATAGACACCTGGCCTGAATTGGCAGAATATGCATTGCAGGAGCTCGCTTGCCCTGCTGCTAATGTGCTATCAGAAAGAGTCTTCAGTGCTGCTGGTTCAATACTGACCAAAAAATGGACTTGTCTGGCTACCTAGAATGTTGATGATCTAACCTTAATTAAAATGAACCAATAATGGATTTCAAATTATTTTGACCCACCTTCCCCTGCTGACACGTAGCTTGCCTGAAAAATGTCTTGCTTTTGGCCTCTTCTTACTGACTTCTCCAATTCCTTTATTTGCAGCTGCTGAATGTCCACCATAGGCTATTTTTATACCTCCCTAAATGGGCTGACTCCCCCCACAGGGCCGAGGTCACAACCTGGCGCCAGCACCCGTGCGAGTGCCGTTTGCCTGGACAGGTGGGTGGGCCGACTCTTGGGCGACGGCACTGGCACAGAGTCCCTTATAGTACAATGAAGTGTCTCTGAGGGTGGTGGTGCACAACCAACGTCAGACACACCGTCGTAATATGAGGGGCCCTGTGCCAGTACCGCCGCCCAAGAGAGAGTGTTCCCCCCCAGCTCGAACAGTGCTCTACCACTTGCAATACTTACCTCTCCCTGCTCCACCACTCCACTGATAGTTAAAATATACAGGTGCCCGGGCCTCCATTTAGACCAGTTAATACTTTGCGCCTACTACCACTGTCTGCTACTCAGCAGAGGAGCACACCCCTGTACCTAGCTATGCCACCTGTTTATTTATGTACAATTTTTTGGCAGACATTTAGTCCACTTTATTATTTGGGCCTACTAACTTTGTCTGCTACTCATTACAATTTTCCAACACTGAGCAAAGCAAAGTCGCCTGTTTATTTATGAACAATTTTTTGGCAGACATTTAGCCCACTTAATTATTTGGGCCTACTAACTGTGTCTGCCACTCATTACAGTTTTCCTCCACTGAACAAAGCAATGCCGCCAGTTTAATCCTGTTATCAATTTTGAACTGCATTTAGCCTACTTTCTAATTTGGGCCTACTAACTGTGTCTGCCCCTCATTACAGTTGTCCTCCACTGAACAAAGCAATGCCGCCTGTTTAGTCCTGTTACCAATTTTGAACTGCATTTAGCCTACTTACTTATTTGGGCCTACTAACTGTGTCAGCCTCTCATTACAGTTGTCCTCCACTGAACAAAGCAATGCAGCCTGTTTAGTCCTGTTACCAATTTTGAACTGCATTTAGCCTACTTTATTATTTGGGCCTATATCTGTGTTTCCTCCTCATCCTGCCCATTGCCCAGCCACTGCTAGATGAGTCTGCTGGTACATTGACCCAGACCACTACATTCCCCTTGCACTCTACACAGCCAGAATCTGACCCTGCTGAAAGTCAGGCTCCCCTTCCCACATACTATACCACCTTACACTGGGACAAAGTGGAAGGTGCAGATGAAAGTGCAGGTTCCTTAATCAGGTGGGGGGCATACTCATTGGCGACGTCAATGGCACAGGGCCCCTCATAGTATGCAAAAGTGTCTCTGGCAGTGGGAGGCGCCACCCGCCGTCAAACACACCGCCGTACTATGAGGGGCCCTGTGTCAGTGCCAATGAGTGGGCCCCTTCTGCTTGCTCAGGATAACAGCACTTGCAGAGTTTTAATACTTACCTCTCCCTGCTCCACCGCTGTGACGCATTCCGTGTTTCCTGGGCCCACGAACATCTTGAGCCAGCCCAACCCCCCACAACTTTAGCCAAATGACCCCCAGTTTTCAATGCCTAGCTATTATTATAAAGTAAATTAAGATTGACAAGCTTAAGTAATAAGAATTGATCAAATACAAACAGATAGATGCCGCGCTTGTAAATATAGAAAACAATATCGCTTTTGTGTTATAGCACCAGATAAACGACTAAAAACAATGAACAAAAGACAGAAAGCAAACAAACAAATGTGCAATATGTGCCTTGTGCTATTTAATAAAGTTATACTTTTTGCTCTGTCAAATGTACATGTATATATCTCCCCGTGGATTCACGTCAGTGAAAACTCCCTAACCCAAAAACAGATACTCCCCCCACCACTATAGTACCGCACCAGCAGCACAGTCTATCCTGCAAAGTGCCAATATCTCTAGCTTACCAATGGTATAACTGACACAGCTAAGTGCGGGTCCGCACTGCGTGAGGGTGGATGTACCACTATCCGGTGTCCGGTGTAAGCCGCCAAGGGTTCCGGCGTGGTGCGCGTCAGATGACGCTATGCAGCGTACCTCAGGGATGCCCCGGCCGGTAGCATTCCCCGGATACCGCAAACAAAAACAGCAATGGCCGATAGGCTCCTCCTACCTAGTGACGTCACCTGCAGTAAGGAGCGCTGGATTGCTCAAAAAAGATTGATCCAGCACTCCTTACTGCAGGTGACGTCACTAGGTAGGAGGAGCCTATCGGCCATTGCTGTTTTTGTTTGCGGTATCCGGGGAATGCTACCGGCCGGGGCATCCCTGAGGTACGCTGCATAGCGTCATCTGACGCGCACCACGCCGGAACCCTTGGCGGCTTACACCGGACACCGGATAGAGGTACATCCACCCTCACGCAGCGCGGACCCGCACTTAGCTGTGTCAGTTATACCATTGGTAAGCTAGAGATATTGGCACTTTGCAGGATAGACTGTGCTGCTGGTGCGGTACTATAGTGGTGGGGGGAGTATCTGTTTTTGGGTTAGGGAGTTTTCACTGACGTGAATCCACGGGGAGATATATACATGTACATTTGACAGAGCAAAAAGTATAACTTTATTAAATAGCACAAGGCACATATTGCACATTTGTTTGTTTGCTTTCTGTCTTTTGTTCATTGTTTTTAGTCGTTTATCTGGTGCTATAACACAAAAGCGATATTGTTTTCTATATTTACAAGCGCGGCATCTATCTGTTTGTATTTGATCTATATTGTTATACAGGGGAGCACTACCCTGACTGATGCCAGCAGCTGTAATATCACTAGGTAGTTTCTTTGGGTGAGCGCCAGTGTTTGTATTATAGTAATAAGAATTGATGTTTTTGGCATTAAAATGGGCACTGTAGGTGTTTTCCAGTCCTCCACTCACTGCCGACTTTGATTCCCCATTGACTTGCATTGGGTTTCGTGTTTCAGTCGGCCCCTGACTTTTCGCAATAATCGGCCGATTTCACCCGACCAGACTTTTGACAAAGTCGGGTTTCGCAAAACCCGACTCGATCCGAAAAAAGTAAAAGTCGCTCAACTCTAGTGGTCATCCATGACATCTGTTCAATGGGTTGTTGGGGTATGTCCAAATTTTGAGCAGCTGTGCCACTCACTGCATATGCAATAACAGTATAAGGACCCACTGTTTAATAATGGGAGCAACAAAGCATAGCCAGCTGATGACTCTCTAACAATAATGAGGGCTGACTGCTCGCCCTATAAAAATAGACTTTGGGACTTTCAGAGTTCCTCCTTCATAAAAGAAACAGGATGTGTCTGATGATGTGACATACCACATGGCCAAATAAGGTAGTAAAATGTTAAAATGACATTTCCCAGTGTATCCATTTGTCTTGATTGAAAGCAATTCTAAAGTTGAAAAAAGCATCAAAAACGCTGCGTGTGAACATAGCTCAAGTGGTGGAGGAACATTTTTGTTTTGGGTTATTTATTTTGCCTTAAATCTAAATCATTACATTGGAAAGAATGTTCCTTAACATATTTCCCAAGAAAATCCAATTTGGTTTTGTTTTTGTATGTTTTATTGTGCTCCTTTAAAAGTGGTGTAAGACTCTGACAACATTGTTCACAGCTTTGACCTAGGAGTCAGAAATGCTTCCAGGGGTCTTTCCCATGATGTTCCCATGTAATTTGAGCACTGTTGTCATCGATTTCAGATGTTTTCATACCCTAAAGGAACCCCAGGGGGTCACGGCAAAAATGCTTGGGTTTCCCATAAACTTACATTGGTCTCGTTGCTCGGGTAGATCACCCGAGCATTCCAATTTGCTCGACCCGAGCAATTTGCACCCAAGGATTTTAGTGCTCGCCCTTTACTAAGTACTACCACTTACCAACCATTTTCCTATAACCAAATTATATTTGTCAAATGTTGTGAAGGGGTTAGTACTGTGTTTGAGTTAAAAAAGTTTAACACAGTTCTATGTTACCTCAAAGAATTGCACATATCTTTTCATGTCAATTGGAGGATTTGCAGTATTTGTAATTCATGTCAAGTCAATTCACAATTAATAATTTATTTTCAAATTGAAGCTTGCAAATTTGATTTTTAAAAGATTAAAATTTTGTTCCTATACAGTTGTGCTCAAAAGTTTACATACCACCGCAGAATTTTGCTTTCTTGGCCTTTTTCAGAGAATATGAAAGATAAAACCAAAAAACTTTTTCTCCACTCATGGTTAGTGATTGGGTGAAGCCACGTATTGTCAACTACTATGTTTTCTCTTTTTAAATCATAACGACAACCCAAAACATCCAAATGACCATAATCAAAAGTTTGCATACCCTATTTCTTAATACCGTGTATTTCCCCCTAACATCATTGACAGCTTGAAGTATTTTGTGGTAGTTGTGGATGAGATTCTTTATTTTCTCAGATGTAAAGCTGCCCACTCTTCTTGGCAAAAAGCATCCAGTTCTTGTAAATTCCTTGGTTGTCTAGCATGAACTGTAAGCTTAAAATCTCCCTAGAGTGGCTCAATGATATTCAGGTCAGGAGACTGAGATGGCCCTTCCAGAACCTTCACTTTGTTCTGCTACAGCCAATGACAGGTCGACATGGCTTTGTGCTTTGGATCTTTGTCATGTTGGAATGTCCAAGTACTTCCCACGCACTGCTTCCGGGCTGATGATTGCAAATTTGCCTCCAGTATTTGCTGATAATGTGCTGCATTCATCTTTCCTTCAACTTTTACCAAGTTTCCTGTGCCTTTGGAGCTCACACATGCCACAGGCGAGATTCTTTGTGGCATTTGGGCATTAAAGACTTTTTTCTGGCAACTTGACCATGCAGCCCACTTTTCTTCAAGTGCATTCTTACTCTGCATCATGAAACAGCCACACTGCTAGTTTTCAGAGAGTCCAGTATTTCAGCTGATTTTATGTGTGGATTTTTCTTTAAATGACAAACAATTTTTCTGGCAGTTGTGCTGACATTTTTGTTGGTCTACCTGACTGTGGTTTAGTTTTTACAAAGCCCCCGATTTTCCATTTGTTAATCACAGTTTGAACACTGCTGACTGGAATTATCAATTCCATGGATAGCTTTTTATATCCCTTTCCTGTTTTATATGGTTCAACTATATTTTACCATAGATCCATTGACAATTATTTTACTTTCCCCATGACTCTCATACAGAAACGTCAGTGGCTGGATGAAAGATGCAAGAGTCTGTCCAGATTCCAGAAACTCACTCAGCTTGCATGCACACACACTGACTATAAGCAAAAAGGTCACAGGTGAAGATGTTACCTTTGGTAGCCATTCAAACCCATTTGTATCAACTTATGTGCATGCTATCATGCCAAAATCACCAGGGCATGTAAACTTTTTATCAGGGTCACTTAGATGTTTTGGGTTGTCGGTATGATTTAAAAAGAGAAAACACAGTAGTTTGTCAATAAATGGCTTCACCCAACCACTAACCATGAGTTTTGGTGTTATCATTCATATTCTCTGAAACAAGGACAAGAAAGTAAAAATTCTGCCATGTGCCATAGTTATTCTGCTATGTCACCTTTTGAGCACAATTGTACTTTTGTCCATCTAATGTATGCATTTATTGGTGTGAGATTAATACATTTCTCCAGACCTCATTGAGTATCATTTGGTGTCTCTGTACTTGGATATGCATAGTATATATGTAAATGTCTCACACCTTTAACTTTAATGTTAGAAAGATTTTGAATTAGGAGTCTACTTAGGTAAAGTACCACTCCAACGGGGTTTTTTCAGCACTGGAGTAGTGATTTAAATATAAGTCACCTGCCCCCAATCAAATATTCACCCTCCGATGTCTTCACAGTTTTTTCGGTGCCGCTCCTGTCACCATCTCGTGACAGTAGCTTCTGACTGGTCTGAAGTCAGAAGCTACATCACATGCACTCAATACAAGTTTATGAGTGCCAGAACAAGGTTTTCATAGAATTGTATTGTAAACTAACCTCCGCGCAGGTCCATGAAACACTGAAACTGTGAGGAGGTCACTTTTGTCAAAGACCAACTGGAGTGACACTGGAAATTGATGAAGGTAGCGGTTGGTGAGTGTTATACAGGGTGTAGGAGACTTAACATTTGAAACACCACTCCAGAAGTGCAATTAAAAAAATACTAGAGTGGTGCTTTAAGGCTTGAATTCAAACATCTAAATAAAATGTGATATTTTGCTATCAGAAAATATATTGCATGGTACTTAGAATACATGTAACATCTTCAACAGGACCTGCTCCTGTGACATCTGCTTCTGTCACCAGGCGTTGTTGTCATCACTCTGCGGGTGGCGCTGCTGATAGAAGAGATTTTAAATTCAGAAGCTTTGTTAGGTGCAGTCTCTGTCCAGCATACTGAGATGTCTGACAGTGTGGGTATGTGTGCTGTCCAGCTAATGTTATTAGCTCCTTGCTTCAGTAGATCCTTGCTTGTTAGTAGATCACCACACTCTACTAAAGCTTTCAACTTACTGCTGGAAAATGCCAGGTATAGCTTTGTGCTGGTAAGGCCTGTATTCTCTGTTCCTGTTCAGTATTTGTGTTTTCCTATTTAGATATTGGCTACTTTACAGATGTTTTTCCTCCCTGAGGATTGTGTACCTTTGTGGCCCTCTTGGTTTTGACTTGGTCACCTGACTATCCTTCTTGCACCACCAAACAGCAGCTGACTCTATGGCCCTTGCCAAGGGACCCCTGTGTAAGTCTTGTTCCATCCATAGGAGTTAAAGTGTGAAAGCAAAGGCAACCCCTGGGCTCAGATAAAAGGAAAAGCTTGCCTCATGCCTGTTCATGGTAGCTATTTTAGAGCTGCCAGGTGACCACTAACAGAGCCCCATTACAGTACACCTGACCTGCTGCCCATCAAAGGATGTTGTGCGGTGCTTGGAGATGCCCTGGAGATGCTGCTTCCTTTTTCCTAAATTCAAACATAAATATATTTGAAAACTGTGGTGCTGGTGCCTAGTCACAGAGGGTGCTCCTGGTAAAGGCAAAGATGAAATGTTTGTTTTGTGCTTAGTGTTACTTTCCAAAGGACATTAAGCAGCAGAGGGGGACAATATGTAGGCCAGTATTGGGCACATTATGAGGCAATGGGGAACATTATAAAGCAATGGCTGTCATTTTGGAGCAATGGGTGACTCTATGGGGACATTTTGGGGCAATGGGGAGATCATGGACCAATTAGGGAAACTATGAGGGCCATTACGAGACAATAGGAAAAATTATGGAGCAATGCGAAACTTTATTGTAAAATTGGGGACATTATGGAGCAATGAGGGACATTATGGAGCAATCAAGGACACTATGATGGCCATTATTGGGAAATGAGGGCCATTATGGTGCATTTGGAAGTTGTAAATGGGGTCATAGTATAGTGTATTGTGGGGGATACTTTATGCAAAGAGGCACTGTCAGGGAGACATTATAGAAAGGTGCAGTTTGAGGGATATTATGGAGAGGGTCAGAGTGAGGGAACAATATGGAGAGGGGCGTTGTAGGGGGATATTATGGAGAAGGTCAATGTGTGGGGATATTATGAAGAGGGGCAGTGTAGGTGAGATAATGGAGAGGGCCAGTGTTGGGGAGATATTATGGAGAGGAGCAGTGGGGGGCGAAAATGCTATGGAGAGGTGCAGTGTGTGGAAGACATTACAGAGAGGGGTAGTGGGGTAGTTTGGGGGGATTTTGGAGAGAAGTAGTATTGGGAGGAGATTATGGAGAGTGTCATTGTGGGAGGACATTATGTAGATGAGCAGTGAGTTGAAGGGCATTATTGAGTAGTGTAGTATGTGGAGATACTATGGAGAGGGGCCGTTTGAGAAGATTATTTTGTGCAGGAAGCACGGTGAGGGGCAATTATTTATTCGGGGTTGCAGCATGGGAGTGATTTAGATTTTTGGAGCAGTACTTTTATTACTAAAAACACTGTGTCAAGAGGTGATGCTAAAAATGTAGAAGAGGGAAGTTTGCAGAGAAGTGTTCTGGTGCAACATCTCATCATGGCATCTGTACTACATTGAGACAAAAGCGTTGTGAACTACTTGAATCAGAGAAGATATTACTTATAAGGTATCTGGAAGTAAATGTCTATTTGTGATACTGACTATGTATCATCAGTGCTGTGGTTCCTGTACGCTCCACAGTCTGATGATGGCAGGTAATAACTCCCAGCATCTCCTTACCATTGTTAAGCACATAGTCGGAACTGTAGCTTCAAGCAATACAATTATGTATAGGACTGACCTGACATTGCAATTGATTGGTAGTTCACTGTCTAATCTATTTGGAGCAAAATGTAGAATAATAAAACATAACTTTAAAATTTAATTTTAAATCAAATATATATACACAACACAACACTAATACAAAATTATCTCCCAGTTATTACTATCTTGTAGTCAATTAGTATACAGTATATAAATACTAGATGGTAGCCCGATTCTAACGCATCGGGTATTCTAGAATATGTATGCGTAGTGGATAGCACAGCCCACATAGTATATTGTACAGCCCATGCAGTACATTGCGCAGCCCATGCAGTACATTGCACAGCCCATGCAGTACATTGCGCAGCCCACGTAGTACATTGTGCAGCCCACGTAGTATATTGCGCTGCCCATGTAGTATATTGCGCAGACCATGTAGTATATTGCGCAGCCCACATTGGATATTGCGCAGCCCACGTAGTATATTGCGCAGCCCACGTTGTATATTGCGCAGACCATGTAGTATATTGCGCAGCCCACGTAGTATATTGCGCAGCCCACGTAGTATATTGCGCAGCCCATGTAGTATATTGCACAGCCCACGTAGTATGTTGCGCAGCCCATGTAGTACATTGCGCAGCCCAAATAGTATATTGCACAGCCCACGTTGTGTATTGCGCAGCCCATGTAGAATATTGTGCAGCCCATGTAGTATATTGCACAGCCCACGTAGTATATTGCGCAGCCCATGTTGTATATAGCGCAGCCCACGTAGTATATTGCGCAGCCCACGTTGTATATTGCGCAGCCCACGTTGTATATTGCGCAGCCCACATAGTATATTGCGCAGCCCACGTTCTATATTGCACAGCTCACATTGTATTTTGCGCAGCCCACATTGTATATTACGCAACCCACGTTGTAAATTGCGCAGCCCATGTTGTATATTGCGCAGCTCACGTAGTATATTGCCAAGCCCGCGTAGTATATTGCACAGCCCACATTGTATATTGCGCAGCCCATGTTGTATATTGTGCAGCCCATGCTGTATATTGCGCAGCCCACGTTGTATATTGTGCAGCCCACGTTGTATATTGCGCAGCTCACGTAGTATATTGACCAGCCCGCATAGTATATTGCACAGCCAACGTTGTATATTGTGCAGTCCACGTTGTATATTGCACAGCCCACGTTGTATTATGCCCAGCCGCGTAGTATATTGCGCAGTCCACGTTGTATATTGTGCAGCCCTCGTTGTGTATTGCGCAGCCCACGTTGTATATTGTGCAGCCCACGTTATATATTGCGCAGCCCACGTTGTATATTGCGCAGCTCACATAGTATGTTGCCCAGCCTGCGTAGTATATTGCGCAGCCCACATTGTATATTGCACAGCCTTCGTTGTATATTGTGCAGCCCACGTTGTATATTGCCCAGCCCGCGTAGTATATTGCGCAGCCCATGTAGTATATTGTGCAGCACACATTGTATATTGTGCAGCCCACGTCGTATATTGCACAGCTCAAGTAGTATATTGCCCAGCCTGCATAGTATATTGAGCAGCCCACGTTGTATATTGCACAGACCATGTTGTATGTTGCGCAGCTCACGTAGTATATTGCTCAGCCCGCATAGTATATTGCGCAGCCCACGTTGTGTATTGCGCAGCCCACGTTGTATATTGCCAAGCCAGCGTAGTATATCGCCCAGCCCGCATAGTATATTGCGCAGCCCATGTTGTATATTGCGCAGCCCTCATTGTATATTGTGCAGCCCACGTTGTATATTGCATTGTGAACTACTTGAATCAGAGAAGATATTACTTATAAGGTACCTGGAAGTAAATGTCTATTTGTGATACTGACTATGTATCATCAGTGCTGTGGTTCCTGTACGCTCCACAGTCTGATGATGGCAGGTAATAACTCGCGAGACCGTACGTCATCATCTCGCGAGACTGCAATGCATGGAGCGGTCACCGGGGCGTCGCGAGGAGCATCGATAACCGCTTCATCCGGGGGCCAACCGAGGGTGAGTATATAACTATTTTTTTTTATTATTATTTTTATCATTAGATCTTTTTAATATTCATGCTGCATAGGCAGCATGAATAGTAAAAAGTTGGTTACACAGGGTTAATAGCAGCGTTAACCGAGTGCGTTACACCGCGGTCAACGCTGCCATTAACCCTGTGTGAGCGCTGACTGGACGGGAGTATGTGGGTGCTGGGCACTGACAGCGAGGAGGAAGGAGCGGCCATTTTCTTCCGGACTGTGCCCGTCGCTGATTGGTCATGGCTGTTTTGCCGCGATCAATCAGCGACTTGGATTTCCATGACAGACAAAGGCCGTGATCAATGAATATCCGTGACAGAAAGACAGACAGACAGAAAGACATACAGACGGAAGTGACCCTTAGACAATTATATAGTAGATTGATATAAGAATTGTGAATAATAGGTCATATAATATGTCAGTATTAAGACTTCATTTGTGAATGTCAAAAATCAATGACCTGTACATAAAAATAGGGACCACAAATGACTCAGAAATCCAGACATTTGAATAACTATTCAGGATTTTAAATCTATACTGATTCAAACAAAAAGAATCTAAATGGCAGTTGTCATGTATGGAGACTAACTGACAATACTGATTATAGTCAGAAACCAATAGCTTTAGGACTGAAGAAATAGTCCATAACCCTACATGTTTCATCAATGATTGGTTACTGCTTTGATTCATTAGAGGTTATCAGTAAATTAAAATAGTAACGATTACATGTGATACACAATGGTATTGGCAAGATTGACAACTAGCAATAGATTCGGAAACTGGAAAGAAAGTTTACATACACTTTATTAAAAGACACATACATGTTTTTCTCAATATCTGACAAAAAATCAGAGTAACTCTTTCCAATTTTAGTTCAATTAGGATTACAGTAATTATCAATATTTGTCAAATGCCATAATAATGATAGAGAGAATCTTTTAAGGCATTTTTTTACTTACTGCAAAGGCCAAAGTTTACATACACTAAGATTACTATGCCTTTAACCCCTTAGTGACAGAGCCAATTTGGTACTTAATGACCAGGCCAATTTTTGCAATTCTGACCACTGTCACTTTATGAGGTTATAACTCTGGAACGCTTCAACGGATCCCGCTGATTCTGAGATTGTTTTTTCGTGACATATTGTACTTCATGTTAGTGGTAACATTTCTTCGATATTACTTGCGATTATTTATGAAAAAAACGGAAATATGGCGAAATTTTTAAAATTTTGCAATTTTCAAACTTTGTATTTTTATGCCCTTAAATCAGAGAGATATGTCATGAAAAATAGTTAATAAATAACATTTCCCACATGTCTACTTTACATCAGCACAATTTTGGAAACAAAATTTTTTTTTGTTAGGGAGTTATAAGGGTTAAAAGTTGACCAGCAATTTCTCATTTTTACAACACCATTTTTTTTTAGGGACCACATCTCATTTGAAGTCATTTTGAGGGGTCTATATGATAGAAAATAATGAAGTGTGACACCATTCTAAAAACTACACCCCTCAAGGTTCTCAAAACCACATTCAAGAAGTTTATTAACCCTTTACGTGCTTCACAGGAACTGAAACAATGTGGAAGGAAAAAATAAACATTTAACTTTTTTTTGCAAACATCTTAATTCAGAACCATTTTTTTTATTTTCACAAGTGTAAAAACAGAAATGTAACCATAAATTTTGTTATGCAATTTCTCCTGAATACGCCAATACCCCATATGTGGGGGTAAACCACTGTTAGGGCGCACCGCAGAACTTAGAAGTGAAGGAGCGCCGTTTGACTTTTTCAATGCAGAATTGGCTGGAATTGAGATCGGACACCATGTCACATTTAGAGAGCCCCTGATGTGCCTAAACAGTGGAAACTCCCCACAAGTGACACCATTTTGGAAACTAGACCCCTTAAGGAACTTATCTAGATGTGTGGTGAGCACTTTGAACCCCCAAGTGCTTCACAGAAGTTTATAACGTAGAGCCGTGAAAATAAAAAATCGCTTTTGTTTACACAAAAATGATTTTTCGCCCACAAATTCTTATTTTCACAAGGGTAACAGGAGAAATTAGACCACAAAAGTTGTTGTGCAATTTCTCCTGAGTACGCTGATATCCAATATGTGGGGGTAAACAACTGTTAGGGCGCACCGCAGAGCTTGGAAGAGAAGGAGTGCCGTTTTACTTTTTCAATGTAGAATTGGCTGGAATTGAGATTGGACGCCATGTCGCGTTTGGAGAGCCCCTGATGTGCCTAAACAGTGGAAACCCCCCACAAGTGACACCATTTTGGAAACTAGACCCCTTAAGGAACTTATCTAGATGTGTGGCGAGCACTTTGAACCCCCATGTGCTTCACAGAAGTTTATAACGTAGAGCCGTGAAAAAAAAATTGCATTTTTTCTACAAAAATGATATTTTTGCCCACAAATTTTTATTTTCACAAGGGTAACAGGAGAAATTAGACCACTAAAGTTGTTGTGCAATTTCTCCTGAGTACGTCGATACCCAATATGTGGGGGTAAACCACTGTTTGGGCGCACCGCAGAGCTTGGAAGAGAAAGAGTGCCGTTTTACTTTTTCAATGTAGAATTGGCTGGAATTGAGATCGGACGCCATGTCGCGTTTGAAGAGCCCCTGATGTGCCTAAACAGTAGAAATCCCCCACAAGTGACCCCATTTTGGAAACTAGACCCCCCATGGAACTTATCTAGATGTGTGGTGAGAACCTTGAATGCCCAAGTGCTTCACAGAAGTTTATAATGCAGAGCCGTGAAAATAAAAAATATTTTTTTTTTCCACAAAAAAGATTTTTTAGCCACCAAATTTTTATTTTCACAAGGGTAACAAGAGAAATTGGACCCCAAAAGTTGTTGTCCAATTTGTCCTGAGTATGCTGGTACCCCATATGTGGGGGTAAACCACTCTTTGGGCGCACGGCAGAGCTCGGAAGGAAGGAGCGCCGTTTTGGAATGCAGACTTTGATAGAATGGTCTGCGGGTATTATGTTGCGTTTGCAGAGCCCCTGATGTACCTAACCAGTAGTAACCCTCCACAAGTGACCCCATTTTGGAAACTAGACCCCCCAAGGAACTTATCTAGATGTGTGGTGAGAACTTTGAATGCCCAAGTGCTTCACAGAAGTTTAGAATGCAGAGTCGTGAAAATAAAAAATATATTTTTTTCCACAAAAAAGATATTGTAGCCCCCAAGTTTTTATTTTCACAAGGGTAACAGGAGAAATTGGACTGCAATAGTTGTTGTCCAATTTAACCCGAGTACGCTGATGCGCCATATGTGGGGGTAAACCACTGTTTGGGCGCACGGCAGAGCTCGGAAGGGAAGGAGCGCCTTTTTGGAATGCAGACTTTGATAGAATGGTCTGTGGGCATTATGTTGCGATTGCAGAGCCCCTGATGTACCTAAACTGTAGTAACCCCCCACAAGTGACCCCATTTTGGAAACTAGACCCCCCAAGGAACTTATCTAGATGTGTGGTGAGAACTTTGAATGCCCAATTGCTTCACAGAAGTTTAGAATGCAGAGTCGTGAAAATAAAAAATATTTTTTTTTTCACAAAAAAGATTTTGTAGCCCCCAAGTTTTTATTTTCACAAGGGTAACAAGAGAAATTGGACCCCAGAAGTTGTTGTCCAATTTATCCCGAGTACGCTGATGCCCCATATGTGGGGGTAACCCACTGTTTGGGCGCACGGCAGAGCTCAGAAGGGAGGGAGCACCATTTGACTTTTTGAGCGCAAAATTGGCTGTCGTGTTTGGAGACCCCCTGATGTACCTAAACAGTGGAAACCCCCCAATTCTAGCTCCAACCCTAACCCCAACACACTCCTAACCCTAATCCCAACCTCATCCATAATCCTAATCACTAACCCTAACCATAATCACAACTCTTACCCCAAAACAACCCTAATGTCAACCCTAACCATAACCCTAATCAAAACCCTAAATCCAACACACCCCTAATCCTAATCTCAACCCTAAACTCAAACCTAACCCTAATCCCAATACACCCCTAATCACAACCCTAACCTTAACCCTAATCCCAAACCTAACCCTAATCCCAAGCGTAACCCTAATGCCAACCCTAACCCTAATACCAACCCTAATCCAAACCCTAACCCTAATCCCAGCTCTAACCCTAACTTTAGCCCCAACCCTAGCCCTAACTTTAGCCCCAACCCTAACCCTAGCCCTAGGGCTACTTTCACACTTGCGTCGTTTGGCATTCCGTCGCAATCCGTCGTTTTGGACAAGAAACGGATCCTGCAAATGTGCCCGCAGGATGCGTTTTTTGCCCATAGACTTGTATTGCCGACGGATCGTGACGGATGGCCACACGTCGCGTCCGTCGTGCACTGGATCAGTTGTGTTTTGGCGGAGCGTCGGCACAAAAAAAGTTCAATGAAACGTTTTTTTGTACGTCGCATCCGCCATTTCTGACCGCGCATGCGTGGCCATAACTCCGCCCCCTCCTCCCCAGGACATAGATTGGGCAGCGGATGTGTTGAAAAAATACAGCTGCTGCCCACGTTGTGCACAATTTTCACAACGTGCGTCGGTATGTCGGGCCGACGCATTGCGACGGCCCCGTACTGACGTAAGTGTGAAAGAAGCCTAATCCTAAGTTTAGCCCCAACCCTAACCCTAAATTTAGCCCCAACCCTAACCCTAAATTTAGCCCCAACCCTAGCCCTAACCCTAGCCCTACCCCTAACCTAACCCTACCCCTACCCCTAACCCTACCCCTAACCCTACCCCTAACCTAACCCTAACCCTACCCCTAACCCTACCCCTAACCCTACCCCTAACCCTACCCCTAACCTAACCCTAACCTAACCCTAACCTAACCCTACCCCTACCCCTAACCCTAACCCTACCCCTAACCCTAACCCTACCCCTAACCCTAACCCTACCCCTAACCCTAACCTAACTCTACCCCTAACCTAACCCTAACCTAACCCTAACCTAACCCTACCCCTAACCCTACCCCTAACCCTACCCCTACCCCTAACCCTACCATTAACCCTACCCCTAACCCTAACCCTACCCCTAACCCTAACCCTAACCCTACCCCTAACCCTACCCCTAACCCTAATTTTAGCCCCAACTGCTGTTCTCCTGCTGGCCGGCAGATGGAGACAGATGGCGGGCGCACTGGGCATGCGTCCGCCATGTTCTGCTACCGGCGGCCAGGAGGAGCAGCAAGAGGATCCAGGGACCTAGGTGAGTATGCTAGGGTCCCCGAATCCCCCTATTTCTCTGTCCTCTGATGTGCGATCACATCAGAGGACAGAGAATTACACTTTACTTTTTTTTTTTTTTTTGCGGTCGCCGGTAAACAGTTAATTACCGGCGATCGCAAAACAGGGGTCGGTAATACCGACGCCGATCGTGCTCTTTGGGGTCTCGGCTACCCCCGGCAGCCGAGACCCCAAAGATTCTCCCGGTGCCGGCCGGCGGGCGCACTGCGCATGCGCCCGCCATTTTGAAGATGGCGGCGCCCACCGGGAGACACGAGGAGCATCGGGGGAGCTAGGTGAGTATTGGGGGGCCACCTGGGACCCCTTTTCTCTGTCGTCCGATGTGCGATCACATCGGAGGACAGAGAAATTAAAAAGAGATCGCTTTTTTTTTTTTTTTTTGCGATCGCCGGTAAACGGTTAATTACCGGCGATCGCAAATGCGGGGTGGCTTAAAACCCCCCCGAATCATGTTCTCTGGGGTCTCGGCTACCCTCGGCAGCCGAGACCCCGGAGAAAATCGGCCTCTGGGGGGCGCTATGGACTTTTTCCACAGCGCCGTTAATTAACGGCGCTGTGGTTTAAGTACCCTTAGCGGCCGCCGTTAAAAGGCGTATCGGCGGTCGCTAAGGGGTTAAACAATTCTGGGCTGCATATTTGATGATGTCATGTGTTTGGAAGATTCTGAAATGTTTTTTGCCGACATCTGAGTTAATTAGAGAAACACCTGTAGAAGTATTTAATGCACACCTGAAACACACTGCTTCTTTGTGTAGCACCATGGGAAAGGCTAAAGAAATCAGCCAAGATATCAAGAAGAGAATTCTGGACTTGCACAAGTCTGGATCATGCTTGGGTATAATTTCAAGATAATTGAAGGTGCCTCACTCATCTGTACAAACAATTATACCAAAGTACAAACAAGATGGGAATGTCCTGCCATCATACCCCTCAGGAAGGAGACGGATTCTGTGTCTCGGAGATGAACGTGCTTTGGTCCGACATGTGCATATCAATCAAAGAACAAAAGCAAAAGACCTTGTGAAGATGATCGTGGAAGCTGGTAAGATTGAGTAAATATCCACAGTGAAACAAGTACTGTATAAATATGGACTAAAAAGCCACTCTGCCAGGAAGAAGTCTTTACCCCAAAAGAAATATAAAAAATCCAGATTAATTTTTGAAAATGCACACAGACCTTAATTTTTAGAGATATGTCATGTGGTGTGATGAAACTAAAATCGAATTTTTTAGGCATAATGACCAATGTTATGTTAGGAAAAAGGGAGAAGTTTGGAATCCTAAGAACATCAACCCAACTGTGAAACACGGGGGTGGAAGATTTGGTGTTGGGCCAAACCAGAATCAATAAAGAGATGAACTAGAAAATAAATTGGTGTGCATGCTTATATCACATGTTTACACTGGCCCCTAAACAGACAAAACCCAAGAAAAAAAACATAATAGCAAATACATTGCAGTGCATGAAAATAATATATGATGCCTGTTTAACATAATATTGATAAAAAAATGTAGAAGCCATCCCACAATGTCATGGTGACCCTATCCAGGATGGTCTTAACCTCTAAATAATGAATTCTTTGTCGATTAGCCTGGTTCCAGTCCTTTTAGCACTTATCCACATGTATGTCACTTGGCAAATGGTAAAGTTTTAATATTAGAGGTTAGGACCATCCCGAATAGGGTCACAATGATGTGGTGGGATGGCTTTTACATTTGTTTTAATCAAAATTATATTAACTAAATATCCTATATTATTTTCATGCACTATTACTGTTTCATTACTTGTTGTAGAGTATTTGCTTATTATGTCTTTATCTTTTTCTTGGGCTAAGCCAGGCACGTAAAACATATGCAAAGATACATTTACTTTGCCACTTTTTCAATGTTGTTCCTCCCAGAGTTGATTCCATTAGCAAAAATTGACATGATGGTATGATAGAGACCATCATAAATGTTACAAGAGTTGAAGGCAGAAATCAAAGATAGTTGGGCTATGGTCAGAGCAGGCAGAGTATAGCTGCATTCATATGCAATAGAATGGCATAGGTTAAAGAAGGTAAAAAACATTCACAACAATAATCAGTCAGAAGGTCAGGGGATGTAACAGACATCAGTGTATGTTAGAAATGTCTCTTAATAACTACAGTTAGGTCCATATATATTTGGACAGAGACAACATTTTTCTAATTTTGGTTATAGACATTACCACAATGAATTTTAAACAAAACTATTCCGGTGCAGTTGAAGTTCAGACTTTCAGCTTTCATTTGAGGGTATCCACATTAAAATTGGATGAAGGGTTTAGGAGTTTCAGCTCCTTAACATGTGCCACCCTGTTTTTAACAGGACCAAAAGTAATTGGACAGAATCAATAATTTTTAAATAAAATGTTCATTTTTAGTACTTGGTTGAAAACCCTTTGTTGGCAATGACTGCCTGAAGTCTTGAACTCATGGACATCACCAGACGCTGTGTTTCCTTCTTTTGCGATGCTCTGCCAGGCCCTCACTGCGGTGGTTTTCAGTTGCTGTTTGTTTGTGGGCCTTTCTGTCTGAAGTTTAGTCTTTAACAAGTGAAATGCATGCTCAATTGGGTTGAGATCAGGTGACTGACTTGGCCATTCAAAAATATTCCACTTCTTTGCTTTAATAAACTCCTGGGTTGCTTTGGCTTTATGTTTTGGGTCATTGTCCATCTGTAGTATGAAACGACGACCAACCAGTTTGGCTGCATTTGGCTGGATCTGAGCACACAGTATGTCTCTGAATACCTCAGAATTCATTCGGCTGCTTCTGTCCTGTGTCACATCATCAATTAACATTAGTGACCCAGTGCCAATGGCAGCCATGCATGCCCAAGCCATCACAATGCCTCCGCCGTGTTTTACAGATGATGTGGTATGCTTTGCATCATGAGCTGTACCACACCTTCGCCATACTTTTTTCTTTCCATCATTCTGGTAGAGGTTGATCTTGGCTTCATCTGTCCAAAGAATGTTCTTCCAGAACTGTGCTGGCTTTTTTAGATGTTTTTTAGCAAAGTCCAGTCTAGCCTTTTTATTCTTGATGCTTATGAGTGGCTTGCACCGTGCAGTGAACCCTCTGTATTTACTTTCATGCAGTCTTCTCTTTATGGTAGATTTGGATATTGATACGCCTACCTCCTGGAGAGTGTTGTTTACTTGGTTGGCTGTTGTGAAGGGGTTTCTCTTCACCATGAAGATTATTCTTCGATCATCCACCACTGTTGTCTTCCGTGGGTGCCCAGGTCTTTTTGCATTGATGAGTTCACCAGTGCTTTCTTTCTTTCTCAGGATGTAACAAACTGTAGATTTTGCCACTCCTAATATTCTAGCAATTTCTTGGAAGGGTTTTTTCTGTTTTCGCAGCGTAAGGATGGCTTGTTTCACCTGCATGGAGAGCTCCTTTGACCGCATGTTTACTTCACAGCAAAACCTTCCAAATGCAAGCACCACACCTCAAATCAACTCCAGGCCTTTTATCTGCTTAATTGAGAATGACATAGCGAAGGGATTGCCCACACCTGTCCATGAAATAGCCTTGGAGTCAATTGTCCAATTACTTTTGGTCCCTTTAAAAACAGGGTGGCACATGTTATGGAGCTGAAATTCCTAAACCCTTCATCCAATTTTAATGTGGATACTCTCAAATGAAAGCTGAAAGTCTGATCTTCAACTGCATCTGAATTATTTTGTTTAAAATTCATTGTGGTAATGTCTATAACCAAAATTAGAAAAATGTTGCCTCTGTCCAAATATATATGGACCTAACTGTAGTGGTGAAAAAGCATTGGTTGAAAAGGAAAAGCCTTAAAATATCCAACCCTTTAGGTATCCAGTTTTTATTTTTAACCCAGCAAGCTGACTGTGGCAGTGAGAAGGATGGCATACCCAAAACCCTGAACAGAGCAGCTGCAAGAAAAATGCCATACATGAAGGCCTGTAGTAATACATTTACTGAGCAGAGGAAGAAGCTTGTCAATGACCTCAGAAAAGTCCTTTCATGAAAGAATAAGAGATCGTGGGTGATATTTCTTCAATGTATGATGTCAAATAACACATTTAATTGGTTTAATTTAGAGGGCAGGATGAGTTTATGGTATGCATGTGCATAGTAATGAAAATCAATCCTTCAGTCATTTTATATAAAAATACAAACACAGTGAAGATTTTTAAAGCATTTTTGACAAGATAATTATAGTTCAATGCATAACTTATCTCACAAACATCTCATAATAATCCTTATGTACTATTTTTTAATTGTTGGTTGCAATATTTAAAATGATTACTCAATTGCTTAAATTGACAACTGGGCTATTAAAAGTTTGCTTTTCTTATGTCTATATAGCATTGCTATAACTTTATACAATGGGGCAAAAAAGTATTTAGTCAGTCAGCAATAGTGCAAGTTCCACCACTTAAAAAGATGAGAGGCGTCTGTAATTTACATCATAGGTAGACCTCAACTATGGGAGACAAACTGAGAAAAAAAAATCCAGAAAATCACATTGTCTGTTTTTTTAACATTTTATTTGCATATTATGGTGGAAAATAAGTATTTGGTCAGAAACAAAATTTCATCTCAATACTTTGTAATATATCCTTTGCTGGCAATGACAGAGGTCAAACGTTTTCTGTAAGTCTTCACAAGGTTGCCACACACTGTTGTTGGTATGTTGGCCCATTCCTCCATGCAGATCTCCTCTAGAGCAGTGATGTTTTTGGCTTTTCGCTTGGCAACACGGACTTTCAACTCCCTCCAAAGGTTTTCTATAGGGTTGAGATCTGGAGACTGGCTAGGCCACTCCAGGACCTTGAAATGCTTCTTACGAAGCCACTCCTTCGTTGCCCTGGCGGTGTGCTTTGGATCATTGTCATGTTGAAAGACCCAGCCACGTTTTATCTTCAATGCCCTTGCTGATGGAAGGAGGTTTGCACTCAAAATCTCACGATACATGGCCCCATTCATTCTTTCATGTACCCGGATCAGTCGTCCTGGCCCCTTTGCAGAGAAACAGCCCCAAAGCATGATGTTTCCACCACCATGCTTTACAGTAGGTATGGTGTTTGATGGATGCAACTCAGTATTCTTTTTCCTCCAAACACGACAAGTTGTGTTTCTACCAAACAGTTCCAGTTTGGTTTCATCAGACCATAGGACATTCTCCCAAAACTCCTCTGGATCATCCAAATGCTCTCTAGCAAACTTCAGACGGGCCCGGACATGTACTGGCTTAAGCAGTGGGACACGTCTGGCACTGCAGGATCTGAGTCCATGGTGGCGTAGTGTGTTACTTATGATAGGCCTTGTTACATTGGTCCCAGCTCTCTGCAGTTCATTCACTAGGTCCCCCCGCGTGGTTCTGGGATTTTTGCTCACCGTTCTTGTGATCATTCTGATCCCACGGGGTGGGATTTTGCGTGGAGCCCCAGATCGAGGGAGATTATCAGTGGTCTTGTATGTCTTCCATTTTCTAATTATTGCTCCCACTGTTGATTTCTTCACTCCAAGCTGGTTGGCTATTGCAGATTCAGTCTTCCCAGCCTGGTGCAGGGCTACAATTTTGTTTCTGGTGTCCTTTGACAGCTCTTTGGTCTTCACCATAGTGGAGTTTGGAGTCAGACTGTTTGAGGGTGTGCACAGGTGTCTTTTTATACTGATAACAAGATTAAACAGGTGCCATTACTACAGGTAATGAGTGGAGGAAAGAGGAGACTCTTAAAGAAGAAGTTACAGGTCTGTGAGAGCCAGAAATCTTGATTGTTTGTTTCTGACCAAATACTTATTTTCCACCATAATATGCAAATAAAATGATAAAAAAACAGACAATGTGATTTTCTGGACTTTTTTTTCTCAGTTTGTCTCCCATAGTTGAGGTCTACCTATGATGTAAATTACAGACGCCTCTCATCTTTTTAAGTGGTGGAACTTGCACTATTGCTGACTGACTAAATACTTTTTTGCCCCACTGTATATCTTAAATAATTACTATTTCTAGTCTAGTTGACAAATAATAATGCTACAAAGTAAATAAAATACTGAACATGTTATCATTTGTCAAAGAAATCACGATTTGAAATATAAATTACAACATTAAATAAACTGAAAATATTACCTGTAAAGAAAAGGTTACCTTGGTCTCAAGGGTAAAAGCAATGCTGTATGCAAATCCCTAGTCGTAAGGGACATAGAAAATGCAACTCTTCATTTTGGTGTCTATACTCTATTATTAGAACTTTCCTAGCAACATCAAATCTCAAGGGATTAAAAAGTACTGTTAGAATTCTAAATTGTGTCAAAAAATTGAGTTGCTATATACATTTCAAAGGCTGTAGCTTTATAACTTGAATTACTGACTGTCTATTCAGCAAAATAAGTTTTTAACATTCTTGGGTACGATAAAAGTATACTATCAAGATAATTTAAATGTAGTAGAGTTTAGTCTGTCTGCATTAGAATTAGAGGTGGGCGGACTCCTGGATGTTCGGGCCCCGTGGGTTCGGCCAAACAGTTACAAAAAGTTCCAGGTCGGGTACCAGAACAGTATCCAGATTCGAATCCAAACCCAGACTCCATTCTCTTGAATGGGGGGCCTGAACATCCAGTGTTTACTGCGCTGTCATGTGCATGATAGCGTGACAAACACCCCTTCTGATTGGCAGTGAAACCATTCCCGCCGGTCAGAGAGCTGCGGTTCCCACACTGTCAAAAGACAGTGTGAGCGCTCAGTTGTGAACGGAGGTATAAATTTTAACTTCGGATACTGGTGTCAGCTGATGGGACAACTGCTCCCATCATCCGACACCTGCTGCCACTAATAACAGCGAGAGCAGGAGCAGCAGATGGGAGTAAGGATCAGTCATTCCTACGCTGTAAATAAATAATTTAAAAAAAAAACTGGTTCCCTTGCATTTTTGTTAACCAGCCAGGGTAAACTCAAAGCTGGAGGCTGCAACCCTCACCTGTCAGCATCAGCAAGCCTTGTTATCAAGAATAGATGGGACCCCACGCCGTATTTATTATTTATTTTAAAAATAATTTAAAAGATGGCGTGGGGTCACCCCTATTTTTGACAACCAGCCTTGCTAAAGCAGACAGATTGGAGCAGGTATTCTCAGACTGGTAAGGGGCCATTGATATTAGCCCCAGCCTAAAAATAGCAGCACAGAGCTGCCCAGAAAAGCCACATCTATTAGAACTGCTGCGAGCACAGCCTCAGTGACTGGAGGTGATGTCAGCGAGATTACCTCCGGTCACTGAGGCTCTGTTCCCAGTCGTGCTGAACTGCAGTAACCTCGGTGAGTTTTTCTCACGGTGCTAGCGGGGATGTCACCGAGGTCATGGCAGTTCAACCCAGCTAGAAAGGGAGCCTTAGTGACTGGAGGTAACCTTGATGATGCCACTTCCAGTCACTGTGGCTGCACTCAAAGCAGTTCAGTCACCAGTGGTTCTCAGCCTGGACGGCACCATCCAGGTTGAAAACTGTTATTCCCCCTGACATGGATTATGGTGTGGGACAGAATGACGGAAGGGTAAGTGATATTGCTGTTTTTTTTATTTTAGTTGTACTACAGGAGAATGAGGGCTTTGGTGGAAAAGGTGTTTGGTTAGTATAACTGTGTTTGTTTTTTTAAATAAAAAAGGAAAACTTTTGTTCTAATAAAATACTTTTTTATGGCTGTGTATTTATTTATAATACAACTATAGGATTAGTAATGGATTGGTGTCTTACAGACATCTCTCCATTAATAAGCTGTGGGCTTGATGTCATCTGACAATACAAAGGTGACATCAACCCCACTAATATTAACCCCACTTACCACCGCTACAGGGCAAGTGGGATGAGCCAGGCAAAGCACCAGAATTGACGCATCTAATACATGTGTGTTTTCTGGGAAGCTGCAGGCCGCTATTTTTAAAATGGGTGCAAATAGCAATGGCCCCTTACCAGCCTGAGAATACATGCCCCCAGCTGTCTGCTTTGGCAAGGCTGGTTGTCAAAAGTGTGGGGGACCCCACACCATTTTTTTTAGATTATTATTTTTTAAAATTATTTATTTTCAGTGCAGTAGTGGCTGATGAATACTCCTACCCGCTCCTCCTGCTCTTGCTGTAATTAGTGGCAGCAGGTGTCAGATGATTTTACTGTCAATTAGAAGTAGTGTTTGCTGCACTGTCATGCAAATGACAGCGCAACAAGCACTTGGCGCTCATGCAGCCAAACCGAACAGTAACATGGACTTCCTGGTGGAGCCTGTGTTCGGTGTCCGTGCTCAAACAGTAGGTATTCGATACAGAGAAAACTACTGTTCGGGTTCGCCCATCTCTAGTTTGAATATCATATTATGCTTTCTGTAGTTTTTTACATAAGACTGCTGTTTATTATAGTAAATTACAGTGCCTGCCTTATCCCATTTAAAGATAATCTATGGCCAATTGTATGCTTCCCAATCTGGGGATAGAATAAAATAGAAGCAGAGACCTTATTTCCAGTAATATGTCACATTAAACTCCCATACACATTAGACTAAAATCATCTGAACCCAAAGATTTTGACAGTATTGGTTGATAGTCTAAGGCTGCCATCACACTAGCAGTATTTGGTAAGTATTTTACATCAGTATTTGTAAGCCAAAACCAGGAGTGGGTGATAAATACAGAAGTGGTGCATATGTTTCTATTATACTTTTCCTCTATTTGTTCCACTCCTGGTTTTGGCTACAAATACTGATGTAAAATACTGACCAAATACTGCTAGTGTGACGACAGCCTAATAGGTATGAGGACCTCTCAAATCAACCTCTGAGAGGCTATAAGGGGATTGGATTTCCAATCAACTATCCTTTTGTCCTCCAAAACGTAGGCTAGTGGAGCCTGATAATGAGTCCTCCATCAAGAACTCAGGAGAGTTGAGCCAAGCATTTCAGTCTATTGGGGAGTCTTAGAAGATAGCTGTTGACTGACATATATTTATTGTATATTGGGGCCATTACAGGATTTCTTACTGTAGTTTTGTTCAAATCATTTTTAGGGTCCTCCATCTCTGGTTCTGGTCATGTAAGAAAGTGATGTGACTGACTTCTTCCCTCATTCACTGAAAGAAAAAAAACTATATCTGCTACTATTTCATGGTATTTCAATGACCATGAAGACTTTATTTCACACAACCCTTGCCATATTTATGGAATCAAAACTCCTGCCAGTGGAGTATAAACACATGGTTTACTGAATAACACCTTACCTATCAGTCAGCTGAAGGAAAAAACTTTGAATCAATTGGTTATAAAAGTCATCACCATAAGTGGCTAAACAAGTGGAACCAGATATAACTGATATCTTTCAGAGTATAGTATTAATAGTTGTGCAGAACAGCTTGACAACCATCAAGAGCTACTAATAGCTAAAAACAATAATTAATTTTAATTTATCAACATTGTGGAAAATCCAGTGATGATAGTGATCACCAGGGCTGCCACTAGAAATTTTGAGGCCCCATAATGGCAAAATTTTCAGGGCCTCCTTCATGTGTGAGTTTTCATATGTCTTGCAGTGAAGAGAGGCTTCCATCAGGCCACTTTGCCATAAAGGGTCGATTGGTGAAGGGCTGAAGTGATAGTTGACTTTGTGAAACTTTCTCCCATCTCCCTACTGCATCTCTGGATCTCAGCAACAGTGATCTTAGGGTTCTCTGTTACCGCTCTCACCAAGGCTCTTCTCCCACAATTGCTCAGTTTGGCTGGACAGCCAGGTCTAGGAAGACTTCTGGTGGTCCCAAACTTCTTCTATTTAAGTATTATGTGCTCTTAGGAACCTTGAATACTTCTTTTGTAATCTTGGCCAGATCTGTGCCTTGCCACAATTCTGTCTCTGAGCTCCTATGCCAGTTCCTTTGTCCTCATGATTCTCATTTAGTCTGACATGCACTGTTAGTTGTGGGGTCTTATATAAACAGGCATGTGCCTTTCCAAATCAAGTCCGATTAGTTTAATTAAACACAGTGGGACTCCAGCGAAGGAGTAGAACCATCTCAAGGAGGATGACAAGGATATGTACAACACGTGACTTAAATATGAGTGTCTGAGCAAAGTCTCTGAATACTTATGACAAGGTAGACTCCTCTGGACGGGTCCTACTCTACTCTAACCTATTAAACATTTTTTTAAAAATGATTAATAATATCATAATCAAGGGACAAATACCACCGCACCATGACCAGACATTATATTACCACCACATAGTGACCTATAATACCACATACAAGGAACAAATACCGCCACACCATGTCCAGACCACATATTACCACCACAGTGGCGGAATAATATCACATACAAGGGACAAATACCACCCCACCATGTCAAGACCATATATTACCACCACATGGTGAAAATATTATCAAAAATACCAATACAACATGACCAGACCACATATTACCACCACATAGTGACTGAATACTACAATACTGATCATTAATAAAAAACACAATACTATCACCATAAGTGCCATTATACACAGTAGATCTGTACTTAGTGTGCATTGTCTGTGTACAGGTAATACAGTGATCACCGGTGACATTATACACAGGAGCTCTGCGTATAGTGTCTGTGTACAGGTAATACAGTGATCACCAGTGACATTATACATAAGAGCTCTGTATTTAGTGTCAGTGTACAGGTAATACAGTGATCACCAGTGACAATATACGCAGGAGCTCTGTATATAGTGTCATTGTAAAGGTAATACAGTGATCACTGGTGGCATTGTACACAGGACCTCTGTATATAGTATGCAGTGTATCGTGTCAGTGTACAGATAACACACTAATTCACCAGTGACATTGCTAGGTGAAATCCTTCATATTTGCTTTTCATCTTCATCCAGCAGAGACAACAATCACTTCTTCCAGCCAGGGCTCGTCTCTGCAGGAAATAACACAGTTATCTAGAGCTCTGCTTGCAGAACACATTGCTTAATATTTTTCCAACTTCTACACTACACCACATGAAGAAAATAAGACACATAGTGTCGCTCTGCACAGTAACAGGACCGCTGCCCATTTAACTCCTTCATGACCTTGGGATTTTCCGTTTTTCCGTGTTCGTTTTTCGCTCCCCTCCTTCCCAGAGCCATAACTTTTTTATTTTTCTGTCAATTTGGCCATATGAGGACTTATTTTTTGCGGGACAAGTTGTACTTTTGAACAACATCATTGGTTTTACCATGTCATTTACTAGAAAACGTGAAAAAAATTCCAAGTGCGGTGAAATTGCAACAAAAGTGCAATCCCACACATGTTTTTGCTTGGCTTTTTTGCTAGGTTCACTAAATGCTAAAACTGACCTGCCATTTTGATTCTCCAGGTCATTACGAGTTCAAAGGCACCTAACATGACCAGGTTATTTTTTATCTAAGTGGTGAAAAAAAATTCCAAACTTTGCTATAAAAGAAAATTGCGCCATTTTTTGATGCTCGTAGTGTCTCCATTTTTCGTGATCTGGGGTCGGGTGAGGGCTTATTTTTTGCATGCCAAGCTGGTGTTTTTAATGATAGCATGTTGGTGCAGATACGTTCTTTTGATCGCCCGTTATTGTATTTTAATTCAATGTCATGGCGACCAAAAAAATGTAATTCTGGCGTTTCAAATTTTTTTCTCGCTACGCCATTTAGCGAACAGGTTAATGCTTTTTTTATTGATAGATCGGGCAATTCTGAAAGCGGCGATACCAAATATGTGTAGGTTCTATTTTTTTTAATTGATTTATTTTGAATGGGGCGAAAGAGGGGTGATATAAACTTTTATTTTTTTTTATTTTTTCACATTTTTTGTTTACTTTTTTTTTTACTTTTGCCATGCTTTAATAGCCTTCATGGGAGGCTAGAAGCAGGCACAACGCAATCGCCTTTGCTACATAGCAGCGATCTGATGTTCGCTGCTATGTATCAGAAATGCAGGTGTGCTGTGAGCGCCGACCACAGGGTGGCGCTCACAGCTACCGGCGATCAGTAACCATAGAGGTCTCAAGGACCTCTATGGTTACTATTCAGAAGCATCGCCGACCTCCGATCATGTGACGGGGGTCGGCGATGCGATCATTTCCGGCCGCCCGGCCGGAAGCGGTAGTTAAATGTCGCTATCTGCGTTTGACAGTGGCATTTAACTAGTTAATAGGCGTGAGCAGATCGCGATTCTGCCCGCGCCTATTACGGGCACATATCAGCTGTTCAAAACAGCTGACATGTCCCAACTTTGATGCGGGCTCACCGCCGAAGCCCGCATCAAAGCGGGGCTTCTGTCCTCGGACGTACTATCCCATCCGAGGTCAGAAAGGGTTAAAATAGTATCCTCAAAAAGTAAAGATAAATGCATCAGGTAATTATATCCCTTACTTAGCTCCTATTATAATAATATCCCCATTCTGGTCCCGTGCATCTCATTCCTGGCTCCAGCCAAATGTTTTCCCATCCTGCCCTCTAGGGTATCCATTCTGACCCCATACGATCTCCTCACCCTGACCCATCTGTTTCAATCCTGCCCAATCTGTCCCATGATCCTACCTCATCTGTCCAATGATCCTGCCTCATGATCCTGCCCCATCTGTCTCCATCGTATCCATCCTGCCCCATGATACTGCACCATGTGTCTCCATCCTGCACCATGATCCTGCCCCATCTGTCTCCATTCTGCCTCATGACCCTGCCCCATCTGTCTCCATCCTGCCCCATGACCCTGTCCCATCTTTCTCTATCCTGCCCCATGACCCTGCCTCATCTGTCTCCATCCTGCCCCATATTCCTGCCCAATCTTTTTCCATACTGCCCCATATTCCTGCCCCATTTGTCTCCATCCTGTCCCCGTGTCTACATTCCACCCCATATCTTCATTCTGCCCCAATGTCTCCATTCTGCCTCATTTCTCCATTCTGCCCAATGTCTCCATTCTAACCCATGTTTCCATTCTGCTCCCTGTCTCTATTCTGCACCATGTGTCTCCTATCCTGCCCCTGTGTCTCCATTCTACCCATTGTCTCCATTCTGCCCCTTGTCTCTATTCTGCCCTTTGTCTCCATTCTGCCACATGCCTCCAATCTACCCCATGTTTCCATTCTGCTCCATGTCTCTATTCTGCACCATGAGTCTCCCATCCTGCCCCAGTGTCTCCATACTACCCATTGTCTCCATTCTGCCCCTTGTCTCTATTCTGCCCCATGTCTCCATTCTACCCCATGTCTCCATTCTGCCCCTTGTCTCCATTCTGCCCCTTGTCCCCATTCTGCCTCATGTCTCCATTCTATCCCATTTCTCCATTCTGCACCATGTGTTTACATCCTGCTCCCATGTCTCCCAACCTGCCCCTGAGTCTCCATTCTGCCCCTTGTCTCCATTTTGCCCCTTGTCTTCATTCTTCCCCATGTCTACATTCTGCCCTGTGTTTGCATTCTGCTCTCATGTCTCTATTCTGCCACATCTGTCCCATGATCCTACCTCATCTGTCCCATGATCCTGCCTCATGATCCTGCCCCATCTGTCTCCATCGTATCCATCCTGCCCCATGATCCTTCAACATTTGTCTCCATCCTGCACCATGATCCTGCCCCATCTGTCTCCATCCTGCCTCATTGCCTCATGACCTTGCCCCATCTGTCTCCATCCTGCCCCATGACCCTGTCCCATCTGTCTCCATCTTGTCCCATGACCCTGCCCCATCTGTCTCCATCCTGCCCCATGACCCTGCCCCATCTGTCTCCATCCTGCCCCATATTTCTGCCCCATCTCTCTCTCCATCCTGCTCCATATTCTTGCCCCATTTGTCTCCATTCTGTCCCGCGTCTCCATTCTGCCACCGTGTCTCCATTCTGCCCTTGTCTCCATTCTGACCCAATGTCTCCAATCTGCCTCGTGTCTCCATTCTGCCCCTTGTCTCCATTGTATCCTGTTTCCTTTCTGCTCCATGTGTCTCCAATCCTGCCCCGTTTTCTCCCATTCTGTTCCCGTGTCTCCATTCTGTCCCTTGTCTCCATTCTGCCCCTTGTCTCCATTCTGCCCCTTGTCTCCATTATGCCCCAAGTCTGCATTCTGCCCCATGTGTATACATCCTTCCCTGTGTCTCCCATCCTGCCCCCATGTCTCCCACCCTGCCCCAATGTCTCCCATCCTGCCCCGTGTCTCCATTCTGCCTCTTGTCTCCATTGTGCCCCTTGTTTCCATTTTACCCCTTGTCTTCATTCTGTCCTGTCTTCATTCTACCCCATTTCTCCATTCTGCCCTGTCGCCATTCTACCCCGTTTGTCCATTCCACCCCATGTCTTCATTCTACCCCTTGCCTCCATTCTGCCCCTTGTCTCCATTCTGCCCTTTGTCTCCATTCTACCCCTTGTCTACATTCTGCCCCTTGTCTCCATTCTGCCCCATGTCTCCATTCTACCCCATGTCTCCATTCTGCCCCATGTCTCCATTCTGCACCATGTGTTTACATCATGCCCCAGTGTCTCCCATCCTGCCCCTGTGTCTCCATTCTGCCCCTTGTCTCTATTTTGCCGCTTTGTCTTCATTCTGCCCCATGTCTCCATTCTGCCCCTTGTCTCCATTCTGCCCCTTGTCTCCATTTTACCCCATGTCTCCATTCTGCCCCATGTCTCCATTCTGCCCCTTTTCTCCATTCTGCCCTGTCTCCATTCTACCCCAGTTCTCCATTCTACCCCATGTCTTCATTCTACCCCTTGTCTCCATTCTGCCCTTTGTCTCCATTCAACCCCATGTCTCCATTTTACCCCATGTTTCCATTCTGCCCCTTGTCTCCATTCTGCCCCATGTCTCCATTCTGCCCCTTGTCTACATTCTGCCCCTTGTCTCCATTCTGCCCCATGTCTCCATTCTACCCCATGTCTCCATTCTGCCCCATGTCTCCATTCTGCACCATGTGTTTACATCATGCCCCAGTGTCTCCCATCCTGCCCCAGTGTCTCCCATCCTGCCCCTGTGTCTCCATTCTGCCCCTTGTCTCCATTTTGCCCTTTGTCTTCATTCTGCCCCATGTCTCCATTCTGCCCCTTGTCTCCATTTTGCCCTTTGTCTTCATTCTGCCCCATGTCTCCATTCTGCCCACGTTTCTCCATTCTGCCCCATGTCTCCATTCTGCCCCTTGTCTGCATTCTGCGCCCTTTTCTCCATTCTACCTCATGTCTCCATTCTGCCCCTTGCCTTCATTCTGCCCTATGTCTCCATTCTACCCCATTTCTCCATTCTCCCCGTGGCTCCATTCTGCCACATGTCTCCATTCTGCCCTGGGCTTGTTGGAGACACAGTCCATGTGTCTCCATTCTGCCGGTGAAACCTATTGCGGCTTGCCGCTTTCAATAAAAATAAAAACTAAAAAACTTTTTACCTGGCCACGATCCTGCGGCGATGTTCCCTCGCATTTCAAGCGCAGACTTGGGACCTGGTCAGTATTGGGACCTGTTCTCTTCAACATATTCATTAATGATCTGGTAGAAGGTTTACACAGTAAAATATCGATATTTGCAGATGATACAAAACTATGTAAAGCAGTTAATACAAGAGAAGATAGTATTCTGCTACAGATGGATCTGGATAAGTTGGAAACTTGGGCTGAAAGGTGGCAGATGAGGTTTAACAATGATAAATGTAAGGTTATACACATGGGAAGAAGGAATCAATGTCACCATTACACACTGAATGGGAAACCACTGGGTAAATCTGACAGGGAGAAGGACTTGGGGATCCTAGTTAATGATAAACTTACCTGGAGCAGCCAGTGCCAGGCAGCAGCTGCCAAGGCAAACAGGATCATGGGGTGCATTAAAAGAGGTCTGGATACACATGATGAGAGCATTATACTGCCTCTGTACAAATCCCTAGTTAGACCGCACATGGAGTACTGTGTCCAGTTTTGGGCACCGGTGCTCAGGAAGGATATAATGGAACTAGAGAGAGTACAAAGGAGGGCAACAAAATTAATAAAGGGGATGGGAGAACTACAATACCCAGATAGATTAGCGAAATTAGGATTAGTTAGTCTAGAAAAAAGACGACTGAGGGGCGATCTAATAACCATGTATAAGTATATAAGGGGACAATACAAATATCTCGCTGAGGATCTGTTTATACCAAGGAAGGTGACGGGCACAAGGGGGCATTCTTTGCGTCTGGAGGAGAGAAGGTTTTTCCACCAACATAGAAGAGGATTCTTTACTGTTAGGGCAGTGAGAATCTGGAATTGCTTGCCTGAGGAGGTGGTGATGGCGAACTCAGTCGAGGGGTTCAAGAGAGGCCTGGATGTCTTCCTGGAGCAGAACAATATTGTATCATACAATTAGGTTCTGTAGAAGGACATAGATCTGGGGATTTATTATGATGGAATATAGGCTGAACTGGATGGACAAATGTCTTTTTTCGGCCTTACTAACTATGTTACTATGTTACTATGTTACTATGACTTGCTGGTGAATGACAATGACATCGAACGCCGGCGACATGCTGCCAGCATGCCAGCCTCCGATTGGCTGGCGGCTTTTATTTTATTGGCGGCCCGCACGGCAATAGAGTTAAACTGAACCTGCATCTTAGACCCAGGTTCAGTTCTGCACGGGCAGAATCCTGCCACTGGGACCGGATGAGTGGAAGAGATGGGGTCTGCTGAGGGCACCCTCTGATCATCGGGCACCATATGCCAGTCAGGGCAGTTATGCCCTGATGGCAGCCCTGATGACCACAGTATTCAGCATTCTCCTGATTATGTCTTGTTTGAGAATTCCAAGTGCATACTAAGAGACTCAAAAGTAACATCGTAAGAAAAAAAGCACAGAATATATAAAATGTTTAAACACTATTTACTGTTCAGTTTAATTGACATATTAACTTTATTTTGCAGGTCAATATAATGATGACAATGAGGAAAAAAAAAGAAAAACAAAAGCATCAGCTCACCGCATAGAAAAATATGTCAAAGTAGGCTGCGGTGGACTGCAGTTTCAGAAAGGAGAAAAATGGCCAGCAACCGCAAAAGTAAGTAAAGTGAGATGAAAAATAATGGTGAGCGAACGTGCTCGCCACTGCTCATTACTCACCCGAGTATCACTATGCTCGGTGCACTCGGCGAGCAGCGAGCATTTCTGGGATTATTCGGCGTTAATTGGTGTCTCCACCCAGTGTTTTTGGTGGACTTTAGAGACCCAATCATACTGCAGGGATTGTCTGCCAGGCCATGAAATGCCGCAGCCATCTTTGTTGTGGTCGTGCAGTGATTGGCTTGGCCGCACAGCATCATCCCAAGTATAAGAGACCTGACGCCGCCCTGCTCGCCGCATTCTGTTCCTGATTCAGCGAGAGTAGGATGAGCTTGTGCCGAAATAGGGTCAAAATCATGTTTTTTTGAGTTAGTGTAGGTCTGCAACTCTTAAATCCACAACTCCTCAGAAACCAAAAGTCCTTTTTAGGGCTAATTTGTGGGTCCCGATATTGCAGCGCTAGGTAGGCAGGGCACAGCATATCCACATCAGTGCAAGGCCTGCAGGCACTGTATGTGCGTCCATTGCTCCCACTGCATCCCTCCCAAAGCTCCATAACTGTCTGCTGCTGCTGTACCTTCTTTACTATGTACCTAGTTGGATTTTTTTTCCAAAAATTCACCCCCCAAAAAACAAAAATATACAGTCTGTTCTGTCAGACTGAGGCCTATTGAAAAATCATGGTTTGTCAGGCATACGTAGCATAGTTGTGTGTGCTAGCCTTGTGCCACTTTTTTTTGTGGGTGTGTGTTAAATTCCCCGAAAAAGGCCTCATATATCTGCGTGCTCCAACTTCGGGCATTGTAGGCCGGTGGACCCCTTTTTTTGCTGTCTGAGACTGTAATTCTATACAGCACTCTTTAGCTTCCAAAATTACAGAAAGGCCACATATTTGCCAGTGTGGTATTTCCATGACAGCCCTCATATATCTGCGTGCTCCAAGTTTTGTCATTGTAGGCCGATGTACCACTTTTTTTGCTGTCTGTTACTCTAATTATATTCAGCACTATTTTGCATTTAAAAAAAAAACAGGCCACATTTTTGCCAGTGAGGTATTTCCGTGACAGCCCTCATATACTAAGTTTGGTCACTGTAGGCCGGTGGACCCCTTATTTTGCTATCTGTTACTCTAATTCTATACAGAACTATTTTGCATATAAAAAAGACCACATATTTGCCTTTGTGGTATGGTGTGGTATTTCCATGACAGCCCTCATATATCTGCGTGCTCCAAGTTTGGTCATTGTAGGCCGGTGGACCCCTTTTTTTGCTGTTTGAAACTCTAATCCTATGCAACACTATTTAGCTTTCAAAATTATGAAAAGGCCATATATTTGCCAGTGTGGTATTTCCCTGACAGCCCTCATATATTTGTGTGCTCCGTGTTTGGGCATTGTAGGCCGGTGTACCTATTTTTTTGCTGTCTGACACTCTAATTATATACAGCACTATTTTGCATTTAAAAAAAAAAACAGGCCACATTTTTGCCAGTGTGGTATTTCCATGACAGCCCTCATATATCTGCGTGCTCCAAGTTTGGTCACTGTAGGCCGATGTACCACTTTTTTTGCTGTCTGACACTCTAATTTCATACAGCATTATTTAGCTTAAAAAAATATAAAAAGGTCACATAATTGCCTGTGTGTAATCGCTGTCAGACGAAAGATTTATTTGTGGCCTACAAAATGTGGAAATTCATGCCTACATTCAGCTATATTTGCTGTCTGTTACCCTAGTTCAGTACACTATTTTAGTTTACAAAAATTAACAAATACAGGCCACAAATTGAACAGTGTGGTATCTCGTTAAAAATACTTCTCTTTCAAGTTGTTATTGCTGCTTCATGACTGTGTTAAATGCTCTAACTACTATTACCACCATCATCATCTTCTGCCTAGAGGCAGTCACTGTGCACATAGAAAGTCTGAGGAGCAGAGTGTGAATGCTTGGGCGGTGTTGTACTCTGTCTCTGTATTACGAAGTCATTTGCTCCCGCCAATAAAAACGGTGCTGCCAGAAAGAGAGGAGCCATGTTCACAGTGACCGCCAGAGAGCGAGGCACCGTGCGCTCCATGACCGTGAGTACAGTGCACGTTCGCAGTAGAGAGACACTGTTCATGCTCCATGTTCAGCTTTGCAAAACAATAATGAAAGGGCACAGAGGAATGACAGAGGACGTTGGTACAGTCAGCATATTACTCCCTCAGCATTTTCCAAAACAAAGCACTACTTGTGAGAGTCCCCCACGCCTCAGGGCCAGGGCGATAGGAGGGTGTGAGAATACTCTCCCCGAACTTTGTTGGTGTTCCACTGCCTTTGCTTGATTTGAGTTGTGTCTCTCTCACCTGTACTCCTTGCTTTGCTAATGAACTGTGACCTCTTCTGCCAGGGTTTTCAGATGGGAATTTGTTTATTAATTCAGCAAGAAGAGCCCTATGGTCCTCCAACATTGTAGTACACCTGTATGCCTATGGAATAAGAGAAATAAAGTTCTCCTTGTAGCGCGGGTCTGGAAGTGTCACCAATCAGTATTCCCTGTCACCCAAAATTTTGAGAATGTGAGGGTGACCGGAAATGCAGCGGAACATAAACTCAGCCATGCGTGCAAGACTGCTAACAGTCGATACTTCCGTGTCATCACCAAGAGGACAACTGACCATGCTCTCCTCCTCCTCCTCCTTGTCCTCATGCCTCCACAACTTTTGACAAACTCCAGTAATATCATTGTAAATACATCCTTGTAAATACAATTCCCTGTAGTTTTTATCTCCCCCACCACATTGTAGATTGTAAGTTGTCACAAACAGGATGTTTTTTTGGGGTTTCATTATTTTTCTGGTTGTTATTTAGTGTAGATTGTAAGCTGTCACGAGCAGGGTTGTTTTTTTTCTGTTTAATTACTGTATTATTGTTATTGTGGTTACTTAGGACTGTTGTGTTTCACACTGTAAATATATTGACGCTATATAGATAACTATAAATATTTATATTAGAACACAGAGAAGCAGGATGGATATGTTAATTATGTCGTCGTTGCCGCTCACCATCTTGGTGAATTTCTCTACGTTTTGGAGAATGGTACATGCAGTTAGGGCCAGAAATATTTGGACAGTGACACAATTTTCGTGAGTTGGGCTCTGCATGCCACCACATTGGATTTGAAATGAAACCTCTACAACAGAATTCAAGTGCAGATTGTAACGTTTAATTTGAAGGGTTGAACAAAAATATCTGATAGAAAATGTAGGAATTGTACACATTTCTTTACAAACACTCCACATTTTAGGAGGTCAAAAGTAATTGGACAAATAAACATAACCCAAACAAAATATTTTTATTTTCAATATTTTGTTGCAAATCCTTTGGAGGCAATCACTGCCTTAAGTCTGGAACCCATGGACATCACCAAACGCTGGGTTTCCTCCTTCTTAATGCTTTGCCGGGCCTTTACAGCCGCAGCCTTCAGGTCTTGCTTGTTTGTGGGTCTTTCCGTCTTAAGTCTGGATTTGAGCAAGTGAAATGCATGCTCAATTGGGTTTAGATCTGGAGATTGACTTGGCCATTGCAGAATGTTCCACTTTTTGGCACTCATGAACTCCTGGGTAGCTTTGGATGTATGCTTGGGGTCATTGTCCATCTGTACTATGAAGCGCCGTCCAATCAACTTTGCAGCATTTGGCTGAATCTGGGCTGAAAGTATATCCCGGTACACTTCAGAATTCATCCGGCTACTCTTGTCTGCTCTCATGTCATCAATAAACACAAGTGACCCAGTGCCATTGAAAGCCATGCATGCCCATGCCATCACGTTGCCTCCACCATGTTTTACAGAGGATGTGGTGTGCCTTGGATCATGTGCCGTTCCCTTTCTTCTCCAAACTTTTTTCTTCCCATCATTCTGGTACAGGTTGATCTTTGTCTCATCTGTCCATAGAATACTTTTCCAGAACTGAGCTGGCTTCTTGAGGTGTTTTTCTGCAAATTTAACTCTGGCCTGTCTATTTTTGGTATTGATGAATGGTTTGCATCTAGATGTGAACCCTTTGTATTTACTGTCATGGAGTTTTCCCTTTACTGTTGACTTAGAGACAGATACACCTACTTCACTGAGAGTGTTCTGGACTTCAGTTGATGTTGTGAACGGGTTCTTCTTCACCAAATTAAGTATGCGGCGATTATCCACCACTGTTGTCATCCGTGGACGCCCAGGCCTTTTTGAGTTCCCAAGCTCACCAGTCAATTCCTTTTTTCTCAGAATGTACTCAACTGTTGATTTTGCTACTCCAAGCATGTCTGCTATCTCTCTGATGGATTTTTTCTGTTTTTTCAGCCTCAGGATGTTCTGCTTCACCTCAATTGAGAGTTCCTTTGACCGCATGTTGTCTGCTCACAGCAACAGCTTCCAAATGCAAAACCACACACCTGGAATCCACCCCTGACCTTTTAACTACTTCATTGATTACAGGTTAACGAGGGAGACGCCTTCAGAGTTAATTGCAGCCCTTAGAGTCCATTGTCCAATTACTTTTGGTCCCTTGAAAAAGAGGACGCTATGCATTACAGAGCTATGATTCCTAAACCCTTTCTCCGATTTGGATGTGGAAACTATCATATTGCAGCTGGGAGTGTGCACTTTCAGCACATATTATATATATAATTGTATTTCTGAACATGTTTTTGTAAACAGCTAAAATAACAAAACTTGTGTCACTGTCCAAATATTTCTGGCCCTAACTGTATGTCTGACATCCATGTCCATTCCTGAAATCTTATGTGTGAAGTCAGAACTGAATATCAACAGCCTTGTTGATGCTGGTGGTCAACAACTGCCCTCTTCTGCTCACAAATCATTTCCAAAATATGCAGTGTAGAGTTCCAATGCATGGGGAGGACATCCCACACCATTCCATGACCCAGAAGCTGCAAGCACTGCAGAAGCACGGCAAGAGCGGATGGAGCTCTAGCTGACTTTCTAAAATGGGTATGCAGAGCCTCGTACTTTTCCTAGCAGATCTGGCACCTCCACGTCACTTTTCAGGAAACGTTGCACAATGAGTTTAAGCACATGGGTCAGGCATGGCACGTGTGTGAGCTTGCCTCGACACATAGCAGTCACCAGGTTCCAGCCATTGTCACACATGACCATGCCTGGCTGTAGGTTCAGTGGTGTCAGCCGCAGATCTGCCTACTCTTTCAGAGCTGTCCACAACTCTTCATCATTGTGCGGTTTGTCACCTAATCATATTAGCTTCAGCACAGCCTGTTGCTGCTTGCCTGAGGCAGTGCTGCAGTGCTTCCTGCATGTGACTGGTGTGTTACTTTCGGAGATGGAGGCCGAAGTTGATGCGAAGGAGGAGGAGGTGCAGGAGCTGTAGACTGTGGTGGCAACCCAGATTGATGTAGGGCCAGCAATACTCGGTGTTGGGAGGACTTGCGCCATCCCAAGGTCGGACTGTGTCCTGGCTTCCACTATGTTAACCCAGTGTGCCGTTAGTGAGATGTACCATCCCTGACCACAAGCACTTGTCCACATGTCTGAGGTTAGTTGGACTTTCCCAATAACAGCATTGTGGAGGGCACGGGTAATGTTGTGGGACATGTGCCTGTTTAATGCCAGGATGGCACACTGGTACAAATAGTCTCACATGTTCGGGGCCTAGGGGTGATCCTCGACTCTGCCCTCTCTTTCAAGATACATATCCAAGCCTTTGCCTCCTCCTGCCCACTGCAACTCAAAAACATTTCCAGGATCCGTACATTCCAAGAAACTGCAAAAATGTTAGTGTACTCCCTCATGATCTCCCGCCTACACTATTGCAACCTTCTACTCTCTGGCCTCCCCTCTAGCACTCTTCCACCACTCAAATCTATCCTAAAGTCTGATGCCCGAGTACTCCAACTGTCCCTCTGTTATTCCCCAGCCTCTACTCTCTGCCAGGCCCTTCAGTGCCGTCCAATTTAACAGAGGCTACAGTTCAAAACCCTAACTATGACAGACAAAATCTTCCACAACCTGTCTCCATACATCAGCAACATGGTCTCCCAATGTCCGACCTGGTCATGGCTTCCTCTACACTAACCCAGTGTGCCATCAACGAGATGTACCATCCCTGCCCACATGCACTTGTCCAAGTGTCCGTGTTTAGGTGCACTTTCCCTGTAACAGCATTATAGAGGGCCCAGGTAATGTTGTGGGACACGCACTTGCTTGTGTAATGTTGTGACAGCAGACAGGTAAAAATTGTGGCAGCTGGGTAAGGAGTACCTTTTGATGGTCACCGGCATCAGGTTGTGGAAAGCTTACACTCCTACGGGCCTAAAATGCAAAATTTCGAGCACAAGCAGATGAGAAATGTGTGAATTTAGCACTGTGGCATTGGCTGCTTATTTCTGCTTGCATTCTAAAGACTGGGGTATGGACAACTGAACGCTGAGCTGGGACAAGGACGTGGACGTGCTTGGTGATGGTGCTAGTTAAGTTTGTGTGCAACTGCAGATGCAGGGCATGAGGCATCTTTGCATGCACCATGGACAGAGTATTGGCTTACATGCACAACATCAGAAGAAGCAGTGGTATCACCTGCAGACACTGTTCATGGAGCCTTGTGTTCAACCAACAAAGTCGGGTGCTCTGCTGCCATGTGCCTGATCATGCTTTTTGTGGTTAGAATGGGAGTTTTGCTACCCCTGCTGATATGGGCATGGCTGTTGGTGCAAATGGCCTTTTGGGGTTTATTGGCAGAGTCTTTAAAAAACAACCAGGGTGGTACGAGGACATTCAGTGTCTCCCTCTCCCACACCACCTTCACACGTCTAGCCGCTATTTTATCCTTCTTTTATGGTCCTTTTCAAAAAGTGGACATGGACAAAACAGAATACATCATCTTTCAACCATCACAAATAGACATGAGAGCTGTGTATGCATCATGCGATACCACTTTAGTAAGAGGGAAAGTTTGCACAAGACAAAATGATGTTCCAGACATTCACCGCCATTTTTGCACATTTTTTGCAGCTGTGATCTTCATCTTCTTGGTGTTGATGTGGTAAGTTTCAAAGTCGTCATCAATACCATCATCATCCATATCTGGCAAAGAGGAAATCTGGTGTTTCCCAGGGTTGTGGTTATCTACGTTTAGTGACATTTCTTTAGCAGTGTTCGTTACACTAGAACAAATAATTTTTGACTGTGACATTTGTATATTATTGGTAATATGTATGGGTGAAGATGAAGAAGCTTGTGCCACGGGTGTGTTTATAGTTACAGACGGTGTACTGCTCTTAAAACTTTGTTTTTCACAAGCATTCATCTTTTTTTGGTTTTCCTACAACACTGATCTGCTTTCTCTAATTCGGCATCTCTCGAACATGTTGCACTTTGAACTTTAGACAGACTTGTGTGTCTTTGGCAACATATTTTTGACAGGCATTTTTTAGGCCGAGTCCAACATGCGCATCTGTTACACAAATCTTCTGACGTGCATGAAACACATTCCGGCAATTGATGGTGGCTAAACGACTAATCATTGTAGGATTTATCCTAGATCTTATACCTTCCATAGCCACCGCTGTTATTAATCATGTATGTTTGCATTCCTGTCATCACCATGCCCCTTTTCCTGATCACTTTATCCAACGATTCGTCCACCAGAATTTTACTAAAAACCTGCACATTCCCAACAGCAACTGCATAGGAAACCACTTTACAGTTTTGCAAGATGTTTATGAAACCCGTAAACAATCATTTTCAAAAGCTGCCCCCCCCCCCCCATGGGGAAATGTTTTTCAGCCCATGCACTTCACTTAGTGTATGGGCATTACAAGTGTAGGAGACACAATCTTTTACACTGGGCCTAGGTTTTAATGAGATCTTCAGCAATGTCTCCTCATTTTCCACCACTAGATCACCAGGGTTCACGTGTTCCGTGCTGCTACAGACAGTCAATATTTTGGAAAGGGTGTCTATGATCCACATAACATATTTTTTAAAAATTTACCCCCCATGAGTAAATGCTTGTCAGGCCAGGTACTCCATTACAAGTCTAAGAGACCCACACCCTACATTGGGCCTTCTTCTTAACTCTGTCTCCTGCAATGTGTCCTTTAACTGCCACTCGATAACCAGGGTGAATGTGCTCTGTGAGGTGAATTTTGGGCACGGGAAAAGTGATGGCACTATTTTTATTTGGAAAAACCAGGAAAACACTCCTTTCTCAACATTCATGACATACCCAATTTATAACGCTTTTTGTGCATACCTACTTTTACTCAAAAATAAATGTATCTTTTTAAATCATTATTTGAGGGAATTTCTTACACTTCCAGACCCATAACTATTTCATTTTTGAATAGAGTTGTATAATTACTTATGCAGTATTAAAATACTAGCAATTTGAATTTCAGGGTGATTGAAATCTCAAAGAACCATGAACTTTGGGAAGTTCGACTCGACTCTTTGAATCTTCTCACTTCTACTGTACTTCCCTTCCAATAAATCAGCGGAAAAATATGTTTTTGTGTAGTATACTCTTTAGCCACTGTTGTGCTGTGGCTTAGGGGTCAATGGGGAAGAAAAGGAGTAAGTGTTATTGACGGAATGGAGTTTTTTTATGTACAACATTAAGTGTTATGGTGGAAAAAGAGGTGGACTAAGACTAACACTGACTCTAACTGATGATGATGCCATCAAAGGCTACATCATCCTGCTGTAAATGATATGAGTAGTGTGACATATATTCCATTATATCCTCTGCTACCTGCAGCAATACATTTTCAAGAAGCAAAGCAGGCCAAGTGTGTTCTGCCCTTGCTAATACTAATGCTGGGATGGGACAGTAGAGTTACTGTTGCTCTTGTTAGCAGCTACTACTATATTTTTTTCTATTATATGTTTTTTCCTATCATGATGCCTCATACGTCCACCATGCTTTGCTTTGGTTTAACATACATTTTTTACAAATGTGTAAAGTTTAATTCCAAAACTTTATTATAACACTTCATTTGTTATAACAATCCATGAAAAATATGACATCAACAGGAAATGCTAGGCAAATTGTATGTGATGGCCAATAATAATTAATTCAACAATAACATGCCCGTAGTATTAGTGTGGCTGGCATGTGTTTCCAATTTAACCCTTAACAAAAATTGATTATCTTTTAAAAATTATGTTGCTAAATGGGTACAAGCACATAAAGTAATTTGCTGAAAGAGCCAGCTTGTTAAATGCTGCCTGGGAACAGTTGCATCATTTTTTTAATATTTTATTCTAGTTTCATCTATCCTCCTATCATCAAAAATGCATTGTAAGTTATTTATCTTTCAAAGGCTATGTTGTGAAGTAGCTACACTTAGGTTCATGACTAGAAATTAAAATGCAGCAACACTGCTGTGTGGTTGCTGGCTATACATTATGCAGTTGATAATTTGGACAATTAAAAGAAGTAGTCAAAAACCAAAATGTGACCAAGATGTAAAAAACTCCAGTACCATATGCCTTTTGAAACTAGGATAAGACAAGAAAGGAAGCTTCATGTCACAAAAGCAAGCACCTTAAAAAGTCCTCTGCATTTAGGTGGCATATGTACCCGAAACATTGGATTTAAGGCAATGCAGTGTGAAAAAAATGTGTTTTCTCACAACATGCACACTTTCTGATGTCTTTACATTTCTGGATTATGGAGATCTTTAGAATGTTTAAAAAATGGTCTGCTTTAAATACAGGATGCACATTTTGCGACATCGAAGCCTTTAAATAATGATTTTGTTGTAGTTGCGAAAAAATGCACTGAGGTGTGTAATATTGCTATCATTTGTTTTGCAGCGCAGGCTGTTATTAAATTGTTGTTATTGCAGTATATTTGAGATCAATCAACACAGCCACACTGAGCGACTATACAGATACAGTGCATCGCTTCCCATATATCACTTGAATCTTTCAATTAATATTAACAGTCTGACGCTAGCACTCCCACTTCCTGGAAATCGCGCACCACATGTTAGGCTTTTTTTGTATCCCTACATGTAATGAGCTGCGAAGTCTGACCTCCTATCAGTACACTGTAAAAGTATAAAATTGTGCTCCTTGTCCTGCCTCCATTTTTCATGCTAACTTAATTAGCTGAGGTAGAGCATGTGATGGGGTAGGTGCAGGACATTATGGGGAAGTCCAAGTAGCTATGACTGATGTCATTAACCCGCTGTTTGAGTATTCATCAGTGTGTGACATGGTGAAGGGCATTTTTTATGCCAATCCTTGCAAATTGGAATGCTGAGTGTTCTATTGCATGAGCACCTGTAAATATCTGGAAATTTGACTCAAAATTAATCCCCCAAGGATCAATCAGTTTACCTCTAGTATATGCATATAAACATTTTTAAGCTAGTTAAAAGAAAGATGTAATGATGTGAAAAGTTAACTCTTAGACTTGGTACATATATGTTTTAGTCATATGTCTCTCTCATATCCATCACCCAAGAACCAAGAAGTGGTGGCTATTGGCACTGGAAAAAGAATTGGTCAGTTTGTGATGCCATCCTTGGAACCAACAAAAGCCTTCCTTTACAAAATATGTCCGGATCTTGTAGAACAGTAGATATCCTTCTAATTTCATATAAGTAAAGTATTTGCAAAATGACAAAACACAAAATTACAAAATACAAAATGTTATAATTTAATTCTGAGATATATTTCACAATTGAACCATCTATTAGCTATTTAGTCCAATAGTAAAAAAAAAAGAATCCACCCTCTGTTGGAAAATACTTTTATTTCCAATGGATAACATAATTTGATTTTTCTACAATATTGGCTATGCATTATCAGCTCACAGAACAATTTACAGTATTGTTGTAGAATAAGATCTAGTAAATATTTCCATAGGTCTGTTATAAATTATTTCTTTACTATTACCTAAAATATGATGCACATTACACATTATTTTCTCTCTTATCTTTTCTAATCATTTTAACTGTTTTCATTTATTTTTGTTTTTAAATTGTCAAGAACGTTGCAGAAACAAGTCAAGGAAAAAGAAAGAAATTACAATTAGCCAAAGAAAAGGAATAATGGATATTACTTTACACTTCTATAATTTAATGGAAAAGAGTAAGACTGAGAATCTGTTTAAAAGCGACTATGCTTGGCCTCAAGAATATTAAATGGACTGATGCATCATTTATTTTGGTAGTTCACTTTAAATGGAGCAAGTGACCTTTAAAATCATAGCAAAATTGCAAGCACTGTATTTCTCTGTCTGTGAAAGATTTTCTAAGCTCATTTTGCATTTGAACACATATTATTTCTTTCATTAAAATGTTTTGGTTTTGATTTTTAATATAGCACTTCAATTTTACATTCGTTTTTTCAATCTATGCTGCAATTTTTATAATGTTAACTGTAATGTTAATGGGTGTATTATATTAAATGAGAGAGGTGATACTTTTTTTCCATCTAAAACAAAGTAAAAATGTGTGTCTGAATAATAGGCGAGAGCGCCATCAAGAGAATCAAATTATCAATTTCGCAAACTGCAAGAACAGAAGAGAATTCCATTTGAACTTCAGCTCTTTATGTAAAAAAAAATAAAAAAAACATGATGGAAGCATGAAATTAAAATGATTTCTAATTTCGAATTTTGTCTCGTTTGCTCAATAATTACATACTAAAATGTGTTTGACCAGAGATGATGCAGAAAAGTAACTGTAAAATCTTAACATGAAGTTAAAAAAATATTCTTTATTTATAACGGTTTTAGTTCAAGAAAGCTAAATTACATAATCATTGATGAGGGCTTTCAAACCCAAATGAAAGCATCCGTTTACTATTTTGTAATTTTACCGTGTCTCATTCAGAAACAAATATTTCAGCCAGAAGCTTCTCTTAGTGTATGTGCACACAACATCTTTTTCAAGCAGATTCTACTTGGAATTCATATAAAAAAGGGTCGCAAAACAGCTGCAAAAAAAATTAACATGACGTACAGCAATTTAAAAATCACTATCTGTGCACAGGTTTAGAAACCATGAAGCAATTGAAGAAAAAGTTTCATGCTAGTTGTTTGGGTGGCTTCGACCAGGAAGACGCTCATTTGTTTTACTTTAAATTAAAAAAAATGATGTACATATGCAAGACCACTAACAAAACCATTCTAGGAGTAAAACTGTTGTCTTTTTCTAGAAGCAAATTTGCTTAGAACCCCAGCAGGTGCTCCAGGGTCTGACAGATGTGCCTAACCTTACAGTTATTTCACTTATTATTAGTCTATGCCTTTCTATCACCAGAAATGAAACACAATTAGTGCTATATTTCCATAAATGTAATCATTATATGGTGCATTATAAGGTGGTGGTTTTTTGGTTATTGTGTGTGCAAGTGGCTCCGAAGTTTAAATTTAAACATGGAAATGTTGGCTGTTTCACCCTTTTTAACAGACCTTTTTGCTTTTTCACTTTTCTATTGTTGTGTTCAATGAGCCATAACTTTTTTATGGTTTTGATGACATAGTCATATCAGGGTTTCCTTTTTTTTTTTAGATGGTTGTATTTCTCAGTGTCATTATTTTTAAGATCATAAACTGATTAACATTTTTTTTTACTTTTTACAGGAAGGAATATATACAAAACAGCAGTACTACCAAATTTTTCTGTAGCTTAAATTTAACAGCATTCATTGTATTGCACAAAAAATGTCAACTTTACTCTCTGTGTCAGTATGAATTTAGTGATACCAAATATATATAGGTTTATTTATTTTGTATCACTTTTGAACAATTTTGATGCCCCCCGAAGAAGCACCATAGCAAAACGCGCGTTGGGGTTCCTCTTTCACTTCTTTATCTGAGGTTGATTTGACTAATGGCGTTCTGACTTTATCATCTTTATTGGTAATATTTGTGTGCCTCCCATTGATCATGATTTCACAGCAGCCATGGTTGTTAGGGCTGGCGGAAAGCACCGAGTAAATATATATGTTAAATAGGTGTGTTCGCAACACGGGGTGGGCTGGCGGAATGCACTGAGTAAATATATATGTTAAACAGGTGCATTTGCAACATGGGGTCCACCGTGCAGGAGAGAACCCTGCTGCTAGCAAATGGTGGCGGTATATGGCGGTATAAGCGAACTCTGTTACTTCACAGAATCGCGAAGATATGAAAACGCAGTGCCCTGTTAAGCTCACAGAGGATCACAGCTACCTAACTGATCAAATGCAAAGAGTGGTCATGTAGTCAGCCTAGCACACGAACAACTCTTCTCTGGTGGAGCCGTAATTCTAGTGGCCATACGCCAGCCCTGAATCCATACACACAAAACTCCTCACTGGAGGTGCCGGTATTCTAGGGACTTATTTCAGCCAACCCTGACCACATGCATACATGACCACAAGATAGCAAAGCTTATAACATATGTTGATACTAGCGCATAGCCTTGCGGCCATGCAAACCTTTTATAGCTGCAGCAGACAAGGATCTTCCTAGTGGTCCAATAGGAGCTGCTACATGACCTGAGTGTGTGACCCCCAACCTCCAATGAGAGGTCCTCCCATGGGCAAGCTTAGTCTGTGCAAGGCAGGACTTAGTCCCAGAAAAGCTTGCTCGCTGCTGACCAGTGCTGGCTACAAAAGCAGAGCCTGGAAATGCAGCAGTAACCCTTTTCACAGTATCAGGCTGAGCGACACGCTGGCACTGACGTCTCTGCCGAGCAGGCTCCACTGCGGCTGATGTAGAATGGGAGACCGCCGCAGACATGGTTCAAGATTCCCCCTGTGCAGCAGCGGGAACTCGACACCTAACAATGGTATGTTTAGTTTTTGATATGGCAGTGATCTCTTAGACTATTTTGAGATCCATGCTTATTTAAAACTTTTATTATTGCATTGCACTTGTCAGTCATTTTATATACTGTAATAAGAGTCTGCATGAGTATTTGCACTTTTTACTGCCATGTCATTGCTTTTTCTTTTATTTGATGGGCTGTTTTTTCAGTTTTTGTGGCTTCATTGATAGAGACAAAACCATGTATTTTTGTAGTCTGATAATGCTTTTTAGGTATACGTAACCAATCGGTTTGGATGTGGCACTTAGGTGTCACTATCTCTTAACGTTACCTTATGTACTATTTTTTAGTGTTTTTTAATGCATGTTAGTAACATTTTTCAATAAAATTTAATTTTTAATCTACTGCTTTGTGCTCCATATTTGTTTTTTGGTTGATACTATTATTTTTTATGGATGAGCTTTATTTATACTGCCTTTTTTTCTGGAAAAATAGTAACACTGGTAGTTGACTGAAACTGCAGGCCTGCCAGCCTGGGAGCCTTACCACAACAGGCACAACAAATGAAGGAGACCCAACTTGTAGGACAAATATTTTGCCAAATTAGGGGCAGACAAGAGGAAATGGAAGCTGTGTAAGTATTTTTACCTGGGAGATTGGATACTTCAACACCTTCAATTTTTTTTCCAGCCACACACAGATGGCACAAACATCAGTTTCATAAAGTAATATTAGTAGAAAAATGTAAGGGAAGTAACACATGTAGTTGTCTGAAAGTGAGTGCAAGCCTGCCTGTCTGGGAGCCATACTTACACGGGTAAACCACCAGATGGAGATCCAACTTGGAGTCTCCACATTAAAAAAAAAATTGTCACACAGCACTAAAATAGCATCAATTTCAACAGAGTAGAAACAGTATAACAGGTCTCTGACACACCCTCCACCACAAGCAATCCATCAGATGGAGACCCACCTTGGAGTCTCCACATTTTAAAAAATAATTGTCACAGTAGCTAATTAAGCATCATGGCTGCACCATTATTTTAGGCCTAATGATTTTTTTTTAAGAGAAAATCTGGCCATCTCATTTGTCTCTGAAGCACATATTTATCACAAATGATTTGGAGAATTTAATTGGGACTCGAGGCTGCAACCCAATATTAGTCCTAACGATTTTCAAGTAGAAATCTGGCCTTCTGATTTGTTTCTGAAACACACTTTTATCACAAACGATTTGGAGTATCGAATTGTGCCTCTTGGCTGCACAACAATATTAGTCCTAATGATTTTAAAGTGGAAATCTAACCTTCTGATTTACCACTGAAACACAGTTTTAGCACAAACGATTTGGACTAGCTAATTGGGCCTCGTGGCTGCACCATAATATTAGACCTAACGATTTTTAAGTGGAAATCTGGCCTTCTGATTTATTCCTGAAGCACAGTTTTATCGCAAACGATTTTGAGTAGCAAATTGTGCCTCTTGGCTGCACCACAATATTAGGCCTAACAATTTTTATGTGGACATCTGACCTTCTGATTTGCCACTGAAACACAGTTTTGGAGAAGCTAATTGGGCCTCGTGGCTGCACCGCTATATTAGATATACACATCAAAAATCCAGTAGTGGAATTACCACCTCTAAATGACAATTACTTCTCACATACACCATGCCTATTGCAGGTGAAAAAGAGGCATAGGCAGATAAATGTGTTATAAAAATATCAGTTTATTTGACATAAAATAAAAATAAAATAAGACAAGGGAATTTCATAAAACTACTGAGGATAAACCAGGAAGAAATAGAAAAGCCAAGGGGATACCAAATAAAAACATTTCTAATCAAACACTGGTATGTGCAATATGACTCATTAGATAATATTAATTCAAAGTGCATAGTGCTAGATAGTTTATCCTAAGAGCCAAATAATATTAACCCCTCTGTGACCTTAGACGTACTATCCCGTCGAGGTGCCCTGGGCTTATCTGACCCTGGACGGGATAGTACGTCACGGGGGGAGCGCCGCCGATCGCGGCCGGGTGTCAGCTGCTTATCGCAGCTGACATCCGGCACTATGTGCCAGGAGCGGTCACGGACCGCCCCCGCCACATTAACCCCTGGCACACCGCGATCAAAGATGATCGCGATGTGCCGGCGGTATAGGGAAGCTTCCCGCAGGGAGGGGGCTCCCTGCGGGCTTCCCTGAGCCCCCCGCAGCAACGCGATGTGATTGCGTTGCTGCGAGGGTCTCACCTCCCTCCCTGCTTCCTCCAGCCCCGGATCCAGGATGGCCGCGGATCCGGGTCCTGCAGGGAGGGGGAGGGAGGTGGCTTCACAGAGCCTGCTCAGAGCAGGCACTGTGAAGCAGCCTGCATTGCTATCAGATCAGTGATCTGACAGAGTGCTGTGCAAACTGTCAGATCACTGATCTGTGATGTCCCCCCCCTGGGACAAAATAAAAAAGTTAAAAAAAAATTTCCAAATCTGTAAAAAAAAATAAAAAAAATATTCCAATATAATGAAAAAAAAAAATATTATTCCCATAAATACATTTCTTCATCTAAATAAAAAATAAAACAATTAAAGTACACATATTTAGTATCGCCGCGTCCGTAACGACCCGACCTATAAAACTGGCCCACTAGTTAACCCCTTCAGTAAACACCGTAAGAAAAAAAAAAAATGAGGCAAAAAACAACGCTTTATTATCATACCGCCGAACAAAAAGTGGAATAACACACGATCAAAAAGACAGATATAAATAACCATAATACCGATGAAAACGACATCTTGTCCCGCAAAAAACGAGCCGCCATACAGCATCATCAACAAAAAAATAAAATAGTTATAGTCCTGAGAATAAAGCGATGCCAAAATAATTATTTTTTCTGTAAAATAATTTTTATCGTATAACAGTGCCAAAACATAAAAATATGATGTAAATGAGGTGTCGCTGTAATCGTACTGACCCGAAGAATAAAACTGCTTTATCAATTTTACCAAACGCGGAACGGTATAAACGCCTCCCCCAATAGAAATTCATGAATAGCTGGTTTTTGGTCATTCTTCCTCACAAAAATCGGAATAAAAAGCGATCAAAAAATGTCACGTGCCTAAAAATGTTACCAATAAAAACGCCAACTCGTCCCGCAAAAAACAAGACCTCAAATGACTCTGTGGACCAAAGTATGGAAAAATTATAGCTCTCAAAATGTGGTATTGCAAAAAATATTTTTTGCAATAAAAAACGTCTTTCAGTGTGTGACGGCTGCCAATCATAAAAATCCGCAAAAAACCCGCTATAAAAGTAAATCAAACCCCCCTTCATCACCCCCTTAGTTAGGGAAAAATAAAAAGAAATGTATTTATTTCCATTTTCCCATTAGGGCTAGGGTTAGGATTAGGACTAGGGTTAGGGCTAGAGTTAGGGCTAGGATTAGGGCTAGGGTTAGGGTTAGGGCTAGGGTTAGGGCTAGGGTTAGGGTTGGGGCTACAGTTAGGGTTAGGGCTAGGGTTAGGGCTAGGGTTAGTGTTAGAGCTAGGGTTAGGGCTATGGTTAGGGTTAGGGCTAGGGTTAGGGCTAGTGTTAGGGTTAGGGCTAGGGTTAGGGCTAGGGTTAGGGTTGGGGCTACAGTTAGGGTTGGGGCTAAAGTTAGGGTTAGGGTTTAGATTACATTTACAGTTGGGAATAGGGTTGGGATTAGGGTTAGGGGTGTGTCAGGGTTAGAGGTGTGGTTAGGGTTACCGTTGGAATTAGGGTTAGGGGTGTGTTTGGATTAGGGTTTCAGTTATAATTGGGGGGTTTCCACTGTTTAGGCACATCAGGGGCTCTCCAAACACGACATGGCGTCCGATCTCAATTCCAGCCAATTCTGCGTTGAAAAAGTAAAACAGTGCTCCTTCCCTTCCGAGCTCGCCCGTGTGTCCAAACAGGGGTTTACCCCAACATATGGGGTATCAGCATACTCAGGACAAATAGGACAACAACTTTTGTGGTCCAATTTCTCCTTTTACCCTTGGGAAAATACAAAACTGGGGGCTAAAAAATAATTTTTGTATGAAAACAAAAAGATTTTTTATTTTCACGGCTCTGCGTTATAAACTGTAGTGAAACACTTGGGGGTTCAAAGTTCTCACAACACATCTAGATAAGTTCATTGAGGGGTCTAGTTTCCAATATGGGGTCACTTGTGGGGGGTTTCTACTGTTAAGGCACATTAGGGGCTCTGCAAACGCAATGTGACGCCTGCAGACCATTCCATCTAAGTCTGCATTCCAAATGGCGCTCCTTCCCTTCCGAGCCCTCCCATGCGCCCAAACGGTGGTTCCCCCCCACATATGGGGTATCAGCGTACTCAGGGCAAATAGGACAACAACTTTTGTGGTCCAATTTCTCCTGTTACCCTTGGGAAAATACAAAACTGGGGGCTAAAATATAATTTTTGTGGGAAAACAAAAAGATTTTTTATTTTCACAGCTCTGCATTATAAACTGTAGTGAAACACTTGGGGGTTCAAAGTTCTCACAACACATCTAGATAAGTTCATTGAGGGGTCTAGTTTCCAATATGGGGTCACTTGTGGGGGGTTTCTACTGTTTAGGTACATTAGGGTCTCTGCAAACGCAATGTGACGCCTGCAGACCAATCCATCTAAGTCTGCATTCCAAATGATGCTCCTTCCCTTCCGAGCCCTCCCATGCGCCCAAACGGTGGTTCCCCCCCACATATCGGGTATCAGCGTACTCAGGACAAATTGGACAACAACATTTAGGGTCCAATTTCTCCTGCCAACCTTGGAAAAATACAAAACTGGGGGCTAAAATATAATTTTTGTGGAAAAAAAAATATTTTTTATTTGCACGGCTCTGCGTTATAAACTGTAGTGAAATACTTGGGGGTTCAAAGCTCTCACAACACATCAAGATGTGTTCCTTAGGGGGTCTACTTTCCAAAATGGTGTCACTTGTGGGGGGTTTCTACTGTTTAGGTACATTAGGGGCTCTGCAAACGCAATGTGACGCCTGCAGACCATTCCATCCAAGTCTGCATTCCAAATGGTGCTCCTTCCCTTCCGAGCCCTCCCATGCGCCCAAACGGTGGTTCCCCCCCCACATATGGGGTATCAGCGTACTCAGGACAAATTGGACAACAACTTTTGGGGTCCAATTTCTCCTGTTACCCTTGGGAAAATACAAAACTGGGAGCTAAAAAATAATTTTTGTGGGAAAAAAATTTTGTTTTATTTTTATGGCTCTGCATTATAAACTTCTGTGAAGCCCTTGGTGGGTCAAAGTGCTCACCACACATCTAGATTAGTTCCTTAGGGGGTCTACTTTCCAAAATGGTGTCACTTGTGGGAGGTTTCAATGTTTAGGCACATCAGTGGCTCTCCAAACGCAACATGGCGTCCCATCTCAATTCCTGTCAATTTTGCATTGAAAAGTCAAACGGCGCTCCTTCCCTTCCGAGCTCTCCCATGCGGCCAAACAATGGTTTACTGCCTCATATGGGGTATCAGCGTACTCAGGACAAATTGGACAACAACTTTTGAGGTCCAATTTCTTCTATTACCCTTGGAAAAATAAAAAATTGGGGGCAAAAATATAATTTTTGTGAAAAAATATGATTTTTTATTTTTACGGTTCTGCATTATAAACTTCTGTGAAGCACTTGGTGGATCAAAGTGCTCACCACTCGTCTAGATAAGTTCCTTAGGGGGTCTACTTTCCAAAATGGTGTCACTTATGGGGGGTTTCAATGTTTAGGCACATCAGTGGCTCTCCAAACGCAACATGGCATCCCATCTCAATTTCTGTCAATTTTGCATTGAAAAGTCAAACGGCGCTCCTTCCCTTCCGAGCTCTCCCATGCGCCCAAACAGTGGTTTACTGCCACATATGGGGTATCAGCGTACTCAGGACAAATTGGACAACAACTTTTGAGGTCCAATTTCTTCTCTTACCCTTGGAAAAATAAAAAATTGGGGGCAAAAATATAATTTTTGTGAAAAAATATGATTTTTTATTTTTACGGTTCTGCATTATAAACTTCTGTGAAGCACTTGGTGGGTCAAAGTGCTCACCACACATCCAGATAAGTTCCTTAGGGGGTCTACTTTCCAAAATGGTGTCACTTGTGGGGGGTTTCAATGTTTAGGCACATCAGTGGCTCTCCAAACGCAACATGGCGTCCCATCTCAATTCCTGTCAATTTTGCATTGAAAAGTCAAACGGCGCTCCTTCCCTTCCGAGCTCTCCCATGCGCCCAAACAGTAGTTTACTGCCACATATGGGGTATCAGCGTACTCAGGACAAATTGGACAACAACTTTTGGGGTCCATTTTCTCCTGTTACCCTTGGTAAAATAAAACAAGTTGGAGCTGAATTAAATTTTTTGTGAAAAAAAGTTAAATGTTCATTTTTATTTAAACATTCCAAAAATTCCTATTAAACACCTGAAGGGTTAATAAACTTCTTGAATGTGGTTTTGAGCACCTTGAGGGGTGCAGTTTTTAGAATGGTGTCACACTTGGGTATTTTCTATCATATAGACCCCTCAAAATGACTTCAAATGAGATGTGGTCCCTAAAAAAAAAATGGTGTTGTAAAAATGAGAAATTGTTGGTCAAATTTTAACCCTTATAACTCCCTAACAAAAAAAAATTTGGTTCCAAAATTATGCTGATGTAAAGGAGACATGTGGGAAATGTTACCTATTAAGTATTTTGTGTGACATATCTCTGTGATTTAATTGCATAAAAATTCAAAGTTTGAAAATTGCAAAATTTTCGCCAAATTTCCGTTTTTTTCACAAATAAACGCAGGTACTATCAAATAAATTTTACCACTATCATGAAGTACAATATGTCACGAGAAAACAATGTCAGAATCACCAGGATCCGTTGAAGCGTTTCAGAGTTATAACCTCATAAAGGGACAGTGGTCAGAATTGTAAAAATTGGCCTGGTCATTGACGTGCAAACCACCCTTGGGGGTAAAGGGGTTAATAATTTCTTGCAGCAGGTTATTGAAGAAAGTGTCTAGTGCATAAAAACGCTTCAGAATGTATTATCCATCATAGCCAATGTATCCTCTTATTTCCATAAGTATATTATTATTATTATTATTATTATTTATTATTATAGCACCATTTATTCCATGGCGCTTTACAAGTAACGAGGGGTATACATAATAAAAACAAGTACAATAATCTTAAACAATACAGGACACAACTTGTACAGTAGGAGAGAGGATCCTGCCCATGAGGGCTAACAATCTACAAGGGATGGGTGAGGATACACTAGGTGAGGGTAGAGCTGGTCATGCAGCAGTTTGGTCGATCGGTGGTTACTGCAGTTGTAGGCTTGTCTGAAGAGGTGGGTCTTCAGGTTCTTTTTGAAGGTTTCAATGGTAGGCGAGAGTTTTATATTGACACTCCTCTAACCTCTGCACACCCCTCTCCTCATTAAACACATCCCACATGCTCATCATACAGCAGCAATATTCTAGCCAAATTCTACCAGACTGTGACCAAATTTTGCAGACTTTAACTAAAAATGCTCGCAAAAGCGAATACGAATGCGAATGTGCTACGTTCGTGACGAACTTGAGATTGGCAAATGTTTTCCAAACATGTTCACTCATATCTGCTTAACACAACCCTAACCCTAGCACAACCCTAACCTGACTGCAAAGAATGGAAAAAATATATATATATATATATTTTTATAATTTATATCTAACTGAGTCACAAAGGGGGATTTGATTTACAATTTTTTATTCTTTTGATCACTGTGATAGGATATATCACAGTGCTCAAAAGGAACCAATAGGGAAAATGTCCTATTGTTGCCAGGTACAGATCGTCAGAGCTTGGTAGGCGCTAGTTGTAGATTTTTTGGTACCACATTTGGTACATAACACTTTTTATTTTATTTTTATTTAATTTTTTTATTATTTGTAGTAGGTATGACTTAAAAGCATCAAATCTGGAATAATATTTTAATTTTATTTTTAACAGTTCACATGCATTTGAAATAATATGTTATGGATATTCTGAAGATTGATACAATTATGCTTACACCAAATTAATGACTTTTTACTGATATTTCACAAGAAATATCAATATTTAAAAAAAAAGACTTTTTAGTTGTAATAGTACGAGAGGTTTAATTTTTATGCTTATAGAACTGTAATAGGGATTTTTTCTGTAAAGAACTGTAGGTTTTTTAAAACAAATTCATTATTTAAAGTATCTTTTTAACAAACAAGAGAACTGTAGTTTTTATTGGTATTGTTTTGGAAGAAATATGACTTTTTGATCACTTTTCATTTATTCTGTTAGCAAAGATTAATAAAATTTGCAATTATGGCATAGTTTCTCATTTTTTACAGCATTCACAGTTTAAATTAAAAATTGATAGAATTCTATAGGACAGGTTACACTGTGTGCAGAATTATTGAGCAAGTTGTATTTTGATCAGATGATATTTTTATACATGTTGTCCTACTCCAAGCTATTCAGGCTTGAATGCCAACTACCAATTAACCCCTTTCTGACATTATACATACTATCCTGTCGAGGTGGGGTGGGCCCGTATGCCCACCGATGGGATAGTACATCATTGCGATCGGCCAAGCTCACGTGGGGAGCGCAGCCAATCTCGGCCGGGTGTCAGCTGACTATCGCAGCTGACATCCGGCACTATGTGCCAGGAGCGGTCACGGACCGCTCCGGCACATTAACCCCCGGCACACTGCGATCAAACATGATTGCAGTGTTCCGGTGGTATAGGGAAGCATCGCGCAGGGAGTGAGCTCCCTGCGTGCTTCCCTGAGACCCCTGGAGAAATGCAATGTGATTGCATTGCTGCGAGGGTCTCTTACCTCCTCCTCCCTGCAGCAGGCACAGATCCAAAATGGCAGCAGGCTGCATCCGGGTCCTGCAGGGAGGTGGCTTACCAGCACCTGCTCAGAGCAAGCGCTGGTAAGCCTGCAGGAGTGCACTTCAGATCGCTGATCTGACACAGTGCACAGCAAAGTGTCAGATCAGCGATCTTACACAATAACATGATGCCCCCCTGGGGCAATGTTATAGAGTAAAAAAAAAATATTCACATGTGTAAAAAAAATGTAAAAAAAAATTCCTAAAAAAAAAAATCTCTATATATATATTCTTCCTATAAATAGATTTCTATATCTAAATAAAAAAACAATAAAAGTACACATATTTAGTATTGTTGCGTCCGTAACGACCTGACCTATAAAGCTGTCCCACTAGTTCACCCCTTCAGTGAACACTAGGGTTGAGCGAAACGGATCGGACAAATTCAAAAATCGCCGACTTTCGGCAAAGTCGGGTTTCGTGAAACCCGACCCGATCCTAGTGTGGGATCGGCCATGAGGTTGGCGATTTTCGCGCCAAAGTTGCGTTTTGTATGATGTTTTCAGCGCCATTTTTCAGCCAATGAAGGAGGACGCAGAGTGTGGGCAGCGTGATGACATAGGTCTCAGTCCCCACCATCTTAGAAAAGGGCATGACAGTGATTGGCTTGCTTTCTGCGGCATCACAGGGGATATAAAGGGGCGAGCACGCCGACCGCCATCTTATTTCTGCCGATCGTAGCATAGGGAGAGGTTGCTGCAGCTGCATCAGAAGAAGGGATATAGTTAGGGAGGGAAGATTAAGCCCCAAAACTGCTTGTGCTGTAGCGATTTCCACTGTCCAACATCACCTTTTCTTTGCAGGAACAGTGGAGTTTATATTTTTGTGCATCAGCTCTGTAGCTTATTAGAATGCCTTTTAAGGCTCCCCGATAGCTGCATTGTTGTTTGTACGCCGCTGTGCAAACCAACTGCTTTTTTAAAAGCAAAAATCCGGTTGCTCCTTTCTGCACAGTTATCTTGTTTATTTGTCCACACTTTTGTGTGCAGCAGCCTTTTTTATTGCTGCCATACTTGTCCTGAGATCATTGTAGGGAGATTGAAATTGTACTACAGTTCTTGTATTTTTTCATATATCTTCCAGCCACGTTCTGCTACCTACATTGTGTAGTGTTATACACTGGGCCGGAGTGTTGGTGCAGTTTTCCCCCCAAAAAGGGAGATTTAAATTGTCACAAAGTGGATCTACGTCAGTTCTGTTAGTTTGTCGTATATCAGCCAGCCACGTTCTGCCACTTACATTGTGTAGTGTTATACACTGTGCTTATGTTTTGGTGCAGTTTCCCCCCAAAAAAAGGGAGATTTAAATTGTCATAAAGTGGATCTACATCAGTTCTGTTAGTTTGTCGTATATCTTCCAGCCACGTTCTGCCACTTACATTGTGTAGTGTTATACACTGTGCTTGTGTTTTGGTGCAGTTTCCCCCCCAAAAAGGGAAATTTAAATTGTCACAAATTGGATCTACGTCAGTTCTGTTAGTTTGTCGTAAATCTTCCAGCTATGTTCTGCCAGTTACATTGTGTAGTGTTATACACTGGGCCTGAGTTTTGGTGCAGTCTCCCCCCCAAAAAAAGGGAGATTTAAATTGTCACTAAGTGGATCTACGTCAGTTCTGTTAGTTTGTCGTATATCTTCCAGCCACGTTCTGCCACTTACATTGTGTAGTGTTATACACTGGACCTGAGTTTTGGTGCAGTCTTCCCCCAAAAAAGGGAGATTTAAATTGTCACAAAGTGGATCTACGTCAGTTCTGTTAGTTTGTCGTATATCAGCCAGCCACGTGCTGCCACTTACATTGTGCAGTGTTATACACTGTGCTTGAGTTTTGGTGCTGTCCCCCCCAAAAAAAGGGAGATGTAAATTGTCACAAAGTGGATCTACGTCACTTCTGTTAGTTTGTCGTATATCAGCCAGCCACGTTCTGCCACTTACATTGTGTAGTGTTATACACTTTGCTTGAGTTTTGGTGCAGTCTTCCCCCAAAAAAGAGAGATTTAAATTGTCACAAAGTGGATCTACGTCAGTTAGGTTAGTTTGTCGTATATCTTCCAGCCATGTTCTGCCACTTACATTGTGTAGTGATATACACTGGGCCTGAGTTTTGGTGCAGTCTCCCCCCCAAAAAAAGGGAGATTTAAATTGTCACTAAGTGGATCTACGTCAGTTCTATTAGTTTGTCGTATATCTTCCAGCTACGTTCTGCCACTTACATTGTGTAGTGTTATACACTGGGCCTGAGTTTTGGTGCAGTCTCCCCCCCCAAAAAAGGGAGATTTAAATTGTCACAAAGTGGATCTACGTCAGTTCTGTTAGTTTGTCGTATATCTTCCAGCCACGTTCTGCCACTTACATTGTGTAGTGTTATACGCTGGGCCTGAGTTTTGGTGCAGTATTCCCCCCCAAAAAAGGAGATTTAAATAGTCACAAAGTGGATCTACGTCAATTCTGTTGGTTTGTCGTATATCAGCCAGCCACGTTCTGTCACTTACATTGTGTAGTGTTATACACTGTGCTTGAGTTTTGGTGCAGTTTCTCCCCAAAAAAAGGGAGATTTAAATTGTCACAAAGTGGATCTACGTCACTTCTGTTAGTTTGTCGTATATCAGCCAGCCACTTTCTGCCACTTACATTGTGTAGTGTAATACACTGAGCCTGAGTTTTGGTTCAGTTTCTCCAAAACAGGGAGATTTAAATTCTCAATAAGTTTATATACACCTTCTACCTTGTTTTACAGTATCATATAACGGTTGTTATTTTGGTTACATTTTCCTAAAAGGAAGTCTGGTGGAAGAGGCCATGGGCGGTCGTTGACAGCTGTTACTGATGGTGGTGGTGGTGGTGGAGCATCTGGTGGTAGTGGGAAAAACAAAATAGCACCAAAGGCTGCGGTGTTGAGCCAGCGTCATCATCTGGCTACACAAGGCCTTGAAGGCTCCCTTATCTGGGAGTAGGAAAACAGCTTTTAAAGCCGGAGCAGCAGGAAAAAGTTTTGTCTTTCCTTGCTGACTCAGCCTCTAGCTCTTTCACCTCCTCTTCAGAAAGTTCGAAATATAAAAGCAGCGAGTCGTCAGTGGATGCTCCCGATCAGGAACAAGTCGTTTCCTTGTGTCCTTCACCCAAACCAAAAGTGAAGGATGCGGCAGTCGACACTACAGTTTACTCCATGGAGCTCTTTACACATACCGTGCCTGGGTTTGAAAGGGAAATTGTTAACAGCCCATTACAAGATGAATCGGACATGGAGTGCACTGATGCACAGCCACAGCTAGATTATAATGCTGTTTCATTAACTCAGATCACTACATTGCCCTCGCAGTGTACTGAGCCAGAATCTGACCCTGATGAGACTATGGTGCCCCATCATAAACGCTATAGCACCTTACACGGTGACACAGAGGAAGGTGCACATGACATTGAAGAGGAGGTGATAGATGACCCAGTTGTTGACCCAGATTGACAGCCATTGGGGAAGAGGGTGCCGGTGCCAGTAGCGCAGAGGAGGAGGATGATCCGCAGCAGCCATCTGCATTGCAGCAGCTTTCATCTGGCAGGCCCGTATCTGGCCAAAAACATTTGTCAAAACCAAAAACAGTTTTAGGACAGCGTGGCCATCCAGTGAAAGTAGCACAGAGTGCAATGCCTGAAAAGGTGTTCCATAGTAGGAAGAGTGTAGTGTGGCAATTTTTTAACCAAGATCCAAATGATTAGTGCAAACTTATCTGTAAGAAATGCTCAAAGACCTTTAGCAGAGGGAAAAATCTCCAAAATTTAAATATAATGTGCATGCTTAGACATTTAACCAGCATGCACTTGCACGCCTGGACTAACTACAAAACATCCCGTGCCGTTGGTGCACCTGCTCAGAATGAAGGTAGTCAGCAATGCTACATTGCTTCCCTCACTGTAAGCCCACTGGTTAGGACACCACCAGCAGCAAATGTGGAGGTATTGTCGCAAGGCCAAAGCAGTCAGGGAATCACAAGGTTCTTGGTAGGAAACACTGTATGTGGGCCCACATCAAGAATACCATCACCAACTCTCTCGCAATCTGCCATGTTCCCACTAATGCATCTGCTGATGCAAAATTTGACGCACATTAAGGAGCATGCACGTGCAGCAGAGGACGAGGAAAGAATTGGTGACAGTCAGCCATTGTCTGCTCAGGGAACTCTCCTGGACAAGGTGGCAGATGAAAAGGAGGAGGAAGAGGAGGATGATGGGGATGAATCTTTATGGGAGGAGGATGCTTCTCAGGGGGCAATACAAACTGATGGCATTGTAAGGTCAGGTACAGGGTTTTTGCGGGACACAAGTGATGTTTATTTGGAAGAAAGTGCTCCTCAACCCAGCGCAAGCAGTGAATTGATACCTGGAACATTGGCCCACATGGCTGAGTATGCCTTGCGTATCCTAAAAAGGGACCCCCGCATTATCAAAATGATGACCGATGATGATTACTGGTTGGCCTGCCTCCTGGGTCCACGATATAAAGGAAAATTACAAAATATCATGCCACATGAGAACCTTGAGCAAATATTGGCTACCAAACAAGCAACTCTTGTAGCTCGTTTGGTTCAGGCATTCCCAGCACACAGCGGCGGTGATGGTTCTCACACGAGCTGTAGGGGGCAACATGGCAGAGGTGTTAGAGGTGCACAAATCCGAAGTGGCGTTGGACAGAGGGGTTTTATGACCAGGTTGTGGAGTGATTTCGCAATGACCGCAGACACGACAGGTAGTGCTGCATCGATACAAAGTGACAGGAGACAGCATTTTTCCAGTATGGTTACAAACTATTTTTCCTCCCTTATCGATGTTCTCCCTCACATGTCATTCCTCTTTGATTACTGGGCATCTAAAATAGACACTTGGCCTGAATTGGCAGAATATGCATTACAGGAGCTCGCTTGCCCAGCTGCTAGTGTGCTATCAGAAAGAGTCTTCAGTGCTGCTGGTTCAATACTGACCGAAAAAAGGACACGTCTAGCTATCCGAAATGTTGATGATCTAACCTTCATTAAAATGAACCAATCATGGATTTCAAATTATTTTGCCCCACCTTCCCCTGCGGACACGTAGCTTGCCTGAAAAACGTCTTGCTTTTGGCCTCCTCTTACTGACTGCTCCTATTCCTCCATTTAAAGCTGCTGAATGTCCACCATAGGCCATTTTTATACCTCCCTAAATGGGCTGACTCCCCCCACAGGGCCGTGGTCACCACTTGGCGCAAGCACCCGTGCGAGTGCCGTTTGCCTGGACAGGTGGGTGTGCCCACTCTTGGGCGACAGCACTGGCACAGGGTCCCACATAGTACAATCAAGTGTCTCTGATGGTGGTGGTGCACAACCAACATCAGACACACCGTCGTAATATGTGGGGCCCTGTGCTTGTACCGCCGTCCACAAGAGAGTGTTCCCCCCAGCGCGAACAGTGCTCTGCCACTTGCAATACTTACTTCTCCCTGCTCCACCACTGTGTAGTCTGTGCTGTTAAATCCTTCGGTGGCACTGCCAATACAAATTTGTTGAAATGATAGATGATCGTAAAAATATACAGGGGCCCTGGCCTCCATTTAGACCAGTTAATACTTTGTGCCAACTACCACTGTCTGCTACTCAGCAGAGGAGCCCACCCCTGTACCTAGCTATGCCACCTGTTTATTTATAAACATTTTTTTGGCAGACATTTAACCCACTTTATTATTTTGGCATACTAACTGTGTCAGCCTTTCATTACAGTTGTCCTCCACTGTATAAAGCAATGCCGCCTGTTTAGTCCTGTTACCAATTTTGAACTGCATTTAGCGTACTTACTTTTTTTGGGCCTACTAACTGTGTCAGCTTTTCATTACAGTTGTCATCCACTGAATAAAGCAATGCCACCTGTTTAGTCCTGTTACCAATTTTGAACTGCATTTAGCCTACTTAATTATTTGGGCCTAGTAACTGTGTCAGCCACTACTTACAGTTGTCCTCCGATGAACAAAGCAATGCCACCAGTTTTGTCATGTTACCAATTTTGAACTGCATTTAGCCTACTTACTTATTTGGGCCTAGTAACTGTTTCTGCCTCTCATTACAGTTGTCCTCCTCCACTGAAGAAAGCAATGCCGCCTGTGTACTCCTGTTACCAATTTTGAACTGCATTTAGCCTACATTATTATTGTGGCCTAATAACTGTGTCTACAACACTCATTACAGTTGTCCTCCACTGAACAAAGCTATGGCTCATGTTTAGTCCTGTTACCAAATTTGGACTGCATTTAGCCTCCTTTTTAATTTTGGCCCTACAAACTGTGTCTGTGACACTCATTACAGTTGTCCTCCACTGAACAAAGCTATGCCGCCTGTGTACTCCTGTTACCACTTTTGAACTGCATTTTGCCAACTTTTTTATTTTGGGCCTACCAAGTCTGTCTGCGCCACTCATTACAGTGGTCCTCCACTGAACAAAGCTATTCCGCCTGTGTACTCCTGTTACCACTTTTGAACTGCATTTTGCCAACTTTTTTATTTTGGGCCTACTAAGTCTGTCTGCGCCACTCATTACAGTTGTCCTCCGCTGAACAAAGCAAAGCCGCCTGTTTAGTCATGTTACCAATTTTGAACTGCATTTAGCCTACTTTTTTATTTTGGGCCTACTAAGTCCCTCTGCGCCACTCATTACAGTTGTCCTCCTCCACTGAACAAAGCATTGTCGCCTGTGTACTCCTGTTACCAATTTGAACTGCATTTACCCTACTTTTTTATTTTGGGCCTACTATCTGTGTCTGCGCCACTCATAACAGTTGTCCTCCACTGAACAAAGCTATGCCGCCTGTTTTGTCCTGTTACCAAATTTGGACTGCATTTAGCCTCCTTTTTAATTTGGGGTCTACAAACTATGTCTGCGACACTCATTACAGTTGTCCGCCACTGAACAAAGCTATGCCGCCTGTGTACTCCTGTTACCACTTTTGAACTGCATTTAGCCACCTTTTTTATTTTGGGCCTACTAAGTCTGTCTGCGCCACTCATTACAGTTGTCCTCCACTGAACAAAGCTATGCCGCCTGTTTAGTCCTGTTACCAAATTTGGACTGCATTTAGCCTTCTTTTTAATTTTGGCCCTACAAACTGTGTCTGCGACACTCTTTACAGTTGCCCTCCACTGAACAAAGCTATGCCGCCTGTGTACTCCTGTTACCAATTTTGAACTGCATTTAGCCTACTTTTTTATTTTGGGCCTACTAACTGTGTCTGTGCCATTCATTACAATTGTCCTCCACCAAACAAAGCTATGCCTCCTGTTTAGTCCTGTTACCCATTTTGAACTGCATTTAGCCTCCTTTTTGGGGGGGCCTATATCTGTGTTTCCTCCTCATCCTGCTCATTGCCCAGCCACTGCTAGATGAGTCTGCTGGTACATTGACCCAGACCACTACATTCACCTTGCACTCTACACAGCCAGAATCTGACCCTGATGAAAGTCAGGTTCCCCTTCCCGCATACTATACCACCTTACACGGGGACAAATAGGAAGGTGCACATGAAAGTGCAGGTTCCTTCATCAGGTGGGGGGCATACTCGTTGGCACTGGCACAGGGCCCCTCATAGTATGAAAAAGTGTCTCTGGCAGTGGGAGGCGCCACCCTCCGTCAAACACACCGCCGTACTATGAGGGGCCCTGTGCCAGTGCCAAATAGTAGGCCCCCTGCTTGCTTAGGATCACAGCACTTGCAAAGTTGAAATACTTACCTCTCCTTGCTCCACCGCCGTGACGTATTCCGCATTTCCTGGGCACACGAAAATCTTGAGCAAGCCCTACCTTCTTCGCAACTTTAGCCAAATGACCCCCTGTTTTCAATGCCTAACTATTATTATAAAGTAAATTAAGATTGACAAGCTTTAGTAATACGAATTGATGTTTTTGGCATTAAAATGGGCACTGCAGGTGTTTTCCTGTCCTCCACTCACTGCCGACTTTGATTCCCCATTGACTTGCATTGGGTTTTGTGTTTCCGTCGGCCACCGACGTTTCGAAACAATCAGCAGATTTCACCTGACCCGACTTTTGAGAAAGTCAGGTTTCGTGAATCCCGACTCGATCCTAAAAAGGTAAAAGTCGCTCAACTCTAGTGAGCACCGTAAAAAAATGAGGCAAAAAACAACGCTTTATTATCATACTGCCAAACAAAAAGTGGAATAGCACGCAATCAAAAAGATGGATATAATTAACCATGGTACCGCTGAAAATGTCATCTTGTCCCGCAAAAAAGAGCTGCCACACAGCATCATCAAATAAAAAATAAAAAAGTTATAGTCCTCTGACTAAAGCGATGCAAAAGCGCCAAAAAGCGCCAAAACATAAAAAGTGATATAAATGAGGTATCGCTTTAATCGTACTGATCCGAAGAATAAAACTGCTTTATCCATTTTACCAAACGCAGAACGGTATAAACGCCTCCCCCAAAATAAATTCTTGAATAGCTGGTTTTTGGTCATTCTGCCTCACAAAAATTGGGATAAAAAGTGATAAAAAAATGTCACGTGCCCAAAAATGTTACCAATAAAAATGACAACTTGTCTTGCAAAAAACAAGACCTCACATGACTCTGTGGACCCAAATATGGAAAAACTATAGCTCTCAAAATGTGGTATTGCAAAAAATATTTTTTGCAATGAAAAGCATCTTTCAGTGTGTGACGGCTGCCAATCATAAAAATCCGCTAAAAAACCCGCTATAAAAGTAAATCAAACCACCCTTCATCACCCCCTTAGTTAGGGAAAAATTAAAAAATTAAAAAAATGTATTTATTTCCATTTTCCTATTATGGTTAGGGCTAGTTTTAGGGTTAGGGCTAGGGTTTTGGTTAGGGTTAGGGCTAGGGTTAGGGCTAGGTTTAGGGCTAGGGATTGGGTTAGGGTTAGGGATAGGGATAGGGCTGTGGTTAGGATTGGGGCTAGGGTTAAGGCTACAGTTAGGGTTGGGGCTAAAGTTAAGGTTAAGGTTTGGATTACATTTACGGTTGGGAATAGGGTTGGGATTAGGGTTAGGGGTGTGTCAGGGTTAGGGGTGTGGTTAGGGTTACTGTTGGGATTAGGGTTAGGGGTGTGTTTGGATTAGCATTTCTGTTATAATTGGGGGGGGATCCACTGTTTAGGCACATCAGGGGCTCTCCAAACGTGACATGGCGTCCGATCTCAATTCCAGCCAATTCTGCATATGGGGTATCAGCGTACACAGGACAAATTGGAAAACAACTTTAGGGGTCCAATTTCAACTGTTACCCTTGGAAAATACAAAACTTGGGCCAAAAAATAGTTTTAGTGGAAATAAAAGGTTTTTTATTTTTACAGCTCTGCGTTATAAACTGTAGTGACACACTTGGGGGTTCAAAGCTCTCACAACACATCTAGATGAGTTCCTTAGGGGGTCTACTTTCCAAAATGGTGTCACTTGTGGGGGTTTCAATGTATAGGCACATCATTTGCTCTCTAAATGCAACATGGCGTCACATCTCAATTCCTGTCAATCTTGCATTGAAAAGTCAAATGGCGCTCCTTCCCTTCTGAGCTCTGCCATGCGCCCAAACAGTGGTTTACTGTTATGATCTGGTGGCCTAGGAGAAGCATGAGATGGACTCTGGAGAAGGTGGTCCCTGTACTGACCGCAAACCCTGAACCTAGCAGCGCAACTAGAAGTAGCCGTGGGGGGTACCTAACACTCCCTAGACCCCTCGGCACAGCCTAAGATCTAACTACCCCTAAAGACAGAAACAGGAAACCTATCTTGCCTCAGAGAAAATCCCCAAAGGATAGATAGCCCCCCACAAATATTGACTGTGAGAGGAGAGGGAAATAACATACGCAGATATGAAATCAGATTTTAGCATAGGAGGCCATATTAGCTAAAAAGAAAGGAAAGAACAGAGTACTATGCGGTCAGTATAAAACACTAGAAAATATCCACCGCAGAAAATACGGATCACCACATCTGACTAAAGACATGGGGGGTATATCTGCATCTCCAGAGAAATAGCTAGGCTGCAAAAAATCCTTCACAGACTAAGCTGGACAAGACAAAAACATGAAAAAGCACAGAACTATAAGGTCCACTGAAGGTGGACAGCAAAAACAAAGCCAGGACTTATCTTTGTAGAAAAGCACAGCAAACTGGAGAGACCAGCAGGGAAGTGAATCCTTCCAGAGCAATGGACAATTGGCACTGAATAAAGGATCCTGCAAAGATATATACCCCAGTCAGATTTGCAATCAGTAGATACACCTGTCCACTCCTGCAGTCCAGGCACAACTGCATTACCCTCTACAACCACTGGAGGGAGCCCAAAAGATGAATTCACAACAGAACCCCCCCCCCTGAGGAGGGGTCACCGAACCCCCCTCACCAGAGCCCCCAGGCCGATCAGGATGAGCCCGATGAAAGGCACGAACCAAATCAACGGCATGGACATCAGAGGCAGAAACCCAAGAATTATCCTCCTGGCCATAACCCTTCCACTTGACAAGGTACTGAAGCTTCCGCCTCGAAAAACGGGAATCCAAAATCTTCTCAACAACATATTCCAACTCCCCATCGACCAATACAGGGGCCGGAGGATCAACAGAGGGAACAACGGGCTCCACATATTTCCGCAACAAACATCTATGGAAGACATTATGAATAGCAAAAGAGGCCGGAAGCACCAGGCGAAAGGACACCGGATAAATAATCTCATAAATCCTATAAGGACCAATAAATCGAGGCTTAAACTTAGGGGAAGAAACCTTCATAGGAACATGATGGGAAGATAACCAAACCAGATCACCAACCCGAAACCGGGAACCAACACACCGAAGACGGTTAGCAAAATGCTGAGCCTCCTCCTGAGACAGCACCAAATTGTCCACCACATAAGCCCAAATCTGCTGCAACCTGTCGACCACAGAATCCACACCAGGAAGGTCAGAAGGCTCAACCTGCCCAGAAGAAAAACGAGGATGAAAACCAAAATTACAAAAAAAAGGCGAAACCAAAGTAGCCGAACTAGCCCGATTATTAAGGGCAAACTCGGCCAATGGCAAAAAAGCCACCCAATCATCCTGATCAGCAGACATAAAGCATCTCAAATAGGTCTCCAAGGTCTGATTAGTTCGCTCAGTCTGGCCATTTGTCTGAGGATGAAATGCAGAGGAAAAAGACAAATCAATGCCCAGCTCGGCACAAAAGGCCCGCCAAAACCTGGAAACAAACTGGCAACCTCTGTCGGACACAATATTCTCCGGAATACCATGCAAACGCACCACATGCTGAAAAAACAACGGAACCAAATCAGAAGAAGAAGGCAATTTAGGCAAAGGCACCAAATGAACTATCTTAGGAAATCGGTCACAGACAACCCAGATAACCGACATTTTTTGGGAAACAGGAAGATCGTAAATAAAAGCCATAGAAATATGCATCCAATGTCTCTCAGGGACCGGCAATGGCAAAAGCAATCCACTAGCGCGGGAACAGCAAGGCTTAGCCCGCGCACAAATCCCACAGGACTGCACAAAAGAACGCACATCACGTGACAAAGAAGGCCACCAAAAGGACCTACTAACCAAATCTCTGGTACCAAAAATCCCAGGATGGCCAGCCAACACAGAAAAATGAACCCCAGAAATCACTTTACTAGTCCATCTATCAGGAACAAACAGTTTCCCCACAGGACAGCGGTCACGCTTATCAGCCTGAAATTCCTGAAGAACCTGTCGCAAATCAGGGGAGATGGCAGAAAGAATCACCACTTCCTTCAAAATGCCGACTGGCTCAAGAACCCCAGGGGAATCAGAAAAAAAACTCCTAGAGAGGGCATCCGCCTTAACATTCTTAGTACCAGGAATGTACAAGACCACAAAATCAAAACGGGAGAAAAACAGGGACCATCGAGCCTGTCTAGGATTCAGCCGTTTGGCAGACTCGAGGTAAATCAGATTCTTACGATCGGTCAGGAGCACAATATGGTGCTTGGCCCCCTCAAGCCAATGTCGCCACTCCTCAAATGCCCACTTCATAGCCAACAACTCCCGATTGCCGACATCATAATTGCGTTCCGCAGGCGAAAACTTCCGAGAAAAGAAGGCACATGGTTTCATCAAGGAACCATCAGAATTCCTCTGAGACAAAACGGCCCCTGCCCCAATCTCAGACGCGTCAACCTCAACCTGCAATGGAAGAGAAACATCTGGCTGATGCAACACAGGGGCAGAAGTAAATTGGCGTTTAAGCTCCTGAAAGGCAGAAATAGCCGCGGAGGACCAATTTGTCACATCAGCACCTTTCTTGGTCAAATCGGTTAGAGGTTTAACCACACTGGAGAAGTTGGCAATGAATCGACGATAAAAATTAGCAAAGCCCAAGAATTTCTGAAGGCTCTTCACAGATGTGGGCTGAATCCAATCATGAATGGCCTGAACCTTAACCGGATCCATTTCTATAGATGAGGGAGAAAAAATGAAACCCAAAAAAGAAACCTTCTGCACTCCAAAGAGGCACTTTGACCCCTTCACAAATAAAGCATTATTACGGAGGATCTGAAATACCATCCTGACCTGTGTCACATGAGACTCCCAATCATTGGAAAAAATCAAAATATTATCCAAATATACAACCATGAATTTATCAAGATAACTCCGAAAGATATCATGCATGAAGGATTGGAACACAGATGGGGCATTAGAGAGTCCGAATGGCATCACAAGGTATTCAAAATGGCCTTCGGGCGTATTAAATGCAGTTTTCCATTCGTCACTCTGCTTGATACGAATAAGATTATATGCCCCTCGAAGGTCAATCTTAGTAAACCAGCTAGACCCCTTAATCCTAGCAAACAAATCAGTAAGCAAAGGCAAGGGGTATTGAAATTTAACTGTGATCTTATTCAAGAGGCGATAATCAATACAGGGTCTCAAGGAGCCATCCTTCTTGGCAACAAAAAAGAACCCCGCTCCCAACGGTGAAGAAGATGGCCGAATATGCCCTTTCTCCAAAGACTCCTTAAAGGGAACCTGTCACCCCCGTTTTTTGAGATTGAGCTATAAATACTGTTAAATAGGGCCTGCGCTGTGCGTTACTATAGTGTATGTAGTGTACCCCGATTCCCCATGTATGCTGAGAAATACATTACCAAAGTCGCCGTTTTCGCCTGTCAATCAGGCTGGTCTGGTCAGGTGGGCGTGTTCACAGCGCTCTTTTCTTCCCCAGCTTTCCGTTGGTGGCGTAGTGGTGTGCGCATGTCCAGAGTTCCGACTTCCCTGCGCCCACGTGAAGACACAGCGCGCGATCTGCGCTGTAATCCCTTGCATCGGTGGGGGCGGCCATCTTCCTGGGGCCGCGCGTGCGCAGATGGAGTGCTCTGCTGCACGGGGCTTCAGGAAAATGGCCGCGGGCAGCCGCGCGTGCGCATTAGAGATCGCGGCGGCCATTTTCCCAAAGCCGAGATGCAAACTCGGCTTTGGGAAAATGGCCGCCGCGATCTCTAATGCGCACGCGCGGCTGCCCGCGGCCATTTTCCTGAAGCCCCGTGCAGCAGAGTACTCCATCTGCGCATGCGCGGCCACAGGAAGATGGCCGCCCCCACCGATGCAAGGGATTACAGCGCAGATCGCGCGCTGTGTCTTCACGTGGGCGCAGGGAAGTCGGAACTCTGGACATGCGCACACCACTACGCCACCAACGGAAAGCTGGGGAAGAAAAGAGCGCTGTGAACACGCCCACCTGACCAGACCAGCCTGATTGACAGGCGAAAACGGCGACTTTGGTAATGTATTTCTCAGCATACATGGGGAATCAGGGTACACTACATACACTATAGTAACACACAGCGCAGGCCCTATTTAACAGTATTTATAGCTCAATCTCAAAAAACGGGGTGACAGGTTCCCTTTAATATAGCTCCGAATGGCGGTATGTTCACGCACAGACAGGTTGAAAAGTCGGCCCTTAGGGAACTTACAACCTGGAATCAAGTCAATAGCACAATCACAGCCCCTATGCGGTGGAAGGGAACTGGATTTGGGCTCATCAAATACATCCTGGAAGTCAGACAAAAACTCAGGAACTTCAGAAGAGGGGGAAGAGGAAATTGACATCAAAGGAACCTGATCATGAACCCCCTGACAACCCCAACTAGTCACAGACATGGATTTCCAATCTAACACCGGATTATGTAGCTGCAACCATGGAAAACCCAGCACAATATCATCATGCAAGTTATGCAACACCAGAAAACGACAATCTTCCTGATGGGCTGGCGCCATGCGCATGGCCAGCTGTGTCCAAAACTGAGGCTTATTTTTAGCCAACGGTGTAGCATCAATGCCCCTCAAAGGAATAGGGCTCTGTAAAGGTTGCAAGGGAAAACCACAACGTCTGGCAAATTCTAAGTCCATTAAGTTCAGAGCGGTGCCTGAATCCACAAATGCCATGACAGAAAATGATGATAACGAGCAGATCAAGGTCACGGATAACAGAAATTTAGGTTGTATAGTACTGATGGCAACAGAACTAGCAATTCTCTTAGTACACTTAGGGCAATCAGAAATAACATGAGCAGAATCGCCGCAGTAAAAACACAACCTATTCTGACGCCTGAATGTTTGACGTTCAGCTCTAGACAAAATCCTATCACACCGCATAGGCTCAGGGCTCCGCTTAGAGGGCAGCGCCACAGCGTGCACAACTCTGCGCTCGCGCAAGCGCCGATCAATCTGAATGGCCAGAGACAAAGAATCACTCAGACCAGCACTCGTGGTGAACCCCACCATAACATCTTTAACGGATTCAGAAAGACCCTTTCTGAAAATTGCCTCCAAGGCATTCTCATTCCATTTAGTCAGTACAGACCATTTTCTAAATTTCTGGCAATAAAATTCTGCCGCTTCTTAACCTTGACACAGGGCTAACAAGATTTTCTCAGCCTGATCCACAGAATTAGGCTCATCATACAACAACCCCAATGCCTGAAAGAACGAATCAACATTAAGCAAAGCAGGATTGCCAGATTCCGGTGAAAATGCCCAATCCTGTGGGTCACCACGCAGCAGAGATATGATGATTTTAACCTGCTGAATAGGATCACCAGAAGACCGGGGTCTTAATGCAAAAAACAGTTTACAGTTATTTTTGAAACTCAAAAATTTGGATCTGTCACCAAAGAATAAATCAGGAGTGGGAATCTTAGGTTCTAAGGCAGGAGTTTGAACAATGAAATCTGAAATACCCTGTACTCTAGCAGCAATCTGATGCACCCGAGAAACTAACTCCTGAGCATTTATGTTAATACTAGACTCCGTAGCCACCCAGAGGTAAAGAGGGAGGAAAATACCAAACAGGCTAAGGAAAAAAAAATGGCTCAAAAGCTTCCGCCCTTCTTCTGAGATGCAATTAACTCATTGTAGGCCAGTTGTACTGTTATGATCTGGTGGCCTAGGAGCAGCATGAGACGGACTCTGGAGAAGGTGGTCCCTGTACTGACCGCAAACCCTGAACCTAGCAGCGCAACTAGAAGTAGCCGTGGGGGGTACCTAACACTCCCTAGACCCCTCGGCACAGCCTAAGATCTAACTACCCCTAAAGACAGAAACAAGAAACCTATCTTGCCTCAGAGAAAATCCCCAAAGGATAGATAGCCCCCCACAAATATTGACTGTGAGAGGAGAGGGAAATAACATACACAGATATGAAAATCCTTCACAGACTAAGCTGGACAAGGCAAAAACATGAAAAAGCACAGAACTATAAGGTCTACTGCAGGTGGACAGCAAAAACAAAGCCAGGACTTATCTTTGTAGAAAAGCACAGCAAACTGGAGAGACCAGCAGGGAAGTGAATCCTTCCAGAACAATGGACAACTGGCACTGACTAAAGGATCCTGCAAAGCTATATACCCCAGTCAGTTTTGCAATCAGTAGATACACCTGTCCACTCCTGCAGTCCAGGCACAACTGCATTACCCTCTACAACCACCGGAGGGAGCCCAAAAGCTGAATTCACAACAGTTTACCCCCACATATGGGGTATCGTTGCACTCAGGACAAATTGTACAACAACTTTTGTCATCAAATTTTTTCTATTACCCTTGGGAAAATAAAAAAATTGTAGGCGAAAAATAATTTTTGTGAAAAAATTTAGATTTTTTATTTTTACGGCTCTGCATTATAAACTTCTGTGAAGCACATCGTGGGTCAAAGTGCTCACCACACATCTAGATAAGTTCCTTAGGGGGTCTGCTTTCCAAAATGCTGTCACTTGGTGGGGGTTTCAATGCTTAGGCACATCAGTGGCTCTCCAAATGCAACATGCCGTCCCATCTCAATTCCTGTCAATTTTGCATTGAAAAGTCAAATGGCGCTCCTTCCCTTCCGAGCTCTCCCATGGGCCCAAACAGTGACTTATCCGCACATATGGGGTACCAGCGTACTCAGGACAAATTGTACAACAACAATTGGGGTCCAATTTCCTTTTTTTCCCTTGGGAAATTAAAAAATTGGGGGCGAAAAAACATTTTTGTGAAAAAATGTGATTTTTTTATTTTTACGGCTCTGCATTATAACCTTCTGTGAAGCACTTGGTAGGTCAACATGCTCACCACACATCTAGATAAGTTCCATAAGGGGTCTACTTTCCAAAGTGGTGTCACTTGTGGGGGTTTCAATGTTTAGGCACATTAGGGTCTCTCCAAACGCAACATGGCGTCCCATCTCAATTCCTGTCAATTTTGCATTGAAAAGTCAAATGGCGCTCCTTCGCTTACGAGCTCTGCCTTGCGCTCAAGCAGTGATTTACTCCCACATATGGGGTATCGGCGTAATCAGGACAAATTGTACATTAACTTTTGGGGCCCATTTTACCTTTCGTAAAATAAATAAAATTGGAGCTGAAATAAATTTTGTGTGAAAAAAAGTTAAATGTTCATTTTTATATAAACCATCCAAAAATTCCTGTGAAACACCTGAAGGGTTAATAAACTTTTTGAATGTGGTTTTGAGCACCTTGAGGGGTGCAGTTTTTAGAATGGTGTCACACTTGGTTATTTTCCATTATATAGACCCCTTAAAATGACTTCAACTGAGATGTGGTCCCTAAAAAAAATGGTGTTGTAAAAATGAGAAATTGCTGGTCAACTTTTAACACCTATAACTCCCTAACAAAAAATTGGTTCCAAAATTGTGCTGTTGTAAAGTAGACATGTGGGAAATGTTACTTATGAAGTAATTTGTGTGACATATCTCTGTAATTTAATTGCATAAAAAATCAAGTTTGGAAAATTGCTAAATTTTCAAATTTTTCGTCAAATTTCCATTTTGCTATGTTTCAGTGCTGCAACGTTACTGGAGTAACAAAAAGCACAAGGTGTGCGATACTCAGGGACATGGCCAAGGTAAGGAAGGCTGAAAAACGACCACCTTTGAACAAGAAACATAAGATAAAACATCAAGACTGAGCCAAGATATATCTTAAGACTGACTTTTCAAAGGTTTTATGGACTGATGAAATGAGAGTGACTCTTGATGGGCCAGATGGATGGACCAGAGGCTGGATCAGTAAAGGGCAGGGAGCTCCACTCTGACTCAGATGCCAGCAAGTGGAGGTGGGGTACTGGTAGAAGATATAAGAGGGGATTAGAGAAGGAGATCTTGTGAGGATCGAAGGTTGCGTGTAGGTAATTACCGGGAGACCATGCCACAGATGTATGGAGGAGACTGGTTGTGGATGGCTTTGTATGTCATAGTAAGGGCTTTGAACTGGAGTCTCTGGATGATAGGAAGCCAGTCAAGGGCTTGGGATAGGGGAGATGCTAAAGAATAGTGGAGAGACAGGTGGATTAGTCGGCAGCAGAGTGAAGGATGGATTAGAGTGGTGCCAGAGTGCTAGAGGGGAAGCCAGAGAGTAGGGGGTTGCAGTAGTCAAGGCAGGAGATGATAAGGGCGTGCACTAGTGTTTTTGTAGTTTTGTGGTCAAGTAATGCCCGGATCCAAGAAATATTTTTGAGTTAAGTGATCATCTATATAAGATGTGCTATTTCCTCAAGAAATCACATTTTGTGGTAGTGACTGTGTGGTCAAACACATGTAGTCTTTCTCCATGTACATGTACAGCTCGATGATATATAATTTGGCAGACAATTAATATGATCACACAGCTTTAGTGTGACTCGAACACTGGTAAGATTGTATTTACAAATAGGCATGTGATGTCACTTTATGTGCCAATGGACAGCCATAATTCCTAGTTTATATGAGATGGGAAGTCCGCGGTTTATTTGCTAATCGCAAAGCATGCAGTGTGAGAAAGAATCGTTGGATGGAAATGTGCAAAATAATTTCCTCACACATTAGTTGGCACACACAACCCATCAAGTGCATAAAGCCTAGTCCACCAAGAGCAGATGCAGCATCACCTTCTCTAGAGCTGAAGGCACGAATGGCTAATTTGGCCACTGAGGATTTTTTGATGCATGTTATCTGTACTGTTTATTGCCAATGCCAGCAACCTCATCCTCCTCTGATGACTGCAACTGGCCAGCTCTTCTTCCTCCCCCGCCTGGATCCAATACTGTTACTGGGTTTGCTTGAAAATGTTGCTATAATACCCAACCCTGCTATGATTCCCTACTACTACGGCTCACAGCATCTGCAATGAATATTGTCAATAGAATGTGTTGTCCATCTCCTCCGGCACCATGTCTTCTGAGGACAAAAACTGTTTATCTCTTTCAAAAATAACTGGAAGATGTTTTTCTGATGTGTTATGTTCTCTTTAGTTACCGGTTACTGTGTGATAAGGGATTATGCGGCAGATCAAAAACAGGTTCCAGTGAAAAACACATAACATTTAGTTTTATGATGGTAGAGAAAGTGGACTGAGCAGATCACTAACTCCAACTGATAATGTCGCTGTCAGAGGTTACATAATGATTCTGTGATAAATAAAGGGAAATATACTCTATTCCACCATCTGCTTCCTTACTGCTAATATGCTTGCCAGAGGCAAGTATTGAAAAATGCATAATATATTTAATACTACAACTGCTGAGATTTATGTTGACAGCAGTGTGGGTGGTTCTGTTATTAGCAGCTTACACATTCTAATGCATGATATTAGGTTTTTTTTTTTAATGCCCTGTGGCATCCACTGCATGGGCCACATTTGGATTTAGCAATTATTCTGCAAGGAAGCAATGTTAAAAACTCATTTAAACTTTGTTGACATACTTAGCCAGCCTCAGAAAAATAAAATAAACAGGTGCTTCTTAGAAAATTAGAATATCATGAAAAATTTAATTTATTTCAGTATTTCACCACAAGCAGTGAAATTCATATGTCATATATAGGTATTGGAATCAGAGTGATCTCTTTCAAGAGTTTATTCCTGTTAATGTTGATGATTATGGAGTACAGCCAATGAAAACCCAAAACTCATTATCTCAGTAAATTAGAGTACTTTATATCATCAGCTTGAAAAATGATTTTAAAATCCAAAATGTTGGCCTACTGAAATGGATGTTCAGTAAATGCACTCAATACTTGGTTGGGGCTTCTTTTGCATCAATTACTGCATCAATGCAATGTGGCATGGAGTCGATCATCCTGTACACTGATGAGATATTATGGAAGCCCATAGATGGATAGCAGCCATCAGCTCATCTGCTTTGTTGGGTGTGGTATCTCTCATCTTCCTTTTGACAATACCCCATAAATTCTCTATGGGGTTAAGGTCAGGCGAGTTTGCTGGCCAATCAAGCACAGTAATACTGTTGTTTTTAAACCAGGTATTGGTACTTTTTGCAGTATGGACAGGTGCCAAGTCCTGCTGGAGACTGGCATTTACATCTCCAAAAAGTTTGTCGGCAGAGGGAAGCATGAAGGGCTCTAAAATTTTCTGGTAGATGGTTGCGCTGACTTTGGTCCTGATAAAACACAGTGGACCTACACCAGCCTATGACTTAGCTCCACAAACCATCACTGACTGTGGAAACTTCACACTAGACCTCAAGCAGTTTGGATTGTGTGCCTCTCCACTCTTTCTCCAAACTTTCTGACCTTGATTTCCAAATGAAATGCAAAATGTACTTGTATCTGAAAACAACACCTTGGACCAGTGAGCAACAGTCCAGTTATTTTTCTCTTTGGCTCAGGTAAGACACTTCTGGTGTTGTCTATTGGTCATGAGTGGCTTGACACAAGCAATGTGACACTGGTAGCCCATGTCCTTGATACGTCTGTGTGTGGTGGCTCTTGAAGCAATGACTGCAGCAGAAGTCCACTCTTTGTGAATTTCCCCCAAATTTTTGAATGGCCTTTTATTAACAATCATTTCAAGGCTGCTGCTATCCCCATTGCTTGTGCACCTTTGTTTACTACACTTTTTCCTTCCACTCAACTTTCCAATAATATGCTTGGATACAGCAGTCTGTGAACAGACAGTTTCTTTAGCAATGACCTTTTGTTGCTTACCCTCCTAGTGGATTGTGTCAATGACTGGCTTCTGGACCTCTGTCAAGTCAGCAGTCTTCTCCATGATTGTGGTGCCTACTGAAATAGACTAAGGGATCTTCTCAATGCTTAGGAAGCCTTTGCATGTGTTTTATCTTTATTATTCTTGCCAAATCAGACAAGGTGATTTTCTGGATTTGTTTTCTCAATTTTGACTCTCATAATTGTGTTCTATCTATAAAGTCAATTACAGGCCTCTCACATCTTTTAAGTGGGAGAACTTGCACAATTGGTAGCTGACTAAATACTTTTTCCACACTGTATTGTCTGTTTTTCAGCTTACGGCACTTGTAAACTTCATATAATTGACTGAAGGATGAATGGACAATTGTACTGTACCTTGTCATTCTTGATAAATATCTGCTGCCATCTACCAAAATGATGAAGATGAAACAAGAGTGGTTATTTCAGCAATACAATGATTCCAAATACATAGTCAAAGAAACTCTCAATTGATTTCCGAGAAATAAAATAAAGCTGCTGGAATGACCCAGCAAATCACATTTCCTGAATCCAATAGAAACTTTATGTAAGGAATTAAAGCTTAAGATTCATAAAAGGAGCCCACAAAATCTTCGGGATTTGAAGTGTGCTTGTGTGGAAGAATGAGCCAAAATCACACCTGAGCAATGCATAGCAGTCATCACCAACAATGCCTTTTGTAAGAAGTTTTAAATATATTTCAGTAAATGTGTTCAATACTTTTTCCTGTGTCATTTATCATGGTTACACATAATTTAATGTATGAACTTCTATAGTTTGATTTCTATGCCTACATGGGAGGGATGGGTTGTTACTGACATCTTGTTGGAATATCTTGTCAATATCACCTTTAGACATATCTATGTTGGTGAGATGTTCAATACTTATTACATCCACTATAATTCTCATCCAAGATCTTGCCACCTGCTTCCTTACAATATATATATATATATATATATATATATATATATATATATATATATATACTAGCTATTGAACCCATTCTACGCCCGGGTGGTGAGCATTTATATTGGTATATGGTCTTCATCCTGGTATGTGCTGCTCCATCCTGCGTCCCCATCCTGTCATGTGCTGCTCCATCCTGCGCCCCCATCCTGTCATGTACTGCACCCATCCTGCGCCCCTATTCTGACATGTGCTGCTCCATCCTGCGCCCCCATTCTGTCATGTGCTGTTCCCATCCTGCCCCCCGTTCTGTCATGTGCTGCTCCCATCCTGCACCCCTGTTATGTCATGTGCTGCTCCCATCCTGCGCCTCCATTCTGTCATTTGCTGCTCCCATCCTGCGCCCCCATCCTCTCATGTGCTGCTCCCATCCTGCGCCCCTGTTCTGTCATGTGCTGCTCCCATCCTGCGCCTCCATTCTGTAATTTGCTGCTACCATCCTGCGCCCCCATCCTGTCATGTGCTGCTCCCATCCTGCGCCCCTATTCTGTCATGTGCTGCTCCCATCCTGCGCCCCCGTTCTGTCATGTGCTGCTCCCATCCTGCGCCACCGTTCTTTAATTTGCTGCTCCCATCCATATACCCCATACGCTGCTCCATAAGATGCTCCATAATATATGCCCCGTATCAGGTGGCGTAAGTAACAAATAGCTGTGGCATGAAGTGCCACAGCCTCATGCCACAGCAATTTGTTACTAGCGCCACCTGATTCCTTTCGCCGCCATTTTCTTCGTCCTCCTGCTGGCAGAATCGGCACCTGCGCAGTCCGCGCTTTCCGGCGCCATTTTCTTGAAGACACACCTGCAGTGTGTCTTCAAGAAAATGGCGCCGGAAAGCGCGAACTGTGCAGGTGCCGATTCGGCAGCAGGAGGACGAAGAAAATGGGCGGAAAGGAATGGCGTAAGTAATAAATTGCTGTGGCATGAAGTGCCACAGCATAATCAGGGCGCAAATATGTGCACGGTGTCCCCCTGCTCCCGACCCCCTGCTCCCGGCAGTCCGTGCCTTCCAGCGTCATTTTTTTTTCCTGACACTATATAATATAATGCTAGGAGCGTCGCGCCTGCGCAGTCTGTAAAGGCTTCGGACAGAGTGACGCTCCCAGCGTTATATTATATATATATATATATATATATATATATATATATATATATATATATATAGCATACTTTGTGCTTTCAAAAATTCTAGTTTACATATGGTAAATTACAAAAATAAAACAGAAGTGTCCACTTTTTCATGGAAGGCAGCAGATTTTGACTATTTCACAGGATTCTGAAAAATATATGGAAGTAATTGCCTTTTTCAAAGAATAGTTATGGAATATCAGATTGTAAGGCACTAGAGAAGTCCTTTACAGAACTATTACTATTGTATTGAAGCTAAGTCTTTGCTTCATTCCCATCTCTACTAGATTAGGTTTGATTCAATGTTGTTCACTGGAGATGGATTTCGGTGTTTGCCATTTCAGCTTAAGATCTAATCTTGTTTGCTTTCTTACTGTAATTTCTCTTTTCCTTCACTTTGTCTTTCTAAATAAGTGACTTTATTTGTATCATTTGTAACTTTGACTTTTGGCTTGGGATTTTGCTCTTATTTGTCAGTGCATCTATTTTTTATATTTGTAATAGATCTTAAAGGGGTTTTTACATTAGGTGTTATGTTATTTTGGTTCCAGTCTACCAAAATGACATACCTATGTGCTATGTTACTGAAATTGTTGCTCTCTAAACTGAAAAGTGACAGCATATGATCGCTGTAACTGCTGTAGCAGTCCCATATTTGCCACATAGGAAAACAGGTAGTGCCTCTGAACGGTCTTTGATAGATTTATGAGGGAAAAAAATATTTTTTTGTGACATATTGTACTTCATGATGGTGGTAAAAAAAATTTCAATATGAGTAGTGTTTACTTGTGAAAACATTTTACATTTGGCAAAAATAGGAAAAAATAGCAATTTTTGACATTTGAATTTTTATGTCCTTATATCAGAGAGCTGTCATACAAAGTAGTTAATAAATAACATTTACCACAACATTTAACATGTCTACTTTACATCATCACAATTTTGCTCATAGCAATGCGGCACTGACAACCATAGAGTTCTACAGGAGACCTCTGGTTGTCATAACAATCCACCGATGACCCGTGATCACGTAATGTGGGGTCACAGGTGGGCGTATTTCCGGCCTGATGGCTGGAAGTGTGCAATAAAAATGTCACCATCAGTGTTTGACAGCGCCATTTAGCGAGTTAATATCCACGGGTGGATCGCAATTCCACCCGTGGCTGATCCGGGCGCATGTCAGCTGTTCAAAACAGGTGACATGTACTGGGAAAGATGTGGGCTCACCGCCAGGAGCGACTTGCACAATACTACAGACATGGACAAAAATGTTGAGAATGCGACAAATATTAATTTTTCCAAAGTCTACTGCTTCATTTTTTCTAATGGCAATTTGCATATACTCCTGAATGTCAGAGTGATCAGCTTAACGGCAATTACTGTACTTGCAAAGTCAATATTTGCCCAGAAAATGAACTTTAACCCCCAAAACACATTTCATCATCATTGCAGTCCTGCCTTAAAAGGAGCAGCTAACATTGTTTTAGTGATTGATCCATTAACACAGGTGTGGGTGTTGAGGAGGACAAGGCTGGCGATCAATCAGTCATGATTAAGTAAGAATGACATCACTGGACACTTTAAAAGGAGGCTGGTGCTTGGTATCATTGTTTCTCTTCAGTTAACCATGGTTATCTCTAAAGAAACACGTGCAGCCATCATTGCACTGCACAAAAATGGCCTAACAGGGAAGAGTATCGCAGCTACAAAGATTGCACCTCAGTCAACAATCTATCGCATCATCAAGAACTTCAAGGAGAGAGCTTCCATTGTTGTCAAAAAGGCTCCATGGCGCCCAAGAAAGACCAGCAAGTGCCAGGACTGTATCTTAAAACTGTTTCAGCTGCGGGATCGGACTACCAGCAGTGCTGAGCTTGCTCAGGAATGGCAGCAGGCTGGTGTGAGTGCTTCTGCACGCACTGTTAGGCGGAGACTCTTTGAGCAAGGCCTGGTTTCAAGGAGTTCAGCAAAGAAGCCACTTCTCTCCAGAAAAAAACATCAGGGACCAACTGATATTCTGCAAAAGGTACAGGGAGTGGACTGCTGAGGACTGGGGCAAATTCATTTTCTCTGATGAATCCCCTTTTCGATTGTTTGGGGCATCTGGAAAACAGCTTATTCAGAGAAGAAGAGGTGAGCAATATAACCAGTCTTGTCTCATGCCAACTGTAAAGCATCCTGAAACCATTCATGTGTGGGGTTGCTTCTCAGCCAAGGGAATCGTCTTGCCTAAAAACACAGCCATGAATAAAGAATGGTACCAGAATGTCCTCCAAGAGCAACTTCTCCCAACCGTCCAAGAGCAGTTTGGCGCCCAACAATGCCTTTTCCAGCATGATGGAGCTCCTTGCCATAAAGCAAAGGTGATAACTAAATGGCTCATGGAACAAAACATAGAGATTTTGGGTCCATGGCCTGGAAACTCCCCAGATCTTAATACCATTGAGAACTTGTGGTAAATCGTCAAGAGACGGGTGGACAAACAAAAACCAACAAATTCTGGCAAAATGCAAGCATTGATTATGCAAGAATGGACTGCTATCAGTCAGGATTTGGTCCAGAAGTTGATTGAGAGCATGCCAGGGAGAATTGCAGAGGTCTTGAAGAAGAAGGGCCAACACTGCAAATATTGACTTGCTGCATTAACTCATTCTAACCTATTGGTACTCATAATATGATTGCAATTATATTTCTGTATGTGATATAAACATCAGACAAACACTAACAAAAACCAGAGGGCAGCAGATCATGTGAAAATATAATTTTGGTGTCATTCTCAAAAATTTTGGCCATGACTGTAGTACGGCGGAGGTCGCAAAGGGTTTAAAATAGTTTGTAGCATCTACCGTGTTATAGTGGCTTGATCCAGATGCCACCAAAAAAATCTTCTGTTCCTAGCGTCATACAGTAGGGGCCCTGACTTTAAAATAGTTTGTAGCATCTTTTTTATAGAGATTGGCAGCATCTCTGGACTGATTATTACTTATTATATTTGATTTTAATTATTTTTGTCTCTTTTATGTCTTGTAATGTAGCATTGTGATGGATCAAAGGACTTTGCTCTAAACATCCCTCTCAGAGTATTACAACTCAGAAACCTAGCTAGTCGACAACAGATAGGTCTGGATCGCAATTCTATGTTGGCACACCCTTGGTGAATCGGGGCTTTCTTGTGGGATTGATATATCATATTTTACAGCATATGCCATATGTGTTATTCACAGTATTTATTATTTTTTTATTTATGGTTTCCAATTATGTATAGTTTGTTATATTACAATCATGGTCTGTATAGTGGATAAAAATAAAATAATAGCACCTTGATATATAAAACCTATTTAATTATGGTTAGCATCTATGAGTGCTCCTTTTGGGGCACGCTGTACTGAAATCACTACATTCACATAACATTTGGTGTGTCTGTATGTAGAATTTTTACCATATTATATTAATGCTATGTGATTTTTCTTTTTTGCATATGTTTGTCTTATTATTGTAATATTTTATACATTTGTAAAACTTCATGCACTAGCACTTTAAATGATCTGACAGGTGCTTCATATTTTGATGTGACTTCATGTAATTCTGCAATTCTGGGGGTTTTGATGCTGGTGAATGGCTCATTGGTGGTATACAGCTACCTGTGGGCTATGCTGCCAGTGCTTTTATCCACAGACAAGATGGCAGATCCATACAGGAAGCATTCATTCTTCAAATGACAGGGGCACAGGACTAAAAGAGTCACTAGTGCACATGTCTCCAACGCGAGTTCACTTCTGGTGCCTGTTAGTGATGTGAAGTTACCCGTGACCCACACTGCCATGATGAAGTGATGAAGCACCCGGGGCTCATTTGATCGGCCACATGCGCCGCCTTTCAGTGAAATCTGTAACACCTGACACTAGAAGAGATGGGTATATAAAAAGGACATTGCGGACACCTACACCATCTTGATCCCTGAGGAAGCTAATAGGGGCGCGTGTTACATGCACCGCCATGAGTATGGGTAAGAACCAACAATGACATAACTTGCTCCATCACTGACCTCAAAAAATGAATGCTACTATATACTTTTCCCTATGTGGTGATAGTGAGCCTGTCATTTTGTAATTTCATTTTGTATAAAAAGTTGCACTGTCACTTAATATATATTCACCTCTTGTGTCTCCCCTTTTTCCTCATAGTTTGTAAGCTTGCGAGCAGGGCCCTCACTCCTATTGGTATCTATTTTGAACTGTGATTTTTGTTATGCTGTAATGTCTATTGTCTGTACAAATCCCCTTTATAATTTGTAAAGCGCTGCGGAATATGTTGGCGTTATATAAATAAAATTATTATTATTTATTATATATACATATATATATACAGTATGTATATTTGACTGAACATGATGGCTCTGTATTCTTCTTTCTCCTATATGGAGGCTAATGGCCGCATAGTCGATGGGAGGTATGTGTCACCGAGATGGCTGCTCTCTGTGATGTAACCCAGAGTATTTTCTTTAGTGCACATAAGTTCATTTGGTTCACCTGGGACTGGGTTATGGGTAGCTATGAGAGATGGGCGGGTCTGGCTACCCACATACCTAACCTCTGGATATTGTTACAGCCTATATAATGGAGGCTGTTGTTTGGCACATGGTCTGTGTGTTGGGAGGGAGAAGGCCTCCTGTGTGTTTGATTCCAGACTGAGCCTGAGCCTTGCTATGGACATTTTGTGTTGTATTCACCTGATCTAAAGCCTTTTTTTTCTTTTGATTCTGGGGAATCGAAGGAATAAGACTCCTGTCTTCATCTCATCACACCAGAGTGAATAAATCTCCTACAGTTGATGCTAGATGTGCAGGCAGCTACGTGTGAGTGCTACAGGAGGGACTGCATGTTCTGGGTTGTCTTTCACAAGCCAGCAAGCATTGCCAGACAAAATGGAGAACCTGCTGAAACACCTGGTCCAGTCGTAACAGAAAGAGACCAACAGGCTGTTGTTACAGCAGATTCAGCAGAGTCAGCAGGAGCAATGGCAGCAGATGCATGTGACGGACGTGGTTTGTGGAACCACTGGGCCACGGACCACGGAGAGCCTGGAGGGGCGTGAATAAGCGAGCACCAAACTGTTCACTAGAGCCTCTGATGGTGAGGTTAGACTTGGCTCCCAATAAATGCCAGGTGCCACTCCAGGACAGACCAATGGACGCGCAGCAGCTGGACCCAGTAGGACATACTGGATGGTGCAATAAGCAGAGTTGGTGTCAGAGTGCAGCAGGCAGAGCTTGAATCAGAGTGCAGCAGGCAGAGTTTGTATCAGAGTGCAGCAGGCAGAGCTTGAATCAAAGTACAGCAGGCAGAGTTCATATCAGAGTGCAGCAGGCAGGATCTGCATCAGAGTGCAGCAGGCAGGATCTGCATCTGAGTGCAGCAGACAGGATCTGCACCAGAGTACAGCGGGCAGGATCTGCACAAGAGTGCAGCAGGCAGGATCTGTACCAGGGTGCTGCAGGAACTGGTAAGCAACCTTACGCAACTTAGACTGCAGAAGAGAAAGGTTGCTCAGGCACCTCCCCTGTGAGAAGGAAGCAATATATACATAATGCTCCACAGCCATTGGCTGAGGCGGAAATAGCAAGTGCATGCGCTGGTCCTTTATGAAGTTGCATGCCCTAAGGACATGGCCGGGAACCTGGCTGGAAGCTCTGCTGGATACATGCAGAGCATGGTGAAGGAAGGAACTGACCGCGGCGTGGGTGAGTGAAGCCTTTCAGAGCATGGATCTGTCGTGGCAGTAGCAATGAAGCTTTTGTCAACCGCCAAGCAGGGCAGAATGAGCATACCAACCCCAAGTCCGGCTGTTGACGCCAACATCTGGAATGCGGTGAGACGTGGTTTGCAGAAAATTACACCCGGGGAAGATGCTGAGGCCTCCCTGTTATGATTAGGTGGCCTTGGAGCAGCATGAAAACCTTCACTGGAGTAAGTGGTAACTAGACTGACCGCAAACCCTGATCTTATCACCGCAACTAGAAGTAGCCGTGGGGTGTGCCTAACAAAACCTAGACACCTCAACACAGCCGGAGGACTAAATACCCCTAAAGATGGAAATAGGAAAACTATCTTGCCTCAGAGTAGACCCCCAAAGGATAGGCAGCCCCCCACAAATAATGACTGTGAGTTGGAGAGGAAAAGACACACGCAGGCAGAAAACAGGCTTAGCAAAGGAGGCCAATTCTAGCTAAATAGAAAAGGACAGGACAGGATACTAAGCGGTCAGCATAAAAATACTACAAAAATATCCACAGCAGAAAATACAAAACTCCACCACCTAACTAAAGATGTGGAGAGTATATCTGCAACTCCAGAGAATCCAACCAGACTGAGAAAAACAACTGACACAGTCTAAGCTGGACAAATAGAAACAAAAGAACAGCACTGAAAATAAGCACACAGCATATGTGCTTCAGAAAAAGAAGCAGACACTTATCTTTGCTGAACTGGCAGTTTAGCAGGTGAGGCCAGGCAGAGATCCAATATTTCCAAAAAAACATTGACAACTGTCAAGGGCTAATGAATCCTGCACACTTAAATATCCCAGTCAGAACAGCAATTAGCAGATACACCTGGCCAGGACTGTGACTCAGAGACAACTGCATTCCCATCTACAACCACTGGAGGGAACCCAAGAGCAGAATTCACAACACCTCCCTGACTGTGTTTGAAAGGATTGCCGAGAGGAAAATACTCCAGCCAGAGCAGTGGGCAGAGGTATTGGCACTGTTAGGGCTAGCGGAACGCACCGAGTATAGATAGGTAGCTACAAGGTGCGTTCGTAGCCCAGTGTCCACCGTGCAAAGATATCTTCTGCTAAGTAAAGGCGGATAATCTCTGAGCTCACACATGGGTTAAGCCTCACCCCTTGTGAACTGGAAGCGATCTCTCTTGCCTCACAGGGTCGCGTTGTACACAAAACTATTACCCTAACTAGGGTTGTGCTTGCTCTGGAACTCTTCTGAGCTAACCGCACACATGAAGGAACCAGATGCTAAGCCAAGACTAATTGCCCCCACTGATGCTAGCTGCCTGCCTGAGTGTACAGTCCCAAAGCTACAGCCTCACACCACATATGAATAGAGTGGTATAGTATCCACTGGCATAAGCCAAACACATTTGATACTAGTGCATGGCCGTGCAGCCATGAAAACCTTTTATAGTTGCAGCTCTTCAGGACCTTCCTGGTGGACAAATAGGAGCTGCCACAGGACCTGAGCATGTGACCCCCGACCTCCAATGAGAGGTCCTCCCATGGGCATGCTCAGTGCGTAAAGAGCAGGACTTAGTCCCAGAAAAGCCTGCTCGCAGCTGACCAGTACTGGCTACAAAGGCAGAGCTTGGAAAGGCAGCAGTAACCATTCGCACAGTATCAGGCTGAGCCAGACGCTGGGACCGATGTCTCCACTGAGCTAGTTCCACTGCGGCTGGAGGAGGATGGGAGACCGCAGCAGACATGGTTCGAGATTCCCCCTGTCCAGTGGTGGGAACTTGACATTTAACAGGCGCCATACTTGACTTAGCTTTGGAGGATGCCAAAGAGTATGATAAGCTAAAAAGTGAGATTCTCATGTGCTTGAGCTATCAAGGCACAGCGTGTTCACCACTGGGCGTATCACAGGGGCAAAACACCTTGCTCTCAAATGTTCAACCTGTTGCACCTTGTCCTGAAGTGGCTGTAAGTCTTCTATGCCTACGCACTGGTTTGTGCACTCCCTGCCGAGGCCCATACAGACTTGGGTTACCCTGGGTGATCCCTGGAATGCCAGTGGACTGATCAGACTGGTCGAGAGTTACCAGGGGATGGAAGGTTCCTTGGGAAGGCAGCCCACTTCATACTGGGGGTCCCAATGGGGGGCGGAGGCCCATAATAGGATGGGGTATCCAAGGTCCAAAGGGGTATGGAGGTGATGTCCAAGGTCCCTAAGGGTGATGTTATTTGCTGAAGGTGCCACAGGCCAGGACATATAGTAGACTTTTGTCACCTGACCCCCGTGAAGTTGGACAGCAGCATAGGATGCCACTGTTCATATACATAACCGGCCTGCAGTGTGAACTCTCCACCCAATGAGGGGCCTCACGCGTGTCCTGTGAAGGTGAACGGGCAGAAGGTAATGGCACTGCTAGACTCCGGCAGTTTAGTAACCCATATGAGGGCCACTTTTCCTCTCCAACTGATCCCGGGAAAAAAGGTGGCATATGGTGCTTACATGGTGAAGCTAAGGGCTACCCTATGGCCAGAGTAGACATTGAAATGACCCACAGTACTGAGTCCCATAAGGTCGGCATCATTCGGGACTTGTTGCACCCTATTATTATAGGCCTGGACTTTTGTTTACTTTTGGATCTGTGGGGGAAGGGTTCTGAGTTTGCCAGAGCAAATAGGTAACTACTGAACCCTAATAAGGTATCACCACACAAGAAGCAGACGGATTTCCCTTTTGTGTTCTTGTGGGGGATGAGGAGAAAGTGTCCCCTGTGTTTGATATTCCGGAGTTAGGGGTGACCAGTGAGAATTTTGGGACTATCCAACAGAGGGACCCAACTCTGATACAAGCCTTTAACCCCTCTGTGACCTTGGACGTACTATCCCGTCGAGGTGCCCTGGGCCTATCTGACCCTTGACGGGATAGTACGTCCTGCCCTTTAATGCGATACCGCGACTTAAGTCGCGGTGATCGCATTAAAATTCCGACGCCATCTCACCTGGGGGGAGATGGCCTCGGCATCCAGGGCATTGTCGCCGCCCACCCGCCCTCTCGATCGCTGTGATTGGCTGTTCAATTCTGAACAGCCAATCACAGCCATTCTCATTGTTTCAGCCAATCGGAGCGGCTGAAACAATGAGGTCACAGGCTAGGATCGAGTACCGATGTACTCGATCCTAGGTCCGGTGCCTGGCAACGCCAGGCACCGGCAAGAGCACCCCGGATTGGCGCGATCGCCGATCGCATCGATTGCGCCAATCGCAGGGCACCGCGCGGTATTACCGCGCTGTGCCCTGCCGGAACCTGCGTGGATCGGTGCTCTAATAGCACCGATCCTAGGATAGGACACAGTGCAGGCCCAGCAGGGCCTGCAGGAGCCGATTGGCGCGATCGATGTCATCGTCGATCGCGCCAATCACAGGGCGCAGCGGCGATCACGCTGTGACCGCTCTGTGCCCTGCAGGTGACCTGGCTGTGACCTGCCTAGGATGGCGCGAACAGATCCGATCCTAGGCAGGTCACAGCCAGGTCACCAGGAAAGCTCTGATTGGTGGGATCGATGTTATGGTCGATCCCACCAATGACAGGTCACAGCAGCAGCATGACCGCTCTGTGACCTGTCTGTGTCACCTGCCTGACCTGTGTATGACCGCTCTGCAGGGTCCTCATTCTAGCTGAGGATTCCTACAGAGCGGTCATACTGCTGGATCTCCCTGCTGGATTTTGTGCCTGGATCTCCCTGCCGTGCTGGGTATTGTGGTGCCACAGCAGCCTGTAGCACCACAATCCCTGCTAAAGAAAGAAGACAACTAAACGTAAGTTTTATCCCTGATCCCTGCCCAATCCCCGTTCATCCACCCCAATCCCCGTTCATCCACCCCAATCCCCGTTCATCCACCCCAATCCCCGTTCATCCACCCCAATCCCCCCTTCCCCCTCTTTTTACCCCCTCCACCCCCATTTGTGCCGCCTCCGTGCGCACATTTAGTAGCCGCCGAGCGTTGATTGGTGACGCAGTTCACCGATCAACGCTCGCGCTCGCTTTTTTTCCCTCGCCCCCGTTGCGCCAACTCCGTACACACATTCCGCAGCCGCCAAAGTTTGATAAGTGACGCAGTTCACTTATCAGAGTTTGTGCCTGCCGTTTTCCTTTTTTTTTTTTCACCCCCCTTTTGCGCCACCTGACTACAACCGTACGTTTTGATCACTGATCCCTGCCCAATCCCCACTTCCACCCCCATCTCCCTTCCCCCTCTTTTTACCCCCCTTCGCACCTCCTTCCGTGCGCCCATTTAACAGCCGCCGAGCGTTGATTGGTGACGCAGTTCACCGATCAACTCTCGCGCTCGCTTTTTTCCCTTCAGCCTTTTTGCGCAACCTCCGTACACACATCCCGCAGCCGCCAAACTTTGATAAGTGACGCAGTTCTCTTATCAGAGTTTGTGCCTGCCTTTTTTTTTTTTTTTACAGGTTTTTCTTCTCCTTTTAGCATTTTCTTTTCAGATAAGTTTGCACAAATCACTATCCCCCCACACATACACATACAGTTATCAATAAAGTGCACCCAATCACCATATTCACACAAAAATGTCCCGCTCGTCCCGTTCGTCCCAACAGCGCTATTCATTGGAGGAGGCATATGCTTTCCTTGCCTCCGACACTGATAGCGAGGGAGAGGATCCCACTTTTCTTCACTTTTCTGATTCTTCATCCTCTTCCTCCTCCTCCTCCTCTTCCTCCTCGGGTCCTGCGGAACCACCACGCAGACGCCCCAGGACAGAAGATGAGGCAGCCCCCACCACTCCTGAACCAGCGCTCCCCACTGCGGAACCCACATGGACCTCGCCCCCCGAAAATTACGAGCCACTGATTCCTGATTTTGTGGCAGAATCAGGAATCAAGTGTGACAACACGGGCCTCACAGAAACAGACTTTTTCAAAGTCTTTTTCTCTGAGGATTTTATTAACCTCATGGTGGAGCAAACTAATTTGTATGCTCGTCAATTTTTGGAGCAAAACCCCGGTACATCATTTTCCAACTGGTCTCCTGTAGACGCAGTTGAAATGATGCAGTTTTGGGGCCTGGTCCTCCACATGGGGATCGTGAAGAAGCCAGAAATGCGGCAATATTGGAGTGTAGATGTTTTATATAACACTCCAGTATTCCGAATGGCCATGGTTCGGAGACGTTTTGAGGCCATCCATAAATTCCTGCATTATTCCGATAATGCACAGTGTCCCGCACGAGATGACCCCAACTTTGACCGTCTGTTCAAAGTTCGGCCGGTCATCGAACACTTCAACAAAAAGTTTTCTGAAGTGTACGTGCCCAAAAGGGACATCTGCGTGGATGAGTCCTTGGTCCATTTTAAGGGGCGGCTCGGATTCCATCAATACCTGCCCAACAAAAGGGCCAGGTACGGAATCAAACTCTACAAGCTGTGTGAGAGTGCCTCAGGGTACATCCACAGGTTTAGAGTGTATGAAGGGAAGGACAGCAGGATTGAACCCCCTGAGTGTCCTCCTGTCCTGGGAGTGAGTGGGAAGATCGTGTGGGATTTGGTGCACCCACTGCTGGATAAAGGTTATCACCTCTATACTGATAACTTTTATACCAGCATCCCACTCTACAAATCCCTCTCTGCGCGAGGTACCGCAGCCTGCGGTACTGTGCGCAAAAATCAGAGAGGCCTCCCAAAGACGCTACTTCGGCAGATGCTCAGAAAAGGTGAGAGCAAGGCCCAATGTAGCGACCACCTGCTGGTGGTCAAGTACAAGGACAAGAGGGATGTCCTTCTCTTGACCACCATACATGGTGATGGCAGAGCCCTCAGCACTGTACGGGGTACCTCTACACAGGTCTGCAAACCGGACTGTGTACTGGGCTACAACAAAAGCATGGGGGGGGTTGATCTCTCTGATCAACTCCTCCAACCATACAGTGCTTTGAGAAAGGCCAAGGTGTGGTACAAAAAGTTGGCCGTCCACATCGTACAAATGGCAATGCTCAACGCTTTCCTGCTGTTACGATGTGCACGCCACACCGATACGTCGTACCTTCAGTTCCAGGAGGTAGTGGTTAAGGCCCTGATATTTGGTACTCCGGAAGGAGAGGGCCCCAGTACTTCCGGAACTGAAGGTGCTCGTATCGTACCAGGCCAGCATTTTCCGGGGGTGGTCCCGCCAACCGGCAGAAAAGGTAAGCCGCAAAAAAGGTGCCGAGTGTGTTACAAAAGGGGAATACGCAAGGACACCATTTATCAATGCGACACCTGCCCCGAAAAACCTGGCCTGTGTATGAAGGATTGCTTCAGATTGTACCACACCTCCATGCACTACTAATTTACTTTACAAGAAAGCGTACATTAGTTCCAAAAAGGGGGCACATCTAGATAAGTTCCTTGGGGGGGTCTAGGTTCCAAAATGATGTCACTTGTGGGTTTTTTTTACTGTTTAGGCACATCAGGGGCTCTGCAAATGGAACATGACGACCGCAGACAATTTCTGCATTCCAAAACGTCACAACTTCCCTTTCGAGCCCCAACGTGTGCCTAAACAGTTTTTTCCCACATATGGCGTACCAGCGTAATCAGGACAATTTGGACAACAACTTTTGATGTCCAATTTCTCCTGTTACCTTTGGGAAAATTAAAAATTGGGGACTAAAATATCATTTTTGTGGGAAAAAATAGGATTTTTTATTTTCACGCCTGGGCATTATAAACTTTAGTGAAGCACGTGGGGGTTCAAATTTCTCACCAAACACCTAGATAAGTTCCTTAGGGGGTACAGTTTCCAAAATGGGGTCACTTGTGGGGGGTTTCTACTGTTTAGTCACATCAGGGGCTCTGCAAATGGAACATGATGCCAGCAGAACATTCCATCAAAGTCTGCATTCCAAAACGTCACTACTTCCCTTTCGAGCCCCAACGTGTGCCCAAACAGTAGTTCCTCCCCACATATGGGGTATCAGCGTACTCAGGACAAATTGGACAACAACTTTTGGGGTCCAATTTCTCCTGGTACCCTTGGGAAAATTAAAAATTGGGGACTAAAATATCATTTTTGTGGGAAAAAATAGGATTTTTTATTTTCACACCTGGGCATTATAAACTTTAGTGAAGCACGTGGGGGTTCAAAATTCTCACCACACAACTAGATAAGTTCCTTAGGGGGTACAGTTTCCAAAATGGGGTCACTTGTGGGGGGTTTCTACTGTTTAGTCACATCAGGGGCTCTGCAAATGGAACATGATGCCAGCAGAACATTCCATCAAAGTCTGCATTCCAAAACGTCACTACTTCCCTTTCGAGCCCCAACGTGTGCCCAAACAGTAGTTTCTCCCCACATATGGGGTATCAGCGTACTCAGGACAAATTGGACAACAACTTTTGGGGTCCAATTTCTCCTGGTACCCTTGGGAAAATTAAAAATTGGGGACTAAAATATCATTTTTGTGGGAAAAAATAGGATTTTTTATTTTCACACCTGGGCATTATAAACTTTAGTGAAGCACGTGGGGGTTCAAAATTCTCACCACACAACTAGATAAGTTCCTTAGGGGGTACAGTTTCCAAAATGGGGTCACTTGTGGGGGGTTTCTACTGTTTAGTCACATCAGGGGCTCTGCAAATGGAACATGATGCCAGCAGAACATTCCATCAAAGTCTGCATTCCAAAACGTCACTACTTCCCTTTCGAGCCCCAACGTGTGCCCAAACAGTAGTTCCTCCCCACATATGGGGTATCAGCGTACTCAGGACAAATTGGACAACAACTTTTGGGGTCCAATTTCTCCTGGTACCCTTGGGAAAATTAAAAATTGGGGACTAAAATATCATTTTTGTAGGAAAAAATAGGATTTTTTATTTTCACGCCTGGGCATTATATACTTTAGTGAAGCACGTGGGGGTTCAAAATTCTCACCACACAACTAGATAAGTTCCTTAGAGGGTCTAGTTTCCAAAATGGGGTCACTTGTGGGGGGTTTCCACTGTTTAGGCACATCATGGGCTCTCCAAACGCGACATGGCGTCCGATCTCAATTCCAGCCAAAGTTAGCTTGAAAAAGTCAAACGGCGCTCCTTTCCTTCTGAGCCCTGCCATGCGCCCAAACAGTGGTCCCCCCCCCACATATGGGGTATCAGCGTACTCAGGACAAATTGGACAACAACTTTTGGGGTCCAATTTCTCCTGGTACCCTTGGGAAAATTAAAAATTGGGGACTAAAATATCATTTTTGTGGGAAAAAATAGGATTTTTTATTTTCACACCTGGGCATTATAAACTTTAGTGAAGCACGTGGGGGTTCAAAATTCTCACCACACAACTAGATAAGTTCCTTAGGGGGTACAGTTTCCAAAATGGGGTCACTTGTGGGGGGTTTCTACTGTTTAGTCACATCAGGGGCTCTGCAAATGGAACATGATGCCAGCAGAACATTCCATCAAAGTCTGCATTCCAAAACGTCACTACTTCCCTTTCGAGCCCCAACGTGTGCCCAAACAGTAGTTTCTCCCCACATATGGGGTATCAGCGTACTCAGGACAAATTGGACAACAACTTTTGGGGTCCAATTTCTCCTGGTACCCTTGGGAAAATTAAAAATTGGGGACTAAAATATCATTTTTGTGGGAAAAAATAGGATTTTTTATTTTCACACCTGGGCATTATAAACTTTAGTGAAGCACGTGGGGGTTCAAAATTCTCACCACACAACTAGATAAGTTCCTTAGGGGGTACAGTTTCCAAAATGGGGTCACTTGTGGGGGGTTTCTACTGTTTAGTCACATCAGGGGCTCTGCAAATGGAACATGATGCCAGCAGAACATTCCATCAAAGTCTGCATTCCAAAACGTCACTACTTCCCTTTCGAGCCCCAACGTGTGCCCAAACAGTAGTTCCTCCCCACATATGGGGTATCAGCGTACTCAGGACAAATTGGACAACAACTTTTGGGGTCCAATTTCTCCTGGTACCCTTGGGAAAATTAAAAATTGGGGACTAAAATATCATTTTTGTAGGAAAAAATAGGATTTTTTATTTTCACGCCTGGGCATTATATACTTTAGTGAAGCACGTGGGGGTTCAAAATTCTCACCACACAACTAGATAAGTTCCTTAGAGGGTCTAGTTTCCAAAATGGGGTCACTTGTGGGGGGTTTCCACTGTTTAGGCACATCATGGGCTCTCCAAACGCGACATGGCGTCCGATCTCAATTCCAGCCAAAGTTAGCTTGAAAAAGTCAAACGGCGCTCCTTTCCTTCTGAGCCCTGCCATGCGCCCAAACAGTGGTCCCCCCCCCACATATGGGGTATCAGCGTACTCAGGACAAATTGGACAACAACTTTTGGGGTCCAATTTCTCCTGGTACCCTTGGGAAAATTAAAAATTGGGGACTAAAATATCATTTTTGTGGGAAAAAATAGGATTTTTTATTTTCACACCTGGGCATTATAAACTTTAGTGAAGCACGTGGGGGTTCAAAATTCTCACCACACAACTAGATAAGTTCCTTAGGGGGTACAGTTTCCAAAATGGGGTCACTTGTGGGGGGTTTCTACTGTTTAGTCACATCAGGGGCTCTGCAAATGGAACATGATGCCAGCAGAACATTCCATCAAAGTCTGCATTCCAAAACGTCACTACTTCCCTTTCGAGCCCCAACGTGTGCCCAAACAGTAGTTTCTCCCCACATATGGGGTATCAGCGTACTCAGGACAAATTGGACAACAACTTTTGGGGTCCAATTTCTCCTGGTACCCTTGGGAAAATTAAAAATTGGGGACTAAAATATCATTTTTGTGGGAAAAAATAGGATTTTTTATTTTCACACCTGGGCATTATAAACTTTAGTGAAGCACGTGGGGGTTCAAAATTCTCACCACACAACTAGATAAGTTCCTTAGGGGGTACAGTTTCCAAAATGGGGTCACTTGTGGGGGGTTTCTACTGTTTAGTCACATCAGGGGCTCTGCAAATGGAACATGATGCCAGCAGAACATTCCATCAAAGTCTGCATTCCAAAACGTCACTACTTCCCTTTCGAGCCCCAACGTGTGCCCAAACAGTAGTTCCTCCCCACATATGGGGTATCAGCGTACTCAGGACAAATTGGACAACAACTTTTGGGGTCCAATTTCTCCTGGTACCCTTGGGAAAATTAAAAATTGGGGACTAAAATATCATTTTTGTAGGAAAAAATAGGATTTTTTATTTTCACGCCTGGGCATTATATACTTTAGTGAAGCACGTGGGGGTTCAAAATTCTCACCACACAACTAGATAAGTTCCTTAGAGGGTCTAGTTTCCAAAATGGGGTCACTTGTGGGGGGTTTCCACTGTTTAGGCACATCATGGGCTCTCCAAACGCGACATGGCGTCCGATCTCAATTCCAGCCAAAGTTAGCTTGAAAAAGTCAAACGGCGCTCCTTTCCTTCTGAGCCCTGCCATGCGCCCAAACAGTGGTCCCCCCCCCACATATGGGGTATCAGCGTACTCAGGACAAATTGGACAACAACTTTTGGGGTCCAATTTCTCCTTTTACCCTTGAGAAAATAAAAAATTGGGGACTAAACGATCATGTTTGTGGAAAAAATAGGATTTTTTTTTTCACGCCCGGGCGTTATAAACTTTCGTGAAGCACTTGGGGGATAAAAGTGCTCATGACACATCTATATAAGTTCCTTAGGGGGTCTAGTTTCCAAAATGGGGTCATTTGTGGGGGGTTTCCACTGTTTAGGCACATCAGGGGGTCGCCAAACGCGACATGGCGTCCGATCTCAATTCCAGCCAAATTTAGCTTGAAAAAGTCAAACGGCGCTCCTCTCCTTCTGAGCCCTGCCATGCGCCCAAACAGTGGTCCCCCCCCACATATGGGGTATCAGCGTACTCAGGACAAATTGGACAACAACTTTTGGGGTCCAATTTTTCCTTTTACCCTTGAGAAAATAAAAAATTGGGGACTAAACGATCATGTTTGTGGAAAAAATAGGAATTTTTTTTTTCACGCCCGGGCGTTATAAACTTTCGTGAAGCACTTGGGGGATAAAAGTGCTCATGACACATCTAGATAAGTTCCTTAGGGGGTCTAGTTTCCAAAATGGGGTCACTTGTGGGGGGTTTCCACTGTTTAGGCACATCAGGGGGTCGCCAAACGCGACATGGCGTCCGATCTCAATTCCAGCCAAAGTTAGCTTGAAAAAGTCAAACGGCGCTCCTTTCCTTCTGAGCCCTGCCATGCGCCCAAACAGTGGTCCCCCCCCCACATATGGGGTATCAGCGTACTCAGGACAAATTGGACAACAACTTTTGGGGTCCAATTTCTCCTTTTACCCTTGAGAAAATAAAAAATTGGGGACTAAACGATCATGTTTGTGGAAAAAATAGGAATTTTTTTTTTCACGCCCGGGCGTTATAAACTTTCGTGAAGCACTTGGGGGATAAAAGTGCTCATGACACATCTAGATAAGTTCCTTAGGGGGTCTAGTTTCCAAAATGGGGTCATTTGTGGGGGGTTTCCACTGTTTAGGCACATCAGGGGGTCGCCAAACGCGACATGGCGTCCGATCTCAATTCCAGCCAAATTTAGCTTGAAAAAGTCAAACGGCGCTCCTTTCCTTCTGAGCCCTGCCATGCGCCCAAACAGTGGTCCCCCCCCACATATGGGGTATCAGCGTACTCAGGACAAATTGGACAACAACTTTTGGGGTCCAATTTCTCCTTTTACCCTTGAGAAAATAAAAAATTGGGGACTAAACGATCATGTTTGTGGAAAAAATAGGAATTTTTTTTTTCACGCCCGGGCGTTATAAACTTTCGTGAATAACTTGGGGGATAAAAGTGCTCATGACACATCTAGATAAGTTCCTTAGGGGGTCTAGTTTCCAAAATGGGGTCATTTGTGGGGGGTTTCGACTGTTTAGGCACATCAGGGGGTCGCCAAACGCGACATGGCGTCCGATCTCAATTCCAGCCAAATTTAGCTTGAAAAAGTCAAACGGCGCTCCTTTCCTTCTGAGCCCTGCCATGCGCCCAAACAGTGGTCCCCCCCACATATGGGGTATCAGCGTACTCAGGACAAATTGGACAACAACTTTTGGGGTCCAATTTCTCCTTTTACCCTTGAGAAAATAAAAAATTGGGGACTAAACGATCATGTTTGTGGAAAAAATAGGATTTTTTTTTTTCACGCCCGGGCGTTATAAACTTTCGTGAAGCACTTGGGGGATAAAAGTGCTCATGACACATCTAGATAAGTTCCTTAGGGGGTCTAGTTTCCAAAATGGGGTCATTTGTGGGAGGTTTCCACTGCTTAGGCACATCAGGGGGTCGCCAAACGCGACATGGCGTCCGATCTCAATTCCAGCCAAATTTAGCTTGAAAAAGTCAAACGGCGCTCCTTTCCTTCTGAGCCCTGCCATGCGCCCAAACAGTGGTCCCCCCCACATATGGGGTATCAGCGTACTCAGGGCAAATTGGACAACAACTTTTGGGGTCCAATTTCTCCTTTTACCCTTGAGAAAATAAAAAATTGGGGACTAAACGATCATGTTTGTGGAAAAAATAGGATTTTTTTTTTTCACGCCCGGGCGTTATAAACTTTCGTGAAGCACTTGGGGGATAAAAGTGCTCATGACACATCTAGATAAGTTCCTTAGGGGGTCTAGTTTCCAAAATAGGGTCACTTGTGGGGGGTTTCCACTGTTTAGGCACATCAGGGGGTCGCCAAACGCGACATGGCGTCAGATCTCAATTCCAGCCAAATTTAGCTTGAAAAAGTCAAACGGCGCTCCTTTCCTTCTGAGCCCTGCCATGCGCCCAAAAAGTGGTTCCCCCTCACATGTGGGGTATCAGCGTACTCAGGATAAATTGGACAACAACTTTTGAGGTCCATTTTCTCTTTTTACCCTTGGGAAATTAAAAAGATTATTGCTGAAAGATCATTTTTGTGACTAAAAAGTAAAATGTTAATTTTTTCCTTCCATGTTGCTTCTGCTGCTGTGAATCACCTGAAGGGTTAATAAACTTCTTGAATGTGGTTTTGAGCACCTTGAGGGGTGCAGTTTTTAGAATGGTGTCGCTTTTGGGTATTTTCTGCCATATAGACCCTTCAAAATGACTTCAAATGTGAGGTGGTCCCTAAAAAAAATGGTTTTGTAAATTTGGTTGTAAAAATGAGAAATTGCTGGTCAAATTTTAACCCTTATAACTTCCTTGAAAAAAAAAAGTTTGTTTCAAAAATTGTGCTGATGTAAAGTAGACATGTGGGAAATGTTATTTATTAACTATATTGTGTCACATAACTCTCTGGTTTAACAGAATAAAAATTCAAAGTTGGAAAATTGTGAAATTTTCAAAATTTTCGCCAAATTTCCGTTTTTTTCACAAATAAACGCAAGTTATATCGAAGAAATTTTAGCACTATCATGAAGTACAATATGTTACAAGAAAACAATCTCAGAATCGCTAAGATCCGTTGAAGCGTTTCGGAGTTATAACCTCATAAAGGGACAGTGGTCAGAATTGTAAAAATTGGCCTGGTCATTAACGTGCAAACCACCCTTGGGGGTAAAGGGGTTAATAATGTAATTTTCATTAATGGGGTTGCACAGAAGCAGGGGGCTGGCACAAGGTTTCCCTATTTTATGATGAGTGGGGAGTTGTTATATCAGGTCACAAAAGTGAGGGAGGAGCTGGTGGAACAGTTAATAGTGCTGGGCCCCTATAGACGGAAGTTGTTAGACATGGCCCATTCACACATCCTGGGGGGACATCTGGGAATGGAAAAAAGCAGGAACGGATCGTGCAGAGGTTCCATTGGCCTCGGTGTCACCGAGAAATTTTAAACAATTGAAGGTCTTGCCCTACGTGTCAGCTAACCGACCCCACCTCACACTTTTGGAGTCCTCTCATGGCCTTGCCCATTATTGAAGTGCCGTTTGAGAGAATTGCTATGGACTTGATCGGTCCCCTGGTGAAATTTGCTCATGATCAACAATACATATTGGTAAACCTGGATAATGCCACACGCTACTCAGAAGCAATTCCCCTGAGAAACTCCTCTGCAAAAAGTATAGCCCGTGAATTGATCCATGTCTTTTCCTGGACAGGTTTACCAAAAGAGATCCTGACTGACCAGAGAACATGTTTCATGAGTAAAGTGATGAGGGAGTTATGCAAGATCCTGCAAATCTTTCAGTTGGGTACTTCAGTGTACCATCCTCAGACAAATGGCCTTGTCAAAAGGTTCAATAAAGAACTGAAAGCATGCTGAGGAAAGCCATAGAAAAGGATGGTAGAGACTGGGACTGTCTCTTACCAAATCTGCTGTTCTCCATCCATGATGTTCCACAGTCCTCCACATTGTTCTCGCTATTCAAAATTCTGTATGGCCGACATCCAAGAGGTCTCCTGGTTATAGCCAAGGAAACCTGGGAAGCCGAAGTCATGCCCAAGGAGGTGGAGCTCATTATAAAACTTGGGGTAATTGGAGAGTCCAAGAGCGGTTGGTTGAGCCCGATTGTCCTGTTCCCAAAGCCTGAAGATGAATGGAGGTTCTGCAACAACATTCCAAAGTTAAATGAGGTCTCCAAATTTGATGCATATCCCATGGCACGCGTTGATAAGCTAATTGAGAGACTTGGGCCCACCAGGTGCATAACCACCTTGGATTTGGTGAAGCGATAATGGCAGATCCCATGACACAGGAAGTAAAGGAGAAGACTGCACTTTCTACACTGGACAAATATATCCAGTATGTCTGGATGTCTTTTGGACTGCACAGGGCTCCAGCGACCTTCCAGAGAGGTATGAATAGAATCCTTGCACCCCTTAAGCAATACACTGCTGCATACCTGGATGATCTTCTTATTTTTAGCCAGGACTGAGAGAGTAATCTGGAAAAGAACCAAGTGGTGTTTAATGCTCTAAGGAAGGTGGGATTTTCAATAAACCCGAAGAAGTGTGCCTTGGGGAAAGAAGAAGCCAAATACCTGGGATATGCACTGGGTCAAGGCGAGATGAAACATAAATCAGTAAAGTGGATGCAATTCAAACATGGTCAAGACTTCTGTCCAAGAAGCTTGTTAAAGCCTTCCTGGGAATCGTGGGGTACTACAGGTGGTTCATGCCAAACTTCACGATAATGGCCACTCCCCTGACTGACCTCCTTAAGGGGACGAAATCAGTAATGGCTAAATGGTCTGAAGAGGCAGAGATGGCCTTTCAAAAAATGAAAGGGGCTCTGTTTAAGGAACCGGTTCTCATGACCCCTGACTTTAGGAAAGAGTTTATATTCCAAACAGATGCCTCAGATGTTAGTTTAGGAACAGTTCTTTAACAGGAGATACACAGGGAGTAGCATCCTATTCTCTGAGTACTAAGCTATCCTCATGTCCTCATGTGAGATGAATTATTCAGTAGTAGAGATAGAGTGCTTGGCCATAAAGTGGGCAGTGGTCAAATTACGTTACTATTCGGTAGGACGTAAGTTTAGATTGGTATCCAACCATACCCCACTCAGATGGATGAGGGAAACTAAGGGTAAAAATGCTAGGGTTACCAGCTGGTTCTTAGCCCTGCAAGATTTCAACTTCCATATGGAATATAGAGCAGGGAAATTACATGGTAATGCCGATGCCCACTACTCAAGAATCTCTTCTCTGGTAGTAGAAAGTGCCAAGCCCCATGATTTTAGGCAGGAGGGGAGGTATGTAAGGAGGCTAATGGCAACGTAGTTGATGGGAGGTATGTGTCACAGAGATGGCTACTCTCTGTGATGTAACCCAGAGTATTTTCTTTAGTGCACATAAGCACTAAGAGGATCATTTGGTTCACTTGTGACCAGGTTGTGGTTAGCTATGACAGATGGGCAGGTCTGGCTACCCACATACCTAGCGTCTGGGTGTGGTTACAGCCTATAGAATGTAGGCTGCTGTTTAGAATATGGTCTGTGAGTTAGGTGGGAGAAGGCCTTCTGTGTGTTTGACTCCAGACCGAGCTTGAGAACTGGACACTAACCTAGCCTGTGACGAAGCAACGTGAGAAAGGCCGTTGGAGTGTGGGGCAGCAGTATCAACATACTCAGCATGAATCCCAGTTAGTACATGGACCTATTTATCTACATATATGGAGCTGTTTGCGGGCAGCAATACAATTAAGAGTACTTTATATACCAAAGCAAGTAAAAATTATTGTAATTAAATGCACTGCACTTTATTTGGCATATATTTACATTTTTTCTTGGTATTTTTGACAGCAAATTATAAAATATTACTGCAAAGGATTCTGGGTAAACCTGCTATTCTTTGTATTATGCTGCTTGCAAGTACTTTCCGTTTCAGGAAAGCATCCACTATGTATTTCCTTTAAGTAGAGGGCTTTTCGGTCTCTTTCGTCCCGCTACATTTAGCCCAACTTGGGTCTCTCCCTAAGGTGGCTAGCATGTATGTATCGCTTGCTCACCGAGCCCCACTCCATACAGCCAACCAATTCTAGCCCTGTGCTGATGAGGGCCTAAAGCCCGAAACACGTGTCCATAGGTAGGAATTGGTTGGCTGTGTAAAATGAGAAACTAATCCGCAGCATTGCACGCTTGGCGGTTCCAAGCGCTGTGGATTAGACTGGGGTGGAAAGAGATGATTTGCATAGCTCCGCCTACTGCAAAGGATTCTGGGTAAACCTGCTATTCTTTGTATTATGCTGCTTGCAAGTACTTTCCGTTTCAGGAAAGCATCCACTATGTATTTCCTTTAAGTAGAGGGCTTTTCAGTCTCTTTCGTCCCGCTACATTTAGCCCAACTTGGGTCTCTCCCTAAGGTGGCTAGCATGTATGTATCGCTTGCTCACCGAGCCCCACTCCATACAGCCAACCAATTCTAGCCCTGTGCTGATGAGGACCTAAAGCCTGAAACACGTGTCCACAGGTAGGAATTGGTTGGCTGTGTAAATTTAGAAACTAATCCGCAGCATTGCACGCTTGGCGGTTCCAAGCGCTGTGGATTAGACTGGGGTGGAAAGAGATGATTTGCATAGCTCCGCCTACTGCAAAGGATTCTGGGTAAACCTGCTATTCTTTGTATTATGCTGCTTGCAAGTACTTTCCGTTTCAGGAAAGCATCCACTATATATTTTTTTATTAACTCATGGATCATGTTACAAGAAAGTGTGCTATGGCCTGCTTCCCTTGCATTTTTAATATATTTTTAAATTGTTTGTTTAATATGTCTTGTCTATTTTTGGTTTCAGTATGTCATGCTTGGTGTTTCTAATAAAAGGTTGTTTATTCTTGTACTATTTATACATTTGTCTTTATTTAATTTATATCTTTTCCTTTGTTCATGTGGTTTTTCTATTAGTTAAGTTGTGTTTTCTGTCCACATGAACCCCTTATAGCATGATGTAATTTTTTTTTCCTTACCAGGTTATAAAAATTACTCCTATATCTTTGGCTTAATGAGTTTGATCAATGGCTGTCTCCGCTGAACCTGCATCCAAGTAAGGCCGTGTCCGATAACAGTGCAAATCTGGTGGTGCCCCTTTGGCGAGGTAGGCTCACACACATGCCTTGCATGACTCACGTCCTCAAACTGGTGGTGCAGCGTTTTCTCTGCCGCTATCCAGGCCTGGGTGAGCTGCTCAAGAAAGCTCATTCACACCAATCAGGTCATCAACTTGCATAGATACAGAAGTATTTATCCATGCCAGTCAACAAGTTGATATGCAATGTGCCGACATGGGAGAATTTCACTATGCACATATTGCAGTTACTATATCCGCAGCAACGATAGTATGTCATGTCGCATAACCTGCGCCGACAGTACAGATGTGGCGCATATCACGTTTAGTAGACACAGATTAAGGACCTCTGCAACTTTCTGCACAACCTCAAAATCGCTACTAAGATGGTTAGTGTTGATGACGCCATCATCAGCATCACTATTCTGGTCATCTATATGCTGGAACAGACCTTTTACCCCCCATTGGGAAATGTTGACCAGCCCTTACAGCCCATACACTTAGTGTATGGGCAGTATGAGTCTAGGAGACACGCTCCTTGGTAATAATAAAGTTTTGTTTAAGAGGCCCTCCTGCATGTTTCTTCCAAGGGGGGATTGGGGTGCGTTCAAATTTGGGTAAATGCGGCCCTTGCATTGAATGCATAAGGAACCTGTATGGCAGGACCAACTGAAGAATGTGAAGTGGGTTTCTCTGTGGCCATCCAGTATCTGGGTTCAATGGCTTATTGGGGTGTACATGAATTGATAGCAGGGTTTGGCTCATTTCACGTTTAACAAGTCTTTGAGCTTATTTCAGAGGGAGATAAGTTCCTGGTGAGGCTCACTCGATCTAGTGGTTTTATGAGTATGTTCTGATATATTAATTTGGTGAAGAAGAGACTGAATTTCTTTGTCTCTCTGTTTTTTGATATATGAACTAAATGAAATAAGTTCCCCTCTGAGGACGGCCTTATGTGTTTCCCAAATGATGGGTGTAGTTTGGCCAGTATTAGTACTTTCGTCAAAAAATCGTGACATGGTGGTTTTTAAATTATTCACATGTTTTGGATTATCAAGCAGTGATTCGTTTAGCCGCCAGGTCATGGTGGCTCTAGGTAAGGTGGAGATAAGTATCTCAAGGAAAACAGGTGCATGGTCCGAAATTGTAATTTCACCAATACGGAAAGATTTAATTAAGTGAAGAGCTTGGGATTGCACAAGTAATATAGACTTTTGTCTATATTGTGGTATGAATTGTGTGGAGGCGAAAAGAAGGTGTAATCTTTTGTGGTGGGGAAAAAGCTACGCCAAGGGTCTTTTAACTGTAGGGAGTTTAGTTTGTTTAGAAATTTTTGTCTCAATTTCTGGGATATGGGGGAGGAACCACTGGAAGCATCTATACCGGGTTTTAGCGTTAAGTTTAGGTCACCGCCCACGATCAGCAACCCTTCTTTGAAGAGTTGGAGAGTGTCTAATGTTTTAATAAGCCATTGGGTTAGGTTGGAATTGGGATCATATAAGTTAGCTAGGGTTATTTTCATGTTGGCGAGTAGACCTTTTCCAAAAATATATCAGCCCTCCGAATCTGCCAAACTATCCCCAAATGTAAAGGGAAGTCTCTTTTTAAGCGCTATGCTTACTCATTTGGAAGCAGAGGAGGAGCAACTGTTGTACCAAATGGGAAAAGAAGAGAATGCCATATTCGGAGCTCTCCCCACTTTAAAATGAGTTTCTTGTAAAAACACAATTTGTGCTGATTGTTTCTTTACCAGTGAGAGGATCAGGTTACGCTTTGCGGGGGAAGAGCCCGCATCAACCTGATTGGTCGCCATCAATCCTGTCCTCAAGGTCCTTTGTCACATCATGGAACCTGAAAAAACAGCAAAACAGGGTAATTATCCAACTTTTTACAATACAACATTCGCCCATCGCAGGGGGGGTGCAGGTACCCAAACATAGGCGAGATAGTTCAAGTGGTGATAATTTTAAGAATAATATATCTGAATAGACAAGCATAAAATAGGGAATTATTCCCGAAGAACCAGTAGAGCAGTAAAAAAAAAAAAAACTAATCAAACAGTGAAAGGAGTTTTACCAACTCCAGATAAGTCGGTCTCCATTGCATTCAATAAGCAATCTAGGGAGAATAACATTAACATCGGAAAACTTCACTTATTCAAAGCAATTTGCCTAATGAAACAATGGAGGACAAATTGAATTAAGGTGAAGTGTGAAGTCAAAAAAGAGCAGTCTCTGATCAAATATAAACCATCACACTACTTTAAAGAGTTCAAGTGGGGTGGTTTTTAGAGACTGCTTTCTTCAAATTAGGGGAGACATGTTTCTTCTTGACAGACCACTCCTGCGGTTTTGTCAATTGAGGAAGGCTCCAACCCGAGTCAACTGGCATCCAGGAAGGAATGTCTATTGGTGCAATGTCAAGAACTTTCCAAGCGCTTTCCTGGTCTGCAGGGGAGCGTATTGTGATCTGACGATTGCCCATTGTGATAGCAAGACCAAAGGGGTAAAGCCACTTATATATCAAGCCTCTTGATCTGAATTCTGTTAGAAGGGGTTTGAGGATCTGCCTCTTTGCGATGGGTGGATGGAGCGAGATCTTGAAAAATTTGTAGCTGGGAGCCTTCATATGAAAGACTGTCATGCTCTTTTGCACTGGCTAAAATGGCTGCTGTGTCAACAAAACTACGGAGGCCACATATGACGTCTCTTGGGGGATCGTTCTGTCTTGGCTTGGGTTTGAGAGCACGGTGTACTCTTTCGATAACAATTGGGTCAGCTCTCTCTTTGACAAGAAGGTAATAGAAAATTTCTCTGGAGACCTTGTCCAGGGATTCACGAACAAAAGATTCAGGAATACCTCTCTCATCCTGATATTCTTTCTCCTGCTATGATTTTCCTGATCCTCCGCTTCCAGGAGGGCTGTGTTTAGCTGGTGTTGTTGTTGAAGGAGTTGATCTTGTAAGCAAATGAGTGCATATGTCGCTTTCGCGTTAGCCGATTCCAAGGTCTCCACTCTCTGGCCCTTTTGTTGTATGTCTGCCCGCAAGCCAGATATTTCCTCCAAGAGCGGTTGCATACTTTGCATCAGCAACTTCTTCATAAAGGCTCTGGAGATTGATACAGAGTCCTCCAAGGTAGATTCACAATCTGAGTCTCCCAAATTGTCATGGGAGATAGGCCTCTTAGAAGGTTTTTTTGAAGGGGTCTGTGTTACGTCAGATCTCTTCTTAAGGTATTTATCGAGGTCGCTAGGAGCGTTGTGTTTCTGATTCTCCGTTAGGGTTTTAATCATATTTTTATCACGCTCTTTATTTGTTTTGCCCATGCTGAAGCTTCTGATGGCGTGATGTGCAATGATCACTACTTGAACATTCAGAAAAGAATTAGTTGTCCATTTTTATGTGCAGAGCGACTTTTTATAAACTTAGCAATAGGTGTCGCCCCTGTGTTGAACCATTTTTGTTTTTGACGGAAGTCCAAAAAAAAATAAATATAATTATGAAAATAAAAATAAAAAAAATAAATAAAAATGAACTGAAAAGGATTGAGGTCTGGAAAAAGAAATAAGTAGCAGTTCCGTTATGCCACCATTAGATGGCAGTGTAGTACCATGACGTAGCTTCTTTATTGTGGGCTACTAGTAGCGTTCAAGAAAGGGATTTTTATCCCTATTAATATGTGAGGCGGTTTATTGCAGTCAGAGCTGGAGGTGTCGCTCCTGCATCAGATTAGGGCTGTGATATGCATCCAAAAAAAGAAATAAAATTGTAGAGAAAAGAAAACAAAAAAACAACTAAATAAAATAAGACTAAAGAGGGATTAAGCTCAGTGTTCCTGGGCAAGAGTCACATAGTCACACTGGAGTTATATGTAGTTGTTCTGAGAGAGAAGGAGTTAATAGCTCAGCCAGCAGTGACTGACCTTTATGGAAAATGGCGCTTGTCTTATGGAGCAATTATATGGGAGGGGGGACCGCTCCTTAGGGTGCTCCTTTGCTCCAGCCAAAGTGGTGGAGGGACCTGTTGTGCTGTGTCCCTTTCTGTTTGTTATGCAGCAACCCAATGCGCTGTCAGCAGTTGTTGAGGGGAGAAGGCTTCCCGCCTTCTCATTTGGTCACAATGGCGGCTACAGGAGGGGAAGATGGCGCCAGCCTCATGGGACATCCGGTATGAGAGGGGCCTCGCTCCCAGTGCAACCTCTCACCTCCAGCCGGAAGGAGAAGGTGCCTTTGTCCGCCCTGTCCGTCCACCGCCTTCTCTCCGCCACACTCTTCCCAGGCGCCAGGGCAGGTCTTCACCAGTGGGGTGGCTTGTCACGAGGCTCCGGGCGCCGCCGCCTCACCACTGCAGGTAAGCTCGTTTTTCTGCACCGCACTCACGGTCAGGTATGGACGGTGTCCCTGTGAGGTCCGGTGGATGCTTCAGCCAGGCGCCACTTATAGGGGGAGATTAGCGCCACCGGTATGGCGAGGCCGTGCCCTGAACTCACCAGGCTGTCACTCACAGCTACCCCAGTATGCGCTCCTCCAGGGGTCAGCAAGCCATCTCAGGAGCCACCGCTGTTATCTCTCTCCTTTGGGGTGTTAAATAGTGTAGCTCCCAGATTTCAGCCTGGGGATGGGAGCTGATAGAAAACACGTTTGTCTCAGCAGCTTCCCAGGCCACGCCCGCAATGCAATTTTTTTTAACAAACAATTTTTGGTGGGATTAAGTGCTGCTAACTGCAGTATTTACTATATTATGCCATACACAGTGCTGTTATTGTGCTTAAAATAATTAAACATGTGTTTGAATCCCTGGCTAATACGCAGCTAAAATTCTGTCCCTCTTTCACCAGCATCTCTCCCTACTCTGTCTGTTTCCTGGGTACAGTGCGACAAGCATAGCATCACTGGTCTTATATAGACCTGATGATGCTATGCGGCCAGCCAATCAAAGTAACGCAACATTGAAGATGGCTGTGATATGATATGATCGACCAAACCACTGCATGACCAGCTCTATCCTCGCCTACTGTATCCTCACCCATCCCTTGTAGATTGTGAACCCTCGCGGGCAGGGTCCTCACTCCTCCTGTACCAGTTACGACTTCTATTGTTTAAGTATGTATACAATAAACTTGGCACTCAAAACGGTAGTAAGGTGAAGTTAATCAGCTTTATTGCAAGTCCCAGATACAGTTTCGACAGTTAAACGTTTTCGGTCCCACCGGACCTTCTTCAGAACAATTTCCAATTTATCTGGTTAAGCTGGTTACAACGTGTGGAAGGAAAAATCACCTTCTTACGCGAAACTGTGGAGTAATGCAATAAATGAGAAAACGAAAGGGCTCTAGGCGAACTAAGTCGCTAAAGGAGTCTGTGGCCCATAATCAGGGTGAGGAGCTCAGATATGCGTGGCACCGGATCGCCAGAGAGGGACGCACTGAGTGAGAGTGCGTCCCTCTCTGGCGATCCGGTGCCACGCATATCTGAGCTCCTCACCCTGATTATGGGCCACAGACTCCATTAGCGACTTAGTTCGCCTAGAGCCCTTTCGTTTTCTCATTTATTGCATTACTCCACAGTTTCGCGTAAGAAGGTGATTTTTCCTTCCACACGTTGTAACCAGCTTAACCAGATAAATTGGAAATTGTTCTGAAGAAGGTCCGGTGGGACCGAAAACGTTTAACTGTCGAAACTGTATCTGGGACTTGCAATAAAGCTGATTAACTTCACCTTACTACCGTTTTGAGTGCCAAGTTTATTGTATACATTGACTGACGGGTTGGAGACCCTACTTGAGCACCATCTCTCACCAACTAGCAGAGTGCCGTGTTTTGTTTATTATTCTATTGTTTAAGATTATTGTACTTGTTTTTATTATGTATACCCCTCCTCACATGTAAAGCGCCATGGAATAAATGGCGCTATAACGCTAAATGATAATAATAATAATAATAATAATATTACAGTGATTGGCAAGCAATCTCCACATTTTCATTGATTGTCTAAAAAGTGCCAAACATGCCGGATGGGTACTCGATCTTCTGCTCGAACATAAAAAAAATACAAGTACCAAGTATTCCGAGCACACTGATGCTCAAGTGAGGAACGTAGTGACAAGCCCACTCGCTCATCACTAATTAATATCTATGCTGCCAAAATATCAATGGTGAATAATAGGGTTGAGCGAAACGGGTCGAACATTTTCAAAAGTCGCCGACTTTTGGCTAAGTCGGGGTTTCATGAAACCCGATCCGACCCCTGTGCGGGGTCGGCCATGCGGTACGCGACTTTCGCGCCAAAGTCGCGTTTCAATGACGCGAAAAGCGCCATTTCTCAGCCAATGAAGGTAAACGCAGAGTGTGGGCAGCGTGATGACATAGGTCCTGGTCCCCACCATCTTAGAGAAGGGCATTGCAGTGATTGGCTTGCTGTCTGCGACGTCACAGGGGCTATAAAGAGGCGTTCCCGCCGACCGCCATCTTACTGCTGCTGATCTGAGCTTAGGGAGAGGTTGCTGCCGCTTTGTCAGAAGCAGGGATAGCGTTAGGCAGGGTCCATTAACCACAAAACCGCTTGTGCTGCAGCGATTTGCACTGTCCAACACCACCCTCGGTGTGCAGGGACAGTGGAAGTTTTTTTTTTTTTTTTTTTCCCCTCAGCGCTGTAGCTCATTGGGCTGCCCTAGAAGGCTCCCTGATAGCTGCATTGCTGTGTGTACGCCGCTGTGCAAACCAACTGCTTTTTTCAAAGCACAAATCCTCTTGTTCCTTCCTTTCTGCACAGCTATCTTTTTTGTTTGTCCACACTTTTTATTTCATTTGTGCATCAGTCCACTCCTTATTGCTGCCTGCCATACCTGGCTGAGATTACTGCAGGCAGGGAGATAGTAGCTGCCTGCCATACCTGGCTGAGATTACTGCAGGCAGGGAGATAGTAATTGTAGGACATTCCCTGTTTTTTTTTTTTTTTTTTTTTTGGTGGGAGATTAAGATTGGCAATTTGGCATTTCTGCTAGAGTGCCATCCCTGTGTGTGCCATCTCTCTCACATAGTGGGCCATAGAAAGCCTTTTCATTTTTCTGTATTTTTTTTTGTGGGGTGTATAAATTCTCCCTGATAAAAATACAGTGGGAGATTAATATTGGCCTTTGGGCTTGTGTGCCAGTCCTGAGTGTGCCATCTCTCTCACAAATAGTGGGCCATAGAAAGCCTATTTATTTTTTTTTTTGGTTTTATAAATTCTCCCTGAAAAAAAGGGAGATTAATATTGGCCTCTGGGCTTGTGTGCCAGTCCTGAGCGTGCCATCTGTGCCAGCCCTGAGCGTGCCATCTCTCTCACAAATAGTGGGCCATAGAAAGCCTATTTAATTTTTTTTTTTGTTTTATAAATTTTCCCTGAAAAAAGGGAGATTAATATTGGCCTCTGGGCTTGTGTGCCAGTTGTGAGCGTGCCATCTGTGCCAGTCCTGAGCGTGCCATCTCTCTCACAAATAGTGGGCCATAGAAAGCCTATTTAAATATTTTTTTGGTTTTATAAATTCTCCCAGAAAAAAAGGGAGATTAATATTGGCCTCTGGGCTTGTGTGCCAGTCCTGAGCGTGCCATCTGTGCCAGCCAGCCCTGAGCGTGCCATCTCTCTCACAAATAGTGGGCCATAGAAAGCCTATTTAATTTTTTTTTTTGTTTTATCAATTTTCCCTGAAAAAAGGGAGATTAATATTGGCCTCTGGGCTTGTGTGCCAGTTGTGAGCGTGCCATCTGTGCCAGTCCTGAGCGTGCCATCTCTCTCACAAATAGTGGGCCATAGAAAGCCTATTTAAATATTTTTTTGGTTTTATAAATTCTCCCAGAAAAAAAGGGAGATTAATATTGGCCTCTGGGCTTGTGTGCCAGTCCTGAGCGTGCCATCTGTGCCAGCCAGCCCTGAGCGTGCCATCTCTCTCACAAATAGTGGGCCATAGAAAGCCTATTTAATTTTTTTTTTTGTTTTATCAATTTTCCCTGAAAAAAGGGAGATTAATATTGGCCTCTGGGCTTGTGTGCCAGTTGTGAGCGTGCCATCTGTGCCAGTCCTGAGCGTGCCATCTCTCTCACAAATAGTGGGCCATAGAAAGCCTATTTAAATATTTTTTTGGTTTTATAAATTCTCCCAGAAAAAAAGGGAGATTAATATTGGCCTCTGGGCTTGTGTGCCAGTCCTGAGCGTGCCATCTGTGCCAGCCAGCCCTGAGCGTGCCATCTCTCTCACAAATAGTGGGCCATAGAAAGCCTATTTAATTTTTTTTTTTGTTTTATCAATTTTCCCTGAAAAAAGGGAGATTAATATTGGCCTCTGGGCTTGTGTGCCAGTTGTGAGCGTGCCATCTGTGCCAGTCCTGAGCGTGCCATCTCTCTCACAAATAGTGGGCCATAGAAAGCCTATTTAAATATTTTTTTGGTTTTATAAATTCTCCCAGAAAAAAAGGGAGATTAATATTGGCCTCTGGGCTTGTGTGCCAGTCCTGAGCGTGCCATCTGTGCCAGCCAGCCCTGAGCGTGCCATCTCTCTCACAAATAGTGGGCCATAGAAAGCCTATTTAATTTTTTTTTTTGTTTTATCAATTTTCCCTGAAAAAAGGGAGATTAATATTGGCCTCTGGGCTTGTGTGCCAGTTGTGAGCGTGCCATCTGTGCCAGTCCTGAGCGTGCCATCTCTCTCACAAATAGTGGGCCATAGAAAGCCTATTTAAATATTTTTTTGGTTTTATAAATTCTCCCAGAAAAAAAGGGAGATTAATATTGGCCTCTGGGCTTGTGTGCCAGTCCTGAGCGTGCCATCTGTGCCAGCCAGCCCTGAGCGTGCCATCTCTCTCACAAATAGTGGGCCATAGAAAGCCTATTTAATTTTTTTTTTTGTTTTATCAATTTTCCCTGAAAAAAGGGAGATTAATATTGGCCTCTGGGCTTGTGTGCCAGTTGTGAGCGTGCCATCTGTGCCAGTCCTGAGCGTGCCATCTCTCTCACAAATAGTGGGCCATAGAAAGCCTATTTAAATATTTTTTTGGTTTTATAAATTCTCCCAGAAAAAAAGGGAGATTAATATTGGCCTCTGGGCTTGTGTGCCAGTCCTGAGCGTGCCATCTGTGCCAGCCAGCCCTGAGCGTGCCATCTCTCTCACAAATAGTGGGCCATAGAAAGCCTATTTAATTTTTTTTTTTGTTTTATCAATTTTCCCTGAAAAAAGGGAGATTAATATTGGCCTCTGGGCTTGTGTGCCAGTTGTGAGCGTGCCATCTGTGCCAGTCCTGAGCGTGCCATCTCTCTCACAAATAGTGGGCCATAGAAAGCCTATTTAAATATTTTTTTGGTTTTATAAATTCTCCCAGAAAAAAAGGGAGATTAATATTGGCCTCTGGGCTTGTGTGCCAGTCCTGAGCGTGCCATCTGTGCCAGCCAGCCCTGAGCGTGCCATCTCTCTCACAAATAGTGGGCCATAGAAAGCCTATTTAATTTTTTTTTTTGTTTTATCAATTTTCCCTGAAAAAAGGGAGATTAATATTGGCCTCTGGGCTTGTGTGCCAGTTGTGAGCGTGCCATCTGTGCCAGTCCTGAGCGTGCCATCTCTCTCACAAATAGTGGGCCATAGAAAGCCTATTTAAATATTTTTTTGGTTTTATAAATTCTCCCAGAAAAAAAGGGAGATTAATATTGGCCTCTGGGCTTGTGTGCCAGTCCTGAGCGTGCCATCTGTGCCAGCCAGCCCTGAGCGTGCCATCTCTCTCACAAATAGTGGGCCATAGAAAGCCTATTTAATTTTTTTTTTTGTTTTATCAATTTTCCCTGAAAAAAGGGAGATTAATATTGGCCTCTGGGCTTGTGTGCCAGTTGTGAGCGTGCCATCTGTGCCAGTCCTGAGCGTGCCATCTCTCTCACAAATAGTGGGCCATAGAAAGCCTATTTAAATATTTTTTTGGTTTTATAAATTCTCCCAGAAAAAAAGGGAGATTAATATTGGCCTCTGGGCTTCTGTGCCAGTCCTGAGCGTGCCATCTGTGCCAGTCCTGAGCGTCCCATCTCTCTCACAAATAGTGGGCCATAGAAAGCCTATTTTATTTTTTTTTTGGGTTTTAGAAATTCTCCCTGAAAAAAGGGAGATTAATATTGGCCTCTGGGCTTGTGTGCCAGTTGTGAGCGTGCCATCTGTGCCAGTCCTGAGCGTGCCATCTCTCTCACAAATAGTGGGCCATAGAAAGCCTATTTAAATATTTTTTTGGTTTTATAAATTCTCCCAGAAAAAAAGGGAGATTAATATTGGCCTCTGGGCTTCTGTGCCAGTCCTGAGCGTGCCATCTGTGCCAGTCCTGAGCGTCCCATCTCTCTCACAAATAGTGGGCCATAGAAAGCCTATTTTATTTTTTTTTTGGGTTTCAGAAATTCTCCCTGGAAAAAAAAAGGGAGATTAATATTGCCCTTTGGGCTTGTGTGCCAGTACTAAGCGTTCCATCTCTCTCTCTCTCTCAGTCAGTGGGCCATAGAACGCATATTTTTGGTTTTATTTGTTTTCTAAATTCTCCCTGAAAAAATCATTTTATTTTATTTGGTTTCTAAATTCTTCCTGATAAAATCATATTTTTTTTATTATTTTTATTTCTAAAGTCTCCCTGAAAAAAAAAAAACAAAAACAACCAAAAAAACAGTGGGAGATTAATATTGGCCTTTCTGCTTGTGTGCCAGTCTTGACTCCTGGGTGTGCCATCTCTCTCTCTCTCTCTCTCTCTCTCTCTCTCTCTCTCTCTCCAATTGTGGTCCATAGAAAGCCTATATTTTTTTTCCTTGATTTGGGTTCTAAAATCTACCAGAGAAAATAACTACATCAATCATTGGTAGAAAAATATTGGCCTCTGGGTTTGTGTGCCACTCCTGACTCCTGTGTGCGTCATCTCTCAGTCAGTGGGCCATAGAACGCCTATTTTTGTTTTTATTTGTTTTATAAATTCTCCCTGAAAAAATCATTTTATTTTATTTGGTTTCTAAATTCTTCCTGATAAAATCATATTTTTTTTATTATTTTTTTTTCTAAAGTCTCCCTGAAAAAAACAAAACAAAAAAAAAACAAAAAAAAAACAGTGGGAGATTAATATTGGCCTTTCTGCTTGTGTGCCAGTCTTGACTCCTGGGTGTGCCATCTCTCTCTCTCTCTCTCTCCAATTGTGGTCCATAGAAAGCCTACATTTTTTTTCCTTGATTTGGGTTCCAAAATCTACCAGAGAAAATAACTCCATCAATCATTGGTAGAAAAATATTGGCCTCTGGGCTTGTGTGCCACTCCTGATTCCTGTGTGCGTCATCTCTCACTCAGTGGCCCATAGAAAGCATATAGTTTGTTACATTTGTTTTCTAAATTCTCCCTGCAAAAATCTATTTTTTTTTTTTTGGGGGGTTTCTAAAGTGTTCCTGAAAAAAATAAAAATAAAAAAAAAATAATAGTGTGACATTAATATTAACATTTGTGCTTCAGTGACAGTCCTGCGTGTGGGGCATCTCTCTAATTTGCAGCCACCAAAAAAAGAGTGTGTAACATTGGGCCTGATTTTCGCTGTGGTCTCACCAACCTGTAAAGGGGTAGCTAAATCATACTGAAGTTATAGCTCACCGTGTAAGTTGTGTGACTGCAACAAATAACGTTAGTTTGGTTACGTTTTTAAAACAATGAGGAAGTCTAGTGGAAGAGGTCGTGGCCGGGGGCGTTCATTGTCAGCTGGTAATGAGGGTAGTGGTAGTGGTGGAGCATCAGGTGGTCGTGGGGGAAAAAATATTGCACCTAAGTCTGGAGCTGTGGAGCCAGGTTCGTCGTCCGGCTACACAAGGCCTCGAACGCTCCCTTTTCTGGGATTAGGAAAACCGCTTTTAAAGCCGGAGCAGCAAGAGCAAGTTTTGGCTTATCTTGCTGACTCAGCCTCTAGCTCTTTTGCCTCATCTCGTGAAACTGGTAAAAGTAAAAGCAGCGCGTCGTTAGTGGATGTTCACGGTCAGGGACAAGTCACTTCCTTGTCCTCTTCAGCAAAAACAACAACAGAGAAGAATGCAGCAGGCGACACAACGGGTTACTCCATGGAGCTCTTTACACATACCGTCCCTGGCTTAGAAAGTGAAGCAGTTAACAGTCCATGCCCATTACAAATTGAATCTGACATGGAGTGCACTGACGCACAGCCACAGCCAGACTACTATGCTGGTCCTTTGACTCAGACCACAACATTGCCCTCGCAGGGTGCTGATCAAGAATCAGACCCTGATGAGACTATGTTGCCCCATCACGAACGCTATACCACCGAACGACACGGTGACACAGACGAAGTTGCGCAGGAGGTACAAGAAGAGTTATTAGATGACCCAGATCTTGACCCCGATTGGCAGCCATTGGGGGAACAGGGTGCAGGCGGCAGCAGTTCTGAAGCAGAGGAGGAGGAGGGGCCGCAGCAGGCATCAACATCGCCACAGGTTCCATCTGCCGGGCCCGTATCTTGCCCAAAACGCGTGGCAAAGCCAAAACCTGGTGGAGGACAGCGTGGCCATCCGGTTAAAGCTCAGTCTGCAATGCCTGAAAAGGTATCCGATGCTAGAAAGAGTGCAGTCTGGCATTTTTTTAAACAACATCCAATTGATCAGCGCAAAGTCATCTGTCAAAAATGTTCTACTTCCTTAAGCAGAGGTCAGAATCTGAAAAGTCTCAATACTAGTTGCATGCATAGACATTTAACCACCATGCATTTGAAAGCTTGGACTAACTACCAAACGTCCCTTAAGGTTGTTGCACCCTCGGCCAATGAAGCTAGTCATCAACGCAACATCCCTTCCGGCAGTGTAGGACCACCATTTAGCGCACCACCTGCTGTATCTGTGCAGGTATCTTTGCCAGGCCAAAGCAGTCAGGGTCAGGGAATCACCAGTTTCGTAGTAGGAAACACTGCATCTAGGGCACCGGCGGCAACAATACCATCTCCCACCGTCTCTCAGTCTGCCATGTCCACCGGCACCCCCGCTAGTTCCACGATCTCCAGCTCTCCAGTCCAGCTCACCCTACATGAGACTATGGTTAGAAAAAGGAAATACTTAGCCTCGCATCCGCGTACACAGGGTTTGAACGCCCACATAGCTAGACTAATCTCGTTAGAGATGATGCCCTACCGGTTAGTTGAAAGCGAAGCTTTCAAAGACCTGATGGACTACGCTGTACCACGCTACGAGCTACCCAGTCGACACTTTTTTTCCAGAAAAGCCATCCCAGCCCTCCACCAGCATGTTAAAGAGCGCATCGTCCATGCACTCAGGCAATCTGTGAGCACAAAGGTGCACCTGACAACAGATGCATGGACCAGTAGGCATGGCCAGGGACGTTACGTGTCCATCACGGCACACTGGGTAAATGTGGTGGATTCAGGGTCCACAGGGGACAGCAAGTTTGGGACAGTTCTGCCTAGCCCACGGTCTAGTAAACAGTTGTCTGTAGCCGTTCGCACCCCCTCCTCCTCCTCCTCCTCGTCCTCCTGCAGAAGCAAGAGCTCGTCCACAGACCGCAGTCGCACAAACACTCCATCCGCACCTGCCACTGTTGCACACCAGGTCTTCCATTATGGGGCAGCTACTGGCATACGTCAGCAGGCTGTATTGGCTATGAAGTGTTTGGGCGACAATAGACACACCGCGGAAGTTCTGTCCGAGTTCTTGCAGCAAGAAACGCAGTCGTGGCTGGGCACTGTAGATCTTGAGGCAGGCAAGGTAGTGAGTGATAACGGAAGGAATTTCATGGCTGCCATCTCCCTTTCCCAACTGAAACACATTCCTTGCCTGGCTCACACCTTAAACCTGGTGGTGCAGTGCTTCCTGAAAAGTTATCCGGGGTTATCCGACCTGCTCCTCAAAGTGCGTGGACTTTGCGCACATATCCGCCGTTCGCCTGTACACTCCAGCCGTATGCAGACCTATCAGCGTTCTTTGAACCTTCCCCAGCATCGCCTAATCATAGACGTTGCAACAAGGTGGAACTCAACACTGCACATGCTTCAGAGACTGTGCGAACAGAGGCGGGCTGTTATGTTTTTGTGGGAGGATACACATACACGGGCAGGCAGTAGGATGGCAGACATGGAGTTGTCAGGTGTGCAGTGGTCGAAGATTCAAGACATGTGTCAAGTCCTTCAGTGTTTTGAGGAATGCACACGGCTGGTTAGTGCAGACAACGCCATAATAAGCATGAGCATCCCCCTAATGCGTCTGCTGATGCAAAGTTTGACGCACATAAAGGATCAGGCGTCTGCACCAGAGGAAGAGGAAAGCCTTGATGACAGTCAGCGATTGTCTGGTCAGGGCAGTGTACATGACGAGGTACCGGGCGAAGAGGAGGTGGAGGATGAGGAGGATGATGGGGATGAGTATATTTTTAATGAGGAAGCTTTCCCGGGGGCACGGGAAATTGGTGGCGTGGCAAGGCCGGGTTCTGGTTTTTTGAGGGACACAAGTGACGTAGATTTGCCTGCAACTGCCCCTCAACCAAGCACAACCGCAGATTTGACAACGGGAACTTTGGCCCACATGGCGGATTATGCCTTGCGTATCCTCAAAAGGGACACACGCATTACAAAAATGATGAACGATGACGATTACTGGTTGGCCTGCCTCCTTGATCCTCGCTATAAAGGCAAATTGCAAAATATTATGCCACATGAGAACTTGGAACTAATATTAGCAACAAAACAATCAACTCTTGTTGACCGTTTGCTTCTGGCATTCCCTGCACACAGCGCCCGTGATCGTTCTCACACGAGCTCCAGGGGCCAGCAGACCAGAGGTGTTAGAGGGGCAGAAATCAGAAGTGGCGTTGGACAGAGGGGTTTTCTGACCAGGTTGTGGAGTGATTTTTCTATGACCGCAGACAGGACAGGTACTGCAGCATCAATTCAAAGTGACAGGAGACAACATTTGTCCAGTATGGTTACAAACTATTTTTCATCCCTTATCGACGTTCTCCCTCAACCGTCATTCCCATTTGATTACTGGGCATCCAAATTAGACACCTGGCCAGAATTGGCAGAATATGCATTGCAGGAGCTTGCTTGCCCGGCAGCTAGTGTCCTATCAGAAAGAGTATTCAGTGCTGCAGGTTCAATACTAACAGAAAAAAGGACTCGTCTGGCTACCCAAAATGTAGATGATCTAACCTTCATTAAAATGAACCACAACTGGATTTCAAAATCTTTTGCCCCACCCTGCCCGGCTGACACCTAGCTTTCCTATGAAAAGGTCTTGCCTGTGGACTATTCTGAATGACTTTTCCAATCTCGTAATTTTCTTCACCTGATTGTCCAGCATACGACATGTTTCCACCTCACGAAATGGCCAAACTCCCCACACGGGGCCGTGCTATCGCCACTTTGCGCTTGGACCCTTGAGAGTGCTGTTTGTCTGAAGAGGTGGGTGTGGCCGCTTTTGGTCGACGGCACTGCCACTGGGTCCCTCATAGTACAATAAAGTGTCTCTGGCGGTGGTGGTGCGCACCCAACGTCAGACACACCGTTGTAATATGAGGGGCCCTGTGCCTGTACCGCCGGCCACAAGACAGTTCCCCCCCCCAGCTCAAACAGTGCTCTACCACTAGCAAAATTATCTCTCACAGCTTCACCAATGTGTAGTCTAGCCGCTGACATCCTTCAATGCCTGGCACTGACAATACCATTGTTTTGACATTTTTGTTATGTTAGGCCTTCGAAGCCTGTCTGCGGTCCCTTCTTTCTACAACTACTACACTGACCAGGCCACTGCTGGCCGTGTTACCCTGGAACCAATTTAAAAGTGCCTACAGTCAGCCCAATTTTGTTATGTTAGGCCTTCGAAGACTGTCTGCCGTCACTCCTTCCACTAGACTTCCACTGACCATACACTGCTGCCCATGTACCCCTGGAACCAATTTAAAGTGCCTACAGCCAGCCCAATTTTGTTATGTTAGGCCTTCGAAGCCTGTCTGCGGTCACTCCTTCCACTAGACTTCCACTGACCAGACCACTGCTGCCCGTGTACCCCTGGAACCAATTTAAAAGTGCCTACAGCCAGCCCAAGTTTGTTATGTTAGGCCTTGGAAGCCTGTCTGCGGTCACTCCTTCCACTAGACTTCCACTGACCAGACCACTGCTGCCCGTGTACCCCTGGAACCAATTTAAAAGTGCCTACAGCCAGCCCAAGTTTGTTATGTTAGGCCTTGGAAGCCTGTCTGCGGTCACTCCTTCCACTAGACTTCCACTGACCAGACCACTGCTGCCCGTGTACCCCTGGAACCAATTTAAAAGTGCCTACAGCCAGCCCAAGTTTGTTATGTTAGGCCTTGGAAGCCTGTCTGCGGTCACTCCTTCCACTAGACTTCCACTGACCAGACCACTGCTGCCCGTGTACCCCTGGAACCAATTTAAAAGTGCCTACAGCCAGCCCAAGTTTGTTATGTTAGGCCTTGGAAGCCTGTCTGCGGTCACTCCTTCCACTAGACTTCCACTGACCAGACCACTGCTGCCCGTGTACCCCTGGAACCAATTTAAAAGTGCCTACAGCCAGCCCAAGTTTGTTATGTTAGGCCTTCTAAGCCTGTCTGCGGTCCATTCTTTCAACTACTACTACACTGACCAGGTCACTGCTGCCCGTGTACCCCTGGAACCAATTTAAAATTGCCTACAGCCAGCCCAATTTTTTTATTTTAGGCCTTCGATGCCTGTCTGCGGTCCATTCTTTCAACTACTACTACACTGACCAGGTCACTGCTGTCCGTGTACCCCTGGAACCAATTTAAAATTGCCTACAGCCATGTGTTATTATTTTAGGCCTTCGATGCCTGTCTGCGGTCACTCCTTCCACTAGGCCTCCACTGACCACACCACTGCTGTCCGTGTACCCCTGGAACCAATTTAAAATTGCCTACAGCCAGCCCAATTTTTTTATTTTAGGCCTTCGATGCCTGTCTGCGGTCCATTCTTTCAACTACTACTACACTGACCAGGTCACTGCTGTCCGTGTACCCCTGGAACCAATTTAAAATTGCCTACAGCCATGTGTTATTATTTTAGGCATTCGATGCCTGTCTGCGGTCCATTTTTTCAACTACTACTACACTGACCAGGTCACTGCTGCCCGTGTACCCCTGGAACCAATTTAAAATTGCCTACAGCCATGTGTTATTATTTTAGGCCTTCGATGCCTGTCTGCGGTCACTCCTTCCACTAGGCCTCCACTGACCACACCACTGCTGCCCGTGTACCCCTGGAACCAATTTAAAATTGCCTACAGCCAGCCCAATTTTTTTATTTTAGGCCTTCGATGCCTGTCTGCGGTCCATTCTTTCAACTACTACTACACTGACCAGGTCACTGCTGCCCGTGTACCCCTGGAACCAATTTAAAATTGCCTACAGCCATGTGTTATTATTTTAGGCCTTCGATGCCTGTCTGCGGTCACTCCTTCCACTAGGCCTCCACTGACCACACCACTGCTGTCCGTGTACCCCTGGAACCAATTTAAAATTGCCTACAGCCATGTGTTATTATTTTAGGCCTTCGATGCCTGTCTGCGGTCCATTCTTTCAACTACTACTACACTGACCAGGGCACTGCTGGCCGTGTACCCCTGGAACCAACATCAGAAAATATAAAAATAAGTATTTTGCTTATAAAAAAGAAAATACTGGTGAGATATCAAATGCAGACATTTTAACATTAAAAACAAACACACAACTCTAATCTGGTACAGTACTAAAAATGGCCACCAGCTACAATTACTTTCTCCTGCAAGTAGTTAACTGAAAGTTTTTTTAAATTGAAAACACACATATGGCATCCACCGAGTGTTGTCCTGTCGCGTCTTCTTTATATTATTGCCGAGAAGATGCAAAATAATGAAAATAATAAAATCATTAATTACCAAAATAATAGAGAAAGTCAACACCACATTGCAAATAAACATTCATTCCAAATAAAGAAGCAGGGCGCGTCCGAGGGTGAGTATATACCTAATAAGAATATAATCACCCTCGGACGCGCAATGCTTATTTCCAACAGCCTTCCTTCCTAAGAATCAGCCCTTCCGTCGTGTAGAGAGACGTTGTGTTACACTCCAAGGTGTTCCCCAGGTTGCCTTTCCTGAGCTTCGATCTTCCGGCTCTCGTTTAGTAGTTCTTGGAAACTACTCTGCATTAGGCCTTCAAATTGGGTATGGGGTGTAGAGAGATGGTGTGTTCCACTCCAAGGTGTTCCCCAGGTTGCCTTTCCTGAGCTTCGATCTTCCGGCTCTCGTTTAGTAGTTGTTGGAAACTACGCTGCATTAGGCCTTCAAATTGGGTATGGGGTGTAGCGAGAGGGTGTGTTACACTCCAAGGTGTTCCCCAGGTTGCCTTTCCTGAGCTTCGATCTTCCGGCTCTCGTTTAGTAGTTCTTGGAAACTACACTGCATTAGGCCTTCAAATTGGGTATGGGGTGTAGAGAGAGGGTGTGTTACACTCTAAGGTGTTCCCCAGGTTTCCTTGCCATTGCTTCGGTCTTCCGACTCTCGTTTAGTAGTTGTAGAAAAGTACACTGCATTAGGCCATACAAAATGGGTATGGGGTGGAGAGAGATGGTGTGTTACACTCCAAGGTGTTCCCCAGGTTGCCTTTCCTGAGCTTCTATCTTCAGGCTCTCATTAAATTGTGGTTAAATGGAACAACTGCATTTGGCGTACTAGTTGGTTTGGGGCCTACTATCGGTGTCTGCCACTCCTTGCTGTTCTCCTCCACTGAACAAAGCTGTGCCGCCTGTTTACTACGGTTGCCAATTTTGAACTGCATTTCGACTACTTACTGATTTGGCCCTACTCTCTGTGTCAGCCTCTCATTCCAGTTGTCCTCCACTGCAATGCCCCCTGGTTATTCCTGTGTTACCAATTTTGAACTGCATTTAGCCCACTTTCTTCTTTGGGCCTATATCTGTGTTTCCACTTCATCGTGCCCATTGCCCAGCCAGTGATAGATGAGTCTGCTGGTACATTGACCCATAACGCAACATTCCCCGTGCACGCTACACAACAACATTGTGACCCTGCTGAAAGTCAGGTTGCTCTTCCCGCATACCATACCACCTTACACGGGGACAAAGAGGAAGGTGCAGATGAAAGTGCAGGTTCCTTCATCAGGTGGGGGGAGGAATACTAGTTGGCGACGTCACTGGCACAGGGCCTCTCATAGTACGCAAAAGTGTTGCTGCCGGTGGGAGGCGCCCCCGCCGTGCAAACACACCGCTGTACTTTGAGGGGCCCTGTGCCAGTGCCAATGCCAACGAGTGGGCCCCCCCTGCTTGCTCAGGTTCACAGCACTTGCAAAGTTGAAATACTTACCTCTCCCTGCTCCACTGCCGTGACGTGGTCCAGATTTCCTGGGCCCACTAATTACTTGAACCAGCCCTACCCCCCACAACTTTAGCCAAATGACCCCCAATTTCAAATGCCTTCCAATTATTATAAGGTAAATTACGCTTGACAAGCTTCATTAAGAAGAATGGATGGTTTTGACATTAAAATGGCCACTCTAGGTGTTTTCCTGGCCCCCACTCACTGCCGACTATGCTGCCCCATTGACTTGCATTGGGTTTCGTGTTTCGGTCGATCCCGACTTTACGTCATAATCGGCCGATTTCACTCGACCCGACTTTGGACATAGTCGGGTTTCGCAAAACCCGGCTCGACTCTAAAAAGGTCAAGGTCGCTCAACTCTAGTGAATAAGACTCAGATATCCAGGAGTGTGGCTTTATTGTGAATGTGTTTCAAAGTAGCACACTTCATCATCAGGACGAACTACAGTAAACCACTCAAACCAATGTGGTTTGTCCTGTTGAAGAAGTGTTCTACTTCAAAATGTGATAACAATGAAAATGCATTCCTGGACATCTGATTACTGTTCATCGTTGACCTTTTGGCAGTGTAGACATTAAGCCATTCATTTCCAGCGTTTAATATTTCTCATTATTTCACATAACTTAATTTGTGGACATCTATGATTTTATTGCTTTGCCTGTGTGGATTTGATAGGTTGTTGCTCTCCTCTGTTGAGAATTTCATGTCAATAGCATCCTTAGAAATATATTTACTTAAAAAATTGGTGACATGTTCAAAATGGATTTCATTGTTAAATTGTTACCCTTCTCATCTAACTTTTATATGATTTAAGTGGAATAAGTCTGATTTTCCAATCTTATACTTTTATGTGCTTCTAGCGCAAAATGAGAGCAAGAGATGTGGTTTCCCTATTTCCCAAATGCAAAATCTTCATCTTACCACAACATCCAGTTATGGTATATCCCACCCACCCCATTACCACATATGCATAAAATTATTGCTGGTGGAATATATTGGACAGTTTTACAATGGACATTATGTTAGGTCTCGAGTTCCCGCTTCTGCACAGGGGGAATCTCGAGCCATCTCCGCTGCGGTCTCCCATTCTTATCCAGCCGCAGTGGAGTCTGCTCAGCAGGGACGTCGGTCCCAGCGTCTTGCTCAGTCTCACGCTGTACAGAGAGTTACTGCTGCTTCTTCAGCTTCTGCCATTAAAGTCAGTGCTGGTCAGCAGCGAGCGGACTTCTCTGGGACTAAGTCCTTGTCTGCACACACTGAGCATGCCCAGGGCAAGATCTCCCGTTGGAGATCGAGGGTCATGTGCTCTGGCTCTGCAGCACATTCCATTGGTCCTCTTGGCAGGTCTTGGAAGGGCAAAGTTTCTGTGGCCACTTCCTGTGCTGCAGCTATATAAACTGCGCATGACCGCACGGCCATGCGCTAGTGTACAATTGTTAATGTGTGTATGTTGTGAGTGCAAGTCATCCTTGGATACCCCTACCCTATTGAATGCCTGTTCGCGGAAGGAGTATGGTTGCTAATGTGACGCCCAGGAGACCGGGGTACCCAGCACCGGACCAATGGGGTTTGTCTCTTGAGGGAGATGTCACGGGTGGCTTGACCCGGTGCTGTGGCCTCAGGCAATGCACAGTGTAAGGGGTATCATGAGGGAACAGGCACTTACTTGATCAGCAGCAGGTTCTCCCAGCGGTGATGATCCTGATCCTGGATAGATGGCTATTGTCCAAATGAAAGACTGAGGCACTGAAACGTTTAACCAGTTTACTTCAACATAAAGGGATTTACAACCAGTCCTGTCACCGGAGTCTGTATGGGAACTCTGAATTACTTTGACCCTGCCGGGGTCTTCGCCTCTTATTGTACGCAGTTTCTGTGTGGCCCTGCTGCTGTATGTGAACTGGCTGCCGGCCCAATCTGTCCCCTCCGGGTCCTGGTTCGACGGGCAACCCGAGCCCTTTTATCGGCTTACCCCCTCCAGGAGTACCGCTGAACTCTGTGTCTGTTGCTGCGTCCGGCCCTAGTGAAGTTGATATCACCTCACGTTTTTCCAGTTGCTGTATTATATATAATAAATACAGCCACGGATCCGGTATCCGTCTTTGCGCCTGTTCTGGGTAGTGATTAATGCTACCCGGTTCTCACAATGTCCTTTTTCTCTGTCCCTCTTCTCCTCAGGCCAGTGATTTAGGCCTGGAAACAGTCACAGGGCTGTTAGAAATCCAGCTGTATGACCTCTCACTATCAGCTCCTTAGCCCAACTGCCATTTCTTCTCTCAGACCAGAATGGATCAAGGGGAGTCTCTGGAGCTCCCCCTTCTGGCCGGAGGTGGTAGTGCAGTTTTGCTATCTTAATATTTGTATTTAGTGTCAGTAACTATTTTTGTGGCAAATACCCCTAGGGGTGCCACACCATCTAGCGCCCGACTTAGCCTACAGCACTAATCACACATTACAGCGTCAGTTGCTGTGACCGCCAGTACGGCGCCGTGCACTTCCTCTGTGCTTTCCTTACCCAAGCCTGGGTGGTTAGTGGCGTTCGTCAGTGCGGCACCGCACGCACTCTTGTGCCTTAAAAATTGTTATTTAGTTTCTTTACACACCCAGTTGCGGTGTTGTGCCAGCAAGGGTCTAATCGGACTTCAGTCCTAGTTGGGGTTGAGTTCGCTGACTACTTGCTCGCGCTCTATGTGCGGTACCGCGGTCCTGTGACGCAACAGGATCGCTTCCTTCACGCTGGGTGAAGTTTAACCCACGTGTGTATACTTATGAGTACCGCCATATAGTCCGTCATTACTTGGCAGCAGGTTCCATCTCTGCACGGTGGACCCCGGGCTGCGAACGCACCATACTCTATCTGTCTTATTATTTGGTGCGTTCCGCTAGCCCTAACACATTAAATTTGCCTGAATTCTCATGGACAATTGAAATTGCTATTACTTATACATTTACAGGAAAACATTAGTCACCTGTTCTCACAGATTGCATTTACCTTGTGTATTACACATTATATTTAGTGTATCTGTTTTATAAAGATAAAATAAACCATTCTATGATCCTATTTTTTGGACAATTTACATCTGAAATTTTAATCACGTTAGATTATATTTTTATTATATTTTTTGTGTCATGCAAAACATTTTACAATACTTTAAAAGACGACAATATATCAAATCAATTCTGAATATTAAACTTATCTTTCACTCTATGTTTTTTTTTGTGTGTAAATTGGCAAACAGGAAAAGAAAACCAGAAACAAACACACTCAACTAGGAAATGGGATTTGCTTTTTTCTTTTGGATCACTGGAGATTGCTAATTGGGGCAACTAAAAGTTAGCAAGATATAGATTCATTGTCTATTTAGAGCTAAGTGATCTGTAACAAATGAAAATAAATTATGAAACACAAATGATAATAACATTGAAGGTTGCAACATATAGCTGGCGGATTTGTTTGTGTTATATTTATATGGTATCAATCTTACACAAAACATATTTGCTAGATGTAAAACATTTTATTCACATACACAACAGTATATCATCATGTTTTACTTCAAGTTAGCTTAACCCCTTCATGACCCAGCCTATTTTGACCTTAAAGACCTTGCCGTTTTTTGCAATTCTGACCAGTGTCCCTTTATGAGGTAATAACTCAGGAACGCTTCAACGGATCCTAGCGGTTCTGAGATTGTTTTTTCGTGACATATTGGGCTTCATGTTAGTGGTAAATTTAGGTCAATAAATTCTGCGTTTATTTGTGATAAAAACGGAAATTTGGCGAAAATTTTGAAAATTTCGCAATTTTCACATTTTGAATTTTTATTCTGTTAAACCAGAGAGATATATGACACAAAATAGTTAATAAATAACATTTCCCACATGTTTACTTTACATCAGCACAATTTTGGAAACAAAATTTTTTTTTGTTAGGAAGTTATAAGGGTTAAAATTTGACCAGCGATTTGTCATTTTTACAACGAAATTTACAAAACCATTTTTTTTAGGGACCACCTCACATTTGAAGTCAGTTTGAGGGGTCTATATGGCTGAAAATACCCAAAATTGACACTATTCTAAAAACTGCACCCCTCAAGGTACTCAAAACCACATTCAAGAAGTTTATTAACCCTTCAGGTGCTTCACAGCAGCAGAAGCAACATGGAAGGAAAAAATTAACATTTAACTTTTTAGTCACAAAAATTATCTTTTAGCAACAATTTTTTTATTTTCCCAATGGTAAAAGGAGAAACTGAACCACGAATGTTGTTGTCCAATTTGTCCTGAGTACGCTGATACCTCATATGTGGGGGTAAACCACTGTTTGGGCGCACGGCAGGGCTTGGAAGGGAAGGAGCGCCATTTGACTTTTTGAATCAAAAATTGGCTCCACTCTTTAGCGGACACCATGTCACGTTTGGAGAGCCCCCGTGTGCCTAAAAATTGGAGCTCCCCCACAAGTGACCCCATTTTGGAAACTAGACGCCCCAAGGAACTTATCTAGATGCATAGTGAGCACTTTGAACCCCCAGGTGCTTCACAAATTGATCCGTAAAAATGAAAATGTACTTTTTTTTCACAAAAAAATTCTTTTAGCCTCAATTTTTTCATTTTCACATGGGCAACAGGATAAAATGGATCCTAAAATGTGTTGGGCAATTTCTCCTGAGTACACCAATACCTCACATGTGGGGGTAAACCACTGTTTGGGCACATGGTAAGGCTCGGAAGGGAAGGAGCGCCATTTGACTTTTTGAATGAAAAATTATTTCCATCGTTAGCGGACACCATGTCGCGTTTGGATAGCTCCTGTGTGCCTAAACATTGGCGCTCCCCCACAAGTGACCCCATTTTGGAAACTAGACCCCCAAGGAACTTATTTAGATGCCTAGTGAGCACTTTAAACCCTCAGGTGCTTCACAAATTGATCTGTAAAAATGAAAAAGTACTTTTTTTTCACAAAAAAAATTATTTTCGCCTCAATTTTTTCATTTTCACATGGGCAGTAGGATAAAATGGATCATAAAATTTGTTGGGCAATTTCTCCCGAGTACGTCGATACCTCATATGTGGGGGTAAACCACTGTTTGGGCACTCGGCAGGGCTCGGAAGGAAAGGCGCGCCATTTGACTTTTTGAATGGAAAATTAGCTCCAATTGTTAGCGGACACCATGTCGCGTTTGGAGAGCCCCTGTGTGCCTAAACATTGGAGCTCCCCCACAAGTGACCCCATTTTGGAAACTAGACCCCCCAAGGAGCTTATCTAGATGCATATTGAGCACTTTAAACCCCCAGGTGCTTCACAGAAGTTTATAACGCAGAGCCATGAAAATAAAAAATAATTTTTCTTTCCTCAAAAATGATTTTTTAGCCTGGAATTTCCTATTTTGCCAAGGAAAATAGGAGAAATTGGACCCCAAATATTGTTGTCCAGTTTGTCCTGAGTACGCTGATACCCCATATGTGGGGGTAAACCACTGTTTGGGCACACGGCAGGGCTCGGAAGGGATGGCACGCCATTTGGCTTTTTAAATGGAAAATTAGCTCCAATCATTAGCGGACACCATGTCACGTTTGGAGAGCCCCTGTGTGCCTAAACATTGGAGATCCCCCAGAAATGACACCATTTTGGAAACTAGACCCCCAAAGGAACTAATCTAGATGTGTGGTGAGGACTTTGAACCCCCAAGTGCTTCACAGAAGTTTATAACGCAGAGCCATGAAAATAAAAAAAAAAAATTATTTTCTCAAAAATGATTTTTAGCCTGCAATTTTTTATTTTCCCAAGGGTAACAGGAGAAATTTGACCCCAAAATTTGTTGTCCAGTTTCTCCTGAGTACGCTGATACCCCATATGTGGGGATAAATCACTGTTTGGGCACATGCCGGGGCTCGGAAGTGAAGTAGTGACGTTTTGAAATGCAGACTTTGATGGAATGCTCTGTGGGCGTCACGTTGCGTTTGCAGAGCCCCTGATGTGGCCTAACAGTAGAAACCCCCCACAAGTGACCCCATTTTGGAAACTAGACCCCGAAAGGAACTTATCTAGATGTGTGGTGAGCACTTTGAACCCCCAAGCGCTTCATAGAAGTTTATAATGCAGAGCCGTGAAAATAATAAATACGTTTTCTTTCCTCAAAAATAATTATTTAGCCCAGAATTTTTTAATTTTCCCAAGGGTAACAGGAGAAATTTGACCCCAATATTTGTTGTCCAGTTTCTCCTGAGTACGGTGATACCCCATATGTGGGGGTAAACTACTGTTTGGGCACATGCCGGGGCTTGGAATTGAAGTAGTGACGTTTTGAAATGCAGACTTTGATGGAATGCTCTGCGGGCGTCACGTTGCGTTTGCAGAGCCCCTGATGTGCCTAAACAGTAGAAACCCCCCACAAGTGACCCCATTTTGGAAACTAGACCCCGAAAGGAACTTATCTAGATGTGTGGTGAGCACTTTGAACCCCCAAGTGCTTCATAGAAGTTTATAATGCAGAGCCGTGAAAATAATAAATACGTTTTCTTTCCTCAAAAATAATTATTTAGCCCAGAATTTTTTATTTTCCCAAGGGTTACAGGAGAAATTGGACCCCAAAAGTTGTTGTCCAGTTTCTCCTGAGTACGCTGATACCCCATGAGTGGGGGTAAACCACTGTTTGGGCACACGTCGGGGCTCAGAAGGGAAGTAGTGACTTTTGAAATGCAGACTTTGATGGAATGGTCTGCGGGTGTCACGTTGCGTTTGCAGAGCCCCTGGTGTGCCTAAACAGTAGAAACCCCCACAAGTGACCCCATTTTAGAAACTAGACCCCCCAAGGAACTTATCTAGATATGTGGTGAGCACTTTGAACCCCCAAGTGCTTCACAGACGTTTACAACGCAGAGCCGTGAAAATAAAAAATCATTTTTCTTTCCTCAAAAATTATGTTTTAGCAAGCATTTTTTTAGATTCACAAGGGTAACAAGAGAAATTGGACCCCAGTAATTGTTGCGCAGTTTATCCTGAGTACACTGATATCCCATATGTGGGGGTAAACCACTGTTTGGGCACACGTCAGGGCTCGGAAGTGAGGGAGCACCATTTGACTTTTTGAATACGAGATTGGCTGGAATCAATGGTGGCGCCATGTTGCGTTTGGAGACCCCTGATGTGCCTAAACAGTGGAAACCCCTCAATTCTAACTCCAACACCAACCCCAACACACCCCTAACCCTAATCCCAACTGTAGCCATAACCCTAATCACAACCCTAACCACAAAACTAATTCCAACCCTAACCCTAAGGCTATGTGCCCACGTTGCGGATTCGTGTGAGATATTTCCGCACCATTTTTGAAAAATCCGCGGGTAAAAGGCACTGCGTTTTACCTGCGGATTTTCCGCGGATTTCCAGTGTTTTTTGTGCGGATTTCACCTGCGGATTCCTATTGAGGAACAGGTGTAAAACGCTGCGGAATCCGCACAAAGAATTGACATGCTGCGGAAAATACAACGCAGCGTTTCCACGCGGTATTTTCCGCACCATGGGCACAGCGGATTTGGTTTTTCATATGTTTACATGGTACTGTAAACCTGATGGAACACTGCTGCGAATCCGCAGCGGCCAATCCGCTGCAGATCCGCAGCCAAATCCGCACAGTGTGCACATAGCCTAATTCTAAAGGTATGTGCACACGCTGCGGAAAACGCTGCGGATCCGCAGCAGTTTCCCATGAGTTTACAGTTCAATGTAAACCTACGGGAAACAAAAATCGCTGTACACATGCTGCGGAAAAACTGCACGGAAACGCAGCGGTTTACATTCCGCAGCATGTCACTTCTTTGTGCGGATTCCGCAGCGGTTTTACAACTGCTCCAATAGAAAATCGCAGTTGTAAAACCGCAGTGAAATGCGCAGAAAAAAACGCGGTAAATCTGCCATAAATCCGCAGCGGTTTAGCACTGCGGATTTATCAAATCCGCAGCGGAAAAATCCGCAGAGGACCAGAATACGTGTGCACATACCGAAACCCTAACCCTAACCCTACCCCTAGCCCTAACCCTACCCCTAACCCTACCCCTAACCCTACCCCTACCCCTAACCCTACCCCTAACCCTACCCCTACCCCTAACCCTACCCCTAACCCTACCCCTAACCCTACCCCTAACCCTAACCCTAACCCTAACCCTATTCTAACATTAGTGGAAAAAAAAAAATTCTTTATTTTTTTATTGTCCCTACCTATGGGGGTGACAAAGGGGGGGGGTCATTTATTATTTTTTTTATTTTGATCACTGAGATATAATCTATCTCAGTGATCAAAATGCACTTTGGAACGAATCTGCCGGCCGGCAGATTCGGCGGGCGCACTGCGCATGCGCCCGCCATTTTGGAAGATGGCGGCGCCCAGGGAGAAGACGGACGGGACCCCGGCTGGATCGGTAAGTATGATGGGGTGGGGGGGGACCACGGGGGGGGGGGATCGGAGCACGGGGGGGAATCGGAGCGCGGGAGGGGTGGAACGGAGCACGGGGGGCGTGGAACGGAGCACGGGGGGGCTGGAATGGAGCACGGGGGGGTGGAACGGAGCACCGGGGGGGTGGATCGGAGTGCAGGGGGGGTGATTGGAGCACGGGGGGGTGATTGAAGCACGTGGGGAGCGGACAAGAGCACGGGGGGGAGCGGAGCACTGGATGGAGGGGAGCCGGAGCAGTGTACCGGCCAGATCGGGAGGCTGGGGGGGCGATCGGTGGGGTGGGGGCACATTAGTATTTCCAGCCATGGCCGATGATATTTCAGCATCGGCCATGGCTGGATTGTAATATTTCACCCGTTATAATAGGTGAAATATTACAAATCGCTCTGATTGGCAGTTTCACTTTCAACACCCAATCAGAGCGATCGTAGCCACGAGGGGGTGAAGCCACCCCCCCTGGGCTAAACTACCACTCCCCCTGTCCCTGCAGATCGGGTGAAATGGGAGTTAACCCTTTCACCCGATCTGCAGGGACGCGATCTTTCCATGACGCCACATAGGCGTCATGGGTCGGATTGGCACCGACTTTCATGACGCCTACGTGGCGTCATGGGTCGGGAAGGGGTTAAATAATTATCAAGAATATATGCCTAGTTTTGTCAATTTACCAAATTGCGTTCATTTTATAGAACATGAAACACAAAGGAATAATTTATTATATTTTAATATAAAATATCTCAAATAAGAAAAATGGTTACATTGCACATTTCCAGGGTTTCCCTAACATTTCCTTTTAAATCTTTTTTGAAGTATCGGGTTTAGAAAAAAAATAAAGTTCTCATCAGTTGTTATATTTTTGCTTTTGAGTTTATCTATTTTGGAGTTACAAACATGATGCACACAGTCTTATTCGATGGTTGCTTTAGTGTAAACTACAACATTCTGATGATGTTTCTATGCTATCTGAGGCTATGTTCACACTCTGCAGATTCCACTGCGGATTTTTCCGCAGCAGAATTGCAAAATCCGCAGTGAAAACCCATCGCGGTTTTTACTGTGGATTTATCGCGGTTTTTACTGCGTTTTCTTCTGCGGATTTTCATCTGCAGTTTTCTATTGGAGCAGGTGAAAATCCGCAGAAAAGAAGTGACATGCTGCGGAATGTAATCCGCAGCGTTTCCGCGCGGATTTTTCTGCAGCATGTGCACAGCGTTTTTTGTTTCCCATAGGTTTACATTGAAATGTAAACTCATGGGAAACTGCTGCGGATCCGCAGCGGTCAAATCCGCTGCGGATCCGCAGCAAAATCCGCAAAGTGTGAATATAGCCTTAATCCTACAGCAGACAAATAAAATTGTGGCTCCCTCACTCTCTTTGCATATTCTGTCTCAATCAATACATAAAAGCAATCAGGAATAGTAAATGTCAGATTTGTAAGTGTTTGTTCTAGTGAATAGTATAAGGTAAAAGAAAATGTGTATGGACAGTAACACTAACATATTTTTAGTTAATTATTTCATGATTTATAATAGTCTTCATGTATGTAATCTGTTGTGAGAATCCCTAAAAGAGTTATACAGAAATAGAATAGCATGACTATTTATTTCCAGAATTAGTTCTACAACATTCCATAGTTTGTATGTGATATTACTAGAGATGAGCGAATATGTTCAGAAAACAATCGCCAAACATAAATTCTGCATGAATAAGGTACAATCGGATTTTTGATCAGTTATAAAAGATTAATATGATGTTGGCGTGAGTGCCGTGGGAAATTTCCCCACAGTGTAAGTGCTGACGTCAGAAAGGTGAAGTGAGTTCATCCAAACATAAATAAGGTCTGAAAAGAGTGCTACAGAGTGCTACCTTATCTGTTTCATTGTATATGAGTTGGCGACTCTGGGTAAGCACTTGTTCAGACCTGATTTATGTTTCGATGTGACGGTCAGTTTTTTTGATATTTGTATCAGCCTTCTAACTGAGCACTCCTCCCTTTAGCGTTAGGCGTTTTTAATTGCAGCAAGATTCTACCACTCCACAGAGATATAGACTTTAGCTCAAGAAAGGATTCACATTAGATTCCCAGAGAAATGTAGACTGTTTAAGAGAGGATTGGCATTATGTCCTGGCAACGAGAAATGCCTTAATGTGGCTGCCAGGTACACATGAAATAGCCAATTTATACGCTAAGCATTCTAAGTCTTTCATATTTCTATTGCAGTAATGCAATTCAGTTTTTATATTTTATGTTTGCATGCTATAGCGCTATAGAGTGCTACCTTATCCCGTATCTGTGTCATTGTATATGAGTTGGAAACTTTAGGTAAGCACCTGTTCAGACCTGGTTATGTTTGGATGTGACAGTCAGAATAAAGTCCTTTATTAGAAATAAGACTTATTTAAAAATAACAAACACCGTTATACTCAACTAATGCCCAATTCCACTGAAAACCTCATTCTCCTGTAACAAAACTAAAATAAAAAAACATTATCTCTTAACGGTCGGTGATTATGTCCCACGTCGTAATCCATGTCTGGAGGATTAATAGTTTTCAACCTGGATGGTGCCAAGATGCAACCGTCCAGGTTGGGAACCACTGGTGAATGAGCTGCTGCGCGCACAGCATCAGTGACCGGCGGTGACATCAGTCTGCGGGCTGCTATTTTTAGGCTGTGGGGAGGAATATCCATGGTCCCTTACCAGCTTGAGAATACCAGTCCCCAGCTGTCTCCATTAGCAAGGCTGGTTGTCAAAAATGAGGGGACCCCAGGCCGTTTATTTAAATTATTTTTTTAAATAATTAAAATTGCGGCGTGGGGACCCCTATATTCTTGATAACCAACCTTACTGATGCTGACCGCTGAGGGTTGCAGCCTTCAGCTCAGAGTTTTTGCCTGGATGATTATCAAAAATACACAGGAACCCACGCAGGTGTTTTTAATTAATTATTAATTTACAGCGCAGGAGCTGCTGATGAATACTCCCAATCATTGCTTCTGCTCGCACTTTTATCAGTGACAGCATGTGTCAGCTGATGAGACTACAGCTCCAACCTCGATGATGTCACCGCCGGTCACTGACGTAGTTCTCGCAACAGCTCAGTCACCAATGGTTCTTAGCCTGGGCGGTCTCATATTGGCACTGTCCAGGTTGAAAACTATTAATCCCCAGACATGGATTACGGCACAGGACAAAATGACCAACAGATGAGGAATATGGTGGGTTTTTTTTATTTTAGTTTTATTACAGGAGAACGAGGGCTTTGGTGGAATGAGGTGTTAGGTGAGTATAGCTATGTTTGTTATTTTTTTTTTTGTTTCAATAAGTTTTTATTATTTGAAAAATAACACAAAGTTCTCCCAACATGGGAGTTCTGGTTTTACAGTAAATACAAAAATATCAACAGCACCTTAATATTATGTGAGGGAGTTATAAATGTTGATACGTTTAAGACAAGACAAAGACAAGACAGAAACAAGGGGGATTAGGTACAGAATCATGAGTGATATAAAACTGTTCCACAATTTTACAAAATTAAAAATGAGAAAAGAGTATTTTTTTTTTTTTTCCCTGTGACAACAAATGTTGGTCCAGCCCCAGCACCGGCCCCCCTGGTGCCCCCATACCGCCACAAAGTCCGAAAAGAGGCAACTCGTCATGGAGATAGGGTGAGAGCCCTCCTCACTTGATCATCCGGGTATAGTTCCAGCCATGGCGACCAAATTTGGAAAAAGGAGTTCCAGTTATCTGTCCTTGTCGCTTGAATGCGCTCGTAAATCATGATGGTGTTCATCCTATCTTTAACCTGAGAGATCGAGAGCAAAGGAGACTTCCACTTTGACGCAATGTGTATTTTGGTCGCCATTCCCAGCATGACCACCAGTTTATATAGGTTTTTGGGCAGTCCCTTCGGTTTTAAGCCCAGCAGGAAAGTCATTGGGCTCATTGATATCTCTTTTCCATGCATCCTTTCCACCAGAAGCTTTACCTCTCCCCACAGATCGGTCGCCGCTGGGCAGGACCACCATATATGACCCATATCTCCTGGTGCATCACAGCCTCTAAAACATTTATCAGAAACCTGAGGATATATGGTATGCAGTCTCGTAGGGACCAAGTATGTTCTATGTAAGACCTTGAGGGAAGTCTCAACCAGGGATACCTGGTGGGACCCTCTCGATAAAGCACCACAACAGTTTTGCCATTCTTCCAGTGAGATATTAAACCCCAGGTCCTCCTCCCATTGTTGCATAAATCTATGTTTCTTTTCCTCCTTTGTATTGGTGAAGGATGAGTATAAATAAGAAATGACCCCTCCTCCCAGTGGGTCGGTTAAGCACTTCTGCTCGAACCCAGTTACTCGGAAAGACCTCCCATTCGTTGCACTCTTTCTTGCTAAATCAAAGACTTGATTAATACGAAATGCCTCTCGAACTGGCGGTTCGTATTTTTGAATAAACTCCTGTTTAGATAGGATTATGTTAAACGGGGAGCAGAGATGTTTTATAGTGGTTATTCCTCTCAGGATCCACCATGAGAAGGATTGAGAATTGAGACCCGGGGGAAATATTGGGTTACCAAATAGCGAGTTTAATGGCGTATTTCTAGTCTGCAGCTCAATCTTAAACCTCTCTTTCCTCCAGAGGAGCAGTGACTGGGCCGCGAAAGGTGAGATGTCAGCGACGTGTTTAGGGAGTTTAGCCTCTGTCCACAGCAGACCAATCAGGGAATAGGGTTTTAACAAAAATGACTCCAGTTGGACCCATCTAGGTTTGTCTACAGTTGTGCATATTCTAGTTAGTTGGGCAATTTGGGCCGCTTTGTAATAGTTTATAAAATTAGGTAAGGAGAATCCTCCTTTTTTCCGGTGGATAAACATAGTCTGTTGTTTTATTCTAGCTTTTTTCCCTAGCCATATAAATTTGGAGACCATTGTGTGTATTTCTCGTATTACTCACAGGGAGACCGGAATGGGAAGGGAGCGGAAAAGGTATAAAAACCTAGGGAGAGAGACCATTTTTATGGCGTTTATTCTACCTAGCCATGAAAGAGTCAGCAACGACCATTTAGTCAGATCCCGTTGGAAATTTTTTATAAGGGGGGTGTAGTTCCATTTATATAGATTAGATCAGTTAGACATAAGGTTAATCCCTAGATAAGTTAGGTAGTGCTCTTTTTTTTCAAAACCAAAATGCGACACTAGATGTGCTTGATCTCTTTCAGGCGTATTCAAGAAGAGGGCCTCCGACTTGTCTATATTTATTTTAAGTCCTGATACTAACTCAAAGTCATGTAATAGCGAGAATAAATTTGGAAGAGTGGTATGTGGGTTAGAGAGGGTCAGGAGCAGGTCGTCAGCAAACAGACTTACTTTATATTGCTCCCCAAGATCGGGGGGTCCCAAGATGTCTGGGTTTGTCCTTATGGCTTCGGCTAGCGGCTCCATTGCCAAGGCAAACAGCGCTGGCGAAAGTGGGCATCCCTATCTAGTACCTCTCTTTATGTTTATCGGGGTAGGTTGCAATGTTGGGAATTTGAGGTATGCTGTTGGGTTATCATATAATAGTGTTAAGCAGTTGATTAATTTGTGGGGTAGTCCAAACAAGGATAGTACTTTGAAGAGATATGGCCATGACACTGAGTCGAATGCCTTCTCAATGTCTAAGGCTAAGAGCATAGTAGGTCTTTGTGAATTGTTTGCTGAGTTTATTATATCTAGATTGCGTCTTATATTGTCCGGTCCTTGTCTCCGCGGTATAAATCCCACTTGATCCCTATGTACCAGAGAGGGGAGCACTCTGTTGATTCTTTCTGTAATAATGGATGTGAATATTTTTAAGTCTACATTAAGTAGTGAGATAGGCCGGTAATTTTTCGTTAACTGATGATCTTTTTTGGGTTTGGGAATCACTGCAACGTGGGCAATATAAAATTCGGGGGGCATTTGGTTGCCGTTTAGAAGTGCATTGCAGATTTTTGTAATGTGTGGCGTGAGAATTTCTTTAAACTTTTTATAATATGGCGCTGAAAGACCATCGGGTCCGGGGGCTTTATCAGTTTTCAGTTTTTGGATTGTTAATTTTACATCTTCGTTTGTTATTTCAGCCTGCATTATTTGGGAGGATGATTCATTAAGTTTAGGGAGCGATAGATGTTGTAAAAAGTTTTGAAGTGAATGCGAGGGGGGGGGCCTTAGGTGGAGAATATAGATTTTGGTAAAAGCTATGGAATTCTTTGTAAATTTCTTCAGGGTGGGCTGTGACATGGCCGTTACTTTTTTTAATTTAGTGGATGGTGTTCAATAACTCTTTTTGGCGCAGTTGCCGTGCTAATAGTTTGCTAGGCTTGTTTGCCAGCCTGTAAAAGGAGGCCTTTGTCCATGTTAGGGCACGTTCTGTTTTATGTGTGAGGACAGTATTCAATTGGTGTTTAATGTCTCGTATCTGTTTGATTAGGTACCGTGAGAAAGATTGTTGGTTGGCTTGTTCTAAGTTAAATAGTTTATTTTCTAGTTTGGTTTGTAATTCCGATCTGTTTTTTTTCCTGGTTGATGCCAGTTTAATGATGGTTCCTGTGATAAATTTCTTATGTGCTATCCATATGTTACCCGGGGATGACTCTTCACTAACGTTCGTTTGAAAGTATAGTTTAAGGTCATTGTTAATAGTTGCCGCTATTTCTGGGTCTGTCAATAGAGAGCTATTTAACCGCCACCTGAACAGTTTAGATGCGCTTACATTAAACGTAAACTCTGAGAGTACCGCGTCGTGATCCGACCAGGAGGATGGGACATGGCGAGAGAACAGAACCCCAGGCAAGGTGTTTGCTGTTGTTATGTGCAAGTCTATCCTTGAGTAGGTTTTGTGTACCGTGGATAAAAAGGTATATCCTTTTATGGGACCATTAGTCTCTCTCCATACATCGACTAGTCTATAATCGCCCATTAACTTAATTATTTTTCGTCTGTCCCTCTTAGATATATCTGATCTCTTTGCTGCAGTGCAGTCAAGAGCGGGGTTCAAAGTAAAATTAAAGTCGCCGCACCAAATCAAATGCTGATAGGAGAGCGCCGATACTTTAGATAGTATTGATTTAAACACTAACGTCTGGGTTGCAGTGGGCATGTAGCTGTTTATTATGCAGATATTCTGTCCTTGTAAATTACCATGTATGATGATAAATCTGCCCTCCGGGTCCTCAATAGTGTTCTCTACCTGGAATGGCAAACTATTTTTGAATAGTATGGCTACGCCCCTAGTCTTGCGCTCCCATGCCGCCAAATAGAATCGGGAGTAATTGGAGTCAAAGTATTTAGGGCTAGAATTTTTAGAGAAGTGGGTTTCCTGTAAGCATATGACATCTGGTTTGTGTTTGTGATAGTCTAGAAATGCCTTTTTACGCTTCAGGGGCGAGTTAAACCCATGAACATTATGTGACAATACTTTACACATAAATGCGATATTTGTTACCGTTGACGATCCACCAATGACTATTGTCCGTTCTCATTGACCCACCAAGGAGTTGCATCATTGTGAGATATAACAGTGGAATTTGTTCACTTCTGTAGAGAAACAAAAGGGAGAAGACAACACAAGGGGAGACAAAGACATTAGACAAATAATGAATTAACGTTTGGGTAAAATACCCATTTGAGGCCTTATTCCGGGGACCCATAGAAAAGGTGTTCCCAGAAGTCAACCTAGTCAGGCAGCATGTACTTTGGCCCAACAGCCTAACCCTTGCAAATTAAAATGAAAAAAGGGATGAGTTATATTTTAAACATGAGTTACAACTTATTGAGGCAACCAGCAGTAGTTTTAACTTTCAGCCACAACAGCTCGGCTCATTTATCAACTGCCCAAGGGGGCCAATTATGGAGCTAAGGCACCGGAGCTATATCACAATTGCTCCGTTCATGTCAGAGTTCACCATGTGGTCTCAGGAGAAAATCAAGTGACCCTAGCATTCTGGCTCCTGGTTCTGGGGGTCTGTGTCAATTCTCTTTGTGGTCTCGATTTTCGTCTTGCTTGAGGAGGCAAGGCTTCCAAAATTGGTATTCCCGCTCTTTCAAGTGCTTTTATGCCTTCCTCCAAGGACCGACTAATAAACGATTCTCCTCCATGAGCAAATATTAGCGCAAACGGAAACCCCCATCGGTACTTGATATTTACTGCCTGGAGGGCTGCTGTAACTGGTTTCAGTGACCTTCTCCTCGCAAGTGTGGAGGGTGATATATCAGCAAAAAGACGCACTGGGTTTGGCAGCCCAGGTAGGGACGGCATGTCTCTTGCTGCTGACAGAATTAGGTCTCTCGACTCCTCATAGTGCATTTTAAGCACAACATCCCTAGGGAGATCTGATGTTCTCGGTCTGCCCAAGGCTCTGTGGATTCTAGTAATGTGCAGCAATGAGGGATCTACTTCTGGGAGTAGTGCTTTAAACAGCTCTGCAGCCGTATCTTTCAGAGCTATCACTGACTCTGGGAGGCCTCTGATAGGTATATTTCATATATTTCGTATATTTTAGCTCCATTTCCAGAATACGCTCTGTGTGGACCTTGATAATCTCCTGATCCTCTTCCAGAGCCCCCACTGCCGCCTCCATCTTATCCTCCAGGTTGGAGGTGCGCTGCATGATCTCATGATCTGTGAGGTAACATTACTCATAGCTGATTTCAGCTCTGAGCGTAATGTCTCTTGCAGTGTTTTAATTAGTGCTGCTGTGGGAACCACTGTCTCCCCTGCTGTGCTGGGCTCCTCTCTGTCAGCGTCGCTGCTTACCGCTGTGAGGGAGGCTGGAGAAGGAGCTGCTGCGGCGGCCATCTTGCCCACGCTGCTGCTCATGAGGAGCTCTTCTATTGTGCGGCTTGCCGACTGACCTGCGCTCCCTTTCTTCGGCATAGTCGCTCCAGCGGTGCCCGGTGGTGAGTCCTCGCTGCGGCTGTAATTTTCGCCGCGATCCCGGTGCTTAAAGGGGTTAGCTTGGCTTGTTGGGTTGCGGAGCTTAGCCGGTCATGTCCGACCCGGCCAAATCCCGCGCATGCGCCCCATGTTTGTTATTTTTAAGTAAAACTGTGTTTAGTCTTATTTCTAATAAAGGACTTTATTCTGGCTGTTTCTTTACCATATAACTATAGGATTAGGAATGGATAGGTGTCTTTTAGACGCCTCTCCACTACTAAGCCGTGAGCTTGATGTCACCAGACAATACAAACATGACATGACTCCTACAAATAGGAACCCCACTTGCCACTGCTGCAGGGCAAGTGGGAAGAGACAGAAAAAGCACAAGAATCACATAGATGTGACTTTTCTGGGCAGCTGTGGGCTGCTATTCTTAGGCTGAAGGGGCCAAAATCCATGTCCTCTTACCAGCCTGAGAATACCAGCCTGAGAATACCAGCCCTCAGCTGTCTGCTTTAGCAAAGCTGGTTGTCAAAAATGAGGGGGACCTCACACTTTTTTTAAATTATTTATTTGAATAATTAAAAAATACGGCATGGGGACCCCTCTATTCTTGATAGCCAACCTTGCTGATGCTGACAGTTGTGGGTTGCAGCTCCAGCTGTGAGTTTTGCCTGGCTCGTTATCAAAAATACAGGGAAACCCAAGCATGTTTTTAATTAATTATTTAATTACAGCACCGGAGCCGGCTAATGAATACTCCCTTTCGCTGCTCCTGCTCTCACTGTTTTTAGTGGCAGCAGGTGTCAGCTGATGGGAGCTGTAGTCCCGTTAGCTGACACCAGTGACCGGAGGTAACACTTTATATCTCCGATCATAGCTAAGCGCTCATGCTGTCTTCTGATGATTTCAGCCGATCAGAAGTGCTACGCCAGTGTTTCGTAGCCGACGGAAACAAGCAAAAGCCGGAAACACAGACGTTTGTGCTGTGTATATTCGGGGATTAAATAGACGATTAAATCTGCGAATATTGCAAATTCGGCAATCATGAGCCAAACCGCATATTTAAATATTTGCTTATCTCTAGTTATTACAGCTCAACGCCAATAACTTACGGTCAATAGCACTTACTTCCAACAGATATAACTCATCAACAGTTTTAATGATGTTTCTGAAAGTGGAGGTAGATGAAGAAAAGAGGAGAAATTTCACTATTTGGGCACTACTTTATGATATTGATATCTAAGAAGACAAAAAATATATAAGGCCTCAGTCAATCTGCCCCAAAATGTAAACATTTCCTTACTTTTAACCCCTTAGTGACAGAGCCAATTTGGTACTTAATGACCGAGCCAATTTTTGCAATTCTGACCACTGTCACATTATGAGGTTATAACTCTGGAACGCTTCAACGGATCCCGCTGATTCTGAGACTGTTTTTTCGTGACATATTGTACTTCATGATAGTGGTAACATTTCTTTGATATTACTTGCGATTATTTATGAAAAAAATGGAAATATGGCGAAAATTTTTAAAATTTTGCAATTTTCAAACTTTGTATTTTTATGCCCTTAAATCAGAGAGATATGTCACGAAAAATAGTTAATAAATAACATTTCCCACATGTCTACTTTACATCAGCACAATTTTGGAAACTAAATTTTTTTTGTTAGGGAGTTATAAGGGTTAAAAGTTGACCAGCAATTTCTCATTTTTACAACACCATTTTTTTTAGGGACCACATCACATTTGAAGTCATTTTGAGGGGTCTATATGATAGAAAATAATGAAGTGTGACACCATTCTAAAAACTACACCCCTCAAGGTTCTCAAAACCACATTCAAGAAGTTTATTAACCCTTTACGTGCTTCACAGGAACTGAAACAATGTGGAAGGAAAAAATGAACATTTAACTTTTTTTTGCAAACATCTTAATTCAGAACCATTTTTTTTATTTTCTCATGTGTAAAAACAGAAATGTAACCATAAATTTTGTTATGCAATTTCTCCTGAACACGCCAATACCCCATATGTGGGGGTAAACCACTTTTTGGACGCACCGCAGAACTTAGAAGTGAAGGAGCGCCGTTTGACTTTTTCAATGCAGAATTGGCTGGAATTGAGATGGGACGCCATGTCACGTTTAGAGAGCCCCTGATGTGCCTAAACAGTGGAAACTCCCCACAAGTGAAACCATTTTGGAAACTAGACCCCTTAAGGAACTTATCTAGATGTGTGGTGAGCACTTTGAACCCCCAAGTGCTTCACAGAAGTTTATAACGTAGAGCCGTGAAAATAAAAAATCACTTTTGTTTACACAAAAATGATTTTTCGCCCACAAATTCTTCTTTTCACAAGGGTAACAGGAGAAATTAGACCACAAAAGTTGTTATGCAATTTCTCCTGAGTACGTCGATACCCAATATGTGGGGGTAAACCACTGTTTGGGCGCACCGCAGAGCTTGGAAGAGAAGGAGTGCCGTTTTACTTTTTCAATGTAGAATTGGCTGGAATTGAGATTGGACGCCATGTCGCGTTTGGAGAGCCCCTGATGTGCCTAAACAGTGGAAACCCCCCACAAGTGACACCATTTTGGAAACTAGACCCCTTAAGGAACTTATCTAGATGTGTGGTGAGCACTTTGAACCCCCATGTGCTTCACAGAAGTTTATAACGTAGAGCCGTGAAAAAAAAAATCACATTTTTTCTACAAATATGATCTTTTTTGGAAACAGGAACACATGGGCTACTTGCACAGTGAACAAGTCTGTATGATCATGTTCACACACCACCAAGAAACCTGAAGACAAAAAAAGAGAATAGTAAAACCAAAAACACTCAGTTTGAAAAAATGTTGCAGTAATCCGCAAGTGCTAGTAAAAGATGTTTTCTTGTGTCTACAAGACTGGGGAGTTCCACCACTCCTCTTGGGCTATCTGCACAAAAGCTGTTCTACCCTGTATGCACACATGGATTTTTCCTCTCTGAACCCTGTTCACACAGGTTATATACAGATGATCAGGTTTTTAAATACATCAGATAGGGATTGCATACATTAGTTAGGACTGCTCTGATAAGGGTATACCGTGAAGATTGGTAGAGCAGCTTAGTATACATTTTTTGCAAAAAACGTATCAACCAAATACCCTGTTTTTTACATCTTTTACTAGCACTTGCGGATTACTGCAACATTTTTTCAAACTGAGTGTTTTTGGTTTTACTATTCTCTTTTGTGTCTTCAGGTTTCTTGGTGGTGTGTGAACATGATCATACAGACTTGTTCACTGTGCAAGTAGCCCATGTGTTCCTGTTTCCATAATTGTTTTCTTGTGTCTACAAGACTGGGGAGTTCCACCACTCCTCTTGGGCTATCTGCACAAAAGCTGTTCTACCCTGTATGCACACATGGATTTTTCCTCTCTGAACCCTGTTCACACAGGTTATATACAGATGATCAGGTTTTTAAATACATCAGATAGGGATTGCATACATTAGTTAGGACTGCTCTGATAAGGGTATACCGTGAAGATTGGTAGAGCAGCTTAGTATACATTTTTTGCAAAAAACGTATCAACCAAATACCCTGTTTTTTACATCTTTTACTAGCACTTGCAGATTACTGCAACATTTTTTCAAACTGAGTGTTTTTGGTTTTACTATTCTCTTTTGTGTCTTCAGGTTTCTTGGTGGTGTGTGAACATGATCATACAGACTTGTTCACTGTGCAAGTAGCCCATGTGTTCCTGTTTCCATAATTGTTTTCTTGTGTCTACAAGACTGGGGAGTTCCACCACTCCTCTTGGGCTATCTGCACAAAAGCTGTTCTACCCTGTATGCACACATGGATTTTTCCTCTCTGAACCCTGTTCACACAGGTTATATACAGATGATCAGGTTTTTAAATACATCAGATAGGGATTGCATACATTAGTTAGGACTGCTCTGATAAGGGTATACCGTGAAGATTGGTAGAGCAGCTTAGTATACATTTTTTGCAAAAAACGTATCAACCAAATACCCTGTTTTTTACATCTTTTACTAGCACTTGCGGATTACTGCAACATTTTTTCAAACTGAGTGTTTTTGGTTTTACTATTCTCTTTTGTGTCTTCAGGTTTCTTGGTGGTGTGTGAACATGATCATACAGACTTGTTCACTGTGCAAGTAGCCCATGTGTTCCTGTTTCCATAATTGTTTTCTTGTGTCTACAAGACTGGGGAGTTCCACCACTCCTCTTGGGCTATCTGCACAAAAGCTGTTCTACCCTGTATGCACACATGGATTTTTCCTCTCTGAACCCTGTTCACACAGGTTATATACAGATGATCAGGTTTTTAAATACATCAGATAGGGATTGCATACATTAGTTAGGACTGCTCTGATAAGGGTATACCGTGAAGATTGGTAGAGCAGCTTAGTATACATTTTTTGCAAAAAACGTATCAACCAAATACCCTGTTTTTTACATCTTTTACTAGCACTTGCGGATTACTGCAACATTTTTTCAAACTGAGTGTTTTTGGTTTTACTATTCTCTTTTGTGTCTTCAGGTTTCTTGGTGGTGTGTGAACATGATCATACAGACTTGTTCACTGTGCAAGTAGCCCATGTGTTCCTGTTTCCATAATTGTTTTCTTGTGTCTACAAGACTGGGGAGTTCCACCACTCCTCTTGGGCTATCTGCACAAAAGCTGTTCTACCCTGTATGCACACATGGATTTTTCCTCTCTGAACCCTGTTCACACAGGTTATATACAGATGATCAGGTTTTTAAATACATCAGATAGGGATTGCATACATTAGTTAGGACTGCTCTGATAAGGGCATACCGTGAAGATTGGTAGAGCAGCTTAGTATACATTTTTTGCAAAAAACGTATCAACCAAATACCCTGTTTTTTACATCTTTTACTAGCACTTGCGGATTACTGCAACATTTTTTCAAACTGAGTGTTTTTGGTTTTACTATTCTCTTTTGTGTCTTCAGGTTTCTTGGTGGTGTGTGAACATGATCATACAGACTTGTTCACTGTGCAAGTAGCCCATGTGTTCCTGTTTCCATAATTGTTTTCTTGTGTCTACAAGACTGGGGAGTTCCACCACTCCTCTTGGGCTATCTGCACAAAAGCTGTTCTACCCTGTATGCACACATGGATTTTTCCTCTCTGAACCCTGTTCACACAGGTTATATACAGATGATCAGGTTTTTAAATACATCAGATAGGGATTGCATACATTAGTTAGGACTGCTCTGATAAGGGTATACCGTGAAGATTGGTAGAGCAGCTTAGTATACATTTTTTGCAAAAAACGTATCAACCAAATACCCTGTTTTTTACATCTTTTACTAGCACTTGCGGATTACTGCAACATTTTTTCAAACTGAGTGTTTTTGGTTTTACTATTCTCTTTTGTGTCTTCAGGTTTCTTGGTGGTGTGTGAACATGATCATACAGACTTGTTCACTGTGCAAGTAGCCCATGTGTTCCTGTTTCCATAATTGTTTTCTTGTGTCTACAAGACTGGGGAGTTCCACCACTCCTCTTGGGCTATCTGCACAAAAGCTGTTCTACCCTGTATGCACACATGGATTTTTCCTCTCTGAACCCTGTTCACACAGGTTATATACAGATGATCAGGTTTTTAAATACATCAGATAGGGATTGCATACATTAGTTAGGACTGCTCTGATAAGGGTATACCGTGAAGATTGGTAGAGCAGCTTAGTATACATTTTTTGCAAAAAACGTATCAACCAAATACCCTGTTTTTTACATCTTTTACTAGCACTTGCGGATTACTGCAACATTTTTTCAAACTGAGTGTTTTTGGTTTTACTATTCTCTTTTGTGTCTTCAGGTTTCTTGGTGGTGTGTGAACATGATCATACAGACTTGTTCACTGTGCAAGTAGCCCATGTGTTCCTGTTTCCATAATTGTTTTCTTGTGTCTACAAGACTGGGGAGTTCCACCACTCCTCTTGGGCTATCTGCACAAAAGCTGTTCTACCCTGTATGCACACATGGATTTTTCCTCTCTGAACCCTGTTCACACAGGTTATATACAGATGATCAGGTTTTTAAATACATCAGATAGGGATTGCATACATTAGTTAGGACTGCTCTGATAAGGGTATACCGTGAAGATTGGTAGAGCAGCTTAGTATACATTTTTTGCAAAAAACGTATCAACCAAATACCCTGTTTTTTACATCTTTTACTAGCACTTGCGGATTACTGCAACATTTTTTCAAACTGAGTGTTTTTGGTTTTACTATTCTCTTTTGTGTCTTCAGGTTTCTTGGTGGTGTGTGAACATGATCATAGAGACTTGTTCACTGTGCAAGTAGCCCATGTGTTCCTGTTTCCATAATTGTTTTCTTGTGTCTACAAGACTGGGGAGTTCCACCACTCCTCTTGGGCTATCTGCACAAAAGCTGTTCTACCCTGTATGCACACATGGATTTTTCCTCTCTGAACCCTGTTCACACAGGTTATATACAGATGATCAGGTTTTTAAATACATCAGATAGGGATTGCATACATTAGTTAGGACTGCTCTGATAAGGGTATACCGTGAAGATTGGTAGAGCAGCTTAGTATACATTTTTTGCAAAAAACGTATCAACCAAATACCCTGTTTTTTACATCTTTTACTAGCACTTGCGGATTACTGCAACATTTTTTCAAACTGAGTGTTTTTGGTTTTACTATTCTCTTTTGTGTCTTCAGGTTTCTTGGTGGTGTGTGAACATGATCATACAGACTTGTTCACTGTGCAAGTAGCCCATGTGTTCCTGTTTCCATAATTGTTTTCTTGTGTCTACAAGACTGGGGAGTTCCACCACTCCTCTTGGGCTATCTGCACAAAAGCTGTTCTACCCTGTATGCACACATGGATTTTTCCTCTCTGAACCCTGTTCACACAGGTTATATACAGATGATCAGGTTTTTAAATACATCAGATAGGGATTGCATACATTAGTTAGGACTGCTCTGATAAGGGTATACCGTGAAGATTGGTAGAGCAGCTTAGTATACATTTTTTGCAAAAAACGTATCAACCAAATACCCTGTTTTTTACATCTTTTACTAGCACTTGCGGATTACTGCAACATTTTTTCAAACTGAGTGTTTTTGGTTTTACTATTCTCTTTTGTGTCTTCAGGTTTCTTGGTGGTGTGTGAACATGATCATAGAGACTTGTTCACTGTGCAAGTAGCCCATGTGTTCCTGTTTCCATAATTGTTTTCTTGTGTCTACAAGACTGGGGAGTTCCACCACTCCTCTTGGGCTATCTGCACAAAAGCTGGTCTACCCTGTATGCACACATGGATTTTTCCTCTCTGAACCCTGTTCACACAGGTTATATACAGATGATTAGGTTTTTAAATACATCAGATAGGGATTGCATACATTAGTTAGGACTGCTCTGATAAGGGTATACCGTGAAGATTGGTAGAGCAGCTTAGTATACATTTTTTGCAAAAAACGTATCAACCAAATACCCTGTTTTTTACATCTTTTACTAGCACTTGCGGATTACTGCAACATTTTTTCAAACTGAGTGTTTTTGGTTTTACTATTCTCTTTTGTGTCTTCAGGTTTCTTGGTGGTGTGTGAACATGATCATACAGACTTGTTCACTGTGCAAGTAGCCCATGTGTTCCTGTTTCCATAATTGTTTTCTTGTGTCTACAAGACTGGGGAGTTCCACCACTCCTCTTGGGCTATCTGCACAAAAGCTGTTCTACCCTGTATGCACACATGTATTTTTCCTCTCTGAACCCTGTTCACACAGGTTATATACAGATGATCAGGTTTTTAAATACATCAGATAGGGATTGCATACATTAGTTAGGACTGCTCTGATAAGGGTATACCGTGAAGATTGGTAGAGCAGCTTAGTATACATTTTTTGCAAAAAACGTATCAACCAAATACCCTGTTTTTTACATCTTTTACTAGCACTTGCGGATTACTGCAACATTTTTTCAAACTGAGTGTTTTTGGTTTTACTATTCTCTTTTGTGTTTTCAGGTTTCTTGGTGGTGTGTGAACATGATCATACAGACTTGTTCACTGTGCAAGTAGCCCATGTGTTCCTGTTTCCATAATTGTTTTCTTGTGTCTACAAGACTGGGGAGTTCCACCACTCCTCTTGGGCTATCTGCACAAAAGCTGGTCTACCCTGTATGCACACATGGATTTTTCCTCTCTGAACCCTGTTCACACAGGTTATATACAGATGATCAGGTTTTTAAATACATCAGATAGGGATTGCATACATTAGTTAGGACTGCTCTGATAAGGGTATACCGTGAAGATTGGTAGAGCAGCTTAGTATACATTTTTTGCAAAAAACGTATCAACCAAATACCCTGTTTTTTACATCTTTTACTAGCACTTGCGGATTACTGCAACATTTTTTCAAACTGAGTGTTTTTGGTTTTACTATTCTCTTTTGTGTCTTCAGGTTTCTTGGTGGTGTGTGAACATGATCATACAGACTTGTTCACTGTGCAAGTAGCCCATGTGTTCCTGTTTCCATAATTGTTTTCTTGTGTCTACAAGACTGGGGAGTTCCACCACTCCTCTTGGGCTATCTGCACAAAAGCTGTTCTACCCTGTATGCACACATGGATTTTTCCTCTCTGAACCCTGTTCACACAGGTTATATACAGATGATCAGGTTTTTAAATACATCAGATAGGGATTGCATACATTAGTTAGGACTGCTCTGATAAGGGTATACCGTGAAGATTGGTAGAGCAGCTTAGTATACATTTTTTGCAAAAAACGTATCAACCAAATACCCTGTTTTTTACATCTTTTACTAGCACTTGCGGATTACTGCAACATTTTTTCAAACTGAGTGTTTTTGGTTTTACTATTCTCTTTTGTGTCTTCAGGTTTCTTGGTGGTGTGTGAACATGATCATACAGACTTGTTCACTGTGCAAGTAGCCCATGTGTTCCTGTTTCCATAATTGTTTTCTTGTGTCTACAAGACTGGGGAGTTCCACCACTCCTCTTGGGCTATCTGCACAAAAGCTGTTCTACCCTGTATGCACACATGGATTTTTCCTCTCTGAACCCTGTTCACACAGGTTATATACAGATGATCAGGTTTTTAAATACATCAGATAGGGATTGCATACATTAGTTAGGACTGCTCTGATAAGGGTATACCGTGAAGATTGGTAGAGCAGCTTAGTATACATTTTTTGCAAAAAACGTATCAACCAAATACCCTGTTTTTTACATCTTTTACTAGCACTTGCGGATTACTGCAACATTTTTTCAAACTGAGTGTTTTTGGTTTTACTATTCTCTTTTGTGTCTTCAGGTTTCTTGGTGGTGTGTGAACATGATCATACAGACTTGTTCACTGTGCAAGTAGCCCATGTGTTCCTGTTTCCATAATTGTTTTCTTGTGTCTACAAGACTGGGGAGTTCCACCACTCCTCTTGGGCTATCTGCACAAAAGCTGTTCTACCCTGTATGCACACATGGATTTTTCCTCTCTGAACCCTGTTCACACAGGTTATATACAGATGATCAGGTTTTTAAATACATCAGATAGGGATTGCATACATTAGTTAGGACTGCTCTGATAAGGGTATACCGTGAAGATTGGTAGAGCAGCTTAGTATACATTTTTTGCAAAAAACGTATCAACCAAATACCCTGTTTTTTACATCTTTTACTAGCACTTGCGGATTACTGCAACATTTTTTCAAACTGAGTGTTTTTGGTTTTACTATTCTCTTTTGTGTCTTCAGGTTTCTTGGTGGTGTGTGAACATGATCATACAGACTTGTTCACTGTGCAAGTAGCCCATGTGTTCCTGTTTCCATAATTGTTTTCTTGTGTCTACAAGACTGGGGAGTTCCACCACTCCTCTTGGGCTATCTGCACAAAAGCTGTTCTACCCTGTATGCACACATGGATTTTTCCTCTCTGAACCCTGTTCACACAGGTTATATACAGATGATCAGGTTTTTAAATACATCAGATAGGAATTGCATACATTAGTTAGGACTGCTCTGATAAGGGTATACCGTGAAGATTGGTAGAGCAGCTTAGTATACATTTTTTGCAAAAAACGTATCAACCAAATACCCTGTTTTTTACATCTTTTACTAGCACTTGCGGATTACTGCAACATTTTTTCAAACTGAGTGTTTTTGGTTTTACTATTCTCTTTTGTGTCTTCGGGTTTCTTGGTGGTGTGTGAACATGATCATACAGACTTGTTCACTGTGCAAGTAGCCCATGTGTTCCTGTTTCCATAATTGTTTTCTTGTGTCTACAAGACTGGGGAGTTCCACCACTCCTCTTGGGCTATCTGCACAAAAGCTGTTCTACCCTGTATGCACACACGGATTTTTCCTCTCTGAACCCTGTTCACACAGGTTATATACAGATGATCAGGTTTTTAAATACATCAGATAGGGATTGCATACATTAGTTAGGACTGCTCTGATAAGGGTATACCGTGAAGATTGGTAGAGCAGCTTAGTATACATTTTTTGCAAAAAACGTATCAACCAAATACCCTGTTTTTTACATCTTTTACTAGCACTTGCGGATTACTGCAACATTTTTTCAAACTGAGTGTTTTTGGTTTTACTATTCTCTTTTGTGTCTTCAGGTTTCTTGGTGGTGTGTGAACATGATCATACAGACTTGTTCACTGTGCAAGTAGCCCATGTGTTCCTGTTTCCATAATTGTTTTCTTGTGTCTACAAGACTGGGGAGTTCCACCACTCCTCTTGGGCTATCTGCACAAAAGCTGTTCTACCCTGTATGCACACATGGATTTTTCCTCTCTGAACCCTGTTCACACAGGTTATATACAGATGATCAGGTTTTTAAATACATCAGATAGGGATTGCATACATTAGTTAGGACTGCTCTGATAAGGGTATACCGTGAAGATTGGTAGAGCAGCTTAGTATACATTTTTTGCAAAAAACGTATCAACCAAATACCCTGTTTTTTACATCTTTTACTAGCACTTGCGGATTACTGCAACATTTTTTCAAACTGAGTGTTTTTGGTTTTACTATTCTCTTTTGTGTCTTCGGGTTTCTTGGTGGTGTGTGAACATGATCATACAGACTTGTTCACTGTGCAAGTAGCCCATGTGTTCCTGTTTCCATAATTGTTTTCTTGTGTCTACAAGACTGGGGAGTTCCACCACTCCTCTTGGGCTATCTGCACAAAAGCTGTTCTACCCTGTATGCACACACGGATTTTTCCTCTCTGAACCCTGTTCACACAGGTTATATACAGATGATCAGGTTTTTAAATACATCAGATAGGGATTGCATACATTAGTTAGGACTGCTCTGATAAGGGTATACCGTGAAGATTGGTAGAGCAGCTTAGTATACATTTTTTGCAAAAAACGTATCAACCAAATACCCTGTTTTTTACATCTTTTACTAGCACTTGCGGATTACTGCAACATTTTTTCAAACTGAGTGTTTTTGGTTTTACTATTCTCTTTTGTGTCTTCAGGTTTCTTGGTGGTGTGTGAACATGATCATACAGACTTGTTCACTGTGCAAGTAGCCCATGTGTTCCTGTTTCCATAATTGTTTTCTTGTGTCTACAAGACTGGGGAGTTCCACCACTCCTCTTGGGCTATCTGCACAAAAGCTGTTCTACCCTGTATGCACACATGGACTTTTCCTCTCTGAACCCTGTTCACACAGGTTATATACAGATGATCAGGTTTTTAAATACATCAGATAGGGATTGCATACATTACTTAGGACTGCTCTGATAAGGGTATACCGTGAAGATTGGTAGAGCAGCTTCGTATCAACCAAATACCCTGTTTTTTACATCTTTTACTAGCACTTGCGGATTACTGCAACATTTTTTCAAACTGAGTGTTTTTGGTTTTACTATTCTCTTTTGTGTCTTCAGGTTTCTTGGTGGTGTGTGAACATGATCATACAGACTTGTTCACTGTGCAAGTAGCCCATGTGTTCCTGTTTCCATAATTGTTTTCTTGTGTCTACAAGACTGGGGAGTTCCACCACTCCTCTTGGGCTATCTGCACAAAAGCTGTTCTACCCTGTATGCACACATGGATTTTTCCTCTCTGAACCCTGTTCACACAGGTTATATACAGATGATCAGGTTTTTAAATACATCAGATAGGGATTGCATACATTAGTTAGGACTGCTCTGATAAGGGTATACCGTGAAGATTGGTAGAGCAGCTTAGTATACATTTTTTGCAAAAAACGTATCAACCAAATACCCTGTTTTTTACATCTTTTACTAGCACTTGCGGATTACTGCAACATTTTTTCAAACTGAGTGTTTTTGGTTTTACTATTCTCTTTTGTGTCTTCGGGTTTCTTGGTGGTGTGTGAACATGATCATACAGACTTGTTCACTGTGCAAGTAGCCCATGTGTTCCTGTTTCCATAATTGTTTTCTTGTGTCTACAAGACTGGGGAGTTCCACCACTCCTCTTGGGCTATCTGCACAAAAGCTGTTCTACCCTGTATGCACACACGGATTTTTCCTCTCTGAACCCTGTTCACACAGGTTATATACAGATGATCAGGTTTTTAAATACATCAGATAGGGATTGCATACATTAGTTAGGACTGCTCTGATAAGGGTATACCGTGAAGATTGGTAGAGCAGCTTAGTATACATTTTTTGCAAAAAACGTATCAACCAAATACCCTGTTTTTTACATCTTTTACTAGCACTTGCGGATTACTGCAACATTTTTTCAAACTGAGTGTTTTTGGTTTTACTATTCTCTTTTGTGTCTTCAGGTTTCTTGGTGGTGTGTGAACATGATCATACAGACTTGTTCACTATGCAAGTAGCCCATGTGTTCCTGTTTCCATAATTGTTTTCTTGTGTTTACAAGACTGGGGAGTTCCACCACTCCTCTTGGGCTATCTGCACAAAAGCTGTTCTACCCTGTATGCACACATGGATTTTTCCTCTCTGAACCCTGTTCACACAGGTTATATACAGATGATCAGGTTTTTAAATACATCAGATAGGAATTGCATACATTAGTTAGGACTGCTCTGATAAGGGTATACCGTGAAGATTGGTAGAGCAGCTTAGTATACATTTTTTGCAAAAAACGTATCAACCAAATACCCTGTTTTTTACATCTTTTACTAGCACTTGCGGATTACTGCAACATTTTTTCAAACTGAGTGTTTTTGGTTTTACTATTCTCTTTTGTGTCTTCGGGTTTCTTGGTGGTGTGTGAACATGATCATACAGACTTGTTCACTGTGCAAGTAGCCCATGTGTTCCTGTTTCCATAATTGTTTTCTTGTGTCTACAAGACTGGGGAGTTCCACCACTCCTCTTGGGCTATCTGCACAAAAGCTGTTCTACCCTGTATGCACACACGGATTTTTCCTCTCTGAACCCTGTTCACACAGGTTATATACAGATGATCAGGTTTTTAAATACATCAGATAGGGATTGCATACATTAGTTAGGACTGCTCTGATAAGGGTATACCGTGAAGATTGGTAGAGCAGCTTAGTATACATTTTTTGCAAAAAACGTATCAACCAAATACCCTGTTTTTTACATCTTTTACTAGCACTTGCGGATTACTGCAACATTTTTTCAAACTGAGTGTTTTTGGTTTTACTATTCTCTTTTGTGTCTTCAGGTTTCTTGGTGGTGTGTGAACATGATCATACAGACTTGTTCACTGTGCAAGTAGCCCATGTGTTCCTGTTTCCATAATTGTTTTCTTGTGTCTACAAGACTGGGGAGTTCCACCACTCCTCTTGGGCTATCTGCACAAAAGCTGTTCTACCCTGTATGCACACATGGACTTTTCCTCTCTGAACCCTGTTCACACAGGTTATATACAGATGATCAGGTTTTTAAATACATCAGATAGGGATTGCATACATTACTTAGGACTGCTCTGATAAGGGTATACCGTGAAGATTGGTAGAGCAGCTTCGTATCAACCAAATACCCTGTTTTTTACATCTTTTACTAGCACTTGCGGATTACTGCAACATTTTTTCAAACTGAGTGTTTTTGGTTTTACTATTCTCTTTTGTGTCTTCAGGTTTCTTGGTGGTGTGTGAACATGATCATACAGACTTGTTCACTGTGCAAGTAGCCCATGTGTTCCTGTTTCCATAATTGTTTTCTTGTGTCTACAAGACTGGGGAGTTCCACCACTCCTCTTGGGCTATCTGCACAAAAGCTGTTCTACCCTGTATGCACACATGGATTTTTCCTCTCTGAACCCTGTTCACACAGGTTATATACAGATGATCAGGTTTTTAAATACATCAGATAGGGATTGCATACATTAGTTAGGACTGCTCTGATAAGGGTATACCGTGAAGATTGGTAGAGCAGCTTAGTATACATTTTTTGCAAAAAACGTATCAACCAAATACCCTGTTTTTTACATCTTTTACTAGCACTTGCGGATTACTGCAACATTTTTTCAAACTGAGTGTTTTTGGTTTTACTATTCTCTTTTGTGTCTTCAAATATGATCTTTTTGCCCACAAATTTTTATTTTCACAAGGGTAACAGGAGAAATTAGACCACTAATGTTGTTCTGCAATTTCTCCTGAGTACGTCGATGCCCAATATTTGGGGGTAAACCACTGTTTGGGCGCACCGCATAGCTTGGAATAGAAAGAGTGCCGTTTTACTTTTTCAATGTAGAATTGGCTGGAATTAAGATCGGACGCCATGTCGCGTTTGGAGAGCCCCTGAGGTCCCTAAACAGTAGAAATCCCCCACAAGTGACCCCATTTTGGAAACTAGACCCCCCATGGAACTTATCTAGATGTGTGGTGAGAACATTGAATGCCCAAGTGCTTCACAGAAGTTTATAATGCAGAGTCGTGAAAATAAAAAAAAAATTTTTTTCCACAAAAAAGATATTGTAGCCCCCAAGTTTTTATTTTCACAAGGGTAACAGGAGAAATTAGACTGCAATAGTTGTTGTCCAATTTATCCCGAGTACGCTGATGCGCCATATGTGGGGGTAAACCACTGTTTGGGCGCACGGCAGAGCTCGGAAGGGAAGGAGCGCCGTTTTGGAATGCAGACTTTGATAGAATGGTCTGTGGGCATTATGTTGTGTTTGCAGAGACCCTGATGTACCTAAACAGTAGTAATCCCCCACAAGTGACCCCGTTTTGGAAACTAGACCCCCAAAGGAACTTATCTAGATGTGTGGTGAGAACTTTGAATGCCTAAGTGCTTCCGACTTGAAAATCCGACTCTGGGGGGCGCTATTCACTTTTTCCACAGCGCCGTTAATTAATGGCGCTGTGGTTTAAGTACCCTTAGCGGCCGCCGTTAAAAGGCGTATCGGCCGTCGCTAAGGGGTTAAAATGCATAAATTAATAAAGAAGTTAATGAATTGTTTTTTATGTGCTAGTGAAGGTCAAGACAACAACAGCCCAAAGAGGCATGTACATCTCAGTGATATTATATGCATCAATAAACACATATTGGTGTTGCAGGGAAGAATACAACATTGGCAGCTGGTAATTATAAAAATTTAACTCTGTAATGACTGTACCAATTTTAACCATAATGACCAGGACAATTTTTTTTTAAACTGACCAGTGTCACTTTATGCGGCTTTAACTCTGGAACACTTCAATGTATCCAGAGATTCTGAGAATGTTTATGCATGACACATTGTACTCTATGTGAGTGGTAAATTTAGATTAATTAATATTAATCAACAGTTGATTGTAGGAAATAAATGGCAAATATATTCATTTCGCACTGTGGCCTACACTAAAATTTAAAGCTAAGAGAAATCAAAGACAAAAAGAGACATTGACAAATGTGCACACGATGTAGTTTATATAGAGCAATGGTAGTATATGTGTGTACCTAGGTCCCGAGTGAAACATAAATGAGACCCTCGGCAATGTGAAATACAATTAAAAAGGAAGGAGAAAAAAAGAGATTACGATAAGTCAGTGTCGGACTGGGGTGCCAAGGGCCCACCAGAAACATTGACATTTGGAGGCCCACTTTTCACCTGCATACAAATATTCAAATATTACATTACCCTTGTTCATAAATTTACCTATATCTCTATATAATAATAAAACTGAATAGTTTGGTTAATGAATGAGATGCTTTTTTTTCCTATACAGACTGAAGAAAGTGAATTATGCTATGTATTGCCCATACAGTGAGGTTAGGGGCCCACCGGGGGATTCCCCTGTTACCCTATGGGCCAGTCCGAGCCTGCTGTCAGTGTAGATAACTGAGTATATATTTATCAGACAAAAAACATACAGTGAGTATGCAACAAAAATTGCAAAAAAAGGCACATATCATGTATACCTTACAATAGACCATTAGTATGCACAGATTTTTTGTGTGTGGGACATAATGAAAGAATGCAGACAATTAACATGCATATATACAGTTGAAACCATATTTATATAATGTATGTAAATTTCTGGTCTCAACTGCATATACAGCTCTGGCAAAAATAAAGAGACCACCACATTAAAACCCTGTCACAGGCAGCCCAATCTCCAGACCTGAACCCCATTAAAAACTTCTGGAATGTAATCAAGAGGATGCTGGATAGTCACAAGCCATCAAACAAAGAAGAACTGCTTACATTTTTGCACCAGGAGCAGTGTGAAAGACTCGTGGGAAGCATGCAGTGGTTTCTTAATATTTGCCAGAGCTGTATACAGTTGTGCTGAAAAGATTATATAATACCGTCTTTAAAAAGAGAAAACACAGTAGTTTGAAAATAAATGGCTTCACCCAACCACTAGCCATGAGTGGAGAAAAAGTTTTGGTGTTACCATTCATATTCCCTAAAAAAGGACAAGAAAGCAAAAATTCTGCTGGGGTATGTGAACTTTTGAGCACAACTGTGTATGTAATTATGAAGAAAAAAATGTCTCTTAGCAAAAAAATTGGCTTGTAAGTCTTTTTAAAAATCTGTAAAACCAGCGCAATGGCATGACAACAATATTCCCAGATACCATATGTGAGTCCGAAAGGCATGCATGCATCTTGTCCATACTGTTCCCATTTAGTTGTATCTCATTCCCATCCATTTCAGCTTTTGTTCTCATGCCCACAGAGCTGCTTGTTGGGACCAGCAGAAAAATATTCGGATTTACCATTGACTTTCATTGGATTTGATATTCGGTACGAATACAAGGATATTGGAAATTATTCGTGCCGATTTTCACGAATCCAATTATTTCACTATTCGCTCATGACTAATTGTGATTGTTTCTTATTACATGCAGTGTTTTGAGTAACTGATTGAATGTTTTTTCATTATCATCACTATGTGACTCTGTGGGATGTTTATTGATATATTTCCCTTAAATTAGCACTAATATTTTTTATGCTGCATAATGTGTCCGACCCGGCCAAATCCCGTGTGGAGGGTGATATATCAGCAAAAAGACGCACTGGGTTTGGCAGCCCAGGTAGGGACGGCATGTCTCTTGCTGCTGACAGAATTAGGTCTCTCGACTCCTCATAGTGCATTTTAAGCACAACATCCCTAGGGAGATCTGATGTTCTCGGTCTGCCCAAGGCTCTGTGGATTCTAGTAATGTGCAGCAATGAGGGATCTACTTCTGGGAGTAGTGCTTTAAACAGCTCTGCAGCCGTATCTTTCAGAGCTATCACTGACTCTGGGAGGCCTCTGATACGTATATTTCCTCTACGGGATCTGTTCTCAAAGTCCTCACGTTTTAGCTCCATTTCCAGAATACGCTCTGTGTGGACCTTGATAATCTCCTGATCCTCCTCCAGAGCCCCCACTGCCGCCTCCATCTTATCCTCCAGGTTGGAGGTGCGCTGCATGATCTCTTGGATCTGTGAGGTAACATTACTCATAGCTGATTTCAGCTCTGAGCGGAATATCTCTTGCTGTGTTTTAATTAGTGCTGCTGTGGGAACCACTGTCTCCCCTGCTGTTCTGGGCTCCTCTCTGTCAGCGTCGCTGCTTACCGCTGTGAGGGAGGCTGGAGAAGGAGCTGCTGCGGCGGCCATCTTGCCCACGCTGCTGCTCATGAGGAGCTCTTCTATTGTGCGGCTTGCCGACTGACCTGCGCTCCCTTTCTTCGGCATAGTCGCTCCAGCGGTGCCCGGTGGTGAGTCCTCGCTGCGGCTGTAATTTTCGCCGCGATCCCGGTGCTTAAAGAGGTTAGCTTGGCTTGTTGGGTTGCGGAGCTCAGCCGGTCATGTCCGACCCGGCCAAATCCCGCGCATGCGCCCCATGTTTGTTATTTTTAAGTAAAACTGTGTTTAGTCTTATTTCTAATAAAGGACTTTATTCTGGCTGTTTCTTTACCATATAACTATAGGATTAGGAATGGATAGGTGTCTTTTAGACGCCTCTCCACTACTAAGCCGTGAGCTTGATGTCACCAGACAATACAAACATGACATGACTCCTACAAATAGGAACCCCACTTGCCACTGCTGCAGGGCAAGCGGGAAGAGACAGAAAAAGCACAAGAATCACATAGATGTGACTTTTCTGGGCAGCTGTGGGCTGCTATTCTTAGGCTGAAGGGGCCAAAATCCATGTCCTCTTACCAGCCTGAGAATACCAGCCTGAGAATACCAGCCCTCAGCTGTCTGCTTTAGCAAAGCTGGTTGTCAAAAATGAGGGGGACCTCACACTTTTTTTAAATTATTTATTTGAATAATTAAAAAATACGGCATGGGGACCCCTCTATTCTTGATAGCCAACCTTGCTGATGCTGACAGTTGTGGGTTGCAGCTCCAGCTGTGAGTTTTGCCTGGCTCGTTATCAAAAATACAGGGAAACCCAAGCATGTTTTTAATTAATTATTTAATTACAGCACCGGAGCCGGCTAATGAATACTCCCTTTCGCTGCTCCTGCTCTCACTGTTATTAGTGGCAGCAGGTGTCAGCTGATGGGAGCTGTAGTCCCGTTAGCTGACACCAGTGACCGGAGGTAACACTTTATATCTCCGATCATAGCTAAGCGCTCATGCTGTCTTCTGATGATTTCAGCCGATCAGAAGTGCTACGCCAGTGTTTCGTAGCCAACGGAAACAAGCAAAAGCCGGAAACACAGACGTTTGTGCTGTGTATATTCGGGGATTAAATAGACGATTAAATCTGCGAATATTGCAAATTCGGCAATCATGAGCCAAACCGCATATTTAAATATTTGCTTATCTCTAGTTATTACAGCTCAACGCCAATAACTTACGGTCAATAGCACTTACTTCCAACAGATATAACTCATCAACAGTTTTAATGATGTTTCTGAAAGTGGAGGTAGATGAAGAAAAGAGGAGAAATTTCACTATTTGGGCACTACTTTATGATATTGATATCTAAGAAGACAAAAAATATATAAGGCCTCAGTCAATCTGCCCCAAAATGTAAACATTTCCTTACTTTTAACCCCTTAGTGACAGAGCCAATTTGGTACTTAATGACCGAGCCAATTTTTGCAATTCTGACCACTGTCACATTATGAGGTTATAACTCTGGAACGCTTCAACGGATCCCGCTGATTCTGAGACTGTTTTTTCGTGACATATTGTACTTCATGATAGTGGTAACATTTCTTTGATATTACTTGCGATTATTTATGAAAAAAATGGAAATATGGCGAAAATGTTTAAAATTTTGCAATTTTCAAACTTTGTATTTTTATGCCCTTAAATCAGAGAGATATGTCACGAAAAATAGTTAATAAATAACATTTCCCACATGTGTACTTTACATCAGCACAATTTTGGAAACTAAATTTTTTTTGTTAGGGAGTTATAAGGGTTAAAAGTTGACCAGCAATTTCTCATTTTTACAACACCATTTTTTTTAGGGACCACATCACATTTGAAGTCATTTTGAGGGGTCTATATGATAGAAAATAATGAAGTGTGACACCATTCTAAAAACTACACCCCTCAAGGTTCTCAAAACCACATCCAAGAAGTTTATTAACCCTTTACGTGCTTCACAGGAACTGAAACAATGTGGAAGGAAAAAATGAACATTTAACTTTTTTTTGCAAACATCTTAATTCAGAACCATTTTTTTTATTTTCTCATGTGTAAAAACAGAAATGTAACCATAAATTTTGTTATGCAATTTCTCCTGAACACGCCAATACCCCATATGTGGGGGTAAACCACTTTTTGGACGCACCGCAGAACTTAGAAGTGAAGGAGCGCCGTTTGACTTTTTCAATGCAGAATTGGCTGGAATTGAGATGGGACGCCATGTCACGTTTAGAGAGCCCCTGATGTGCCTAAACAGTGGAAACTCCCCACAAGTGAAACCATTTTGGAAACTAGACCCCTTAAGGAACTTATCTAGATGTGTGGTGAGCACTTTGAACCCCCAAGTGCTTCACAGAAGTTTATAACGTAGAGCCGTGAAAATAAAAAATCACTTTTGTTTACACAAAAATGATTTTTCGCCCACAAATTCTTCTTTTCACAAGGGTAACAAGAGAAATTAGACCACAAAAGTTGTTATGCAATTTCTCCTGAGTACGTCGATACCCAATATGTGGGGGTAAACCACTGTTTGGGCGCACCGCAGAGCTTGGAAGAGAAGGAGTGCCGTTTTACTTTTTCAATGTAGAATTGGCTGGAATTGAGATTGGACGCCATGTCGCGTTTGGAGAGCCCCTGATGTGCCTAAACAGTGGAAACCCCCCACAAGTGACACCATTTTGGAAACTAGACCCCTTAAGGAACTTATCTAGATGTATGGTGAGCACTTTGAACCCCCATGTGCTTCACAGAAGTTTATAACGTAGAGCCGTGAAAAAAAAAATCACATTTTTTCTACAAATATGATCTTTTTTGGAAACAGGAACACATGGGCTACTTGCACAGTGAACAAGTCTGTATGATCATGTTCACACACCACCAAGAAACCTGAAGACACAAAAGAGAATAGTAAAACCAAAAACACTCAGTTTGAAAAAATGTTGCAGTAATCCGCAAGTGCTAGTAAAAGATGTTTTCTTGTGTCTACAAGACTGGGGAGTTCCACCACTCCTCTTGGGCTATCTGCACAAAAGCTGTTCTACCCTGTATGCACACATGGATTTTTCCTCTCTGAACCCTGTTCACACAGGTTATATACAGATGATCAGGTTTTTAAATACATCAGATAGGGATTGCATACATTAGTTAGGACTGCTCTGATAAGGGTATACCGTGAAGATTGGTAGAGCAGCTTAGTATACATTTTTTGCAAAAAACGTATCAACCAAATACCCTGTTTTTTACATCTTTTACTAGCACTTGCGGATTACTGCAACATTTTTTCAAACTGAGTGTTTTTGGTTTTACTATTCTCTTTTGTGTCTTCAGGTTTCTTGGTGGTGTGTGAACATGATCATACAGACTTGTTCACTGTGCAAGTAGCCCATGTGTTCCTGTTTCCATAATTGTTTTCTTGTGTTTACAAGACTGGGGAGTTCCACCACTCCTCTTGGGCTATCTGCACAAAAGCTGTTCTACCCTGTATGCACACATGGATTTTTCCTCTCTGAACCCTGTTCACACAGGTTATATACAGATGATCAGGTTTTTAAATACATCAGATAGGGATTGCATACATTAGTTAGGACTGCTCTGATAAGGGTATACCGTGAAGATTGGTAGAGCAGCTTAGTATACATTTTTTGCAAAAAACGTATCAACCAAATACCCTGTTTTTTACATCTTTTACTAGCACTTGCGGATTACTGCAACATTTTTTCAAACTGAGTGTTTTTGGTTTTACTATTCTCTTTTGTGTCTTCAGGTTTCTTGGTGGTGTGTGAACATGATCATACAGACTTGTTCACTGTGCAAGTAGCCCATGTGTTCCTGTTTCCATAATTGTTTTCTTGTGTCTACAAGACTGGGGAGTTCCACCACTCCTCTTGGGCTATCTGCACAAAAGCTGTTCTACCCTGTATGCACACATGGATTTTTCCTCTCTGAACCCTGTTCACACAGGTTATATACAGATGATCAGGTTTTTAAATACATCAGATAGGGATTGCATACATTAGTTAGGACTGCTCTGATAAGGGTATACCGTGAAGATTGGTAGAGCAGCTTAGTATACATTTTTTGCAAAAAACGTATCAACCAAATACCCTGTTTTTTACATCTTTTACTAGCACTTGCGGATTACTGCAACATTTTTTCAAACTGAGTGTTTTTGGTTTTACTATTCTCTTTTGTGTCTTCAGGTTTCTTGGTGGTGTGTGAACATGATCATACAGACTTGTTCACTGTGCAAGTAGCCCATGTGTTCCTGTTTCCATAATTGTTTTCTTGTGTCTACAAGACTGGGGAGTTCCACCACTCCTCTTGGGCTATCTGCACAAAAGCTGTTCTACCCTGTATGCACACATGGATTTTTCCTCTCTGAACCCTGTTCACACAGGTTATATACAGATGATCAGGTTTTTAAATACATCAGATAGGGATTGCATACATTAGTTAGGACTGCTCTGATAAGGGTATACCGTGAAGATTGGTAGAGCAGCTTAGTATACATTTTTTGCAAAAAACGTATCAACCAAATACCCTGTTTTTTACATCTTTTACTAGCACTTGCGGATTACTGCAACATTTTTTCAAACTGAGTGTTTTTGGTTTTACTATTCTCTTTTGTGTCTTCAGGTTTCTTGGTGGTGTGTGAACATGATCATACAGACTTGTTCACTGTGCAAGTAGCCCATGTGTTCCTGTTTCCATAATTGTTTTCTTGTGTCTACAAGACTGGGGAGTTCCACCACTCCTCTTGGGCTATCTGCACAAAAGCTGTTCTACCCTGTATGCACACATGGATTTTTCCTCTCTGAACCCTGTTCACACAGGTTATATACAGATGATCAGGTTTTTAAATGCATCAGATAGGGATTGCATACATTAGTTAGGACTGCTCTGATAAGGGTATACCGTGAAGATTGGTAGAGCAGCTTAGTATACATTTTTTGCAAAAAACGTATCAACCAAATACCCTGTTTTTTACATCTTTTACTAGCACTTGCGGATTACTGCAACATTTTTTCAAACTGAGTGTTTTTGGTTTTACTATTCTCTTTTGTGTCTTCAGGTTTCTTGGTGGTGTGTGAACATGATCATACAGACTTGTTCACTGTGCAAGTAGCCCATGTGTTCCTGTTTCCATAATTGTTTTCTTGTGTCTACAAGACTGGGGAGTTCCACCACTCCTCTTGGGCTATCTGCACAAAAGCTGTTCTACCCTGTATGCACACATGGATTTTTCCTCTCTGAACCCTGTTCACACAGGTTATATACAGATGATCAGGTTTTTAAATACATCAGATAGGGATTGCATACATTAGTTAGGACTGCTCTGATAAGGGTATACCGTGAAGATTGGTAGAGCAGCTTAGTATACATTTTTTGCAAAAAACGTATCAACCAAATACCCTGTTTTTTACATCTTTTACTAGCACTTGCGGATTACTGCAACATTTTTTCAAACTGAGTGTTTTTGGTTTTACTATTCTCTTTTGTGTCTTCAGGTTTCTTGGTGGTGTGTGAACATGATCATACAGACTTGTTCACTGTGCAAGTAGCCCATGTGTTCCTGTTTCCATAATTGTTTTCTTGTGTCTACAAGACTGGGGAGTTCCACCACTCCTCTTGGGCTATCTGCACAAAAGCTGTTCTACCCTGTATGCACACATGGATTTTTCCTCTCTGAACCCTGTTCACACAGGTTATATACAGATGATCAGGTTTTTAAATACATCAGATAGGGATTGCATACATTAGTTAGGACTGCTCTGATAAGGGTATACCGTGAAGATTGGTAGAGCAGCTTAGTATACATTTTTTGCAAAAAACGTATCAACCAAATACCCTGTTTTTTACATCTTTTACTAGCACTTGCGGATTACTGCAACATTTTTTCAAACTGAGTGTTTTTGGTTTTACTATTCTCTTTTGTGTCTTCAGGTTTCTTGGTGGTGTGTGAACATGATCATACAGACTTGTTCACTGTGCAAGTAGCCCATGTGTTCCTGTTTCCATAATTGTTTTCTTGTGTCTACAAGACTGGGGAGTTCCACCACTCCTCTTGGGCTATCTGCACAAAAGCTGTTCTACCCTGTATGCACACATGGATTTTTCCTCTCTGAACCCTGTTCACACAGGTTATATACAGATGATCAGGTTTTTAAATACATCAGATAGGGATTGCATACATTAGTTAGGACTGCTCTGATAAGGGTATACCGTGAAGATTGGTAGAGCAGCTTAGTATACATTTTTTGCAAAAAACGTATCAACCAAATACCCTGTTTTTTACATCTTTTACTAGCACTTGCGGATTACTGCAACATTTTTTCAAACTGAGTGTTTTTGGTTTTACTATTCTCTTTTGTGTCTTCAGGTTTCTTGGTGGTGTGTGAACATGATCATACAGACTTGTTCACTGTGCAAGTAGCCCATGTGTTCCTGTTTCCATAATTGTTTTCTTGTGTCTACAAGACTGGGGAGTTCCACCACTCCTCTTGGGCTATCTGCACAAAAGCTGTTCTACCCTGTATGCACACATGGATTTTTCCTCTCTGAACCCTGTTCACACAGGTTATATACAGATGATCAGGTTTTTAAATACATCAGATAGGGATTGCATACATTAGTTAGGACTGCTCTGATAAGGGTATACCGTGAAGATTGGTAGAGCAGCTTAGTATACATTTTTTGCAAAAAACGTATCAACCAAATACCCTGTTTTTTACATCTTTTACTAGCACTTGCGGATTACTGCAACATTTTTTCAAACTGAGTGTTTTTGGTTTTACTATTCTCTTTTGTGTCTTCAGGTTTCTTGGTGGTGTGTGAACATGATCATACAGACTTGTTCACTGTGCAAGTAGCCCATGTGTTCCTGTTTCCATAATTGTTTTCTTGTGTCTACAAGACTGGGGAGTTCCACCACTCCTCTTGGGCTATCTGCACAAAAGCTGTTCTACCCTGTATGCACACATGGATTTTTCCTCTCTGAACCCTGTTCACACAGGTTATATACAGATGATCAGGTTTTTAAATACATCAGATAGGGATTGCATACATTAGTTAGGACTGCTCTGATAAGGGTATACCGTGAAGATTGGTAGAGCAGCTTAGTATACATTTTTTGCAAAAAACGTATCAACCAAATACCCTGTTTTTTACATCTTTTACTAGCACTTGCGGATTACTGCAACATTTTTTCAAACTGAGTGTTTTTGGTTTTACTATTCTCTTTTGTGTCTTCAGGTTTCTTGGTGGTGTGTGAACATGATCATACAGACTTGTTCACTGTGCAAGTAGCCCATGTGTTCCTGTTTCCATAATTGTTTTCTTGTGTCTACAAGACTGGGGAGTTCCACCACTCCTCTTGGGCTATCTGCACAAAAGCTGTTCTACCCTGTATGCACACATGGATTTTTCCTCTCTGAACCCTGTTCACACAGGTTATATACAGATGATCAGGTTTTTAAATACATCAGATAGGGATTGCATACATTAGTTAGGACTGCTCTGATAAGGGTATACCGTGAAGATTGGTAGAGCAGCTTAGTATACATTTTTTGCAAAAAACGTATCAACCAAATACCCTGTTTTTTACATCTTTTACTAGCACTTGCGGATTACTGCAACATTTTTTCAAACTGAGTGTTTTTGGTTTTACTATTCTCTTTTGTGTCTTCAGGTTTCTTGGTGGTGTGTGAACATGATCATACAGACTTGTTCACTGTGCAAGTAGCCCATGTGTTCCTGTTTCCATAATTGTTTTCTTGTGTCTACAAGACTGGGGAGTTCCACCACTCCTCTTGGGCTATCTGCACAAAAGCTGTTCTACCCTGTATGCACACATGGATTTTTCCTCTCTGAACCCTGTTCACACAGGTTATATACAGATGATCAGGTTTTTAAATACATCAGATAGGAATTGCATACATTAGTTAGGACTGCTCTGATAAGGGTATACCGTGAAGATTGGTAGAGCAGCTTAGTATACATTTTTTGCAAAAAACGTATCAACCAAATACCCTGTTTTTTACATCTTTTACTAGCACTTGCGGATTACTGCAACATTTTTTCAAACTGAGTGTTTTTGGTTTTACTATTCTCTTTTGTGTCTTCGGGTTTCTTGGTGGTGTGTGAACATGATCATACAGACTTGTTCACTGTGCAAGTAGCCCATGTGTTCCTGTTTCCATAATTGTTTTCTTGTGTCTACAAGACTGGGGAGTTCCACCACTCCTCTTGGGCTATCTGCACAAAAGCTGTTCTACCCTGTATGCACACACGGATTTTTCCTCTCTGAACCCTGTTCACACAGGTTATATACAGATGATCAGGTTTTTAAATACATCAGATAGGGATTGCATACATTAGTTAGGACTGCTCTGATAAGGGTATACCGTGAAGATTGGTAGAGCAGCTTAGTATACATTTTTTGCAAAAAACGTATCAACCAAATACCCTGTTTTTTACATCTTTTACTAGCACTTGCGGATTACTGCAACATTTTTTCAAACTGAGTGTTTTTGGTTTTATTATTCTCTTTTGTGTCTTCAGGTTTCTTGGTGGTGTGTGAACATGATCATACAGACTTGTTCACTGTGCAAGTAGCCCATGTGTTCCTGTTTCCATAATTGTTTTCTTGTGTCTACAAGACTGGGGAGTTCCACCACTCCTCTTGGGCTATCTGCACAAAAGCTGTTCTACCCTGTATGCACACATGGATTTTTCCTCTCTGAACCCTGTTCACACAGGTTATATACAGATGATCAGGTTTTTAAATACATCAGATAGGGATTGCATACATTAGTTAGGACTGCTCTGATAAGGGTATACCGTGAAGATTGGTAGAGCAGCTTAGTATACATTTTTTGCAAAAAACGTATCAACCAAATACCCTGTTTTTTACATCTTTTACTAGCACTTGCGGATTACTGCAACATTTTTTCAAACTGAGTGTTTTTGGTTTTACTATTCTCTTTTGTGTCTTCAGGTTTCTTGGTGGTGTGTGAACATGATCATACAGACTTGTTCACTGTGCAAGTAGCCCATGTGTTCCTGTTTCCATAATTGTTTTCTTGTGTCTACAAGACTGGGGAGTTCCACCACTCCTCTTGGGCTATCTGCACAAAAGCTGTTCTACCCTGTATGCACACATGGATTTTTCCTCTCTGAACCCTGTTCACACAGGTTATATACAGATGATCAGGTTTTTAAATACATCAGATAGGGATTGCATACATTAGTTAGGACTGCTCTGATAAGGGTATACCGTGAAGATTGGTAGAGCAGCTTAGTATACATTTTTTGCAAAAAACGTATCAACCAAATACCCTGTTTTTTACATCTTTTACTAGCACTTGCGGATTACTGCAACATTTTTTCAAACTGAGTGTTTTTGGTTTTACTATTCTCTTTTGTGTCTTCAGGTTTCTTGGTGGTGTGTGAACATGATCATACAGACTTGTTCACTGTGCAAGTAGCCCATGTGTTCCTGTTTCCATAATTGTTTTCTTGTGTCTACAAGACTGGGGAGTTCCACCACTCCTCTTGGGCTATCTGCACAAAAGCTGTTCTACCCTGTATGCACACATGGATTTTTCCTCTCTGAACCCTGTTCACACAGGTTATATACAGATGATCAGGTTTTTAAATGCATCAGATAGGGATTGCATACATTAGTTAGGACTGCTCTGATAAGGGTATACCGTGAAGATTGGTAGAGCAGCTTAGTATACATTTTTTGCAAAAAACGTATCAACCAAATACCCTGTTTTTTACATCTTTTACTAGCACTTGCGGATTACTGCAACATTTTTTCAAACTGAGTGTTTTTGGTTTTACTATTCTCTTTTGTGTCTTCAGGTTTCTTGGTGGTGTGTGAACATGATCATACAGACTTGTTCACTGTGCAAGTAGCCCATGTGTTCCTGTTTCCATAATTGTTTTCTTGTGTCTACAAGACTGGGGAGTTCCACCACTCCTCTTGGGCTATCTGCACAAAAGCTGTTCTACCCTGTATGCACACATGGATTTTTCCTCTCTGAACCCTGTTCACACAGGTTATATACAGATGATCAGGTTTTTAAATACATCAGATAGGGATTGCATACATTAGTTAGGACTGCTCTGATAAGGGTATACCGTGAAGATTGGTAGAGCAGCTTAGTATACATTTTTTGCAAAAAACGTATCAACCAAATACCCTGTTTTTTACATCTTTTACTAGCACTTGCGGATTACTGCAACATTTTTTCAAACTGAGTGTTTTTGGTTTTACTATTCTCTTTTGTGTCTTCAGGTTTCTTGGTGGTGTGTGAACATGATCATACAGACTTGTTCACTGTGCAAGTAGCCCATGTGTTCCTGTTTCCATAATTGTTTTCTTGTGTCTACAAGACTGGGGAGTTCCACCACTCCTCTTGGGCTATCTGCACAAAAGCTGTTCTACCCTGTATGCACACATGGATTTTTCCTCTCTGAACCCTGTTCACACAGGTTATATACAGATGATCAGGTTTTTAAATACATCAGATAGGGATTGCATACATTAGTTAGGACTGCTCTGATAAGGGTATACCGTGAAGATTGGTAGAGCAGCTTAGTATACATTTTTTGCAAAAAACGTATCAACCAAATACCCTGTTTTTTACATCTTTTACTAGCACTTGCGGATTACTGCAACATTTTTTCAAACTGAGTGTTTTTGGTTTTACTATTCTCTTTTGTGTCTTCAGGTTTCTTGGTGGTGTGTGAACATGATCATACAGACTTGTTCACTGTGCAAGTAGCCCATGTGTTCCTGTTTCCATAATTGTTTTCTTGTGTCTACAAGACTGGGGAGTTCCACCACTCCTCTTGGGCTATCTGCACAAAAGCTGTTCTACCCTGTATGCACACATGGATTTTTCCTCTCTGAACCCTGTTCACACAGGTTATATACAGATGATCAGGTTTTTAAATACATCAGATAGGGATTGCATACATTAGTTAGGACTGCTCTGATAAGGGTATACCGTGAAGATTGGTAGAGCAGCTTAGTATACATTTTTTGCAAAAAACGTATCAACCAAATACCCTGTTTTTTACATCTTTTACTAGCACTTGCGGATTACTGCAACATTTTTTCAAACTGAGTGTTTTTGGTTTTACTATTCTCTTTTGTGTCTTCAGGTTTCTTGGTGGTGTGTGAACATGATCATACAGACTTGTTCACTGTGCAAGTAGCCCATGTGTTCCTGTTTCCATAATTGTTTTCTTGTGTCTACAAGACTGGGGAGTTCCACCACTCCTCTTGGGCTATCTGCACAAAAGCTGTTCTACCCTGTATGCACACATGGATTTTTCCTCTCTGAACCCTGTTCACACAGGTTATATACAGATGATCAGGTTTTTAAATACATCAGATAGGGATTGCATACATTAGTTAGGACTGCTCTGATAAGGGTATACCGTGAAGATTGGTAGAGCAGCTTAGTATACATTTTTTGCAAAAAACGTATCAACCAAATACCCTGTTTTTTACATCTTTTACTAGCACTTGCGGATTACTGCAACATTTTTTCAAACTGAGTGTTTTTGGTTTTACTATTCTCTTTTGTGTCTTCAGGTTTCTTGGTGGTGTGTGAACATGATCATACAGACTTGTTCACTGTGCAAGTAGCCCATGTGTTCCTGTTTCCATAATTGTTTTCTTGTGTCTACAAGACTGGGGAGTTCCACCACTCCTCTTGGGCTATCTGCACAAAAGCTGTTCTACCCTGTATGCACACATGGATTTTTCCTCTCTGAACCCTGTTCACACAGGTTATATACAGATGATCAGGTTTTTAAATACATCAGATAGGGATTGCATACATTAGTTAGGACTGCTCTGATAAGGGTATACCGTGAAGATTGGTAGAGCAGCTTAGTATACATTTTTTGCAAAAAACGTATCAACCAAATACCCTGTTTTTTACATCTTTTACTAGCACTTGCGGATTACTGCAACATTTTTTCAAACTGAGTGTTTTTGGTTTTACTATTCTCTTTTGTGTCTTCAGGTTTCTTGGTGGTGTGTGAACATGATCATACAGACTTGTTCACTGTGCAAGTAGCCCATGTGTTCCTGTTTCCATAATTGTTTTCTTGTGTCTACAAGACTGGGGAGTTCCACCACTCCTCTTGGGCTATCTGCACAAAAGCTGTTCTACCCTGTATGCACACATGGATTTTTCCTCTCTGAACCCTGTTCACACAGGTTATATACAGATGATCAGGTTTTTAAATACATCAGATAGGGATTGCATACATTAGTTAGGACTGCTCTGATAAGGGTATACCGTGAAGATTGGTAGAGCAGCTTAGTATACATTTTTTGCAAAAAACGTATCAACCAAATACCCTGTTTTTTACATCTTTTACTAGCACTTGCGGATTACTGCAACATTTTTTCAAACTGAGTGTTTTTGGTTTTACTATTCTCTTTTGTGTCTTCAGGTTTCTTGGTGGTGTGTGAACATGATCATACAGACTTGTTCACTGTGCAAGTAGCCCATGTGTTCCTGTTTCCATAATTGTTTTCTTGTGTCTACAAGACTGGGGAGTTCCACCACTCCTCTTGGGCTATCTGCACAAAAGCTGTTCTACCCTGTATGCACACATGGATTTTTCCTCTCTGAACCCTGTTCACACAGGTTATATACAGATGATCAGGTTTTTAAATACATCAGATAGGAATTGCATACATTAGTTAGGACTGCTCTGATAAGGGTATACCGTGAAGATTGGTAGAGCAGCTTAGTATACATTTTTTGCAAAAAACGTATCAACCAAATACCCTGTTTTTTACATCTTTTACTAGCACTTGCGGATTACTGCAACATTTTTTCAAACTGAGTGTTTTTGGTTTTACTATTCTCTTTTGTGTCTTCGGGTTTCTTGGTGGTGTGTGAACATGATCATACAGACTTGTTCACTGTGCAAGTAGCCCATGTGTTCCTGTTTCCATAATTGTTTTCTTGTGTCTACAAGACTGGGGAGTTCCACCACTCCTCTTGGGCTATCTGCACAAAAGCTGTTCTACCCTGTATGCACACACGGATTTTTCCTCTCTGAACCCTGTTCACACAGGTTATATACAGATGATCAGGTTTTTAAATACATCAGATAGGGATTGCATACATTAGTTAGGACTGCTCTGATAAGGGTATACCGTGAAGATTGGTAGAGCAGCTTAGTATACATTTTTTGCAAAAAACGTATCAACCAAATACCCTGTTTTTTACATCTTTTACTAGCACTTGCGGATTACTGCAACATTTTTTCAAACTGAGTGTTTTTGGTTTTATTATTCTCTTTTGTGTCTTCAGGTTTCTTGGTGGTGTGTGAACATGATCATACAGACTTGTTCACTGTGCAAGTAGCCCATGTGTTCCTGTTTCCATAATTGTTTTCTTGTGTCTACAAGACTGGGGAGTTCCACCACTCCTCTTGGGCTATCTGCACAAAAGCTGTTCTACCCTGTATGCACACATGGATTTTTCCTCTCTGAACCCTGTTCACACAGGTTATATACAGATGATCAGGTTTTTAAATACATCAGATAGGAATTGCATACATTAGTTAGGACTGCTCTGATAAGGGTATACCGTGAAGATTGGTAGAGCAGCTTAGTATACATTTTTTGCAAAAAACGTATCAACCAAATACCCTGTTTTTTACATCTTTTACTAGCACTTGCGGATTACTGCAACATTTTTTCAAACTGAGTGTTTTTGGTTTTACTATTCTCTTTTGTGTCTTCGGGTTTCTTGGTGGTGTGTGAACATGATCATACAGACTTGTTCACTGTGCAAGTAGCCCATGTGTTCCTGTTTCCATAATTGTTTTCTTGTGTCTACAAGACTGGGGAGTTCCACCACTCCTCTTGGGCTATCTGCACAAAAGCTGTTCTACCCTGTATGCACACACGGATTTTTCCTCTCTGAACCCTGTTCACACAGGTTATATACAGATGATCAGGTTTTTAAATACATCAGATAGGGATTGCATACATTAGTTAGGACTGCTCTGATAAGGGTATACCGTGGAGATTGGTAGAGCAGCTTAGTATACATTTTTTGCAAAAAACGTATCAACCAAATACCCTGTTTTTTACATCTTTTACTAGCACTTGCGGATTACTGCAACATTTTTTCAAACTGAGTGTTTTTGGTTTTACTATTCTCTTTTGTGTCTTCAGGTTTCTTGGTGGTTTGTGAACATGATCATACAGACTTGTTCACTGTGCAAGTAGCCCATGTGTTCCTGTTTCCATAATTGTTTTCTTGTGTCTACAAGACTGGGGAGTTCCACCACTCCTCTTGGGCTATCTGCACAAAAGCTGTTCTACCCTGTATGCCCACATGGACTTTTCCTCTCTGAACCCTGTTCACACAGGTTATATACAGATGATCAGGTTTTTAAATACATCAGATAGGGATTGCATACATTACTTAGGACTGCTCTGATAAGGGTATACCGTGAAGATTGGTAGAGCAGCTTCGTATCAACCAAATACCCTGTTTTTTACATCTTTTACTAGCACTTGCGGATTACTGCAACATTTTTTCAAACTGAGTGTTTTTGGTTTTACTATTCTCTTTTGTGTCTTCAGGTTTCTTGGTGGTGTGTGAACATGATCATACAGACTTGTTCACTGTGCAAGTAGCCCATGTGTTCCTGTTTCCATAATTGTTTTCTTGTGTCTACAAGACTGGGGAGTTCCACCACTCCTCTTGGGCTATCTGCACAAAAGCTGTTCTACCCTGTATGCACACATGGATTTTTCCTCTCTGAACCCTGTTCACACAGGTTATATACAGATGATCAGGTTTTTAAATACATCAGATAGGGATTGCATACATTAGTTAGGACTGCTCTGATAAGGGTATACCGTGAAGATTGGTAGAGCAGCTTAGTATACATTTTTTGCAAAAAACGTATCAACCAAATACCCTGTTTTTTACATCTTTTACTAGCACTTGCGGATTACTGCAACATTTTTTCAAACTGAGTGTTTTTGGTTTCACTATTCTCTTTTGTGTCTTCAGGTTTCTTGGTGGTGTGTGAACATGATCATACAGACTTGTTCACTGTGCAAGTAGCCCATGTGTTCCTGTTTCCATAATTGTTTTCTTGTGTCTACAAGACTGGGGAGTTCCACCACTCCTCTTGGGCTATCTGCACAAAAGCTGTTCTACCCTGTATGCACACATGGATTTTTCCTCTCTGAACCCTGTTCACACAGGTTATATACAGATGATCAGGTTTTTAAATACATCAGATAGGGATTGCATACATTAGTTAGGACTGCTCTGATAAGGGTATACCGTGAAGATTGGTAGAGCAGCTTAGTATACATTTTTTGCAAAAAACGTATCAACCAAATACCCTGTTTTTTACATCTTTTACTAGCACTTGCGGATTACTGCAACATTTTTTCAAACTGAGTGTTTTTGGTTTTACTATTCTCTTTTGTGTCTTCAAATATGATCTTTTTGCCCACAAATTTTTATTTTCACAAGGGTAACAGGAGAAATTAGACCACTAATGTTGTTCTGCAATTTCTCCTGAGTACGTCGATGCCCAATATTTGGGGGTAAACCACTGTTTGGGCGCACCGCATAGCTTGGAATAGAAAGAGTGCCGTTTTACTTTTTCAATGTAGAATTGGCTGGAATTAAGATCGGACGCCATGTCGCGTTTGGAGAGCCCCTGAGGTCCCTAAACAGTAGAAATCCCCCACAAGTGACCCCATTTTGGAAACTAGACCCCCCATGGAACTTATCTAGATGTGTGGTGAGAACATTGAATGCCCAAGTGCTTCACAGAAGTTTATAATGCAGAGTCGTGAAAATAAAAAAAAAAAATTTTTCCACAAAAAAGATATTGTAGCCCCCAAGTTTTTATTTTCACAAGGGTAACAGGAGAAATTAGACTGCAATAGTTGTTGTCCAATTTATCCCGAGTACGCTGATGCGCCATATGTGGGGGTAAACCACTGTTTGGGCGCACGGCAGAGCTCGGAAGGGAAGGAGCGCCGTTTTGGAATGCAGACTTTGATAGAATGGTCTGTGGGCATTATGTTGTGTTTGCAGAGACCCTGATGTACCTAAACAGTAGTAATCCCCCACAAGTGACCCCGTTTTGGAAACTAGACCCCCAAAGGAACTTATCTAGATGTGTGGTGAGAACTTTGAATGCCCAAGTGCTTCCGACTTGAAAATCCGACTCTGGGGGGCGCTATTCACTTTTTCCACAGCGCCGTTAATTAATGGCGCTGTGGTTTAAGTACCCTTAGCGGCCGCCGTTAAAAGGCGTATCGGCCGTCGCTAAGGGGTTAAAATGCATAAATTAATAAAGAAGTTAATGAATTGTTTTTTATGTGCTAGTGAAGGTCAAGACAACAACAGCCCAAAGAGGCATGTACATCTCAGGGATATTATATGCATCAATAAACACATATTGGTGTTGCAGGGAAGAATACAACATTGGCAGCTGGTAATTATAAAAATTTAACTCTGTAATGACTGTACCAATTTTAACCATAATGACCAGGACAATTTTTTTTTAAACTGACCAGTGTCACTTTATGCGGCTTTAACTCTGGAACACTTCAATGTATCCAGAGATTCTGAGAATGTTTATGCATGACACATTGTACTCTATGTGAGTGGTAAATTTAGATTAATTAATATTAATCAACAGTTGATTGTAGGAAATAAATGGCAAATATATTCATTTCGCACTGTGGCCTACACTAAAATTTAAAGCTAAGAGAAATCAAAGACAAAAAGAGACATTGACAAATGTGCATACTATGTAGTTTATATAGAGCAATGGTAGTATATGTGTGTACCTAGGTCCCGAGTGAAACATAAATGAGACCCTCGGCAATGTGAAATACAATTAAAAAGGAAGGAGAAAAAAAGAGATTATGATAAGTCAGTGTCGGACTGGGGTGCCAAGGGCCCACCAGAAACATTGACATTTGGAGGCCCACTTTTCACCTGCATACAAATATTCAAATATTACATTACCCTTGTTCATAAATTTACCTATATCTCTATATAAAAATAAAACTGAATAGTTTGGTTAATGAATGAGATGCTTTTTTTTCCTATACAGACTGAATAAAGTGAATTATGCTATGTATTGCCCATACAGTGAGGTTAGGGGCCCACCGAGGGATTCCCCTGTTACCCTATGGGCCAGTCCGAGCCTGCTGTCAGTGTAGATAACTGAGTATATATTTATCAGACAAAAAACATACAGTGAGTATGCAACAAAAATTGCAAAAAAAGGCACATATCATGTATACCTTACAATAGACCATTAGTATGAACAGATTTTTTGTGTGTGGGACATAATGAAAGAATGCAGACAATTAACATGCATATATACAGTTGAAACCATATTTATATAATGTATGTAAATTTCTGGTCTCAACTGCATATACAGCTCTGGCAAAAATAAAGAGACCACCACATTAAAACCCTGTCACAGGCAGCCCAATCTCCAGACCTGAACCCCATTAAAAACTTCTGGAATGTAATCAAGAGGATGCTGGATAGTCACAAGCCATCAAACAAAGAAGAACTGCTTACATTTTTGCACCAGGAGCAGTGTGAAAGACTCGTGGGAAGCATGCAGTGGTTTCTTAATTTTTGCCAGAGCTGTATACAGTTGTGCTGAAAAGATTATATAATACCGTCTTTAAAAAGAGAAAACACAGTAGTTTGAAAATAAATGGCTTCACCCAACCACTAGCCATGAGTGGAGAAAAAGTTTTGGTGTTACCATTCATATTCCCTAAAAAAGGACAAGAAAGCAAAAATTCTGCTGGGGTATGTGAACTTTTGAGCACAACTGTGTATGTAATTATGAAGAAAAAAATGTCTCTTAGCAAAAAAATTGGCTTGTAAGTCTTTTTAAAAATCTGTAAAACCAGCGCAATGGCATGACAACAATATTCCCAGATACCATATGTGAGTCCGAAAGGCATGCATGCATCTTGTCCATACTGTTCCCATTTAGTTGTATCTCATTCCCATCCATTTCAGCTTTTGTTCTCATGCCCACAGAGCTGCTTGTTGGGTCCAGCAGAAAAATATTCGGATTTACCATTGACTTTCATTGGATTTGATATTCGGTACGAATACAAGGATATTGGAAATTATTCGTGCCGATTTTCACGAATCCAATTATTTCACTATTCGCTCATGACTAATTGTGATTGTTTCTTATTACATGCAGTGTTTTGAGTAACTGATTGAATGTTTTTTCATTATCATCACTATGTGACTCTGTGGGATGTTTATTGATATATTTCCCTTAAATTAGCACTAATATTTTTTATGCTGCATAATGTGTCCGACCCGGCCAAATCCCGTGTGGAGGGTGATATATCAGCAAAAAGACGCACTGGGTTTGGCAGCCCAGGTAGGGACGGCATGTCTCTTGCTGCTGACAGAATTAGGTCTCTCGACTCCTCATAGTGCATTTTAAGCACAACATCCCTAGGGAGATCTGATGTTCTCGGTCTGCCCAAGGCTCTGTGGATTCTAGTAATGTGCAGCAATGAGGGATCTACTTCTGGGAGTAGTGCTTTAAACAGCTCTGCAGCCGTATCTTTCAGAGCTATCACTGACTCTGGGAGGCCTCTGATACGTATATTTCCTCTACGGGATCTGTTCTCAAAGTCCTCACATTTTAGCTCCATTTCCAGAATACGCTCTGTGTGGACCTTGATAATCTCCTGATCCTCCTCCAGAGCCCCCACTGCCGCCTCCATCTTATCCTCCAGGTTGGAGGTGCGCTGCATGATCTCTTGGATCTGTGAGGTAACATTACTCATAGCTGATTTCAGCTCTGAGCGAAATGTCTCTTGCTGTGTTTTAGTTAGTGCTGCTGTGGGAACCACTGTCTCCCCTGCTGTGCTGGGCTCCTCTCTGTCAGCGTCGCTGCTTACCGCTGTGAGGGAGGCTGGAGAAGGAGCTGCTGCGGCGGCCATCTTGCCCACGCTGCTGCTCATGAGGAGCTCTTCTATTGTGCGGCTTGCCGACTGACCTGCGCTCCCTTTCTTCGGCATAGTCGCTCCAGCGGTGCCCGGTGGTGAGTCCTCGCTGCGGCTGTAATTTTCGCCGCGATCCCGGTGCTTAAAGAGGTTAGCTTGGCTTGTTGGGTTGCGGAGCTCAGCCGGTCATGTCCGACCCGGCCAAATCCCGCGCATGCGCCCCATGTTTGTTATTTTTAAGTAAAACTGTGTTTAGTCTTATTTCTAATAAAGGACTTTATTCTGGCTGTTTCTTTACCATATAACTATAGGATTAGGAATGGATAGGTGTCTTTTAGACGCCTCTCCACTACTAAGCCGTGAGCTTGATGTCACCAGACAATACAAACATGACATGACTCCTACAAATAGGAACCCCACTTGCCACTGCTGCAGGGCAAGTGGGAAGAGACAGAAAAAGCACAAGAATCACATAGATGTGACCTTTCTGGGCAGCTGTGGGCTGCTATTCTTAGGCTGAAGGGGCCAAAATCCATGTCCTCTTACCAGCCTGAGAATACCAGCCTGAGAATACCAGCCCTCAGCTGTCTGCTTTAGCAAAGCTGGTTGTCAAAAATGAGGGGGACCTCACACTTTTTTTAAATTATTTATTTGAATAATTAAAAAATACGGCATGGGGACCCCTCTATTCTTGATAGCCAACCTTGCTGATGCTGACAGTTGTGGGTTGCAGCTCCAGCTGTGAGTTTTGCCTGGCTCGTTATCAAAAATACAGGGAAACCCAAGCATGTTTTTAATTAATTATTTAATTACAGCACCAGAGCCGGCTAATGAATACTCCCTTTCGCTGCTCCTGCTCTCACTGTTATTAGTGGCAGCAGGTGTCAGCTGATGGGAGCTGTAGTCCCGTTAGCTGACACCAGTGACTGGAGGTAACACTTTATATCTCCGATCATAGCTAAGCGCTCATGCTGTCTTCTGATGATTTCAGCCGATCAGAAGTGCTACGCCAGTGTTTCGTAGCCGACGGAAACAAGCAAAAGCCGGAAACACAGACGTTTGTGCTGTGTATATTCGGGGATTAAATAGACGATTAAATCTGCGAATATTGCAAATTCGGCAATCATGAGCCAAACCGCATATTTAAATATTTGCTTATCTCTAGTTATTACAGCTCAACGCCAATAACTTACGGTCAATAGCACTTACTTCCAACAGATATAACTCATCAACAGTTTTAATGATGTTTCTGAAAGTGGAGGTAGATGAAGAAAAGAGGAGAAATTTCACTATTTGGGCACTACTTTATGATATTGATATCTAAGAAGACAAAAAATATATAAGGCCTCAGTCAATCTGCCCCAAAATGTAAACATTTCCTTACTTTTAACCCCTTAGTGACAGAGCCAATTTGGTACTTAATGACCGAGCCAATTTTTGCAATTCTGACCACTGTCACATTATGAGGTTATAACTCTGGAACGCTTCAACGGATCCCGCTGATTCTGAGACTGTTTTTTCATGACATATTGTACTTCATGTTAGTGGTAACATTTCTTCGATATTACTTGCGATTATTTATGAAAAAAATGGAAATATGGCGAAAATTTTTAAAATTTTGCAATTTTCAAACTTTGTATTTTTATGCCCTTAAATCAGAGAGATATGTCACGAAAAATAGTTAATAAATAACATTTCCCACATGTCTACTTTACATCAGCACAATTTTGGAAACCAAATTTTTTTTGTTAGGGAGTTATAAGGGTTAAAAGTTGACCAGCAATTTCTCATTTTTACAACACCATTTTTTTTAGGGACCACATCACATTTGAAGTCATTTTGAGGGGTCTATATGATAGAAAATAATGAAGTGTGACACCATTCTAAAAACTACACCCCTCAAGGTTCTCAAAACCACATTCAAGAAGTTTATTAACCCTTTACGTGCTTCACAGGAACTGAAACAATGTGGAAGGAAAAAATGAACATTTAACTTTTTTTTGCAAACATCTTAATTCAGAACCATTTTTTTTATTTTCTCATGTGTAAAAACAGAAATGTAACCATAAATTTTGTTATGCAATTTCTCCTGAACACGCCAATACCCCATATGTGGGGGTAAACCACTTTTTGGACGCACCGCAGAACTTAGAATTGAAGGAGCGCCGTTTGACTTTTTCAATGCAGAATTGGCTGGAATTGAGATGGGACGCCATGTCACGTTTAGAGAGCCCCTGATGTGCCTAAACAGTGGAAACTCCCCACAAGTGAAACCATTTTGGAAACTAGACCCCTTAAGGAACTTATCTAGATGTGTGGTGAGCACTTTGAACCCCCAAGTGCTTCACAGAAGTTTATAACGTAGAGCCGTGAAAATAAAAAATCACTTTTGTTTACACAAAAATTATTTTTCGCCCACAAATTCTTCTTTTCACAAGGGTAACAGGAGAAATTAGACCACATAAGTTATTATGCAATTTCTCCTGAGTACGTCGATACCCAATATGTGGGGGTAAACCACTGTTTGGGCGCACCGCAGAGCTTGGAAGAGAAGGAGTGCCGTTTTACTCTTTCAATGTAGAATTGGCTGGAATTGAGATTGGACGCCATGTCGCGTTTGGAGAGCCCCTGATGTGCCCAAACAGTGGAAACCCCCCACAAGTGACACCATTTTGGAAACTAGACCCCTTAAGGAACTTATCTAGATGTGTGGTGAGCACTTTGAACCCCCATGTGCTTCACAGAAGTTTATAACGTAGAGCCGTGAAAAAAAAAATCGCATTTTTTCTACAAATATGATCTTTTTGCCCACAAATTTTTATTTTCACAAGGGTAACAGGAGAAATTAGACCACTAATGTTGTTCTGCAATTTCTCCTGAGTACGTCGATACCCAATATTTGGGGGTAAACCACTGTTTGGGCGCACCGCATAGCTTGGAAGAGAAAGAGTGCCGTTTTACTTTTTCAATGTAGAATTGGCTGGAATTAAGATCGGACGCCATGTCGCGTTTGGAGAGCCCCTGAGGTCCCTAAACAGTAGAAATCCCCCACAAGTGACCCCATTTTGGAAACTAGACCCCCCATGGAACTTTTCTAGATGTATGGTGAGAACATTGAATGCCCAAGTGCTTCACAGAAGTTTATAATGCAGAGTCGTGAAAATAAAAAAAAAAATTTTTTCCACAAAAAAGATATTGTAGCCCCCAAGTTTTTATTTTCACAAGCGTAACAGGAGAAATTAGACTGCAATAGTTGTTGTGCAATTTATCCCGAGTACGCTGATGCGCCATATGTGGGGGTAAACCACTGTTTGGGCGCACGGCAGAGCTCGGAAGGGAAGGAGCGCCGTTTTGGAATGCAGACTTTGATAGAATGGTCTGTGGGCATTATGTTGTGTTTGCAGAGACCCTGATGTACCTAAACAGTAGTAACCCCCCACAAGTGACCCCGTTTTGGAAACTAGACCCCCAAAGGAACTTATCTAGATGTGTGGTGAGAACTTTGAATGCCCAAGTGCTTCCGACTTGAAAATCCGACTCTGGGGGGCGCTATTCACTTTTTCCACAGCGCCGTTAATTAATGGCGCTGTGGTTTAAGTACCCTTAGCGGCCGCCGTTAAAAGGCGTATCGGCGGTCGCTAAGGGGTTAAAATGCATAAATTAATAAAGAAGTTAATGAATTGTTTTTTATGTGCTAGTGAAGGTCAAGACAACAACAGCCCAAAGAGGCATGTACATCTCAGTGATATTATATGCATCAATAAACACATATTGGTGTTGCAGGGAAGAATACAACATTGGCAGCTGGTAATTATAAAAATTTAACTCTGTAATGACTGTACCAATTTTAACCATAATGACCAGGACAATTTTTTTTTAAACTGACCAGTGTCACTTTATGCGGCTTTAACTCTGGAACACTTCAATGTATCCAGAGATTCTGAGAATGTTTATGCATGACACATTGTACTCTATGTGAGTGGTAAATTTAGATTAATTAATATTAATCAACAGTTGATTGTAGGAAATAAATGGCAAATATATTCATTTCGCACTGTGGCCTACACTAAAATTTAAAGCTAAGAGAAATCAAAGACAAAAAGAGACATTGACAAATGTGCACACTATGTAGTTTATATAGAGCAATGGTAGTATATGTGTGTACCTAGGTCCCGAGTGAAACATAAATGAGACCCTCGGCAATGTGAAATACAATTAAAAAGGAAGGAGAAAAAAAGAGATTACGATAAGTCAGTGTCGGACTGGGGTGCCAAGGGCCCACCAGAAACATTGACTTTTGGAGGCCCACTTTTCACCTGCATACAAATATTCAAATATTACATTACCCTTGTTCATAAATTTACCTATATCTCTATATAAAAATAAAACTGAATAGTTTGGTTAATGAATGAGATGCTTTTTTTTCCTATACAGACTGAAGAAAGTGAATTATGCTATGTATTGCCCATACAGTGAGGTTAGGGGCCCACCGGGGGATTCCCCTGTTACCCTATGGGCCAGTCCGAGCCTGCTGTCAGTGTAGATAACTGAGTATATATTTATCAGACAAAAAACATACAGTGAGTATGCAACAAAAATTGCAAAAAAAGGCACATATCTTGTATACCTTACAATAGACCATTAGTATGAACAGATTTTTTGTGTGTGGGACATAATGAAAGAATGCAGACAATTAACATGCATATATACAGTTGAAACCATATTTATATAATGTATGTAAATTTCTGGTCTCAACTGCATATACAGCTCTGGCAAAAATAAAGAGACCACCACATTAAAACCCTGTCACAGGCAGCCCAATCTCCAGACCTGAACCCCATTAAAAACTTCTGGAATGTAATCAAGAGGATGCTGGATAGTCACAAGCCATCAAACAAAGAAGAACTGCTTACATTTTTGCACCAGGAGCAGTGTGAAAGACTCGTGGGAAGCATGCAGTGGTTTCTTAATTTTTGCCAGAGCTGTATACAGTTGTGCTGAAAAGATTATATAATACCGTCTTTAAAAAGAGAAAACACAGTAGTTTGAAAATAAATGGCTTCACCCAACCACTAGCCATGAGTGGAGAAAAAGTTTTGGTGTTACCATTCATATTCCCTAAAAAAGGACAAGAAAGCAAAAATTCTGCTGGGGTATGTGAACTTTTGAGCACAACTGTGCATGTAATTATGAAGAAAAAAATGTCTCTTAGCAAAAAAATTGGCTTGTAAGTCTTTTTAAAAATCTGTAAAACCAGCGCAATGGCATGACAACAATATTCCCAGATACCATATGTGAGTCCGAAAGGCATGCATGCATCTTGTCCATACTGTTCCCATTTAGTTGTATCTCATTCCCATCCATTTCAGCTTTTGTTCTCATGCCCACAGAGCTGCTTGTTGGGTCCAGCAGAAAAATATTCGGATTTACCATTGACTTTCATTGGATTTGATATTCGGTACGAATACAAGGATATTGGAAATTATTCGTGCCGATTTTCACGAATCCAATTATTTCACTATTCGCTCATGACTAATTGTGATTGTTTCTTATTACATGCAGTGTTTTGAGTAACTGATTGAATGTTTTTTCATTATCATCACTATGTGACTCTGTGGGATGTTTATTGATATATTTCCCTTAAATTAGCACTAATATTTTTTATGCTGCATAATGTGTAGCTTGAATGTATGCCATTTATGCACATTGCATTTTTAATTAAATATAACACTGTATATTAGGTTTCACTGCATCTCACTCTCAAAATAATTTATTTTACTATCATATTTCTTCATATTGCTATTTATAATTATCTTGCTATTGGCCAGGCTTTGAACTAGTTGCTGACTGATCATAGGAAAGGAAACCAAGCTTTTCATAGGGGAAGGAATGAGGGAGAGAAATTTGTCCTAGTGTATTAGACTGGCAATGCCAGAAGCGATTGGGAGGAGTTAAAACTGACCAGACGGTAGAGTAATTTGAACACGCAATCTATTTCCAAGGTGATGTCCTGTGGTCTGTGCATGTCTGTGACACAATGGTACGTACCACATTGCCGACCTCGCCCAGGACGTGAAGCGTGCGGGTCACTGATATCTCGGGGGACTTCCTCCTACCTGCCGTGGCACATGGGAAGCCAGAAGTAGTGTGATGAATGCGCCGGGCTTCATCACACATACGGGACAATGATTAGAAAGACAATGAACACCTGGGGTCAGCACATAATTATGTAGGCCATGGCACACTGTCAGGTATAGTCCCCCTGAGGAACTCCACGTGAAACGTGTTTTGGGGCTGCTGACTGACTCATCCTGGAGGAATACTATGGGTAAGAATTTGGATTAATCAATAGACTTTATTCTCAATACATGCATAGGTGCACTAGCTGGGATCTTTCTCCCTATTATAGTCTTATTTGATAAAGTGTCTTATCTAATATATAAAGCTGAATGTGTGTATGTGTGTATGTGTGTATGTCCGGGATTGGCATCAGCACCGTTGCAGCTACAGCCACAAAATTTTGCACAGTCACACGTCTGGACCCCGAGAGCGTCATAGGCTATGTTGTGAGGCGAAATTTTAACCCCGCACGTTCCAATTCACCAAAAAACTTTGCCGCCATCTACGTAATGGGGAAAAAGTGAAAGGAAAAATGTTGGAGGCAAATTGACAACTGCCAGATGTGAACAAGGGGGACTTAAAGAGTGAGAGCGATGGCGCCAAAGAGTATATACCGTACAGTTGGTAAGGTGGGGCCCCGACATGGGATACTCACCAAACACGGGGATATGAACACACACATAAAATGCGCCACACACTACCACGTGCTTGAACACATATACCACCCTCAGCACACATTTCACCACACATACACCAACCTCGCCACATAAAAGTCGAAACACAAAAGTCGCCGCTCAAAACTCGCCACGTGCAAAACTTGCCACAAGCAAAACTAGGCTCACGCAAAACTCGCCACACGTGCAAAACTCACCTCATGGAAAACTCGCCACACGCAAAACTTGCACACGCGGAAAAATTGCCACATGCACAAAAGTTGCAACACATGCAAAATTTGCCTCACACAAAACTTGCACATACTCAAAACGCACCACACATAAAACTCGCCATGCCCAAAACTCACCATGCGCAAAACGTGCTGCACACAACTTGCTACACTTACCTGTCACATGAAACTCGACACACAAAAAGTTGCTACACACGTCGCCACACAAAACTCATCTCACAAAAGTTGCTACATGCATGTTGCCACATGCAACTCAACACACACAACTTGACAGAGGAAACTCGCCCTAAAACACACACAAGTCTGGTATTTTCCTTTAAAAATAAAAATCTGATCAATAAGCAGACAAACTACAAGAGCAACAAATGTACCATATAGGAAATACAGCAGCTGTCAGTCACATGACCTGTCTATTATGTGTATGTGTGAGCTAATATATACTGCCAGGGGGAGGGCTTCCTGTTGGCTGAAGATTTATCAGGCTGCCAATTTAGCTTACAAATACTGAGGTAAAAATACTGAGCAAATAACGTGTGAACGTGGTCTAATACAGGAGGAGATGACATACAGATACAGTTAGGGCCAGAAATATTTGGACAGTGACACAAGTTTTGTTATTTTAGCTGTTTACAAAAACATGTTCAGAAATACAATTATATATATAATATGGGCTGAAAGTGCACACTCCCAGCTGCAATATGATAGTATCCACATCCAAATCGGAGAAAGGGTTTAGGAATCATAGCTCTGTAATGCATAGCGTCCTCTTTTTCAAGGGACCAAAAGTAATTGGACAATGGACTCTAAGGGCTGCAATTAACTCTGAAGGCGTCTCCCTCGTTAACCTGTAATCAATGAAGTAGTTAAAAGGTCAGGGGTGGATTCCAGGTGTGTGGTTTTGCATTTGGAAGCTGTTGCTGTGAGCAGAGAACATGCGGTCAAAGGAACTCTCAATTGAGGTGAAGCAGAACATCCTGAGGCTGAAAAAAAAGAAAAAATCCATCAGAGAGATAGCAGACATGCTTGGAGTAGCAAAATCAACAGTTGGGTACATTCTTAGAAAAAAGGAATTGACTGGTGAGCTTGGGAACTCAAAAAGGCCTGGGCGTCCACGGATGACAACAGTGGTGGATGATCGCCGCATACTTAATTTGGTGAAGAAGAACCCGTTCACAACATCAACTGAAGTCCAGAACACTCTCAGTGAAGTAGGTGTATCTGTCTCTAAGTCAACAGTAAAGAGAAGACTCCATGACAGTAAATACAAAGGGTTCACATCTAGATGCAAACCATTCATCAATACCAAAAATAGACAGGCCAGAGTTAAATTTGCAGAAAAACACCTCAAGAAGCCAGCTCAGTTCTGGAAAAGTATTCTATGGACAGATGAGACAAAGATCAACCTGTACCAGAATGATGGGAAGAAAAAAGTTTGGAGAAGAAAGGGAACGGCACATGATCCAAGGCACACCACATCCTCTGTAAAACATGGTGGAGGCAACGTGATGGCATGGGCATGCATGGCTTTCAATGGCACTGGGTCACTTGTGTTTATTGATGACATAAGAGCAGACAAGAGTAGCCGGATGAATTCTGAAGTGTACCGGGATATACTTTCAGCCCAGATTCAGCCAAATGCTGCAAAGTTGATTGGACGGCGCTTCATAGTACAGATGGACAATGACCCCAAGCATACAACCAAAGCTACCCAGGAGTTCATGAGTGCCAAAAAGTGGAAAATTCTGCAATGGCCAAGTCAATCTCCAGATCTAAACCCAATTGAGCATGCATTTCACTTGCTCAAATCCAGACTTAAGACGGAAAGACCCACAAACAAGCAAGACCTGAAGGCTGCGGCTGTAAAGGCCTGGCAAAGCATTAAGAAGGAGGAAACCCAGCGTTTGGTGATGTCCATGGGTTCCAGACTTAAGGCAGTGATTGCCTCCAAAGGATTTGCAACAAAATATTGAAAATAAAAATATTTTGTTTGGGTTATGTTTATTTGTCCAATTACTTTTGACCTCCTAAAATGTGGAGTGTTTGTAAAGAAATGTGTACAATTCCTACATTTTCTATCAGATATTTTTGATCAACCCTTCAAATTAAATGTTACAATCTGCACTTGAATTCTGTTGTAGAGGTTTCATTTCAAATCCAATGTGGTGGCATGCAGAGCCCAACTCGCGAAAATTGTGTCACTGTCCAATACTGGAGGAGATGACATACAGATACATGCGATATACAGGAGGAGATTACACAGGTATATACTATATACAGGAGCAGATGACACACAGGTATATACTATATATAGGAGGAGATGACTTACAGGTATATACTATATACAGGAGGAGACAACACATGTATATACTATATACAGGAGGAGATGACATAGAGGTATATACTATATAAAAGAGGAGATGACACATAGGTATATAGAGGAGGAGATGACATACAGCAGGTATATACTATATACAGGGGAGATGACATACAGGTATATACTATAAACAGGAGATGACAAACAGGTATATACTATATATAGGAGGAGATGACAAAGGTATATAGTATATACAGAAGAGATGACATACAGGTATATGCTATATACAGGAGGAGATGACACATAGGTATACACAATATACAGGAGGAGATGACATACAGCAGGTATATACTATATACAGGGGAGATGACATACAGGTTTATACTATATATAGGAGGAGATGACATACAGGTATATAGTATATACAGAAGAGATGACATACAGGTATATACTATATACAGGAGGAGATGACACATAGGTATATACAATATACAGGATGAGATGACATACAGCAGGTATATACTATTTACAGGGGAGATGACATACAGGTATATACTATATACAGGAGATGACATACAGGTGTATACTATATATAAGGGAGATGACAAACATGCATATACTGAGGGGAAAATGAGAGGTGTGAGGTGAAAATGAGGGGTGTGAGGTGAAAATGAAAAGGTGTGAGTGCAAAATGAGAGGAGTGAGGGAAAATACTGGAGTGATCGGAAAATGACAGATGTGAGGTCGAAATGACAAGTGTTAGGGGGGAATGAGAGGAGTGAGGGGGAAAATGAGAGATGTGAGGGGGAAAATGAGAGGCGTGATGGGAAAATAAGAGAAGTGAGGTGCTATAACTAACCACAGATATTTACTATGCCCAGGCAACGCCGGGCTCTTCTGCTAGTCTAATATATAAAGCTGAATGTGTGTGTATGTGTGTATGTATGTATGTATGTATGTATGCATGTCCAGGATTGACATCTGCACCGTCGCAGCTACAGCCACAAAGTTTTGCACAGTCACACGTCTGGACCCCGAGAGCGTCATAGGCTATGGTGTGAGGCGAAATTTTAACCCCGCACGCTCCAATTCACCAAACAATTTTGCCCCTATCTACATAATGGGGAAAAAAGTGAAAGGAAAAGTGTTGGAGGCGCCGCAGCTACAGCCACAAAATTTTGATCAGTCACACGTGTGGACCCTGAGAGCATCATAGGCTATGTTGTGAGGTGAAATTTTAACCCCGCGCTTTCCAATTCACCAAACAATTTTGCCCCTATCTACATAATGGGGAAAAAGTGAAAGGAAAAGTGTTGGAGGCGTCACAGCAACAGCCACAAAATTTTGCACAGTCACAAGTCTGGACCCCGAGAGCATCATAGGCTATGTTGTGAGGTGAAATTTTAACCCCGCGCTTTCCAATTCACCAAACAATTTTGCCCGTGTCTACATAATGGGGAAAACTGAAAGAAAAAGTGTTGGAGGCAAATTGACTGCTGCCAGATGTGAACAAGGGGGACTTAAACAATGAGAGCGATGGTGCCAAAGAGTGTATACCGTACAGTTGCTAAGGTGGTGCCCCGACATGGGATACTCACCACACACGGGGATATGAACACACACACAAAATGCGCCACACACTACCACGTGCTTGAACACATTTTACCCTCAGCACACATTTCACCACACATACACCAACCTCGCCACATAAAAGTCAAAACACAAAAGTCGCCGCTCAAAACTCGCCACGCACAAAACTCGCCACATGCAAAAACTAGGCTCACGCAAAACTCGCCACAAGTGCAAAACTCACCTCATGGAAAACTCGCCACACGCAAAACTTGCACACGCAGAAAAAATACCACATGCAAAAAAGTTGCAACACATGCAAAAGTTGCCTCACACAAAACTTGCACATACTCAAAAGGCACCACACATAAAACTCGCCATGCGCAAAACTTGCTGCACACAACTTGCTACACTAACCTGTCACATGCAACTCGACACACAAAAAGTTGCTACAAGCATGTTGCCACACGCAACTCAACACACACTTGACAAACGAAACTCGCCCGAAAACACACACAAGTCTGGTATAATCCTTTAAAAATAAAAATCTGATTAATAAGCAGACAAACTACAAGAGCAACAAATGTACCATATAGGAAATACGGCAGCTGTCAATTGCATGACCTGTCTATTATGTGTATGTGTGAGCTAATATATACTGCCAGGGGGAGGGCTTCCTGTTGGCTGGAGATTTATCAGGCTGCCAATTTAGCTTACAAATACTAAGGTAAAAATACTGAGCAAATAACGTGTGAACGAGGTCTAATACAGGAGGAGATGACACACAGGTATATACTATATACAGGGGAGATGACACACAGATATATACTATATACAGGAGAGATGACACACAGGTATATACTATATAGAGGAGGAGATGACATAGAGGTAAATACTATATACAGGAGGAGATGACATACAGGTATATACTATATACAGGATGAGATGACACACAGGTATAAACTATATACAGGAGCAGATGACCTACAGGTATATACTATATACAGGAGGAGATTACATACAGATATATGCTATATATAGAAGATGACATACAGGTATATGCTATATACAGGAGGAGATTACACACAGATATATACTATATACTATATACAGGAGGAGATGACATACAGGTATATACTATATATAGAAGGAGATGACATACAGGTATATACTATATATAGGAGGAGATGACATACAGGTATATACTTTATATAGGAGAGATGACACACAGCAGGTATATACTATATACAGGGGAGATGACACACAGCAGGTATATACTATATACATGGGAGATGACATACAGGTATATACTATATACAGGAGATGACATACAGGTGTATACTATATATAAGGGAGATGACAAACATGTATATACTGAGGTGAAAATGAGAGGTGTGAGGTGAAAATGAAAAGGTGTGAGTGCAAAATGAGAGGAGTGAGGGAAAATAGTGGAGTGATCGGAAAATGACAGATGTGAGGTCAAAATGACAAGTGTTAGGGGGGAATGAGAGGAGTGAGGGAGAAAATGAGAGGTGTGAGGGAGAAAATGAGAGATGTGAGCGGGAAAATGAAAGATGTGATTGGGAAAATGAGAGGCGTGATGGGAAAATAAGAGAAGTGAGGTGCTATAACTAACCACAGATATTTACTATGCCCAGGCAACGCCGGGCTCTTCAGCTAGTTTCTACTAATTGTACTCATTCCAGTAACACCATCACTTGTATTGGGATTATATGAAATGCTAAAGCACAGGCACTTTATGATTGGCATATTGCCCTAGTACAGTAATTTTCCATGGTTATTTCCCTTGTCTACCATACTTTATTCTCGGATGACTTAATATCCCTGTTCTCATTGAGCCCTCCATATTACTTTGTCTTCAGATATATAATGCACATGTTCATGTACAGTGCCTTGTGAAAGTATTCGGCCCCCTTGAACTTTTCAACCTTTTCCCACATATCATGCTTCAAACATAAAGATACCAAATGTAAATTTTTGGTGGAGAATCAACAACAAGTGGAACACAATTGTGAAGTTGAATGAAATTTGTTGGTTATTTTGAATTTTTGTGGAAATGCAGAAACTGAAAAGTGGGGTGTGCAATATTATTTGGCCCCTTTAAATTAATACTTTGTTGCGCTCCCTTTTGCTGCGATTGCAGCTCCAAGTCACTTGGCGTATATTTCTATCAGTTTTGTACATCAAGAGACTGAAATTCTTTCCCATTCTTCCTTGGCAAACAGCTCAAGCTCAGTGAGGTTTGATGGAGATCGTTTGTGAACAGCAGTTTTCAGCTCTATCCACAGATTCTTGATTGGATTGAGGTCTGGACTTTGAATGGCCTTTTCAACACCTGGATAGGTTTATTTGTGAACCATTCCATTTAGATTTTGCTTTATGTTTTCTTCAAGAATGCTCCTGTATTTGGCTCCATCCATCTTTCCATAAATTTTAACCATCTTCCTTGTCCCTGCTGAAGAAAAAGCTGCCACCACCATATTTGTCAGTGGGGAGGTTTGTTCAGGGTAATGAGCGGTGTTGCCTTTACACCAAACATATCGTTTGGCATTGTTGCCAAAAAGTTTGATTTTGGTTTCATCTGACCAGAGCACCTTCTGCCACATGTTTGGTCTGCCTCCCAGGTGGCTTGTTGCAAACTTTAAATAACACTTTTTATGGATATCTTTGAGAAATGGCTTTCTTCTTGCTACTTTTCCATAAAGTCAAGATTTGTGCAATGTAAGACTGATTGTTGTCCTATGGACAGACTGAAGTGACCATGAGCCTCTTGGCTGGATCTCTGATCGGTCTTCTCCTTGTTTGAGATGAAAGTTTAGAGGGACGGCCGGGTCTTGGTAGATTTGCAGTGGTATGATACTCCTTACATTGCAATACGATCGCTTGCACAGTGCTCCTTGGGATGTTTGAAGTTTTGGAAATCATTTTGTATCCAAATCCAGCTTTAAACTTCACAACAGTATCACTGACCTGCCTGTTGTGTTCCTTGGTCTTCATGATGCTCTCTGTGCTTCAAACAGAACTCTGAGACTATCACAGAGCAGGTGCATTTATACGGAGACTTGATTACACACAGGTGGATTATATTTATCATCATTAGGCATTTAGGGCAACATTGGATCATTCAGAGAGCCACATTGAACTTCTGGAGTGAGTTTGATGTATTAAAAGTACAGGGGCCAAATAGTATTGCACATCCCACTTTTCAGTTTTTGAATTTCCACAAAAATTGAAAATAACCAATAAATTTAATTCAGCTTCACAATTGTGTTCCACTTGTTGTTGAGTCTTCACTAGTGTTGAGCATTCCGATACCGCAAGTATCGGGTATTAGCCGATATTTGCGGTATCGGAATTCCGATACCGAATTCCGATACTTCCCCCGTATCGGATACCGGAATCGGAAGTTCCCAGAATTCAAACTGAACGCAGCAGCCAATGAGGAATGAATGGAAGTGTGGGCACATCCTGTTTAGCATGGTGGGCATGTAAGTACTGGCAAGGCTGTGATTGGCTGCTGAAATGATGTCACTCTGCACTATAAAAAACGCTGCCGCCATTTTGCGCTCACTCTGCTGTGATTTCAGTTAGGGACAGGATGCTGTGTTCTAACTGAGGGCCAGTTGAGATAGCTAATTGCTTTATTTTCCTTTCCCAAGGCTAATTTAGCAAAACGCTGTGTGTTCTTCACTGTTCACCTTGCTCTTGCCTTGCAGCGCTGTTTTAACAGCGTTCTGCAAGGTCTCTGTGTGTGTGTGTGCAGCTCACTCTGTAGTCTGTGTGCAGCCATATACCCGGTTGTATTCAGCTCAGGGGGGGTTCACACTGCCTCACACAGTTGTCCTTTTTTGCTCATAGTGCAGCCTGCTGCACATTTTTTCTCAAATTTCCTATTAGTGTTTTTCCACCCGTCTCCAGCTAAATTGTGGAAAAACACTACATAGGATAACTAGAGGGGGGTTTTTGGGCCTTGCAGCGCCGTTTACGGCTGTCTGCACGGTCTCCGTGTGAGCCCAGCTCGCCCTGTAGTCTGTGTGCAGCCATAGCCGGTTGGATTCAGCTCAGGGTTCGTTACTGGCTCATACCTTGAGAAAAATTTTCCTTTTTTTCAAATACTGCAGCCTGTTTAAAAATTTAAACAAAAAATTCCCTATTAGTGTTTTTCCACCTGTCTCCAGCTAAATTGTGGAAAAACACTACATAGGATAACCTAGAGGGGGGTTTTTGGGCCTTGCAGCGCCGTTTACGGCTGTCTGCACGGTCTCCGTGTGAGCCCAGCTCGCCCTGTAGTCTGTGTGCAGCCATAGCCGGTTGGATTCAGCTCAGGGTTCGTTACTGGCTCATACCTTGAGAAAAATTTTCCTTTTTTTCAAATAGTGCAGCCTGTTTAAAATTAAAAAAAAAAATCCTATTAGTGTTTTTCCACCCGTCTCCAGCTAAATAGTGGAAAAACACAACATAGGATAACCTAGAGGGGGTTTATTGGGCCTTGCAGCGCCGTTTACGGCTGTCTGCACGGTCTCTGTGTGAGCGCAGCTCGCCCCCTGTAGTCTGTGTGCAGCTGTAGCCGGTTGGATTCAGCTCAGGGTGCGTTACTGCCTCATACCTTGAAAAACAATTTACTTTTTTTCAAATAGTGCAGCCAGTTTAAAATTTTAAAAAAAAATTCCTATTAGTGTCTTTCCACCCGTCTCCAGCTAAATAGTGGAAAAACACTACATAGGATAACCTAGAGGAGGGTTTTTTGGCCTTGCAGCGCCGTTTACGGCTGTCTGCACGGTCTCCGTGTGATTTAAACTAGCTCTGTAGCCCGATCTGCACAAAAAAAAAGTAAAGTTCACCAAACACAACTTAACACTTGTGTAGGCCACATTTGAAAAATAATAAAGTTTAGTCCACACTTTACAACATTAGTGTTTCTTACACCTGTTAGGAGGAGCATTTCAGGAATAAGCACACTAAGGCCTTAGTACTTTTCTGCTTATCTTTATCTGTCAACCAAGATGAAGAGGGCAGGGAGTAAGGCACGTGGGCGTGGGCGCGGAGCAGGGAGAGGAGCAGGGAGAGGACGTGGTGATTCTGTGCCTGCTGCGGGCGCCGGTGACTCGTCGTCACTCAGTTTCAGCAGGGAACAGTCCTTCATGCGCAGCTTTGTCGGAGAGCGCCGTGCACCGCTGCTGCGTGAAGACCAAATTGAAGCCGTTGTTGGGTGGATGGCAGCTAATGCCTCGGCATCGACTTCAGTTAGTGCCACATCCTCTCAGGCACAGAGCACTGGAGAGCAGCCATCTGTCTCTTCACCACCTGCCAAATTGGCCAGGCAGTCAGAGAGCCCAGGACAGGAGCCGTCTCTACTTCTGTTCTCTGAATCTCTTGGCTTGGAAACAGGGGGCCAGCCAAGCAGCATTGGAGAAATGGAAGAAGAGGCAGTGTGCAGTGATGCCCAACAGCTTTTTCTCTCTGACTCTGAAGAGGCAGGTGGGCCAGTGCCTCCGGTGACCACAGCGCAGTACGCATCTGATGATGAAACTCAGGTGCCGCTTTCTGATGCGTACTGTGCTGCCGAGACTACCCAGGAGGAGCAGTTGGTGGCAGAGGGTAGTGGAGATGATGAGGTCCTTGACCCATCGTGGCGTGAGGAACAGGAAGGTGGTGGGAGCAGCTCTGAGGAAGAGCTTCCCCTTACGGGCCAAAGAGGGAGAGGGAGGGGGAAGACTGCGGAGCCTGTAGCCTCCACTTTGGCACCCGTTAGGAGCCTGTCTCTTTCCAAAGCCAAAAAGGGCGCTCCCAAGACTTGCAGTGCCTGGTCCTTTTTTGACACAGTTGCAGATGACATTTGTTTTGTCAAATGCAAGCTGTGTCATCAGAAAGTAAAAAGAGGGAAAAATGTCAGCAACCTCAATACCACAAATATGTGGAAACATGTGCGGACCAGGCACGCGGTGGAGTTACAGAAACAGACTGAAGATGTAGGCCAACCAACAGCGACAGCTACCACCTCTTCAGCTCGTGTTGCCTCTTCCTCCAGCTCACGCACAGCTGGTTTGGCTTCCTTCCAGGATCGCCATGGAAGAACCTCTGGCACTGTTGTCCAGAGACCTTGTGTAATTCCACCCACAGCACCACCTTCCCAGTCATCCTCACTACTCTACAGCCATAGGTAGTACAGGCATGGGAGAAAAGGCGGGCATTCTCGGCCAACCACCCCCGAGCACAGGCTCTGAATGCAGGCATTGCCAAACTGTTGTCCCTGGAAATGCTCTCGTTCAGGCTGGTGGAGACTGACAGCTTCCGTGACTTGATGGCATTGGCAGTCCCACAGTACAAGGTGCCCAGCCGCTTTTACTTCAGCAGGCAGGCTGTCCCTGTCCTGCACAGGCATGTTGAGGCAAACATAAAACATGCGCTACTGAACGCCGTCAGTAGCAAGGTCCACCTCACCACCGATGCGTGGACCAGTCAGCATGGACAGGGGCGATATGTTTCCCTCACTGCCCATTGGGTTAATGTTGTTGAGCCAGGTACAGATCGTGCGAGTGGCGCAGGACGTGTCCTGCCCACTCCAAGGATTGCAGGAATCCAGTCTGTACGCATCGACTCCTCCTCTTACACCAGTTCCTCAGATTCCTCTCTGCAGGATCCGTCACAGTCCACCTCCACATGGACCCGTGAACGTTTACCTATGACCGACATGAGCACAGCCGTGGCCAAACGTCAGCAGGCCGTCTTGAAACTAGTTTCATTGGGGCATCGAAGCCACACAGCGCAGGAGCTCTGGAATGCCATCAAGCAGGAGAGCGATGTGTGGTTACTGCCAGCGAATCTCCAGCCAGGCATGGTAGTGTGTGACAATGGCCGAAATCTGGTGGCAGCTTTGGCCCTTGGCAACCTCACTCACATCCCATGTCTGGCACATGTGCTCAATTTGGTTGTGCAGAGTTTTCTGAGGGACTATCCAGATCTTGATGCCCTGCTGCACAAGGTCCGCCTAGAGTGTGCTCACTTGCGGCGTTCCAGCTTGGCCAGATCCCGCATTGCTGCTCTGCAGCGCCGATTCCGCCTTCCGGAACACCGCATCATATGTGACCTACCTACCCGGTGGAATTCCACGTTACATATGTTGGAGCGGTTGTGTGAGCAGCAGCAAGCAGTTATGGAGTACCAGCTGCATCAGGCGCAAAGAAGTCGCAGTCAGCGCCGATCAGACTTCACAACCACAGAGTGGGCCACTATGAAGGACGTCTGCCAGGTTTTGCGTCCTTTTGATTATTCCACGCGTATGGCAAGTGCAGATGATGCACTAGTCAGCATGACTGTCCCCCTTATCTGCCTGCTTCAGCAAACTTTGCAAGGGTTAAGGGATGATGTTGTGGAAGAGGTGGAGGATGAGGAGTCACCTTTTCCATCAGCTTCTGGAGAGTCAGCGCCACGTGGTTCCTCACAAAGGGCTACGCAGGGGCCAATTTGTGAGGAGGATGAGGAGGAGTCAATGGAGGAGGAAGAGCTCCGTCCAGAGGAGGGAGCGACACAATTGTCCAGTGGTCAGTGTGTACAGCGAGGGTGGGGTGATGACGAGCGGGCAGAGATCATGTCTCAAGCAGGGGACAGCGTTTCTGGGCCAGTTGGCAGTGTGCAGCACATGGTGGATTTCATGCTGCAGTGCCTGAGAAACGACCGCCGCATCGACCACATTCTTAACATGCCTGATTATTGGGTGTTCACCCTCCTCGATCCTCGCTACCGGGACAATGTCCAAAACCTCATCCCAGCGTTGACCCGGGAGCGTAAATTGCGGGAGTACCACGACACACTGGTGAATTCCATCATCTTCTCCAGTCCAACTGAGAGGAGTGCTGCTAGTGCTTTACAAAGCAGCTCAGTGCGTCGAGGCAGTGGGGGAGGCTCTGCCCAAAGAGGGAGCAGAAGCAGTGCCTCTGCCCAAGGCAAGCCCAGTATGGCACAACTCTGGCACACTTTTGTGTGCCCGCCCCAAATGTCTACACCATCACCGGCGGCTCCAGTCAGCAGGAGGCAATGGTTCCGTCAGATGGTGACAGACTACATGGCTTGCCCTCTTACTGTACTCCCAGACGGCTCTTCCCCGTTCAAGTTTTGGGTCTCTAAGCTGGATACATGGCCAGAGCTAAGCCAGTATGCATTGGAGGTGCTGGCTTGCCCTGCGGCTAGTGTCTTATTGGAACGTGTCTTTAGTGCCGCAGGTGGTGTACTAACAGACCGTCGCATGCGACTATCCTCCGATAACGTTGACCGGCTTACTTTCCTGAAAATGAACCAGGCCTGGATCTCGCAGGAATTTGCCACTCCTCTGCCTGATTAAGTAATTGGGTGTCATCCAGGTCTCCTGATGTGTTCATCTTTCTACCACCTGAACTGCTATTCCTGGGCTCCAACACCGCCAGTTGCGGCTCAGAAGTGCAGGCTGTACAGTAAAAACATACGACCCAGTGTTATTGGGTTTCAGTAACGTCTGCTGATCCCCAGCTGTGTAGCCGGCAATGTGTCCTGCGACCGCCACGCTGGCACAACAACCTAAATGTAAGGGAACCTGTCCCCTCCCCCAGCGTTTGTTACTGAAAGAGCCATCTTGTGCAGCAGTAATGCTGCACAAGGAAAAGGTAGCTCTTTTATTTTAGCTCCTTGCACACGCAGAACTTAACACTTATAAAATGTGTTCACTGATACCGTTATACCGTCCCGGAGCTGGGACTTTCCTTCGTAATGTGACGCAGCACAGCCGTCATTCCTACCCCCTTGGTGCCATGCGCTGCCTCCTCAACGTTGTTTTAAGCTGTCACGGAGCCTGCGCTGTTCTGTTATGCCTTGGCCATGCCCTATTTGCGCTGCCTGTCTTCTGACATAATTTGGTGTCAGGCTGGCTGCGCCTGTGCGGCCGCGCTGCCCGAGATCCCGCCTCGCAGTGTCTTCTGATTGAGTCACACTGCGGGCCTTGGATCCATGGACATGCGCAGTGCATATCTTCTCCTCGGGCTCTCGCTCATCTCCCTCCGCCTTCTTTAGACTGTGCGCCGTCAGCTGATCCCTAATAGCATGCCACGGCCGTGACACCGCACAGTCTGAAGAAGAGGGAAGGAGGGGAGTGAGAGTCGAGGATATGCACTGTGCATGCCCATGGATCCAAGGCCCGCAGTGGGATTACGTTAGACGACACTGCGAGGTGGGATCTGGAGCAGCGTGGACGCACAGGCACTGACAGCCTGACACCAAATTATGTCAGAAGACAGGCAGCGCTAATTGGGCATGGCCAAGGGATAACAGAACAGCGCAGGCTCTGTGACAGCTTAAAACAACGATGAGGAGGCAGCGCACGGCACTAAGGGGATAGGAATGACAGCTGTGCTGTGTCCCATTACGAAGGAAATTCGCACCTCCGTGATGGTTTTACGGTATAAGGGGACACATTTTTAGTGTTTACTTCTGTGTTTGCAAGGAGCATAATTAAAAGAGCAACCTTTTCCTTTTGCATCCTTAGTGCTGCACAAGATGGCTCTTTCAGCTACAAACGTCTTGGGGGGGAGGGTTAAAGGTTCCCTTTCAACTTGCTCCAATCAGGCTTCGGCCTACACTCTGTTCCTCTGCTCCTCCTGCTGTCCCTGGGCTCTTACACCGCCAGTTGGTGCCTGGAAGTGCTGTCTGCACAGTCAACAGTCGCTCCTCTGTTATTGGGGTTCAGTAACGTCAGCTGATCCCCAGCTGTGTGTGCGGCAATACCTCCAATCTGCTCCTCCTGCTGTCCCTGGGCTCTAACACCGCCAGTTGGTGCCTGGAAGTGCTGTCTGCACAGTCAACAGTCGCTCCTCTGTTATTGGGGTTCAGTAACGTCAGCTGATCCCCAGCTGTGTGTGCGGCAATACCTCCAATCTGCTCCTCCTCCTGTCCCTGGGCTCTAACACCGCCAGTTGGTGCCTGGAAGTGCTGTCTGCACAGTCAACAGTCGCTCCTCTGTTATTGGGGTTCAGTAACGTCAGCTGATCCCCAGCTGTGTATCCGGCAATGTGTCATGCGACCGCCACGCTGGCACAACTAAAATGTAAGGGGACCTGTCCCCCCCCTAGGCGTTTGTTACTGAAAGAGCCACCTTGTGCAGCACTAATACTGCACAAGGAAAAGGTCGCTCTTGAAATTATGCTCCTTGCAAACGCTGAACTACACACTCATGTAATGTCTCCCCTCACACCGTCAAACTGTCCCTGAGGTGGGACTTTCCTTTGTAATGTGACACAGCACAGCCGTCATTGCTACCCCCTTGGCACCGTGCGCTGCCTCCTTAGCGTTGTTTGATTCCGTCCTGGACCCTGCGCTGTTATGTTATCCCTTGGCCATGCACAGTTTGCGCTGCCCGTCCTCTGACATCATTTGTTGTCGTCCTGGCTGCGCCTGTGCGTCCACGCTGCCCGAAATCCCACCTCGCAGTGTCGTCTAATGTGATCCCACAGTGGGCCTGGTATCCATGGCCATGCGCAGTGCATATACTAGCCTCTCACTCCCCTTCTTCACGCTTCTTCAGACTAGGCGGCGTCAGCTGATCCCTAATAGCATGCCACGGCCGTGACGCCGCACAGTCTGAAGAAGCAGGAAGGAGGTGAGTGAGAGGTGATGATATGCACTGCACATGCCCATGGATCCCTGGCCCGCAGTGGGATTACATTAGATGACACTGCGAGGTTGGATCTCGGGCAGCTTGGACGCACAGGCACTGCCAGCCTGACACCTAAATGATGTCAGAAGACGGGCACCGCTAACTGTGCATGGCCAATGGATAACATTACAGCGCGGGCTCCGTGACAGAACCAAACAACGTTGAGGAGTTGGCGCACGGCACCAAGGGGGTTGGAATGACAGCTGTGCTGTGTCACATTACAAAGGAAAGTCCCACTTCCGGGACGGTTTGACGGTGTGAGGGGACACATTATATGAGTGTGTACTTCAGCGTTTGCAAGGAGCATAATTTTCGGAGCCACCATTTTCCATGTGCAGTATTACTGCTGTACAAGATGGCTCATTCAGCAACAAATGCCTGGGGGGGGGGGGTTAAAGGTTCCCTTTCAACTTGCTCCACTGCAGGCTTCGGCCTACACCCTGCTCCTCTTTGATTCCCTGGGTTTCAACACTGTCAGTTGCCACCTGGAAGTGTTGTCTACACAGAAAAAACACTAGCTGATGTGTCAGTGGGGTTCAGCACCGCCAGCTGTTCCCCTGCTGTGTAGTCGGCAACGTGTCCAGCACAAGCCACGCTGACACAACAGAACAAAAGCTGCCACCAGTGCACGCTTCGGCCTACACTCTGCTCCTCTCCTCCTCCTGCTGCCCCTGGGCTCAAACACCGCTAGTTTTTGCCCGGAAGTGCTAGCTGCACAGAGAAAAACACCAGCCAATGTGTTAGTGGGGTTCAGCACCGCCAGCTGTTCCCCTGCTGTGTAGCCGGCAACGTGACCTGCAAACGCCACGCAGGCACCTGAACTGAAATTAAAGGGACCCTGCCACCCACCCCAAGGTGTTTCTATATATAACAGCTACCTTGTACAGCAGTAATGCTGTATTTGTACAAGGTGGCTGACTTTTTCTCATTGCCAACGTGGAACTTAACACGTACAAAATGTGCCTCATTGAGACCATTCCACTGTCCCTGAGGTGTGACTTTCCTTTCTAATGGTACGCAGCACCACCCTTGGTAGCGCTGCCCGTCTTCTGACATCATTGGTTGGCTGCCTGTGCCTGTGCGTCCGCCCTGCCCGACACAACCCCCCTCGTTGTCTCATATATTTTGGCTGCGAGGGTGTGATTGATGGGCATGTGCAGTGCATATGTTCGCCTGTCTTAACTCATCTCCTTCCGCCTTCTTCAGACTGTGCGGCCTCATGGCCGTGGTAGGCGATAAGGGATCAGCTGAGGCCGCCCAGTCTGAAGCAGGTGTAAGGACATGTGTGAGTGGTAAACATATTTACTGCACAAGGGCACGAATCCCAGCCACGCAGTGTGGTTTTTTGAAAACACACTGCGGGTCTGGGATTCATGGCCATTACTAACCGCACCGGCCAACATGAAATGAGGTGAGAAGACAGGCAGCGCTCACAGTGCATGGCCAAGGGATCACAATAGCGCAGACTCCTGTACAGCAAATAACAACGCTCAGGAGGCTGCGCCCAGCACCAAGGCGTTATTTATGTGCACCTGTGCTGCGTCTCCTTAAAAAGACAAGTCACGCCTCCAATACAGTTCTAATGTTCAATGGGCTAAATTGTGTACGTCTTTCATTCTGCGTGTGCAATGAGCAAAACTTAAAGAGCAACCTTTAACTTGTGTAGTTTTACTGCTGCACAAGGTGTGGCTCTTCAACATTGTAACACTTGAGGGTGGGTTAAAGGTTACCTTTGAAATTGGTTCAATTAGGCTTCGGCCTACACTCTGCTCCTCCTGCAGATCCTGGGCTCTAACTACGCCAGTTGGGGCCCGGAAGTGCTGGCTGCACAGAGAAAAACACCCACCATTGTGTCAGTGGGGTTCAGCACCGCCAGCTGTTCCCCTGCTGTGTAGCCGGCATCGTGTCCAGCACAAGCCATGCTGGCACAACAGACTAAAAGCTGCCACCAGTGCAGGCTTCGGCCTACACTCTGCTCCTCTCCTCCTCCTGCTGACCCTGGGCTATAACACCGCCAGTTGTAGCCTGGAAGTGCTAGCTGCACAGAGAAAAACACCCGCCAATGTGTTAGTGGGGTTCAGCACCGCCAGCTGTTCCCCTGCTGTGTAGCCGGCATCGTGTCCAGCACAAGCCACGCTGGCACAACCGACCAAAAGCTGCCACCAGTGGAGGCTTCGGCCAACACTCTGCTCCTCTCCTCCTCCTGCTGACCCTGGGCTCAAACACCGCTAGTTTTTGCCCGGAAGTGCTAGCTGCACAGAGAAAAACACCAGCCAATGTGTTAGTGGGGTTCAGCACCGCCAGCTGTTCCCCTGCTGTGTAGCCGGCAACGTGACCTGCAAATGCCACGCAGGCACATGAACTGAAATTAAAGGGAACCTCGCCCCACCCCCCCAGGTGTTTCTATGTATAACAGCCACCTAGTACAGCAGTACTGCTGCATTTGTACAAGGTGGCTGCTTTTTTCTCCTTGCCCACGTTGAATTAAACACGTAAAATATGTGTCTCATTACAGACCATTACAATGTCCCTGAGGTGTGACTTTCCTTTTTAATGACACGCACCACCCCCCTTGGTAGCGCTGCCCGTCTTCTGACATCATTGGTTGGCTGCCTGTGCCTGTGCGTCCGCCCTGCCCGACACAACCCCCCTCGTTGTCTCATATATTTTGGCTGCGAGGGTGTGATTGTTGGGCATGTGCAGTGCATATGTTCGCCTGTCTTAACTCATCTCCTTCTGCCTTCTTCAGACTGTGCGGCCTCATGGCCGTGGTAGGCGATATGGGATCAGCTGAGGCCGCCCAGTCTGAAGCAGGTGTAAGGACATGTGTGAGCGGCAAACATATTTACTGCACAAGGCCACGAATCCCAGCCACGCAGTGTGATTTTTTGAAAACACACTGCGGGCCTGGGATTCATATCCATTGCTAACCGCACCGGCCAACATGAAATGAGGTGAGAAGACAGGCAGCGCTCACAGCGCATGGCCAAGGGATCACAATAGCGCAGACTCCTGTACAGCAAATAACAACGCTCAGGAATCTGCGCCCAGCACCTAGTTGTAAATTTTGACACCTGTGCTGCGTCTCCTTAAAAAGACAAGTCACGCCTCCACTACTGTTTTACAGTATAATGGGCTAAATAGTGTACGTGTTTTATTCAGCGTGTGCAATGAGCAAAATTAAAAGAGCAACCTTTGACTTGTGCAGCATTAATGCTGCACAAGGTGTGGCTCTTGTACCTTGCAACACCTGAGGGGAGGTTAAAGGTTACCTTTGAAATTGGTTCAACTAGGCTTCGGCCTACACTCTGCTCCTCTCCTCCTCCTGCTGACCCTGGGCTCTAACACCGCTAGTTTTTGCCCGGAAATGCGAGCTGCACAGAGAAAAACACCAGCCAATGTGTTAGTGGGGTTCAGCACCGCCAGCTGTTCCCCTGCTGTGTAGCCGGCATCGTGTCCAGCACAAGCCACGCTGGCACAACCGACCAAAAGCTGCCACCAGTGCAGGCTTCGGCCTACACTCTGCTCCTTTCCTCCTCCTGCTGACCCTGGGCTCTAACACCGTCAGTTTTTGCCCTGACATGCTAGCTGCACAGAGAAAAACACCAGTCAATGTGTCAGTGGGGTTCAGCACCGCCAGCTGTTCCCCTGCTGTGTAGCTGGCAACGTGTCCTGCAAACGCCATGCAGGCACCTGAACTGAAATTAAAGGGAACCAGCCCCCACCCCCCATGTGTTTCTATGTATAACAGCCACCTTGTACAGCAGTACTGCTGCATTTGTACAAGGTGGCTGACTTTTTCTCCTTGCCCACGTTTAAATAAACACGTACTAAATGTGTCTCATTGAGACCATTCCACTGTCCCTGAGGTGTGACTTTCCTTTCTAATGATACGCAGCACCACCCTTGGTAGCGCTGCCCGTCTTTTGACATCATTGGTTAGCTGTCTGCGCCTGTGCGTCTGCCCTGCTCGAAACAACGCCCCTCGGTGTCTTATTTTTTAGGACAGCGAGGGTGTGATTGATGGGCATGTGCAGTGCATATGTTTGCCTGTGTTCACTCATCTCCTTCCGCCTTCTTCAGACTGGGTGGCCTCATGGCCGCGGCATGCGATAAGGGATCAGATGAGGCCGCCCAGTCTGAAGCAGGTGTAAGGACATGTGTGAGCGGCAAACATATTTACTGCACAAGGCCACGAATCCCAGCCATGCAGTGTGATTTTTTGAAAACACACTGTGGGTCTGGGATTCATGTCCATCGCTAACCGCAACGGCCGACATGAAATGAGGTCAGAAGACAGGAAGCGCTCACAGCGCATGGCCAAGGGATAACAAGAGCGCAGACTCTTGTACAGCAAATAACAACGCTCAAGAAGCTGCGCCCAGCACCTAGGTGTAAATTTTGACACCTGTGCTGCGTCTCCTTAAAAAGACAAGTCACGCCTCCACTACTGTTTTACAGTATAATGGGCTAAATAGTGTACGTGTTTTATTCAGCGTGTGCAAGGAGCAAAATTAAGAGAGCAACCTTTGACTTGTGCAGCATTAATGCTGCACAAGGTGTGGCTCTTGTACCTTGCAACACCTGAGGGGGGTTAAAGGTTACCTTTGAAATTGGTTCAACTAGGCTTCGGCCTACACTCTGCTCCTCTCCTCCTCCTGCTGACCCTGGGCTCTAACACCGCTAGTTTTTGCCCTGAAGTGCTAGGTGCACAGAGAAAAACACCCGCCAATGTGTTACTGGGGTTCAGCACCGCCAGCTGTTCCCCTGCTGTGTAGCCGGCATTGTGTCCAGCACAAGCCACGCTGGCACAACCGACCAAAAGCTGCCACCAGTGCAGGCTTCGGCCTACACTCTGCTCCTCTCCTCCTGCTGCTGCCCCTGGGCTCAAACACCGCTAGTTTTGGCCCGGAAGTGCTAGCTGCACAGAGAAAAACACCAGCCAATGTGTTAGTGGGGTTCAGCAACGCCAGCTGTTCCCCTGCTGTGTAGCCGGCAACGTGACCTGCAAACGCCACGCAGGCACATTAACTGAAATTGAAGGAAGCCTGCCCCCCACCCCCAGGTGTTTCTATGTATAACAGCCACCTTGTACAGCAGTACTGCTGCATTTGTACAAGGTGGCTGACTTTTTCTACTTGCCCACGTGGAACTCAACACGTACAAAATGTGTCTCATTGAGACCATTCCACTGTCCCTGAGGTGTGACTTTCCTTTCTAATGATACGCAGCACCACCCTTGGTAGCGCTGCCCGTCTTTTGACATCATTGGTTAGCTGGCTGCGCCTGTGCGTCCGCCCTGCTCCAAACAACGCCCCTCGGTTTCTTATTTATTTTGTCAGCGAGGGTGTGGTTTATGGGCACGAGCAGTGCATATGTTCGCCTGTCGTCACTCATCTCTTTCCGCCTTCTTCAGACTGTGCAGCCTCATGGCCGCGGCATGCGAGAAGGGATCAGCAGAGGCCGCCCAGTCTGAAGCAGGTGTAAGGACGTGTGTGAGCGGCCAAAATATTTACTGCTCAAGGCCACGAATCCCAGCACCGCAGTGTGACTTTATGAAAAGGCACTGTGGGTCTGGGATTTATGGCCATCGTTAACCGCATCGGCCAACATGAAATGAGGTCATGAGACGGACAGCGCTAACAGGGCATTGCCAAGGGATAACACAAGAGCGCAGACTCCTGTACAGCAAATAACAACGCTCAGGAAGCTGCGCCAAGCACCAAGGCGTTATTTGGGACACCTGTGCTGCGTCTCCTTAAATGCCAAGTCACGCATCCACTACAGTTTGACTGTAGAATGGGCTAAATTGTCTACGTCTTTCATTCAGCGTGTGCAAGTAGACAAATTAATAGAGCAACCTTTCACTTGTGCAGGATTAATACTGCACAAGGTGTGTCTCTTGTACTTTGTAACACCTGAGGGGGGGTTAAAAGTTTCCTTTGAAATTGGTTCAACTAGGCTTCGGCCTACACTCTGCTCCTCTCCTCCTCCTCCTGCTTCACCACGGGCTCTAACATCGCTAGTTTTTGCCCGCAAGTGCTAGCTGCACAGAGAAAAACACCCGCCATTGTGTTAGTGGGGTTCAGCAACGCCAGCTGTTCCCCCACTGTGTAGCCGGCAAAGTGTCCTGCAAACGCAACGCAGACACAAAGCTGCCTCCAGTGCAGGCTTCGGCCTACACTCTGCTCCCCCTGCTTACCCTTTGCTCCAGCACCGCTAGTTGGGGCTCTAGGAAGACAATATTTAATAGGCAACGCATCCGGATTCCAGCACCGCCAGCTGGTTCTCGGCAGTGTTTTTGTCACAGGTACTCCCTCGTGCCAAACCTGGTTTCAGCACCGTCAGCTGTTTCCGGGTTGTGTCAAGCTCACTGAGACGCCTATGCTTGCCCCGTCGTGTTGCGGTCGGGTTAGCCAACTCCAGGGTGCCTCCAGTTTAGGAGCTTCCTATGTGGGCTGCATGAATTGGTAGTCAAGGCTGGTTCTGTAGTGCCAGTAGGCCCAGCTCCCCCTGTGGGACTGTTGGGGTTCGGTAACTGCGGCTGCCTCGCTGCCTAGCTGTTCTCTCCTCTCCTGTGGGCCTTCGGGTCCACCACCTGGTTCCAGCACCATCAGCTGGTGCCGGGCCGAGCCTTTGGCTTAGGTGCCTCCTCCTGGGTATCCGAGTTCCGCCAACGCCTGGCGGTCCTCTGTAGTGCTTTTAAGCGCGGGCACCTACAGCTTAGTAACCGGGTTCCAGCACCGTCAGCTGGTCCTCGGTCGTGCCATTGGCTCTTGCACACTGGGGCAACGCATCCGGATTCCAGCACCGCCAGCTGGTTCTCAGCAGTGTTTTTGTCACAGGTACTCCCTCGTGCCAAACCTGGTTTCAGCACCGTCAGCTGTTTCCGGGTTTTGTCAAGCTCACTGAGACGCCTGTTCTTGCCCCGTCGTGTTGCGGTCGGGTTAGCCAACTCCAGGGTGCCTCCAGTTTAGGAGCTTCCTATGTGGGCTGCATGAATTGGTAGTCAAGGCTGGTTCTGTAGTGCCAGTAGGCCCAGCTCCCCCTGTAGGACTGTTGGGGTTCGGTAACTGCGGCTGCCTCGCGGCCTAGCTGTTCTCTCCTCTCCTGTGGGCCTTCGGGTCCACCACCTGGTTCCAGCACCATCAGCTGGTGCCGGGCCGAGCCTTTGGCTTAGGTGCCTCCTCCTGGGTATCCGAGTTCCGCCAACGCCTGGCGGTCCTCTGTAGTGCTTTTAAGCGCGGGCACCTACAGCTTAGTAACCGGGTTCCAGCACCGTCAGCTGGTCCTCGGTCGTGCCATTGGCTCTTGCACACTGGGGCAAAGCATCCGGGTTCCAGCACCGCCAGCTGGTTCTCGGCAGTGTTTTTGTCACAGGTACTCCCTCGTGCCAAACCTGGTTTCAGCACCGTCAGCTGTTTCCGGGTTGTGTGAAACTCGCTGAGACGCCTATGCTTGCCCCGTCGTGTTGCGGTCGGGTTAGCCAACTCCAGGGTGCCTCCAGCTTAGGAGCTTCCTATGTGGGCTGCATGAATTGGTAGTCAAGGCTGGTTCTGTAGTGCCAGTAGGCCCAGCTCCCCCTGTAGGACTGTTGGGGTTCGGTAACTGCGGCTGCCTCGCGGCCTAGCTGTTCTATCCTCTCCTGTGGACCTTCGGGTCCACCACCTGGTTCCAGCACCGTCAGCTGGTTCCGGGCCGAGCCTTTGGCTTAGGTGCCTCCTCCTGGGTATCCGAGTTCCGCCAACGCCTGGCGGTCCTCAGTAGTGCTTTTAAGCGCGGGCACCTACAGCTTAGTAACCGGGTTCCAGCACCGTCAGCTGGTCCTCGGTCGTGCCATTGGCTCTTGCACACTGGGGCAACGCATCCGGGTTCCAGCACCGCCAGCTCGTTCTCGGCAGTGTTTTTGTCACAGGTACTCCCTCATGCCAAGCCTGGTTTCAGCACCGTCAGCTGTTTCCGGGTTGTGTCAAACTCGCTGAGACGCCTATGCTTGCCCCGTCGTGTTGCGGTCGGGTTAGCCAACTCCAGGGTGCCTCCAGTTTAGGAGCTTCCTATGTGGGCTGCATGAATTGGTAGTCAAGGCTGGTTCTGTAGTGCCAGTAGGCCCAGCTCCCCCTGTAGGACTGTTGGGGTTCGGTAACTGCGGCTGCCTCGCGGCCTAGTTGTTCTCTCCTCTCCTGTGGGCCTTCGGGTCCACCACCTGGTTCCAGCACCATCAGCTGGTTCCGGGCCGAGCCTTTGGCTTAGGTGCCTCCTCCTGGATATCCGAATTCCGCCAACGCCTGGCGGTCCTCGGTAGTGCTTTTAAGCGCGGGCACCTACAGCTTAGTAACCGGGTTCCAGCACCGTCAGCTGGTCCTCGGTCGTGCCATTGGCTCTTGCACACTGGGGCAACGCATCCGGGTTCCAGCACCGCCAGCTCGTTCTCGGCAGTGTTTTTGTCACAGGTACTCCCTCGTGCCAAACCTGGTTTCAGCACCGTCAGCTGTTTCCAGGTTGTATCAAACTCGCTGAGACGCCTATGCTTGCCCCGTCGTGTTGCGGTCGGGTTAGCCAACTCCAGGGTGCCTCCAGTTTAGGAGCTTCCTATGTGGGCTGCATGAATTGGTAGTCAAGGCTGGTTCTGTAGTGCCAGTAGGCCCAGCTCCCCCTGTAGGACTGTTGGGGTTCGCTAACTGCGGCTGCCTCGCGGCCTAGCTGTTCTCTCCTCTCCTGTGGGCCTTCGGGTCCACCACCTGGTTCCAGCATCGTCAGCTGGTTCCGGGTCGAGCCTTTGGCTTAGGTGCCTCCTTCTGGGTATCCGAGTTCCGCCAACGCCTGGCGGTCCTCGGTAGTGCTTTTAAGCGCGGGCACCTACAGCTTAGTAACCGGGTTCCAGCACCGTCAGCTGGTCCTCGGTCGTGCCATTGGCTCTTGCACACTGGGGCAACGCATCCGGGTTCCAGCACCGCCAGCTGGTTCTCGGCATTGTTTTTGTCACAGGTACTCCCTCGTGCCAAACCTGGTTTCAGCACCGTCAGCTGTTTCCGGGTTGTGTCAAACTCGCTGAGACGCCTATGCTTGCCCCGTCGTGTTGCGGTCGGGTTAGCCAACTCCAGGGTGCCTCCAGTTTAGGAGCTTAGGAAGCATGTGGGCTGCATGAATTGGTAGTCAAGGCTGGTTTTGTAGTGCCAGTAGGCCCAGCTCCCCCTGTAGGACTGTTGGGGTTCGATAACTGCGGCTGCCTCGCGGCCTAGCTGTTCTCTCCTCTCCTGTGGGCCTTCGGGTCCATCACCTGGTTCCAGCACTGTCAGCTGGTTCTCGGCAGTGTCTTTTGCTCTTGTACCTTCTGCTCCCCATCCTGGTTCCAGTACCGTCAGCTGGTTCCGGGCAGAGCCTTTGGCTTAGGTGCCTCCTTCTGGGTATCCAAGTTCCACCAACGTCAGGTGGTCCTTGGTAGTGCTTTCAGGCACGGGTACCTCCTGCTTAGTAACCGGGTTCCAGTAACGTCAGCTGGTCCTCGGTAGTTCCATTGGCTCTTGGACCTTCGGCTACCCATCCGGGTTCCAGTACCGTCAGCTGGTTCTCGGCAGTGTCTTTTGCTCTTGTACCTTCTGCTCCCCATCCTGGTTCCAGTAGCGTCAGCTGGTTCCGGGCAGAGCCTTTGGCTTAGGTGCCTCCTTCTGGGTATCCGAGTTCCGCCAACGTCAGGCGGTCCTTGGTAGTGCTTTTTAGCACGGGTACCTCCTGCTTAGTAACCGGGTTCCAGTAACGTCAGCTGGTCCTCGGTAGTTCCATAGGCTCTTGAACCTTCGGTTTGCCATCCGAGTTCCAGTTCCATCAGCTGGTTCTTGCCATTTTCTCAGCCTTCTTGTACCTTCTGCTACATTTCCAAGTTGAAGACCCTAACGTCGACGACCAGAAAGACCACCCCGATGACGACGACAACGACGGCGGAGACGATGACGGCGGAGACGACGACACTGGAGACGACGACCCTGGAGACGACGACATGGAAGACCGAGAAGCAGAAGAACAAGAGGCTGCAGAACAAAGAGCAGAAGAACATTAAGCATAACACTTAATATCAGAGCAAAAGATATTATCTAAATTATATGCAGAAGAAGACTAAGCAGTGTATGGGGGTGAGTCCGTTCCTCCTCGTGGTGCCCCTGGATAAAGCCTGATGCTGCAGGCCAAACTGAACGCGGACAAATGTAACTTTTGTGACTGGCAGAACGGAAGGTGTAATCTTCCAACTTTTATAGATAACAACTACGGGAATGCCTGTCACAAATGAGAATATGATAAAGAAGTAGAATAGGAAGAATAATAGGAGTTGAATAAAATGAATATGTAGAATAGGAAGAATAATAATAGTTGAATAAAATGAATATGAAGAATGTAATCAAAAAAAAAAAGGTAAAGGATGAAGAAGAAGATGAATAAGGTGAAGAAGAAGTTGATGTCAAAGATGCTGATGATGATGAAGATGAAAGTGTGGGAAAAGTAAAAAAAAAAGAAGGGGAAGGGCGTGGCATAGTGAAACATCAATATCTGACAAAATTAAAAAAAAATTTACATAGTCAATATCTTTGTCACTCCGAACGTCTTTAAAAAAAAAAAAAAACATGCTATTCTATTTGATTGGGCTAAACCTCTATGACTTTAATGTCTCCGCCACCTCCCCAAATACATCCTGCATTATTCTTAGTTGTTTTCCTTCAAGTAGAATGAACCTACAAGGAAAGAAAGGGTTTATTTTAATTCCGATATTTTGGTCCTATTGACTTGCATTGGGATCGGGTATCGGTATCGGCGATATCCGATATTTTTTGAATATCGGCCGATCCTATCCGATACCGATACTTTCCGATATCGGAAGGTATCGCTCAACACTAGTCTTCACCAAAAATTTATATTTGGTATCCTTATGTTTGAAGCATGATATGTTGGAAAAGGTTCAAAAGTTCCAGGAAGCTGAATACTTTCGCAAGGCACTGTACCTGTCTTTATATGTTTTTTTATTTTTTATTGTTATTTGTAACAATTTTCAAATGGACTGTTACTCCGTGTTTTTTGGTGTTTGCATGGCCTGGACTTTTCTGTCATAAGGCACACCTGGTGCTACATTCGTCGGCAATTGTAAAGGGAGCTGCCAGCAGCAGATACTCATGACTAGGGTTGAGTGAAATGGATCGGTCATTTTCATAAGTCACCAACTTTTGGCAAAGTTGGGTTTCATGAAACTCGACCCTATCCCTGTGTGGGGTTGGCCACGCGGTCGGCGACCTTCGCGCCAAAGTCGCGTTTCTATGACGCGTTCAGTGCCATTTCTCAGCCAATGAAGGTGGACAAAGAGTGTGGGCAGCGTGATGACATAGGTCCTGGTCCCCACCATCTTAGAGAAGGGCATTGCAGTGATTGGCTTGCTTTCTGCGGCGTCACAGGGGCTATAAAGGGGCGTGCACGCCGACCGCCATCTTACTGCTGCCGATCTGAGTATAGGGAGAGGTTGCTGCCGCTTCGTCAAAAGCAGGGATAGCGTTAGGCAGGGTACATTAATCCTCAAACCGCTCATGCTGTAGCGATTTCCACTGTCCAACACCACCTTTTGTTTGCAGGTACAGTGGAGGCAAGATTTTTGTTCATCAGCTCTGTAGCTTATTGGGCTGCCCTAGAAGGCTCCCTGATAGCTGCATTGCTGTTTGTACGCCGCTGTGCAAACCAACTGCTTTTGTCAAAGCACAAATCCTGTTGCTCCTTCCTTTCTGCACAGCTATCTTGTTTGTTTGACAACACTTTATACTTTTGTGTGCAGCAGAGCAGACCTTTTTATTGCTGCCTGCCATACTTTTCTGAGATTACTGTAGGGAGACAGTAATTGTAGTACAGTCCCTTTTTTTTGTTATATCTCTTCAAGCCACTTTCTGCCACAGAAAATATACTCTAATACAGTGGGCCTGATTTATTCACAATTCTCCCAGAAAAAATAAAACAAGTGGGAGATTAAGATTGGCAAATCTGCATCCCTGTCAGTCCTGTCTGTGGCATCTGTCTTTCATTTTCTGCCACATAAAATATACTCAAATACAGTGGCCCTGATTTCTTCACAATTCTCCCATAAAAAAAAATAAAACAAGTGGGAGATTAAGATTGGCAAATCTGCATCCCTGCCAGTCCTGTCTGTGGTATCTGTCTTTCATTTTCTGCCACAGAAAATATACTCAAATACAGTGGCCCTGATTTCTTCACAATTCTCCCAGAAAAAAAAAGTGGGAGATTAAGATTGGCGAATCTGCATCACTGCCAGTCCTGTCTGTGGCATCTGTCTTTCATTTTCTGCCACAGAAAATATACTCAAATACAGTGGCCCCCTGATTTCTTCACAATTCTCCCAGAAAAAAAATAAAACAAGTGGAATATTAAGATTGGCAAATCTGCATTTGTGCCATTCCTGTCTGTGGTATCTGTCTTTCATTTTCTGCCACAGAAAATATACTCAAATACAATGCCCCCTGATTTCTTCACAATTTTTCTAGAAAAAAATAAATAAAACAAGTGGGAGATTAAGATTGGCAAATCTGCATCCCTGCCAGTCCTGCCTGTGGTATCTGTCTTTCATTTTCTGCCACAGAAAATATACCCAAATACAGTGGCCCTGATTTCTTCACAATTCTCCCAGAAAAAAAAAAGTGGGAGATTAAGATTGGCGAATCTGCATCACTGCCAGTCCTGTCTGTGGCATCTGTCTTTCATTTTCTGCCACAGAAAATATACTCAAATACAGTGGCCCCCTGATTTCTTCACAATTCTTCCAGAAAAAAAAAAAAAAACTAGTGGAAGATTAACCCCTTCATGACCCAGCCTATTTTGACCTTAAAGACCTTGCCATTTTTTGCAATTCTGACCAGTGTCCCTTTATGAGGTAATAACTCGGGAACGCTTCAACGGATCCTAGCGATTCTGAGATTGTTTTCTCGTGACATATTGGGCTTCATGTTAGTGGTAAATTTAGGTCGATAATTTTTGCGTTTATGTGTGAAAAAATTGGAAATTTGGTGAAAATTTTGAAAATTTCGCAATTTTCAAATTTTGAATTTTTATTCTGTTAAACCAGAGAGATATGTGACACAAAATAGTTAATAAATAACATTTCCCACATGTCTACTTTACATCAGCACAATTTTGGAAACAATTTTTTTTTTTGCTAGGAAGTTATAAGGGTTAAAATTTGACCAGCGATTTCTCATTTTTACAACGAAATTTACAAAACCATTTTTTTTAGGGACCACCTCACATTTGAACTCAGTTTGAGGGGTCTATATGGCTGAAAATACCCAAAAGTGACACCATTCTAAAAACTGCACCCCTCAAGGTACTCAAAACCACATGCAAGAAGTTTATTAACCCTTCAGGTGCTTCACAGCAGCAGAAGCAACATGGAAGGAAAAAATGAACATTTAACTTTTTAGTCACAAAAATGATCTTTCAGCAACAATTTTTTTATTTTCCCAATGGTAAAAGGAGAAACTGAACCACGAAAGTTGTTGTCCAATTTGTCCTGAGTACGCTGATACCTCATATGTGGGGGTAAACCACTGTTTGGGCGCACGGCAGGGCTTGAAAGGGAAGGAGCGCCATTTGACTTTTTGAATGAAAAATTGGCTGCACTCTTTAGCGGACACCATGTCACATTTGGAGAGCCCCCGTGTGCCTAAAAATTTGAGCTCCCCCACAAGTGACCCCATTTTGGAAACTAGACGCCCCAAGGAACTTATCTAGATGCATAGTGAGCACTTTGAACCCCCAGGTGCTTCACAAATTGATCCATAAAAATGAAAAAGTACTTTTTTTTCACAAAAAAATTATTTTAGCCTCAATTTTTTCATTTTCACATGGGCAACAGGATAAAATGGATCCTAAAATTTGTTGGGCAATTTCTCCTGAGTACACCGATACCTCATATGTGGGGGTAAACCACTGTTTGGGCACATGCTAAGGCTCGGAAGGGAAGGAGCGCCATTTGACTTTTTGAATGAAAAATTATCTCCATCGTTAGCGGACACCATGTCACGTTTGGAGAGCCGCCGTGTGCCTAAACATTGGAGCTCCCCCACAAGTGACCCCATTTTGGAAACTAGACCACCCAAGGAACTTATCTAGATGCATATTGAGCACTTTGAACCCCCAGGTGCTTCACAAATTGATCCATAAAAATGAAAAAGTACTTTTTTTTCACAAAAATTTTATTTTAGCCTCAATTTTTTTCATTTTCACATGGGCATCAGGGTAAAATGGATGCTAAAATTTGTTGGGCAATATCTCCTGAGTACACCGATACCTCACATGTAGGCGTAAACCACTGTTTAGGTGCACGGCAAGGCTCGGAAGGGAAGGAGCGCCATTTGACTTTTTGAATGAAAAAATAGCTCCAATCGTTAGCGGACACCATGTCACGTTTGGAGAGCCGCCGTGTGCCTAAACATTGGAGCTCCCCCACAAGTGACCCCATTTTGGAAACTAGACCACCCAAGGAACTTATCTAGATGCATATTGAGCACTTTGAACCCCCAGGTGCTTCACAAATTGATCCATAAAAATGAAAAAGTACTTTTTTTTCACAAAAATTTTATTTTAGCCTCAATTTTTTTCATTTTCACATGGGCATCAGGGTAAAATGGATGCTAAAATTTGTTGGGCAATATCTCCTGAGTACACCGATACCTCACATGTAGGCGTAAACCACTGTTTAGGCGCACGGCAAGGCTCGGAAGGGAAGGAGCGCCATTTGACTTTTTGAATGAAAAAATAGCTCCAATCGTTAGCGGACACCATGTCACGTTTGGAGAGCCGCCGTGTGCCTAAACATTGGAGCTCCCCCACAAGTGACCCCATTTTGGAAACTAGACCACCCAAGGAACTTATCTAGATGCATATTGAGCACTTTGAACCCCCAGGTGCTTCACAAATTGATCCATAAAAATGAAAAAGTACTTTTTTTTCACAAAAATTTTATTTTAGCCTCAATTTTTTTCATTTTCACATGGGCATCAGGATAAAATGGATGCTAACATTTGTTGGGCAATATCTCCTGAGTACACCGATACCTCACATGTAGGCGTAAACCACTGTTTAGGCGCACGGCAAGGCTCGGAAGGGAAGGAGCGCCATTTGACTTTTTGAATGAAAAAATAGCTCCAATCTTTAGCGGACACCATGTCACGTTTGGAGAGCCGCCGTGTGCCTAAACATTGGAGCTCCCCCACATATGACCCCATTTTGGAAACTAGACTACCCAAGGAACTTATCTAGATGCATATTGAGCACTTTGAACCCCCAGGTGCTTCACAAATTGATCCATAAAAATGAAAAAGTACTTTTTTTTCACAAAAATTTTATTTTAGCCTCAATTTTTTTCATTTTCACATGGGCATCAGGGTAAAATGGATGCTAAAATTTGTTGGGCAATATCTCCTGAGTACACCGATACCTCACATGTAGGCGTAAACCACTGTTTAGGTGCACGGCAAGGCTCAGAAGGGAAGGAGCGCCATTTGACTTTTTGAATGAAAAAATAGCTCCAATCTTTAGCGGACACCATGTCACGTTTGGAGAGCCGCCGTGTGCCTAAACATTGGAGCTCCCCCACATATGACCCCATTTTGGAAACTAGACCACCCAAGGAACTTATCTAGATGCATATTGAGCACTTTGAACCCCCAGGTGCTTCACAAATTGATCCATAAAAATGAAAAAGTACTTTTTTTTCACAAAAATTTTATTTTAGCCTCAATTTTTTTCATTTTCACATGGGCATCAGGATAAAATGGATGCTAAAATTTGTTGGGCAATATCTCCTGAGTACACCGATACCTCACATGTAGGCGTAAACCACTGTTTAGGCGCACGGCAAGGCTCGGAAGGGAAGGAGCGCCATTTCACTTTTTGAATGAAAAATTAGCTCCAATCGTTAGCGGACACTATGTTGTGTATGGAAGGTATGTAGTGTATGTCAGGTTGGTGTGTGTGTGGTGTAGTATTCACCACACACACACACACACACACACCTGACGTACACTATACCACACCACACCAAACTGACGTACACTACGCCATACACACCCTGACACTACGTCAGGTTGGGTTGTGTAGTGTTAGGTTGGGGTGTGGTGTAGTGTACGTCAGGTAGGTGTGTGTGGTGTAGTGTACACCACACACACACACACACCAACCTGACGTACACTATACCACACCACACACCAACCTGATGTACACTACGCCACACACACCAATCTGACACACTACGTCAGGTTGGTGTGTGTGGTGTAGTGTATGTCAGGTTGGGGTGTGGTGTAGTGTACGTCAGGTAGGTGTGTGTGGTGTACTGTACACCACACACACACACCAACCTGACGTACACTATACCACACCACACACCAACCTGATGTACACTACGCCACACACACCAATCTGACACACTACGTCAGGTTGGTGTGTGTGGTGTAGTGTATGTCAGGCTGGGGTGTGGCGTAGTGTACGTCAGGTAGGTGTGTGTGGTGTACTGTACACCACACACACACACCAACCTGACGTACACTATACCACACCACACACCAACCTGATGTACACTACGCCACACACACCAATCTGACACACTACGTCAGGTTGGTGTGTGTGGTGTAGTGTATGTCAGGTTGGGGTGTGGTGTAGTGTACGTCAGGTAGGTGTGTGTGGTGTACTGTACACCACACACACACACCAACCTGACGTACACTATACCACACCACACACCAACCTGATGTACACTACGCCACACACACCAATCTGACACACTACGTCAGGTTGGTGTGTGTGGTGTAGTGTATGTCAGGTTGGGGTGTGGTGTAGTGTACGTCAGGTAGGTGTGTGTGGTGTACTGTACACCACACACACACACCAACCTGACGTACACTATACCACACCACACACCAACCTGATGTACACTACGCCACACACACCAATCTGACACACTACGTCAGGTTGGTGTGTGTGGTGTAGTGTATGTCAGGTTGGGGTGTGGTGTAGTGTACGTCAGGTTAGTGTGTGTGTGTGGTGTTGTGTATATCAGCCTGGTGTGGGTGAGTTCTGTAGTGGAATATCAGGATGTGGCTAGTCCACGGACGTGTGATGAATTCTGAAGCATTCATTCAAACACAGTGCAGGTTTGTCGGGACACGTTTCACATTGGAAACGAGTTTCCCTTCTTATCCCCCTTTTATAGCACACCCGGCACCTTTTTTTTGCTCTCCCCTCACAGGGAAAATGTTGCACCGGTACCATACGGGAGACTTGAGTTCCAGCAGTGCTGGGGCCCGCTCCTTCCTCGTCTCCAAACATCAGGGCCTTTATCACCGCCTCCTGGAACTGAAGGAAGGTGTTGTTGGTCTGGCCTGCACATCGTGATAGCACGTATGCGTTATACAGTGCCATTTGTACGATGTGCACAGCCAGTTTTTTATACCACACCTTCGTTTTCCGCATGGCACTATAGGGCTGGAGGACTTGATCAGAAAGATCAACTCCCCCCATGTGTTTGTTGTACCCCAGGGCACAGTCCGGTTTGTGGACCTGTGCTGGGGTACCTCGAACAGTGCTGGCCGTGGTGCCGGGACCATGGATTGTTGTCAAGAAAAAGACGTCCCTTTTGTCTTTGAACTTGACCGCAAGCATGTTGCCACTACATTGGGCCCGGCTCTCACCCTTTGGGAGAACCTGCTCAATTAGTGACAAAGGGAGACCCCTCTTGTTTCTGCGCACAGTACCGCAAGCAACGGTAGCTCTGGCAGAGAGGGACTGAAAGAGTGGGATGCTTGTATAAAAGTTATCAACGTACAGATGGTAACCTTTATCAAGCAGTGGGTGAACCAAATCCCACACTATTTTCCCACTCACCCCCAGAGCAGGTGGACAATCTGGGGGCTGGATACTGCTGTCCTTTCCTTGATAAACTCTAAAGCTGAGAGTGTACCCTGAGGTACTCTCACAGATCTTGTAGAGTTTTATCCCGTACCTCGCCCTTTTGCTTGGCAGGTACTGACGGAACTGAAGCCTCCCTTTGAAGTGGATGAGGGATTCATCCACACAAATTTCCCTTTGGGGAATGTACACTTCAGCAAACTTGTTGCTGAAGTGTTCGATGACCGGCCGAATTTTGAACAATCTATCAAAATTCGGGTCATCGCGAGGAAGGATGTCCGTATTGTCCCTAAAGTGGAGAAATTTATGAATCGCCTCAAAACGTTTGCGATTCATAACCATGCCAAATACTGGAGTTTGATATAAAATATCAGTACTCCAGTATTGGCGAAGTTCTGGTTTCTTCACAATTCCCATGTGAAGGACCAGTCCCCAATATTTCATCATTTCTACGGAGTCAACGGGCTTCCAAGTAGTAAATGATGAAACTGGGTTTTGGGCAAAAAATTGCAGGGCGTACAAATTTGTTTGCTCCACCATGAGACTGACGATTGACTCCGAGAAAAAGACTTTGAAAAAGTCTATCTCCCGGAGGTTGGCAGTCTCAAATTGGATTCCTGATTGGGGAATGAAATCAGGAATCCGTGGAGCAAAGTTTTCAGGGACGGGGGTCCAGACGGGGGCACTAGTGCTAGGTTGGGCGTCACTAGCACTAGGTTGGGGGTCACTTACACTTGGCTCCGACTCTCCTCCCCTGGGCTCCGGCTCCCCTCCCCTGGGCTCCGGACGATTTCTCGGCCTGCGACATCTTGGGGGTGGCGAGTCGGTGTCACTAGGGGAGGAAGAGTGGGAGGAATACAGAAAAGTGGGGTCCTCTCCCTCACTATCAGCTTCGGAGGCAAGAAAGGAATATGCCTCCTCAACTGAGTACAGCCTTTGTGACTGGGATGACTGGGATGAGCGGGACATTGTGTGTGTGGTGCGTGTGTAAAAAAAAATCTAAACTTTATTATAGTGTTGCGTGTGCGTGTGTATGTGCGAGTGTTTGGTGCAACTCTTCTGCAGGAGGAGGCTATCAGGTGCGGGGAGCTGTCAGACGCGTGTGGGGGCTGTCAGGCGCGTGGGGGCTGTCAGGCGCGGGGGGCTGTCAGGCGCGGGGGGCTGTCAGGCGCGGGGGGACAGGAGGGGGCTGAGGAGATGCAGCGTCAGATGGAGATGAAGCTGGCAGCAGCAGGTGATCAGGGGGGCAGGGGGTGATCAGGGGGGCAGGGGGTGATCAGTGGGTGATCAGGGGGGCCAGGGGGTGATTAGCGGTGATCACTGAAGAGGGTGATCACCAGGGCAGGAGGGGCTGACAGACACAGGGGCGGTAGCAGAGAAGAAAACGCAGCAGCAGCAGCAGGTGATAAAGGGGGGCAGAGGGGTGATCAGGTGGACTGGGGGGGCAGGGGGTGATCAGGGGGGGCAGGGGGTGATTAGCGGTGATCACTGAAGAGGGTGATCACCAGGGGAGGGGCTGACAGACGCAAACGCGGTAGGAGAGAAGAAAACACAGCAGCAGCAGCGGGTGATGAAGGGGGGCAGAGGGGTGATCAGGTGGACAGTGGGGGGGCAGGGGGTGATCAGGGGGGGTAGGGGGTGATCAGGGGGGGCAGGGGGTGATTAGCTGAAGATCACTGAAGAGGGTGATCACCAGGGGAGGAGGGGCTGACAGACGCAGGGGGCAGTAGGAGAGAAAACACAGCAGCAGCAGCAGGTGATAAAGGGGGGCAGGGGGTGATCAGGTGGACAGGGGGGGGGCAGGGGGTGATCGGGGGGGTAGGGGGTGATCAGGGGGGGGCAGGGGGTGATTAGTGGTGATCACTGAGGAGGGTGATCACCAGGGGAGGAGGGGCTAACAGATGCAGGGGGCGATAGGAGAAAAGAAAGTAGAGCAGCAGCAGGTGATAAAGGGGGGCAGGGGGTGATCAGGTGGACAGGGGGGGGGCAGGGGGTGATCGGGGGGGTAGGGGGTGATCAGGGGGGGGGCAGGGGGTGATTAGTGGTGATCACTGAGGAGGATGATCACCAGGGGAGGAGGGGCTAACAGATGCAGGGGGCGATAGGAGAAAAGAAAATAGAGCAGGAGCTGGTGATAAAGGGGGGCTGGGGGATGATCGGGTGGGGCAGGGGGGAGGGAGCGGAGGTTGGGGGGAGTGGAGGACAGGAGAGGGGAGGTACCTGTCCTCAGCAGCAGCGGTGGTACTGGCGGTAGCAGTGGGGGAGGCGGCGGTGGCAGTGGGGGATACGGCGGCGGCGCTCTGAAGATGTGTGCGGCGGCTGCGGAGGCGATCGCGGAGTCTGGGGGGGCAGGTGAGCAGTCGGGCACCTCGCTCCTCAGCTTCCACGGATGGGATGAAGCTGAGGAGCGAGGCAGACGCTGTTTTTCTCCGCCCCTCCAGCTCTGATTGGAGTGCTAACGTCACATGGACGCTAGCTCCAATCAGAGCTGGAGGGGGTTAAAAAAAGGTCAGCAGCGGTGATCGTAGACCCGGGGGGGCAAAGCCACCCCCCCTGGGGTGAAGTACAGGTCCCCCTGCACCTGCGGGTACGGTGACATTTGAATGACCCCGGTCACCGGACCCGCAGGGAAGCATTCCCGCCATGACGCCACATAGGCGTCATGGGTCGGAATGGCACCGACTTTCATGACGCCTACGTGGCGTCATGGGTCGGGAAGGGGTTAAGATTGGCAAATCTGCATCTGTGCCATTCCTGTCTGTGGTATCTGTCTTTAATTTTCTGCCACAGAAAATATACTCAAATACAGTGGCCCCCTGATTTCTTCACAATTTTTCCAGAAAAAAAAATAAAACAAGTGGGAGATTAAGATTGGCAAATCTGCATCACTGCCAGTCCTGTCTGTGGCATCTGTCTTTCATTTTCTGCCACAGAAAATATACTCACATACAGTGCCCCCCTGATTTCTTCACAATTCTTCAAGAAAAAAAAAAGTGGGAGATTAAGATTGGCGAATCTGCATCACTGCCAGTCCTGTCTGTGGCATCTGTCTTTCATTTTCTGCCACAGAAAATATACTCAAATACAGTGGCCCCCTGATTTCTTCACAATTCTTCCAGAAAAAAAAAATAAAACAAGTGGAAGATTAAGATTGGCAAATCTGCATCTGTGCCATTCCTGTCTGTGGTATCTGTCTTTCCTTTTCTGCCACAGAAAATATACTCAAATACAGTGGCCCTGATTTCTTCACAATTCTGCCAGAAAAAAAAAAATAAAACAAGTGGGAGATTAAGATTGGCTAATCTGCATCCCTGCCAGTCCTGTCTGTGGTATCTGTCTTTCATTTTCTGCCACAGAAAATATACTCAAATACAGTGGCCCTGATTTCTTCACAATTCTCCCAGAAAAAAAAATAAAACAAGTGGGAGATTAACCCCTTCATGACCCAGCCTATTTTGACCTTAAAGACCTTGCAGTTTTTTGCAATTCTGACCAGTGTCCCTTTATGAGGTAATAACTCAGTAACGCTTCAACGGATCCTAGCGGTTCTGAGATTGTTTTTTCGTGACATATTGGGCTTCATGTTAGTGGTAAATTTAGGTCAATAAATTCTGCGTTTATTTGTGATAAAAACGGAAATTTGGTGAAAATTTTGAAAATTTCGCAATTTTCACATTTTGAATTTTTATTCTGTTAAACTAGAGAGTTATGTGACACAAAATAGTTAATAAATAACATTTCCCACATGTATACTTTACATCAGCACAATTTTTGAAACAAAATTTTTTTTGCTAGGAAGTTATAAGGGTTAAAATTTGACCAGCGATTTCTCATTTTTACAATGAAATTTACAAAACCATTTTTTTTTAGGGACCACTTCACATTTGAAGTCAGTTTGAGGGGTCTATATGGCTGAAAATACCCAAAAGTGACACCATTCTAAAAACTGAACCCCTCAAGGTACTCAAAACCACATTCAAGAAGTTTATTAACCCTTCAGGTGCTTCACAGCAGCAGAAGCAACATGGAAGGAAAAAATGAACATTTAACTTTTTAGTCACAAAAATTATTTTTAGCAACAATTTTTTTATTTTCCCAATGGTAAAAGGAGAAACTGAACAATGAAAGTTGTTGTCCAATTTGTCCTGAGTACGCTGATACCTCATATGTGGGGGTAAACCACTGTTTGGGCGCACGGCAGGGCTTGGAAGGGAAGGAGCGCCATTTGACTTTTTGAATGAAAAATTGGCTCCACTCTTTAGCGGACACCATGTCACTTTTGGAGAGCCCCCGTGTGCCTAAAAATTGGAGCTCCCCCACAAGTGACCCCATTTTGGAAACTAGACGCCCCAAGGAACTTATCTAGATCATAGTGAGCACTTTGAACCCCCAGGTGCTTCACAAATTGATCCGTAAAAATGAAAAAGTACTTTTTTTTCACAAAAAAATTCTTTTAGCCTCAATTTTTTCATTTTCACATGGGCAACAGGATAAAATGGATCCTAAAATTTGTTGGGCAATTTCTCCTGAGTACACCAATACCTCACATGTGGGGGTAAACCACTGTTTGGGCACATGGTAAGGCTCGGAAGGGAAGGAGCGCCATTTGACTTTTTGAATGAAAAATTATCTCCATCGTTAGCGGACACCATGTCGCGTTTGGAGAGACCCTGTGTGCCTAAACATTGGCTCTTCCCCACAAGTGACCCCATTTTGGAAACTAGACCCCCCAAGGAACTTATCTAGATGCCTAGTGAGCACTTTAATCCCTCAGGTGCTTCACAAATTGATCTGTAAAAATGAAATAGTACTTTTTTTTTCAGAAAAAAATTCTTTTCGCCTCAATTTTTTCATTTTGACATGGGCAATAGGATAAAATGGATCATAAAATTTGTTGGGCAATTTCTCCCGAGTACGCCGATACCTTACATGTGGGGGTAAACCACTGTTTTGGCACTCGGCAGTAGGGTTGAGCGAAATGGGTCGAACATTTTCAAAAGTCGCCGACTTTTGACAAAGTCGGGTTTCATGAAACCCGATCCGACCCCTGTGCGGAGTCGGCCATGCGGTACGCGACTTTCGCGCCAAAGTCGCGTTTCAATGACGCGAAAAGCGCCATTTCTCAGCCAATGAAGGTAAACGCAGAGTGTGGGCAGCGTGATGACATAGGTCCTGGTCCCCACCATCTTAGAGAAGGGCATTGCAGTGATTGGCTTGCTGTCCGCGGCGTCACAGGGGCTATAAAGGGGTGTTCCCGCCAACCGCCATGTTACTGCTGCTGATCTGAGCCTAGGGAGAGGTTGCTGCCGCTTCGTCAGAAGCAGGGATAGCGTTAGGCAGGGTCCATTAACCACCAAACCGCTTGTGCTGTAGCGATTCCCACTGCCCAACACCACCTTCGGTGTGCACGGACAGTGGAAGCTACATTTTTTTTTTTTTCCCCTCAGCGCTGTAGCTCATTGGGCTGCCCTAGAAGGCTCCCTGATAGCTGCATTGCTGTGTGTACGCCGCTGTGCAAACCAACTGCTTTTTTCAAAGCACAAATCCTCTTGTTCCTTCCTTTCTACACAGCTATCTTGTTTGTTTGTCCACACTTTTTATTTAATTTGTGCATCAGTCCACTCCTTATTGCTGCCTGCCATACCTGGCTGAGATTACTGCAGGGAGATAGTAATTGAAGGACAGTTCCTTTTTTTTTGTGGGAGATTAAGATTGGCATTTCTGCTAGAGTGCCATCCCTGTCTGTCTCATCTCTCACTCAGTTGGCCATAGAAAGCCTATTTATTTTTTTGCTTGATTTGGGTTCTAAAATCTACCTGAAAAAATCACTACATCAATCAGTGGGAGAAAAATATTGGCCTCAGGGCTTGTGTGCCACTCCTTACTCCTGTGTGTGCCATCTCTCAGTGGGCCATAGAAAGCCTATTTATTTTTTTGCTTGATTTGGGTTCCAAAATCTACCTGAAAAAATCAATAAATCAATCAGTGGGAGATTAATATTGGCCTTTGGGCTTGTGTGCCAGTCCTAAGCGCGCCATCTCTCTCTCTCAGATAGTGGGCCATAGAAAGCCTATTTATTATTTTTTTTATTGGGTTTATAAATTTTCCCTGGAAAAAAAAAAAAAGTGGGAGATTAATATTGGCCTCTGGGCTTGTGTGCCAGTCCTGAGCGTGCCATCTCTCTCACAAATAGTGGGCCATAGAAAGCCTATTTATTTTTTTGGTTGATTTGGGTTCTAAATTCTACCTGAAAAAATCAATAAATCAATCAGTGGGAGATAAATATTGGCCTCTGGGCTTGTGTGCCACTCCTGACTCCTGTGTGCGTCCTCTCTCACTCAGTGGGCCCTAGAAAGCCTATTTTTTGTTTTATTTGTTTTCTAAATTCTCCCTGAAAAAATCATTTTATTTTATTTGGTTTCTAAATTATTCCTGAAAAAAAATCATTTTTTTTGTATTTTTTTTTTCTAAAGTCTCCCTGAAAAAAAAAAACAAAAACAAATCAGTGGGAGATTAATATTGCCCTTTCTGCTTGTGTGCCAGTCTTGACTCCTGGGTGTGCCATCTCTCTCTCTCCAATTGTGGGCCATAGAAAGCCTATTAATTTTTTTGCTTGATTTGGGTTCCAAAATCTACCTGAAAAAATCACTAAATCAATCAGTGGGAGATAAATATTGGCCTCTGGGCTTGTGTGCCACTCCTGACTCCTGTGTGCGTCCTCTCTCACTCAGTGGGCCCTAGAAAGCCTATTTTTTGTTTTATTTGTTTTCTAAATTCTCCCTGAAAAAATCATTTTATTTTATTTGGTTTCTAAATTATTCCTGAAAAAATCATTTTTTTTGTATTTTTTTTTTCTAAAGTCTCCCTGAAAAAAAAAACAAAAAACAAATCAGTGGGAGATTAATATTGCCCTTTCTGCTTGTGTGCCAGTCTTGACTCCTGGGTGTGCCATCTCTCTCTCTCCAATTGTGGGCCATAGAAAGCCTATTAATTTTTTTGCTTGATTTGGGTTCCAAAATCTACCTGAAAAAATCACTTAATCAATCAGTGGGAGATAAATATTGGCCTCTGGGCTTGTGTGCCACTCCTGACTCCTGTGTGCGTCCTCTCTCACTCAGTGGGCCCTAGAAAGCCTATTTTTTGTTTTATTTGTTTTCTAAATTCTCCCTGAAAAAATCATTTTATTTTATTTGGTTTCTAAATTATTCCTGAAAAAAATCATTTTTTTTGTATTTTTTTTTTCTAAAGTCTCCCTGAAAAAAAAAAAAAAAATCAAATCAGTGGGAGATTAATATTGCCCTTTCTGCTTGTGTGCCAGTCTTGACTCCTGGGTGTGCCATCTCTCTCTCTCCAATTGTGGGCCATAGAAAGCCTATTAATTTTTTTGCTTGATTTGGGTTCCAAAATCTACCTGAAAAAATCACTAAATCAATCAGTGGGAGATAAATATTGGCCTCTGGGCTTGTGTGCCACTCCTGACTCCTGTGTGCGTCCTCTCTCACTCAGTGGGCCCTACAAAGCCTATTTTTTTTTTATTTGTTTTCTAAATTCTCCCTGAAACAATCATTTTATTTTATTTTGTTTCTAAATTCTTCCTGAAAAATTCATTTTTTTTGTATTTTTTTTTCTAAAGTCTCCCTGAAAAAAAAAAAAAAATCAAATCAGTGGGAGATTAATATTGCCCTTTCTGCTTGTGTGCCAGTCTTGACTCCTGGGTGTGCCATCTCTCTCTCTCCAATTGTGGGCCATAGAAAGCCTATTAATTTTTTTGCTTGATTTGGGTTCCAAAATCTACCTGAAAAAATCACTAAATCAATCAGTGGGAGATAAATATTGGCCTCTGGGCTTGTGTGCCACTCCTGACTCCTGTGTGCGTCCTCTCTCACTCACTGGGCCCTAGAATGGCTATTTTATGTTTTATTTGTTTTCTAAATTCTCCCTGAAAAAATCATTTCATTTTATTTGGTTTATAAATTCTTCCTTAAAAAATCATTTTTTTTTTTTTTTTCTAAAGTCTCCTTTTTAAAAAAAAAAACACAAATCAGTGGGAGATTAATATTTACATTTGCGCTTCAGTGACAGTCCTGCGTGTGTGGCATCTCTCTCATTTGTTGCCACCAACAACAGAGTGTGTAACATTGTGCCTGATTTTCGTTGTGGTCTCACCCACCTGTAAAGGGGTAGCTAAATCATACTGAAGTTATAGCTCACCGTGTAAGTTGTGTGACTGCAACAAATACCGTTAGTTTGGTAACGTTTTTAAAACAATGAGGAAGTCTGGTGGAAGAGGTCGTGGCCGGGGGCGTTCATTGTCAGCTGGTAATGAGGGTAGTGGTAGTGGTGGAGCATCAGGTGGTCGTGGGAAAAAAAATATTGCACCTAAGTCTGGAGCTGTGGAGCCAGGTTCGTCGTCTGGCTACACAAGGCCTCGAACGCTCCCTTTTCTGGGAGTAGGAAAACCGCTTTTAAAGCCAGAGCAGCAAGAGCAAGTTTTGGCTTATCTTGCTGACTCAGCCTCTAGCTCTTTTGCCTCCTCTCGTGAAACTGGTAAAAGTAAAAGCAGCGCGTCGTTAGTGGATGTTCACGGTCAGGGACAAGTCGCTTCCTTGTCCTCTTCAGCAAAAACAACAACAGAGAAGAATGCAGCAGGCGACACAACGGGTTACTCCATGGAGCTCTTTACACATACCGTCCCTGGCTTAGAAAGTGAAGCAGTTAACAGTCCATGCCCATTACAAGTTGAATCTGACATGGAGTGCACTGATGCACAGCCACAGCCAGACTACTATGCTGGTCCTTTGACTCAGACCACAACATTGCCCTCGCAGGGTGCTGATAAAGAATCAGACCCTGATGAGACTATGTTGCCCCATCACGAACGCTATACCACCGACCGACAAGGTGACACAGACGAAGTTGCACACGAGCTACAAGAAGAGGTAATAGATGACCCAGTTCTTGACCCCGATTGGCAGCCATTGGGGGAACAGGGTGCAGGCGGCAGCAGTTCTGAAGAGGAGGAGGAGGGGCCGCAGCAGGCATCAACATCGCAACAGGTTCCATCTGCCGGGCCCGTATCTTGCCCAAAACGCGTGGCAAAGTCAAAACCTGTTGGAGGACAGCGTGGCCATCCGGTTAAAGCTCAGTCTGCAATGCCTGAAAAGGTATCCGATGCTAGAAAGAGTGCAGTCTGGCATTTTTTTAAACAACATCCAATTGATCAGCGCAAAGTCATCTGTCAAAAATGTTCAACTACCTTAAGCAGAGGGCAGAATCTGAAAAGTCTCAATACAAGTTGCATGCATAGACATTTAACCACCATGCATTTGCAAGCTTGGACTAACTACCAAACGTCCCTTAAGGTTGTAGCACCCTCGGCCAATGAAGCTAGTCATCAACGCAACATCCCTTCCGGCAGTGTAGGGCCACCATTTTCTGCACCACCTGCAGTATCTGTGCAGGTTTCTTTGCCAGGCCAAAGAAGTCAGGGTCAGGGAATCACCAGTTTCGTAGTAGGAAACACTGCATCTAGGGCACCGGCGGCAACAATACCATCTCCCACCGTCTCTCAGTCTGCCATGTCCACCGGCACCCCCGCTAGTTCCACGATCTCCAGCTCTCCAGTCCAGCTCACCCTACATGAGACTATGGTTAGAAAAAGGAAGTACTTAGCCTCGCATCCGCGTACACAGGGTTTGAACGCCCACATAGCTAGACTAATCTCGTTAGAGATGATGCCCTACCGGTTAGTTGAAAGCGAAGCTTTCAAAGCCCTGATGGACTACGCTGTACCACACTACGAGCTACCCAGTCGACACTTTTTTTCCAGAAAAGCCATCCCAGCCCTCCACCAGCATGTTAAAGAGCGCATCGTCCATGCACTCAGGCAATCTGTGAGCACAAAGGTGCACCTGACAACAGATGCATGGACCAGTAGGCATGGCCAGGGACGTTACGTGTCCATCACGGCACACTGTGTAAATGTGGTGGATGCAGGGTCCACAGGGGACAGCAAGTTTGGGACAGTTCTGCCTAGCCCACGGTCTAGGAAACAGTTGGCTGTAGCCATTCGCACCCCCTCCTCCTCCTCCTCGTCCTCCTGCAGAAGCGAGACCTCGTCCACAGACCGCAGTCGCACAACCACTCCATCCGCAGCTGCCACTGTTGCACACCAGGTCTCCCATTATGGGGCAGCTACTGGCAAACGTCAGCAGGCTGTATTGGCTATGAAGTGTTTGGGCGACAACAGACACACCGCTGAAGTACTGTCCGAGTTCTTGCAGAAAGAAACGCAGTCGTGGCTGGGCACTGTAGATCTTGAGGCAGGCAAGGTAGTGAGTGATAACGGAAGGAATTTCATGGCTGCCATCTCCATTTCCCAACTGAAACACATTCCTTGCCTGGCTCCCACCTTAAACCTGGTGGTGCAGTGCTTCCTGAAAAGTTATCCGGGGTTATCCGACCTGCTCCTCAAAGTGCGTGGACTTTGCTCACATATCCGCCGTTCGCCCGTACACTCCAGCCGTATGCAGACCTATCAGCGTTCTTGGAACCTTCCCCAGCATTGCCTAATCATAGACGTTGCAACAAGGTGGAACTCAACACTGCACATGCTTCAGAGACTGTGTGAACAGAGGCGGGCTGTTATGTTTTTGTGGGAGGATACACATACACGGGCAGGCAGTAGGATGGCAGACATGGAGTTGTCAGGTGTGCAGTGGTCGAAGATTCAAGACATGTGTCAAGTCCTTCAGTGTTTTGAGGAATGCACACGGCTGGTTAGTGCAGACAACGCCATAATAAGCATGAGCATCCCCCTAATGCGTCTGCTGATGCAAAGTTTGACGCACATAAAGGATCAGGCGTCTGCAGCTGAGGAAGAGGAAAGCCTTGATGACAGTCAGCCATTGTCTGGCCAGGGCAGTGTACAGGACGAGGTAGCGGGCGAAGAGGAGGAGGAGGACGAGGAGGATGATGGGGATGATTATATTTTTAATGAGGAAGCTTTTCCGGGGCCAGTGGAAATTGTTGGCGCGGCAAGGCCGGGTTCTGGTTTTTGGAGGGACACAAGTGACGTGGATTTGCCTGAAACTGCCCCTCAACCAAGCACAACCACAGATTTGAGAACTGGAACTTTGGCCCACATGGCGGATTATGCCTTACGTATCCTCAAAAGGGACACACGCATAACAAAAATGATGAACGATGACGATTACTGGTTGGCCTGCCTCCTTGATCCTCGCTATAAAGGCTAATTGCAAAATATAATGCCACATGAGAACTTGGAACTAATATTAGCAACCAAACAATCAACTCTTGTTGACCGTTTGCTTCTGGCATTCCCTGCACACAGCGCCCGTGATCGTTCTAACACGAGCTGCAGGGGCCAGCAGACCAGAGGTGTTAGAGGGGCAGAAATCAGAAGTGTCGTTGGCCAGAGGGGTTTTCTGACCAGGTTGTGGAGTGATTTTGCTATGACCGCAGACAGGACAGGTACTGCAGCATCAATTCAAAGAGACAACATTTGTCCAGTATGGTTACTAACTATTTTTCATCCCTTATCGACGTTCTCCCTCAACCGTCATTCCCATTTGATTACTGGGCATCAAAATTAGACACCTGGCCAGAATTGGCAGAATATGCATTGCAGGAGCTTGCTTGCCCGGCAGCTAGTGTCCTATCAGAAAGAGTATTCAGTGCTGCAGGTTCAATACTAACAGAAAAAAGGACTCGTCTGGCTACCCAAAATGTAGATGATCTAACCTTCATTAAAATGAACCACAACTGGATTTCGAAATCTTTTGCCCCAACTTGCCCGGCTGACACCTAGCTTTCCTATGTAAAGGTCTTGCCTGTGGACTATTCTGAATGACTTTTCCAATCTCGTAATTTGCAGCACCTGATTGTCCAGCATCCGACATGTTAACACCTCCCTAAATGGCCAAAGTCCCCACACGGGGCCGTGGTATCGCTACTTGGCGCCAGCACCCGTGAGAGTACTGTTTGTCTGAAGAGGTGGGTGTGCCCGCTTTTGGTCGACGGCACTGCCACTAGGTCCCTCATAGTACAATAAAGTGTCTGGCGGTGGTGGTGCGCACCCAACGTCAGACACACCGTTGTAATATGAGGGGCCCTGGGCCTGTACCACCGGCCACAAGACAGTCCCCCCCCCAGGTCAAACAGTGCTCTACCACTTGCAAATTTTTCTCTCACAGCTCCACCAATGTTTAGTCTATGCGCTGACATCCTTCAATGCCTGGCACTGTCAATACCATTGTATTGACATTTTTCTTATGTTAGGCCTTCGAAGCCTGTCTGCGGTCACTCCTTCCACTAGGCCTCCACTGACCTGTCTACTGCTGCCCGGGTTCCCCTGGAACCAATTTTATATTGCCTACAGCCAGCCCAATTTATTATGTTAGGGCTTCGAAGCCTGTCTGCGGTCCCTCCTTCCACTAGGCCTCCACTGACCTGTCTACTGCTGCCCGGGTTCCCCTGGAACCAATTTTAAATTGCCTACAGCCAGCCCAATTTATTATGTTAGGGCTTCGAAGCCTGTCTGCGGTCCCTCCTTCCACTAGGCCTCCACTGACCTGTCTACTGCTGCCCGTGTTCCCCTGGAACCAATTTTAAATTGCCTACAGCCAGCCCAATTTATTATGTTAGGGCTTCGAAGCCTGTCTGCGGTCCCTCCTTCCACTAGGCCTCCACTGACCTGTCTACTGCTGCCCGGGTTCCCCTGGAACCAATTTTAAATTGCCTACAGCCAGCCCAAATATTATGTTAGGGCTTCGAAGCCTGTCTGCGGTCCCTCCTTCCACTAGGCCTCCACTGACCTGTCTACTGCCGCCCGTGTTCCCCTGGAACCAATTTTAAATTGCCTACAGCCAGCCCAATTTATTATGTTAGGGCTTCGAAGCCTGTCTGCCGTCCCTCCTTCCACTAGGCCTCCACTGACCTGTCTACTGCTGCCCGGGTTCCCCTGGAACCAATTTTAAATTGCCTACAGCCAGCCCAATTTATTATGTTAGGGCTTCGAAGCCTGTCTGCGGTCCCTCCTTCCACTAGGCCTCCACTGACCTGTCTACTGCTGCCCAGGTTCCCCTGGAACCAATTTTAAATTGCCTACAGCCAGCCCAATTTATTATGTTAGGGCTTCGAAGCCTGTCTGCGGTCCCTCCTTCCACTAGGCCTCCACTGACCTGTCTACTGCTGCCCGTATACCCCTTGAACCAACATCAGAAAATATAAAAATAAGTATTTTGCTTATAAAAAAGAAAATACTGGAGAGATATCAAATGCAGACATTTTAACATTAAAAACAAACACATACAACAAAAATCTGGTACAGTACTAAAAATGGCCACCAGCTACAATAACTTTCTCCTGCAAGTAGTTAACTGAAAGTTTTTTTCAATTTAAAACACAGATATGGCATCCACCGAGTGTTGTCCTGTCGCGTCTTCTTTATATTATTGCCAAGAAGATGCAAAAAAATGAAAATAATAAAATCATTATTTACCAAAAAAATAGAGTAAGTCAAAACCACATTGCAAATAAAGATTCATTACAAATAAAGAAGCAGGGCGCGTCCGAGGGTGAGTATATACCTAATAAGAATATAATCACCCTCGGACGCGCCCTGCTTCTTTCCGACAGCCTTCCTTCCTAAGAATCAGCCCTTCCGTGGTGTAGAGAGAGGGTGTGTTACACTCCAAGGTGTTCCCCAGGTTGCCTTTCCTGAGCTTCGATCTTCATGCTCTCGTTTAGTAGTTGTCGGAAAGTAGGCTGCATTAGGCCTACAAAATGGGTATCGGGTGGAGAGAGATGGTGTGTTACACTCCAAGGTGTTCTCCAGGTTTCTTTGCCATTGCTTCGATCTTCCGACTCTCATTTAGTAGTTGTAGAAAACTACACTGCATTAGGCCTACAAAATGGGTATCGGGTGGAGAGAGATGGTGTGTTACACTCCAAGGTGTTCCCCAGGTTGCCTTGCCATTGCTTCGGTCTTCCGACTCTCGTTTAGTAGTTGTAGAAAACTACACAGCATTAGGCCTACAAAATGGGTATGGGGTGGAGAGAGATGGTGTGTTACACTCCAAGGTGTTCTCCAGGTTTCCTCGCCATTGCTTCGATCTTCCGACTCTCGTTTAGTAGTTGTAGAAAACTACACTGCATTAGGCCTACAAAATGGGTATCGGGTGGAGAGAGATGGTGTGTTACACTCCAAGGTGTTCCCCAGGTTGCCTTGCCATTGCTTCGGTCTTCCGACTCTCGTTTAGTAGTTGTAGAAAACTACACAGCATTAGGCCTACAAAATGGGTATGGGGTGGAGAGAGATGGTGTGTTACACTCCAAGGTGTTCTCCAGGTTTCCTCGCCATTGCTTCGATCTTCCGACTCTCGTTTAGTAGTTGTAGAAAACTACACTGCATTAGGCCTACAAAATGGGTATCGGGTGGAGAGAGATGGTGTGTTACACTCCAAGGTGTTCCCCAGGTTGCCTTGCCATTGCTTCGGTCTTCCGACTCTCGTTTAGTAGTTGTAGAAAACTACACAGCATTAGGCCTACAAAATGGGTATGGGGTGGAGAGAGATGGTGTGTTACACTCCAAGGTGTTCTCCAGGTTTCCTCGCCATTGCTTCGATCTTCCGACTCTCGTTTAGTAGTTGTAGAAAACTACACTGCATTAGACCTACAAAATGGGTATCGGGTGGAGAGAGATGGTGTGTTACACTCCAAGGTGTTCCCCAGGTTGCCTTGCCATTGCTTCGGTCTTCCGACTCTCGTTTAGTAGTTGTAGAAAACTACACTGCATTAGGCCTACAAAATGGGTATCGGGTGGAGAGAGATGGTGTGTTACACTCCAAGGTGTTCCCCAGGTTGCCTTGCCATTGCTTCGGTCTTCCGACTCTCGTTTAGTAGTTGTAGAAAACTACACAGCATTAGGCCTACAAAATGGGTATGGGGTGGAGAGAGATAGTGTGTTACACTCCAAGGTGTTCTCCAGGTTTCCTCGCCATTGCTTCGATCTTCCGACTCTCGTTTAGTAGTTGTAGAAAACTACACTGCATTAGGCCTACAAAATGGGTATCGGGTGGAGAGAGATGGTGTGTTACACTCCAAGGTGTTCCCCAGGTTGCCTTGCCATTGCTTCGGTCTTCCGACTCTCGTTTAGTAGTTGTAGAAAACTACACTGCATTAGGCCTACAAAATGGGTATCGGGTGGAGAGAGATGGTGTGTTACACTCCAAGGTGTTCCCCAGGTTGCCTTGCCATTGCTTCGGTCTTCCGACTCTCGTTTAGTAGTTGTAGAAAACTACACAGCATTAGGCCTACAAAATGGGTATGGGGTGGAGAGAGATGGTGTGTTACACTCCAAGGTGTTCTCCAGGTTTCCTCGCCATTGCTTCGATCTTCCGACTCTCGTTTAGTAGTTGTAGAAAACTACACTGCATTAGGCCTACAAAATGGGTATCGGGTGGAGAGAGATGGTGTGTTACACTCCAAGGTGTTCCCCAGGTTGCCTTGCCATTGCTTCGGTCTTCCGACTCTCGTTTAGTAGTTGTAGAAAACTACACTGCATTAGGCCTACAAAATGGGTATCGGGTGGAGAGAGATGGTGTGTTACACTCCAAGGTGTTCCCCAGGTTGCCTTGCCATTGCTTCGGTCTTCCGACTCTCGATTAGTAGTTGTAGAAAACTACACAGCATTAGGCCTACAAAATGGGTATGGGGTGGAGAGAGATGGTGTGTTACACTCCAAGGTGTTCTCCAGGTTTCCTCGCCATTGCTTCGATCTTCCGACTCTCGTTTAGTAGTTGTAGAAAACTACACTGCATTAGGCCTACAAAATGGGTATGGGGTGGAGAGAGATGGTGTGTTACACTCCAAGGTGTTCCCCAGGTTGCCTTGCCAATGCTTCGGTCTTCCGACTCTCGTTTAGTAGTTGTAGAAAACTACACTGCATTAGGCCTACAAAATGGGTATCGGGTGGAGAGAGATGGTGTGTTACACTCCAAGGTGTTCCCCAGGTTGCCTTGCCATTGCTTCGGTCTTCCGACTCTCGTTTAGTAGTTGTAGAAAACTACACAGCATTAGGCCTACAAAATGGGTATGGGGTGGAGAGAGATGGTGTGTTACACTCCAAGGTGTTCTCCAGGTTTCCTCGCCATTGCTTCGATCTTCCGACTCTCGTTTAGTAGTTGTAGAAAACTACACTGCATTAGGCCTACAAAATGGGTATCGGGTGGAGAGAGATGGTGTGTTACACTCCAAGGTGTTCCCCAGGTTGCCTTGCCATTGCTTCGGTCTTCCGACTCTCGTTTAGTAGTTGTGGAAAACTACACTGCATTAGGCCTACAAAATGGGTATCGGGTGGAGAGAGATGGTGTGTTACACTCCAAGGTGTTCCCCAGGTTGCCTTGCCATTGCTTCGGTCTTCCGACTCTCGTTTAGTAGTTGTAGAAAACTACACAGCATTAGGCCTACAAAATGGGTATGGGGTGGAGAGAGATGGTGTGTTACACTCCAAGGTGTTCTCCAGGTTTCCTCGCCATTGCTTCGATCTTCCGACTCTCGTTTAGTAGTTGTAGAAAACTACACTGCATTAGACCTACAAAATGGGTATCGGGTGGAGAGAGATGGTGTGTTACACTCCAAGGTGTTCCCCAGGTTGCCTTGCCATTGCTTCGGTCTTCCGACTCTCGTTTAGTAGTTGTAGAAAACTACACTGCATTAGGCCTACAAAATGGGTATCGGGTGGAGAGAGATGGTGTGTTACACTCCAAGGTGTTCCCCAGGTTGCCTTGCCATTGCTTCGGTCTTCCAACTCTCGTTTAGTAGTTGTAGAAAACTATACAGCATTAGGCATACAAAATGGGTATGGGGTGGAGAGAGATGGTGTGTTACACTCCAAGGTGTTCTCCAGGTTTCCTCGCCATTGCTTCGATCTTCCGACTCTCATTTAGTAGTTGTAGAAAACTACACTGCATTAGGCCTACAAAATGGGTATCGGGTGGAGAGAGATGGTGTGTTACACTCCAAGGTGTTCCCCAGGTTGCCTTGCCATTGCTTCGGTCTTCCGACTCTCGTTTAGTAGTTGTAGAAAACTACACTGCATTAGGCCTACAAAATGGGTATCGGGTGGAGAGAGATGGTGTGTTACACTCCAAGGTGTTCCCCAGGTTGCCTTGCCATTGCTTCGGTCTTCCGACTCTCGTTTAGTAGTTGTAGAAAACTACACAGCATTAGGCCTACAAAATGGGTATCGGGTGGAGAGAGATGGTGTGTTACACTCCAAGGTGTTCCCCAGGTTGCCTTGCCATTGCTTCGGTCTTCCGACTCTCGTTTAGTAGTTGTAGAAAACTACATTGCATTAGGCCTACAAAATGGGTATCGGGTGGAGAGAGATGGTGTGTTACACTCCAAGGTGTTCCCCAGGTTGCCTTGCCATTGCTTCGGTCTTCCGACTCTCGTTTAGTAGTTGTAGAAAACTACACAGCATTAGGCTTACAAAATGGGTATGGGGTGGAGAGAGATGGTGTGTTACACTCCAAGGTGTTCTCCAGGGTTCCTCGCCATTGCTTCGATCTTCCGACTCTCGTTTAGTAGTTGTAGAAAACTACACTGCATTAGACCTACAAAATGGGTATCGGGTGGAGAGAGATGGTGTGTTACACTCCAAGGTGTTCCCCAGGTTGCCTTGCCATTGCTTCGGTCTTCCGACTCTCGTTTAGTAGTTGTAGAAAACTACACAGCATTAGGCTTACAAAATGGGTATGGGGTGGAGAGAGATGGTGTGTTACACTCCAAGGTGTTCTCCAGGTTTCCTCGCCATTGCTTCGATCTTCCGACTCTCGTTTAGTAGTTGTAGAAAACTACACTGCATTAGGCCTACAAAATGGGTATCGGGTGGAGAGAGATGGTGTGTTACACTCCAAGGTGTTCCCCAGGTTGCCTTGCCATTGCTTCGGTCTTCCGACTCTCGTTTAGTAGTTGTAGAAAACTACACTGCATTAGGCCTACAAAATGGGTATCGGGTGGAGAGAGATGGTGTGTTTCACTCCAAGGTGTTCCCCAGGTTGCCTTGCCATTGCTTCGGTCTTCCGACTCTCGTTTAGTAGTTGTAGAAAACTACACAGCATTAGGCTTACAAAATGGGTATGGGGTGGAGAGAGATGGTGTGTTACACTCCAAGGTGTTCTCCAGGGTTCCTCGCCATTGCTTCGATCTTCCGACTCTCGTTTAGTAGTTGTAGAAAACTACACTGCATTAGACCTACAAAATGGGTATCGGGTGGAGAGAGATGGTGTGTTACACTCCAAGGTGTTCCCCAGGTTGCCTTGCCATTGCTTCGGTCTTCCGACTCTCGTTTAGTAGTTGTAGAAAACTACACAGCATTAGGCTTACAAAATGGGTATGGGGTGGAGAGAGATGGTGTGTTACACTCCAAGGTGTTCTCCAGGTTTTCTCGCCATTGCTTCGATCTTCCGACTCTCGTTTAGTAGTTGTAGAAAACTACACTGCATTAGACCTACAAAATGGGTATCGGGTGGAGAGAGATGGTGTGTTACACTCCAAGGTGTTCCCCAGGTTGCCTCGCCATTGCTTCGGTCTTCCGACTCTCGTTTAGTAGTTGTAGAAAACTACACTGCATTAGGCCTACAAAATGGGTATCGGATGGAGAGAGATGGTGTGTTACACTCCAAGGTGATCCCCAGGTTGCCTTGCCATTGCTTCGGTCTTCCGACTCTCGTTTAGTAGTTGTAGAAAACTACACAGCATTAGGCCTACAAAATGGGTATGGGGTGGAGAGAGATGGTGTGTTACACTCCAAGGTGTTCTCCAGGTTTCCTCGCCATTGCTTCGATCTTCCGACTCTCGTTTAGTAGTTGTAGAAAACTACACTGCATTAGGCCTACAAAATGGGTATCGGGTGGAGAGAGATGGTGTGTTACACTCCAAGGTGTTCCCCAGGTTGCCTTGCCATTGCTTCGGTCTTCCGACTCTCGTTTAGTAGTTGTAGAAAACTACACTGCATTAGGCCTACAAAATGGGTATCGGGTGGAGAGAGATGGTGTGTTACACTCCAAGGTGTTCCCCAGGTTGCCTTGCCATTGCTTCGGTCTTCCGACTCTCGTTTAGTAGTTGTGGAAAACTACACAGCATTAGGCCTACAAAATGGGTATGGGGTGGAGAGAGATGGTGTGTTACACTCCAAGGTGTTCTCCAGGTTTCCTCGCCATTGCTTCGATCTTCCGACTCTCGTTTAGTAGTTGTAGAAAACTACACTGCATTAGGCCTACAAAATGGGTATCGGGTGGAGAGAGATGGTGTGTTACACTCCAAGGTGTTCCCCAGGTTGCCTTGCCATTGCTTCGGTCTTCCGACTCTCGTTTAGTAGTTGTAGAAAACTACACTGCATTAGGTCTACAAAATGGGTATCGGGTGGAGAGAGATGGTGTGTTACACTCCAAGGTGTTCCCCAGGTTGCCTTGCCATTGCTTCGGTCTTCCGACTCTCGTTTAGTAGTTGTAGAAAACTACACAGCATTAGGCTTACAAAATGGGTATGGGGTGGAGAGAGATGGTGTGTTACACTCCAAGGTGTTCTCCAGGTTTCCTCGCCATTGCTTCGATCTTCCGACTCTCGTTTAGTAGTTGTAGAAAACTACACTGCATTAGACCTACAAAATGGGTATCGGGTGGAGAGAGATGGTGTGTTACACTCCAAGGTGTTCCCCAGGTTGCCTTGCCATTGCTTCGGTCTTCCGACTCTCGTTTAGTAGTTGTAGAAAACTACACTGCATTAGGCCTACAAAATGGGTATCGGGTGGAGAGAGATGGTGTGTTACACTCCAAGGTGTTCCCCAGGTTGCCTTGCCATTGCTTCGGTCTTCCGACTCTCGTTTAGTAGTTGTAGAAAACTACACAGCATTAGGCCTACAAAATGGGTATGGGGTGGAGAGAGATGGTGTGTTACACTCCAAGGTGTTCTCCAGGTTTCCTCGCCATTGCTTCGATCTTCCGACTCTCGTTTAGTAGTTGTAGAAAACTACACTGCATTAGGCCTACAAAATGGGTATCGGGTGGAGAGAGATGGTATGTTACACTCCAAGGTGTTCCCCAGGTTGCCTTGCCATTGCTTCGGTCTTCCGACACTCGTTTAGTAGTTGTAGAAAACTACACTGCATTAGGCCTACAAAATGGGTATCGGGTGGAGAGAGATGGTGTGTTACACTCCAAGGTGTTCCCCAGGTTGCCTTGCCATTGCTTCGGTCTTCCGACTCTCGTTTAGTAGTTGTAGAAAACTACACAGCATTAGGCCTACAAAATGGGTATGGGGTGGAGAGATATGGTGTGTTACACTCCAAGGTGTTCTCCAGGTTTCCTCGCCATTGCTTCGATCTTCCGACTCTCGTTTAGTAGTTGTAGAAAACTACACTGCATTAGGCCTACAAAATGGGTATCGGGTGGAGAGAGATGGTGTGTTACACTCCAAGGTGTTCCCCAGGTTGCCTTGCCATTGCTTCGGTCTTCCGACTCTCGTTTAGTAGTTGTAGAAAACTACACTGCATTAGGCCTACAAAATGGGTATCGGGTGGAGAGAGATGGTGTGTTACACTCCAAGGTGTTCCCCAGGTTGCCTTGCCATTGCTTCGGTCTTCCGACTCTCGTTTAGTAGTTGTAGAAAACTACACAGCATTAGGCCTACAAAATGGGTATGGGGTGGAGAGAGATGGTGTGTTACACTCCAAGGTGTTCTCCAGGTTTCCTCGCCATTGCTTCGATCTTCCGACTCTCGTTTAGTAGTTGTAGAAAACTACACTGCATTAGACCTACAAAATGGGTATCGGGTGGAGAGAGATGGTGTGTTACACTCCAAGGTGTTCCCCAGGTTGCCTTGCCATTGCTTCGGTCTTCCGACTCTCGTTTAGTAGTTGTAGAAAACTACACTGCATTAGGCCTACAAAATGGGTACCGGGTGGAGAGAGATGGTGTGTTACACTCCAAGGTGTTCCCCAGGTTGCCTTGCCATTGCTTCGGTCTTCCGACTCTCGTTTAGTAGTTGTAGAAAACTACACAGCATTAGGCCTACAAAATGGGTATGGGGTGGAGAGAGATGGTGTGTTACACTCCAAGGTGTTCTCCAGGTTTCCTCGCCATTGCTTCGATCTTCCGACTCTCGTTTAGTAGTTGTAGAAAACTACACTGCATTAGGCCTACAAAATGGGTATCGGGTGGAGAGAGATGGTGTGTTACACTCCAAGGTGTTCCCCAGGTTGCCTTGCCATTGCTTCGGTCTTCCGACTCTCGTTTAGTAGTTGTAGAAAACTACACTGCATTAGGCCTACAAAATGGGTATCGGGTGGAGAGAGATGGTGTGTTACACTCCAAGGTGTTCCCCAGGTTGCCTTGCCATTGCTTCGGTCTTCCGACTCTCGTTTAGTAGTTGTAGAAAACTACACAGCATTAGGCCTACAAAATGGGTATGGGGTGGAGAGAGATGGTGTGTTACACTCCAAGGTGTTCTCCAGGTTTCCTCGCCATTGCTTCGATCTTCCGACTCTCGTTTAGTAGTTGTAGAAAACTACACTGCATTAGGCCTAAAAAATGGGTATCGGGTGGAGAGAGATGGTGTGTTACACTCCAAGGTGTTCCCCAGGTTGCCTTGCCATTGCTTCGGTCTTCCGACTCTCGTTTAGTAGTTGTAGAAAACTACACTGCATTAGGCCTACAAAATGGGTATCGGGTGGAGAGAGATGGTGTGTTACACTCCAAGGTGTTCCCCAGGTTGCCTTGCCATTGCTTCGGTCTTCCGACTCTCGTTTAGTAGTTGTAGAAAACTACACAGCATTAGGCCTACAAAATGGGTATGGGGTGGAGAGAGATGGTGTGTTACACTCCAAGGTGTTCTCCAGGTTTCCTCGCCATTGCTTCGATCTTCCGACTCTCGTTTAGTAGTTGTAGAAAACTACACTGCATTAGGCCTACAAAATGGGTATCGGGTGGAGAGAGATGGTGTGTTACACTCCAAGTTGTTCCCCAGGTTGCCTTGCCATTGCTTCGGTCTTCCGACTCTCGTTTAGTAGTTGTAGAAAACTACACAGCATTAGGCCTACAAAATGGGTATGGGGTGGAGAGAGATGGTGTGTTCCACTCCAAGGTGTTCTCCAGGTTGCCTTTCCTGAGCTTCTATCTTCAGGCTCTCGTTAAATTGTGGTTAAATGGAACAACTGCATTTGGCGTACTAGTTGGTTTGGGGCCTACTAACAGTGTCTGCCGCTCCTTGCTGTTCTCCTGGTTTCCTGTCCTGAAATTCCGTTTTCAGGCGCTCGTTAAGTAGTTGTTAATGTTAGACTGCATTTGGCCTACTAGTTGGGTTGGGGCCTACTATCGGTGTCTGCCACTCCTTGCTGTTCTCCTCCACTGAACAAAGCTGTGCCGCCTGTTTACTACGGTTGCCAATTTTGAACTGCATTTCGACTACTTACTGATTTGGGCCTACTCTCTGTGTCAGCCTCTCATTCCAGTTGTCCTCCGCTGCAATGCCCCCTGGTTATTCCTGTGTTACCAATTTTGAACTGTATTTAGCCCACTTTATTATTTGGGCCTATATCTGTGTTTCCTCCTCATCCTGCCCATTGCCCAGCCACTGATAGATGAGTCTGCTGGTACATTGACCCATAACGCAACATTCCCCGTGCACGCTACACAACAACATTGTGACCCTGCTGAAAGTCAGGTTGCTCTTCCCGCATACCATACCACCTTACACGGGGACAAAGAGGAAGGTGCAGATGAAAGTGCAGGTTCCTTCATCAGGTGGGGGGAGGAATACTAGTTGGCGACGTCACTGGCACAGGGCCTCTCATAGTACGCAAAAGTGTTGCTGCCGATGGGAGGCGCCCCCGCCGTGCAAACACACCGCTGTACTTTGAGGGGCCCTGTGCCAGTGCCAATGCCAATGAGTGGGCCCCCCCTGCTTGCTCAGGTTCACAGCACTTGCAAAGTTGAAATACTTACCTCTCCCTGCTCCACTGCCGTGACGTGGTCCAGATTTCCTGGGCCCACTAATTACTTGAACCAGCCCTACCCACCACAACTTTAGCCAAATGACCCCCAATTTCAAATGCCTTCCAATTATTATAAGGTAAATTACGCTTGACAAGCTTCATTAAGAAGAATGGATGGTTTTGACATTAAAATGGGCACTCTAGGTGTTTTCCTGGCCCCCACTCACTGCCGACTATGCTGCCCCATTGACTTGCATTGGGTTTCGTGTTTCGGTCGATCCCGACTTTACGTCATAATCGGCCGATTTCACTCGACCCGACTTTTGAGATAGTCGGGTTTCGCGAAACCCGGCTCGACTCTAAAAAGGTCAAGGTCGCTCAACTCTACTCGGCAGGGCTCGGAAGGGAAGGTGCGCCATTTGACTTTTTGAATGGAAAATTAGCTCCAATTGTTAGCGGACACCATGTCGCGTTTGGAGAGCCCCTGTGTGCCTAAACATTGGAGCTCCCCAACAAGTGACCCCATTTTGGAAACTAGACCCCCCAAGGAACTTATCTAGATGCATATTGAGCACTTTAAACCCCCAGGTGCTTCACAGAAGTTTATAACGCAGAGCCATGAAAATAAAAAATAATTTTTCTTTCCTCAAAAATTATAATTTAGCCTGGAATTTCCTATTTTGCCAAGGGTAATAGGAGAAATTGGATCCCAAATGTTGTTGTCCAGTTTGTCCTGAGTACGCTGATACCCCATATGTGGGGGTAAACCACTGTTTGGGCGCACGGCAGGGCTCGGAAGGGAAGGCACGCCATTTGGCTTTTTAAATGGAAAATTAGCTCCAATCATTAGCGGACACCATGTCACTTTTGGAGAGCCCCTGTGTGCCTAAACATTGGAGATTCCCCAGAAATGACCCCATTTTGGAAACTAGACCCCCAAAGGAACTAACCTAGATGTGTGGTGAGGACTTTGAACCCCCAAGTGCTTCACAGAAGTTTATAACGCAGAGCCATGAAAATAAAAAAAAAAAAATATTTTCTCAAAAATGATCTTTTAGCCTGCAATTTTTTATTTTCCCAAGGGTAATAGGAGAAATTTGACCCCAAAAGTTGTTGTCCAGTTTCTCCTGAGTACGCTGATACCCCATATGTGGGGATAAACCACTGTTTGGGCACATGCCGGGGCTCGGAAGTGAAGTAGTGACGTTTTGAAATGCAGACTTTGATGGAATGTTCTGTGGGCGTCACGTTGTGTTTGCAGAGCCCCTGATGTGGCTTAACAGTAGAAACCCCCCACAAGTGACCCCATTTTGGAAACTAGACCCCGAAAGGAACTTATCTAGATGTGTGGTGAGCACTTTGAACACCCAAGTGCTTCACAGAAGTTTATAATGCAGAGCCGTGAAAATAATAAATACGTTTTCTTTCCTCAAAAATAATTATTTAGCCCAGAATTTTTTAATTTTCCCAAGGGTAACAGGAGAATTTGGACCCCAAAAGTTGTTGTCCAGTTTCTCCTGAGTACGATGATACCCCATATGTGGAGGTAAACCACTGTTTGGGCACACGTCGGGGCTCAGAAGGGAAGTAGTGACTTTTGAAATGCAGAATTTGATGGAATGGTCTGCGGGCGTCATGTTGCGTTTGCAGAGCCCCTGGTGTTCCTAAACAGTAGAAACCCCCCACAAGTGACCCCATTTTAGAAACTAGACCTCCCAAGGAACTTATCTAGATATGTGGTGAGCACTTTGAAATCCCAAGTGCTTCACAGACGTTTACAACGCAGTGCCGTCAAAATAAAAAATCATTTTTCTTTCCTCAAAAAGCATTTTTTTATTTTCACAAGGGTAACAGGATAAATTGGACCCCAGTAATTGTTGCGCAGTTTATCCTGAGTATGCTGGTACCCCATATGTGGTGGTAAACCACTGTTTGGGCACACGTCGGGGCTCGGAATTGAGGGAGCACCATTTGACTTTTTGAATACGAGATTGGCTGGAATTAATGGTGGCGCCATGTTGCGTTTGGAGACCCCTGATGTGCCTAAACAGTGGAAACCCCTCAATTCTACCTTCAGCACTAACCCCCCCACACCCCTAACCCTAATCCCAACTGTAGCCATAACCCTAATCACACCCCTAACCACAACCCTAATTCCAATCTAACCCTAAGGCTATGTGCCCACGTTGCGGATTCGTGTGAGATTTTTCAGCATCATTTTTGAAAAATCCGCGGGTAAAAGGCACTGTGTTTTACCTGCGGATTTTCCGCGGATTTCCAGTGTTTTTTGTGCGGATTTCACCTGCGGATTCCTATTGAGGAACAGGTGTAAAACGCTGCGGAATCCGCACAAAGAATTGACATGCTGCGGAAAATACAACGCAGCGTTTCCGCGCGGTATTTTCCGCACCATGGGCACAGCGGATTTGGTTTTCCATAGGTTTACATGGTACTGTAAACCTGATGGAACACTGCTGCGAATCCGCAGCGGCCAATCCGCTGCGGATCCGCAGCCAAATCTCCGCACCGTGTGCACATGGCCTAATTCTAAAGGTATGTGCACACGCTGCGGATCTGCAGCAGTTTCCCATGAGTTTACAGTTCAATGCAAACCTATGGGAAACAAAAATCGCTGTACACATGCTGCGGAAAAACTGCACGGAAACGCAGTGGTTTACATTCCGCAGCATGTCACTTCTTTGTGCGGATTCCGCAGCGGTTTTACAACTGCTCAAATAGAAAATCGCAGTTGTAAAACCGCAGTGAAATGCTCAGAAAAAATGCGGTAAATCCGCCATAAATCCGCAGCGGTTTAGCATTGCGAATTTATCAAATCCGCAGCGGAAAAATCCGCAGAGGACCAGAATACTTGTGCACATACCGAAACCCTAACCCTAGCCCTGACCCTAGCCCTAATCCTAGCCCTAACCCTAGCCCTACCCCTACCCCTAACCCTACTCCTAACCCTACCCCTACCCCTAATACTAACCCTACCCCTAACCCTACCCCTAACCCTATCCCTAACCCTAGCCCTAACCCTACCCCTAACCCTACCCCTAACCCTATTCTAACATTAGTGGAAAAAAAAATCTTTATTTTTTTATTCTCCCTACCTATGGGGGTGACAAAGGGGGGGGTCATTTATTATTTTTTTTATTTTGATCACTGAGATATAATCTATCTCAGTGATCAAAATGCACTTTGGAACGAATCTGCCGGCCGGCAGATTCGGCGGGCGCACTGCGCATGCGCCCGCCATTTTGGAAGATGGCTGCACCCAGGGAGAAGATGGATGGACCCCGGCAGGATCGGTAAGTATGATGGGGTGGGGGGATCGGAGCATGGGGGGGGTGGATCAGAGCGTGGGAGGGGTGGAACGGAGCACGGGGGGGTGGAACGGAGCACGGGGGGGTGGAACGGAGCACGGGGGGGTGGAACGGAGCACGGGGGGTGGATCGGAGTGCAGGGGGGGTGATTGGAGCAGGGGGGGGTGATTGGAGCACGGGGGGAGCGGACAAGAGCACGGGGGAGCGGAGCACAGGATGGAGGGGAGCCGGAGCAGTGTACCGGACAGATTGGAGGGCTGAGGGGGCGATCGGTGGGGTGGGGGCACATTAGTGTTTCCAGCCATGGCCGATGATATTGCAGCATCGGCCATGGCTGGATTGTAATATTTCACCAGTTATAATAGGTGAAATATTACAAATCACTCTGATTGGCAGTTTCACTTTCAACAGCCAATCAGAGCGATCGTAGCCACGGGGGAGTGAAGCCACTTCCCCTGGGCTAAACTACCACTCCCCCTGTCCCTACAGATCAGGTGAAATGGGAGTTAACCCTTTCACCCGATCTGCAGGGACGCGATCTTTCCATGACGCCACATAGGCGTCATGGGTCGGATTGGCACCGACTTTCATGACGCCTACGTGGCGTCATGGGTCAGGAAGGGGTTAAGATTGGCAAATCTGCATCTGTGCTATTTCTGTCTGTGGTATCTGTCTTTCATTTTCTGCCACAGAAAATATACTCAAATACAGTGGCCCTGATTTCTTCACAATTCTCCCAGAAAAAAATAAAAGAAGTGGGAGATTAAGATTGGCAAATCTGCATCTGTGTCTGCCGCTCCTTGCTGTTCTCCTAGTTTCTTGTCCTGAATTTCCATTTTCAGGCTCTCGTTAAGTAGTTGTTAATAGGGTTGAGCGAAACGGGTCGAACATTTTCAAAAGTCGCCGACTTTTGGCTAAGTCGGGGTTTCATGAAACCCGATCCGACCCCTGTGCGGGGTCGGCCATGCGGTACGCGACTTTCGCGCCAAAGTCGCGTTTCAATGACGCGAAAAGCGCCATTTCTCAGCCAATGAAGGTAAACGCAGAGTGTGGGCAGCGTGATGACATAGGTCCTGGTCCCCACCATCTTAGAGAAGGGCATTGCAGTGATTGGCTTGCTGTCTGCGACGTCACAGGGGCTATAAAGAGGCGTTCCCGCCGACCGCCATCTTACTGCTGCTGATCTGAGCTTAGGGAGAGGTTGCTGCCGCTTTGTCAGAAGCAGGGATAGCGTTAGGCAGGGTCCATTAACCACAAAACCGCTTGTGCTGCAGCGATTTGCACTGTCCAACACCACCCTCGGTGTGCAGGGACAGTGGAAGTTTTTTTTTTTTTTTTTTTCCCCTCAGCGCTGTAGCTCATTGGGCTGCCCTAGAAGGCTCCCTGATAGCTGCATTGCTGTGTGTACGCCGCTGTGCAAACCAACTGCTTTTTTCAAAGCACAAATCCTCTTGTTCCTTCCTTTCTGCACAGCTATCTTTTTTGTTTGTCCACACTTTTTATTTCATTTGTGCATCAGTCCACTCCTTATTGCTGCCTGCCATACCTGGCTGAGATTACTGCAGGCAGGGAGATAGTAGCTGCCTGCCATACCTGGCTGAGATTACTGCAGGCAGGGAGATAGTAATTGTAGGACATTCCCTGTTTTTTTTTTTTTTTTTTTTTTTGGTGGGAGATTAAGATTGGCAATTTGGCATTTCTGCTAGAGTGCCATCCCTGTGTGTGCCATCTCTCTCACATAGTGGGCCATAGAAAGCCTTTTCATTTTTCTGTATTTTTTTTTGTGGGGTGTATAAATTCTCCCTGATAAAAATACAGTGGGAGATTAATATTGGCCTTTGGGCTTGTGTGCCAGTCCTGAGTGTGCCATCTCTCTCACAAATAGTGGGCCATAGAAAGCCTATTTTATTTTTTTTTGGGTTTTATAAATTCTCCCTGAAAAAAAGGGAGATTAATATTGGCCTCTGGGCTTGTGTGCCAGTCCTGAGCGTGCCATCTGTGCCAGCCCTGAGCGTGCCATCTCTCTCACAAATAGTGGGCCATAGAAAGCCTATTTATTTTTTTTTTTGGTTTTATAAATTCTCCCTGAAAAAAAGGGAGATTAATATTGGCCTCTGGGCTTGTGTGCCAGTCCTGAGCGTGCCATCTGTGCCAGCCCTGAGCGTGCCATCTCTCTCACAAATAGTGGGCCATAGAAAGCCTATTTAATTTTTTTTTTTGTTTTATAAATTTTCCCTGAAAAAAGGGAGATTAATATTGGCCTCTGGGCTTGTGTGCCAGTTGTGAGCGTGCCATCTGTGCCAGTCCTGAGCGTGCCATCTCTCTCACAAATAGTGGGCCATAGAAAGCCTATTTAATTTTTTTTTTGGTTTTATAAATTTTCCCTGAAAAAAGGGAGATTAATATTGGCCTCTGGGCTTGTGTGCCAGTTGTGAGCGTGCCATCTGTGCCAGTCCTGAGCGTGCCATCTCTCTCACAAATAGTGGGCCATAGAAAGCCTATTTAAATATTTTTTTGGTTTTATAAATTCTCCCAGAAAAAAAGGGAGATTAATATTGGCCTCTGGGCTTCTGTGCCAGTCCTGAGCGTGCCATCTGTGCCAGTCCTGAGCGTCCCATCTCTCTCACAAATAGTGGGCCATAGAAAGCCTATTTTTTTTTTTTTTTGGGTTTTAGAAATTCTCCCTGGAAAAAAAAAGGGAGATTAATATTGCCCTTTGGGCTTGTGTGCCAGTACTAAGCGTTCCATCTCTCTCTCTCTCTCAGTCAGTGGGCCATAGAACGCCTATTTTTGGTTTTATTTGTTTTCTAAATTCTCCCTGAAAAAATCATTTTATTTTATTTGGTTTCTAAATTCTTCCTGATAAAATCATATTTTTTTTATTATTTTTTTTTCTAAAGTCTCCCTGAAAAAAAAAAAAAAAAACAGTGGGAGATTAATATTGGCCTTTCTGCTTGTGTGCCAGTCTTGACTCCTGGGTGCGTCATCTCTCAGTCAGTGGGCCATAGAACGCCTATTTTTGGTTTTATTTGTTTTCTAAATTCTCCCTGAAAAAATCATTTTATTTTATTTGGTTTCTAAATTCTTCCTGATAAAATCATATTTTTTTTATTATTTTTTTTTCTAAAGTCTCCCTGAAAAAAAAAAAAAAAAACAACCAAAAAAAACAGTGGGAGATTAATATTGGCCTTTCTGCTTGTGTGCCAGTCTTGACTCCTGGGTGTGCCATCTCTCTCTCTCTCTCTCTCTCTCTCTCTCTCTCTCTCTCTCTCCAATTGTGGTCCATAGAAAGCCTATATTTTTTTTCCTTGATTTGGGTTCTAAAATCTACCAGAGAAAATAACTACATCAATCATTGGTAGAAAAATATTGGCCTCTGGGTTTGTGTGCCACTCCTGACTCCTGTGTGCGTCATCTCTCAGTCAGTGGGCCATAGAACGCCTATTTTTGTTTTTATTTGTTTTATAAATTCTCCCTGAAAAAATCATTTTATTTTATTTGGTTTCTAAATTCTTCCTGATAAAATCATATTTTTTTTATTATTTTTTTTTCTAAAGTCTCCCTGAAAAAAAAAAAAAACAAAAAAAAAAAACAAAACCCCCCAAAAAATGGGAGATTAATATTGGCCTTTCTGCTTGTGTGCCAGTCTTGACTCCTGGGTGTGCCATCTCTCTCTCTCTCTCTCTCTCTCTCCAATTGTGGTCCATAGAAAGCCTACATTTTTTTTCCTTGATTTGGGTTCCAAAATCTACCAGAGAAAATAACTCCATCAATCATTGGTAGAAAAATATTGGCCTCTGGGCTTGTGTGCCACTCCTGATTCCTGTGTGCGTCATCTCTCACTCAGTGGCCCATAGAAAGCATATAGTTTGTTACATTTGTTTTCTAAATTCTCCCTGCAAAAATCTATTTTTTTTTTTTGGGGGGTTTCTAAAGTGTTCCTGAAAAAAATAAAAATAAAAAAAAAATAATAGTGTGACATTAATATTAACATTTGTGCTTCAGTGACAGTCCTGCGTGTGGGGCATCTCTCTAATTTGCAGCCACCAAAAAAAGAGTGTGTAACATTGGGCCTGATTTTCGCTGTGGTCTCACCAACCTGTAAAGGGGTAGCTAAATCATACTGAAGTTATAGCTCACCGTGTAAGTTGTGTGACTGCAACAAATAACGTTAGTTTGGTTACGTTTTTAAAACAATGAGGAAGTCTAGTGGAAGAGGTCGTGGCCGGGGGCGTTCATTGTCAGCTGGTAATGAGGGTAGTGTTAGTGGTGGAGCATCAGGTGGTCGTGGGGAAAAAAATATTGCACCTAAGTCTGGAGCTGTGGAGCCAGGTTCGTCGTCCGGCTACACAAGGCCTCGAACGCTCCCTTTTCTGGGATTAGGAAAACCGCTTTTAAAGCCGGAGCAGCAAGAGCAAGTTTTGGCTTATCTTGCTGACTCAGCCTCTAGCTCTTTTGCCTCATCTCGTGAAACTGGTAAAAGTAAAAGCAGCGCGTCGTTAGTGGATGTTCACGGTCAGGGACAAGTCACTTCCTTGTCCTCTTCAGCAAAAACAACAACAGAGAAGAATGCAGCAGGCGACACAACGGGTTACTCCATGGAGCTCTTTACACATACCGTCCCTGGCTTAGAAAGTGAAGCAGTTAACAGTCCATGCCCATTACAAATTGAATCTGACATGGAGTGCACTGACGCACAGCCACAGCCAGACTACTATGCTGGTCCTTTGACTCAGACCACAACATTGCCCTCGCAGGGTGCTGATCAAGAATCAGACCCTGATGAGACTATGTTGCCCCATCACGAACGCTATACCACCGAACGACACGGTGACACAGACGAAGTTGCGCAGGAGGTACAAGAAGAGTTATTAGATGACCCAGTTCTTGACCCCGATTGGCAGCCATTGGGGGAACAGGGTGCAGGCGGCAGCAGTTCTGAAGCAGAGGAGGAGGAGGGGCCGCAGCAGGCATCAACATCGCCACAGGTTCCATCTGCCGGGCCCGTATCTTGCCCAAAACGCGTGGCAAAGCCAAAACCTGGTGGAGGACAGCGTGGCCATCCGGTTAAAGCTCAGTCTGCAATGCCTGAAAAGGTATCCGATGCTAGAAAGAGTGCAGTCTGGCATTTTTTTAAACAACATCCAATTGATCAGCGCAAAGTCATCTGTCAAAAATGTTCTACTTCCTTAAGCAGAGGTCAGAATCTGAAAAGTCTCAATACTAGTTGCATGCATAGACATTTAACCACCATGCATTTGAAAGCTTGGACTAACTACCAAACGTCCCTTAAGGTTGTTGCACCCTCGGCCAATGAAGCTAGTCATCAACGCAACATCCCTTCCGGCAGTGTAGGACCACCATTTAGCGCACCACCTGCTGTATCTGTGCAGGTATCTTTGCCAGGCCAAAGCAGTCAGGGTCAGGGAATCACCAGTTTCGTAGTAGGAAACACTGCATCTAGGGCACCGGCGGCAACAATACCATCTCCCACCGTCTCTCAGTCTGCCATGTCCACCGGCACCCCCGCTAGTTCCACGATCTCCAGCTCTCCAGTCCAGCTTACCCTACATGAGACTATGGTTAGAAAAAGGAAATACTTAGCCTCGCATCCGCGTACACAGGGTTTGAACGCCCACATAGCTAGACTAATCTCGTTAGAGATGATGCCCTACCGGTTAGTTGAAAGCGAAGCTTTCAAAGACCTGATGGACTACGCTGTACCACGCTACGAGCTACCCAGTCGACACTTTTTTTCCAGAAAAGCCATCCCAGCCCTCCACCAGCATGTTAAAGAGCGCATCGTCCATGCACTCAGGCAATCTGTGAGCACAAAGGTGCACCTGACAACAGATGCATGGACCAGTAGGCATGGCCAGGGACGTTACGTGTCCATCACGGCACACTGGGTAAATGTGGTGGATTCAGGGTCCACAGGGGACAGCAAGTTTGGGACAGTTCTGCCTAGCCCACGGTCTAGTAAACAGTTGTCTGTAGCCGTTCGCACCCCCTCCTCCTCCTCCTCCTCCTCCTCGTCCTCCTGCAGAAGCAAGAGCTCGTCCACAGACCGCAGTCGCACAAACACTCCATCCGCACCTGCCACTGTTGCACACCAGGTCTCCCATTATGGGGCAGCTACTGGCATACGTCAGCAGGCTGTATTGGCTATGAAGTGTTTGGGCGACAATAGACACACCGCGGAAGTTCTGTCCGTGTTCTTGCAGCAAGAAACGCAGTCGTGGCTGGGCACTGTAGATCTTGAGGCAGGCAAGGTAGTGAGTGATAACGGAAGGAATTTCATGGCTGCCATCTCCCTTTCCCAACTGAAACACATTCCTTGCCTGGCTCACACCTTAAACCTGGTGGTGCAGTGCTTCCTGAAAAGTTATCCGGGGTTATCCGACCTGCTCCTCAAAGTGCGTGGACTTTGCGCACATATCCGCCGTTCGCCTGTACACTCCAGCCGTATGCAGACCTATCAGCGTTCTTTGAACCTTCCCCAGCATCGCCTAATCATAGACGTTGCAACAAGGTGGAACTCAACACTGCACATGCTTCAGAGACTGTGCGAACAGAGGCGGGCTGTTATGTTTTTGTGGGAGGATACACATACACGGGCAGGCAGTAGGATGGCAGACATGGAGTTGTCAGGTGTGCAGTGGTCGAAGATTCAAGACATGTGTCAAGTCCTTCAGTGTTTTGAGGAATGCACACGGCTGGTTAGTGCAGACAACGCCATAATAAGCATGAGCATCCCCCTAATGCGTCTGCTGATGCAAAGTTTGACGCACATAAAGGATCAGGCGTCTGCACCAGAGGAAGAGGAAAGCCTTGATGACAGTCAGCGATTGTCTGGTCAGGGCAGTGTACATGACGAGGTACCGGGCGAAGAGGAGGTGGAGGATGAGGAGGATGATGGGGATGAGTATATTTTTAATGAGGAAGCTTTCCCGGGGGCACGGGAAATTGGTGGCGTGGCAAGGCCGGGTTCTGGTTTTTTGAGGGACACAAGTGACGTAGATTTGCCTGCAACTGCCCCTCAACCAAGCACAACCGCAGATTTGACAACGGGAACTTTGGCCCACATGGCGGATTATGCCTTGCGTATCCTCAAAAGGGACACACGCATTACAAAAATGATGAACGATGACGATTACTGGTTGGCCTGCCTCCTTGATCCTCGCTATAAAGGCAAATTGCAAAATATTATGCCACATGAGAACTTGGAACTAATATTAGCAACAAAACAATCAACTCTTGTTGACCGTTTGCTTCTGGCATTCCCTGCACACAGCGCCCGTGATCGTTCTCACACGAGCTCCAGGGGCCAGCAGACCAGAGGTGTTAGAGGGGCAGAAATCAGAAGTGGCGTTGGCCAGAGGGGTTTTCTGACCAGGTTGTGGAGTGATTTTTCTATGACCGCAGACAGGACAGGTACTGCAGCATCAATTCAAAGTGACAGGAGACAACATTTGTCCAGTATGGTTACAAACTATTTTTCATCCCTTATCGACGTTCTCCCTCAACCGTCATTCCCATTTGATTACTGGGCATCCAAATTAGACACCTGGCCAGAATTGGCAGAATATGCATTGCAGGAGCTTGCTTGCCCGGCAGCTAGTGTCCTATCAGAAAGAGTATTCAGTGCTGCAGGTTCAATACTAACAGAAAAAAGGACTCGTCTGGCTACCCAAAATGTAGATGATCTAACCTTCATTAAAATGAACCACAACTGGATTTCAAAATCTTTTGCCCCACCCTGCCCGGCTGACACCTAGCTTTCCTATGAAAAGGTCTTGCCTGTGGACTATTCTGAATGACTTTTCCAATCTCGTAATTTTCTTCACCTGATTGTCCAGCATACGACATGTTTCCACCTCACGAAATGGCCAAACTCCCCACACGGGGCCGTGCTATCGCCACTTTGCGCTTGGACCCTTGAGAGTGCTGTTTGTCTGAAGAGGTGGGTGTGGCCGCTTTTGGTCGACGGCACTGCCACTGGGTCCCTCATAGTACAATAAAGTGTCTCTGGCGGTGGTGGTGCGCACCCAACGTCAGACACACCGTTGTAATATGAGGGGCCCTGTGCCTGTACCGCCGGCCACAAGACAGTTCCCCCCCCCAGCTCAAACAGTGCTCTACCACTAGCAAAATTATCTCTCACAGCTTCACCAATGTGTAGTCTAGGCGCTGACATCCTTCAATGCCTGGCACTGACAATACCATTGTTTTGACATTTTTGTTATGTTAGGCCTTCGAAGCCTGTCTGCGGTCCCTTCTTTCTACAACTACTACACTGACCAGGCCACTGCTGGCCGTGTTACCCTGGAACCAATTTAAAAGTGCCTACAGTCAGCCCAATTTTGTTATGTTAGGCCTTCGAAGCCTGTCTGCGGTCACTCCTTCCACTAGACTTCCACTGACCAGACCACTGCTGCCCGTGTACCCCTGCAACCAATTTAAAAGTGCCTACAGCCAGCCCAAGTTTGTTATGTTAGGCCTTGGAAGCCTGTCTGCGGTCACTCCTTCCACTAGACTTCCACTGACCAGACCACTGCTGCCCGTGTACCCCTGGAACCAATTTAAAAGTGCCTACAGCCAGCCCAAGTTTGTTATGTTAGGCCTTGGAAGCCTGTCTGCGGTCACTCCTTCCACTAGACTTCCACTGACCAGACCACTGCTGCCCGTGTACCCCTGGAACCAATTTAAAAGTGCCTACAGCCAGCCCAAGTTTGTTATGTTAGGCCTTGGAAGCCTGTCTGCGGTCACTCCTTCCACTAGACTTCCACTGACCAGACCACTGCTGCCCGTGTACCCCTGGAACCAATTTAAAAGTGCCTACAGCCAGCCCAAGTTTGTTATGTTAGGCCTTCGAAGCCTGTCTGCGGTCACTCCTTCCACTAGACTTCCACAGACCAGACCACTGCTGCCCGTGTACCCCTGGAACCAATTTAAAAGTGCCTACAGCCAGCCCAAGTTTGTTATGTTAGGCCTTGGAAGCCTGTCTGCGGTCACTCCTTCCACTAGACTTCCACTGACCAGACCACTGCTGCCCGTGTACCCCTGGAACCAATTTAAAAGTGCCTACAGCCAGCCCAAGTTTGTTATGTTAGGCCTTGGAAGCCTGTCTGCGGTCACTCCTTCCACTAGACTTCCACTGACCAGACCACTGCTGCCCGTGTACCCCTGGAACCAATTTAAAAGTGCCTACAGCCAGCCCAAGTTTGTTATGTTAGGCCTTGGAAGCCTGTCTGCGGTCACTCCTTCCACTAGACTTCCACTGACCAGACCACTGCTGCCCGTGTACCCCTGGAACCAATTTAAAAGTGCCTACAGCCAGCCCAAGTTTGTTATGTTAGGCCTTCGAAGCCTGTCTGCGGTCACTCCTTCCACTAGACTTCCACAGACCAGACCACTGCTGCCCGTGTACCCCTGGAACCAATTTAAAAGTGCCTACAGCCAGCCCAAGTTTGTTATGTTAGGCCTTGGAAGCCTGTCTGCGGTCACTCCTTCCACTAGACTTCCACTGACCAGACCACTGCTGCCCGTGTACCCCTGGAACCAATTTAAAAGTGCCTACAGCCAGCCCAAGTTTGTTATGTTAGGCCTTGGAAGCCTGTCTGCGGTCACTCCTTCCACTAGACTTCCACTGACCATACACTGCTGCCCATGTACCCCTGGAACAAATTTAAAAGTGCCTACAGCCAGCCCAAGTTTGTTATGTTAGGCCTTCGAAGCCTGTCTGCGTCCCGTTCTTTCAACTACAACTACACTGACCAGGCCACTGATGGCCGTGTTCCCCTGGAACCAATTTTAACTTGCCTACAGCCAGCCCAATGTTAGGCCTTTGATGCCTGTCTGCCGTCACTCCTTCCACTAGGCCTCCACTGACCTGTCTATTGCTGCCCGTGTACCCCTTGAACCAACATCATTAAATATAAAAAAAATTAATTTGATTATAAAAAATAAGATCGTGTTGAGATCTCAAATGCAGACATTTTAACAATCAAAACAAACACACAACAAATATCTGGAACTGTACTACAAAGGTCCAACAGCTACAATTTCTTTCTCCTGCAAGAAGTTAACTGAAAGTTTTTTGGAGTTGTTAACACAGATATGGCATCCACCGAGTGTTGTCCTGTCGCGTCTCCTTTAAATTATTTCCAATAAGATGTTAAACTATTAATTTAATAAAATCAATAATTAAAAAAATAATTGAGTAAGTCAAAAGCACATTGCAAATAAACATTAATTACAAATCAAGAAGCATGGCGCGTCCGAGGGTGAGTAGATACCGAATAAGAATATAATCACCCTCGGACGCGCAATGCTTATTTACAACAGCCTTCCTTCCTAAGAATCAGCCCTTCCGTGGTGTAGAGAGAGGTTGTGTTACACTCCAAGGTGTTCCCCAGGTTGCCTTTCCTGAGCTTCGATCTTCCGGCTCTCGTTTAGTAGCTGTTGGAAACTACGCTGCATTAGGCCTACTAATTGTGTATGGGTGAAACAGTGGCGCATCTGCGGTCCCTCCTTCCACTAGGCCTCCACTGACCTGTCTACTGCGGCCCGTGTACCCCTTGAACCAACATCATTAAATATAAAAAAAATTAATTTGATTATAAAAAATAAGATCGTGTTGAGATCTCAAATGCAGACATTTTAACAATCAAAACAAACACACAACAAATATCTGGAACTGTACTACAAAGGTCCAACAGCTACAATTTCTTTCTCCTGCAAGAAGTTAACTGAAAGTTTTTTGGAGTTGTTAACACAGATATGGCATCCACCGAGTGTTGTCCTGTCGCGTCTCCTTTAAATTATTTCCAATAAGATGTTAAACTATTAATTTAATAAAATCAATAATTAAAAAAATAATTGAGTAAGTCAAAAGCACATTGCAAATAAACATTAATTACAAATCAAGAAGCATGGCGCGTCCGAGGGTGAGTAGATACCGAATAAGAATATAATCACCCTCGGACGCGCAATGCTTATTTACAACAGCCTTCCTTCCTAAGAATCAGCCCTTTCGTGGTGTAGAGAGAGGTTGTGTTACACTCCAAGGTGTTCCCCGGGTTGCCTTTCATGAGCTTCGATCTTCCGGCTCTCGTTTAGTAGTTGGTGGAAAAGTACACAGCATTAGGCCTACAAAATGGGTATGGGGTGGAGAGAGATGGTGTGTTACACTCCAAGGTGTTCCCCAGGTTGCCTTTCCTGAGCTTCGATCTTCATGCTCTCGTTTAGTAGGTGTCGGAAAGTAGGCTGCATTAGGCCTACAAATTGGGTATGGGGTGGAGAGAGATGGTGTGTTACACTCCAAGGTGTTCCCCAGGTTTCCTTGCCATTGCTTCGGTCTTCCGACTCTCGTTTAGTAGTTGTAGAAAAGTACACTGCATTAGGCCTAAAAAATGGGTATGGGGTGGAGAGAGATGGTGTGTTACACTCCAAGGTGTTCCCCAGGTTGCCTTTCCTGAGCTTCGATCTTCATGCTCTCGTTTAGTAGGTGTCGGAAAGTAGGCTGCATTAGGCCTACAAATTGGGTATGGGGTGGAGAGAGATGGTGTGTTACACTCCAAGGTGTTCCCCAGGTTTCCTTGCCATTGCTTCGGTCTTCCGACTCTCGTTTAGTAGTTGTAGAAAAGTACACAGCATTAGGCCTACAAAATGGGTATGGGGTGGAGAGAGATGGTGTGTTACACTCCAAGGTGTTCCCCAGGTTGCCTTTCCTGAGCTTCTATCTTCAGGCTCTCATTAAATTGTGGTTAAATGGAACAACTGCATTTGGCGTACTAGTTGGTTTGGGGCCTACTATCGGTGTCTGCCACTCCTTGCTGTTCTCCTGGTTTCCTGTCCTGAAATACCATTTTCAGCCTCTCGTTAAGTAGTTGTTAATGTTAGACTGCATTTGGCCTACTAGTTGGGTTGGGGCCTACTATCGGTGTCTGCCACTCCTTGCTGTTCTCCTCCACTGAACAAAGCTGTGCCGCCTGTTTACTACGGTTGCCAATTTTGAACTGCATTTCGACTACTTACTGATTTGGCCCTACTCTCTGTGTCAGCCTCTCATTCCAGTTGTCCTCCACTGCAATGCCCCCTGGTTATTCCTGTGTTACCAATTTTGAACTGCATTTAGCCCACTTTCTTCTTTGGGCCTATATCTGTGTTTCCACTTCATCGTGCCCATTGCCCAGCCAGTGATAGATGAGTCTGCTGGTACATTGACCCATAACGCAACATTCCCCGTGCACGCTACACAACAACATTGTGACCCTGCTGAAAGTCAGGTTGCTCTTCCCGCATACCATACCACCTTACACGGGGACAAAGAGGAAGGTGCAGATGAAAGTGCAGGTTCCTTCATCAGGTGGGGGGAGGAATACTAGTTGGCGACGTCACTGGCACAGGGCCTCTCATAGTACGCAAAAGTGTTGCTGCCGGTGGGAGGCGCCCCCGCCGTGCAAACACACCGCTGTACTTTGAGGGGCCCTGTGCCAGTGCCAATGCCAACGAGTGGGCCCCCCCTGCTTGCTCAGGATCACAGCACTTGCAAAGTTGAAATACTTACCTCTCCCTGCTCCACTGCCGTGACGTGGTCCAGATTTCCTGGGCCCACTAATTACTTGAACCAGCCCTACCCCCCACAACTTTAGCCAAATGACCCCCAATTTCAAATGCCTTCCAATTATTATAAGGTAAATTACGCTTGACAAGCTTCATTAAGAAGAATGGATGGTTTTGACATTAAAATGGGCACTCTAGGTGTTTTCCTGGCCCCCACTCACTGCCGACTATGCTGCCCCATTGACTTGCATTGGGTTTCGTGTTTCGGTCGATCCCGACTTTACGTCATAATCGGCCGATTTCACTCGACCCGACTTTGGACATAGTCGGGTTTCGCAAAACCCGGCTCGACTCTAAAAAGGTCAAGGTCGCTCAACTCTAGTTGTTAATATTACACTGCATTTGGCTTACTAGAGTGGTTGGGGCCTACTAACGGTGTATGCCGCTCCTTGCTGTTCTCCTGGTTTCCTGTTCTGAACTTCCATTTTCAGGATCTCAGTAAGTAGTTGTTAATATTACACTGCATTTGGCTTACTAGTGTGGTTGGTGCCTACTAACGGTGTATGCCGCTCCGTGCTGTTCTCCTGGTTTCCTGTCCTGAACTTCCATTTTTAGGCTCTCGTTAAGTAGTTGTTAATATTACACTGCATTTGGCCTACAAGTTGGGTCTGGGTTGTAGACACGGTGTCTGCCGCTCCAAGGTAATCTCCAGGTTGCCTCTCCCTAGCTTCTATCTTGAAGTTCTTGTTAAGTAGTTGTTGAAACAACACTGCATTAGGCCTACAAGTTGGGTCTGGGTTGTAGGGACGGTGTCTGCCGCTCCAAGGTGTTCTCCAGGCTGCCTCTCCCTAGCTTCTATCTTCAAGCTCTTGTTAAGTAGTTGTTGAAACAACACTGCATTAGGCCTACAAGTTGGGTCTGGGTTGTAGAGACGGTGTCTGCCGCTCCAAGATGTTCTCCAGGTTGCCTCTCCCTACCTTCTATCTTCAAGCTCTTGTTAAGTAGTTGTTGAAACATCACTGCATTAGGCCTACAAGTTGGGTCTGGGTTGTAGAGACGGTGTCTGCCGCTCCAAGGTGTTCTCCAGGTTGCCTCTCCCTAGCTTCTATCTTCAAGCTCTCGTTAAGTAGTTGTTGAAACAACACTGCATTAGGCCTACATGTTTGGTCTGGGTTGTAGAGACGATGTCTGCCGCTCCAAGGTGTTCTCCAGGTTGCCTCTCCCTAGCTTCTATCTTGAAGCTCTTGTTAAGTAGTTGTTGAAACAACGCTGCATTAGGCCTACAAGTTGGGTCTGGGTTGTAGAGACGGTGTCTGCCGCTCCAAGGTGTTCTCCAGGTTGCCTCTCCCTACCTTCTATCTTCAAGCTCTTGTTAAGTAGTTGTTGAAACATCACTGCATTAGGCCTACAAGTTGGGTCTGGGTTGTAGAGACGGTGTCTGCCGCTCCAAGGTGTTCTCCAGGTTGCCTCTCCCTAGCTTCTATCTTCAAGCTCTCGTTAAGTAGTTGTTGAAACAACACTGCATTAGGCCTACATGTTGGGTCTGGGTTGTAGAGACGATGTCTGCCGCTCCAAGGTGTTCTCCAGGTTGCCTCTCCCTAGCTTCTATCTTGAAGCTCTTTTTAAGTAGTTGTTGAAACAACGCTGCATTAGGCCTACACGTTGGGTCTGGGTTGTAGAGATGGTTTCTGCCGCTCCAAGGTGTTCTCAGGGTTGCCTCTCCCTAGCTTCTATCTTCAAGCTCTTTATTAAGTAGTTGTTGAAACAACGCTGCATTAGGCCTACAAGTTGGGTCTGGGTTCTACAAACGGTGTCTTCCTCTCCAAGGTGTTCTCCAGGTTGCCTTTCCCTAGCTTCAATCTTCAGGCTCTCGTTAAATTGTTTTTAATATAACACTGCATTTGGCCTACGTGTTTTGTTGGCCCTACTAATGGTGTCTGCCGCTCCTTGATGTTCTCCTCCACTGAACAAACCAGTGCTGCCTTTTTACTTCTGTTAACAATTTTGAACTGCATTTAGCCTACTTACTGATTTGGGCCTACTCACTGTGTCAGCCTCTCATTACAGTTGTACTCCACTGAACAAAGCAATGCCCCCTGGTTAGTCCTGTTACCAATTTTGAACTGCATTTAACCCACTTTATTATTTGAGCCTATATCTGTGTTTCCTCCTCATCCTGCCCATTGCCCAGCCAGTGATAGATGAGTCTGCTGGTACATTGACCCAGAACGCTACATTCCTCGTGCACGCTACACAGCCAGAATGTGACCCTGCTGAAAGTCAGGTTCCCCTTCCCGCATACCATACCACCTTACACAGGGACAAAGAGGAAGGTGCAGATGAAAGTGCAGGTTCCTTCATCAGGTGGGGGGAGAATACTCGTTGGCGACGTCACTGGCACAGGGCCCCTCATAGTACGCAAAAGTGTCGCTGCTGGTAGGAGGCGCCCCCGCCGTGCAAACACACTGCCGTACTATGAGGGGCCCTGTGCCAGTGCCAATGCCAACGAGTGGGCCCCCCCTGCTTGCTCAGGATCACAGCACTTGCAAAGTTGAAATACTTACCTCTCCCTGCTCCACTGCCGTGACGTGGTCCACATTTCCTGGGCCCACTAAATACTTGAACCAGCCCTACCCCCCACAACTTTAGCCAAATGACCCCCAATTTCCAATGCCTAACTCTTATTATAAGGTAAATTAAGATTGACAAGCTTCAGTAACAAGAATGGATGTTTTTGCCATTAAAATGGGCACTGTAGGTGTTTTCCTGGCCTCCACTCACTGCCGACTATGCTTCCCCATAGACATGCATTGGGTTTTGTGTTTCGGTCGATCCCCGACTTTTCGCGATAATCGGCCGATTTCACTCGACTCGACGTTTGAGATAGTCGGGTTTCGCGAAACCCGACTCGACCCTAAAAAACTAAGTCGCTCAACCCTACTCATGACTTTTGTGTTAAAGTGCATTTAGCATGCCAAGAGTTTTAAGTCCATATATTTCTGCATGTGTTGCTCATACTCGATAAATTGAGATGCTTTCAAAAAAAATTTAAATTCTTTTCATCATTTACGTTTAATTAACATGTGATTTCTATAAATCCATGACTTTCCTTTTTTTATTTGGCAATTTCAACATTGAGCCAATGTTTATTTAATCATAATGATATACAGCTCTGGCAAAAATTAAGAGACCACCACATCAAAACCCTGTCATGGGCAGCCCAGTCTCCAGACCTGAACCCCTCTGACAATCTCTGGAATGTAATCAAGAGGATGATGAATAGTCACAAGCCATAAAACAAAGAAGAACTGCTTAAATTTTTGTGCCAGAAGCAGTGTGAAAGACGCATGAAAGCTGTGTTAGGAGTCGAGTTTCCTCTGCTGCACAGGGGGAATCTCGATCCGTGTCTGCTGCGGTCTCCCATTCAGCATCAGCCGCAGTGGGGTCTGCTCAGCGGAGACGTCGCTCCCAGCGTCTCGCTGAGGCTGATTCGGTGCATAGGGTCACTACTGCCTTTTCTGGCTTTCCTATGGTACCTTGCACTGATCTGCGGCGAGTGAGCCTCTCTGGGACTAAGTCCTTATTTACACACACTGAGCATACCCAGGGCAAGGTCTCCCATTGGAGGTCGAGGGCCACATGTTCGGTCACATGTTCAGGTACTGCAGCGCATCCCATTGGTCCTCCAGGAAGGTCCTGAAAGGGCAAAACTTTGGTAGCAGCTTCCTGAGCTGTAACTATATAAACTGCGCATGACCGCACGGCCATGCGCTAGTATCGTCTTTTGTCATATGCTTTGCGCCAATGTGGTCATGCGTTTGTATGTGTTCAGGGACCCGGCTGAAATAAGCCCCTAGAATGCTGGCACCTCCGGCGAGGAGATTGTGTATAAGTGTGTTCAGGGACCCGGCTGAAATAAACCCCTAGAATGCTGGCTCCTCCGGCGAGGAGATTGTGTATGCATGCATGACCACTCACTGCTCACATCTGGGTAGTTGGCCTGTGCCTCTGTGAAAGTCTAACAGGGCACAGAGCCTGCCTCTCGCGGTTACTCTGTGAAGCTAACAGAGTTGGTATATACCGCCATATAGAGCCGCCATTATTTAGCAGCAGGTACTTTCCTGCATGGTGGATCCCGGGTTGTGAACGCACCAATTCCATTTAATAAACAATATATTTGGTGCGTTCAGCCAACCCTAACAGTATACTAGCGCCAGGATCTGGCTAAGTAATTGGCGGATGAACAGCGATTGCAGGGTTACATCCAGCTGCTGGAGGGCCGGTTGGCGTCTCTTGAGCGTGCAACCTCGGCGGTGGATGTTACCGCAATAGCTGTTCAGGCTGCTAGCGTGGCTGCAGCAGCTTTACCCACTGCCACCTCTGTTCCGACCCTATCTCACCTTCCTTTGCCTGAGAGATACTCTGGGGACAGTAAGTCCTGTAGGGGTTTCGTGAGCCAATGTGGTATACACCTCGAGCTCCTGGCTGCACGTTTCCCTACTGAGCGGGCAAAGGTGGGATAAATAATCTCCCTCTTGTCGGACAGAGCGTTGGAGTGGGCTACGCCGCTGTGGGAGCGCAACGATCATGTGGTGCGGACTGTTCCTCGCTTTCTGGACTCTCTGAAAAAGGTCTTTTTAGGGCCTCAAGTCACCCATGATACAGCGCTCCAACTGCTGGCTTTGACTCAGGGTTCAACCATGGTCAGCCATTTTGCTGTTCTCTTCCGGACATTAGCATCTGAGTTGGAATGGCCAGATAAAACCCTCATTCCCGTATTTTGGAGGGGGCTGGCTGACCATGTGAAGGACGCTTTGGCCATTAGGGAGATTCCCGCCACACTGGAGGAGCTCATAGCCATATCTACTTGCATAGACCTTCGTTTTCACGAGCGAAGGTTGGAGCGAGCCCAGTGTAGGCAGAGGTTTCGGCTGGCTCCCACCTTCGCCAAACCTTTGGAATCTCCAGTCCAGGCGTCCGAGTCACATGAGGCCTTAGAGGTGACACGAGCGGGATCCAAGTCTCAGTCCGCCCGTGCACATAAGGTCCGTCATGTTTGCCGGCAGTCAGGACATCTTGCCTCCAAGGGTCCTCAGCGGTCGGGGAAACGTCAGCATCTAGTGGCAGTTGGAGGAGGTACACTAGACACGGCGACGTTTGCCTCAAAGTTGTCCTTCAAGGGGACAATTACCATAGGCCCATCCACTCTTATGGTCGAGCTATGCGTGGATTCTGGGGCAGAGGGTAATTTTATGTCTTCCTCTTTTGCCCAGCGTCACGTAATACCCTTGGTGATGCTCGCCAAGCCTGTAACCATTCGAGTGGTAAATGGGTCAACACTACCCTCACAGATTACCCACCAAACCATTCCTTTCACGCTTTCTGTGTCTCCATCACATCAGGAGATAATCTCCCTATTAGTCATTCCTGAGGGAATTGATGAGGTCCTGTTGGGGATACCATGGCTTCGCTACCATTCTCCTCATATTGAGTGGTCCTCTGGGAGAATTTTGGGATGGAGTAAATCCTGCGAGGGTAGATGTCAGAGGGAGTGCGTTCAGGTTGCTACTACACAGGTACCCGCAGATCTTTCCTCTCTCCCCAAGCACTATTGGCCCTATGCAGACGTGTTCTCCAAAAGAGCTGCGGAGACCCTTCCGCCTCACCGCCCCTATGACTGTCCTATTGACCTCTTGCCTGGTGCTGAGCCTCCCCGGCGTCGAGTCTATCCATTATCTCTCCCGGAGACGGAGGCAATGTCTCAGTACATCCAAGAAAATCTGGCAAGAGGATTCATTAGGAAGTCAGTGTCACCGTACAGAAGAAGACTGGAGACTTACGTCCATGCATAGACTACAGGGGTCTTAACGCCATCACCGTTAAGAACAAGTACCCATTACCCCTGATATCTGAGCTGTTTGATAGGCTACGGGGAGTGAGGGTATTTACGAAGTTAGATCTGCGGGGTGCTTACAACCTGATTCGCATCCGTGAGGGGGATGAATGGAAGACGGCTTTTAACACCAGGGATGGGCACTATGAATATCTGGTGATGCCCTTTGGGCTCTGTAATGCCCCAGCCGTTTTCCAAGACTTTGTGAATGACATCTTCCGGGATATGCTTACCACCTCGGTCATAGTCTATCTGGATGATATTCTCATCTTCTCTCCAGATATTGACTCCCATCGGAGAGATGTTTGCAAAGTCTTCGACCTCTTACGGGCAAACTCCCTCTACGCCAAGTTGGAGAAGTGTGTGTTTGAGCAGGAGTCCTTGCCTTTCCTTGGTTACATCATCTCTGCCCAGGGTTTGGCTATGGATCCTGCCAAGCTACAGGCTGTAATAGACTGGCAGGAACCCCATTCTCTTAAAGCGGTGCAGCGCTTTATGGGGTTCATTAATTACTATCGCCAGTTCATTCCACACTTCTCAACTTTGGTAGCTCCCTTGGTTGCCCTCACCAAAAAGGGAGCAAATCCCAAGTTGTGGTCAGAGGAGGTCTCCAAAGCCTTTCTCTCGATCAAGTCACACTTCGCTAGCGCTCCCATCCTACATCGCCCCGATGTTGATAAACCATTTATCTTGGAGGTGGATGCCTCATCCGTTGGTGCTGGAGCAGTCCTTTTCCAAAAAGATGCTCAAGGTCGGAAGCATCCTTGCTTCTTCTTCTCCAAGACATTCACACCAGCGGAGAGGAATTATTCCATCGGGGACAGGGAGTTGCTAGCCATGAAGTTGGCTTTTTCAGAGTGGAAACATCTCTTGGAGGGAGCTCGCTTTCCCTTCCAAGTCTTCACTGACCACAGGAACTTGGTATATCTACAAACGGCCCAGCGGCAGAATTCTCGCCAGGCTAGATGGTCCCTGTTCTTCTCCCGGTTCCATTTTACTCTCCATTTCCTCTCCGGGGAGAAGAACGTTCGTGCTGACGCTCTCTCCCGCTCCGTAGTGTCATTGGTGGAGGAGGAGGAGGAGGAGCCTCGGCTTATTGTCCCTTCTGAGAGCCTGAGAACTGTGGCTCCGGTTTCGCTTGAGTCTGTGCCCCCAGGCAGGACTTTCGTACCAGCTAACTTGCGACCGGAGGTTCTCTCTTGGGCTCACTCCTCCAGAGTGGGTGGGCATTTTGGGACCAAGAGGACATCTGAGCTTTTGGCGAGAACATACTGGTGGCCGCATATGGCCCGAGATGTCAGGGACTATATTCAGGCGTGCGTTTCTTGCGCCCAGAATCGGTCTCCTCGGCAATGGCCTGCTGGGTTGCTTTACCCTCTACCGGTGGCAGACAGGCCCTGGGAGATGGTCGGGATGGACTTTGTGGTGGGCCTACCCAAGTCGCGTGGCTGCTCCATTATTTGGGTTGTCACTGACCATTTCTCTAAGATGGTGCATTTGGTGCCGCTTTCTCGGTTACCCTCAGCACGGGCCTTGGCGGTGTTGTTCATTAAGCACGTTTTCCGATTGCATGGTATGCCTGATAAGATTATCAGCGATCGAGGTCCCCAGTTCGCGTCTCGGTTTTGGAGAGAGCTCTGCCGTTTACTCAGCATAGAGTTAAACCTCTCCTCTGCATACCATCCCGAGACGAATGGGTTGGTGGAGAGAACCAACCAGACTCTGGTGACATATTTGCGACATTTCGTCTCAGCTAGGCAGGATGACCGGGCATCTTTGCTACCTTGGGCGGAATTTGCCTTGAACAATGCCGTAGCTGATTCCACTGGTCAAACTCCTTTTCTCCTTAATTACGGCCAGCATCCGCGTGTCCCTGTGCCCATGCCCGTGTCATCCACCGATTCTAGGGTGGCAGACTGGGCGGTGGAGGCACGTGACATCTGGGACCACACACAGGATGCCATCCGGGCCTCCAAGGAGAGAATGAGGGTTTCGGCTGATACACACCGGCGCCCCGCTCCGGTTTTTGCTTCTGGCGACTTAGTGTGGCTCTCCGCCCGTAACATCAGGCTGCGAGTTGAGTCCACTAAGTTTGCTCCTCGCTACATTGGCCCGTTTAAGGTTCTGGAACAGGTCAACCCTGTGGTCTACCGTTTGGCTATTCCTCCATGCCTTGGTATCACCGATACTTTTCACGTTTCCCTCTTAAAGCCCGTTCATTTGTCCCGGTTTTCTGAGTCATCTGCTGGGACATCGGGTTCATCCATGGATGAGTTTGAGGTGAATGCTATTGTGGGGTGCAAGGTGGTACGTGGCAAGAAATTTTATCTGGTGGACTGGAAGGGTCACGGCCCAGAGGATAGAACCTGAGAGCCTGTGGAGCACATTCGGGCTCCGAGGCTTATTGCAGCTTTTGAGCGTAGTGAGGCTCAAGGAGGGGGGGCCCTAGGAGGGGGGGTAATGTTAGGAGTCGAGTTTCCTCTGCTGCACAGGGGGAATCCCGATCCGTGTCTGCTGCGGTCTCCCATTCAGCATCGGCCGCAGTGGGGTCTGCTCAGCGGAGACGTCGCTCCCAGCGTCTCGCTGAGGCTGATTCGGTGCATAGGGTCACTACTGCCTTTTCTGGCTTTCCTATGGTACCCTGCACTGATCTGCGGCGAGCAGGCCTCTCTGGGACTAAGTCCTTATTTACATACACTGAGCATGCCCAGGGCAAGGTCTCCCATTGGAGGTCGAGGGTCACATGTTCAGGTACTGCAGCGCATCCCATTGGTCCTCCAGGAAGGTCCTGAAAGGGCAAAACTTTGGTAGCAGCTTCCTGAGCTGTAACTATATAAACTGCACATGACCGCACGGCCATGCGCTAGTGTCGTCTTTTGTCATATGCTTTGCGCCAATGTGGTCATGCGTTTGTTAGGAGTCGAGTTTCCTCTGCTGCACAGGGGGAATCTCGATCCGTCTCCGCTGCGGTCTCCCATTCCCCTCCAGCCGCAGTGGAGTCTGCTCAGCAGGGACGTCGATCCCAGCGTCTCGCTCAGTCTGACTCTGTGAGAAGAGTTATTGCTGCTTCTCCAGCTTCTGCCTTTGAAGCCTATTCTGGTCAGCAGCGAGCGGACTTCTCTGGGACTAAGTCCTTATCTGCACACACTGAGCATGCCCAGGGCAAGATCTCCCGTTGGAGATCGAGGGTCATGTGCTCAGGCTCTGCGGCACATTCCATTGGTCCTCTTGGCAGGTCCTAGAAGGGCAAAAGTTCTGTAGCCATTTCCTGTGCTGCAGCTATATAAACTGCGCATGACCGCACGGCCATGCGCTAGTATTGTCTTACAATTGATATGTGTGTATGTGTGAGTGCAAGTCGTTCTTGGTTACCCCTTCCCTATTGTATGTCTGTTCGCGGAAGGTGTACGGCTGCTATCTAGCGCCCGACTTAGCCTACTACACTAAACACACATCACAGCGTCCTGTAGCTGTGCCTGCCAGTACGGCGCCGTGCGCCTGCCTTGCGCTTTCCATACCCAAGTCTGGGTGGTTAGTGGCGTCCGTTAGTGCGGCATCGCTCGCGCACTTGTGCGCTTATATTTCTGAAGGTTCTCTACACACCCAGTTGCGGTGTTGTGCCAGCAAGGGCCTAATCGGGCTTCAATCCCTTCTGGGGTTAAGTCCGCTGGCCACTTGCTCGCTCTCTAGTGCGGTATTGCGGTCCTGTGAATTAACAGGATCGCTTTCCTCACGCTGGGTGAGGTTTAACCCACGCGTGTTTACTTTAGTGTACCGCTATAGAGTCTGCAAATTGCTAGCAGCAGGTTCTCACCTGCACGGTGGACCCCGGACTGCGAACGCATCTTCGTCACCTGTCTTGGTGCGTTCCGCCAGTCCTAACATAATACTAGCGCCAGGGTCTGGCTAGTAAATGGCAGACGGTCAGCGTCTACAGCAGTACATCCAGCAGCTGGAGGGTAGGTTGGCGGCTCTCGAGCGCACAACCTCAGCTGTGGACGTTACTGCTGTCGCTGTTCAGGCTGCAAGTGCAGCTGCAGCCAGTTTGTCCGCTGCCACCCCTGCTCCGACCTTATCCCGTCTCCCGCTTCCAGACAAGTTTGCTGGTGACAGTAAGCCATGTCGGGGATTCGTGAGCCAGTGCTCCATACATCTCGAGCTGCTGGCTGCACGTTTTCCTACGGAACGGGCGAAAGTGGGATTCATTATATCTCTCTTGTCGGGCAGGGCGTTGGAGTGGGCAACGCCGCTTTGGGAACGTGGTGATCGTGTGGTGCAGAGTGCTCCTATCTTCCTGGACGCTCTGAGGCAGGTCTTTCTGGGACCTCGTGTCACCCACGATACCGCGCTCCAATTGTTGGCAATTACTCAGGCTTCGTCCATGGTCAGCCAGTTTGCCATCCTATTCCGGACTCTAGCTTCTGAGCTGGAATGGCCGGATAAAGTCCTTATTCCGGTGTTCTGGAAAGGACTGGCAGATCATGTGAAGGACGCCTTGGCCACCAGGGAGATTCCCGCCACACTGGAGGAGCTTATTACTATAGCTACCCGCATCGATCTCCGTTTTAACGAGCGGAGGTTGGAGCGGACCCAGTGTAGGCAGAGGTTTCGGCTGGCTCCCATCTTTGCCAAACCTCTAGAATCTCCTGTTATGGCGTCCGACTCCCATGAGGCCATGGAGGTTTCTCGAGCGGGATCTAGGTCTCAGACCGCTCGAGTACCTGTGCTATGTAAAAATTGCCAGCAACCGGGACATTTCGCTAATAAATGTCCACGGCGGTCGGGAAAACGATCGCGTCTAGTGTCCATTGGAGGAGGTTCACTGGACACCGCGGCATTTTCCTCAAAATTGTCCTTTAAAGGGACAATCCTGTTAGGCATATCCACTCTTACAGTAGAGCTTTGTGTGGATTCAGGAGCAGAGGGAAATTTTATGTCTTCTGCTTTTGCTCAGCGCCACGCAATACCTCTGGCTATGCTAGCCAAACCAGTAACCGTGAGAGTGGTGAATGGGTCGACACTTCCATTACAGATCACACATCAGACTGTCCCTTTCACGTTAGCCATGTCCCCATCCCACCAGGAGACTATTTCCCTTCTTGTCCTTCCCGAGGGAATGGATGAGATTCTGCTGGGAATGCCCTGGCTTCGTTTCCACTCCCCACATATTGAGTGGACCTCTGGGAGGATATTGGGTTGGAGTGAATCCTGTAAGGGCAGATGTGTGAAAGAGTGCGTTCAGGTTTCCACCACTGAGATACCCGCAGATCTCTCTACTCTCCCCAAACACTATTGGTCTTATGCAGACGTCTTTTCCAAAAAAGCCGCGGAGACCCTTCCGCCTCACCGTCCCTATGACTGTCCTATAGATCTCTTGCCTGGAGCAGAACCTCCTCGGGGACGTGTCTATCCCCTCTCTCTCCCGGAAACGGAGGCTATGTCCCAATACATCCAGGAGAATTTGGCAAGAGGATTTATTAGGAAGTCAGTGTCACCAGCTGGGGCAGGGTTCTTCTTCGTACAGAAGAAGAATGGAGAGTTGCGTCCTTGCATAGACTACAGGGGTCTTAACGCCATCACCGTTAAAAATAAGTACCCGCTGCCCCTGATTTCTGAGCTTTTTAATAGGCTACGGGGAGCTAAGGTATTTACCAAATTAGACCTGCGGGGAGCTTATAACCTGATTCGCATTCGTGAGGGGGACGAATGGAAGACGGCGTTTAACACCAGAGATGGGCATTATGAGTATCTGGTGATGCCCTTCGGGCTCTGTAATGCCCCAGCCGTTTTCCAAGACTTTGTCAACGACATCTTCCGGGATATGCTTTCCACCTCGGTCGTAGTCTATCTGGATGATATTCTCATCTTCTCTCCAGATATTGACTCCCACCGGAGAGATGTTGGCAGAGTCTTCGACCTCTTACGGGCAAACTCTCTTTACGCAAAGTTGGAGAAGTGTGTGTTTGAGCAGGAGTCTTTACCTTTCTTGGGCTATATCATCTCTGCCCAAGGATTGGCTATGGATCCTGCCAAACTACAGGCTGTGATGGACTGGCAAGAACCCCATTCACTTAAAGCGGTGCAGCGCTTTATGGGGTTCATTAATTATTACCGCCAGTTCATCCCCCATTTCTCAACTTTGGTAGCTCCCTTGGTAGCCCTCACCAAGAAGGGAGCAAATCCCAAAGTGTGGTCTGAAGAGGTCTCCAGGGCCTTTTCTTCTACTAAGTCTCATTTTGCTAGCGCTCCCATCCTACATCGTTCCGATGTCGATAAGCCGTTTATAATGGAGGTGGATGCCTCTTCCGTTGGTGCTGGAGCAGTCCTCTTCCAGAAGGATGCTCAAGGTCGGAAGCATCCGTGCTTTTTCTTCTCCAAGACCTTCACACCAGCGGAGAGGAATTATTCCATCGGGGACAGGGAGTTGCTAGCGATGAAATTGGCTTTCTCTGAGTGGAGACATCTCTTGGAGGGGACTCGTTTTCCCTTTCAAGTATTTACAGACCATAAAAATTTGCTATATTTGCAAACAGCCCAGAGGCTAAATTCTCGCCAGGCCAGATGGTCCTTATTCTTCTCCCGATTCCACTTCACCCTCCATTATGTCGCTGGGGAGAAGAACATTTGAGCTGATGCTCTTTCTCGCTCTGTTGTGTCATCTGAGGAGGAGGAAGGAGAGCCTCGGCTTATTGTTCCTTCTGAGAGCTTGAGAACCGTGGCTCCGGTGTCGCTTGAGTCTGTGCCTCCAGGCAAGACTTTTGTGCCCATAAATTTGCGACCGGAGGTTCTCTCTTGGGCTCATTCCTCCAGGGTGGGTGGACACTTTGGGACTAAAAGGACATCTGAGCTGCTGGCGAGGACGTACTGGTGGCCGCATATGCTGCGAGATGTCAGGGATTACGTTCTGGCGTGTGTCTCATGCGCCAAAAATAAGTCTCCTCGACAACGGCCGTCTGGGTTACTCTATCCCTTGCCGGTGGCAGACAGGCCCTGGGAGATGGTCGGGATGGACTTTGTAGTGGGTTTGCCCAAGTCTCGCGGCTGTACCGTCATTTGGGTAATTACCGATCATTTCTCGAAAATGGTGCACTTGGTGCCGCTCCCACGGTTACCTTCTGCACGGGCCTTGGCAGCGTTGTTCATAAGACACATCTTCCGCCTACACGGCATGCCAGACAAAATTGTCAGTGACCGGGGTCCCCAGTTTGCGTCTCGGTTCTGGAGAGAGCTTTGTCGTCTTCTCAGCATTGAGTTAAATCTCTCTTCCGCATATCATCCCGAGACGAATGGGTTGGTAGAGAGGGCCAATCAGACTCTGGTCACATATCTGCGACATTTTGTTTCTGCCAGGCAGGATGACTGGGCATCTTTATTACCATGGGCAGAGTTCGCCCTTAATAACGCTGTAGCCGATTCCACCGGTCAGACTCCTTTCCTCCTTAATTACGGCCAGCATCCGCGGGTTCCTGTGCCTATGCCCGTGTCCTCTGCTGACTCCAGGGTGGCAGACTGGGCAGTGGAGGCACGGGACATTTGGGACCGCACTCAGGATGCCATTCGGGCCTCAAAGGAGAGAATGAGGTCCTCCGCCGATGCACATCGGCGCCCTGCCCCGGCCTTTGCTCCTGGCGACTTGGTGTGGCTCTCCGCCCGTAACATCAGGCTGCGAGTTGAGTCCACTAAGTTTGCTCCTCGCTACTTGGGCCCATTCAAGGTCCTCGAGCAGGTTAATCCCGTGGTCTACCGCCTGGCTCTTCCTCCACGCTTGGGTATCACCGACACCTTTCATGTGTCCCTCTTGAAACCCGTATACATGTCCCGGTTTTCCGAGTCATCTGCCGGGACATCGGGTTCGTCTACGGACGATTACGAGGTGAACGCTATTTTAGGGTGCAAGGTGGTACGCGGCAAAAAGTTTTATTTGGTGGATTGGAAGGGTTATGGTCCAGAGGACAGGTCTTGGGAGCCTGCTGAAAACATTCGGGCCCCACAGCTCATTGCTGCCTTCGAGCGTAGCGAGGCCCAAGGAGGGGGGGGCCCTAGGAGGGGGGGGTAATGTTAGGAGTCGAGTTTCCTCTGCTGCACAGGGGGAATCTCGATCCGTCTCCGCTGCGGTCTCCCATTCCCCTCCAGCTGCAGTGGAGTCTGCTCAGCAGGGACGTCGATCCCAGCGTCTCGCTCAGTCTGACTCTGTGAGAAGAGTTATTGCTGCTTCTCCAGCTTCTGCCTTTGAAGCCTATTCTGGTCAGCAGCGAGCGGACTTCTCTGGGACTAAGTCCTTATCTGCACACACTGAGCATGCCCAGGGCAAGATCTCCCGTTGGAGATCGAGGGTCATGTGCTCAGGCTCTGCGGCACATTCCATTGGTCCTCTTGGCAGGTCCTAGAAGGGCAAAAGTTCTGTAGCCATTTCCTGTGCTGCAGCTATATAAACTGCGCATGACCGCACGGCCATGCGCTAGTATTGTCTTACAATTGATATGTGTGTATGTGTGAGTGCAAGTCGTTCTTGGTTACCCCTTCCCTATTGTATGTCTGTTCGCGGAAGGTGTACGGCTGCTATCTAGCGCCCGACTTAACCTACTACACTAAACACACATCACAGCGTCCTGTAGCTGTGCCTGCCAGTACGGCGCCGTGCGCCTGCCTTGCGCTTTCCATACCCAAGTCTGGGTGGTTAGTGGCGTCCGTTAGTGCGGCATCGCTCGCGCACTTGTGCGCTTATATTTCTGAAGGTTCTCTACACACCCAGTTGCGGTGTTGTGCCAGCAAGGGCCTAATCGGGCTTCAATCCCTTCTGGGGTTAAGTCCGCTGGCCACTTGCTCGCTCTCTAGTGCGGTATTGCGGTCCTGTGAATTAACAGGATCGCTTTCCTCACGCTGGGTGAGGTTTAACCCACGCGTGTTTACTTTAGTGTACCGCTATAGAGTCTGCAAATTGCTAGCAGCAGGTTCTCACCTGCACGGTGGACCCCGGACTGCGAACGCATCTTCGTCACCTGTCTTGGTGCGTTCCGCCAGTCCTAACAGCGTTTGTATGTGTTCAGGGACCCGGCTGAAATAAGCCCCTAGAATGCTGGCACCTCCGACGAGGAGATTGTGTATAAGTGTGTTCAGGGACCCGGCTGAAATAAACCCCTAGAATGCTGGCTCCTCCGGCGAGGAGATTGTGTATGCATGCATGACCACTCACTGCTCACATCTGGGTAGTTGGCCTGTGCCTCTGTGAAAGTCTAACAGGGCACAGAGCCTGCCTCTCGCGGTTACTCTGTGAAGCTAACAGAGTTGGTATTTACCGCCATATAGAGCCGCCATTATTTAGCAGCAGGTACTTTCCTGCACGGTGGATCCCGGGTTGCGAACGCTCCAATTCCATTTAATAAACAATATATTTGGTGCGTTCCGCCAACCCTAACAAGCTGTGACATGACAAAACGCATGAAATCTGTTATTAAAAATCATGGTTATCCCACAAAATATTGATTTCTGAACTCTTCCTGAGTTAAAACATTAGTATTGTTTTTTTCTAAATGATTATGAACCTGTTTTCTTTGCATTATTTGAGGTCTGAAAGCACTTTTTTATATTTTGACCATTTTTATTTGTCAGACAAAATACAAAATGTATTGCTTGGAAATTTGGAGCCATGTTGTCAGAAGTTTATAGAATAAAAGAACAATTTACACTTTACTAAAAAATATACCTGTAAAGATAAAAATCAGACAAACTGAAGATTTTACTGTGGTCTCTTAATTTTTGTCAGAGCTGTATTTGTATTTATTCAATGAATGCAAAGCTTTTTTATGGGTTGTGGAAGAACTGCTTTTAATCCAAAGTCTTTTCACTAAAGAGATAGCTCAGAGGGATAGTCAATTAAAGCAGAAATGAAATTAATGATAAATCATAGACGATAGATAGATAATATCTAAATTCTTCTTCCATTTTTACATGATAATATTGTGCAATATTTGCTTTCCATATAAATATGCATATTGAAATTGCTGAAAAATAATATCTTGTTTTCTTATTTTGTTTTCTTCCATCTTAAAAATAAGAGACAGCTTGTTCTCGATTTTCTCCATCTGCTTACTCCTTATGTTGGCTTAAATGAGGAAGGTCAGCTAGAGATGGATTGATATAAGAATGGCACCCTTCTGCCTCCTATTCCCATGCATATGTTCTCTTTTAAGACATACTCTATTACAGAAATACTATAGATTTTTTACTAAGCAGATATGTGGTGGTATGTGATACATTTTCCAAACCATAATGATTTTATTTAGCAGGGAACATCGATAGCAACAATACTGATATCAGACATTGCTAAATTTAGGAAAAATATTAATGGTTCTAAGTTACATTTATTCTTAATAAATATAATATAATTAAAGTTAGAACCTTGCTATAATATGTAATTTAGTTACTTTAAATGCATATTCTCAAATGCTTTGTGGATAATACATGGCCACACAAGACCTATTCATATAATTAATGAAATAAAGACGGGACACAAATCTATTGGAGAAAAATGTCCGTGATGTTTATTTTGGGTATCATAAAATAAAATAATATAACTCATAGATAAAACACTCATATAAATGTCCATAAAGTCCAAAAAACAATCTCCAATCCACACATTGATGGGGCAGTTTTCCCACAAATAAAAACATCACAACTAAATAAAATAATGAGGGAGGGGGTGGGATCTTCTTTCTTCATATAAACCATGGAGTGACAGAAATAAGCTAACACACGGCTTTTTATATCATAAATAAGCCCGCCAAATCACAGCATCGGTCAGAACCAGTTTGAATGACTGATAAATAACACCTCAGTTAAATTATTATTATTATTATTATTATTTATTTATATAGCACCATTAATTCCATGGTGCTGAACATGAGAAAGGGGTTACATACAGGGTTATAGATATCATTTACAGTAAACAGTTTACAGTGACGGACTGGTACAAAGAGGAGAGGACCCTGTCCTTGCGGACTTACATTCTATGGGTTGCTGACCATTATTTGACCATACCTTGACAGGACTAATAGAGTAAAATACAGGCCATTTTAGCTCTGTGTTGCCATGAGACCCCCCCTATATTTCATTATTAATGACGGGGGAGGGCTACCAATAGAACATATATGCAAATTTACACTCCTACCTATATAGTATGTAGTGTAATAATAAAGCAAAAAATAAAAGCTGTAATAAGTTCCTTGTATTATACAGTTAGCATGAACACTGGTTAGCAAGTAAAATTTAAATTAATAACAGAGCTATGCAAGGCACACTATGTCTATAGCATTGTGCTCAACTGAATATTGAATAGCAGGGTACCAAAGAGATTTTGTAGATGGAGCAGCATGCTAAATGATTATTATACAATCAATACTACAAATGTAGTTGCTTTTATTTTCTTTATGTTCAAATAGAATTTGAATATAAAAGTACTAAAAGCATATCAATATTGATCCATTTAGCTGTCATTTCTTAACCAGTTCCAGGCATGCGTCGTGGATACACTGGTCTGTGGGAGCTGCGTTTCTGCAAACAGCAGTATATGTATGGCGGCACAATCGCGTGGGCTCTCGCTAAGCACCGCAGCGATTGGGTGTGGGTGTAAGCTGTGTGCGAAAGCTGAAACCCTGCAGCAATAATGCCCACAAACATTGCTCAGAAATCAGTTTCTGGCACGCTTCCATCAGGACAACGCGATGTGATCACATTGTCCTGATGGTCTCCATGGAGATCCTGGTGGCAGGATGGCCGTGGGGTCCTTCAGGGTACTGCAGGGAAGGTGGCATGTGAGCGCTTGCCTCCGTCCCTGCCTGTCAAATGCTGATGTCATGCTCTGCAGTGCAAAGGATCAGATCAGTGCTCTGACACTGTACAGTGATGTCCCAGCATGGGACAATGTAAAAAAGTGAAAAAAATAAAAAGCGCAAAAATAATTTTTAGAAAATCACTCCCCCCCAAAAACAAATATTTTTCCAATAAATACATTTAATTATGTAAATAAAAATAAACAATAAATGTACACCTATTTTGTATCACCGCGTCAATAACGACCTGCTCTATAAAACTGTCTCACTAGTCAACCCATTAATCCCTTCAGTAAACACCATAAAAAATAAATAAAAAACAAGAAAAAAAACAGTTTTATCATCATACCGCCAAACAACAAGTTCTATTAAACTCAAAAAAGCATCAAAACATAAAAAAAACTAAATAAATTGTGTATCGCTGTAATCGTACTGACCCAAATAATAAAGTTGCCTTGCCAATTTTACCACATGTGGAACGGTATAAAATAAAAACTAAAAAGCAATACCCGAATTGCTGTTTTTTGTTCAATCTGTCTCCTCAAAAAATTGAAATAGAAAGCGATCAAAAAATGTTATGTGCCTGAAAATGATATTAATAAAAACGTCAGCTCGTCCCGCAAAAAACAAGCAATAACATGACTCTATTGGCCAAAATATGGAAAAATTTCAGCTCTCAAAATATGGTGATGTAAAAACTAGTTTCCGCAATAAAAAGCGAATTTTAGTGTTTGACAGAAGCCAAACATAAAAACCCGATTACGGCACACGTTTATCCTTAACTCTATGCTGAACACTTAAACGGAGTTTCCATGTAAATCTTTGAAATACGTGATTCAGACAGAATCCTTGGCGGAAGATTCCCTATAAAGAGGCAAATTGAGGCACTGTGGATGCAATATAATTTTTAGGATAGCATAAAAGTGTCATCGGCTACAGTTTTAAAAAATAAGGACACTGCTGAACAGAGGCCAGACAGAGTCCAGAGCAACTCTGCTTCCTTATTATAGGGAATGGATCCATCATGCGTTTCATCTGTCATGTCACTCAGATTTAGATAGAAACCCCAAAGTAAGTGGTCATCGTAGAGCAATGGATAAATGTGATCATAACTGTTATGTAAAATGTTCACAATAAAAGCTTCAAGTCAATCTACCAAAAAAAAGCCATCACTCAGGTCCATCATCTTTTAACAGAAATATAGGTGGCTTCCATGTTACTCGTAGTACAAAGGTTCTGGAAAAGCGAAATGGTTCCTCACCACTCAAAATAAATTCAGCAAATTCTCCCAAATCCAAATACCCCCCTCCCTTCTTAGCTCCAATGTGCCTAAATCACATTTAGAGCCCACATATTTAGCATTTCTGTAGTGATGAAAGCCCGCCTAATTTACAGGTGCATGCCTCCTGAAGCATGAGCTGGGCATAATGTACTGGTCACTATAACAGCAGTTTGCAATTTTCACTCAGCAACATCCACTGCTGGTTTCTGGAAAACACCCATTGAGACAAAATCATCACTAAATCTGTAGATAAATTCTCAAAGGGTTATAAGTTCCAAAATGGAGTCACTTGGGTGAGGATTTTGTTTTTCTAGCAATTAGGGGCTCTTTATATGGTATCCACAAACTATTCTAGGAAAATATGCATTCTAGGAGGCAAATAGTGCTCCATCCCTCCAGAGTCTATCCGTATCACTAAGTAGTATTGTACAGCCACATATGGGGTATTGCCACATTCAGTAGAAATTGTGGGACACATTTTGGTGCAATTTTTACCCATTTCCCAGTATGAAAATGTAATACTTGGATCTAATACACAATCTTGGTTGTAGAAATGTAACTTATTTTATATTCACTTCCCAATGGTATAAAAGTCTGTAACACACCTGCGGTGTCAAAATAATCACTGCACCCCTAGATGAATTTATTGAGAGGTTTAATTTGTAAAATGGGGTCACTTATGGGGGGTTCTGCTGTGTTAGCACCTCAGGGACGCTGCCAATGTTACATGTAACAATGTAAGCACCTGCATCAAGATCTACACTATAATATGGCGCTCCTTCCATTTCACGCACTGTCGTACACCCAAGCAGTTGTTTTACTCCACATGTAGGATATCTGTGCTCTCAGGAGAAATTATATAGCAAATTGTATAAAACAATTTATCCTGTTACCCTTGCGAAAATGCTAAATTTGGAGCTATTGTAGATTTATCTGGGAAAAATTTGATTATTTTTTTTATTTTCACAGCTCTACGTTATAAACTTCTGTGAAGCACCTGTTGGTTCAAGGTGCTCAATTCATTTCTAAATAAGTTCCCAAAATGGTGTCACTTGTTGGGGTTTTCCATTGTTTAGGTACATCACGGGCTCTCTAAATGCGACATTGCATCCGATAATTATTCTAGCAAATTTTACATTTAACAAGTTAAATTATTATCATTATTACTATTATCTTTTTTTATAGCGCCATTTATTCCATGGCGCTTTACATGTGAAAAAGGTGGCAAATATAGACATATACAATAAACATAAGAAAAAAATAAGGCACTAACAGGTACAGAAGGAGGGAGGACCCTGCCCGCGAGTGCTCACAGTCTACAGTGGATGGCTGAGGATACACTAGGAAAGGGTAGAGCTGGTTGTGCGGCAGTTCAGTAGACTGAGGATCACTGCAGGCTGTAGGCTTGTAAGAAGATGTGAGTCTTCAGGTTCTTTTTGAAGGTTTCTATGGTAAGCGAGAGTCTGATGTGTTGGGGTAGAAAGTTCCAAAGTCTTGGATGCAGTTGTGGGAAGAAGGGATAAAAGGGGAGTAGAGAAGGAGATCTTGAGAGGATCGAAGGTTACATATAGGTAAGTACCAAGAGACCATGTCACAGATGTATGGAGAAGACAGGTTGTGGATGGCTTTGTATGTCATAGTAAGGGCTTTGAACTGGAGTCTCTGGACGATAGGAAACAAGTGAAGGGCTTGGCATAGGGGAGAGGCTGGGGAATAGCAGGGAGACAGGTAGATTAGTTGGGCAGCAGAGTGTAGGATGGATTGGATTGGTGCCAGAGTTCTAGAAGGGAGGCCAGAGAGTAGGATGTTGCAGTAGTCAAGGTGGGAGATGATAAGGGCGTGCACTAGTGTTTTTCTGGTTTTGTGGTCAAGGAATGTGCGGATCCGGGAAATATTTTTGAGTTTGAGACGTTAGGAGGAGGCTAGGGCTTGGATATGTGGCTTGAAAGAGAGGGCAGTCGAGGATCACCCCGAGGCACCGAGCATGCGGGACTGGGGAAAGTAAGCAGCCATTGACATTGATGGATAGGTCTGGTGGAGGGGTAGAGAGAAATCGGGGAAAGATGATGAATTCTGGTTTATTCATGTTCAGTTTTTAGAAAGCGAGCAGAAAAGAAGGCCAAGATAGCAGACAGGCAGTGTGGGATTTTGGTGAGTAAGGAGGTGAGGTCAGGTCCGGATAGGTAGATCTTCGAGTCATCGGTGTAGAGATTAAACTGCAAACTGTGGGATTCTATGAGCCTTCCCAGGCCAAAGGTGTAGATGGAGAAGCGTAGGATCGTCGTAGAACTGAGCCTTAAGGAACACTGACAGACAAGGGGCGAGGTAAGGGGGTGGTGTGGGAGATTGTTGTGAATTCCGCTCTTGGGCTCCCTCCGGTGGTTGTAAGTGGCACTTTTGTGAGTTCTGCTCTTGGGCTCCCTCCGGTGGTTTTAAGTGGAATGGCTGCTCCTTGGATTTAGCAGTCTGCAGCTGCTTCCACTGATTGTCTTTCTGCTCGGCTATTTATGCCTGGCTCTTCTCTTCAGCCAGTGTCACTTGTCAATGGTTCCTGGTTGGATTCACATCTCTCTTGGATTTCCCTGATATCCTGACCAGTTCTGCAAGTCCTTGCTTTGCTCTTTTCTGTCCACATGTTGTGGACTTATTCATTCTGTGCATTCTATGTTTTGTCCAGCTTGTCAGTATGGATTAATTCAGTTAAGCTGGAAGCTCTGGGAAGCAGATTTACCCTCCACACCTTTAGTCAGGTGTGGAGACTTTTGTAAACTCTGTGTGGATTTTTGTAGTTTTTAATACTGACCGCACAGTATTCTATCCTGTCCTTTCTATCTAGCTAGACGGGCCTCCTGTGCTACATCCTGGTTTCATTCTCTGTATTTCTTTTCCATCTCCACTCACAGTCATTACTTGTGGGGGGCTATCTATCCTTTGGGGATTTTCTCTGAGGCAAGATAGTTTTCCTGTTTCTATCTTTAGGGGTAGTTAATTCTCAGGCTGTGACGAGGTGCCTAGGGAGTGACAGGAGCATCCCATGGCTACTTCTAGTGTTGTGTTGAGCTTAGGGACTGCGGTCAGTACAGGTACCACCTCCTTCAGAGCTCGTCCCATGTTGCTCCTAAACCACCAGTTCATAACAGTACAAGCATCTCAAAAGAAGGAGAAAAAAATTTGAGCCATTTTTTTTTCTGTGCTCTGTTTTGTCTTTTTTTTCCTCTTGATCTCTGGGTGGTTCAGGATTTATGCTCTGGCATGGATGTTCAGGGTTTGTTTTCTCGTGTGGATCAACTTGCTGCAAGAGTACAGAGTATCCAAGATTATGTTGTCCAGACTCCGGCTTTGGAGCCTAAAATTCCTACTCCTGATTTGTTTTTTGGGGACAGATCCAAGTTTTTGAACTTTAAAAATAACTGCAAATTGTTTTTTGCTTTGAAACCCTGTTCTTCTGGTGATCCCATTCAGCAAGTTAAAATCATCATATCCTTGCTGCGTGGTGACCCTCAGGACTGGGCATTCTCCCTTGAATCAGGGGATCCGGCATTGCTGAATGTAGATGCATTTTTTCAAGCGCTCGGATTATTGTATGACGAACCTAATTCTGTGGATCATGCAGAAAAAACCCTGTTGGCCCTGTGTCAAGGTCAGGAAGCGGCAGAATTATACTGCCAGAAATTTAGGAAATAGTCTGTGCTCACTAAATGGAATTAGGATGCTCTGGCTGCTATTTTCAGAAAAGGTCTTTCTGAAGCCCTCAAAGATATTATGGTGGGCTTCCCTACGCCTGCTGGTTTGAGCGAATCTATGTCTCTAGGCATTCAGATTGATCGGCGTCTGCGCGAGCGCAAAGTTGTGCACCATATGGCAGTGTCCTCTGAGCAGAGTCCTGAACCTATGCAATGTGATAGGATTTTGACTAGAACAGAACGGCAGGAATTCAGATGTCAGAATAGGCTGTGTTTTTACTGTGGTGATTCTGCTCATGTTATTTCTGTTTGCCCTAAGCGTACTAAAAGGGTCGCTAGGTCTGTTACCATCAGTACTGTACAACCTAAATTTCTTTTATCTGTGACCCTGTTTGCTCATTGTCGTCCTTTTCTGTCATGGCATTTGTGGATTGAGGCGCTGCCCTGAACTTAATGGACTTAGAATTCGCCAGGCGCTGTGGTTTTTCCTTGCAGCCTTTGCAGAGCCCTATTCGTTTGAGGGGCATTGATGCTACACCATTGGCCAAGGATAAACCTCAGTACTGGACGCAGATGACCATGTACATGGCTCTAGCACATCAGGAAGATTGCCGTTTTCTGGTGTTGCATAACCTGCATGATGTTGTTGTACTGGGTTTTCCATGGTTACAGGAACATAATCCGGTGCTGGATTGGAAAACTATGTCTGTGACTAGTTGGGGTTGTCAAGGGGTACATAGTGACGTTCCTTTGATGTCAATTTCCTCTTCCCCCTCTTCTGAGGTCCCTGAGTTTTTGTTGGATTTCCAGGATGTATTTGATGAGCCCAAGTCCAGTTCCCTTCCTCCACATAGGGACTGTGATTGTGCTATTAACTTGATTCCTGGTTGTAAGTTCCCTAAGGGCCGACTTTTCAATCTGTCTGTGCCAGAGCATGCCGCCATGCGGAGCTATGTTAAGGAATCTTTGGAGAAGGGGCATATTCGGCCGTCTTCGTCACCATTGGGAGTGGGTTTCTTTTTTGTTGCTAAGAAGGATGGCTCCTTGAGACCCTGTATAGATTATCGTCTTCTTAATAAGATCACGGTCAAATTCCAATACCCCTTGCCTTTGCTTTCTGATTTGTTTGCTCAGATTAAGGGGGCTAGTTGGTTTACTAAGATTGACCTTCGAGGGGCATATAATCTTGTTCGTATTAAACAGGGTGACGAATGGAAAACTGCATTTAATACGCCCGAAGGCCATTTTGAATACCTCGTGATGCCATTCGGGCTCTCTAATGCTCCATCTGTGTTCCAATCTTTCATGCATGATATTTTCCGCAATTATCTTGATAAATTCATGGTTGTATATTTGGATGATATTTTGATTTTTTCTGATGATTGGGAGTCTCATGTGAAGCAGGTCAGGATGGTATTCCAGATCCTTCGTGATAATCCTTTATTTGTGAAGGGGTCTAAGTGCCTATTCGGAGTTCAGAAGGTCTCTTTTTTAGGTTTTATTTTTTCTCCCTCGTCTATGGAAATGGATCCTGCTAAGGTCCAAGCTATTCATGACTGGATTCAACCCACATCTGTGAAGAGCCTTCAAAAATTTTTGGGCTTTGCTAATTTCTATCGCCGTTTCATTGCCAACTTTTCCAGTGTGGTTAAGCCCCTTACTGATTTGACGAAGAAAGGCGCTGATGTGACGAATTGGTCCTCTGCGACTGTTGAGGCCTTTCGAGAGCTTAAACGCCGATTTACTTCTGCCCCTGTGTTGCGTCAGCCGGATGTTTCTCTTCCTTTTCAGGTTGAGGTTGACGCTTCTAAGATTGGGGCAGGGGCCGTTTTGTCTCAGAGGGATTCTGATGGTTTTTTGATGAAACCGTGTGCTTTTTTTTCCAGAAAGTTTTCGCCTGCGGAACGCAATTATGATGTCGGCAATCGGGAGTTGTTGGCTATGAAGTGGGTGTTTGAGGAGTGTTGACATTGGCTTGAGGGAGCTAAGCACCGCGTTGTGGTCTTGACTAGTGTTGAGCATTCCGATACCGCAAGTATCGGGTATCGGCCGATATTTGCGGTATCGGAATTCCGATACCGAATTCCGATACTTCCCGCGTATCGGATACCGGAATCAGAAGTTCCCAGAATTCAAACTGAACGCAGCAGCCAATGAGGAATGATTGGAAGTGTGGGCACATCCTGTTTAGCATGGTGGGCATGTAAGTACTGGCAAGGCTTGGATTGGCTGCTGAAATGATGTCACTCTGCACTATAAAAAACGCTGCCGCCATTTTGCGCTCACTCTGCTGTGATTTCAGTTAGGGACAGGACGCTGTGTTCTAACTGAGGGCCAGTCGAGCTAGCTAATTGCTTTATTTTCCTTTCCAAAGGCTAATTTAGCAAAACGCTGTGTGTTCTTCACTGTTCACCTTGCTCTTGCCTTGCAGCGCTGTTTTAACAGCGTTCTGCAAGGTCTCTGTGTGTGTGTGTGTGTGCAGCTCACTCTGTAGTCTGTGTGCAGCCATATACCCGGTTGTATTCAGCTCAGGGGGGGTTCACACTGCCTCACACAGTTGTCCTTTTTTGCTCTTAGTGCAGCCTGCTGCACATTTTTTCTCAAATTTCCTATTAGTGTTTTCCCACCAGTCTCCAGCTCTATTGTGGAAAAACACTACATAGGATAACCTAGAGGGGGGTTTTTGGGCCTTGCAGCGCCGTTTACGGCTGTCTGCACGGTCTCCGTGTGAGCCCAGCTCGCCCTGTAGTCTGTGTGCAGCCATAGCCGGTTGGATTCAGCTCAGGGTTCGTTACTGGCTCATACCTTGAGAAAAATTTTACTTTTTTTCAAATAGTGCAGCCTGTTTAAAATTTGAAAAAAAAAATTCCTATTAGTGTCTTTCCACTCGTATCCAGCTAAATAGTGGAAAAACACTATATAGGATAACCTAGAGGAGGGTTTGTTGGCCTTGCAGCGCCGTTTACGGCTGTCTGCACGGTCTCCGTGTGAGCCCAGCTCGCCCTGTAGTCTGTGTGCAGCCATAGCCGGTTGGATTCAGCTCAGGGTTCGTTACTGGCTCTTACCTAGAGAAAAATTTTACTTTTTTTCAAATAGTGCAGCCTGTTTAAAATTTGAAAAACAAAAATTCCTATTAGTGTCTTTCCACTCGTATCCAGCTAAATAGTGGAAAAACACTATATAGGATAACCTAGAGGACGTTTTTTTGGCCTTGCAGCGCCGTTTACGGCTGTCTGCACGGTCTCCGTGTGAGCCCAGCTCGCCCTGTAGTCTGTGTGCAGCCATTGCCGGTTGGATTCAGCTCAGGGTTCATTACTGCCTCATACCTTGAGAAAAATTTTACTTTTTTTCAAATAGTGCAGCCTGTTTAAAATTTGAAAAAAAAAATTCCTATTAGTGTCTTTCCACTCGTATCCAGCTAAATAGTGGAAAAACACTATATAGGATAACCTAGAGGAGGGTTTGTTGGCCTTGCAGCGCCGTTTACGGCTGTCTGCACGGTCTCTGTGTGAGCGCAGCTCGCCCTGTAGTCTGTGTGCAGCCATAGCCGGTTGGATTCAGCTCAGGGTGCGTTACTGCCTCATACCTTGAAAAACAATTTCCTTTTTTTCAAATAGTGCAGCCAGTTTAAAATTTGAAAAAAAAAATTCCTATTAGTGTCTTTCCACTCGTATCCAGCTAAATAGTGGAAAAACACTATATAGGATAACCGAGAGGAGGGTTTTTTGGCCTTGCAGCGCCGTTTACGGCTGTCTGCACGGTCTCCGTGTGATTTAAACTAGCTCTGTAGCCCGATCTGCACCAAAAAAAAAGTTAAGTTCACCAAACACAACTTAACACTTGTGTAGGCCACATTTGAAAAATAATAAAGTTTAGTCCACAATTTACAACATTAGTGTTTCTTACACCTGTTAGGAGGAGCATTTCAGGAATAAGCACACTAAGGCCTTAGTACTTTTCTGCTTATCTTTATCTGTCAACCAAGATGAAGAGGGCAGGGAGTAAGGCACGTGGGCGTGGGCGCGGAGCAGGGAGAGGAGCAGGGAGAGGACGTGGTGATTCTGTGCCTGCTGCGGGCGCCGGTGACTCGTCGTCACTCAGTTTCAGCAGGGAACAGTCCTTCATGCGCAGCTTTGTCGGAGAGCGCCGTGCACCGCTGCTACGTGAAGACCAAATTGAAGCCGTTGTTGGGTGGATGGCAGCTAACGCCTCGGCATCGACTTCAGTTAGTGCCACATCCTCTCAGGCACAGAGCACTGGAGAGCAGCCATCTGTCTCTTCACCACCTGCCAAATTGGCCAGGCAGTCAGAGAGCCCAGGACAGGAGCCGTCTCTACTTCTGTTCTCTGAATCTCTTGGCTTGGAAACAGGGGGCCAGCCAAGCAGCTTTGGAGAAATGGAAGAAGAGGCAGTGTGCAGTGATGCCCAAAAGCTTTATCTCTCTGACTCTGAAGAGGCAGGTGGGCCAGTGCCTCCGGTGACCACAGCGCAGTACGCATCTGATGATGAAACTCAGGTGCCGCTTTCTGATGCGTACTGTGCTGCCGAGACTACCCAGGAGGAGCAGTTGGTGGCAGAGGGTAGTGGAGATGATGAGGTCCTTGACCCATCGTGGCGTGAGGAACAGGAAGGTGGTGGGAGCAGCTCTGAGGAAGAGCTTCCCCTTACGGGCCAAAGAGGGAGAGGGAGGGGGAAGACTGCGGAGCCTGTAGCCTCCACTTTGGCACCCGTTAAGAGCCTGTCTCTTTCCAAAGCCAAAAAGGGTGCTCCCAAGACTTGCAGTGCCTGGTCCTTTTTTGACACAGTTGCAGATGACATTTGTTTTGTCAAATGCAAGCTGTGTCATCAGAAAGTAAAAAGAGGTAAAAGTGTCAGCAACCTCAATACCACAAATATGTGGAAACATGTGCGGAACAGGCACGCGGTGGAGTTACAGAAACACAGTGAAGACGTAGGCCAACCAACAGCGGCAGCTACCACCTCTTCATCTCGTGTTGCCTCTTCCTCCACTGTTGTCCAGAGACCTAGTGTAATTCCACCCACAGCACCACCTTCCCAGTCATCCTCACACTCCCAGTCTACTCTACAGCCATCGGTAGTCCAGGCATGGGAGAAAAGGCGGGCATTCTCGGCCAACCACCCCCGAGCACAGGCTCTGAATGCAGGCATTGCCAAACTGTTGTCCCTGGAAATGCTCTCGTTCAGGCTGGTGGAGACTGACAGCTTCTGTGACTTGATGGCATTGGCAGTCCCACAGTACAAGGTGCCCAGCCGCTTTTACTTCAGCAGGCAGGCTGTCCCTGCCCTGCACAGGCATGTTGAGGCAAACATAAAACATGCGCTACTGAACGCCGTCAGTAGCAAGGTCCACCTCACCACCGATGCGTGGACCAGTCAGCATGGACAGGGGCGATATGTTTCCCTCACTGCCCATTGGGTTAATGTTGTTGAGCCAGGTACAGATCGTGCGAGTGGCGCAGGACGTGTCCTGCCCACTCCAAGGATTGCAGGAATCCAGTCTGTACGCATCGACTCCTCCTCTTACACCAGTTCCTCTGATTCCTCTCTGCAGGATCCGTCACAGTCCACCTCCACATGGACCCGTGAACGTTTACCTATGACCGACATGAGCACAGCCGTGGCCAAACGTCAGCAGGCCGTCTTGAAACTAGTTTCATTGGGGCATCGAAGCCACACAGCGCAGGAGCTCTGGAATGCCATCAAGCAGGAGAGCGATGTGTGGTTACTGCCAGCGAATCTCCAGCCAGGCATGGTAGTGTGTGACAATGGCCGAAATCTGGTGGCAGCTTTGGCCCTTGGCAACCTCACTCACATCCCATGTCTGGCACATGTGCTCAATTTGGTTGTGCAGAGTTTTCTGAGGGACTATCCGGATCTTGATGCCCTGCTGCACAAGGTCCGCCTAGAGTGTGCTCACTTGCGGCGTTCCAGCTTGGCCAGATCCCGCTTTGCTGCTCTGCAGCGCCGATTCCGCCTTCCGGAACACCGCATCATATGTGACCTACCTACCCGGTGGAATTCCACGTTACATATGTTGGAGCGGTTGTGTGAGCAGCAGCAAGCAGTTATGGAGTACCAGCTGCATCAGGCGCAAAGAAGTCGCAGTCAGCGCCAATCAGACTTCACAACCACAGAGTGGGCCACTATGAAGGACGTCTGCCAGGTTTTGCGTCCTTTTGATTATTTCACGCGGATGGCAAGTGCAGATGATGCACTAGTCAGCATGACTGTCCCCCTTATCTGCCTGCTTCAGCAAACTTTGCAAGGGTTAAGGGATGATGTGGTGGAAGAGGTGGAGGATGAGGAGTCACCTTTTCCATCAGCTTCTGGAGAGTCAGCGCCACGTGGTTCCTCACAAAGGGGTACGCAGGGGCCAATTTGTGAGGAGGATGAGGAGGAGTCAATGGAGGAGGAAGAGCTCCATCCAGAGGAGGGAGCGACACAATTGTCCAGTGGTCAGTGTGTACAGCGAGGGTGGGGTGATGACGAGCGGGCAGAGATCATGTCTCAAGCAGGGGACAGCGTTTCTGGGCCAGTTGGCACTCTGCAGCACATGGTGGATTTCATGCTGCAGTGCCTGAGAAACGACCGCCGCATCGACCACATTCTCAACATGCCTGATTATTGGGTGTTCACCCTCCTCGATCCTCGCTACCGGGACAACGTCCAAAACCTCATCCCTGCGTTGACCCGGGAGCGTAAATTGCGGGAGTACCACGACACACTGGTGAATTCCATCATCTTCTCCTGTCCAACTGAGAGGAGTGCTGCTAGTGCTTTACAAAGCAGCTCAGTGCGTCGAGGCAGTGGGGGAGGCTCTGCCCAAAGAGGGAGCAGAAGCAGTGCCTCTGCCCAAGGCAAGCCCAGTATGGCACAACTCTGGCACACTTTTGTGTGCCCGCCCCAAATGTCTACACCATCACCGGCGGCTCCAGTCAGCAGGAGGCAACGGTTCCGTCAGATGGTGACAGACTACATGGCTTGCCCTCTTACTGTACTCCCAGACGGCTCCTCCCCGTTCAAGTTTTGGGTCTCTAAGCTGGATACATGGCCAGAGCTAAGCCAGTATGCATTGGAGGTGCTGGCTTGCCCTGCGGCTAGTGTCTTATCGGAACGTGTCTTTAGTGCCGCAGGTGGTGTACTAACAGACCGTCGCATGCGACTATCCTCCGATAACGTTGACCGGCTTACTTTCCTGAAAATGAACCAGGCCTGGATCTTGCAGGAATTTGCCACTCCTCTGCCTGATTAAGTAATTGGGTGTCATCCAGGTCTCCTGCTGTGTTCATCTTTCTACCACCTGAACTGCTATTCCTGGGCTCCAACACCGCCAGTTGCGGCTCAGAAGTGCAGGCTGCACAGTAAAAACATACGACCCAGTGTTATTGGGTTTCAGTAACGTCAGCTGATCCCCAGCTGTGTAGCCGGCAATGTGTCCTGCGACCGCCACGCTGGCACAACAACCTAAATGTAAGGGAACCTGTCCCCCCCCCCCCGTCGTTTGTTACTGAAAGAACCATCTTGTGCAGCAGTAATGCTGCACAAGGAAAAGGTAGCTCTTTTTTTTTAGCTCTTTGCACATGCAGAACTTAACACTTATAAAATGTGTTCACTGATACCGTTATACCGTCCCGGAGCTGGGACTTTCCTTCGTAATGTGACGCAGCACAGCCGTCATTCCTACCCCCTTGGTGCCATGCGGTGCCTCCTCAGCGTTGTTTTAAGCTGTCACGGAGCCTGCGCTGTTCTGTTATCCCTTGTGCATGCCCTATTTGCGCTGCCTGTCTTATGACATAATTTGGTGTCAGGCTGGCTGCGCCTGTGCGGCCGCGCTGCCCGAGATCCCGCCTCGCAGTGTCTTCTGATTGAGTCACACTGCGGGCCTGGGATCCATGGGCATGCGCAGTGCATATCTTCCCCTCGGGCTCTCGCTCATTTCCCTCCGCCTTCTTTAGACTGTGTACCGTCAGCTGATCCCTAGCATGCCACGGCCGTGACACCGCACAGTCTGAAGAAGAGGGAAGGAGGGGAGTGAGAGTCGAGGTTATGCACTGTGCATGCCCATGGTTCCAAGGCCCGCAGTGGGTAACGTTAGACGAGACTGCGAGGTGGGATCTGGAGCAGCGTGGACGCACAGGCACTGACAGCCTGACACCAAATTATGTCAGAAGACAGGCAGCGCTAATTGGGCATGGCCAAGGGCTAACAGAACAGCGCAGGCTCCGTGACAACTTAAAACAACGCTGAGGAGGCAGCGCACGGCATCAAGGGGATAGGAATGACAGCTGTGCTGTGTCCCATTACGAAGGAAATTCGCACCTCCGGAACGGTTTAACGGTATAAAGGGACACATTTTTAGTGTTTACTTCGGTGTTTGCAAGGAGCATAATTAAAAGAGCAACCTTTTCCTTTTGCATCCTTAGTGCTGCACAAGATGGCTCTTTCAGCTACAAACGTCTTGGGGGGGGGGTTAAAGGTTCCCTTTCAACTTGCTCCAATCAGGCTTCGGCCTACACTCTGTTCCTCTGCTCCTCCTGCTGTCCCTGGGCTCTAACACCGCCAGTTGGTGCCTGGAAGTGCTGTGTGCACAGTCAACAGTCGCTCCTCTGTTATTGGGGTTCAGTAACGTCAGCTGATCCCCAGCTGTGTGTGCGGCAATACCTCCAATCTGCTCCTCCTGCTGTTCCTGGGCTCTAACACCGCCAGTTGGTGCCTGGAAGTGCTGTGTGCACAGTCAACAGTCGCTCCTCTGTTATTGGGGTTCAGTAACGTCAGCTGATCCCCAGCTGTGTGTGCGGCAATACCTCCAATCTGCTCCTCCTGCTGTTCCTGGGCTCTAACACCGCCAGTTGGTGCCTGGAAGTGCTGTGTGCACAGTCAACAGTCGCTCCTCTGTTATTGGGGTTCAGTAACGTCAGCTGATCCCCAGCTGTGTATCCGGCAACGTGTCATGCGACCGCCACGCTGGCACAACTAAAATGTAAGGGGACCTGTCCCCCCCCCCCCAGGCGTTTGTTACTGAAAGAGCCACCATGTGCAGCACTAATACTGCACAAGGGAAAGGTCGCTCTTGAAATTATGCTCCTTGCAAACGCTGAACTACACACTCATGTAATGTGTCCCCTCACACCGTCCAACCGTCCCGGAGGTGGGACTTTCCTTTGTAATGTGACGCAGCACAGCCGTCATTGCTACCCCCTTGGCACCGTGCGCTGCCTCCTTAGCGTTGTTTGATTCCGTCATGGACCCTGCGCTGTTATGTTATCCCTTGGCCATGCACAGTTTGCGCTGCCCGTCCTCTGACATCATTTGTTGTCGTCCTGGCTGCGCCTGTGCGTCCACGCTGCCCGAAATCACACATCGCAGTGTCGTCTAATGTGATCCCACAGTGGGCCTGGTATCCATGGCCATGCGCAGTGCATATACTAGCCTCTCACTCCCCTTCTTCACGCTTCTTCAGACTAGGCGGCGTCAGCTGATCCCTAATAGCATGCCACAGCCGTGACGCCGCACAGTCTGAAGAAGCAGGAAGGAGGTGAGTGAGAGGCGATGATATGCACTGCGCATGCCCATGGATCCCTGGCCCGCAGTGGGACTACATTAGATGACACTGCAAGGTTGGATCTCGGGCAGCTTGGACGCACAGGCACTGCCAGCCTGACACCTACATGATGTCAGAAGACGGGCACCGCTAACTGTGCATGGCCAAGGGATAACATTACAGCGCGGGCTCCGTGACAGAACCAAACAACGTTGAGGAGGTGGCGCCCGGCACCAAGGGGGTTGGAATGACGGCTGTGCTGTGTCACATTACAAAGGAAAGTCCCACTTCCGGGAAGGTTTGACGGTGTGAGGGGACACATTATATGAGTGTGTACTTCAGCGTTTGCAAGGAGCATAATTTTCGGAGCCACCATTTTCCATGTGCAGTATTACTGCTGTACAAGATGGCTCTTTCAGCAACAAATGCCTGGGGGGGGGGGGTTAAAGGTTCCCTTTCAACTTGCTCCACTGCAGGCTTCGGCCTACACTCTGCTCCTCTTTGATTCCCTGGGTTTCAACACTGTCAGTTGCCACCTGGAAGTGTTGTCTACACAGAAAAAACACTAGGTGATGTGTCAGTGGGGTTCAGCACCGCCAGCTGTTCCCCTGCTGTGTAGTCGGCAACGTGTCCAGCACAAGCCACGCTGGCACAACAGAACAAAAGCTGCCACCAGTGCAGGCTTCGGCCTACACTCTGCTCCTCTCCTCCTCCTGCTGACCCTGGGCTCAAACACCGCTAGTTTTTGCCCGGAAGTGCTAGCTGCACAGAGAAAAACACCAGCCAATGTGTTAGTGGGGTTCAGCAACGCCAGCTGTTCCCCTGCTGTGTAGCCGGCAACGTGACCTGCAAATGCCACGCAGGCACATGAACTGAAATTAAAGGGAACCTGGCCCCACCCCCCCAGGTGTTTCTATGTATAACAGCCACCTAGTACAGCAGTACTGCTGCATTTGTACAAGGTGGCTGACTTTTTCTCCTTGCCCACGTGGAACTCAACACGTACAAAATGTGTCTCATTGAGACCATTCCACTGTCCCTGAGGTGTGACTTTCCTTTCTAATGATACGCAGCACCCCCCTTGGTAGCGTTTCCCGTCTTTTGTCATCATGGTTAGCTGGCTGCGCCTGTGCATCCGCCCTGCTGGAAACAACGCCCCTCGTTGTCATATTTATTTTGTCAGCGAGGGTGTGGTTTATGGGCACGAGCAGTGCATATGTTCGCCTGTCTTAACTCATCTCCTTCCGCCTTCTTCAGACTGTGCGGCCTCCTGGCCGTGGTAGGCGATAAGGGATCAGCTGAGGCCGCCCAGTCTGGAGCAGGTGTAAGGACATGTGTAAGCGGCAAACCTATTTACTGCACAAGGCCACGAATCCCAGCCACGCAGTGTGATTTTTTGAAAACACACTGTGGGTCTGGGATTCATGTCCATCGCTAACCGCAACGGCCGAAATGAAATGAGGTCAGAAGACAGGAAGCGCTCACAGCGCATGGCCAAGGGATCACAATAGCACAGACTCCTGTACAGCAAATAACAACGCTCAGGAATCTGCGCCCAGTGCCTAGGTGCAAATTTTGACACCTGTGCTGCGTCTCCTTAAAAAGACAAGTCACGCCTCCACAACTGTTTGACAGTATAATGGGCTAAATAGTGTACGTGTTTTAGTCAGCGTGTGCAAGGAGCAAAACAAATAGAGCAACCTTTTACTTGTGCAGCATTAATGCTGCACAAGGTGTGGCTCTTGTACCTTGCAACACCTGAGGGGGGTTAAAGGTAACCTTTGAAATTGGTTCAACTAGGCTTCGGCCTACACTCTGCTCCTCTCCTGCTGACCCTGGGCTCAAACACCGCTAGTTTTTGCCCGGAACTGCTAGCTGCACAGAGAAAAACACCAGTCAATGTGTTAGTGAGGTTCAGCACCGCCAGCTGTTCCCCTGCTGTGTAGTCGGCATCGTGTCCAGCACAAGCCACGCTGGCACAACTGACCAAAAGCTGCCACCAGTGCAGGCTTCGGCCTACACTCTGCTCCTCTCCTCCTCCTGCTGACCCTGGGCTCAAACACCGCCAGTTTCTGCCCGGAAGTGCTAGCTGCACAGAGAAAAACACCAGCCAATGTGTTAGTGGGGTTCAGCACCGTCAGCTGTTCCCCCGCTGTGTAGCCGGCATCGTGTCCAGCACAAGCCACGCTGGCACAACTGACCAAAAGCTGCCACCAGTGCAGGCTTCGGCCTACACATTGCTCCTCTCCTCCTCCTACTGACCCTGGGCTCTAACACCGCCAGTTTTTGCCCGGACATGCGAGCTGCACAGAGAAAAACACCAGTCAATGTGTCAGTGGGGTTCAGCACCGCCAGCTGTTCCCCTGCTGTGTAGCTTGCAACGTGACCTGCAAACGCCACGCAGGCACATGAACTGAAATTGAAGGGAGCCTGCCCCCCACCCCCAGGTGTTTCTATGTAAAACAGCCACCTTGTACAGCAGTACTGCTGCATTTGTACAAGGTGGCTGACTTTTTCTCCTTGCCCACGTGGAACTCAACACGTACAAAATGTGTCTCATTGAGACCATTCCACTGTCCCTGAGGTGTGACTTTCCTTTCTAATGATACGCAGCACCACCCTTGTTAGCGCTGCCCGTCTTTTGACATCATTGGTTAGCTGGCTGCGCCTGTGCGTCTGCCCTGCTCAAAACAACGCCCCTCGGTGTCTTATTTTTTTGAACGGCGAGGGTGTGATTGATGGGCATGTGCAGTGCATATGTTTGCCTGTGTTCACTCATCTCCTTCCGCCTTCTTCAGAATTGGGGGTCCTCATGGCCGCGGCAGGCGATAAGGGATCAGATGAGGCCGCCCAGTCTGAAGCAGGTGTAAGGACATGTGTGAGCGTCAAACATATTTACTGAACAAGGCCACGAATCCCAGCCACGCAGTGTGATTTTTTGAAAACACACTGTGGGTCTGGGATTCATGTCCATCGCTAACCGTAACGGCCGACATTAAATGAGGTCAGAAGACAGGAAGCGCTCACAGCGCATGGCCAAGGGATCCCAATAGCGCAGACTCCTGTACAGCAAATAACAACGCTCAGGAATCTGCGCACAGCAGCTAGGTGTAAATTTTGACACCTGTGCTGCATCTCCTTAAAAAGACTAGTAGTCATGCCTCCACTACTGTTTGACAGTATAATGGGCTAAATAGTGTACGTGTTTTATTCAGCGTGTGCAAGGAGCAAAATTAAATAGAGCAACCTTTGACTTGTGCATCATTAATGCTGTTCAAGGTGTGGCTCTTGTACCTTGCAACACCTGAGGGGGGGGGTTAAAGGTAACCTTTGAAATTGGTTCAACTAGGCTTCGGCCTACACTCTGCTCCTCTCCTCCTCCTGCTGACCCTGGGCTCAAACAACGCCAGTTTCTGCCCGGACATGCTAGCTGCACAGAGAAAAACACCAGCCAATGTGTTAGTGGGGTTCAGCAACGCCAGCTGTTCCCCTGCTGTGTAGTCGGCATCGTGTCCAGCACAAGCCACGCTGGCACAACAGAACAAAAGCTGCCACCAGTGCAGGCTTCGGCCTACACTTTGCTCCTCTCCTCCTCCTGCTGACCCTGGGCTCAAACAACGCCAGTTTCTGCCCGGACATGCTAGCTGCACAGAGAAAAACACCAGCCAATGTGTTAGTGGGGTTCAGCACCGCCAGCTGTTCCCCTGCTGTGTAGTCGGCATCGTGTCCAGCACAAGCCACGCTGGCACAACTGACCAAAAGCTGCCACCAGTGCAGGCTTCGGCCTACACTTTGCTCCTCTCCTCCTCCTGCTGACCCTTGGGCTCAAACAACGCCAGTTTCTGCCCGGACATGCTAGCTGCACAGAGAAAAACACCAGCCAATGTATTAGTGGGGTTCAGCACCGCCAGCTGTTCCCCTGCTGTGTAGCTGGCAACGTGTCCTGCAAACGCCACGCAGGCACATGAACTGAAATTGAAGGGAGCCTGCCCCCCACCCCCCCAGGTGTTTCTATGTATAACAGCCACCTTGTACAGCAGTCCTGCTGCATTTGTACAAGGTGGCTGACTTTTTCTCCTTGCACACGTGGAACTCAACAAGTACAAAATGTGTCTCATTACAGACCATTACAATGTCCCTGAGGTGTGACTTTCCTTTTTAATGACACGCAGCACCCCCATTGTTAGCGCTGCCCGTCTCCTGACATCATTGGTTGGCTGGCTGTGCCTGTGCGTCCCCCCTGCCCGACACAACGCCCCCCATTGTCTCATATATTTTGACTGCGAGGGTGTGATTGATGGGCACGAGCAGTGCATATGTTCCCCTGTCTTCACTCCCCTCCTTCCGCCTTCTTCTGACTGTGCGGCCTCATGGCCGCGGCATGCGATAAGGGATCAGCTGAGGCCGCCCAGTCTGAAGCAGGTGTAAGGACATGTGTGAGCGGCGAACATATGTACTGCACAAGGCCACGAATCCCAGCACCGCAGTGTGACTTTAGGAAAAGCCACTGTGGGTCTGGGATTTATGGCCATCGTTAACCGCAACGGCCAACATGAAATGAGGTCATGAGACGGCCTGCACTAACAGGGTATTGCCAAGGGATAACACAAGAGCGCAGTTTCCTGTACTGCAAATAACAACGGTAAGGAATCTGCGCACAGCACCTAGGTGTAAATTTGTACACCTGTGCTGCGTCTCCTTAAAAAGACTAGTAGACTAGTCACGCCTCCACTACTGTTTGACAGTATAATGGGCTAAATAGTGTACGTGTTTAATTCAGCGTGTGCAAGGAGCAAAATTAAATAGAGCAACCTTTGGCTTGTGCATCATTAATGCTGTTCAAGGTGTGGCTCTTGTACCTTGCAACACCTGAGGGGGGGTTAAAGGTAACCTTTGAAATTGGTTCAACTAGGCTTCGGCCTACACTCTGCTCCTCTACTCCTCCTGCTGACCCTGGGCTCAAACACCGCTAGTTTTTGCCCGGAACTGCTAGCTGCACAGAGAAAAACACCAGTCAATGTGTTAGTGGGGTTCAGCAACGCCAGCTGTTCCCCTGCTGTGTAGTCGGCAACGTGTCCAGCACAAGCCACGCTGGCACAACAGAACAAAAGCTGCCACCAGTGCAGGCTTCGGCCTACACTTTGCTCCTCTCCTCCTCCTGCTGACCCTGGGCTCAAACAATGCCAGTTTCTGCCCGGACATGCTAGCTGCACAGAGAAAAACACCAGCCAATGTGTTAGTGGGGTTCAGCACCGCCAGCTGTTCCCCAGAAGGGGTAGTCGGCATCGTGTCCAGCACAAGCCACGCTGGCACAACTGAACAAAAGCTGCCACCAGTGCAGGCTTCGGCCTACACTTTGCTCCTCTCCTCCTCCTGCTGACCCTGGGCTCAAACAACGCCAGTTTCTGCCCGGACATGCTAGCTGCACAGAGAAAAACACCAGCCAATGTGTTAGTGGGGTTCAGCACCGCCAGCTGTTCCCCTGCTGTGTAGCTGGCAACGTGTCCTGCAAACGCCACGCAGGCACATGAACTGAAATTGAAGGGAGCCTGCCCCCCACCCCCAGGTGTTTCTATGTATAACAGCCACCTTGTACAGCAGTACTGCTGCATTTGTACAAGGTGGCTGACTTTTTGTCCTTGCCCACGTGGAACTCAAAACGTACAAAATGTGTCTCATTGAGACCATTCCACTGTCCCTGAGGTGTGACTTTCCTTTCTAATGATACGCAGCACCCCCCTTGGTAGGGCTTCCCGTCTTCTGACATCATTGGTTGGCTTGTTGCGCCTGTGCGTCCGCCCTGCCTGACACAATGCTCCTCGTTGTCTTATTTTGACTGCGAGGGTGTGATTGATGGGCACGAGCAGTGCATATCTTCACCTGTCTTAACTCATCTCCTTCCGCCTTCTTCAGACTGTGCAGCCTCATGGCCGCGGCATGCGAGAAGGGATCAGCAGAGGCCGCCCAGTCTGAAGCAGGTGTAAGGACGTGTGTGAGCGGCCAAAATATTTACTGCTCAAGGCCACGAATCACAGCACCGCAGTGTGACTTTATGAAAAGGCACTGTGGGTCTGGGATTTATGGCCATCGTTAACCGCACCGGCCAACATGAAATGAGGTCATAAGACGGGCAGCTCTAACCGGGCATTGCCAAGGGATAACACAAGAGCGCAGACTCCTGTACAGCAAATAACAACGCTCAGGAAGCTGCGCCAAGCACCAAGGCGTTATTTGGGACACCTGTGCTGCGTCTCCTTAAAAAGCCAAGTCACGCATCCACTACAGTTTGACTGTAGAATGGGCTAAATTGTGTACGTCTTTCATTCAGCGTGTGCAAGTAGACAAATTAATAGAGCAACCTTTCACTTGTGCAGCATTAATACTGCACAAGGTGTGTCTCTTGTACTTTGTAACACCTGAGGGGGGGTTAAAGGTTTCCTTTGAAATTGGTTCAAATAGGCTTCGGCCTACACTCTGCTCCTCTCCTCCTCCTCCTGCTTCAACACGGGCTCTAACATCGCTAGTTTTTGACCGCAAGTGCTAGCTGCACAGAGAAAAACACACGCCATTGTGTTAGTGGGGTTCAGCAACGCCAGCTGTTCCCCCACTGTGTAGCCGGCAAAGTGTCCTGCAAACGCAACGCAGACACAAAGCTGCCTCCAGTGCAGGCTTCGGCCTACACTCTGCTCCCCCTGCTTACCCTTAGCTCCAACACCGCTAGTTGGGGCTCTAGGAAGACAATCTTTAATAGGCAACGCATCTGGGTTCCAGCACCGCCAGCTGGTTCTCGGCAGTGTTCTTGTCACAGGTACTCCCTCGTGCCAAGCCTGGTTTCAGCACCGTCAGCTGTTTCCGGGTTGTGTCAAGCTCACTGAGACGCCTATGCTTGCCCCGTCGTGGTGCGGTCGGGTTAGCCAACTCCAGGGTGCATCCAGTTTAGGAGCTTCCTATGTGGGCTGCGTGAACTGGTAGTCAAGGCTGGTTCTGTAGTGCCAGTAGGCCCAGCTCCCCCTGTAGGACTGTTGGGGTTCGGTAACTGCGGCTGCCTCGCGGCCTAGCTGTTCTCTCCTCTCCTGTGGGCCTTGGGGTCCACCACCTGGTTCCAGCACCGTCAGCTGGTTCCGGGCCGAGCCTTTGGCCTAGGTGCCTCCTCCTGGGTATCCGAGTTCCGCCAACGTCAGGCGGTCCTTGGTAGTGCTTTTAAGCGCGGGCACCTACAGCTTAGTAACTGTGTTCCAGCACCGTCAGCTGGTCCTCGGTCGTGCCATTGGCTCTTGCACACTGGGGCAACGCATCTGGGTTCCAGCACCGCCAGCTGGTTCTCGGCAGTGTTTTTGTCACAGGTACTCCCTCGTGCCAAACCTGGTTTCAGCACCGTCAGCTGTTTCCGGGGTGTGTCAAACTCGCTGAGACGCCTATGTTTGCCCCGTCGTGTTGCAGTCGGGTTAGCCAACTCCAGGGTGCCTCCAGTTTAGGAGCTTCCTATGTGGGCTGCGTGAACTGGTACTCAAGGCTGGTTCTGTAGTGCCAGTAGGCCCAGCTCCCCCTGTAGGACTGTTGGGGTTCGGTAACTGCGGCTGCCTCGCGGCCTAGCTGTTCTCTCCTCTCCTGTGGGCCTTGGGGTCCACCACCTGGTTCCAGCACCGTCAGCTGGTTCCGGGCCGAGCCTTTGGCTTAGGTGCCTCCTCCTGGGTATCCGAGTTCCGCCAACGTCAGGCGGTCCTTGGTAGTGCTTTTAAGCGCGGGCACCTACAGCTTAGTAACCGTGTTCCAGCACCGTCAGCTGGTCCTCGGTCGTGCCATTGGCTCTTGCACACTGGGGCAACGCATCTGGGTTCCAGCACCGCCAGCTGGTTCTCGGCAGTGTTCTTGACACAGGTACTCCCTCGTGCCAAGCCTGGTTTCAGCACCGCCAGCTGTTTCCGGGTTGTGTCAAGCTCACTGAGACGCCTATGCTTGCCCCGTCGTGGTGCGGTCGGGTTAGCCAACTCCAGGGTGCCTCCAGTTTAGGAGCTTCCTATGTGGGCTGCGTGAACTGGTAGTCAAGGCTGGTTCTGTAGTGCCAGTAGGCCCAGCTCCCCCTGTAGGACTGTTGGGGTTCGGTAACTGCGGCTGCCTCGCGGCCTAGCTGTTCTCTCCTCTCCTGTGGGCCTTGGGGTCCACCACCTGGTTCCAGCACCGTCAGCTGGTTCCGGGCCGAGCCTTTGGCTTAGGTGCCTCCTCCTGGGTATCCGAGTTCCGCCAACGTCAGGCGGTCCTTGGTAGTGCTTTTAAGCGCGGGCACCTACAGCTTAGTAACCATGTTCCAGCACCGTCAGCTGGTCCTCGGTTGTGCCATTGGCTCTTGCACACTGGGGCAACGCATCTGGGTTCCAGCACCGCCAGCTGGTTCTCGGCAGTGTTTTTGTCACAGGTACTCCCTCGTGCCAAACCTGGTTTCAGAACCGTCAGCTGTTTCCGGGTTGTGTCAAACTCGCTGAGACGCCTATGTTTGCCCCGTCGTGTTGCAGTCGGGTTAGCCAACTCCAGGGTGCCTCCAGTTTAGGAGCTTCCTATGTGGGCTGCGTGAACTGGTAGTCAAGGCTGGTTCTGTAGTGCCAGTAGGCCCAGCTCCCCCTGTAGGACTGTTGGGGTTCGGTAACTGCAGCTGCCTCGCGGCCTAGCTGTTCTCTCCTCTCCTGTGGGCCTTGGGGTCCACCACCTGGTTCCAGCACCGTCAGCTGGTTCCGGGCCGAGCCTTTGGCTTAGGTGCCTCCTCCTGGGTATCCGAGTTCCGCCAACGTCAGGCGGTCCTTGGTAGTGGTTTTAAGCGCGGGCACCTACAGCTTAGTAACCGTGTTCCAGCACCGTCAGCTGGTCCTCGGTCGTGCCATTGGCTCTTGCACACTGGGGCAACGCATCTGGGTTCCAGCACCGCCAGCTGGTTCTCGGCAGTGTTCTTGACACAGGTACTCCCTCGTGCCAAGCCTGGTTTCAGCACCGCCAGCTGTTTCCGGGTTGTGTCAAGCTCACTGAGACGCCTATGCTTGCCCCGTCGTGGTGCGGTCGGGTTAGCCAACTCCAGGGTGCCTCCAGTTTAGGAGCTTCCTATGTGGGCTGCGTGAACTGGTAGTAAAGGCTGGTTCTGTAGTGCCAGTAGGCCCAGCTCCCCCTGTAGGACTGTTGGGGTTCGGTAACTGCGGCTGCCTCGCGGCCTAGCTGTTCTCTCCTCTCCTGTGGACCTTCAGGTCCACCACCTGGTTCCAGCACCGTCAGCTGGTTCTCGGCAGTGTCTTTTGCTCTTGTACCTTCTGCTCCCCATCCTGGTTCCAGTACCGTCAGCTGGTTCCGGGCAGAGCCTTTGGCTTAGGTGCCTCCTCCTGGGTATCTGAGTTCCGCCAACGTCAGGCGGTCCTTGGTAGTGCTTTTAAGAGCGGGCACCTACAGCTTAGTAAGCGGGTTCCAGCACCGCCAGCTGTTCCCCTGCTGTGTAGCTGGCAACGTGTCCTGCAAACGCCACGCAGGCACATGAACTGAAATTGAAGGGAGCCTGCCCCCCACCCCCAGGTCTTTCTATGTATAACAGCCACCTTGTACAGCAGTACTGCTGCATTTGTACAAGGTGGCTGACTTTTTGTCCTTGCCCACGTGGAACTCAAAACGTACAAAATGTGTCTCATTGAGACCATTCCACTGTCCCTGAGGTGTGACTTTCCTTTCTAATGATACGCAGCACCCCCCTTGGTAGCGCTTCCCGTCTTCTGACATCATTGGTTGGCTTGTTGCGCCTGTGCATCCGCCCTGCCTGAAACAATGCTCCTCGTTGTCTTATTTTGACTGCGAGGGTGTGATTGATGGGCACGAGCAGTGCATATCTTCGCCTGTCTTAACTCATCTCCTTCCGCCTTCTTCAGACTGTGCAGCCTCATGGCCGCGGCATGCGAGAAGGGATCAGCAGAGGCCGCCCAGTCTGAAGCAGGTGTAAGGACGTGTGTGAGCGGCCAAAATATTTACTGCTCAAGGCCACGAATCACAGCACCGCAGCGTGACTTTATGAAAAGGCACTGTGGGTCTGGGATTTATGGCCATCGTTAACCGCACCGGCCAACATGAAATGAGGTCATAAGACGGGCAGCTCTAACAGGGCATTGCCAAGGGATAACACAAGAGCGCAGACTCCTGTACAGCAAATAACAACGCTCAGGAAGCTGCGCCAAGCACCAAGGCGTTATTTGGGACACCTGTGCTGCGTCTCCTTAAAAAGCCAAGTCACGCATCCACTACAGTTTGACTGTAGAATGGGCTAAATTGTGTACGTCTTTCATTCAGCGTGTGCAAGTAGACAAATTAATAGAGCAACCTTTCACTTGTGCAGCATTAATACTGCACAAGGTGTGTCTCTTGTACTTTGTAACACCTGAGGGGGGGTTAAAGGTTTCCTTTGAAATTGGTTCAAATAGGCTTCGGCCTACACTCTGCTCCTCTCCTCCTCCTGCTTCAACACGGGCTCTAACATCGCTAGTTTTTGACCGCAAGTGCTAGCTGCACAGAGAAAAACACACGCCATTGTGTTAGTGGGGTTCAGCAACGCCAGCTGTTCCCCCACTGTGTAGCCGGCAAAGTGTCCTGCAAACGCAACGCAGACACAAAGCTGCCTCCAGTGCAGGCTTCGGCCTACACTCTGCTCCCCCTGCTTACCCTTAGCTCCAACACCGCTAGTTGGGGCTCTAGGAAGACAATCTTTAATAGGCAACGCATCTGGGTTCCAGCACCGCCAGCTGGTTCTCGGCAGTGTTCTTGTCACAGGTACTCCCTCGTGCCAAGCCTGGTTTCAGCACCGTCAGCTGTTTCCGGGTTGTGTCAAGCTCACTGAGACGCCTATGCTTGCCCCGTCGTGGTGCGGTCGGGTTAGCCAACTCCAGGGTGCCTCCAGTTTAGGAGCTTCCTATGTGGGCTGCGTGAACTGGTAGTCAAGGCTGGTTCTGTAGTGCCAGTAGGCCCAGCTCCCCCTGTAGGACTGTTGGGGTTCGGTAACTGCGGCTGCCTCGCGGCCTAGCTGTTCTCTCCTCTCCTGTGGGCCTTGGGGTCCACCACCTGGTTCCAGCACCGTCAGCTGGTTCTCGGCAGTGTCTTTTGCTCTTGTACCTTCTGCTCCCCATCCTGGTTCCAGTACCGTCAGCTGGTTCCGGGCAGAGCCTTTGGCTTAGGTGCCTCCTCCTGGGTATCCGAGTTCCGCCAACGTCAGGTGGTCCTTGGTAGTGCTTTTAAGCGCGGGCACCTACAGCTTAGTAACCGGGTTCCAGCACCGCCAGCTGGTCCTCGGTCGTGCCATTGGCTCTTGCACACTGGGGCAACGCATCTGGGTTCCAGCACCGCCAGCTGGTTCTCGGCAGTGTTCTTGTCACAGGTACTCCCTCGTGCCAAGCCTGGTTTCAGCACCGTCAGCTGTTTCCGGGTTGTGTCAAGCTCACTGAGACGCCTATGCTTGCCCCGTCGTGGTGCGGTCGGGTTAGCCAACTCCAGGGTGCCTCCAGTTTAGGAGCTTCCTATGTGGGCTGCGTGAACTGGTAGTCAAGGCTGGTTCTGTAGTGCCAGTAGGCCCAGCTCCCCCTGTAGGACTTTTGGGGTTCGGTAACTGCGGCTGCCTCGCGGCCTAGCTGTTCTCTCCTCTCCTGTGGGCCTTGGGGTCCACCACCTGGTTCCAGCACCGTCAGCTGGTTCCAGGCCGAGCCTTTGGCTTAGGTGCCTCCTCCTGGGTATCCGAGTTCCGCCAACGTCAGGCGGTCCTTGGTAGTGCTTTTAAGCGCGGGCACCTACAGCTTAGTAACCAGGTTCCAGCACCGCCAGCTGGTCCTCGGTCGTGCCATTGGCTCTTGCACACTGGGGCAACGCATCTGGGTTCCAGCACCGCCAGCTGGTTCTCGGCAGTGTTCTTGTCACAGGTACTCCCTCGTGCCAAGCCTGGTTTCAGCACCGTCAGCTGTTTCCGGGTTGTGTCAAGCTCACTGAGACGCCTATGCTTGCCCCGTCGTGGTGCGGTCGGGTTAGCCAACTCCAGGGTGCCTCCAGTTTAGGAGCTTCCTATGTGGGCTGCGTGAACTGGTAGTCAAGGCTGGTTCTGTAGTGCCAGTAGGCCCAGCTCCCCCTGTAGGACTGTTGGGGTTCGGTAACTGCGGCTGCCTCGCGGCTTAGCTGTTCTCTCCTCTCCTGTGGACCTTCAGGTCCACCACCTGGTTCCAGCACCGTCAGCTGGTTCTCGGCAGTGTCTTTTGCTCTTGTACCTTCTGCTCCCCATCCTGGTTCCAGTACTGTCAGCTGGTTCCGGGCAGAGCCTTTGGCTTAGGTGCCTCCTTCTGGGTATCCGAGTTCCGCCAACGTCAGGCGGTCCTTGGTAGTGCTTTTTAGCACGGGTACCTCCTGCTTAGTAACGTCAGCTGGTCCTCGGTAGTTCCATAGGCTCTTGAACCTTCGGGTAGCCATCCGAGTTCCAGTTCCATCAGCTGGTTCTTGGCATTTTCTCAGCCTTCTTGTACCTTCTGCTACATTTCCAAGTTGAAGACCCTAAAGTCGACGACCCGGAAGACCACCCCGATGACGACGACGACGACCCGGAAGACCACCCCGATGACGACGACGACGACGGCGGAGACGACGACGGCTGAGACGACGACGGCGGAGATGACGACACTGGAGACGACGACCCTGGAGACGACGACATGGAAGACCGAGAAGTAGAAGAACAAGAGGCTGCAGAACAAAGAGCAGAAGAACATTAAGCATAAGACTTAATATCAGAGCAAAAGATATTATCTAAATTATATGCAGAAGAAGACTAAGCAGTGTATGGGGGTGAGTCCGTTCCTCCTCGTGGTGCCCCTGGATAAAGCCTGATGCTGCAGGCCAAACTGAACGCGGACAAATGTAACTTTTGTGACTGGCAGAACGGAAGGTGTAATCTTCCAACTTTTATAGATAACAACTACGGGAATGCCTGTCACAAATGAGAATATGATGAAGAAGTAGAATAGGAAGAATAATAACAGTGGAATAAAAAGAATATGTAGAATAGGAAGAATAATAATAGTTGAATAAAATGAATATGAAGAATGTAATAAAAAAAAAAATAGGTAGAAGATGAAGAAGAAGATGAATAAGGTGAAGAAGAAGTTGATGTCAAAGATGCTGATAATGATGAAGATGAAAGTGTGGGAAAAGTAAAAAAAAAAAGAAAAAAATAGAAGGGGAAGGGCGTGGAATAGTGAAACATCAATATCTGACAAAATAAAAAAAAATTTACATACTCAATATCTTTTTCACTCCGAACGTCTTAAAAAAAAAAAAAATACATGCTATTCTATTTGATTGGGCTAAACCTCATTGCCTTTAATGTCTCCGCCACCTCCCACAATACATCCTACATTATTCTTAGTTGTTTTCCTTCATGTAGAATGAACCTACAAGGCAAGAAAGGGTTTATTTTAATTCCGATATTTTGGTCCCATTGACTTGCATTGGGATCGGGTATCGGTATCGGCGATATCCGATATTTTTTGAATATCGGCCGATCCTATCCGATACCGATACTTTCCGATATCGGAAGGTATCGCTCAACACTAGTCTTGACTGATCATAAGAATCTGATTTACCTCGAGTCGGCAAAGCGGCTGAATCCTAGACAGGCTCGATGGTCCCTGTTTTTCTCCCGTTTTGATTTTGTGATCTCGTATCTTCCAGGATCTAAAAATGTTAAGGCTGATGCCCTCTCTAGGAGTTTTTTGCCTGATTGTCCTGGAGTCCTTGAGCCGGTTGGCATTCTTAAGGAAGGGGTGATTCTTTTTGCCATCTCCCCTGACTTGCGGCGGGTGCTTCGGGAATTTCAGGCTGATAAGCCTGACCGCTGTCCAGTGGGGAAGCTGTTTGTTCCTGATAGATGGACAAGTAAGGTAATTTCTGAGATTCATTGTTCTGCGTTGGCTGGTCATCCTGGGATTTTTGGTACCAGAGATTTGGTTGCTAGGTCCTTTTGGTGGCCTTCCTTGTCGCGCCATGTGCGTGCTTTTGTGCAGTCCTGTGGGACTTGCACCCAGGTCAAGCCTTGCTGTTCCCGCGCTAGTGGGTTGCTTTTGCCTTTGCCAGTCCCTGAGAGGCCCTGGATGCATATTTCCATGGATTTTATTTCGGATTTTCCTGTTTCTCAGAAGATGTCTGTTATCTGGGTTGTTTGTTACTGGTTCTCTAAAATGGTCCATCTGGTACCTTTGCCTAAGTTGCCTTCCTCCTCAGATTTGGTTCCATTGTTTTTTCAGCATGTGGTTCGTTTGCATGGCATTCCGGAGAATATTGTGTCTGACAGAGGTTCTCAGTTTGTCTCTAGGTCAGGTCCGGCTCCAGGATTTTGTGGGCCCCGGGCAAAAAAAGAGTCTCAGTGGGCCCACATACCACGATTCATGATGCACAGATACGGAGGAGAAATATAGATATACTACATAGGGCCTAGCCTTCCCCCTCATCCTTCACATAGGCAGATATGCACACACACAATACGCAGACATACACACACACACAATACGCAGACATGCACACACACAAATACGCAAACATGCACACACACACAATACGCAGACATGCACACACACAATACGCAGACATACACATGCAGTACGCAGACATGCTGCACACACATACAGTACTCAGACATGCACACACACACGCAGCACTCAGACATGCACACACACAATACGCAGACATGCGCGCGCACACACACACACAATACGCAGACATACACACACACACAATATGCAGACATACACATACAGTATGCAGACATGCTGCACACACATACAGTACTGAGACATGCGCGCACACACACACACACACACACACGGCACTCAGACATGCACACACACACAATACGCAGACATGCGCACACACACACAATACGAAGACATGCACACACACAATACGCAGACATGCGCACACACACACACAATACGCAGACATGCACACACACACACAATACGCAGACATACACATGCAATACGCAGACATGCACACAAATACAATACGCAGACATGCACACAAATACAATACACAGATATACACATACAATACGCAGATATTTACATACATATATTTGAAGACAAATTCACAAAAATGCATAAATATGTACAGTCAAACACACTGATATACACAGATATGCACATCATACAGGCATACACAGACATACAGACAGACACAACACACAAGCCTCACTCACCTCCCCCAGGCTTGTCACCCATCAGGCTCCTCTGGCATGTGGATATGGAGGGATTGCTGCTTGATCGATGGCCGTCACTTAAACAGACATGGCCACCCACAGTGCACGCTGCAGCTGTGTCTGTTACTAATTATGCGGTCAGGCAGACACTGTGCCTTTAACTTTGCTTATGTGTCCGCCCGGCCGCGTCATTACTAGCAGAAGCAGAGACATCGCTGCAGAGTGCACTGTGCGTGGCCATGTTTATTTAAGTGACGGCTGAGCTCAAGTAGTGGCTAAGCTGCTGGGGGAGCAGCCCGGGCCCCTCCATTTGTTCAGGGCCCCGGCATTTGCCCCGGTACGCCGGGTGCTGACGCCGGCCCTGCTCTAGGTTTTGGCGGGCCTTTTGTGCTAGGATGGGCATTGATTTGTCTTTTTCTTCGGCGTTTCATCCTCAGACTAATGGCCAAACTGAGCGAACTAATCAGACCTTGGAAACCTATTTGAGATGCTTTGTGTCTGCTGATCAGGATGATTGGGTGGCTTTCTTGCCGTTGGACGAGTTTGCCCTTAATAATAGGGCTAGTTTGGCTACTTTGGTTTCACCTTTCTTTTGTAATTTTGGTTTTCATCCTCGTTTTTCTTCGCGGCAGGTTGAGCCTTCGGATTGTCCTGGTGTGGATTCTGTGGTGGACAGACTGCAGCAGATTTGGACTCATGTGGTGGACAATTTGACGTTGTCTCAGGAAAAGGCTCAACTTTTTGCTAACCGCCGTCGGTGTGTTGGTCCCCGACTTCGTGTGGGGGATTTGGTTTGGTTGTCTTCTCGTCATGTTCCTATGAAGGTTTCTTACCCTAAGTTTAAGCCTCGGTTTATTGGTCCTTATAAGATTTCTGAAATTATCAATCCGGTGTCTTTTCGTTTGGCTCTTCCAGCCTCTTTTGCCATTCATAATGTTTTCCATAGATCTTTGTTGCGGAGATATGTGGTGCCCGTTGTTCCCTCAGTTGATCCTCCTGCCCCGGTGTTGGTTGAGGGAGAGTTGGAATATGAGGTTGAGAAAATTTTGGATTCTCGTTTTTCGAGGCGGAGGCTTCAGTATCTTGTCAAGTGAAAGGGTTATGGCCAGGAGGATAATTCTTGGGTTGTTGCCTCCGATGTCCATGCCGCCGATTTGGTTTGTGCTTTTCATTTGGCTCGTCCTGATCGGCCTGGCGGCTCTGGTGAGGGTTTGGTGACCCCTCCTCAAGGGGGAATACTGTTGTGAATTCCGCTCTTGGGCTCCCTCCGGTGGTTGTAAGTGGCGCTTTTGTGAGTTCTGCTCTTGGGCTCCCTCCGGTGGTTTTAAGTGGAATGGCTGCTCCTTGGATTTAGCAGTCTGCAGCTGCTTCCACTGATTGTCTTTCTGCTCGGCTATTTATGCCTGGCTCTTCTCTTCAGCCAGTTCCACTTGTCAATGGTTCCTGGTTGGATTCACATCTCTCTTGGATTTCCCTGATATCCTGACCAGTTCTGCAAAGATAAGTCCTTGCTTTGCTCTTTTCTGTCCACATGTTGTGGACTTATTCATTCTGTGCATTCTATGTTTTGTCCAGCTTGTCAGTATGGATTAATTCAGTTAAGCTGGAAGCTCTGGGAAGCAGATTTACCCTCCACACCTTTAGTCAGGTGTGGAGACTTTTGTAAACTCTGTGTGGATTTTTGTAGTTTTTAATACTGACCGCACAGTATTCTATCCTGTCCTTTCTATCTAGCTAGACGGGCCTCCTGTGCTACATCCTGGTTTCATTCTGTGTATATCTTTTCCCTCTCCACTCACAGTCATTACTTGTGGGGGGCTATCTATCCTTTGGGGATTTTCTCTGAGGCAAGATAGTTTTACTGTTTCTATCTTTAGGGGTAGTTAATTCTCAGGCTGTGACGAGGTGCCTAGGGAGTGACAGGAGCATCCCACGGCTACTTCTAGTGTTGTGTTGAGCTTAGGGACTGCGGTCAGTACAGGTACCACCTCCTTCAGAGCTCGTCCCATGTTGCTCCTAAACCACCAGTTCATAACCGGAGATTGAGACACTGAATGTTTGGTCTGTTAGATATGACGAGGTCCAGGAAAGGGCCAACTCTGTGATGCCAAGAGATGATAGAATCTGTAGCATGAGGGAGTGATTCACAGTGTCAAAGGCATAAGACAGGTCCAGGAGAAAGATGACAGAGTAGTGTCACTTGCTCTTGGCGCTTAGAAGGTCATTGGTGACTTTAGTTAGAGCAGTTTCAGTTGAATGATGGGGTCTGAAGCCATATTGTAATCGGTCAAAGAGGGAGCAGGAGGAGAGGTGGGAGGACAGTTCAAGATGGACATGCTGTTCCAGTAGTTTTGAGGCATAAGGGAGAAGAGATATTGGGCGATAGCTGGACACAGAGGATGGGTTAAAGGGAGGGTTTTTAGAGGATGGATGTGATCTTGGCATGTTTGAAGGATGAGGGGAAGACACCAGTTGTGAGTGAGAGGTTGAAGAGGTGTGTTAGGGTTGGGATAAAGACTGTGGTGAGGTTAGGGATGAGGTGAGACTGGAGCAGATCAAGTGTGCAAGTAGTGAGGTGTGATCTTGACAGGAGGGTGGAGAGCTGATTTTGGAGGAATAGGGTTTAACAGATAAGAGGGGAATTGGGCGCTGTGGGCCAAAGCATTCTCTGATCGTATCGATTTTCTGTTTAAAAAAAGAGGCAAAGTCTTCAGCAGTAATGAAAGGAGAGGGAGGAGGTGCTGGGGACAGAGTAGATAATTGAAAGTGTTGAAAAGCTGTTTAGGGTTGTGAGTCAGGGAGGATACGAGAGATGAGAAGTAGCTTTGTTTTGCGGCAGTGAGAGTGGACTTGAAGCTGGTGAGGGACTGCTTGTATGCGATAAAGTGCTCAGCAGAACAAGATCTCTTCCCTCTCTGCTCAGCGAACCTGAAAGCCCGTCTCAGTTCTCTGGTTAGGCTGGTCAGCCAGGGCTGCCTGTTGATTGTACAAGTTTTGCTATGTGTGAGAGAGGCGGACAAATCAAGTGTAGCTGTTATTGTGGTGTTATAAAAAGTGTCAGAAGCATCTGTGTCATGGAAGGAAGCTATGTCTGTAAGAGGAAGAAGGGACTCAGAGAGTGAGTGTAAATTTAGGTGTTTGAGATTTCTGCGAGGGTGAGTGAGTTTGTGGAGTAGGGTTGCACACTAGGAGAGAAGAGGGAAGAGAATGTCAGTAGGTTGTGGTCAGACAGGTGGAGGGGTGAGTAAGTGCGATTCGTAAGGGAACAGAGGCGGGTGAAGATGTGGTCCAGTGTGTGGCCATCTTTGTGGGTGGCTCCGGAGGGCCATTGAGTGAGACCAAAGGAGCCAGTGAGCGATAAAAGTTTAGAGGCAGCTGAGTTGGAAGTGTCATTGGGATTATAGAAGTCACCCATGAGGACAGTGGGGATGTCAGCAGAGAGGAAATGAAGTAGCCAGGAGGTGAAATAGTCAAGAAAGGTGGAGATGGCTAGTTCTGGGGGGGGGGGCTAGATCACAGTCAGCTGGAGGTTTGAGGGGGAGTAGATGCGAGCGGACTGCACCTCAAACGGGGGAAGAGTAGCTGAGGGTGGTAGTGGAATTGGGGTAAAGTAGCAGGTATCGGACAGGAGCACGTCAACTCCTCCACCACGTTTGCTGGTGGGGCGAGGGGTGTGAGAGATTGAGTCCACTATTAGAAAGTGCAGCTAGAGAGGCTGAGTCAGAGGAGGTAAGCCAGGTTTCAGTGATGCAAAGGAAGGAGAGTTTGTTAGTGATAAAGAGGTCATGGATAAATGAGTTTGTTGCAGACGGAGCATGAGTTCTATGGTGCTCCAGGTAAGGGAACCGGGGGCTGGATGAATGGGTATGATGTTATCGTGGTTGCGAAGACATGTATAGGATCATAGCATGGGGGTAGAAATGAGTGTGGGGATGTGTGGAGGAGGGCCAGGATTAGGATATACATCGCCAGCAATAAGGAGTAGCAGATAGAGTTAGAAGTTTGTGGCAGGATAAGACATGATGTGGTCATGCATGTCTGGAGAAAAAGGATTGTATATGGAGCAACAGGTCTGTGGAGGAGGTGAGGTGGCTGGAGAGGATGGAGGAAAGTAAATGTCTATTTTTGGTCCTTCCACATTTCAAAAATTCCTGTGAAGCACCTGAAGGATTAATAACATTCTTGAATCTGGTTTTCAGTACCTTGAGGGGTGCAGTTTTTATAAAGATGCCATTTTGGGGTATTTTATGCCATATAGACCATTCAAAATTACTTCAAATGTGAGGTGGTCCCTAAAAAATAGTTTTGCAAATTTTGTTGTAAAAATGAGAAATCACTGGTAAACTTTTAACCTTGATAACTTCTTAAGAAAAAAAAAATTATGTTTCACAAATTGTACATGATGTAAAATAGACTAATGGGAAATTAACTATTTTGTGTGCTAGAACTCCTTGATTTAAGGGCATAAGAATTAAATTTTAAAAATTGCGAAATTTTCAAAATGTTTGCCAAATTTCCATTTTTTTCACAAATAAACACATATCAATTAAATTTTAACACTATCATTAACCCCTTCAAGTCGCGGCCCTTTTTCATTTTTGCGTGTTCGTTTTTCGCTTCCCTCCTTCCCTGAGCCATAACTTTTTTATTTTTCCGTCAATATGGTCAAGTGAGGGCTTATTTTTTGCGAGACAAGTTGTACTTTTGAACGACACCATTGGTTTTACCATGTCTTTTACTAGAAAACGGGAAAAAAATTCCAAGTGCGGTGAAATTGCAAAAAAAGTGCAATCCCACACTTGTTTTTTGTTTGGCTTTTTTGCTAGGTTCACTAAATGCTAAAACTAACCTGCCATTATGATTCTCTAGGTCATTACGAGTTCATAGACACCTAACATGACTAGGTTATTTTTTATCTAAGTGGTGAAAAAAAATTCCAAACTTTGCTAAAAAAAAAGAAAAAGTGCCATTTTCCGATACCCGTAGCGTCTCCATTTTTCGTGATCTGGGGTCGGGTGAGGGCTTATTTTTTGCGTGCCGAGCTGATGTTTTTATGATACCATTTTTGCGCAGATACGTTCTTTTGATCGCCCGTTATTGCATTTTAATGCAATGTCGTGGCGACAAAAAAAACGTAATTCTGGCGTTTTGGATTTTTTTCTCGCTACGCCGTTTAGCGATCAGGTTAATGCTTTTTTTTAATTGATAGATCGGGCGATTCTGAACATGGCGATACCAAATACGTGTAGGTTTTTTTTTTTTTATTGTTTTATTTAGGATGGGGCGAAAGGGGGGTGATTTAAACTTTTATATTTTTTATATTTTTTTCATATTTTTAAAAACATTTTTTTTTTACTTGTGCCATGCTTCAATAGCCTCCATGGGAGGCTAGAAGCTGGCATAGCCTGATCGGCTCTGCTACATAGCAGCGATCATCAGATCGCTGCTATGTAGCAGAAATGCAGGTGTGCTGTGAGCGCCGACCACAGGGGGCGCTCACAGCAGACCTGCATCAGTAACCATAGAGGTCTCAAGGACCTCTATGGTTACCTTCCTGATGCATCGCCGACCCCCGATCATGTGACGGGGTCGACGATGACGTCATATCCGGCCGCCCGGCCGGATGCGGTAGTTAAATGCCGCTGTCTGTGTTTGACAGCGGCATTTAACAGGTTAATAGCGGCGGGTGAATAGCGATTTCACCCACCGCTATTGCGCGCACATGTCAGCTGTATAAAAAAGCTGACATGTTGCGACTTTGATGTGGGCTCACCGCCGGAGCCCACATCAAAGGGGGATTCACGGCATGCGCAGTACTAGTACGGCGCATGTCGTGAAGGGGTTAAGTAAAATATGTCTTGAGAAAACAGACTCAGAATCAGTGGGATCCATTGAAGCATTGCAAAGTTATGATCTCATAAAATGACAGTGGTCAGAATTGTAAAACTTGGCCTGGTCAGGAAGGTGAAACAGGATGGACCCCTTCCCAGAGCTTATGGAATCTGTGCCTTGACAGGTTAGAGCTTTTTTGTGGCATGTTTAACAAACACACAAATTTGGGCATGAAGGTTATAAATAGAGGTGAGCAAGCAATAAAATGCTTGGATGCTCATTACTAGAAACCGAGCAATTCCTACTTGTCAGATGCTCATTTCAAGCAACAAGCATGATTGAAGTCAATGATGGAACTCGTGAAAGCATCTCTTACTCCCAAATCGCTGCAGAGAACAATGGTAAATAAATAAAATATAGTAGCCAAATTTCCCAACTAGAAAAAAAAGATAAATATAAAATCTGAAAAATGATGTTATTAATAGGGTCAGATAAAGGAAAATGTGACTGCTGCAAAAGGGAATGGCAGACCCTTCGGAACACTAAAAGGAACAGAAACCCCAAATATTGGATATCAAGGAAATATAATTAAAAATAGTAAAAATATAATAAAACATGGCAAAACATACTAAAATAATTCAGTAAAAAAGTGCCTTTATTATATATCATTTGGCAGATAATAGCACTAACATCACGTGCCTATACTCGGAGAGCAAATACAATAATTTAAAAATGCGTATGTATTATTAATATACAAATGAAAAAAATGACAATATAATAACAGCAGGGCGGACAAAAAAAGGGGAGGATAAGAAATGGAGTATGACTCATGCAAAAAATTATGTAACCATCAGAAAAAATAAATAAAACTATGGTGTGCACGATGATCTATCTAATAATATATGCTAATAGAATATATGCATGTGCAAGAAAACAAAACAATATATACTAAGAGTGCAAAAAGGTTCACATGTGCAATATAGAGAATATACAGTATATATAATAGAAAATAGATGGAAAAAGGATCCAAATATGATGACAATATAGTCAAAAAAAGACACAAGTGTGGGTGATATCCAGTAACATATATGCATATATCCCCAATACTTACATTCAGTGCGCACCACAAAGTTATATATTAGATTAAAAGAGGGTATATACCTTTAAAGCCCAACTCTCCAAGTACAGCGCATCCCGACGCACGTTTCGGATAAATCCTTCGTCAGTGATCTCTGGAGAAAGACTTGTAACCTTGAGATTGTTGATATTGTTCAATAATTTTGGTTCTCGTGTACTCAGACAGTTCTCTGCTTTTTCTATTCTTTGTGCTTAGTGTGGCACACACATACACACAATGCAAAGATTGAATCAACTTCTCATTTTTTTATCTGATTTCAGGTGTGATAATCTTATTGCCCACACCTGTTATTTGCAATAGGTGAGTTTGAATAAGCAGCACATGCATGTTTACCCCCGATTATGGAAAAGTGCCAACAATTTTATCGACCTCATTTTGGAGTTTTGTGTGAAATCATGTCCAATTTTTTCTGTTTTTTTGTTGTTCTAATACACACAAAAGAAATAAACATATGCATAGCAAAAAGTGTAATTGCAATAACTTCCAATAATTTTCTTGTAGAAATACTTAATTTTATGGAACAATTTCAGGGGTGCCAACACTTCCAGCAATGATGGTATATGTTGTATGTATATATTTGAGAATGAGGCAATTTAATGGCAGTTGAAATATGTAGTTGTAACAGAACCCCTGGCTCAGCAGGGGAGCCCAGCATTCCCAGCTTCAAAAAAGTAATTCACAGCCCCACCAGCTAGCAGTCTCCAAGCTCCTTTGGATGACCCCATGTGGATACCATGCAGTCTAAAGGTACCGTCACATTAAGCGACGCTGCAGCGATACAGACAACGATGCCAATCGCTGCAGCGTCGCTGTTTCGTCGTGTGGTCACTGGAGAGCTGTCACACAGACAGCTCTCCAGTGACCAACGATGCCGAAGTCCCCGGATAACCAGGGTAAACATCGGGTTACTAAGCGCAGGGCCGCGCTTAGTAACCCGATGTTTACCCTGGTTACCATTGTAAATGTAAAAAAAAAAAAACACTACATACTTACATTCCGGTGTCTGTCGCGTCCCCCGGCGTCAGCTTCCCTGCACTGTGTAAGCGCCAGCCGTAAAGCAGGGTGGTGACGTCACCGCTGTGCTCTGCTTTAAGGCTGGCCGGCGCTGACACAGTGCAGGGAAGCTGATGCCGGGGGACACGACAGACACCGGAATGTAAGTATGTAGTGTTTTTTTTTTTACATTTACAATGGTAACCAGGGTAAATATCGGGTTACTAAGCGCGGCCCTGCGCTTAATAACCCAATGTTTACCCTGGTTACAAGTGAAGACATCGCTGGATCGGCATCACACAAGCCGATTCAGCGATGTCAGCAGGTGAACCAGTGATGAAATAAGGTGCTGGCCTTCTAGCTCCGGCCAGCGATGTCACAGCAGGATCCTGATCGCTGCTGCGTGTCAAACACAACGATATCGCTATCCAGGACGCTGCAACGTCACGGATCACTATCGTTATCATTGTTGAGTTGTTCAGTGTGAAGATACCTTAACTGTGTTGTGGAGTCTGCTATGATTTTACATGGAGAATATGGACTTATCTCTTATCCACACACAGACTACATTTTTAAGATTCCTGGAAAGGACCGAATGCCTTCCAGGGTCTCGAACCGTTGGGGAGATACCTGTATCATTGTTGTGTTTGGAATTCAAGCATAATGCGGTCCCAGCTGGACTCAATTATACCAAATTTGTCACCCTATAACCTTCCATTGGGAAGTGATGAACTTTCATAGGTTTTAGGAGATGCAGCCACAAACCTTGAGGGGAGGGGGATAAAGACCCTCCAGGGAGTGGAAAAGGGTGTGAACAAACAAGGGGATAAAGGCTTGTGTAAGGCCATGTGGTCTCTCTGTTATGCTTGTTCATTTTGACAGTGGTGGCTATGTCAAGTATTGTGCTGAGAAGGAACTAGAAACCATCGGGCAGCCCATGCTCGCTTCGGCCCAGCACACATGGTCAAACATCAAAGCGGTAATTGACATGATCCATCTGCTCATATCTTTTGTACTTCACCTGTATTTGCATATCTGACCATTGTATATGTAAAACCATTGTGTATATAGTCTATTGTCTAGTGTGCGATTAAATATATAATTTAACCTTCAACTGCTCTTTTATCTCGATCCACAAATCCACACATTTGCATTCTCAGTTTAACTTTCCATGCAACTGGGACTGGTTTCTGGCCCGATATTATTCCATTAACAGACTGGGCTTATATGTAACGAGGAACTGATGACAGTCCTACAGGTCTGACCAGGCGCTGTTTCACTGATGATAGTTAAAGGGGCCTCTCAGCCTGTCAGGATTGTGAATGAGTGAGTGTGGTTCTACTTCGGCAACTGTGTGGGCCACTTCCTCTCAATCTGCATGCCTCCCTGGTCCCATGAGGATAGGGGGTGTCTATGTAAAACGGTATCACGCTGACATTACATGTCCCCAAGGGCTGCAGAACATGCCTTTGGTGCAAGTGGGGAGATGTAATAGTGACGTCAGGCGGGGTGTCGAGGTGCAAATTCAACACAACATAAAAAAGGAAATTCTTCAGGTTATAGTAATTAAAATAATCCTTATAGATGTATAATCTACCTGATAGTGGCATATATTGCAGCAATGGTGACAATCATGCAGACTGCAATAACAGGCAGTAGTATGATGAGAGAGTGACTGTTTTTACCTGATGTGATGTGGAGTGCGTAGGGTGATGGCTGACACCACTATGCTGTGGCCATGTTAAGAATTCTGTAATACTCCCCGTGGAGACACAGCATTGTATTTTAATTATCCAGATGTATATTTTTATCACACCAAAAATATAGGCTGGATGCCAGTGAAGGCCTTAAAAATGAAATAATAATGACATGGCCCATTCCTCATCTGACCTACGCCCTACTGAGAACTTGTGAGCCATTCTCAAATGGGAGATCTACGGTGAAGGAAAACAGCACACCAGCACATTTTGCTTGGCACAGCACTTGAATTAGAATGGCAGCACTACACAAGTAATGTTTGTTCCCATCCTCGATTAATCAGGAAGACTGCTCTAGATTCAAGCATCTTTCCTTATTCAGCAGTACAATATATAGTAACATTTCTATTTGAAATAAACAGGGAGCTGCGGGACTGTATCTGATTTTTTTTTTAATAAAATGTAAAACTTGTTTCCATCAACACAATATATGTAGTGAATCATTTATTTAAGTCAGTTTGTAACACATTTTTAAATGTTTGTTCACCTCCGTTCGGCATATCAAAACAAGTTTAAACTTCCTACCATTCTATAAATATATTGTTGTTTTGTGTGTATACATCTTTCAGCCTAGAAATGTATTCAGAAATGTATCACATTTAAAAGAATTGAGCTTTTATGTGTACTACAAATAAATGGCAGGTCAAAATATTAAAGGAAATTAATGATAATCTGGCAGCTGTGAAGCAGTAACCTTCCTCAGCCACACTGCATCTGCTTGAGTGAAATAAATTTCTACAAAGTTTTCAAAGACATGAAACAGTGAAAGAATTTGTAAGTAGCGCCATCTGAACCAGTGAACATGTTCAAAAGGCTTCAAGAAGTTTACTGTAAATGACCATATCATGTATTATTTTCAAGAATTTTTTTACTGAAGAAAATATGGTAAGCCAAAGACCAGTGAAGCTCATAGAAAATATTGATGAAAAGCATAAAATCTAAAGATCAAAGTTTTTGTTCTTAGACTATAAATCTTAGACTGTTTACTTAGATATATTTTGATGGACAATAAAACGAAAAAAAAAGGGTAGACAACATGTAAAGTATAAATTAAAAAGATAAAGTCAATCTCATGTTTGAGTGTGAGAAATTTAAGAAGTTGTCTCTGACGCCTTAATTTAAATAGCTAATTATAAGCAGTTTCCGCTCATTGGAAGGATTCTGATGTGCTATTGAATGGTCTAAAGAGGAGTCAAAATGAAAATTAGATCTAGAATTAGAGTTAGAGCTATTTACTTTTGTTTCAATGATCTCTAAAAGTAAAGATAATAGTACTTTTACTTTGTACTTTAAATGGGATGTCAATTAGAGCCCCTTATTAAAGAGCCAAAGAAGTTGACAAAAAATGAATAAACTTATACCTCAGGAAGGTGACCAAAATAAAGTTGACTAATCTTTTAGAATGGGGGCACAAGAACCAGGGGTAAAGCAAAAGAAAGTAATTATGCTGACAATATACAGTGGGTACGGAAAGCATTCATGCCCCTTTAACTTTTTCACTCTTTGCTTCGTTGCCACCATTTGGTAAATTCAAAAAAAGTTCTTTTTTTCTCAATAATGTACAATCTGTACCCCATCTTGACTGAAAAAACTGAAATGTAGTAATTTTTGAAAATTTATTAAAAACTGAAATATCACATGGTCATAAGTATTCAGGCCATTTGCTCAGTTTTGAGTAAAAGCACTCTTTAGAGCTAGTACAGCCATGAATCTTCTTGGGAATCATGCAACAAGCTTTTTACACCTGGATTTGAAGATTCTCTGCAATTATTCCTTGCAGATCCTCACCAGGTGGACTTTGGTGGACAGCCATTTTCAAGTCTCTCCAGAGATGCTCAATTGGGGTAAGGTCAGAGCTCTGGCTAGGCCAGTCAAGAATGGTCACAAAGTTGTTCTGAAGCCACTCCTTTGTTATTTTGACTGTGTGCTTTGGGTCATTGTCTTGTTGGAAGGTGAACCTTCAGCCAAGTCTGAGGTCCAAAGAACTCTGGAAGAGGTTTTCATCCAGGATATCTCTGTACTTTGCAGCATTCATGTTTACTTCAATGACAACCAGTCATCCTGTCCCTGCAGCTGAAAAACACCCCCATAGCATGATGCTGCCACGACCATGTTTCACTGTTGGGATTGTATTGGGCAGGTGATGAGCAGTGCCTGGTTTTCTCCTCATATACCGCTTAGAATTATCACCAAAAAGGTCTATCTTTTTATCATCAGACCAGTGAATCTTATTTCTCATAGTCTTGAAGTCCCTCATGTGTTTTTTAGCAAACTCTATGAGGGCTTTCATATGTCTTGCACTGAGGAGAGGCTTCTGTTGGGCCACTCTGTCATAAAGGCCTGACTAGTGGAGGGCTGCAGTGATAGTTGACTGTCTGGAACTTTCTCCCATCTCCCTACTGCATCTCGGGAGCTCAGCAACAGTGATCTTGTTGGGTTTTCTCTACCTCTTTTACCAAGGCTCTTCACCCACGATTGCTCAGTTTGGCTGAATGGCCAGGTCTAGGAAGACTTTTGGTGGTCCCAAACTTCTTGCATTTAAGATTATGGAGACCATTGTGCTCTTAGGAGCCTTGAGTACTGCAGAAATTATGTTTCAACCTTGGCCAGATCTGTGCCTTGCCTCAATTCTATCTCTGAGCTTCTTGGCCTGTTCCTTTGACCTCGTGATTCTCATTTGGTCTGACATGCACTGTGAGCAGTTAGGGCACAGGTGTGTGCCTTTCTAAATCAAGTCATCCTAGTTTAATTAAACACAGCTGGATTCTAATGAAGGAGTAACATGGTAACATAGTAACACAGTAGTTTTAAGGTTGAAGGAAGTCTTTAAGTCCATCTAGTTCAACCCATAGGCTAACCTAACATGCCCTAACATGTTGATCCAGAGGAAGGCAAAAAGAGCCCATGTGGCAAACAGTATGCTCCACAATGGGGAAAAGAATTCCTTCCCGACTCCACATATGGCAATCAGACTAGTTCCCTGGATCAACGCCCTATTAAGGAATCTAGTATATGTAACCTGTAACATTATATTTTTCAAGAAAGGCATCCAGTCCCCTCATAAATTTTAGTAATGAATCACTCACTACAACATCATACTGCTCTTAAAGTAAAGAATCCGCCTCTGTGATTATGCCTAAACCTTTTTTCCTCCCGGCATAGAGGATGTCCCCTTGTCCCAGTCACAGGTCTATGGGTAAAAGATCATTAGAAAGGTCTTTGTACTGTCCACTCATATACTTATACATTAAAATAAGATCACCCTTTAGCCTTCATTTTTCCAAAGTAAATAACCAAAAGTGTAATTTCCTGTCTTGGTATTGCAGACCCCCCAGTACTTTAATAACCTTGGTAGATTTCCTCTGCACCCGCTCTAGTTCAGCTTTGTCTTTCTTATACACCGGAGACCAGAACTGTGCACAGTATTCTAAGTTTGGTCGAACTAGTGACTTGTATAAAGGTAAAATTATGTTCTCCTCATGAGCATCTATGCCTCTTTTAATGCATCCCATTATTTTATTTGCATTTGCAACAGTTGCCTGACACTGGCCACTAAATGTGAGTTTTTGTTGTCCTCCCATACACCCAGGTCTTATTCATTGCCAGTATTTTACAATTAAGCACATAATTATACATCTTATTTCTTCTGCCCAAGTGCATGACCTTACAAAGCTCATTTGCCATTTATCAGCCCAAGCTTCCTGTTTACATAAATCCTCTTGTAATATAAAATTGTCCTCCTCTGTATTGATTACCCTGCAGAGTTTAGTGTCATCTGCAAATATTGAAATTCTGCTCTGTGTGCCCCCTACAAGGTCATTAATAAATATGTTAAAAAGAAGTGGGCCTAATACTGACCCTTGGAAGATCACAAGGAAATGGACAGCATGTCACTTAAATGTGAATGTCTGAGCAAAGAGTCTGAGTACTTTTGACCATGTGATATTTCTAGTTTTTTTTTTGTTAAATTTGCAAAAATGTCTACATTTCTGTTTTTTCAGTCAATATGGGGTGCAGAGTGTACATTAATGTGAAAAAATGAACTTTTTTTAATTCACCAAATGGCTGCAATGAAACATAGAGTGAAACATTTAAAGGGGTATGAATACTTTCCAAGAATGCTGTAGTCATGATTTTAGATATGGCAATCAATGTTATTCACATTTGGAATTTTTTATTAAATTAGACTAAAATTCTAAGAAAAAAGTGATACCTCAGAACCAGGACCAATCCTTTGAATAACCACTGAATGGCTGCAGCTTTCACTGCAAGTAGGCCAAAGGAGAATGGAGTACTGAGAGAGGCGGAGCGGACTTGTCCAGGAGAGGAGTATAAATTTATGTGTAATTTATTTCTCGTCCTCATCCTCATTAATAATATTTTATTGATAATTTGAATTCATGATACTTTAGAACATTTTTTTCTCTTTTTCTACAGTAATATTATTTTTATTGCATACCTTGCATTTTTTATTTGCCTATAACATATTCTTTCTATTTCCTAAAGCATATATTATAAAAATCAAAGAAAATATATTAAAAACATATTAAAGCAATAACAAAAATGCACTGAATAATATTGCAGATACAAAATATATAATATACAAATTGATATCAAGGAAAGTTAAAGTAAATTACTTTGTAAAATGTGACACAAACTATAACATACTTTTTGTTGCATCTCACATGAAAATTTTGGTCTAGATTACTTAAATACTTTATAACTGACAAAGATGATTTGCCCATCTAATATTATGGGCTATACTTGCTGCTTACCGTATTTTTCGGACTACAAGACGCACTTTTCCCTCTCAAAAAAAGGGGGGAAAATTGGGGGGGTGCGTCTTATAGTTGGGATGCAGGCTTACCGGTAGTGGTGTGGCGGCGGCAGAGGTGCGGCGGCAGCAGAGGTGCGGGGATGATGAGGTGCAGTGAGCGGTATGGCGTGAGCGGGGTCCCTTCCACAGGTGAGGTGATGCAGGGGCCCGGTAAGCAGCAGCAGCCGGGTGAATCATGGCTTTATCGGTGGTGGTGGCCATCTTCCTGAGGCCTCGCGTGCGCAGATGTAGTGCTCTGCTTCCCGGGGCTTCAGGAAAATGGCCGTGGGAGGCCGTGTGTGCGCAGATGGAGAACGCAGTGGCCATTTTCCTGAAGCTGAGCTCTAAATCTGTGAACTAGGCTTCAGGAAAATGGCCACCACGATCTCCATCTGCGCAAGCGCGGCCTCCCGTGGCCATTTTCCTGAAGCCCTGGAAAGCAGAGCGCTTCATCTGCGCATGCGCGGCCTCAGGAAGATGGCCTCTGCCACCAATAAAGCCATGATTCACCCGACTCTGCTGCTTATCGGGCCGCTGCATCACCTCACCTCTGGAAGGGACCCTGCAGCCACCATACCGCTCATTGCGCCTCATCATCTCTGCACCTTTTCCGCCACCACAGCACTGCTGCAATCCCCCATGGACACCAGGCCATGGCATCACCCACCTAAACAGGAAGGGACCCTGCTCAGGTGCACACCATATCGCCCACCGCATCACCGCACCTCTGCCATCACCATGCCTCCTGTGACCCTGCTCTGCAACCGCCAAACCTCAGGTAAGATACTGTAAATTCGGACAATAAGACGGACCCCCATCTTATAAAAAATCTTTTCTTCTGCAATTTTCACCCCAAATTTGGGGTGCGTCTTATGGTCCGGTGCATCTTATAGTCCAAAAAATATGGTAAGTATCTGTTTAGCAATTTGCACTTTGCTCTTTACTTTTTAGTTATGACATCACTTTCATAGTCTGCACATTAGGTCCCACATTTTTTTTAATTAGGATGCTTTAGTTATTTATGCTTCAATTGGAGATTAGTGAAAAAACTGAAAAGAATGCTATAACCACAAAGCATGACATATATAATTGTCAATATTCCCATTATTCATTGCTTGACTGAGTGACTAAAAGCTAGGTGACAGTAACAAGAAGAAGTAGGGTGGAAAGTGCCAGGAAGATCTGACGTGATCTGGTGCAACCTAGTAAATATGCCTGTTTGGCTGATACTACTACTATGATTACTGCTGCATGATGCTGCTCCTAGCAACCAGGAAAATGACTGCTTTAGAAAGGAGCGGAATAGGAGGGCAGTCAAGGCCAAACAGATGTTGGTTATACGGGACTCTATAATTAGGCAGACTCACAGGGTCATCTGTCACCAAGACTGTGAATGCCATACAGGGTGTTGCCTGCCAGGTGCTCGGGTTCGACATATTACTGACCGCATAGACAGATTGCTGGGTGAGGCTGGGAAAAACCCAGTTGTCATGGTGTACATTGGTACCAATGACAAAGTTAGAGGAAGGCGTCATAGGGAGATAAATACATGGTTTTGAAATTGGTGCAGGAAGGAAAGGTTTCATGGAGAACTGGGCCAACTTCTCTCTCAGCTACAGGCTCTATAGTAGGGACAGTCTGCACCTCAATGGGGAGGGTGCATTTTTGCTTGGTGAAAAAATTGGTCAGACATATGGAGGAGCATTTAAACTAGGATGTGGGGAAAGGGAGGGTAGTTGTGCAAATAAGAGGATAGATAGAGTAGAAAGAAAGAATGAGACAATGGGGGACAATGAGCATTTAGGGGCTGAGATATGCAAGGAAAGTAAGGAAATGAGTAGGAGTAACAAATGTGCTAACAGTATTAAATGTCTACTGGCAAATGCAAAAAAAATCTCATAAACAAAATGAATGAACTGAAGCCTGTTATGTTGACCATAGAATACAATGTAGTGGGCACTACATAAACTTGGCTGCATGAAGCCATAACTTGGTAAAAAACGTAAAGGGTTAGGGTACCGTCACACAGTGGCACTTTGATTGCTAGGACAGCACGATCCGTGACGTTCCAGCGATATCGTTACGATCTCGCTGTGTCTGACACGCTACTGCGATCAGAGACCCCGCTGAGAATCGTACGTCGTAGCAGATCGTCTGAAACTTTATTTCGTCGCTGGATCTCCCGCTGACATCGCTGAATCGGCGTGTGTGACGTCGATTCAGCGATGTCTTCACTGGTAACCAGGGTAAACATTGGGTTACTAAGCACAGGGCCGCTCTTAGTAACCCGATGTTTACCCTGGTTACCAGCGTAAACGTAAAAAAACAAACACTACATACTTACCTTCAGCTGTCTGTCCCCGGCGCTCTGCTTCTCTGCACTCCTCCTGCATCCTGTGTCAGCGCCGGCCAGCCAGAAAGCAGAGCGGTGACGTCACGGAGGACAGACACGGAATGTAAGTATGTAATGTTTGGGTTTTTTTACGTTTACGCTGGTAACCAGGGTAAACATCGGGTTACTAAGCGCGGCCCTGCGCTTAGTAACCCGAAGTTTACCCTGGTTACCATGGGACTTCGGGATCGTTGGTCGCTGGAGAGCTGTCTGTGTGACAGCTCTCCAGCGACCAAACAGTGATGCTGCAGCGATCGACATCGTTGTCGTATCACTGCAGCGTCGTTTCAGTGTGACGGTACCCTTACACTACATTTAGAAAGGACAGGAAAGAAAAAAGTTTGATGAGTGATTATTTTCGTAAAACACAACTTAAAACCTGTGCTCAATGATGACATTTGGGCAAGCTGTCACAATGTAGAGAGTCACTATGGGTAAATGTACATGAGCAAGGCAATAATGGAAAGTTGCTAATTGGAGTTTACTACAAGCCCCCTAATATAGCTGAACAGGAAGAGGATGAAATGCTGCAACAAATTAATAAGGTAGAAAATAATAATAGGGTCCTTATTATGGGGGATTTTAACTATCCAGACATTCAATGGGACATAGAATCTTCTGGTTGTGCAAAAAGCTGTAAATCTGGTCCCCATGGCTGTACCCCAACCTACGCCAACCTAAATGTCGGTAGGTGGGAACACCTACACATATATCCCCAGAGTGAGCTGTACTCCAGCTTGGTCTTATGGAAACGTTTCATTGATGATGTGTTTTTTATATGGTCAGGGGATCCCTCCTCCATGTCCACTTTTTTAGACCGTAACAGTTACACAGTCCTAAATAGCTGCCACCTACCACAACAGCTACCTAATGTCCCAAAGGGACAATTTATTCGGCTTCACAAAAACTGTACAGGTATTACTGACTTCGTACTGGAAGCCAATATTTTAACAGAAAAAAATTGTAGAAAAAAGATAAAATAAATTTTTTTTGGATAAAGTTAGCAATATGGTGACTGAAATCCCCAGAGATTAGCTAATCTTGGATAAATTAATTAACAAAAACTAATTGGACCTTTTAAACATCCCTATTATCCTACAATGTAACCCTCAAGATCACCTTTTGGGAGACATTGTCGATAAACACTTGAATCTATTGAGAGAGGACAAAACTGTGGGATAACTCTTACCAGATCAACCTCATTTCATATTTAGAAAAGCACAAAATATTGGGCACTTGTTAGCCCCTACAGTACAAAAACAACATCCGCAAATGTCTTGATAACCCCATTTATCAATATCAAGATCATTTTTCCATTCAAAAAATTCAAAAATATGCCACATATTATCCCTCAGAAAAAGAACAACATTTAAAAATGGGAAGGACAAATTTATTATAAAATACTTTATTTCTTGTTACACCAAAGGGGATATTTATTGCATAGAGTGCCCCTGCCATAAAAAATATATGTAGGACGGACTAAAAGTTAACTCTCAAAGAGAATATGGGAACATATTGATAATATCTCTAAAATAATTTGATGGACATTTCATTGAGAGGACATTTTAATGAGAGACACGGGGGCATCATTTCGGGTACACAGGTATGGGGTATACAAACAGTGAAAGAAGATTGAATGGGTGGGGATTTCATTAAAAAGATGCCCCGTAAAGAAACCCAATGGATCTTTAACATCAATACCTTACAATCAAATGGCCTAAACAATGATGTTGAACTATTTAGATTTCAGTAAAAAAATCACTGGGATGCCATGCTATTTTTTCCTACAGGTGGGGAACTACAGAGTACTTATTAAGCACATATAAAAGTCGTGTTACATTCAAAAAGGAATTACAGGTATACAATAAGAACAAAATAGAATTGAAATAAATCATTATGTTACACTGCCAAATAACTCCTTTATTCCTTTCATGATGGAGGTATTTTCGCTTTTGCGTTTTAATTTTTCGCTCCCCTTCTTCTCAGAGCTATAACTTCTTTATTTTTTTGGCAAAATGGCCATGTAAGGGCTTTTTTTTTGTGGAAAAAGTTGTACTTTTGAAAGACACCATTGGTTTTAGCACAATGTGTACTGGAAAACGGGAAAAAATTCCAAGTCCTATGAAATTGCAAAAAAATTGCAATTCCACAGTTTTTTTTTACCATGCTCACTAAATGCTAAAACTTACCTGCCATTATGATTCTTCAGATCATTACGAGTTAATAGACACCAAACATGTCTAGGGTTTTTTAAGTGTTGAAAAAATCCAAGCTTTAAAAAAAAATGGCGCCTTTTTCACGAGACCAATAGAGTCTCCATTTTTCATGATTTGTGGCTGGGTAAGGGAGGGCTTAATTTTTGTGCGCTGAGCAGACTTTTTTATTGATACCATTTAGGTGTAGATACGATCTTTTGATTGCCCTATTGCTGGTGATAGTTAAATTAGTAACAAAATGTACAATTAGTGGAGAAAGGTTGAACTTGATGGATCGAGGTATTTTTCAACCAATGTAACTATGTAAATAGGTGTCTATGAAATGGACTAACCATGCAGAATCCTCTGGAATGCTCTACCCCAAGATATTAGGACCATCCACAATTTGCATAGTATTAGGCGCTCGCTCAAAACACATTTATTCAGAGCGGCCTATCACGTTCACTAATCAAAGTCATTTTATGTTTGTGTGTGTGTGTAGCTCATTCACTATCCCTATCTATCCCCCACCCCCTGAAGTTGGCTGGACCATCATTCTAAATGCATCATTGTAAATACACACCTGTACTTTGCATCTCCGCCACCTCATTGTAGATTGTAAGCTCTCATGAGCAGGGTCGTCTTATTTCGCTTTAATTATTGTATTGTTAATGTTGTTACTTATGACTTTTGTGTTTGAAACTGTTAAACTGTAAAGCGCTGCGGAATATGTTGGCGCTATATAAATAAAGATTATTATTATTATTATTGCCCGTTATTGCATTTTATTGCAATGTAAAGGCGACCAAAAAAACTAATTCTGGGGTTTTGAATTTTGTTCTCATAACACCATTTAGCAATTGGGCTAATTATTTTTTTTATATTGATAAATCGGGCAATTCTGTACACGGCGATACCTAATATGTATATATTTGATTTAGTTTATTGCTTCATTTTGAATGGGGCAAAATGGGTGTCATTTAAACTCTTATATTTTTTTTACATTGTTAAAAGCGTTTTTTTTTTTTATTTGCATGTTTCAATAGTCTCCATTGGTCAGTAGAAAGGGCTTGCACATTATTCATACCAAGGGTCATACTAAGGACCAAGGGGCATTAATTACAGGTGGTAGAAAGGCGATTCGGCAGCTAAATAGGGTTCTTTACAGATAGAGAGTCAGATTGTGGAATGCCCTCCCATGAGAGGTAGTATTGACAGACATTGTAACAGCTTTTAAAAAAGGACTGGATGATTTCCTCGATGCACATAATATTGCTGGTGATAGTTAAATTAGTAACAAAATGTACAATTAGTGGAGAAAGGTTGAACTTTATGGATCAAGGTATTTTTCAACCAATGTAACTATGTAAATAGGTGTCTATGAAATGGACTAACCATGCAGAATCAGATTATAAGAAATGAAAAGGCAATAGCGTTAAAATGTGCACATTTCAGGGCCTCCACCACTCACATGAACAATTTTGTATTTCCAACTAGAATACACATTTAGAAAAAAATACAGGGTTGATTGTCATATAACCCCGTTTTTTTCTTAAATGTATATTCTATTTGGAAATACATAATTGATATCTGATGTTACTGTTTTCAGACAGCATTGTACAACATATTATAAACATTTTATATTTGTAAATGTTTTGGATACTTTGGTCTCATGAATTTTGCCTGCTATTCATTTCAAATTAAAATTCCCCAATCTGGCTGAAATTTTCCACAAAGTGTAGCTTGTAGAGAATAAATTTGCTTGAATTTTAGTACTGAAAATGTTGTAACATTGGAAGAGGAGAGAGAGAACTGCGATAACCTAAGAACTGACACTTACGCTTTACAGGCGAGTAGAAGAGGACAAAGCTGATCATTAGAGCTTACAATTTACAGATGGTGAGAAAGAAAGAGTGCCCAGACTGGCCATAAGAGTTTACATTCTACAGAGAGAGAAGGGACCCTGCTGACTATAAGAACTTACAGTGGGGCAAAAAAGTATTTAGTCAGTCAGCAATAGTGCAAGTTCCACCACTTAAAAAGATGAGAGGCGTCTGTAATTTACATCATAGGTAGACCTCAACTATGGGAGACAAACTGAGAAAAAAAATCCAGAAAATCACATTGTCTGTTTTTTTATAATTTTATTTGCATATTATGGTGGAAAATAAGTATTTGGTCAGAAACAAACAATCAAGATTTCTGGCTCTCACAGACCTGTAACTTCTTCTTTAAGAGTCTCCTCTTTCCTCCACTCATTACCTGTAGTAATTGCACCTGTTTAAACTTGTTATCAGTATAAAAAGACACCTGTGCACACCCTCAAACAGTCTGACCCCAAACTCCACTATGGTGAAGACCAAAGAGCTGTCAAAGGACACCAGAAACAAAATTGTTGCCCTGCACCAGGCTGGGAAGACTGAATCTGCAATAGCCAACCAGCTTGGAGTGAAGAAATCAACAGTGAGAGCAATAATTAGAAAATGGAAGACATACAAGACCACTGATAATCTCCCTCGATCTGGGGCTCCACGCAAAATCCCACCCCGTGGGGTCAGAATTATCACAAGAACGGTGAGCAAAAATCCCAGAACCACGCGGGGGGACCTAGTGAATGAACTGCAGAGAGCTGGGACCAATGTAACAAGGCCTACCATAAGTAACACACTACGCCACCATGGACTCAGATCCTGCAGTGCCAGACGTGTCCCACTGCTTAAGCCAGTACATGTCCGGGCCCGTCTGAAGTTTGCTAGAGAGCATTTGGATGATCCAGAGGAGTTTTGTGAGAATGTCCTATGGTCTGATGAAACCAAACTGGAACTGTTTGGTAGAAACACAACTTGTCGTGTTTGGAGGAAAAAGAATACTGAGTTGCATCCATCAAACACCATACCTACTGTAAAGCATGGTGGTGGAAACATCATGCTTTGGGGCTGTTTCTCTGCAAAAGGGCCAGGACGACTGATCCGGGTACATGAAAGAATGAATGGGGCCATGTATCGCGAGATTTTGAGTGCAAACTTCCTTCCATCAGCAAGGGCATTGAAGATGAAACGTGGCTGGGTCTTTCAACATGACAATGATCCAAAGCACACCGCCAGGGCAACGAAGGAGTGGCTTCGTAAGAAGCATTTCAAGGTCCTGGAGTGGCCTAGCCAATCTCCAGATCTCAACCCTATAGAAAACCTTTGGAGGGAGTTGAAAGTCCGTGTTGCCAAGCGAAAAGCCAAAAACATCACTGCTCTAGAGGAGATCTGCATGGAGGAATGGGCCAACATACCAACAACAGTGTGTGGCAACCTTGTGAAGACTTACAGAAAACGTTTGACCTCTGTCATTGCCAACAAAGGATATATTACAAAGTATTGAGATGAAATTTTGTTTCTGACCAAATACTTATTTTCCACCATAATATACAAATAAAATGTTAAAAAAACAGACAATGTGATTTTCTGGATTTTTTTTTCTCAGTTTGTCTCCCATAGTTGAGGTCTACCTGTGATGTAAATTACAGACGCCTCTCATTTTTTAAGTGGTGGAACTTGCACTATTGCTGACTGACTAAATACTTTTTTGCCCCACTGTACATGACGTAAGATGTCATTGCTTCAGGACATTATGAAGAAGCCCACACATCCACACATAATAATATCAGACTGTACCCCCGATGCTTCAGTAGTATGGAAATTGGCACAGGGTTAACTTTTTCCACTTGTTTTGCAAACTGCATAAAACCTAGACATTTTCAGAAATTCGATTCAAACACGAAACTCTGCAAATCGATCCGCTGATTTCTAAACGATAGAGTAAACAATATTGAGTTTTTCTTCTCAGAAAATTATAAATATATATTTAAAATAATATGGATCAATCTTGAAAATGATACAATCAAACAATTAAAAAATTGTAAGTCCCTTCACCGATTAGAAAAACATATAGGCATATTTTGTAATGCAGTTAGGAACTGACCATGAATTATATAATAGGAATTGAAAAGATGTACTCCCATGAAGATTTTCTTTTTGATATACCTTTGCATATGTTTATGTAGTATAGTGTGAATGTGTAAATATGCTAAAGATTTGTATGTGTTGATGTACTTAACTACCACCGCCTTCTCTAGAATTCAGTGTGGTTCTATTCCTCTTCTGAGTGATGTCTGATACCCTGGGTCAAACTAGACTCTGCATGGCCCAGAAAGAGGCTCCATAGGTTTATATTGTAAAAGTGCATAAAGTGAGCGATATAGACTAAACAGTGGCGACATCCCGGATCCCGGAGAAGGCGGCGGTAGTTAGGTATATCAACACATACAAACTGCACTACATTTATATAAAAAGAGAACAAGCAGTTTTCAGGTATAAAAATTATTATTTATTTATTACATATATATGTTAAAAGTAATCAGTAGACGAAAATAGCATAAAGAAGTTTCCAAAACATTGATAACAGAATAGAGCATGCCCTATTACAAAGGTAGGTCACAGCAGTATGTATGCATATAATATTTCAAATAACAGACACAGTGGTCAAAAGTGCATATAGAGACAAACAAAAGACAGATCACAGATGCAATGACTTGCAAAAGTTTTCAACACCCCCTGAGTTTTACATATTTTGTAAAACATCATATCACGTGGAACCTAGGGATTTATAGTTATGGTAAGTTTTAAAGTGATGTGGTATAGTTTCTTCATCAGGCATGAATAGGCCTGAGTAGTCTCGAAAGCTTGCCATTTGTTACCATCTTTTCAGCTAGCCATTAAAAGGTATCAACCACTGAGGACTCTCAGTTCTAAATATTTTTCTACCTACTGGCTAACACGGTACCTGTATCTAAGTGCCTGGGCACCCCATGTTAAAAAAGATACAGTTGCAAGCAGATATAGCAATTATATGAAATCAGATTTGCTCAAACATGGATAAATCTGATTATCTCCTTCATGGTGGTGTCCACTGACAAGCTCCACATACTCTCAACGCGCTTCTCCCTTCCACGGGATCATTAGGAAAGATCAGATAACCAGCTTGTTGGCAACGGACCAGCATCCAAAGAGATGAAGCTGCCCATTAAAGGGTTTTTTCTCAGTTAGCTTTTGTGAGTTCACCCTTTTTTCAGTTTTTCTTGTTAGACACATAAAATAAGCCATACATTCAATAGAAGTTGACTTTCTGAAAGAGTTGCCAGAAATAGCCTTTACTGGAGCAAAAAGTAGTAAGGCTCATTTTGTGCTTGCAAAAGACATGTGGGAGACTGCCCAAATATACTGTATGTAGGAAGGTGCTGTGGCCAGATGAGACCAAAATTGAACTTTTTGGCCACCTAGGTAAATACTATGTCTGGAGCCAAACCAACACATCACTCCAAGAAATCCATACCCACAGTGAAATATGATGGGCATGTTTTTTTGGCAGCAAGGATAGGGAAAATGGTCCCAGTTAATGGGAAGATGGATGAGGAGAAATACAGGGATAATATTGAGCAAAACCTGTTTCAGTCTGACAGTGATTTGAGACTGGGATAGAGGTTCACTTTCCAACAAGACAATGACCCAAACCATACTGTTAAAGCAAAACTAGGGTTGTTTAAGGAGAAAAGGGTAAATGTCTTGGAGTGGCCTAGTAAACGCTCATACCTTAATCCAACTGAGCATCCGTGGTTATGTTAGACTTGACGATTGCTGTTCACAGAAGAAACCATCTAACTTAAAGGAGCTGGAGCAGATTTGCCTTGAGGGATGGGAAAACATCCCAGTGGCAAGATGTGGAAATCTCAGAGACTTATCTAAAGTGACTTGCAGCTGTAGTTGCCACAAAATGAGGCTCTACAAAGTACTAACTTTATGGGGTGAATAGTTATACACCCCAAAGTTTTTACTTATTTGTCCTATTTGTTGATTGCTTTACAATAAAAATGAGATATAAGTAAACCAAATGTGCACAGTTGTAGACATATTCTTTACATGGACAGACACAACCCCCCAAAAAGAAACAAAAACCAAAAAAACTGTTAAATTCCTGGCTGTGATGTAGAAAAAAATGGAGACAAAAATGTGGTCATGACACACTTATGTGGAGAGAGTTGCTGCTGACATTGCCATAAGAGTAATATCCCCCAATCCTGATAAATATACATCCTCATCCTGGTATATTATTCCTCCATCTTGATATATATATATCCCCATCCAATTATTTTTGGCTTCACACCCAGGTATACATGGCCCCCCTTAATGGTATACATGGCTCCCATCCCCATCCTGGTATACATGGTCCTTTATCCTGGTATACATGGCTCCCATTCCCATCCTGGTATACATGGCCCTTCATCATCATACTAGTATATATGTCCCCCATCGCCATCCTGGTATACATGGCCCTACATCCTGGTAAACATTGCCCCCATCCCCATCCTGGTATACATGGCCCCCATCATGTATACCTGTTGTATATGTACATATTTTGTATATGCTGTTGTAGCCTGCAGCTTGCAGGCTTTTCTGGTACTAAGTCCTGCTTTGCACACACTGAGCATGCCCATGGGAGAACCTCCCATTGGAGGTCGGGGGTCACACGCTCAGGCCCTGTAGCAGCTCCCATTTGACCACTAGGAAGGTCCCTGTCTGCTGCAGCTATAAAAGGTTTGCATGGCCGCATGGCCATGCACTAGCATCAACCTGTGTTATGAGCTTTGCTACTTGGTGGTCATGTCTGCATGTGGTTATGGTTGGCTGGAATAAGCCCCTAGAATACCGGTACCTCCGGTGAGGAGTTTTGCATGCTTGGATTCAGGGCCCGGCTGAAATAAGCCCCTAGAATACCGGCTCTGCTGGTGAGGAGTTGTTTGTGTGCTATGCTGACTGCATTACCACTCTTTACTTTGCTCAGCTGTGAGGTTAACAGGGCACAGCGTTTTCATATCTTGGCGATTCTGTGAAGTTAACAGAGTTCGCTTATACCGCCATATAGTGCCTCCAATTACTTTGCTGCAGATATCTCTGCATGGTGGACCCTGGACTGCTAACGCACCTTGTTGTTTCCTTCCTATACTTGGTCTAAATCTCCCCTGATGAACCCCCCACAAGGAGGCAGAAACACATTGACAGGCTAAAAAAACACTATGTGTAACTTTTCAACAGGTCCATACATGTCATGGCAGGAGTAATGCTGGTGCAAGACATGGAGCATTAAAGGGATTGGAACAACTCCCCTTTTTTTCTATCCACTACCGCCAAGAAAAAAAGCCCTCCTTTTTTTACCTTGACATGGTGAACCCATGACTGAGAGGAGGAGTGAGAAGAGATTGTGTTGAGACCAAACCAATTTTTTATTAAGAGCAATGTTGAATTTGAGCACTAGCACTTTATACAATTACTGTTTTGGATGCCCATATGTACAATTTGGCCATCAACCTTTTAAGGTAATTATTAAAAGTTATGTTTTAAACATGTTTCCTCGTCTTGCTGAAACCTCATTGCACCTTTTGTGAAAGTTTATTGTGATCAGTTACATTTACTGTATTTTTTGCTGATATTTGTATTCACAATACAATGATGACTTTCTGAATGCATTCCTTTGTTATCAGTTTCTTCAAACATTCTTACATTTTTAATCAAGGTAGTGTTTTGACAGATACAATTTCTTCCAATGACTTATGTATTGAAAAGCTTTGTAATTCTCTTACAGATTAATGTGTTCTGAAATTTTTTAAAAACTCCAATTTTCTAACTGTGTAAATGATACTAATTTAATATCCAGACGCTGTCCACTTTCAAGCATGTAAATTGCTTAAGCAAAGCAATTATTCCATCTTATTGTCATCACATCATTAATTTTATACAGGTTAAATACACTTAGCATCATACTTGCAAATTCAGTGTTGTATCAGCTGTATTCTAGACATATAATTTAGTAAAAGAAGGTTACTATATAATAATCAATTTAATGGCTGTGCTGAGATAAGTTTTCCATAGCATTTAACGTCTATTGTTTAAAAAGCTGCAATTTGTTGTAACAGTTTCTTCGTCATAAATATAGAAGGTTAAGGAATTTGCATATATATTATTTGGAAAACAAAAAAGCTGCATCCCATTATTACTAAAACAGTTTTGGATGCAAATGAAATGCCAGATGCATTATTATTATGCATTTGCAATGACATTGATATTTCCAGGTATAGTATAAATGTAGTGTTGTAATTTCCTCTTTTCAACCTTAATAGAATTAATTTTAAAAAATGGAGCATTGTTCTTTTATACAAACTGGATGATCATTTTAATTTTGAGTTCTTCATTAAATTTCACTGCACATTACTGAATACAATGTGATTTGGTAAGACTCTAGGATGCTTTGTACTTTGATCCTTTTACTCAATTAAAAAAGCATCAGGCCATTGCTTTTCAAATAGTCAAATGCCGTAGACAGTATTGAAGTTCATTTATAAAAGTGGCTTTTTTCACTTAAATTATATATTACAGCTTGAAAATGTATGCGTGCATGAGAATGTAACACAATAGTACAAATAGTATTGATTCTTTCACAATATACTGTATAAAATCCTATATAACTCATTCTTACATGATGAGTTTTAGGCAGCAAAGCAATTGTTAGGGTTGGCGGATTTAACTAAATAAATTTAATGAGTAAGTGTAATCGCAACCCGGGGTCCACCGTGCAGAGATATAAAACTACAGCTAATGTGAACAATGGCAGAGAATGCAGTGAGCGATTGCTAGCTCTCACTGAGTTAGAAGTCACTCAGTGAACAGCACACGCAGTAGTATCTCTCGCACACAGTAATGAAGCTGATGCTCTGCAATACAGCTGTGTCACTCACACACAGAAGGATAGATATGACGCTAGACACGATTCCTGTTAACTTCACAGAGGATCGAAGCTCACTAATGGAGCAGGTAGCAGACAGGGGTCAAACAGTCAGCAACTGCACTAAAAACAACTCCTCCCGGAGGATTCGGAATTCTAGTGGCTATACACCAGCCCTGAATCCACACAAAGGAACTCCTCTCCGGAGGTGCCACAATTCTAGTGGCTATATAGCCAACCCCTAGCACATGCTGACACAGACCACATAGATACTGTACAAAGCCCATTCTCACATGGAAAATGGTTGATACTAGCACACCAGCATGCACCTCTGAAAACCTTTTATACGTAAAGCTCAAGTCCAGTCAGACAGGACCTTGCCCATGGACCAATCCGGAGCTGCCACATTACCAGAGCAGTTGAGGACCGACCACCAATGAGACATCACCACATCATGAGCATGCTCAGTAGGGTGATTTCTGGTCTCCAGAGTGTTCGCTCGTCACTGACTACCGTTGGTTACCATAGGTTTGGCTGAAGAGCCAGCAGTAACCAGAGGAATAGCACGAGCTTGAGCAAGATGCTGGGACCAACGTCTGTGCTCAGCAGCACCTGCAGCGGTCAAAGCTTAATGGGAGACCACAAAGGCAGGCAAGGCTTGGGATCTACCCTGTGCAGTTTGAGAATCCTGGTGCCTAACAGCAATGATTTATGAAGTAACTTCTTTTTAAACAAGATAATAGTATTGACATATTAAAACAACAAAAGTATCTGTCATTAATACTGTGGCACATATTTAAAAGAAAACTATTGCTCAATTCTCAAAATTTTAAAGTTGCGTAAAATGTTGTGGAAATCCAGATTATATAATAAAGTATATTCATGCATGATAAATGGGAAAAATTGAAGGTGAGGAGTTAAAAAATAGGTATTTAGAGGTGAAAATTAAAAGAAAAATGTTAAATAGTTGTTATGAGATCATCCAAAACCTAGCATTGTGTGACTGATAACAAGCCAAACAAAGACCCTTCAATATTTTGTTAAAACAAAGGTATTAAACCAAACTTGTTAATCAATGCCAATTCAGGAGAGAGTGCCAAAATAATCTGAGATATTAAGAACCTTTTCACATTAAAAAATAACTTTTTTATAGATGATACTAAAGGGAGGGAATTTTCAGACCAAATAGAAGATTTATTCTTAGATAACTAGAGTAGAATAGCATTTAAATGGAAGTTGTATTTTTTGTAACAGAGTGTGCGACCACAGCTGGGCCCATGTGAGAAGGGGGCCCACTAATGCCATCGCCTATTTCAGCTATTCAATATGTGTCCAAATATGCACTATTGGCTTCTCTCAGAAATAGGTTAAATTTATCCGTGATGATAAATGTCATGTTTTTACACTTTACAGAGTTAAAGAGTAACTATTGTTTTAATTTTTTTTTCATAAATCAATAGCACAAATGATGATAAGCAACTTTGTCATTTATATTATCAGAAAAATTTACATCTTTTCAACCAAAATTAATCAGTCGTTATCAGTATTCTTAATTATGGGTAAAATCTGTATTCAGTGAAGATGACTTTCCCATTACTGAGATAGGAGATGGCAGTTATTATTATTATTATTTATTTATATAGCACCACTAATTCCATGGTGCTGTACATGTGAAAAGGGGTTACATACAGGGTTATAGATATCGTTAGCAGTAAACAAATTTACAGTGACAGAATGGTACAGAGGGGAGAGGACCCTGTCCTTGTGGACTTACATTCTTCGGGATAATGGGGAAGAGACAGGAGGTCAGTGTACTGCAGCACTGGTAGTAGTGAGGTGGCAGCTCGGGTGCTTGGTGAGGCAGCAGCTTTGGTGGTTGGTTGGGCAGCAGCTCTGGTGGTGGTGACTCGGCAGCTTGGGTGGTTGATGGTGATGCGGCAGCTTGGGTGGTTGGTGATGTGGCGGCAGCTCGGGTGGTTGGTGATGTGGCGGCAGCTCGGGTGGTTGGTGATGTGGCGGGAGCTCGGGTGGTTGGTGATGTGATGGCAGCTCGAGTGGTTGGTGACATGGCGGCAGCTCAGGTGGTTGGTGACATGGCGGCAGCTCGGGTGGTTGGTGAGGCGGCAGAATGGTTATTGCAGGCTGTAGGCTTTCCTGAAGAGATGGGTTTCAGGTTCCGTCTGAACGATATGAGGGTGGTGGATAATCAGAAGTGTTGAGGCATGGGATTCCAGAGGATGGGTGATATTCAGGAGAAATCTTGGAGGCGGTTGTGTGAGGAATGAATAAGTGTGGAGGAGAGTAGGAGGTCTTGGGAGGATCGAAGATTACATGAGGGAAGATAGTGGGAGTTTAATTCAGAGATATAGGGAGGGGACAGGTTGTGGATGGCTTTGTAGATCAGTGTTAGTAGTTTGAACTGGATTCATTGGGGAATTGGGAGCCAGTGGAGGGATTTGCAGAGGGGTGAAGCAGGGGAGTAGCGAGGAGAGAGGTGGATTAGCTGAGCAGCAGAGTTGAGGACACACTGGAGTGGTGCAAGGGAGTTAGCGGGGAGGCCACAGAGGAGGGTGTTGCAGTAATCAAGGCGGAAGATGATAAGGGCATGCACAATAGTTTTAGTAGATTATGGGCTGAGGAAGGATGGATTCTGGCAATATTTTTGAGATGGAGGTGACAGGAGGTGGCAAGAGTTTGGATGTGCGGTTTGAAAGACAGGGCAGAATCGAGAGTTACCCCGAGGCAGCGGTTTCCAGGTGTGGGAGAGAGCGTGATGCCATTTACCATAATAGATAGATCAGGTAGGGGGGATACGCGAGATGGGGGAAAGATGATGAATTCGGTTTTGTCTACATTGAGTTTTAGGAAGCGAGAGTAGAAGAAGGAGGATATGTCTGACAGGCACCTGGAATTCTGGAGAGAAGACAGGCGACATCTTAGCCAGAGAGGTAGATCTGAGTGTCATAGTAACATACAAATTAACATAGTTAGTAAGGCCGAAAAAAGACATTTGTCCATCCAGTTCAGCCTATATTCCATCATAATAAATCCCCAGATCTACGTCCTTCTACAGAACCTAATAATTGTATGATACAATATTGTTCTGCTCCAGGAAGACATCCAGGCCTCTCTTGAACCCCTCGACTGAGTTCGCCATCACCACCTCCTCAGGCAAGCAATTCCAGATTCTCACTGCCCTAACAGTAAAGAATCCTCTTCTATGTTGGTGGAAAAACCTTCTCTCCTCCAGACGCAAAGAATGCCCCCTTGTGCCCGTCACCTTCCTTGGTATAAACAGATCCTCAGCAAGATATTTGTATTGTCCCCTTATATACTTATACATGGTTATTAGATCGCCCCTCAGTCGTCTTTTTTCTAGACTAAATAATCCTAATTTCGCTAATCTATCTGGGTATTGTAGTTCTCCCATCCCCTTTATTAATTTTGTTGCCCTCCTTTGTACTCTCTCTAGTTCCATTATATCCTTCCTGAGCACCGGTGCCCAAAACTGGACACAGTACTCCATGTGCGGTCTAACTAGGGATTTGTACAGAGGCAGTATAATGCTCTCATCATGTGTATCCAGACCTCTTTTAATCCACCCCATGATCCTGTTTGCCTTGGCAGCTGCTGCCTGGCACTGGCTGCTCCAGGTAAGTTTATCATTAACTAGGATCCCCAAGTCCTTCTCCCTGTCAGATTTACCCAGTGGTTTCCCATTCAGTGTGTAATGGTGATATTGATTCCTTCTTCCCATGTGTATAACCTTACATTTATCATTGTTAAACCTCATCTGCCACCTTTCAGCCCAAGTTTCCAACTTATACAGATCCATCTGTAGCAGAATACTATCTTCTCTTGTATTAACTGCTTTACATAGTTTTGTATCATCTGCAAATATCGATATTTTACTGTGTAAACCTTCTACCAGATCATTAATGAATATGTTGAAGAGAACAGGTCCCAATACTGACCCCTGCGGTACCCCACTGGTCACAGCGACCCAGTTAGAGACTATACCATTTATAACCACCCTCTGTTTTCTATCACTAAGCCAGTTACTGACCCATTTACACACATTTTCCCCCAGACCAAGCATTCTCATTTTGTGTACCAACCTCTTGTGCGGCACGGTATCAAACGCTTTGGAAAAATCGAGATATACCACGTCCAATGACTCACCGTGGTCCAGCCTATAGCTTACCTCTTCATAAAAACTGATTAGATTGGTTTGACAGGAGCGATTTCTCATAAACCCATGCTGATATGGAGTTAAACAGTTATTCTCATTGAGATAATCCAGAATAACATCCCTCAGAAACCCTTCAAATATTTTACCAACAATAGAGGTTAGACTTACTGGCCTATAATTTCCAGGTTCACTTTTAGAGCCCTTTTTGAATATTGGCACCACATTTGTTATGCGCCAGTCCTGCGGAACAGACCCTGTCGCTATAGAGTCCCTAAAAATAAGAAATAATGGTTTATCTATTACATTCCTTAGTTCTCTTAGTACTCGTGTCGTCCGCATATAGGTGGTACTGGAAGCCATGGGACTTTATGAGTTGTCCTAGGCTAAGGGTATAGATGGAAAAAAGTAGAGACCCTAGGACAGAGCCTTGAGGGACTCCAACAGAGAAGGGGCGGGGTAAGGAGGTAGTGTAGAAGTGGGAAACGCTAAATGTGCAGGCGGAAAGGTATGAAGCAATCCAGGACAGAGCAAGGCCTTTAATGCCGAGGGATGAAAGAATCTGTAGCAGTAGGCAGTGGTCGACTGTGTCAAAAGCATAGGACAGGTCAAGAAGGAGGAGGATGGAGAACTGTCTGTTAGCTTTGGCTGTGAGTAAGTCATTAGTAATTTTGGTCATAGCAGTTTCGGTGGAGTGGTGGGGGCAGAACCCAGATTGGAGGTCGTCAAGGAGAGAGTTAGATGAGAGGTGGGAGGAAAGTTGCTCAAGGAGTTTGGAAGCAAACGGGAGCAGTGATATGGGGCAATAGCTGGGCATAGCAGTTGGGTCAAGGTTAGCTTTTTTGAGGATGGGTGCGATGGTGGCATGTTTGAAGGCAGAGGGGAAAGTTCCAAAAGATAGCGATAGGTTGAAGAGATGGGTTAGGGCTGGAATGAGCATGTTAGTGAGGTTGGGGAGCAGGTGGGAAGGGATGGGGTAAAGCGCACAGGTGATGAGGTTTGATTTGGAACGGAGGTGAGTAAGTTCTCCTTCAGTGATGTTGGAGAGGGAAGTTATTGGGGAAGGGCAGAGGTCTGGTATATGGAGTGGTTGGGGTGGTGGAACAGTAAAGGTTTGCCTTGTTTGGTCGATATTGTTTTTGAATTAGGTGGCAAAGTCCTCAGAAGAGATGTGGGGAGTTGGAGAGCTGGCAGTGGGGGCGGAGGAGAGAGTTAAATGTGCTATACAGTTGTTTTGGGTTGTAGGATAGTGAAGATACAAGGTTAGTGAAATAGGTCTGTTTAGCAGAAGTGATTTGAAAGCAAGTGTAGCTTGTTTGAAAGTGGTGAAGTTGTCTGGCAGGCGTGTTTTTTTCCAATGCCGCTCCACGACCCTGGATGCTTGTCGGAGTTTTTTGGTGAGGTTGTTATGCCAGGGTTGCCTATTGATTTGTTGCACTTTGCCATGCCTGAGAGGGGCGATTGAGTCTATGGCTGATTTGAGGGTGGAGTTATAGAAAGTGGGGGCGCTATCCGTGTCGTGGAGTGAAGATATGGAGGACAAGGGTAAAAGAGAGTCTGAGAGTCTGTGAATGTCTAGGTGTGCAAGGTTTCTGCAAGGATGTGGTACTGGCTGGACGTGGGGGCGGGTGAGGAGGACAAGGAAAGAAGGTGAGTAGATTGTGGTCAGATAAGGGGAAGGGAGAGGTTGTGAGATTAAATAAGGAACAGAGGCAGGTGAAGATGAGGTCTAGCATATGTCCGTCTGTGTGGGTGGGTTAATACAAATATAACTCTATGTATATGGGAGGAAGGAGGAGATAGAAGCAGAGCTCTTCTTTCTCCTCCCCTCCTATCTACATAGAAGTGTATCTGTAGCAGCTGTCATCTCCTATTGCAGTAATGGGAAGGTCAGTCTTTACTGAATACAGATTTAACCTTATAATTGAGTTTTGATAATGACTGATCAACAGAGATGGGAGAACCCAAACATTTAAATTCGGTGTCCGTACCAAACACCTCATCAGGAAGTCTGTGTTACTGCTTGAGTTCGGCTGCCTAAACCCTGAATGTTTGTCACTCTGTCATGTGCACGACAGCGCGGCTAACACTGGTTCTGATCAGCAGTGAAATAATCCCTGCCAGACAGAGCGCCAGGAGAGCGCTCAGCTGTGATAAGAGGTATAAATTCTACCTCCAGTCACTGGTGTCAGGGGGTGGGACTACTGCTCCTATCATCCAACAAATGCTTCCGCTAATAACAGGGAGAGCTGGAGCAACTGAAGGGTGTATTCATTAGCCAGCTACTGTGCTGTAAATAATTAAAATAAAACCCAGCGTGGGTTCCCCTGTATTTTTGATATCCTGTCAGGCAAAACTCATAGCTGGGGGCTGCAAGCCTCAGCTGTCAGCTTTAACAAGGCTGGTTATCAAGACTAGAAGGTCCCCACAATATATTTTTTAATTATTTAAATAATTTGAAAAAACAGCGAGGGGTCCCCCCATTTTTGACAGCTAGCCTTGTTGCTAAAGCAGACAGCTGGGAATTGGCATTCTCAGGCTGGTAAGGGGCCATGGATATTGCCCCCCTGCCTAAAAATAGCAACCCACAGCTGCCCAGAAAAGGTACATCTATTAGATGTGCCAATTCTGGCGCTTTGCTGGACTCTTCCCACTTGCCCTGTAGCAGTAGCAAGTGGGGTTCATATTTGTGGGTTTGATGTCACCTTTGTATTGTTAGGTGACATTAGTAATGGAGAGGCGTTTATAAGACTCCTATCCACTACCAATCCTATATATCGTTGCATTGTAAATAAATTCACAGCCAGAATAAAGTCTTTTGTTAGACATAAAACAAAACACACTTTTAGTTTTTTTTTAAATTAGCAAACACAGTTATACTCACCAAACGCCTATTCCACCGAAGGCCTCGCTCTCCTGTAATAAGCCAAATAAATAAAAAACAACACTAGCACCGTGAGAGGTTTTCTCATGGTGTTTTTCTCACGGTGCTAGTGGGGATCTAACCGAGGTCATGGCAGTTCAGCCCAGCTGGGAATGAAGCCTCAGTGACAGGAGGTAACCTCGATGACGTCACAGCCGGTCACTGAGTCTGCACTCACAGCAGCTCATTCACCATCTTGTCACCGTTCAGGTTGAAAACTGTTTTTCCCACAGACATGGATTACGGTGTGGGAAAGAGCGACCTAGAGGTGAGTTATATTGTTTTTTTAATTTTTGGTTTATTATAGGAGAAAAAAGGCTTCGGTGGAATAGGCATTGGACAGCGTGTGAACTGCGGATTTCTGAACGGTGGAGATGATTTCACCGGCGATCAGAAGTGGTGTTTGCCACGCTGTCATACACATGACAGCATGGCAAACGCTGGATGCTCAGCCCCCATTCAAGTGAATGGCGTCTGGGTCCAGGTTCTGGTCCAGGAACTGTTCTGGTACCCTAACCCAAACGTTTTGTAACTGTTCGACTGAACCGGCCTTCCCCGAACATCCTGGTGTCCACCCATCTCTAATAAGGAGTTAAATTTCGCATCACCTTTGGGAGTAATCCTGAACTACAAAAACAGTTTGGCTTCAGATGCCGAAGCACAATGTTCTCAGCCAATATGTAGAAACTCTGCAAATCTTTAAGAAATGTGGCTCGACGGAAAGCGAAGAAGCAAGTGGTCATACAGTGTTCTGGGTAAAACACAGCTAAACATTACTGAGTGCTGTTGACTAAATTGATGGCAGTGGGACAACATCATCTGTACATCACATACGTTACGTTTCTATTGCACAACCTGTGAAGCATGCAAATTTAACCATGGCATGTTTAGAAACAATGAAAATAACTATTATACTTTGTGCTGTTTTCTTGTGTCAATATCTAATGACAGCTTCTCTTTAAGGCAATGATGAATGAATAATATTTTTAACAAATCTGGAGTACAAATCAGAAAGTGGATTGAACTTATGAATACTTATGAATTTGTCAACAACTTTTATAAACAGAAAATTGTAATGAAAAAAAATAAATAGAACTATTTTATGGATTATGATATGTACCGGACCATAAGACACACCACAAATTTTTGGAGTGGAAAATTGGAAAAAAAATGTTTTTAAATAAAATAGGGGTGCATCTTATGGTGGTGAGCCCTCAAAATATGTTGGTGCCGGTGAGCAGAGTCCTCAATAATTTCCCAGTGGTGGGCTTTGGGAAAATGGCTGCTAGAGACAGCACATGCGCAGATTGACATCTCAGGAGACAAGATTTCATCTCCTGAGATCTCAGTGCGCATTCGCCATTTCTGGTGACCAATTTCCCAAAGCCTACCACAAAGAAATCTGTGGAAAGGGTACTCCGGTCACTGGTGCTTACATCTTCTGACAGCCAAGGTACCACAGCATCTCCCCGATCCTGTGGCTGGCCCCTTGAAGAGTGACCCTGTCTCCTGTGACCCCACCTCACCACCGCCACCCCCCAGTAATTTCTCTCACAATTGAAGTGTACCTGCAAAAAAAAAATTCAGACCTCCCCATGATTTGTAGGTGGGATCAAATAATTATTTTCTACACTGTATATATATATTTATATATATATATATATCTACTATATAATTGTCTAAGGGTCACTTCCGTCTTTCTGTCTGTCCTTCTGTCTGTCTGTCTGTCACGGATATTCATTGGTCGCGGCCTCTGTCTATCATGGAAATCCAAGTCGTTGAATGGTCGTGGCAAAACGCCCACGACCATTGCCATGACCAATCAGTGACGGGCACAGTCTGCCGGCAAAATGGCCGCTCCTTCCTCCCCACAGTTAGTGCCAGCTCCATACTCACCTCCAGTCAGCCCTCACACAGAGCTAATGCCAGTGTTAATGGACCGCGGTGTAACGCACTCCACTAACGCAGCTATTAACCCTGTGTGACCAACTTTTTGCTATTGATGCTGCACATGCAGCATCAATAGTAAAACATCTAATCTTACAAATAATAATAATAAAAAAAAACATTATTCTCACCCTCTGACATCGCGCCCTGTCCTCGGCAGTGCAAGCAGCAGGTTTTGGTGCCAAGGATGCTATGTGAGAAGGACCTGCCATGATGTCACGGTCATCACAGGTCCTGCGCTCATACCAACCCTGGGACCGGAAGCTGCTGCGTGCACCGCACACAGGCGCCAGGACTACAAGGGGCCTTCGGAAGGTGAGTATATGTTTATTTTTTATTTTAAGTCTTTTTTTAACCTGTTACATACGTGGCTGGGCAATATACTACGTGGCTAAGCAATATGCTACGTGACTGGCCAATATACTACGTGACTGGGCAGTATACTATGTGCCTGTGCAGTATACTAAGTGGGTCTGTGCTGTATACTACGTCGCTGTGCAATATACTATGTGGCTGGGCAATATACTACGTGGCTGGGCAATATACTACGTCACTGGGCAATATACTATGTGACTGGGCAATATACTATGTGGCTGGGCAATATACTATGTGGCTGGGCAATATACTACGTCACTGGGCAATATACTACGTGACTGGGCAATATACTATGTGGCTGGGCAATATACTATGTGGCTGGGCAATATACTATGTGACTGGGCAATATACTACGTGACTGGGTAATATACAACGTGACTGGGCAATATACTATGTGGCTGGGCAATATACTATGTAGCTGGGCAATATAGTACGTGACTGGGCAATATACTACATGGCTGGGCAATATACTATGCGGGCTGGGCAATATACTACGTGGGCTGGGCAATATACTACACGGGCTGGGCAATATACTACGTGGGCTGGGCAATATACTGCGTGGCTGGGCAATATACTACGTGGTTGGGCAATATACTTTGTGGGCTGTGCAATATACTACGTTGACATGCATATTCTAGAATACCCTATGCGCTAGAATCGGGCCACCATCTAGTGTATATATAATCACAGACACAACCATGAGTGAAAATTATTGCAATTACACATATTTTGTCATACACATTTATTTTCTTTGTGTATAAAGGAGCAATACAGGGAAAAAAAAGGCAAATTGGACATAATTTCACAGAAAAACCCCAAAATGGTCCAGGCAAAATTTGCCATCCAAACCTTACCTTCTGTAGGAATGCAGGAGGTAAGATCTTGGATGCACATATGTTTCACCTAGGTGGCAGGCAAAATGTAAAGTCAGTACCAGTGACACTAGGTTACTGAGAGAGTTTTAATTTGACGGGATTTTGAGTCTGGGTTCCATGTGTGCCATTTGCATTGGAAACTATTGCTGTGAACCCGAAAATGTGGTCAAAGGATTGCTTAATGAAAATAAAACAGACCATTGTTAGTTTGAAAAAAAAAATCTCTAACGAGATAGCGGAAACGTTAGGAATGGCAAATTAACAGTTACATTCTGCAAACTTAAAATAAAATCCCACTGGTGAGCTTGGAAATTGAAAAGGGCCTCAACGTCTAGAAAAGATAACAGTGGTGGATGATGGCAGAATTCTTTCCATGTGGAAGAAAAACACCTTCACAACATCCACCCAAGTGAAGAACACTCTCCAGAAAGTACAGTAGGTGTTTCAGGAATCAAGTCTACCATAAAGAGAAGACTTCATGAGAGCAAATACAGAGTTCACCACGCGGTGCAAAGCATTAATCAGTCTTAAAAATATAAGGGCCAAATTAATCTTTGCCAAAAAACATCTAAAGAAGCTAGCCCACTTCTGGAAAAGCATTCATTGGGCAGCAGAAACTGAGATCAAATTATATCAAAATGATGAGAAGAATGTATGAAGAAAATAATTTTTCAAAGCACACTACATCCTCCGTAAAACATGATGGAGTCAGTGTGATGGAATGGACATACACAACTTTCAATGGCATTGGTTTGCTAGTATTTATTGATGAATTTACTGAAGACAGAAGCATCCGTATGAATTATGAAATGTACAGGGCTATACTTTCTACTCAAATTCACATAATACGGCAAGGTGCAATGAATGGTGCTTCATAATACTGATGGACAATGAGCAAAAAACATACTGTGAAAGCGGCCCAGAGGCTGTTTTAGGCAAATATTTTACATGCTTAAAGAGAACAGGTGAGCAGATTTTTGCTACCTCATCTGAAAGCAGCTTGATATAGGCAAAGAGAAGCTGAATCCAACAATGTATCATTTAGAATACTGATTGTATACATTCTGACACAATCAGAGCTTTTAGATTTAGCATGAAGCAGAGCTGTGAAATCTGTAACCCCACCCCACCACACACACACACATGCACACACACCAGGCTCACTGTGTACAAAGTCCATGGACAGTGAAGTGCCCATCACAGGACGGGGCATGTTGGGCCAGAGCTCATAGACCAGCTAGTTGCAACAATGATAAGCTACAGGTGCTAAAAGAATCATAGTAAGCAAACAAAGCCTTGGTTCTTGATAAGAGAGGTATTGATGAAATATGTGGTTTAACCCCTCTATCATGCTATTTTCAGATTACATAGCAAAAACCTACTGACATATTCTCTTTAAGACAAAACTTAAGGCAGAAGACTCACAAACAAGCAACAACTAAAGTCAGCTGCAGTAAAATGGATGGTAAAGCATAAAAGATCACAAAAGAAGAAATGTTTGGTGACGTCCATGGCTTACAGGCTTCAGGCAGTCAATGTCTGCAAAGGATTCTATAGAAATTATTAAAAATTAACATTTCATTTATGTGAAAGTTAATGTGTCCAATTACTCCTTAGCCCCTGAACTGAGGAGGCTTTGTAGAAAAATCTTTGCAATTTCTAAACATTTCTTAGGATATTTTAATTGAGTGCCTCTAAATCAAAATAAATAAAATAAAATTTGATGACCCGCAGAGTACAAGTCACAAATATTCGCTCACTGTCCAAACATTTCAGGACCTAACGGTATATACAAAATATATTTACACACCTGACAAATGTATATTAACAAAATTATTATGATGTTCACTTTTTACAAACAATTCAAAAGAAAATAACTTTGTGGGCTTGGTGAAATTTTAGTATTCTGCTCACAAAATGTTGTCACACTATGATCCAATCATCATTCATGGTCCATCAGCCTCTCTTCTGGCACTTGCCCAAGCCATGAACCAGTGAATGCATTAAAGATTGTTGCCAGGGGAGTGAATGACAGACCAGAGCTTAAAATTGGCATGAAGTAAGTATGAGTTTTACAGTGGTTACACACATGAATTTCCAATGGATAGCTGAAGAAAATTGTCCAGCAAAAACAGTGACCTGCCATTATTAGATTGTCTGATTATGCTGTTTGCACTTCTCCATTTTTCCTCACTTGTCACACTGGAGAGTACATGCCAATCATACTCAATTGCAACATAGTTTCAAAATATGTTACACGAATTTCTGATGTAATGTTGTAGAGCATTACTCTCTTTTTGAATTACACAAAAGATAGGTTGTAGTATAAAAGCAGATTAGATAGATAAATGGCTAGATAGATAGAAGATAGATATGGGATAGAAAATATTTCTCCTTAAAAGGAACCTGGCAGCAGTATTACACCTATTAATTAATTACAGTGTTACATTCTTCATATAATGCTGATTTCTACCAAACTATGTGTTACGGGAGAATAGCCAGCATAACTGTAAATCAGTGTTTTTATCTTGTGGTGCCAGATATTCTAAATAGTATGACTAGATGGAATGGTGTGCACTTAGGTCTGAGAAATTCAGCCTAGCCAGCAAATAAAACGACCACAGAGGTATATTTATAGTACCTCTTTTGCTCCTTTGACTCCTCTCGGCTTCACTCACATTTGTGCATGCACAATGATCTGCCTATGTGGGACAAATTTAAATACTGACTTACTTACATACTGGTAACTTTCCATGAACATTGTGTTTGCTAGAAATGAAGATCTGTAATAAGTTAATAGGGATAAATCCTGCTGTCAAGTTCCCTTTATCCTGGATTGTTTATTAGAGATGAGAGAGCACTAAAAGAGTTGGATGCTTGTTACTCGTAACTAGTATAATGGGAGTCAATGGGAAATCAGAGCTTTTTTTCCGACAGACCATACAAGGATATCTGGGAGGTGGTAAAAATGTTGAAATCGATAGAAAAAGTGTTGAAAGGATGGACAACAGCATGGGGAAGTCCGCTGGAAGCATCTCTGTCCCCCAGATTGACGCTGAGAACAATGGTGTCTCACTTTTACTCCTCTTTAAGGACTGACAATAAAAAATTTCAAAATTTTATAGAAATTTGAGTTTTTAGGTTTACAGGAATAAAAAATTGTTAAGAAATATTCTTTACTGCATAATAACTTGTATAATGCAGCATTTAATAGGGATTTAAAAATGTATTTAAATATACTAAAATTATTTTGTTATTAATTTTTATTACATTTTTATTTATTTTTTCAAATTTGAAATCTCAGTGTAATTTATGATGGAAGCAAGAAGTGCCAAAAATTGTATGGAAGAAGGACTTAGATACACACAGTATCAGATATAAAGGAGGGCCTCACACACATTATGTTCAAATTGTCATGTAGTGGTGCACCTAGACTAATAAAGGCTATGCACTAAGAGGAAAGCCTGACAAAAATTATAAACAGGGTTATCAATACACCATGGAAAGCACCAACTGTAGTGCTTCATTCAAGTATTGTGAACAAGGTTTAGGTGTAGCACTCCTACACTTAAAAAAATCTCTGTACACAGTGCAGCAGAGGCAAGCAAGGTTATCCATGCACCCTTGAAGGCACCAACTGTAATATCTCATTCAAATTTTGTGAACAAAGTGTTGTTGTGGTACTCCTACACTCAAAAAGGCACTGCAAACAGCGCAAAGCCAAAAATAAAATTATAAGAAGGTTCATCCATATACCCCTGAATGCATAAAAAAATTAAGAAAATGTAGTTGTGGCACTTCTACATTCATAGAGTTTTTGCACAAAGCGCAAAGCAAGAAAAAAATTATAAGGAGGGTCATCCAGTCATACATGGACTCTTGAAGGTAACAACTGGTGGCCTCATTCAAATATTTTGGAAGTGTAGTTGACGTACTCCTACATTGATATTTTTTTCACAAAGTGCAAAGCAAGGAAAAAACTATAAGGAGTCATTCATAGACCCTTGAAGACAACAAATTGTGGGCCTCATTCAAATATTTTGAATGTCTGGCTGATGTACTCCTACAATGATAAAGGCTGTGAACAAAGTGCAAAGCCAGGAAAAATATGCAGTGGGTACGGAAAGTATTCAGACCCATTTAAATTTTGACTCTTTGCTTCATTGCAGCCATTTGGTAAATTCAAAAGAGTTATTTTTTTTTCTTATTAATGTACACTCTGCACCCCATCTTGACTGAAAAAAACAGAAATGTAGAAATTTTAGCAAATTTATTAAAAAAGAGAAACTGAAATATCACATGGTCATAAATATTCAGACCTTTTGCTCAGACACTCATATTTAAGTCATATGCTGTTAATTTCCTTATAAAGACTTTACACAAAATGCAAAGCCAGTGAAAAATGAGGAGGATGCTACAGTAATCCTCTTCAGGGGTCTGCTTCTACCTGCTTCCTGAAGTCCGAGTTTCCTGGGCTGTTGGTGATTTGCCTTCAGGTAGTACTAGAGCCTCCAACATGTAGAATTTGGCAACAGTCCCCTGTGTCAACTGTAACATTGCTGTCTCCCACATAGGAGGTGGGGAACCACAAGGATAGTCTAATATTTCGGAGGTGTTAGTAGCCTCATCTCATGTCGCTTTGAGGAGCCTCTCCCAGGCCAGTTTATTTCTCAAGAAGGGTTCACCCTGCTCCCTTCCTTCTCGGATCAAACCCACCACATACCAGTGATGCTGCCTTTCCATTTTGAGGAATGTGATCCTGGTCCATCTGTCAGTTTTTGCAACCTTCAAGCCAACTATTCTGTCTCTACTGCCCACTAGTTGAATACGATGTGATGACGAGTCCCACACTCTTCTATGGACCCCCATCTCTGTTTTCGGTTATATGTAATGACCTCCCAATGGGATATCAACTCTTGGTACCTTGAAGCTAGCGGACCAGCTAGCATGTCTCCAGTCCTTGTCCTAGATAAATAAAATGTGAGCACTACTGTAAAGGTGCACAGGTAAGTTCCGACACCATGTGACATTGATATAAAGAGAACCTGGCACTCAAATTAATTTTAGGAAGCTCAGTATTTATTGTGTAGTACCGATAAACGTTTCAGTCTAAGGCGACCTTCTTCAGTAATGTACTTATTCACTTGGAAAAACGGTAGTGGTGATCAGATTAAATCCTGATCCGTTATGCTTCTTACTATTGGTAGAGCATCCAACAAGAAGGATGGAAAATAAGCTGCTCACTGTGGGTCCGGGGTATGACGCGGAGTCCACCACTTGTCAGTACTCTGCAGGAATGTGAGTGCCGATAACATCGGAGCACCCAGATATATAGTGATATACAAGTACCAGTGATCACGTTCGCTCACCTATTGTTTATGAGTTCCACCATATCGGTCAACTGACCGCCAACCAATTTTATCACCATTACTTCAGGCAAAGCAGCAAACTGTTTAGTTGTTTAGAAATAAAATATTAGACTGAACCTATACTATGGAATACCGCCCTCCAAATCTTATACTCATCTGACATTGTCGACATGATTCATATTTTCATTGCATGTCACACAGGCATATACATACTGTACAGTACCTTAGTATGACAACTGAAAAAATGTCTCGTATTCTTGAGGACATACATATTTTCTGGATCATTTAAGCAAAGAATTGCCCCTGGAAGGCACAATCACCAGGAGGAAACTGACATATTGTAGATATGTGATGAAGGAAAATTCAATAGAAAAGGAGATGCTGTTGAGAATGGTCACTGGCAAAAGGATGCATTTGAGACCAAAGGCTTGTTAGCCAAATACCATCAAGAATTAAGGGGGAATGCAAATCAGCAATTAATTGAAGCCCTAATAAACAGGGAAGCATGAAAATAATGGTTGCCAGAGTAACCAAGTGCCAAACACAACAGAATGGATAGAATCAGAACATAAATAAAAACATACAGATATAGCCAAGTGTCATATGATAAATTACACCATCTTGATAACCTTGTGTAAGAAGTTAAGATGATTAAAATTAGAGATGAGCAAATATTTCAGTGTTTGGTTCAGATTACGATTGCCTAATTTGCAATATTTGCCAATTTATTCATCGAACATTCATTGAGCATAGAAGAATGCCATTGATGTCAATGGGAGGCAAAAACCAACGCATACACAACACTTTCAAATGGGCCTAAAAGCTGCCAAAACACAGCTAATTAGAGGAAGACATGAGGAAAGTGGCCTCAAGTCACACACAGTACAAATTTTAGAATGGCACGGCAGTAATCAGTCATGCATGAGGTATCAGAGTCTGGGCCAGCATTTATAGTTTTGAATTGAACTTCAAATTAAGATGAAGTGGGTGAGGCAATAGTGTAGGCCTGCTGTGCTGGGAGCCCTAATACCACATGCAACAGCTCAACCTGCTTTTATGCTCAGCCACACTCAGGTAGCACAAATATCAGTTTCCTAGATTACTATTGTCAGATAAATGTAAGGATGGTAACACGGGCAGTTGACTCAAAGGATGTGGAGGACTGCCAGTTTCGGAGGCCTACTGATACAGGCAACACATATGAAGTAGAACCTTCAGGAGTTTACACATTTCCAAAAATTAGTGGTTGAAACTACCAAATTGGCATTAATTTCACCAAAGTAAAACTAGTATAATAGGGACCGACACCTCTTCCACTACAGCCAATCCAGCAGAAGTTGACGCAAAAAGGGGTATTCACATGTCCAACAATAAGTGGCAGACACCAACAAAGTGATATCAAGTTCACTATGGTAGAAGTAATATAATAGGGAGTGCCATCATTTCCATGACAGCCAACCCAGCAGATGGACACCCAACCAGGAATGTTCATATTTCCAAAAGTTATTGGCCGACACCACAAACGTGGCATCAATTTCACCACAGTGGAAATAGCATAATAGGGAGTGATATCTCTTCCACTACAGCCAACCCCACAGATGGAGAAACCCAATCAGGAGTGTTCACATTTCAAACAATTAGTGGCAGACACCACCAAAGTGGCATCAATTTCACCACAGTAGAAATAGTGTAATAGTGACTGACATATCTTCCACTACAGCCAACTCAGCAGATGGACACCCAAACAGGAGTCTTCAAATTTCAAAAAATGAGGGCCTGACACCACCAAAGTGGCATCAATTTAACGAGAATGGAAATGGTATAAAAGGGGCCCGACACGTCAGCCAACCCCGCAGATGGAGAGACGCAATCAGGTATGTTCACATTTCAAACAATCAGTGACAGACACCTCCAAAGTGGCATCAATTTCACCACAGCAAACATAGTATAATAGGGAGTGATATCTCTTGCACTACAGCCAACTCTGCAGATGGAAAGGCTCAATCAGGAGTGTTCACATTTGCAAACATTTGTGGCAGACACCACCAAAGTTGCACCAATTTCACCACAGTAGAAATAATATAATGGGGAGCGCTGCCCATTTATTGCTAGTTTAAGATACCTTTGCAGAATTAGAGTAAATGTACAGAATAATAATACTGCCCATTAAAAAGCGTGATATTGTTATTTATTAACAATTTTTTTTACAATTTAAAGAAATGTTAGTACCCCTTTGAGTTGAAATTGTTACTTTTCACTTTTCTGAACCTTGACTTCTAATAGCTTAATACAAATCTGTGATTATGAGATTATCTTTTTCTGAAAGTAACGCGGACAAAATGGCAACACACTGATTTTACCTGTAATCGCCTTACTCTATGCAGCCTTTAGCTGTATCGGTTAAATAAGGATATATAAAGACATAATATAGTCATTATTTTCTCTTCTTTTAACAATTGTTATTTGACATTTCCTGTGTCATTAAAAACCAGGTTGATCCTTACATAGCTTTGTCAAAATGAACTGTCATTTTTCCAAAATGTAATTTCAAATATTCATGTAGTATAACAAGTCGGGTTTACAGAGCTATAATGAAGAGAATTGTTATACATGAATCTGAGTTGGGTTAGGAAAGTTTATTCATTTGCAGCTCCTACAGATTATACAATGCAAGTTATAAACAATTTGCATTGTGTGATTTGATTTCTATAACTTCCATTTCATACTGCTTCTCAGCTTGCAGTTGATCTGAAATTCTGAAGCTTAAATTGAATTCTTGTTTTAAAAATAACCAAAAACAGAACTAACAACTTGTGTACATGTACAACAGATTTAAGAGATGATTAAATTTTTGGAAATTCATATTCACCTGCTTCAATATAGTTATGCTCAAAAGTGTACAAACCCCAGCAGAATTTTTGCTTCCTTGGCCTTTTTTCAGAGAATATGAATGATAACAATAAAACTTTTTCTCCACTCATGCTTAGTTGTTGGGCTAAGCGATTTATTGTCAAACTACTGTATTTTCTCTTTTTAAATCATAATGACAACCCAAAACATCCAAATTACCCTAAACAAAAGTTCACATACCCTATTTCTTAATACTGTGTAATGCACCCTCTAACATCAATGACAGCTTGAAGTCTTTTGTGGTAGTTGTGGATGAGGTTCTTTATTTTTTCAGATGGTAAAGCTGCCAACTCTTCTTGGCAAAAAGCCTCCAGTTCCTGTAATTTCCTGGGCTGTCTAGCATGAATTGCGTGCTTGAGATCTCCCCAGAGTGGCTCAATGATATTGAGGTCATGAGACTGACATGGCCACTGCAGAACCTTCACTTTGTTCTGCTGTAGACAATGACAGGTTGATTTTGTGTTAGGGTTTGGTGGAACGCACCAAATATACATTTATAGAGTAATAGGTGCATTCGCAACACGTGGTCCAGCCTGCAGGAGTTAAACCGGCTGCTAGTAACTGATGGTACTATATGGTGGTATAAGTGAACTCTGTTACTTCACAGAGTCATTTAAGACAAGAGAACACTTTGCCCTGTTAACCTCACAGAGGAACACTGCTTCCAAATAGAGCGAACAGTGGTCATGCAGTCAGAAAAGCACACGCAAAACTCCTCATCGAAGGTGCCGGTATTTTAGGGGCTTATTTCAGCCGAACCCTGAAACCACATACTTATGACCACACTGGCGCAGAATACAAAACTTAATTGATACAAGCGCATGGCCGTGCGGCCATGCAAACCTTTTATAGCTGCAGCAACTACAGGACCTTCCGAGAGGACCAATGCGAGCTGCTACTGTACCTGAGCAACTTCAGGACCTTCCTAGAGGACCAATGGGAGGTGCTGTAGTACCTGAGCATGTGACTCCTGTTGTGAATTCTGTGGCCAAGCTCCCTCCTGTGGTCGTGAGTGGTACTTCGGCTGGTTCTGTCTATGAGCTTCCTTTGGTGGATGAGAGTGGTACTGCGGCTTCTGAGTTTCCTTCCTCAGGTGATGAGGTTAAGTCGTTAGGTGCTGCTCTATTTAACTCCACCTAGTGCTTTGATCCTGGCCTCCAGTCAATGTTCTAGTATTGGTCTTGCTTCCTCCTGGATCGTTCCTGTGGCCTTTCTATCCTGCATAAGCTAAGTTTTGCTTGTGTTATTTTGTTTGCTATTTTTTCTGTCCAGCTTGCTATATTGGTTTTTCTTGCTTGCTGGAAGCTCTGGGACGCAGAGGGAGCACCTCCGTACCGTTAGTCGGTGCGGAGGGTCTTTTTGCCCCCTCTGCGTGGTTGTTTATATGGTTTTGTGTTGACCGCAAAGCAATCTTTCCTATCTTCGGTCTGTTCAGTAAGTTGGGCCTCACTTTGCTAAATCTATTTCATCTCTGCGTTTGTATTTTCATCTCAACTCACAGTCATTATATGTGGGGGGCTGCCTTTTCCTTTGGGGTATTTCTCTGAGGCAAGGTAGGCTTATTTTTTCTTTCTTAGGGCTAGCTAGTTTCTCAGGCTGTGCTCGAGGCGCATAGGTCTGGTCAGGAGCGCTCCACGGCTACCTTTAGTGTGGTTGGATAGGATTAGGGATTGCGGTCAGCAGAGTTCCCACGTCTCAGAGCTCGTCCTATGTTTTTGGTAATTGTCAGGTCACTTTGTGTGCTCTGAACTTCAAGGTCCATTGAGGTTCTGAATCACCTGTTCATGACAGTACTGGAGGCCCAAAGTACTAATGCTTCTCAATAGAGGGAAAAGAAAAGTTCTGAGACCATTTTTTTTCTTTGCACTGTGTTCTGTCTTTCTTTTCCCCTTTACATCAGGGTGGTTCAGAACACAGGTGTGGACATGGACATTCAAGGTCTGTCCTCTTTGATGGATAATCTCGCTATAAATGTACAGAATATTCAAGATATAGTGGTTCAGAATCCTATGTTAGAACCTAAAATTCCTATTCCTGAGTTATTTTCTGGAGATAGAGCTAAGTTTTTGAATTTTAAAAATAATTGTAAACTATTTCTGGCTTTGAAACCCCGCTCCTCTGGTGACCCAGTTCAACAAGTTAAGATCATTATTTCTTTATTACGTGGCGACCCTCAAGACTGGGCATTTTCCCTTGTGCCAGGAGATCCTGCAATATGTAATATTGATGCGTTTTTTCTGGCGCTCGGATTACTGTACGATGAACCTAATTCAGTGGATCAGGCAGAGAAAAATTTGCTGGCTCTGTGTCAGGGTCAGGATGAGATAGAGATTTATTGTCAGAAGTTTGGAAAGTGGTCCGTGCTCACTCAATGGAATGAATGTGCGCTGGCAGCTATTTTCAGAAAGGGTCTCTCTGAAGCCCTTAAGGATGTCATGGTGGGATTTCCTATGCCTGCTGGTCTGAATGAGTCTATGTCTTTGGCCATTCAGATCGGTCGACGCTTGCGTGAGCGTAAATCTGTGCACCATTTGGCGGTATTATCTGAGCATAAACCTGAGCCTATGCAGTGCGATAGGACTTTGACCAGAGCTGAAAGGCAAGAACACAGACGTCAGAATGGGCTGTGTTTCTACTGTGGTGATTCCACTCATGCTATCTCCGATTGTCCTAAGCGCACTAAGCGGTTCGCTAGGTCTGCCACCATTGGTATGTTACAGTCGAAATTTCTTTTGTACGTTACTCTGATTTGCTCTCTGTCGTCCTATTCTGTAATGGCATTTGTGGATTCAGGCGCTGCCCTGAATTTGATGGACTTGGAGTTTGCTAGGCGCTGTGGGTTTGTCTTGGAGCCCTTGCAGTGTCCTATTCCATTGAGAGGAATTGATGCTACGCCTTTGGCCAAGAATAAGCCTCAGTATTGGACCCAGCTTACCATGTGCATGGCTCCTGCGCACCAGGAGGATATTCGCTTTCTGGTGTTGCATAATCTGCATGATGTGGTCGTGTTGGGGTTGCCATGGCTACAAGTCCATAACCCAGTATTAGATTGGAAATCAATGTCTGTGTCCAGCTGGGGTTGTCAGGGGGTACATGGTGATGTTCCATTTCTGTCTATCTCATCATCCACCCCTTCTGAGGTCCCAGAGTTCTTGTCTGATTACCAGGATGTATTCGATGAGCCCAAGTCCAATGCCCTACCTCCGCATAGGGATTGTGATTGTGCTATCGATTTGATTCCTGGTAGTAAGTTTCCTAAGGGTCGACTGTTTAATTTATCTGTACCTGAGCACGCCGCTATGCGGAGTTACGTGAAGGAGTTTTTGGAGAAGGGTCATATTCGCCCGTCATCGTCGCCATTGGGAGCGGGGTTCTTTTTTGTGGCCAAGAAGGATGGTTCGCTGAGACCTTGTATTGATTACCGCCTTCTAAATAAGATTACGGTCAAATTTCAGTACCCCTTGCCGCTGCTGTCTGATTTGTTTGCTCGAATTAAGGGGGCTAGTTGGTTCACCAAGATAGATCTTCGTGGTGCATATAATCTTGTGCGTATTATACGGGGCGATGAATGGAAAACAGCATTTAATACGCCCGAAGGCCATTTTGAGTACCTGGTTATGCCATTCGGGCTTTCTAATGCTCCATCAGTGTTTCAGTCCTTTATGCATGACATCTTCCGAGAGTACCTGGATAAATTCCTGATTGTATACTTGGATGATATTTTGGTCTTCTCGGATAATTGGGAGTCTCATGTGAAGCAGGTCAGAATGGTGTTCCAGGTCCTGCGTGCTAATTCTTTGCTTGTGAAGGGGTCAAAGTGTCTCTTTGGTGTTCAGAAGGTTTCATTTTTGGGTTTCATTTTTTCCCCTTCTACTATCGAGATGGACCCTGTTAAAGTTCAGGCCATTTATGATTGGACTCAGCCAACATCTCTGAAGAGTCTGCAGAAGTTCCTGGGCTTTGCCAATTTTTATCGTCGCTTCATCAATAATTTTTCTAGTATTGCTAAACCGTTGACTGATTTAACCAAGAAGGGTGCTGATGTCAAGAACTTGACTTATCTCGAGTCTGCCAAACGGTTGAATCCTAGACAGGCTCGTTGGTCGCTGTTTTTCTCCCGTTTTGACTTTGTGGTTTCATACCTTCCGGGCTCTAAAAATGTGAAGGCGGATGCCCTGTCTAGGAGTTTTGTGCCCGATTCTCCGGGTTTGTCTGAGCCGGCGGGTATTCTCAAAGAGGGGGTAATTTTGTCTGCCATCTCCCCTGATTTGCGGCGGGTGCTGCAAAAATTTCAGGCTAATAGACCTGACCGTTGCCCAGCGGAGAAACTGTTTGTCCCTGATAGGTGGACGAATAAAGTTATCTCTGAGGTTCATTGTTCGGTGTTGGCTGGTCATCCTGGAATCTTTGGTACCAGAGATTTGGTGGCTAGATCCTTTTGGTGGCCGTCTCTGTCGCGGGATGTGCGTTCTTTTGTGCAGTCCTGTGGGATTTGTGCTCGGGCTAAGCCCTGCTGTTCTCGTGCCAGTGGGTTGCTTTTGCCCTTGCCGGTCCCGAAGAGGCCTTGGACACATATCTCTATGGATTTTATTTCGGATCTCCCCGTCTCTCAAAGAATGTCGGTCATTTGGGTGGTTTGTGATCACTTCTCTAAGATGGTCCATTTGGTGCCCTTGTCTAAATTGCCTTCCTCCTCTGATTTGGTGCCATTGTTTTTCCAGCATGTGGTTCGTTTACATGGCATTCCAGAGAACATCGTTTCTGACAGAGGTTCCCAGTTTGTTTTGAGGTTTTGGCGAGCCTTTTGTGCTAGGATGGGCATTGATTTGTCTTTTTCCTCGGCTTTCCATCCTCAGACAAATGGCCAGACTGAACGAACCAATCACACCTTGGAAACATATCTGAGATGTTTTGTTTCTGCTGATCAGGATGATTGGGTGTCCTTTTTGCCTTTGGCTGAGTTCGCCCTTAACAATCGGGCCAGCTCGGCTACTTTGGTTTCGCTGTTTTTCTGCAATTCTGGGTTCCACCCTCGTTTCTCTTCAGGGCAGGTTGAGTCTTCGGACTGTCCTGGTGTGGATACTGTGGTGGATAGGTTGCAGCAGATTTGGACTCATGTAGTGGACAATTTGACTGTGTCCCAGGAGAAGGCTCAACGTTTTGCTAACCGCAGGTGCTGTGTGGGTCCCCGACTTCGTGTTGGGGATTTGGTTTGGTTGTCATCTCGTTATATTCCTATGAAGGTTTCCTCTCCTAAGTTTAAGCCTCGTTTCATTGGTCCATATAGGATTTCTGAGGTTCTTAATCCTGTGTCTTTGCGTTTGACTCTTCCAGCTTCTTTTTCCATCCATAACGTGTTCCATAGGTCATTGTTGCGGAGATACGTGGCACCTGTGGTTCCATCTATTGATCCTCCTGCTCCGGTTTTGGTTGAAGGGGAGTTAGAGTATATAGTGGAGAAGATTTTGGATTCTCGTGTTTCGAGACGGAAACTCCAGTATCTGGTTAGGTGGAATGGTTATGGTCAGGAAGATAATTCCTGGGTCTTTGCCTCTGATGTCCATGCTGCCGATCTTGTTTGTGCTTTTCATATGGCTCATCCTGGTCGGCCTGGGGGCTCTGGTGAGGGTTCGGTGACACCTCCTCAAGGGGGGGGTACTGTTGTGAATTCTGTGGCAGAGCTCCCTCCTGTGGTCACGAGTGGTACTGCGGCTTCTGAGTTTCCTTCTTCAGGTGATGTGGTGAAGTCGTTAGGTGCTGCTCTATTTAACTCCACCTAGTGCTTTGCTCCTGGCCTCCAGTCAATGTTCTAGTATTGGTCTTGCTTCCTCCTGGATCGTTCCTGCGGCCGTCTGCTCTGCATAAGCTAAGTTTTGCTTGTGTTATTTTTGTTTTGCTATTTTTTCTGTCCAGCTTGCTTAATTGTTTTTTCTTGCTTGCTGGAAGCTCTGGGACGCAGAGGGAGCACCTCCGTACCGTTAGTCGGTGCGGAGGGTCTTTTTGCCCCCTCTGCGTGGTTGTTTATAGGGTTTTGTGTTGACCGCAAAGCAATCTTTCCTATCTTCGGTCTGTTCAGTAAGTTGGGCCTCACTTTGCTAAATCTATTTCATCTCTGCGTTTGTATTTTCATCTCAACTCACAGTCATTATATGTGGGGGGCTGCCTTTTCCTTTGGGGTATTTCTCTGAGGCAAGGTAGGCTTATTTTTTCTTTCTTAGGGCTAGCTAGTTTCTCAGGCTGTGCTCAAGGCGCATAGGTCTGGTCAGGAGCGCTCCACGGCTACCTTTAGTGTGGTTGGATAGGATTAGGGATTGCGGTCAGCAGAGTTCCCACGTCTCAGAGCTCGTCCTATGTTTTTGGTAATTGTCAGGTCACTTTGTGTGCTCTGAACTTCAAGGTCCATTGTGGTTCTGAATCACCTGTTCATGACAGACTCCCGACCTCCAATGAGAGGACTTACCCTGGGCATGCTCAGAAGGGAGAAAGCAAGACTTAGTCCCAGAGACGTCTGCTTGCCTCTGACCAGTACTGGCTAAAATGGCTGAGCCTGGAAAGGCAGCAGTAACCATCCGCACTGTATAAGGTTGAGCCAGACGCTGGGACCGACGACTCTGCTGAGCAGGCTCCACTGCGGCTGGAGAAGAATGGTAGACTGCAGCTGAGATGGTTTGAGATTACCCCGTGCAGAGGCGGGAACTCGACCCCTAACATTACCCCCCCTCCTAGGACCTCGCTACGCTTGAAAGCCGCAATGAGCTGCAGAGCTCGAATGTGCTCAGTATGTTCCCAAGACCTGTCCTCTGACCCATAACCCTTCCAGTCCACCAAATAAAATTTCTTGTCACATACCACCATGCAACCCAAAATAGCGTTCACCTCGTAATCATCTGTAGATGCACCCGATGTCCCGGCAGATGACTTGTAAAACCGGGACATGTATATGGGATTCAAGAGGGACACATGAAAAGTGTCAGTGATACCTAACAATGGAGGAAGGGCCAGACGGTAGACCACAAGGTTAACCTGTTTGATGACCTTGAAGGGACCCAAGTAGCGAGGAGCAAACTTTGTGCACTCAACACGCAGCCTGATGTTACAGGTGGAGAGCCACACTAAGTCTCCAGGAGCAAAGGTCGGAGCTGGGTGCCGATGAGCATTGGTGGAGGACCTCATTCTCTCCTTGGAGGCCTGAATGGCATCCTGAGTGCAGTCCTAAATGTCCCGTGCCTCCACAGCCCAGTCTGCCACCCTGGAGTCGGTGGAAGACACGGGCATAGGCACAGGTACCGCGGATGCTGACCATAGTTAAGGAGGAATGGGGTCTGTCCAGTGCAGTACGGCCCACAATAGCAAGGATGCCCAGTCATCCTAGCTGGCTGAGACAAAATGTCACAGATATGTGACCAAGGTCTGGTTGGTCCTCTATACCAACCTATTCGTCTGGATATGATAAGCAGAAGAGAGATTCAACTCAATGCTGAGAAGATGACAAAGCTCTCTCCAGAATCGAGATGCAAACTGGGGACCCCGGTAACGGACAATTTTGTCCGACATACCGTGTAGGCGAAAGACATGTTTGATAAAGAACGCTGCCAGTGCCTGTGCAGAAGGTAGCCGTGGAATAGGCACCAAGTTCACCATTTTGGAAAAATGGTCGGTGATCACCCAAATAATGGTGCAGCTACGAGACTTGGGTAAGCCCACTACAAAATCCATCCCGACCATCTTCCATGGCAGGGGGTAAAGCAACCCAGCTGGCTGTTGATGCAGAGACTTGTTCTTGGCGCAGGAGACACACGCCCAAACATAGTCTGTGACATCATGGGCCATATGCGGCCATTAGTATGTCCTCTCCAGTAGCTCAGATGTCCTTTTGGACCCAAAATGTATATCCACCCTGGATGATTGAGCCCAAGAGAGCACCAACGGATGCAGACTGGATGGTACAAAAGTCTTGCCTGGAGGCACAGACTCTAGCGAAACCGGGGCCACAGTTCTCAGACTCTCGGTAGGGACAATAAGCCGAGGCTCCTCTTCCTCCTCCTCAGATGATACAACAGAGTGAGAGAGAGAGCATCAGCACAAGTGTTCTTCTCCCCGGAAAGGAAATGGAGAGTGAAATGGAACCGGGACAAGAACAAGGACCATCTGGCCTGGCGAGAAATTAATTGCTAGGCTGTCTGTAGGTAAACCAATTTCTTGTGGTCTGTGAATACTTGGAAAGGAAAGCGAGCCCCCTCCAAAAGATGTCCCACTCAGAGAAGGCCAACTTCATTGCCAGCAACTCCCTGTCCCCGATGGAATAATTCCTCTCTGCTGGTGTGAAGGTCTTGAAAAAGAAGAAGCAAGGGTGCTTCTGATCTTGAGCATCCTTTTGAAAGAGGACTGCTCCAGCACCAAAGGAAGAGGCATCCACCTCCATTATAAATGGCTTATCTACATCGGGGAAATGTAGGATGAGAGCGCTAGCAAAATGGGACTTTAAAAAGTGAAGGCCTTGGAGACCTCCTTAGTCCACAATTTGGGATTTGCTCCTTTCTTGGTGAGGTCTATCAAGGGATCTACCAAAGTTGAGAAATGAGGAATGAACTGGCGATAATAGTTAATGAACCCCATAAAGCGCTGCACCGCTTTATGAGAATGGGGTTCTTACCAGTCCATCACAGCCTGCAGTTTGGCAGGATCCATAGCCATTCCCTGGGCGGAGATGATATAGCCCAGGAAAGGTAAGGACTCCTGCTCAAACACACATTTCTCAAACTTGGCGAGGAGGGAATTAGCTCGTAAGAGGTCGAAGACTTTGCAAAAATCTCTCCGGTGGGAGTCAATATCTGGAGAGTAGATGAGGATATCATCCAGATAGACTACGACTGAGGTGGAAAGCATATCCCGGAAGATATCGTTTACAAAGTATTGGAAAATGGCTGGGGCATTACAGAGCCCAAAGGGCATCACCAGATATTCATAGTGCCCATCCCTGGTGTTAAAAGCCGTCTTCCATTCGTCCCCCTCACGGATGCGAATCAGGTTGTAAGCACTCCGCAGATCTAGTTTAGTAAATGCCCTTGCTCCCCAAAGCCTATAAAAGAGCTCAGATATCAGGGGATATTTATTCTTAACATTGATGGTGTTAAGACCCCTATAGTCTATACATGGACGTAGTTCCCCACACTTTTTCTGCACGAAGAAGAACCCAGCCCCTGCAGGTGACTCTGACTTCCTAATGAATCCCTTTGCCAAATTTTCCTGGATGTACTGTGACATTGCCTCCATCTCCAGGAGAGATAACCGATAGACTCGACCCTGGGGAGGCTCAGCACCAGGCAAGAGCTTTATAGGACAGTCATAGGGGCGGTGAGGCGGAAGGGTCTCCGCAGTCCTTTTGGAGAACACATCAGCATAGGGCCAATATTGCTTGGGGAGAGAGGATAGATCTGCGGGTACCTCGGTAGTAGCAACCTGAACACATTCCCTCTGACATCTACCCCCACAAGATTCACCCCATCCCAAAATTCTGCCTGTGGACCACTCAATGTGGGGAGAGTGGTACCGTAGCCAAGGTATCCCTAACAGGACCTCATCATTTCCCTCAGGAATGACGAGCAGAGATATGATCTCCTGATGAGATGGCGACATGGACAGAGTGAAAGGGATGGTCTGGTGTGTTAGCTGAGAGGACAGAGTCGACCCATTCACCACTCGTATGGTAACTGGTTGAGTTAGCATTACCAGGGGCATTGCGTGATGTTGGGCGAAGGCAGAAGACATAAATTTGCCCTCCACCCAGGAATCCACGCAGAGCTCTACCAAGTGGGAGAATGAGCCTATAGTAATTGTCCCCTTAAAGGACAATTTGGAACCAAAAGTCGCTGTGTCTATTGTACCTCCACATTCTACCACTAGACGCTGACATTTCCTCGACAGCTGGGGACATCTGGTGGCAAGATATCCTGACTGCTGGCAAACATGACAGACCGTGAGTGCACAATCAGTCTGAGACTTTGATCCTGCTTATGACACTTCCATGGCCTCATGTGACTCAGTGACCAGGACCGAAGATTCCAAAGGTTTGGCGAAGGTGGAAGCCAGCCGAAACCTCTGGCTACACTGGGCTCACTCTAACCTCCACTCGTGAAAACGGAGGTCAATATGAGTGTACACAGTTTTTAACTCCTCCAGTGTGGCGGGAATCTCCCTAGTGGCCAGAGTGTTCTTCACGTGGTCAGCCAGCCCCCTCCAAAATATAGGGATAAGGACTTTATCCTACCACTCCAGCTCAGACGCTAAGGTACGGAAGTGGACGGCAAAATGGCTGACCAAGGACGAGCCCTGAGTCAATGCCAACAGTTGAAGCGCCGTATCATGGGTGACTCGAGGACCTAAAAAGACCTGTTTCAGAGTGCTCGGGAACAGCGGAGCACTCTACACTACATGATCGCCACGCTCGCACAGTGGTGTAGCCCACTCCAACGCCCTATCTGACAGGTGAGACACTATAAATCCCACCTTTGCCCGCTCTGTGGGGAAACGTGTGTCCAGAAGCTCGAGATGTATAGAGCACTGGCTCACAAAACCCCTACAAGATTTACTATCTCCAGAAAATTTCTCTGGCAGCGGGAGGCGAGAGAGTCGGAACAGGGGTGGCAGTGGACTAGGTTGCTGCAGCCACGCTAGCAGCCTGAACAGCAACTGCGGTAACTTCCACTGCTGAGGTAGAGTGCTTGAGAGCTGCCAACCTACCCTCCAGCTGCTGGATGCACCGCAAATATTGCTGTTTATCCGCCATGTACTAGCCAGACCCTGGTGCTTGTATTATGTTAGGGTTTGGCGGAACGCACCAATTATATATTTATAGAGTAATAGGTGTGTTCGCAACCCGGGGTCCACCATGCAGGAGTAAAACCCACTGCTAGTAATTGACGGTACTATATGGCGGTATAAGTGAACTCTGTTACTTCACAGAGTCACTTAAGACAAGAGAACTCTGTGTCCTGTTAACCTCACAGAGGAACACCGCTACCAAATAGAGTGAACAGTGGTCATGCAGTCAGAATAGCACTTGCAAAACTCCTCACCGGAGGTGCCAGTATTTAAGGGGGTTGTTTCTGCCGGGCCCTGAATCCACTCACACAAAACTCCTCACCGGAGGTACAGGTATTCTATTGCCTTATTTCAGCCGAACCCTCAAACCACATACTTATGACCACACTGGTGCAGAACACAAATTTAGTTGATACTAGCGCATGGCCATGTGGCCATGCGAACTTTTTATAGCTGCAGCAACTACAGGACCTTCCTAAAGGACCAATGGGAGCTGCTACAGTACCTGAGCCACTTCAGGACCTTCCTAGAGGACCAATGGGAGCTGCTGTAGTACCTTAGCATGTGACCCCCCCCCCTCCAATGAGAGGACTTACCCTGGGCATGCTCAGAAGGGAAAAAGCAGGCCTTAGTCCCAGAGACGTCTGCTCGCCACTGACCAGTACTGGCTGCAATGGCTGAGCCTGGAAAGGCAGCAGTAACCATCCACACCGTATCAGGCTGAACCAGATGCTGGAACTGACGTCTCCACTGAGCAGGCTCCACTGCGGCTGGAGAAGAATGGGAGACCGCAGTGGAGATGGTTCAAGATTTCCCCTGTGTAGAGGCAGGAACTCAACCCCTAACACTTGGCCTTATATTTTGGATCCGTGTCATGTTGGAAGTCCAAGTACATCCCATGCGCAGCTTCCGGGCACACATCCCCAAAACATTAGCAATCCATCACCATGCTTTGCAGTAGGAATGTGTTCCTTTCATCATAGGCCTTGTTGACCTGTCTTTAAATGTAACGTTTATGGTTGAGGCCAAAATGTTCAATTTTGATCTCATCACTCCAAATTACCTTTCTCCTGAAGATTTGAGGCTTGTCTCTGTGCTGTTTTGCGTGTTTTAGGTGAGATACTTTGTGTCATTTGCGCAACAAAGGCTTCCTTCAGGCGACTCGACCATGAAGCCCATTTTCCTTCATGTGCCTCCTTATTGTACAACTTGAATCAGCCACACCGCTAGTTTTCAGAGAGTCCTGTATTTCAGCCGATGTTATTTGTGGGTTTTTCTTTTCATCCCGAACAATTATCAAGGCAGTTGTGGATGACATTTTTGTTCGTCTACCTGACCATGATTTTGTTTTTACAGAGCCCCTGATTTTCCATTTGTTTATCACAGCTTGAACGCTGCTGTCTGGTATTATCAATTCCTTGGATATCTTTTTGTATCCCTTTCCTGATTTATACAGTTCAACTACATTTTCCCATAGATCCATTGATAATTCTTTTGGTTTCCCCTTGACTCACAATCCAAAAACATCAGTGGCTGGATGAAAGATGCCATAGACTGTCTGGATCCCAGAAACAAACTCAGCTTTTATGCATGCACACTGATTACAAGCAAACAGGACACAGGTGAGGATGTTACTTTTAGTAGCCATTCAATCCCATTTGTGTCAACTTCTGTGCATGTTATCAGGCCAAAATCACCAGGGTATGTGAACTTTTGATCAGGGTCATTTGGATGTTTGGGGTTATCATTATGATTTTAAAAGAGAAAACACAGTAGTTTGACAATAAATGGCTTCGCCCAACCACTAACCATGAGTGGAGAAAAAGGATTGGTGTTATCTATATATATAATTGTCTAAGGGTTTTTCGTCTGTCTGTCTGTCCTGGAAATCCCGGCTCTCTGATTGGTCGAGGCCGCCAGGCCTCGACCAATCAGAGACCGGCACAGCACCGACGTAGAAATCCCGCGTCTCTGATTGGTCGAGGCCGCCAGGCCTCGACCAATCAGCAACGGGCACAGCGACGATGATGTCATAAAGGACGTAGACATCCTGCGTCTCTGATTGGTCGAGGCCGCCAGGCCTCAACCAATCAGCAACGGGCACAGCGACGATGATGTCATAATGGTTGCCATGGCGATGATGATGTCATAAAGGTTGCCTCAACCAATCAGCAACGGGCACAGTGTGCCGCGAATTCTGGAATCATCATTGTCCATATACTACGGGGACATGCATATTCTAGAATACCCGATGCGTTAGAATCGGGCCACAATCTAGTCATTTATATTCTCTGAAAAAAGGCCAAGAAAGCAAAAATTCTGCCATGGTATGTAAACTTTTCAGCACAGCTGTATATATTTTTTTTAATTGATTAGAGGCTAATCAACTTGCAGTTGCAAATGCAATTCTGCAAAGTCAACAATTGTTGGAAAAATTGTGCAACGCTCTCATGGCAACTAAGTCTGTGTTGAACCCAAGCTCTTTAACACTAACAGAAGCTTAGAAATGTCCAAGTGACTTTAATATATCTGGGTATGGGTAAACGGTTGGTGACCAGTGGAACCATACAGCCTGCTTAATGATACACAACATAGAAAGACATTAATGTCTCTAGAAGAATGTCTCTAAAAGGATAACATCAGAAATATGTCAGAAAAATAACCCCCTGCTGAAGATGCTTCATTCTTATGATTACTATGCTTTGTTATTGCTATCAATCTGACAATCGATCTGATTCATCCTCAGTTATGTCTGCTGGCTGCAACCCCAATCAATAGCAGCTAGAATAGTTTTTTCCAATAGTTAAAACATAAATAACTTCTACTAGTTAGATTAAAATGGACAAACTAAACACATAATAACAAAAATAAGTGGTCAAGATGAAAACTCTGCTCTAATAAAAAATGGCTTGATCTCACCAATTTTGGACGAATGGGTCCCCATACCGGTAATGAGGGGTCCACGGAGGGTCCAAGGCGGCGGAGTGGGGTAGAGGGTATGGGGACCTTTCCCTAAACCCCTGTCATGCCCCAGCAATAACTCCTGTCCTCAGAAGGACAGGCTCCAAGTGAGCCCTACTATGAACACCCCCAGAAGGAATAAGAAGTACAAAACGCCTCCCTACGCGTTTCCTCTCCCATCCCGGAGATTCATCAGGGGAGTTTTAAGTGGCCAAAAGACCAAGTCACAGCTCAAATGTCCATAAATATCGGGTGTCAGCAGTGGCTGAGTAGTCCCAGAATTAAGCGATCCAATGTGACCATGTGTCACCAGTTTGTGAGTCCTCTGCTTATGGCACCACCTATTCAAGCTTCAGGAGGCTAATTTGCATATTCCAGGTGCCTTCTGGGAGAAGCGAAGTCTCCCTAAGCTAGAAGATCGTTGGGTACAGCCGGGACCAGCTGCTTCGAAAGCATCACCAAACCAGGGATTCAAGCTTCAGGAGGCTAATTTGCATATTCCAGGTGCCTTCTGGGAGAAGCGAAGTCTCCCTAAGCTAGAAGAATTTTTGCCTGTAGGACATTATTGCAAGAGAGCTTGGCTGAGTAGATTACACAAGAAGGAAAACACACAGCAAGTCAGCAGGATCTAGGAGCAACATGGCAGATGTGACAACCTACATGGTGAGCTGCAGCATGTGCTACATGTTCACAGATCGACCAGAAGAAGAATCCAATTTCACCTGTCAGAAGTGTAGACTAGTGGCCCTTTTAGAAGAAAAGGTGCGGGGTCTGGAAGAAAGAATAGCAACTTTGAAACTCATCAAAGAGAATGAAGACTTTCTAGACAGAACAGAAGCATCTCTACTGGTCACAGAAGGTGCAAAAAGTGTCAGAGAACCTCCAAAAGCAGATGAGTGGAAGCATGTGACCAAAAGAAGCAAGAAGACCATGGAGAAATCACCAACCACACAACTGAAGAACCGATATCAAATCTTTGTAGAGGATGAAGATGGCACACCTAAGAATGAAGCAATACCAGCAAGCAAAAAAGAAAAGGGCACACAGCAACAAGTGACAGCAAAAAGTACAGCCAAGAAGCAACGAAGAGTGGTGGTGGTGGGAGACTCACTACTGAGAGGCACAGAAGCAGCCATCTGCAGACCGGACATAACTGCAAGAGAAGTATGCTGCCTTCCAGGTGCGATGATCAAGGATGTGACCGATAGGATACCAAAGCTCTTCAGCTCCAAGGACGTCCACCCATTTCTTCTGATACAGGTCCTTCTCAAAAAATTAGCATATAGTGTTAAATTTCATTATTTACCATAATGTAATGATTACAATTAAACTTTCATATATTATAGATTCATTATCCACCAACTGAAATTTGTCAGGTCTTTTATTGTTTTAATACTGATGATTTTGGCATACAACTCCTGATAACCCAAAAAACCTGTCTCAATAAATTAGCATATCAAGAAAAGGTTCTCTAAACGACCTATTACCCTAATCTTCTGAATCAACTAATTAACTCTAAACACATGCAAAAGATACCTGAGGCTTTTATAAACTCCCTGCCTGGTTCATTACTCAAAACCCCCATCATGGGTAAGACTAGCGACCTGACAGATGTCAAGAAGGCCATCATTGACACCCTCAAGCAAGAGGGTAAGACCCAGAAAGAAATTTCTCAACAAATAGGCTGTTCCCAGAGTGCTGTATCAAGGCACCTCAATGGTAAGTCTGTTGGAAGGAAACAATGTGGCAGAAAACGCTGTACAACGAGAAGAGGAGACCGGACCCTGAGGAAGATTGTGGAGAAGGACCAATTCCAGACCTTGGGGAACCTGAGGAAGCAGTGGACTGAGTCTGGTGTGGAAACATCCAGAGCCACCGTGCACAGGCGTGTGCAGGAAATGGGCTACAGGTGCCGCATTCCCCAGGTAAAGCCACTTTTGAGCTACAGAGAAGCAGCACTGGACTGTTGCTAAGTGGTCCCAAGTACTTTTTTCTGATGAAAGCAAATTTTGCATGTCATTCGGAAATCAAGGTGCCAGAGTCTGGAGGAAGACTGGGGAGAAGGAAATGCCAAAATGCCTGAAGTCCAGTGTCAAGTACCCACAGTCAGTGATGGTGTGGGGTGCCATGTCAGCTGCTGGTGTTGGTCCACTGTGTTTCATCAAGGGCAGGGTCAATGCAGCTAGCTATCAGGAGATTTTGGAGCACTTCATGCTTCCATCGGCTGAAATGCTTTATGGAGATGAAGATTTCATTTTTCAGCACGACCTGGCACCTGCTCACAGTGCCAAAACCACTGGTAAATGGTTTACTGACCATGGTATTACTGTGCTCAATTGGCCTGCCAACTCTCCTGACCTGAACCCTATAGAGAATCTGTGGGATATTGTGAAGAGAAAGTTGAGAGACGCAAGACCCAACACTCTGGATGAGCTTAAGGCCGCTATTGAAGCATCCTGGGCCTCCATAACATCTCAGCAGTGTCACAGGCTGATTGCCTCCATGCCACGCCGCATTGAAGCAGTCATTTCTGCCAAAGGATTCCCGACCAAGTATTGAGTGCATAACTGAACATTATTATTTGTTGGTTTTTTTGTTTGTTATTAAAAAACACTTTTATTTGATTGGATGGGTGAAATATGCTAATTTATTGAGACAGGTTTTTTGGGTTATCAGGAGTTGTATGCCAAAATCATCAGTATTAAAACAATAAAAGACCTGACAAATTTCAGTTGGTGGATAATGAATCTATAATATATGAAAGTTTAATTGTAATCATTACATTATGGTAAATAATGAAATTTAACACTATATGCTAATTTTTTGAGAAGGACCTGTACATGTTGGCACCAATGACACGGCAAGGAAGGACCTACCGACAATCTGCAAGGACTTTGAAGAGTTGGGGAAGAAAGTAAAGGAACTGGATGCACAGGTAGTTTTTTCTTCTATCCTTCCAGTAGATGGGCATGGCACCAGGAGATGGAACAGGATCCTTGATGCAAACAACTGGCTAAGACGATGGTGCAGACAACAAGGATTTGGATTCCTGGACCACGGTGTGAATTACTGGTATGATGGACTCCTCGCCAGAGACGGACTACACCTCAACAAACCTGGGAAACACACATTCGCCAGAAGACTCGCTACACTCATCAGGAGGGCGTTAAACTAGAAGAAGAGGGGACGGGAAGAAAAACATTAGACTCGAACAAAGACGACCCAGGAAAACATACTCAGAAGGGAGGTAAGAACAATTCTAAAACAATCCACAGTGAGGAGATTGGAACAAAACAAAATCCTCTAAACTGCATGCTCGCAAACGCCAGAAGCCTGACAAACAAGATGGAAGAACTAGAAGCAGAAATATCTACAGGTAACTTTGACATAGTGGGAATAACCGAGACATGGTTAGATGAAAGCTATGACTGGGCAGTTAACTTACAGGGTTACAGTCTGTTTAGAAAGGATCGTAAAAATCGGAGAGGAGGAGGGGTTTGTCTCTATGTAAAGTCTTGTCTAAAGTCCACTTTAAGGGAGGATATTAGCGAAGGGAATGAGGATGTCGAGTCCATATGGGTTGAAATTCATGGAGGGAAAAATGGTAACAAAATTCTCATTGGGGTCTGTTACAAACCCCCAAATATAACAGAAAGCATGGAAAGTCTACTTCTAAAGCAGATAGATGAAGCTGCAACCCATAATGAGGTCCTGGTTATGGGGGACTTTAACTACCCGGATATTAACTGGGAAACAGAAACCTGTGAAACCCATAAAGGCAACAGGTTTCTGCTAATAACCAAGAAAAATTATCTTTCACAATTGGTGCAGAATCCAACCAGAGGAGCAGCACTTTAAGACCTAATACTATCTAATAGACCTGACAGAATAACAAATCTGCAGGTGGTTGGGCATTTAGGAAATAGCGACCACAATATTGTGCAGTTTCACCTGTCTTTCACTAGGGGGACTTGTCAGGGAGTCACAAAAACATTGAACTTTAGGAAGGCAAAGTTTGAACAGCTTAGAGATGCCCTTAATCTGGTAGACTGGGACAATATCCTCAGAAATGAGAATACAGATAATAAATGGGAAATGTTTAAGAACATCCTAAATAGGCAGTGTAAGCGGTTTATACCTTGTGGGAATAAAAGGACTAGAAATAGGAAAAACCCAATGTGGCTAAACAAAGAAGTAAGACAGGCAATTAACAGTAAAAAGAAAGCATTTGCACTACTAAAGCAGGATGGCACCATTGAAGCTCTAAAATACTATAGGGAGAAAAATACTTTATCTAAAAAACTAATTAAAGCTGCCAAAAAGGAAACAGAGAAGCACATTGCTAAGGAGAGTAAAACTAATCCCAAACTGTTCTTCAACTATATCAATAGTAAAAGAATAAAAACTGAAAATGTAGGCCCCTTAAAAAATAGTGAGGAAAGAATGGTTGTAGATGACGAGGAAAAAGCTAACATATTAAACACCTTCTTCTCCACGGTATTCACGGTGGAAAATGAAATGCTAGGTGAAATCCCAAGAAACAATGAAAACCCTATATTAAGAGTCACCAATCTAACCCAAGAAGAGGTGCGAAACCGGCTAAATAAGATTAAAATAGATAAATCTCCGGGTCCGGATGGCATACACCCACGAGTACTAAGAGAACTAAGTAATGTAATAGATAAACCATTATTTCTTATTTTTAGTGACTCTATAGCGACAGGGTCTGTTCCGCAGGACTGGCGCATAGCAAATGTGGTGCCAATATTCAAAAAGGGCTCTAAAAGTGAACCTGGAAATTATAGGCCAGTAAGTCTAACCTCTATTGTTGGTAAAATATTTGAAGGGTTTCTGAGGGATGTTATTCTGGATTATCTCAATGAGAATAACTGTTTAACTCCATATCAGCATGGGTTTATGAGAAATCGCTCCTGTCAAACCAATCTAATCAGTTTTTATGAAGAGGTAAGCTATAGGCTGGACCACGGTGAGTCATTGGACGTGGTATATCTCGATTTTTCCAAAGTGTTTGATACCGTGCCGCACAAGAGGTTGGTACACAAAATGAGAATGCTTGGTCTGGGGGAAAATGTGTGTAAATGGGTTAGTAACTGGCTTAGTGATAGAAAGCAGAGGGTGGTTATAAATGGTATAGTCTCTAACTGGGTCGCTGTGACCAGTGGGGTACCGCAGGGGTCAGTATTGGGACCTGTTCTCTTCAACATATTCATTAATGATCTGGTAGAAGGTTTACACAGTAAAATATCGATATTTGCAGATGATACAAAACTATGTAAAGCAGTTAATACAAGAGAAGATAGTATTCTGCTACAGATGGATCTGGATAAGTTGGAAACTTGGGCTGAAAGGTGGCAGATGAGGTTTAACAATGATAAATGTAAGGTTATACACATGGGAAGAGGGAATCAATATCACCATTACACACTGAACGGGAAACCACTGGGTAAATCTGACAGGGAGAAGGACTTGGGGATCCTAGTTAATGATAAACTTACCTGGAGCAGCCAGTGCCAGGCAGCAGCTGCCAAGGCAAACAGGATCATGGGGTGCATTAAAAGAGGTCTGGATACACATGATGAGAGCATTATACTGCCTCTGTACAAATCCCTAGTTAGACCGCACATGGAGTACTGTGTCCAGTTTTGGGCACCGGTGCTCAGGAAGGATATAATGGAACTAGAGAGAGTACAAAGGAGGGCAACAAAATTAATAAAGGGGATGGGAGAACTACAATACCCAGATAGATTAGCGAAATTAGGATTATTTAGTCTAGAAAAAAGACGACTGAGGGGCGATCTAATAACCATGTATAAGTATATAAGGGGACAATACAAATATCTCGCTGAGGATCTGTTTATACCAAGGAAGGTGACGGGCACAAGGGGGCATTCTTTGCGTCTGGAGGAGAGAAGGTTTTTCCACCAACATAGAAGAGGATTCTTTACTGTTAGGGCAGTGAGAATCTGGAATTGCTTGCCTGAGGAGGTGGTGATGGCGAACTCAGTCGAGGGGTTCAAGAGAGGCCTGGATGTCTTCCTGGAGCAGAACAATATTGTATCATACAATTATTAGGTTCTGTAGAAGGACGTAGATCTGGGGATTTATTATGATGGAATATAGGCTGAACTGGATGGACAAATGTCTTTTTTCGGCCTTACTAACTATGTTACTATGTTACTATGTTACCTATCTCCATATAAAGCTTATCAACGAGGAGCTCCTTCCCCAGCATGTGATGTCATGCATAACCACCCCTAATCACCAGATGCTACAATCCTTGCTTCAATAAAGCATCACGCTGCGTTCCTACGGAGGAATGCAAGCTCCTTACCCCCAGCGTCTCTCAGAGCTAGTGTACCGCTCAAGTCCGAGCGTGCAGGCGAGACCGGAAGTGCCCACGCCATCACGCATCACTTTGCCGGCCGCAGCTGTTACTATGATGCGTTCCAGTCGTGGAATGCATACAGAATTACCCTGCAACCCCAATCCCATCACCATCACCCAACTTTCCTGACCTTCTTCACCCTGCTATTCCTGGTATGTTCACTGGCTTCAACCCCAATCCTATCACTCAACTTTCCTGATCTTCCTAACCCTACTATTTCTGGTATGTTCGCTGGCTGCCATTACTGTTTTTTTTTCTTCCCCTGCATGTTTTCTCATTTTATTTCCTTGATACCAATACACACTTGGCTTTATCTTTCCATTTAGATCTAGTTCCCCTTGCATTTTCCCTTCTGACTTCTAATTAATCCCCTCCTGTGTCTGTGACCTGTCTCCTGCTGCCCCTCCCTCCTGATCACACATGGCCTATTTCATGTGCACTTAGTCTACTATATAAAGCTGAATGTGTGTGTGTGTGTGTGTGTGTGTGTATGTCCGGGATTAGCATCTGCACCGTCGCAGCTACAGCCACAAAATTTTGCACAGTCACACGTCTGGACCCCGAGAGCGTCATAGGCTATATTGTGATGCGAAATTTTAACCCCGCGCGTTCCAATTCACCAAACAATTTTGCCCCTATCTACATAATGGGGAAAAAGTGAAAGGAAAAGTGTTGGAGGCGTCGCAGCTACAGCAACAAAATTTTGCACAGTCACACGTCTGGACCCTGTGAGCGTCATAGGCTATGTTGTGAGGTGAAATTTTAACCCCGCGCTTTCCAATTCACCAAACAATTTTGCCCTTATCTACATAATGGGAAAAAATGAAAGGAAAAGTGTAGGAGGCAAATTGACAGCTGCCAGATGTGAACAAGGGGGACTTAAAGAATGAGAGCGATGGCGCCAAAGAGTATATACCGTACAGTTGCTAAGGTGGGGCCCCGACATGGGATACTCACCACACACGGGGATATGAACACACACACAAAATGCGCCACACACTACCACGTGCTTGAACACATATTACCCTCAGCACACATTTCACCACAAATACACCAACCTCGCCACATAAAAGTCGAAACACAAAAGTCGCCACTCAAAACTCACCACGCGCATACTATATACAGGAGGAGATGACACACAGATATATACTCTATACAAGGGAGATGACACACAGGTATATACTATATACAGGAGGAGATGACATACAGGTATATACTATATATAGAAGGAGATGACATACAAGTATATACTATATATAGGAGGAGATGACATACAGGTATATACTATATACAGGGGAGATGACACACAGCAGGTATATTATATATACAGGGGAGATGACATACAGGTATATACTATATACAGGAGATGACATACAGGTGTATACTATATGTAAGGGAGATGACAAACATGTATATACTGAGGTGAAAATGAAAAGATGTGAGTGCAAAATGAGAGGAGTGAGGGAAAATAGTGGAGTGATCGGAAAATGACAGATGTGAGGTCGAAAGAGGAGTGAGGGAAAATAGTGGAGTGATCGGAAAATGACAGATGTGAGGTCGAAATGACAAGTGTTAGGGGGGAATGAGAGGAGTGAGGGAGAAAATGAGAGGTGTAAGGGAGAAAATGAGAGATATGAGGGGGAAAATGAAAGATGTGATTGGGAAAATGAGAGGCGTGATGGGAAAATAAGAGACGTGAGGTGCTATAACTAACCACAGATATTTACAGGTCTGTCTGGACTGTGGTCTCTCTCTAGAAAGATGTCTCTAAAGAATAACATCAGAAATATCTCAGAAATGCGTCAGAAGTGAACAGAAGTTAAGACTAACGACTGTTAATAAATGTACTAAATTTCTTTCCCTTTCCACCACACTTACTCTCATCATGCTGACATACTCTCTAACAGTTTTGGCTCCATTACTTCTCCGTCTCCTTTGCTATCGCCAAACCCCAGCACTCTCCATCCAAGTAGTAATCTCTCCTTCCCTCTTGCCTCCCCATCTGACCTCCTCAGCTGACCTGCTCCTCAACCTCAGATCTCTACAAATAAAACACAAAACAAGCCGCTCATTCTCCTTCTCCCACCTGCTCTGTCTCTCTCTGCTTCTCCTCACTGCTGGTGACATATCTCCCAATCCAGGACCCTCACAGCTCATACCTCCCATTACTACCCCCTCCTATCACTCCCAACCTAATATAAACAGCCAAAATCTTGCCCACCTCAAATCCGTGCCCATGACACCCACCCCCCTGCACCCTCTCTCCGGATCACTATGAATATGCAATAAACTCCACGTGATTACCTCTTGTAATCTTTTCTTTCTGGGCATCACCAAAACATGGCTGACACCCTCTGACACAGCCTCCCCTGCTGTGCTATGTTATGGCGGCCTCCACTTCACCCACACTGCTCGTCCTGTCAACAGACATGGTGGAGGAGTGGGCCATCTCCTTTCTTCCAACTGTACCTTTAAACCAATCCCACCTCTACCCTTCCATACCCTCCCTCCCACTCTGTCCGCATCTACTCCCCCTACGACCTCCAAATGGTCGTCATATACTGACCTCCGGGCACAATAAAATCGCTCAAAAGCTTCAGCAAGTATCCAGAATTGCAGAACGGCATTGGAAGAAAAAGCAATCGCAAGATGATTTCACTGCACTCAAACAAGTAACACTTGCGTTCAAACCAGCTCTCACCTCTGCTAAACAGGCCTATTTCACATCCCTCGTATCTTCTTAATCCCACAACCCCAAACAGTTGTTCAACACTTTTAACTCCCTCCTCTGCCCTCCACTGCCCCCTCCAAGTTAGGCTGGTTTCACATTTAATACAATCCAAGAATGGGTCCCAAAAATATCATTGTGTCAACATAACCATTTAAATCCAAAAATTCAGTCTTTTACTTGTCACACAAAATAGACTAAAAGCACAATGTTTACCATAGTATAAATATCATAATGTTTATTAATAATTAACAATAATGAAACAAAAAAATATAAATAAGAAGAACAATTCTCCCATGTAACGGAACGGAGTTTTAAAACATGGCCACAGAACAAGGAACACCTGAATATACCATAGGTTCACTACTAAAGACAGCCTGTGTTATTTAAATATCACTCTCAGCTGGACACCAATAATCTCAGATGCAACCAGCCCTCCAGTGACAAGAGGTGTTATATACCCTGAATGCTGCAAACGATATGGTCACTTCCATTAGCATATGACTCACTCATAAGCTGCCCCAAAGTAAACATCCCAAACAATGCCAAAAACCACGTCGTCTAAGTGAACCAAGACTACTTACATAGTGTGTTGTAGAGCCCGTGTCCGTTCCTTTACCCCGACGCGCGTTTCGTAACACTTCCTCAGGGGGCGTGTCGGGGTAGAGGGACGCCGGACTTTTATACAGAACCTCCGCCAATCACCAAACAAAGATGCAGGACGCTAGCGTCTGTGTAGTCATAGGAACTGACAGAGCGCTGACACCATCTGCCGCGCACCGGAAATGACCTCACCATCCCCGGGCAGTGGACCGCAAACACTCAGGCGCTCAATAATGAGCGCTGTGCGTGTCAGCCAGTCCCAAGTTCCGGAGATGTATGAAGTCAGTGCACAGCTAGACGGAAGGCAGCGCATCTAACCAGACATACACAGACTGTATAATTAGCTAATATGCGGAGTACCTATACAAATTGCACAAAATTCCCGTTTTCAATAAATAGATATATACAAATAAAAACCATACCCTAGCTCGGAATAATAAATATAAATACCATATGTACATTCATTACAATAATACAAAAATCATTATTATAAGGTGAAGTGACATAAATACAAATTATGATCAATAAAGTGCAGATAATACAATAGTTGCCATAATATGTGAACCTAAATCCATACAATATATAGAAAATTAATCAATACTAATAAAAAAGTGATAAATTAAGAAATATACTGTATATCAATAAAAAATTCATAAACATTTTCCTACAATTACAATGAATAAATAAATAATGCTGATAATGTTACATATAAGAAGTGACATAAAGTGATCAAAAACTAATATGAATAAATACCTATATGTGTACATAAACACCAACCCTATTTAAAAACTACATATAGAATAAGTACATAGGCAAAAACAGGAAATTACAATAACAATATCTCATATAAAGATTTGATGTCTTCGATCTTGAGAGATGTATCAATAATAGGACTACTCCGCTCTAAATAATGTCCTGAATCAACTTCAGTGGGGGAAGAATATTGCACAAAGTCCAGGTATCATGGTATAGATACAGTCTAAGAACTAAAAAGAAGAAAAACTGTTAAAATCCTAAAATACCAACATAATATGAATATCCCCAAACCCCTAAAAAGAATACACTACGCCCATATGTAGGATTAATCTAAAAAAGCAGAAAAAACAAAATTCTCATTAAGTCCTTGAGGGGCTACACTTCCTAGTCTGTATATCCACTTGCTTTCCAACCTCGCCAAATTTTTGGCCAAATTCCCACCTCTAGAGCCCATCTGAACCATATCAATACCTTTTATTTTTAGCAAACTTGAGTTACTGTTGTGATGTTCAAAAAAATGCCTAGGTATCGTTTTAAGTACAGAAGGATCATCTGCTGTTTTGCTTCTGTCAATATCTCTAACGTGCTCCCTTGTGCAGATTCGAAGTTCCCTGGTTGTCAATCCAATATATATTTTGCCACATGGACACTGGGCACAGTAGATCACACCTTTGGTGGCACATGAAATATAATGCCTTATTGAGTATGTTCTACTGCCTTTGGCATCTGTAAAGGTTTGACTTTTTGGCATATTTTCACAAGCCTTGCAGTGACCGCAGGGATAGAAACCTTTGGTGTCCAGCCATGTTCCTTTTCTATCTTTTACTGGCTCATAATGGCTATGCACCAGGATGTCTTTTAAATTCTTTGCCCTTCTAGCCGTAATGAGGGGAGAGGAAGGCAGACATTTTTTAAGAATTGGGTCCGTCAGCAACATTTGCCAATGTTTTTGGACAATTTGACATAATTGTGGCCATCTATTGTTATATGTGGCGATTAAACGTTGATAAAAATTCTCTTCCGATTCATTTCCATTGTTTAGATTATTTTTGTACAATAAATCATTCCTAGATCTATGTTTGGCATTTTGATATCCCATTCTGATATTTTTGCAGCTATACCCTCTATTTTTGAACCTGGTTCCCTTGCTTGTCGTTCAAATGAGTGTTCATTCGAGCATATACGTTTTACTCTGAGGAACTGTCCAGTCGGTATTCCTTTATTAACTGAGGGGGGATGGGACGAGGTTGCATGCAATAGCGTGTTTGTTGCAGTTGCTTTTCTGAAAACCTCTGTTGATACATTTCCATTAGCTGATACATTCACCTGGAGGTCAAGAAAATCCAAGTTTCGGCCAGCTTGAAAAGTCAATTTTATATTTTATACCGCCATGGGTGCTTCCTGTGCCCCTTCCTATGCCAATCTATTTTTGGGGGCATGGGAAAGGGAGATTTTCATCAGTAATCCCGTTCCCAGCATCGATAACGTACATCATTGGATGCGTTATATTGATGATGTCTGGTTCATTTGGGAGGGCCCTAGGCATCAGTTGGAAGCACTCATGGCGGTTCTTAATAATAATAATCTCAATATAAAATTGACTTTTCAAGCTGGCCGAAACTTGGATTTTCTTGACCTCCAGGTGAATGTATCAGCTAATGGAAATGTATCAACAGAGGTTTTCAGAAAAGCAACTGCAACAAACACGCTATTGCATGCAACCTCGTCCCATCCCCCCTCAGTTATTAAAGGAATACCGACTGGACAGTTCCTCAGAGTAAAACGTATATGCTCGAATGAACACTCATTTGAACGACAAGCAAGGGAACTGAGTACCAGGTTCAAAAATAGAGGGTATAGCTGCAAAAATATCAGAATGGGATATCAAAATGCCAAACATAGATCTAGGAATGATTTATTGTACAAAAATAATCGAAACAATGGAAATGAATCGGAAGAGAATTTTTATCCACATTTAATCGCCACATATAACAATAGATGGCCACAATTCTGTCAAATTGTCCAAAAACATTGGCAAATTTTGCTGACGGACCCAATTCTTAAAAAATGTCTGCCTTCCTCTCCCCTTATTACGGCTAGGAGGGCAAAGAATTTAAAAGACATCCTGGTGCATAGCCATTATGAGCCAGTAAAAGATAGAAAAGGAACATGGCTGGACACCAAAGGTTTCTATCCCTGCGGTCACTGCAAGGCTTGTGAAAATATGCCAAAAAGTCAAACCTTTACAGATGCCAAAGGCAGTAGAACATACTCAATAAGGCATTATATTTCATGTGCCACCAAAGGTGTGATCTGCTGTGCCCAGTGTCCATGTGGCAAAATATATATTGGATTGACAACCAGGGAACTTCGAATCTGCACAAGGGAGCACGTTAGAGATATTGACAGAAGCAAAACAGCAGATGATCCTTCTGTACTTAAAACGATACCTAGGCATTTTTTTGAACATCACAACAGTAACTCAAGTTTGCTAAAAATAAAAGGTATTGATATGGTTCAGATGGGCTCTAGAGGTGGGAATTTGGCCAAAAATTTGGCGAGGTTGGAAAGCAAGTGGATATACAGACTAGGAAGTGTAGCCCCTCAAGGACTTAATGAGAATTTTGGTTTTTCTGCTTTTTTAGATTAATCCTACATATGGGCGTAGTGTATTCTTTTTAGGGGTTTGGGGATATTCATATTATGTTGGTATTTTAGGATTTTAACAGTTTTTCTTCTTTTTAGTTCTTAGACTGTATCTATACCATGATACCTGGACTTTGTGCAATATTCTTCCCCCACTGAAGTTGATTCAGGACATTATTTAGAGCGGAGTAGTCCTATTATTGATACATCTCTCAAGATCGAAGACATCAAATCTTTATATGAGATATTGTTATTGTAATTTCCTGTTTTTGCCTATGTATTTATTCTATATGTAGTTTTTAAATAGGGTTGGTGTTTATGTACACATATAGGTATTTATTCATATTAGTTTTTGATCACTTTATGTCACTTCTTATATGTAACATTATCAGCATTATTTGTTTATTCATTGTAATTGTAGGAAAATGTTTATGAATTTTTTATTGATATACAGTATATTTCTTAATTTATCACTTTTTTTATTAGTATTGATTAATTTTCTATATATTGTATGGATTTAGGTTCACATATTATGGCAACTATTGTATTATCTGCACTTTATTGATCATAATTTGTATTTATGTCACTTCACCTTATAATAATGATTTTTGTATTATTGTTATGAATGTACATATGGTATTTATATTTATTATTCCGAGCTAGGGTATGGTTTTTATTTGTATATATCTATTTATTGAAAACGGGAATTTTGTGCAATTTGTATAGGTACTCCGCATATTAGCTAATTATACAGTCTGTGTATGTCTGGTTAGATGCGCTGCCTTCCGTCTAGCTGTGCACTGACCTCATACATCTCCGGAACTTGGGACTGGCTACCACGCACAGCGCTCATTATTGAGCGCCTGAGTGTTTGTGGTCCACTGCCTGGGGATGGTGAGGTCATTTCCGGTGTGCGGCAGATGGTGTCAGCGCTCTGTCAGTTCCTATGACTACACAGACGCTAGCGTCCTGCATCTTTGTTTGGTGATTGGCGGAGGTTCTGTATAAAAGTCCGGCGTCCCTCTACCCCGACACGCCCCCTGAGGAAGTGTTACGAAACGCGCGTCGGGGTAAAGGAACGGACACGGGCTCTACAACACACTATGTAAGTAGTCTTGGTTCACTTAGACGACGTGGTTTTTGGCATTGTTTGGGATGTTTACTTTGGGGCAGCTTATGAGTGAGTCATATGCTAATGGCAGTGACAATATCGTTTGCAGCATTCAGGGTATATAACACCTCTTGTCACTGGAGGGCTGGTTACTGGATACTTAACATTAAAAACGCATGCATTTTTTTGCATGCGTTTTGCCGCGTTTTAGTAACATAGTAACATAGTAACATAGTTAGTAAGGCCGAAAAAAGACATTTGTCCATCCAGTTCAGCCTATATTCCATCATAATAAATATCCAGATCTACGTCCTTCTACAGAACCTAATAATTGTATGATACAATATTGTTCTGCTCCAGGAAGACATCCAGGCCTCTCTTGAACCCCTCGACTGAGTTCGCCATCACCACCTCCTCAGGCAAGCAATTCCAGATTCTCACTGCCCTAACAGTAAAGAATCCTCTTCTATGTTGGTGGAAAAACCTTCTCTCCTCCAGACGCAAAGAATGCCCCCTTGTGCCCGTCACCTTCCTTGGTATAAACAGATCCTCAGCGAGATATTTGTATTGTCCCCTTATATACTTATACATGGTTATTAGATCGCCCCTCAGTCGTCTTTTTTCTAGACTAAATAATCCTAATTTCGCTAATCTATCTGGGTATTGTAGTTCTCCCATCCCCTTTATTAATTTTGTTGCCCTCCTTTGTACTCTCTCTAGTTCCATTATATCCTTCCTGAGCACTGGTGCCCAAAACTGGACACAGTACTCCATGTGCGGTCTAACTAGGGATTTGTACAGAGGCAGTATAATGCTCTCATAATGTGTATCCAGACCTCTTTTAATGCACCCCATGATCCTGTTTGCCTTGGCAGCTGCTGCCTGGCACTGGCTGCTCCAGGTAAGTTTATCATTAACTAGGATCCCCAAGTCCTTCTCCCTGTCAGATTTACCCAGTGGTTTCCCGTTCAGTGTGTAATGGTGATATTGATTCCCTCTTCCCATGTGTATAACCTTACATTTATCATTGTTAAACCTCATCTGCCACCTTTCAGCCCAAGTTTCCAACTTATCCAGATCCATCTGTAGCAGAATACTATTGTTAGGACTGGCGGAACGCACCAAGACAGGTGACAAAGATGCGTTCGCAGTCCGGGGTCCACCGTGCAGGTGAGAACCTGCTGCTAGCAATTTGCAGACTAAATAGCGGTACACTAAAGTAAACACGCGTGGGTTAAACCTCACCCAGCGTGAGGAAAGCGATCCTGTTAATTCACAGGACCGCAATACCGCACTAGAGTGCGAGCAAGTGGCCAGCGGACTTAACCCCAGAAGGGATTGAAGCCCGATTAGGCCCTTGCTGGCACAACACCGCAACTGGGTGTGTAGAGAACCTACAGAAATATAAGCGCACAAGTGCGCGAGCGATGCCGCACTAACGGACGCCACTAACCACCCAGACTTGGGTATGGAAAGCGCAAGGCAGGCGCACGGCGCCGTACTGGCAGGCACAGCTACAGGACGCTGTGATGTGTGTTTAGTGTAGTAGGCTAAGTCGGGCGCTAGATAGCAGCCGTACACCTTCCGCGAACAGACATTCAATAGGGAAGGGGTAACCAAGAACGACTTGCACTCACACATACACACATATCAATTGTAAGACAATACTAGCGCATGGCCGTGCGGTCATGCGCAGTTTATATAGCTGCAGCACAGGAAATGGCTATAGAACTTTTGCCCTTCTAGGACCTGCCAAGAGGACCAATGGAATGTGCCGCCGAGCCTGAGCACATGACCCTCGATCTCCAACGGGAGATCTTGCCCTGGGCATGCTCAGTGTGTGCAGATAAGGACTTAGTCCCAGAGAAGTCCGCTCGCTGCTGACCAGAATAGGCTTCAAAGGCAGAAGCTGGAGAAGCAGCAATAACTCTTCTCACAGAGTCAGACTGAGCGAGACGCTGGGATCGACGTCCCTGCTGAGCAGACTCCACTGCGGCTGGAGGGGAATGGGAGACCGCAGCGGAGACGGATCGAGATTCCCCCTGTGCAGCAGAGGAAACTCGACTCCTAACATTACCCCCCCTCCTAGGGCCCCCCCCTCCTTGGGCCTCGCTACGCTCGAAGGCAGCAATGAGCTGTGGGGCCCGAATGTTTTCAGCAGGCTCCCAAGACCTGTCCTCTGGACCATAACCCTTCCAATCCACCAAATAAAACTTTTTGCCGCGTACCACCTTGCACCCCAAAATAGCGTTCACCTCGTAATCGTCCGCAGACGAACCCGATGTCCCGGCAGATGACTCGGAAAACCGGGACATGTATACGGGTTTCAAGAGGGACACATGAAAGGTGTCGGTGATACCCAAGCGTGGAGGAAGAGCCAGGCGGTAGACCACGGGATTAACCTGCTCGAGGACCTTGAATGGACCCAAGTAGCGAGGAGCAAACTTAGTGGACTCAACTCGCAGCCTGATGTTACGGGCGGAGAGCCACACCAAGTCGCCAGGAGCAAAGGCCGGGGCAGGGCGCCGATGTGCATCGGCGGAGGACCTCATTCTCTCCTTCGAGGCCCGAATGGCATCCTGAGTGCGGTCCCAAATGTCCCGTGCCTCCACTGCCCAGTCTGCCACCCTGGAGTCAGCAGAGGACACGGGCATAGGCACAGGAACCCGCGGATGCTGGCCGTAATTAAGGAGGAAAGGAGTCTGACCGGTGGAATCGGCAACAGCGTTATTAAGGGCGAACTCTGCCCATGGTAATAAAGATGCCCAGTCATCCTGCCTGGCAGAAACAAAATGTCGCAGATATGTGACCAGAGTCTGATTGGCCCTCTCTACCAACCCATTCGTCTCGGGATGATATGCGGAAGAGAGATTTAACTCAATGCTGAGAAGACGACAAAGCTCTCTCCAGAACCGAGACGCAAACTGGGGACCCCGGTCACTGACAATTTTGTCTGGCATGCCGTGTAGGCGGAAGATGTGTCTTATGAACAACGCTGCCAAGGCCCGGGCAGAAGGTAACCGTGGGAGCGGCACCAAGTGCACCATTTTCGAGAAATGATCGGTAATTACCCAAATGACGGTACAGCCGCGAGACTTGGGCAAACCCACTACAAAGTCCATCCCGACCATCTCCCAGGGCCTGTCTGCCACCGGCAAGGGATAGAGTAACCCAGACGGCCGTTGTCGAGGAGACTTATTTTTGGCGCATGAGACACACGCCAGAACGTAATCCCTGACATCTCGCAGCATATGCGGCCACCAGTACGTCCTCGCCAGCAGCTCAGATGTCCTTTTAGTCCCAAAGTGTCCACCCACCCTGGAGGAATGAGCCCAAGAGAGAACCTCCGGTCGCAAATTTATGGGCACAAAAGTCTTGCCCGGAGGCACAGACTCAAGCGACACCGGAGCCACGGTTCTCAAGCTCTCAGAAGGAACAATAAGCCGAGGCTCTCCTTCCTCCTCCTCAGATGACACAACAGAGCGAGAAAGAGCATCAGCTCGAATGTTCTTCTCCCCAGCGACATAATGGAGGGTGAAGTGGAATCGGGAGAAGAATAAGGACCATCTGGCCTGGCGAGAATTTAGCCTCTGGGCTGTTTGCAAATATAGCAAATTTTTATGGTCTGTAAATACTTGAAAGGGAAAACGAGCCCCCTCCAAGAGATGTCTCCACTCAGAGAAAGCCAATTTCATCGCTAGCAACTCCCTGTCCCCGATGGAATAATTCCTCTCCGCTGGTGTGAAGGTCTTGGAGAAGAAAAAGCACGGATGCTTCCGACCTTGAGCATCCTTCTGGAAGAGGACTGCTCCAGCACCAACGGAAGAGGCATCCACCTCCATTATAAACGGCTTATCGACATCGGGACGATGTAGGATGGGAGCGCTAGCAAAATGAGACTTAGTAGAAGAAAAGGCCCTGGAGACCTCTTCAGACCACACTTTGGGATTTGCTCCCTTCTTGGTGAGGGCTACCAAGGGAGCTACCAAAGTTGAGAAATGAGGGATGAACTGGCGGTAATAATTAATGAACCCCATAAAGCGCTGCACCGCTTTAAGTGAATGGGGTTCTTGCCAGTCCATCACAGCCTGTAGTTTGGCAGGATCCATAGCCAATCCTTGGGCAGAGATGATATAGCCCAGGAAAGGTAAAGACTCCTGCTCAAACACACACTTCTCCAACTTTGCGTAAAGAGAGTTTGCCCGTAAGAGGTCGAAGACTCTGCCAACATCTCTCCGGTGGGAGTCAATATCTGGAGAGAAGATGAGAATATCATCCAGATAGACTACGACCGAGGTGGAAAGCATATCCCGGAAGATGTCGTTGACAAAGTCTTGGAAAACGGCTGGGGCATTACAGAGCCCGAAGGGCATCACCAGATACTCATAATGCCCATCTCTGGTGTTAAACGCCGTCTTCCATTCGTCCCCCTCACGAATGCGAATCAGGTTATAAGCTCCCCGCAGGTCTAATTTGGTAAATACCTTAGCTCCCCGTAGCCTATCAAAAAGCTCAGAAATCAGGGGCAGCGGGTACTTATTTTTAACGGTGATGGCGTTAAGACCCCTGTAGTCTATGCAAGGACGCAACTCTCCACTCTTCTTCTGTACGAAGAAGAACCCTGCCCCAGCTGGTGACACTGACTTCCTAATAAATCCTCTTGCCAAATTCTCCTGGATGTATTGGGACATAGCCTCCGTTTCCGGGAGAGAGAGGGGATAGACACGTCCCCGAGGAGGTTCTGCTCCAGGCAAGAGATCTATAGGACAGTCATAGGGACGGTGAGGCGGAAGGGTCTCCGCGGCTTTTTTGGAAAAGACGTCTGCATAAGACCAATAGTGTTTGGGGAGAGTAGAGAGATCTGCGGGTATCTCAGTGGTGGAAACCTGAACGCACTCTTTCACACATCTGCCCTTGCAGGATTCACTCCAACCCAATATCCTCCCAGAGGTCCACTCAATATGTGGGGAGTGGAAACGAAGCCAGGGCATTCCCAGCAGAATCTCATCCATTCCCTCGGGAAGGACAAGAAGGGAAATAGTCTCCTGGTGGGATGGGGACATGGCTAACGTGAAAGGGACAGTCTGATGTGTGATCTGTAATGGAAGTGTCGACCCATTCACCACTCTCACGGTTACTGGTTTGGCTAGCATAGCCAGAGGTATTGCGTGGCGCTGAGCAAAAGCAGAAGACATAAAATTTCCCTCTGCTCCTGAATCCACACAAAGCTCTACTGTAAGAGTGGATGTGCCTAACAGGATTGTCCCTTTAAAGGACAATTTTGAGGAAAATGCCGCGGTGTCCAGTGAACCTCCTCCAATGGACACTAGACGCGATCGTTTTCCCGACCGCCGTGGACATTTATTAGCGAAATGTCCCGGTTGCTGGCAATTTTTACATAGCACAGGTACTCGAGCGGTCTGAGACCTAGATCCCGCTCGAGAAACCTCCATGGCCTCATGGGAGTCGGACGCCATAACAGGAGATTCTAGAGGTTTGGCAAAGATGGGAGCCAGCCGAAACCTCTGCCTACACTGGGTCCGCTCCAACCTCCGCTCGTTAAAACGGAGATCGATGCGGGTAGCTATAGTAATAAGCTCCTCCAGTGTGGCGGGAATCTCCCTGGTGGCCAAGGCGTCCTTCACATGATCTGCCAGTCCTTTCCAGAACACCGGAATAAGGACTTTATCCGGCCATTCCAGCTCAGAAGCTAGAGTCCGGAATAGGATGGCAAACTGGCTGACCATGGACGAAGCCTGAGTAATTGCCAACAATTGGAGCGCGGTATCGTGGGTGACACGAGGTCCCAGAAAGACCTGCCTCAGAGCGTCCAGGAAGATAGGAGCACTCTGCACCACACGATCACCACGTTCCCAAAGCGGCGTTGCCCACTCCAACGCCCTGCCCGACAAGAGAGATATAATGAATCCCACTTTCGCCCGTTCCGTAGGAAAACGTGCAGCCAGCAGCTCGAGATGTATGGAGCACTGGCTCACGAATCCCCGACATGGCTTACTGTCACCAGCAAACTTGTCTGGAAGCGGGAGACGGGATAAGGTCGGAGCAGGGGTAGCAGCGGACAAACTGGCTGCAGCTGCACTTGCAGCCTGAACAGCGACAGCAGTAACGTCCACAGCTGAGGTTGTGCGCTCGAGAGCCGCCAACCTACCCTCCAGCTGCTGGATGTACTGCTGTAGACGCTGACCGTCTGCCATTTACTAGCCAGACCCTGGCGCTAGTATTATGTTAGGACTGGCGGAACGCACCAAGACAGGTGACAAAGATGCGTTCGCAGTCCGGGGTCCACCGTGCAGGTGAGAACCTGCTGCTAGCAATTTGCAGACTAAATAGCGGTACACTAAAGTAAACACGCGTGGGTTAAACCTCACCCAGCGTGAGGAAAGCGATCCTGTTAATTCACAGGACCGCAATACCGCACTAGAGTGCGAGCAAGTGGCCAGCGGACTTAACCCCAGAAGGGATTGAAGCCCGATTAGGCCCTTGCTGGCACAACACCGCAACTGGGTGTGTAGAGAACCTACAGAAATATAAGCGCACAAGTGCGCGAGCGATGCCGCACTAACGGACGCCACTAACCACCCAGACTTGGGTATGGAAAGCGCAAGGCAGGCGCACGGCGCCGTACTGGCAGGCACAGCTACAGGACGCTGTGATGTGTGTTTAGTGTAGTAGGCTAAGTCGGGCGCTAGATAGCAGCCGTACACCTTCCGCGAACAGACATTCAATAGGGAAGGGGTAACCAAGAACGACTTGCACTCACACATACACACATATCAATTGTAAGACAATACTAGCGCATGGCCGTGCGGTCATGCGCAGTTTATATAGCTGCAGCACAGGAAATGGCTATAGAACTTTTGCCCTTCTAGGACCTGCCAAGAGGACCAATGGAATGTGCCGCCGAGCCTGAGCACATGACCCTCGATCTCCAACGGGAGATCTTGCCCTGGGCATGCTCAGTGTGTGCAGATAAGGACTTAGTCCCAGAGAAGTCCGCTCGCTGCTGACCAGAATAGGCTTCAAAGGCAGAAGCTGGAGAAGCAGCAATAACTCTTCTCACAGAGTCAGACTGAGCGAGACGCTGGGATCGACGTCCCTGCTGAGCAGACTCCACTGCGGCTGGAGGGGAATGGGAGACCGCAGCGGAGACGGATCGAGATTCCCCCTGTGCAGCAGAGGAAACTCGACTCCTAACAACTATCTTCTCTTGTATTAACTGCTTTACATAGTTTTGTATCATCTGCAAATATCGATATTTTACTGTGTAAACCTTCTACCAGATCATTAATGAATATGTTGAAGAGAACAGGTCCCAATACTGACCCCTGCGGTACCCCACTGGTCACAGCGACCCAGTTAGAGACTATACCATTTATAACCACCCTCTGCTTTCTATCACTAAGCCAGTTACTAACCCATTTACACACATTTTCCCCCAGACCAAGCATTCTCATTTTGTGTACCAACCTCTTGTGCGGCACGGTATCAAACGCTTTGGAAAAATCGAGATATACCACGTCCAATGACTCACCGTGGTCCAGTCTATAGCTTACCTCTTCATAAAAACTGATTAGATTGGTTTGACAGGAGCGATTTCTCATAAACCCATGCTGATATGGAGTTAAACAGTTATTCTCATTGAGATAATCCAGAATAACATCCCTCAGAAACCCTTCAAATATTTTACCAACAATAGAGGTTAGACTTACTGGCCTATAATTTCCAGGTTCACTTTTAGAGCCCTTTTTGAATATTGGCACCACATTTGCTATGCGCCAGTCCTGCGGAACAGACCCTGTCGCTATAGAGTCACTAAAAATAAGAAATAATGGTTTATCTATTACATTACTTAGTTCTCTTAGTACTCGTGGGTGTATGCCATCCGGACCCGGAGATTTATCTATTTTAATCTTATTTAGCCGGTTTCGCACCTCTTCTTGGGTTAGATTGGTGACCCTTAATATAGGGTTTTCATTGTTTCTTGGGATTTCACCTAGCATTTCATTTTCCACCGTGAATACCGTGGAGAAGAAGGTGTTTAATATGTTAGCTTTTTCCTCGTCATCTACAACCATTCTTTCCTCACTATTTTTTAAGGGGCCTACATTTTCAGTTTTTATTCTTTTACTATTGATATAGTTGAAGAACAGTTTGGGATTAGTTTTACTCTCCTTAGCAATGTGCTTCTCTGTTTCCTTTTTGGCAGCTTTAATTAGTTTTTTAGATAAAGTATTTTTCTCCCTATAGTTTTTTAGAGCTTCAATGGTGCCATCCTGCTTTAGTAGTGCAAATGCTTTCTTTTTACTGTTAATTGCCTGTCTTACTTCTTTGTTTAGCCACATTGGGTTTTTCCTATTTCTAGTCCTTTTATTCCCACAAGGTATAAACCGCTTACACTGCCTATTTAGGATGTTCTTAAACATTTCCCATTTATTATCTGTATTCTCATTTCTGAGTATATTGTCCCAGTCTACCAGATTAAGGGCATCTCTAAGCTGTTCAAACTTTGCCTTCCTAAAGTTCAATGTTTTTGTGACTCCCTGACAAGTCCCCCTAGTGAAAGACAGGTGAAACTGCACAATATTGTGGTCGCTATTTCCTAAATGCCCAACCACCTGCAGATTTGTTATTCTGTCAGGTCTATTAGATAGTATTAGGTCTAAAAGTGCTGCTCCTCTGGTTGGATTCTGCACCAATTGTGAAAGATAATTTTTCTTGGTTATTAGCAGAAACCTGTTGCCTTTATGGGTTTCACAGGTTTCTGTTTCCCAGTTAATATCCGGGTAGTTAAAGTCCCCCATAACCAGGACCTCATTATGGGTTGCAGCTTCATCTATCTGCTTTAGAAGTAGACTTTCCATGCTTTCTGTTATATTTGGGGGTTTGTAACAGACCCCAATGAGAATTTTGTTACCATTTTTCCCTCCATGAATTTCAACCCATATGGACTCGACATCCTCATTCCCTTCGCTAATATCCTCCCTTAAAGTGGACTTTAGACAAGACTTTACATAGAGACAAACCCCTCCTCCTCTCCGATTTTTACGATCCTTTCTAAACAGACGGTAACCCTGTAAGTTAACTGCCCAGTCATAGCTTTCATCTAACCATGTCTCGGTTATTCCCACTATGTCAAAGTTACCTGTAGATATTTCTGCTTCTAGTTCTTCCATCTTGTTTGTCAGGCTTCTGGCATTTGCGAGCATGCAGTTTAGAGGATTTTGTTTTGTTCCAATCTCCTCACTGTGGATTGTTTGAGAAATGTTCTTACCTCCCTTCTGAGTATGTTTTCCTGGGTTGTCTTTGTTCGAGTCTAATGTTTTTCTTCCCGTCCCCTCTTCTTCTAGTTTAACGCCCTCCTGATGAGTGTAGCGAGTCTTCTGGCGAATGTGTGTTTCCCAGGTTTGTTGAGGTGTAGTCCGTCTCTGGCGAGGAGTCCATCATACCAGTAATTCACACCGTGGTCCAGGAATCCAAATCCTTGTTGTCTGCACCATCGTCTTAGCCAGTTGTTTGCATCAAGGATCCTGTTCCATCTCCTGGTGCCATGCCCGTCTACTGGAAGGATAGAAGAAAAAACTACCTGTGCATCCAGTTCCTTTACTTTCTTCCCCAACTCTTCAAAGTCCTTGCAGATTGTCGGTAGGTCCTTCCTTGCCGTGTCATTGGTGCCAACATGTATCAGAAGAAATGGGTGGACGTCCTTGGAGCTGAAGAGCTTTGGTATCCTATCGGTCACATCCTTGATCATCGCACCTGGAAGGCAGCATACTTCTCTTGCAGTTATGTCCGGTCTGCAGATGGCTGCTTCGGTGCCTCTCAGTAGTGAGTCTCCCACCACCACCACTCTTCGTTGCTTCTTGGCTGTACTTTTTGCTGTCACTTGTTGCTGTGTGCCCTTTTCTTTTTTGCTTGCTGGTATTGCTTCATTCTTAGGTGTGCCATCTTCATCCTCTACAAAGATTTGATATCGGTTCTTCAGTTGTGTGGTTGGTGATTTCTCCATGGTCTTCTTGCTTCTTTTGGTCACATGCTTCCACTCATCTGCTTTTGGAGGTTCTCTGACACTTTTTGCACCTTCTGTGACCAGTAGAGATGCTTCTGTTCTGTCTAGAAAGTCTTCATTCTCTTTGATGAGTTTCAAAGTTGCTATTCTTTCTTCCAGACCCCGCACCTTTTCTTCTAAAAGGGCCACTAGTCTACACTTCTGACAGGTGAAATTGGATTCTTCTTCTGGTCGATCTGTGAACATGTAGCACATGCTGCAGCTCACCATGTAGGTTGTCACATCTGCCATGTTGCTCCTAGATCCTGCTGACTTGCTGTGTGTTTTCCTTCTTGTGTAATCTACTCAGCCAAGCTCTCTTGCAATAATGTCCTACAGGCAAAAAGGTTTTTGACGACGCATGCGTCGTTTCTATGCTTGCATTCTGTCGCGGAAATGCAACCTGTAGTAATTTCTAGCGGCGTTTTTTTGCGGCAAAAAAAGCATGCGTTTTTTTGCGGCAAAAAAAATATTGCTGTCTATTAGGGTTGAGTGATTTTTCCTTTTATAGGATCAGGTCAGTTTCACGAAACCAGACTTTCTCAAAAGTCGGGTCGAGTGAAATCGGCCGATCCTATAGAAAAGCCGAAACACGAAACTCAATGCAGTGCAATGGGATACTATGGTTCCCAGGGTCTGAAGGAGACGAAACTCTCCTTCAGGCCCTGGGATCCATATTTAAGTGAAAAATAAAGAATTAAAATAAAAAATATTGCTATACTTACCCTCTGACGCGCCCTGGTGCTAACCGGCAGCCTTCCTTCCTTAGAATCAGCGCGTGAAGGACCTTAGATGACGTCGCGGCTTGTGATTGGTCGTGCGACCGCCCATGTGACCGCTCATGCGACCAATCACAAGCCGCGACGTCACTGAAGGTCATTCAAGCGCTGATTCTTAGGAAGGAAGGCTGCCGGAAAGAAGCAGGGTGCGTCCGTGGGTGAGTATATTCCTATTAGGTATATACTCACCCTCGGACGCGCCCTGCTTCTTTCCGGCAGCCTTCCTTCCTAAGAATCAGTGCTTGATTGACTTTCGGTGATGTCGCGGCTTGTGATTGGTCGCGTGAGCGGTCACATAGGCGGTCGCGTGACCAATCACAAGCCGCAACGTCATCTAAGGTCCTTCATGCGCTGATTCTAAGGAAGGAAGGCTGCCGGTTAGTACCAGGGCGCGTCAGATGGTAAGTATAGCAATATTTTTTATTTTAATTATTTATTTTACACTTAAAAATGGATTCCGATAACGATTTTCGATATTGCAAACATATCGGAACTCGGTATCGGAATTCCGATACCAGATTTAGAAGATAGCCTACTGTCTATGTAAACGCATGCGTTTTTAAGCACATGCGTTTGTATGCGTTTCAATAGAAAAACACAAGAATACACACTGATAAGCCACCCCCCAACCCTAACCCTAACCCTAGTGATCCTAACCCTAACCCTAGGGATCCTAACCCTAACCCTAACCCTAAGGGTTAGGATCCCTAGGGTTAGGGTTAGGGTTAGGATCCCTAGGGTTAGGGTTAGGGTTAGGATCCCTAGGGTTAGAGTTAGGGTTAGGGTTAGGATCCCTAGGGTTAGGGGTAGGATTAGAGTTAGGGTTAGGGTTTGGATCACTAGGGTTACTAGGGTTAGGGTTAGGATCCCTAGGGTTACTAGGTATACTAACCCTAACCCTAGGGTTAGGGTTAGGATCCCTAGGGTTAGGGTTAGGGTTAGGTTTAGGATCCATATTGTTACTAGCGATCCTAACCCTAACCCTAGGGTTTGGGTTAGGGTTAGGATCCCTAGGGTTAGGGTTAGGGTTAGGATCCCTAGGGTTACTAGGGATCCTAACCCTAACCCTAACCCTAGGGATCCTAACCCAACCGTAACCCTAACCCTAGGGATCCTAACCCTAACCCTAGGGATCCTAACCCTAACCCTAGCTCTTTCTGTTTATAGTGGGTTTTCTAGTTGATTTTGATGATTGGCAGATGTCACACACTTCTCATCATGCGTTTCAAAAACGCGAACGCAGGAGAAAATGCATGTAAACGCGTCAAAACGCCTCTTTTTTACCACATGCAAAAACGCATGCGTCTAAAAACCGCAGCGTTTGCACGCGTTTGCATGCGTTTTTGCACCACCTGTGTTTGCGTTAAAAACGCTGCGTTTTTTAACGTAAATGTGAAACTAGCCTTACCTAATCATTGCCGAGGACTTTGCCACGCACTTCAAAAATAAGATAGTCCAAACAAGGCAAGTCTTTGTTGTCAAACCACCACAACCCCTTTGTATACCAGACCAATGCCCATACCCCATAACTTCCCTCTCCAAAATCACTAACGGGGAACTTGCTCATCTTCATTCCAAATCACACCTCACCACTTGTGCACTTGACCCCATCCCACCTCCTTCTCACACACTATTCCGTGATCTAGGTTAAATTTCTGTGATATTATCTAACACTATGAAAAAATGTAAAATATTATTGAATTTGTGCAAGTATGAGTGTAGTAGTACCACAACTACACTTTAAAATTATTTAAATGAGGCCTGCCAGTTGTTGCCTTTCAGGGGTCTATGGATGACAGTCCATCCTTATAATTTTTTCATGGCTTTGTACTTTGACCAAAGCTTCTATGGGTGTAGGAGTACAGCAGCTACAGTTTTAACATGATTTGAATGAGGCTTGCAAATTGTTGTTTTTAATAGGTCTATGGATTACTCAAAACCCTCAAAAAACTTTTTCAAGAATTTACCGGTATTATATTGTTTATCCATAGGTTATTACATCTTTTTGGGCAGAGTTTGCTGCTATATAAGCCTCAATAAACTAGTTCAAAAGTTTAGGCTGTGTGCAAAAGTTGCAGATTTAGGGCCTTTTTTGTCGTCACGGATTTGTGACAATGCCTGAAGCAAAACTTAATGCAAGCAAAGTGAATCAGATACCTAAAGTGTCATACACATGTTAAGTATTTTTGACTTGCAGATTTGGTGCAGAACATAATCTGCAGCATGTGTTAGGTGTCGAGTTCCCGTCTCTGCACAGGGGGAATCTTGAACCATCTCCGCTGCGGTCTCCCACTCTTCTCCAGCCACAGTGGAGTCTGCTCAGAGATGTCGGTCCCAGCGTCTAGCTCAGGCTAATACTGGACGACTGGTTACTGCTGTCCTTCCAGGCTCTGTTCTTGTAGCCAGCAATGTTCAGCAGCGAGCAGCTCTTTCTGGGACTAAGTCCAGATTTTCCCTTTCTGAGCATGCCCAAGGGATTACCTCCCATTGGAGGTCGGGGGTCACATGCTTAGATACTGCAGCTAATCCCATTGGTCCTCTAGGAAGGTCCTAAAGGTGTTCTTCTTCTGTGGCAGACTCCCATTGGTCCTTCTCGGAAGGTCTTGTACTTGCTGCAGCTATAAAAGTTTTGCATGGCCGCACGGCCATGCGCTAGTATACAATTGTTATCATGTGTGTGTTGATGAGTGCAAGTCATTCGTTAAAAACCCCATCCCTTGTGTATGACTGTTCGCGTAAGGTGTATGGCTGCAATCTAGCTCCCGGCTGAACTCACAGCTTTAACACACGAAACAGCGTCTAACTGCTGTGACCGCCAGTGCAGCGCCGTGCGCTATTACAGCGCTTACCTTACCCAAGTCTGGTTGGTTAGTGGCGTCCGCTAGTGTGGCACAGCATGCACTTCTGTGCATATTAGTTACCTCTGATACCCCAATTGTGGTGTCGATCGCAAGAGGTCTACACTAACTCTAATCCTGTGTCCTGGGATAGAGTTCTGTGGTTCCTTGCTTGCGCTCTCTGTGCGGTACCGCGACCCTGTGACTTAACAGGGATTGCTTTCTTCATACAGGGTGAAGTTAACCCATGTGTGTATCCTCATTGTACCGCCATATAGTCCGTCATTACTTAGCAGCAGGTTCCATCTCTGCACGGTGGACCCCGGGCTGCGAACGCACCTTATTATATCTATTTAAATATTTGGTGCGTTCCGCTAGCTCTAACAGCATGTCATTCTCTGTGCATTTTTGCCCTGCATTTTCACCATTGACTTCATTTAAATTAATCAAAACGTAGAGCAAAAATACTGCAAAACATGCGTTTTTGCAGCTGTGATTTTTCTGCTAAGTGAAGCAGAAATGATGCAGAAATTATACTTAAAGTGTGCACGTACCCTTATCAGTACTATATTGCTCATCCATATACTATTCCGTGGTCTGGAGTACATTTCCTTGGTATATACAGTAAATCTCAAAAGTTTATAGCTTTTATGCGTCTATGAGTACCAATTAATGACAATTTGAACAGAATGTGTATGAGGACCTCCTTAACTTCTAATACAGTGTGTATCTAACTCCCTAATATTTAGCAGTTCTTGCTTCCTTCATGAATTAAACTTAATTTTCATCTTTTTTTAAATAAAAAAATCAAGATAGGTTAACCCCTTAGTGACAGAGCCAAATTTTTGAAATCTGACCAGTGTCACTTTATGTGGTAATAACTCTGGAATGCTTCAACAAATCCCAGTGATTTTGAGATTGTTTTTTCGTGACACATTATACTTTATGATAATGGTAAATTTAGGTTGATAAGCTTTATGTTTATTTATAAAAAATATCAGAAATTTGAAAAAAATGTTAAAAAATTAGCAATTTGCAAACTTTGAATGGTTATCCCTTTAATCCCGATAGTCATACCACAGCAAAACATCAATAAATAACATTTCCCACATGTCGGCTTTACAACAGCACCATTTGCAAAATGTTATTTTATTTTGTTAGCATTTTAGGAGGATTAAAAATGTAGCAACAATTTAAATTTTTTTCAAGGAAATTTACAAAATGTATTTTTTTAGGGACCTATCCATGTTTGAAGTGAATTTGGGGGTCCTATTTATACGGAAATCCCCACAAGTGATACCATTTTAAAAACAGCACCCCCTGATATATTGAAAACTGCAGTCAGGTCGTTTGTTAACCCTTCGGGTGATTTTCAGGAATTAATGCAAAGTGGCATGAGAAAAATGAAAATGTGTATTTTTATCACCTAAATGTCACTAACTTCTGAACCGATTACTACAGCCGGCAGACTCTGAGGCCGCTATTTGGTCATGAATTGCCATGGCAAACATCAGGACCACACAATTATGATCTGAGACCACCAATTGGGATAAAGAGGAAGCCCCCACAGTCTGTTAACCGTTTATAATGATGTAGTCACTATTGACAGCAGCATCTAAGGGGTTAAATAGATTTGGACGGTGCAAACACTGATCGTGGCTGATGCAGCAAGTTGTCAGCTATAGTGGACAGCCGACAGCTACTGGATTGTCACTTGTATGGGGATATAAGTCTCTTATATCTCAGGTCAGTTAAAAGGCGTCTTGGCGGTCACTAAGGGGTTAACTTAAATTATATTTTTTTTTACTTTTTCCTAGCCTATAGTGATGGGCGAATCCGATCAGTAAAGTTTGGCATCCGTATGAAAACCTACTGTTTGGACGCAGACCCTGAACACAGAGTACACCAGCAATTCCAAGTAACTGGTTGGGTTTGGGGCCCTGAACACCAGGTGTTTCTAGTGCTGTTATAGAGCACTGTGGTTCCCACGATGTCAGACAACAGAGTGAGGATGCAGCTGTGACCAGTGGTAAAAAGTCTACCTCCGGTCACAGGTGTCAGCTGATAGGACTACTACTCCCATTTGCATCCACCTGCTGTTTCTAATAACAGCAAGTGCAGGCTCCACTGATGTGTGTATTCATCAGCCTGCGCTATAAATAAATAAATGTAAAAAATGGAGTGGGTTACCCTGTATTTTTGATAACCAGCCAGGCAAAACTGACAGCTGCAGGCTGCAACTCTCAGATGTCAGCTTTAACAAGGCTGGTGATCAAGAATAGCGGGGCACCACGCCATTGTTTAACCCCTTCATGACCCAGCCTATTTTGACCTTAATGACCCGGCCGTTTTTTGCAATTCTGACCAGTGTCCCTTTATGAGGTAATAACTCAAGAATGCTTCAACGGATCCTAGCCGTTCTGAGACGGTTTTTTCGTTACATATTGGGCTTCATGATAGTGGTTAATTTAGGACAATATTTTTTGCATTTATTTGGCTAAAATTTGAAAAATTTAGCAATTTTTAAATTTAGAATTTTTATTCTGTTAAGTGAGAGAGTTATGTGACACAAAATATTTAATAAATAACATTACCCACATGTCTACTTTACATCAGCACAATTTTGGAAACAAATTTTTTTTTGCTAGGAAGTTATAAGGGTTAAAATTTGACCAGCGATTTCTCATTTTTACAACGAAATTTACAAAACCATTTTTTTAGGGACCACCTCACATTTGAAGTCAGTTTGAGGGGTCTATATGGCTGAAAATACCCAAAAGTGACACCATTCTAAAAACTGCACCCCTCAAGGTACTCAAAACCACATTCAAGAAATTTATTAACCCTTCAGGTGCTTCACAGCAGCAGAAGCAACATGGAAGGAAAAAATGAACATTTAACTTTTTAGTCACAAAAATTATTTTTAGCAACTTTTTTTTATTTTCCCAAGGGTAAAAAGAGAAACTGGATGCCAAAAGTTATTGTACAATTTGTCCTGAGTACGCCGATACCCCATATGTGGGGGGAACCATTGTTTGGGCGCGTGACAGGGCTCAGAAGGGAAAGAGCGCCATTTGACATTTTCAATGAAAAATTGGCTCCAATCTTTAGCGGAAACCATGTCGCTTTTGGAGAGCCCCTGTGTGCCTAAACATTAGAGCTCCCCCAAAAGTGACCCCATATTGGAAACTATCCCCCCCAAGGAGCTTATCTAGATGCATAGTGAGCACTTTGAACCCCTAGATGCTTCACAAATTGATCCGTAAAAATGAAAAAGTACTTTTTTTTCACAAAAAGTTTCTTATCCTCAATTTTTTCATTTTCACATGGGCAAAAGGATAAAATGGATCCTAATATGTGTTGGACAATTGCTCCTGAGTACACTGATACCTCACTTGTGGGGGTAAACCACTGTTTGGGCACACGGCAGGGCTCGGAAGGGAAGGAGCGCCATTTGACTTTTTGAATGAAAAATTAGCTCCAATCGTTAGCGGACACCATGTTGCGTTTGGAGAGCTCCTGTGTGCCTAAACATTGGACCTCCCCCACATATATTTTGGAAACTAGACATCCCATGGAACTAATCTAGATGTGCGGTGACCACTTTAAACCCCCAAGTGCTTCACAGAAGTTTATAACGCAGAGCGTGGAAATAAAAAATCATTTTTCTTTCCTCAAAAAATATTTTTAGCCCGCAATTTTTTTATTTTCACAAGAGTAACAGGAGAATTTGGACACCAAAAGTTGTTGTCCAGTTTGGCCTGAGTACGCTGATACACCATATGTGGGAGGGAACCACTGTTTGGGCACACGTTGGGGCTCGGAAGGGAAGTAGTGACATTTTGGAATGCAGACTTTGATGGAATGGTCTGCGGGCATCATGTTACATTTGCAGAGCCTCTGATGTGCCTAAACAGTAGAAACCTCCCACAAGTGACCCCAATTTGGAAACTAGACCCCCCAAGGAACTTATCTAGATGTGTTGTGAGCACTTAGATCCCCCAAGTGCTTCACAGAACTTTATAACGCAGAGCCTTGAAAATGAAAAATCATTTTTCTTTCCTCAAAAATTAAGTTTTAGCAAGCAATTTTTAATTTTCAAAAGGATAACAGGAGAAGTGGACTCCAATATTTGTTTCCCAGTTTGTCCTGAGTATGCTGATACCCCATAGGTGGGAGTAAATCACTGCTTGGGCACACATCGGGGCTCGGAAGGGAAGTAGTGACGTTTTGAAATGCAGACTTTGATGGAATGGTCTGGGGGCGTCATGTAGCATTTGCAGCGCCCCTGATGTGCCTAAACAGTAGAAACCACCCACAAGTGACCCCATTTTGGAAACTAGACACCCCCAAAGAACTTATCTAGATGTGTGATGAGCACTTTGAACCCCCAAGTGCTTCACAGAAGTTTATAATGCAAAGCCGTGAAAATAAAAAATCATTTTTCTTTCCTCAAAAATTATGTTTTAGCAAGCAAATTTTTATTTTTGCAAGGGTAACAGGAGAAATTGGACCCCAATAGTTGTTGCCCAGTTTGTCCTGAGTATGCTGGTACCCCATATGTGGGGTAAAACCACTTTTTGGGCACACGTCAGGGCTCGAAAGGGAGGGAGCACCATTTGACTTTTTGAACGCAAGATTGGCTGGAATCAGTGGTGGCACCATGTTGCGTTTGGAGACCACTGATGTGCCTAAACAGTGGAAACATAGTAGAATAAACAAAGAGCTAGCACTCGACTATAGCTGGGGTGTGGACGGTGCAAGTGAACGGAGTCAGATGACCCCCAATACTTGAAGAAGAACGAATCACTGCACACGTCAGAATAAGTCAATTTTTGCTGAAGTGAAGATTTTTTATTCAATGGTGCAAAACAAAAGTTCAAGGACGTAACAAGGCAACAGTTCTACTTCTAACGTTTCGGCCACACAGTGGCCTTGGTCACAGAGTAGTGCTGAAAGACGAAAGAAAAGACGTATAAATAAACAATATGTACAAAAATATAATGAACAAAATTATGTACAATATGTACAACTCAATAAAGGTTCCGTGTGGAAAAACAAACCACAACAAAAACCTAAAGGAGAAATGGGACCCATGTCAATACGAATAATGTAATAAGCAGGTAAAGGTTGTACCCATCCTGCAAGCGACGTCACCATTAAGGCCAAGGAGAAAAGGAAAAAAAAGGGGGGGGGGGTTTAGTTCGTAAAAACCTAAGATCTAACGCAAAGGAGAAAATGATCAAATAAAACAGCAGGACATGATGAAAAAACAACATACCCTTAGTGGTAGTCCAAATGATATCATATAGTCAAATGGTATTCAAAGACGGGTACGGCCCTGTGATACCCTAATGAGGCAACATGAAAAGAAAAGGTATAGGTATATGGATGAGATGTGTGAAAGAAATCTAATATGGGTGTATAGATTCATAAATATATCATGAGCAATGGAATGATATAAGTGATGTGACACCCAGGAGGGATGTGTGGGGATAAATACATATACAAAAGAGATATTTACCCAAATGGATGTCAGCGGGCAGTTAATGCTAGGTGATATATACAATAGTCCAATATGGGCTTTAGCTGAAACACAGAACACGTACATGTATCTATATACATAGTGTTGGGTAATCAAATAGCAAAAGAAACATAGTATGTGTTTTTAATTAGAAAATTAGACTACCGAATGTCCTAATGCAACACAAGTTCCATGTAGAAAGCAGGAGCAAGCAGCATAAGTGTGCCTGTGTGGAACAGCCGTCCAATTCTGTAAAAAGATGTACAACATGGAGTATGGTGGTAACTCTGTACGGCGGGTTAATATGTGTGTTATGGAGTACCATAAGGCTCCTAAATCCGTAAAGGAAATGCCTACCTAGGGTCCTTGTTATAGCAAGGGTAGTAGGAAAAAAGTAGATGAAGTTGTGGCCAGGCTTAGGCCCAATGGTACGTGTTAGTGCGGCGAGGGTTCACCTAAGCAGCATCTGGAACGAGATGCAGGATTAGTAAGAAGCGGTATAACCGCATGTAAGGCACTTATCTGGGGTCTGGAGCTCACATCCATTGGTGGTGCAGGGGTCACAGCGTCCGCTTGGGCAATCCAGGAGGCAACGCCGACACGCAACAGTGTCCTGGCAGAGGAGGCGGATGTGGCAAGGAGCCGGCCGACGCTGTTTAAGAAGCGCCGCGGCCGGAAGTGAGGGGGACAGACTGGCGCCTGCGCAGAGCGAACAGATCGCATGAGCGTCGTATCAGTTAGAGAGAGCCTGCGCCTGCGCAATGCGACTCATGTATTGGAAGGCGGCAAGGAGGGCGCAGGCGCCACTGCACAAGGAAGAGTGGGTGGGAGCGATATAGCAGTCTGTGTAAGTGCATCAGAAGGCACTAGTGTGTAGTGCAGGCACAGAAGAGAGTAGAGAGGGGGACAGCTGCCTATCCCTAACCAGTATAATAGTTAGAAGTGGAGGGCCATGTTTGTATAGACAAAAGGAATGCATATATATGTGCATACAGACAAATGCAAGCCCAAGTACATATTTAAATATAATGTCAATTCATTAAGTAAAACAGAAACACACAAAGCATCCATATAAATTGCAAAATAAAGTAGGAGTCCAAAACACTCTGATTATTAACGGGAGGAGCCTTGAGTTGATAGGGTCAAATAGGTGGTTATGGTAAAGAAATAATAAAATAATAAAAAAATATAAAAATAAAAAAATAAAAAAATAAAAATAAAAAATGAAAAATGAAAAAAATGGTTGCCTGGGCAAAGGAAATAAATGAAAAAAATATATCAAAATATATAGAAAGTAAAACCGTACCTGAAATGGGAGGTAAATAAACTGAAAGGAAACTTTTTTTAAAAAAATAGAAAGGAAACTTTTTATAACCAAACTCCTAAAGGGTATGTGTCTTACCATCCTGCTGAGGAAGATTACGAATTCTACAGATGCAGTTTAAGTTGCCTAAGGAAAAATAGAGACCTGGTTAGGATAGCCATTCAATTTCCCTATTGAGACCCCTAGGATGAAGAGTGTCTAGCGTGTAGATCCAGTAGGACTCTCGTTGTTTGAGTAGTTGGATGTGATTCCCACCACGTCGAGGACGTGGAACCTTTTCAATGACTTGAAACCACAGTTGGGCAACCGTGTGTTGGGCTTCTTTAAAATGTAGCGGTAGTGGCAGCCAGGTTTTACCACATCTAATGGTGGATTCGTGGCTAGAGATCCTACTCCTGATGGCTTGGTTGGTTTCCCCTACATATAGTAGTCCGCATGGACATTTGATGACATATATTACAAAGTTTGATTCGCATGTGTAGTAGTCCTTAATTGGAAAGGCCTTCCCAGTGTGCGGATGTAAGACTTCATTACCCTTAATGATATTCGAGCAACACATGCAATTGAGGCAGGGAAATGTGCCTGTTCTTTTCTGTCCTGTCAGAGTCCTTTGTGGCCGTAATCTGGAAGAGCCTAGGTCGGCCCGTACCACCCTATCTTTTACATTGCTAGGACGCCTCATGCTCATTAGGGGAGGGTTTCTAAAGATGGGGATCTGTGGATAGGCCTTGTTCAAGAGGGGCCAGTGTCCCCGAATTAAGTTGTGAATCTTGTACATAGTCGGGTGGTGGTTATGTACAAAGGGGAGTCTGGGGTTTTTTTGTGTGGTATTAATGGTACTGGTGGTATTCCCAAGAGCTTTGGAAGACTCAAGATCTAGGAGTTTTGTGGGGTAGTTGCGTACCCTAAATTTGTCTGCCATTTCATTGACTCTGGTGTTCCTGGTCACCGGGTTAGAGACAATCCTAGCAACCCTCTTGAACTGTGATCTAGGAAGACTATCCCGTGTGGGCTTAGGGTGGCAACTATTGTAAAGTAGTAAGCTATTACAATCCCTTGGTTTAACATATAAATCAGTGCTAAGAAGCCCTGTGGGATCCTTGAGAACCTTCGTGTCCAGGAAAGCAATCTCCTCCTGGTGTTGTACCAGAGTAAAAGATAGTTCTGGTCTAGCCCCATTGATGGTATTGAAAAATTCATGTAGGCTTGTCTGGTCACCTTTCCATATACAGAAAATATCGTCTATGTATCTATACCAAGTGAGGGCGTTCTGTTGGAAAATAGGATTGGGATACACATGTGTGTGCTCAAAATGGTTCATATATAAATTGGCATAGGCCGGGGCCACATTCGACCCCATGGCGGTGCCACAGATCTGTAAAAAGAAATCATCTTCAAACATGAAGAAGTTCTGTCTTAGAACCAAGTTGAGCAGATCGATACATAGATTCTGTAGGTCGGTATCAACGTCAGCTTCACGAAGGGTCAATGCTACAGCTTCAATACCCTTATCGTGTTGAATGGAGGTGTAAAGACTGTTGACATCTAGAGTACATAAGGTACTCCCTGGTGGGATGTTTTTAAGAGTATGAATTTTTTCCAAGAAGTCGCTAGTGTCAAGGACATAGGATCTGGTTGAACGGGCATGTGGAGTCAGAATCTTTTCGAGGAAGATCGATAGTGGATTTAGTATGGAGTTAGTAGAAGCCACTATCGGGCGACCAGGGGGATTATGGAGATCCTTATGTATTTTGGGCAAAATGTAAAGTACTGGAGTTACCGGGTGGTGATTAGTAAGATATGTTCTGGTTTTAGAGTCAATAGTCTTGAGTTGGACATATTTGTCAAGTACCATGTTAATTTTATGGCGTATGGAGGGGGTGGGGTCAGTCTGTAATTTCTGGTAAGTAGTGGAATCAGAGAGTTGTCGTCTAATTTCTGTGATATATTGGCTTCTGTTCATGACAACCGTGGCTCCCCCTTTATCAGCCGGCTTAATAATTATATTTTTGTTATTACTTAAGGCTTCAAGGGCCTGTTTCTCCGAGGTGTTGAGATTGTGTTGTACCGGGAAAAGGCCTAACTGTTGATCACGAATAGTATTTTTTATGTCCCTGTCAAGTAGACTAATAAATGTTTCCACTGCGTGATATGATTTAGGTGGCATGAATGTACTCGGGTTCCTAAGGCCTAAGGAATCAATGGTAATTTTGGGTATGTCGTGACTAGGTGTTGTACCAAGTGTGTTACCCCTGTCAGTTGTATTTGTGTCAAAGTGAACCTTCAATCTGATACTCCTGTAGAAGCGTTGTAAATCATTCTCTAGTTGGAATGCATCCCATCTCGGAGTGGGACAAAAGGATAAACCCATGTTGAGTACCTTCAACTCAAGGGGGGACAAAGAATAATCAGAAATCTTAATTACAGAGTTTGGACTCCTACCTGGGACCTCAGGGTCATGTGGCGATCTTGTGTTCTTCCTCCTGGACCTCCTGGTAGGCGTCCATTTCCCCCTAAAAAACGCGGGGCTGGAGATGTAGCTTCGCTGCCGGATCCTGCTGATGAACCTTCTACAGGTGAGGAGCCCCCTGAGCGATAATTTCCTTTCCGTGTTCGGTGATACCGTTGACGTTGTTGACGAGGAAATGGATCCTCCCATCTATAGATATCCACTCTATTTATTTAAAATTTAACCTTTATTAGACCTTAATACATATAATAATAAACAACACACCAAGCACCACGAGAAAGAAAACAACCAGGGGTGTGCCTACCCCTACACTGGCCTAGCTGACCTTACCTATTTGCGGAGGTTGGCACCCTAAAAACCTGCGCAATGGCGCCCCCGCTCCTCGACGGCTCTCCCTGCTCACCCTATAGGGCCCTATAGTGGCAGGAGGTGACAAAGATAATGAATAGGCAGGTGAGAAAGAGAAGAGGTATAGATCTAATCAATAGGTGTATAGACTGATTCTGATGTATGCAATCGTTAATTTAGTCCTCAGGTGGAGATGTTAGATCCTATTTGCAATTACCCTCAATATATATAGTTAGAATAAACAGTTGTAATAGATAGCTAAATCTTCCAGTGAATATACTAGATGGTGATTGTAGTGAACCTAATAGATTTCACTGATGTAGCCCATCATAATGGCTAAACTAATATTTCTGATATAACACCTATACACTATAATTATAGCTATCTATTTTATTAAAGTGATGTATCTACAGATCTTGATATATCTACAGTATGCAAATCAATATCAAGGACGTACACATTATTAGTCTATATATACCTCTCTCCTAGTGGTATTAATATATATACATAGGCCAGGAAAATCAACTTATCTAATAAAGACAGAACAAAAACAAAAAACACACCAACCACCCTAAAAACTGTATTAAACAATCACAGTCAAATGGCAACTTAGGACAACCATTATATCCTTTGTCCAATATTAAAGTCCACTGTCGACTTCCAGGGCATATTGCCCATATAAATCCTATAACGATTATAAATAGATAAATTGTACCAAGTTACAGTTAGTTACTCGACGCGTTTCCCCTCTTTGCCGAGGTTCATCAGGAGGAGGATATACACAAGGTACTTATCTGCAGGTACTGGTATAGGTGCGTAAATCCAGTAGCGTGGTCGGGACAATCCCCTGCCTCAGATGTGTGAAAGAAATCTAATATGGGTGTATAGATTCATAAATATATCATGAGCAATGGAATGATATAAGTGATGTGACACCCAGGAGGGATGTGTGGGGATAAATACATATACAAAAGAGATATTTACCCAAATGGATGTCAGCGGGCAGTTAATGCTAGGTGATATATACAATAGTCCAATATGGGCTTTAGCTGAAACACAGAACACGTACATGTATCTATATACATAGTGTTGGGTAATCAAATAGCAAAAGAAACATAGTATGTGTTTTTAATTAGAAAATTAGACTACCGAATGTCCTAATGCAACACAAGTTCCATGTAGAAAGCAGGAGCAAGCAGCATAAGTGTGCCTGTGTGGAACAGCCGTCCAATTCTGTAAAAAGATGTACAACATGGAGTATGGTGGTAACTCTGTACGGCGGGTTAATATGTGTGTTATGGAGTACCATAAACTTCATCTACTTTTTTCCTACTACCCTTGCTATAACAAGGACCCTAGGTAGGCATTTCCTTTACGGATTTAGGAGCCTTATGGTACTCCATAACACACATATTAACCCGCCATACAGAGTTACCACCATACTCCATGTTGTACATCTTTTTACAGAATTGGACGGCTGTTCCACACAGGCACACTTATGCTGCTTGCTCCTGCTTTCTACATGGAACTTGTGTTGCATTAGGACATTCGGTAGTCTAATTTTCTAATTAAAAACACATACTATGTTTCTTTTGCTATTTGATTACCCAACACTATGTATATAGATACATGTACGTGTTCTGTGTTTCAGCTAAAGCCCATATTGGACTATTGTATATATCACCTAGCATAAACTGCCCGCTGACATCCATTTGGGTAAATATCTCTTTTGTATATGTATTTATCCCCACACATCCCTCCTGGGCGTCACATCACTTATATCATTCCATTGCTCATGTTATATTTATGAATCTATACACCCATATTAGATTTCTTTCACACATCTCATCCATATACCTATACCTTTTCTTTTCATGTTGCCTCATTAGGGTATCACAGGGCCGTACCCGTCTTTGAATACCATTTGACTATATGATATCATTTGGACTACCACTAAGGGTATGTTGTTTTTTCATCATGTCCTGCTGTTTTATTTGATCATTTTCTCCTTTGCGTTTGATCTTAGGTTTTTACGAACTAAACCCCCCCCCCTTTTTTTCCTTTTCTCCTTGGCCTTAATGGTGACGTCGCTTGCAGGATGGGTACAACCTTTACCTGCTTATTACATTATTCGTATTGACATGGGTCCCATTTCTCCTTTAGGTTTTTGTTGTGGTTTGTTTTTCCACACGGAACCTTTATTGAGTTGTACATATTGTACATAATTTTGTTCATTATATTTTTGTACATATTGTTTATTTATACGTCTTTTCTTTCGTCTTTCAGCACTACTCTGTGACCAAGGCCACTGTGTGGCCGAAACGTTAGAAGTAGAACTGTTGCCTTGTTACGTCCTTGAACTTTTGTTTTGCACCATTGAATAAAAAATCTTCACTTCAGCAAAAATTGACTTATTCTGACGTGTGCAGTGATTCGTTCTTCTTAAACAGTGGAAACCACTCAATACTAACTCCAACAAAAACCCCAACACACTGCTAACCCTAATCCCAACTATAGCCATAACCTTAATCACAACCCTAACCCCAACACACCCCTAACCACAACCCTAACCCCAACACACCCCTAACCCTAATCCCAACCCTAACCCTAATTCCAACGCTGTTAGGGGTCGAGTTCCCGCTTCTGCACAGGGGGAATCTCGAGCCACCTCCGCTGCGGTCTCCCATTCTTGTCCAGCCGCAGTGGAGTCTGCTCAGCAAAGACGTCGGTCCCAGCGTCTTGCTCATTCTCACTCTGTTCTGAGAGTTACTGCTGCTTCTCCAGTCTCTGCCATTAAAGTCAGTGCTGGTCAGCAGCGAGCGGACTTCTCTGGGACTAAGTCCTTGTCTGCACGTACTGAGCATGTCCAGGGTAAGATCTCCCGTTGGAGATCGAGGGTCATGTGCTCAGGCTCTGCAGCACATTCCATTGGTCCTTTTGGCAGGTCTTGGAAGGGCAAAGGTACTGTAGCCACTTCCTGTGCTGCTGCTATATAAACTGTGCATGACCGCACAGCCATGCGCTAGTATTGTCTTACAATTGAATACGTGTGTTTGTTGTGAGTGCAAGTCGTTCATTAAATACCCCTACCCTATTGTATGACTGTTCGCGTATGGAGTATGGCTGCTATCTAGCGCCCGACTAATCACTCAACGTGTCACACACGTATCAGCGTCTATTGCTGTGACCGCCAGTGCGGCGCCACGCGCCAGTAGTGTGCTTCCTGACCCACGTCTGGGTGTTTAGTGGTGCCTGCCAGCACGGCACAGTTCGCACTTCGGTGCTCTAATTATAAGAGTTGCCTAACACACCCTGTTGCGGTGTTGTGTCAGCAAGTGGTCTAATCGGACTTCAATCCTGTGTCTTGGGGTTGTGTTCAAATCCCTAGTTAGACCGCACATGGAGTACTGTGTCCAGTTTTGGGCACCGGTGCTCAGGAAGGATATAATGGAACTAGAGAGAGTACAAAGGAGGGCAACAAAATTAATAAAGGGGATGGGAGAACTACAATACCCAGATAGATTAGCGAAATTAGGATTATTTAGTCTAGAAAAAAGACGACTGAGGGGCGATCTAATAACCATGTATAAGTATATAAGGGGACAATACAAATATCTCGCTGAGGATCTGTTTATACCAAGGAAGGTGACGGGCACAAGGGGGCATTCTTTGCGTCTGGAGGAGAGAAGGTTTTTCCACCAACATAGAAGAGGATTCTTTACTGTTAGGGCAGTGAGAATCTGGAATTGCTTGCCTGAGGAGGTGGTGATGGCGAACTCAGTCGAGGGGTTCAAGAGAGGCCTGGATGTCTTCCTGGAGCAGAACAATATTGTATCATACAATTATTAGGTTCTGTAGAAGGACGTAGATCTGGGTATTTATTATGATGGAATATAGGCTGAACTGGATGGACAAATGTCTTTTTTCGGCCTTACTAACTATGTTACTATGTTACTATGTTACTATGTTCGCTGACTCCTTGCTTGCACTCTTTAGTGCGGTATTGCGGACCTGTGGTTTTACCGGGTTCGCTTCCACCGCCATATTACGCTGCCATTTACTAGCAGCAGGTTTTTACCTGCACGGTGGACCCCGGACTGCGAACGCATCTATTACATCTTTCTTGGTGCAATCCGCCAGTCCTAACAGAATACTAGCACCAAGGTCTGGCTAGTAAATGGCAGACGATCAGCGTTTACAGCGGTACATCCAACAGCTGGAGGGAAGGTTGGCGGCTCTAGAGCGTTCAACCTCAGCTGTGGATGTCACTGCTGTCGCTGTTCAGGCTGCAAGTGTAGCCGCAGCCAGTTTGTTCGCTGCCACCTCTGCCCCGACTTTATCCCGTCTCCCGCTTCCTGACAAGTTTGCTGGTGACAGTAAACAATGTCGCGGATTCGTAAGCCAGTGCTCCATACACCTTGAGCTCCTGGCGGCGCGTTTCCCTACGGAACGGGCGAAAGTGGGATTTATTTTATCTCTCTTGTCGGGTAGGGCGTTGGAGTGGGCAATGCCACTTCGGGAGCGTGATGACCGTGTGGTACAGAGTGCTCCGCTCTTTCTGGACGCTCTGAAGCAGGTCTTTTTGGATCTCGTATTACACACGATACTGCGCTCCAGTTATTGACAATCACTCAGGGTTCGTCCGTGGTTAGTCAGTTTGCCGTCCAGTTCCGGACTCTAGCCTCGGAGAAAGAGTGGTCGGATAAAGTTCTAATTCCGGTGTTCTGGAGGGGACTGGCAGACCACGTGAAGGACGCCTTAGCCACCAGGGAAATACCCGCCACACTGGAGGAGCTTATTTCTCTATCTACCCGCATCGACCTCCGTTTTCACGAACGAAGGTTAGAGCAGACCCAGTGTAGGCAGAGGTTTAAACTGGCTCTCCCCTTCGCCAGACCTCTTGAAGCTTCCGTTTTGGCGTCCTTTTAAGGTCCTCGAACAGGTTAATCCTGTGGTTTACCGTCTGGCCCTTCCTCCACGCCTAGGTATCACCGACACCTTTCACGTGTCCCTCCTTAAGCCCGTCTACACGTCCCGGTTTTCTGAGTCATCTACTGGGACGTCGGGTTCGTCTACGGACGATTACGAGGTGAACGCTATCTTGGGGTACAAGGTTGTTCGTGGCAAAAAAATTTATTTGGTGGATTGGAGGGGTTACGGCCCTGAGGATAGATCCTGGGAGCCTGCTGAGCACATTCAGGCTCCGCAGCTCATTGCTGCCTTCGAACGTAGCGAGGCCCAAGGAGGGGGGGCCCTAGGAGGGGGTGTAATGTTAGGGGTCGAGTTCCCGCTTCTGCACAGGGGGAATCTCGAGCCACCTCCGCTGCGGTCTCCCATTCTTGTCCAGCCGCAGTGGAGTCTGCTCAGCAAAGACGTCGGTCCCAGCGTCTTGCTCATTCTCACTCTGTTCTGAGAGTTACTGCTGCTTCTCCAGTCTCTGCCATTAAAGTCAGTGCTGGCACTTAGCGCCTCAGTAAGATGTTGCCTTCCTCTCTCGGCACGACTCTTACTGGCTCTCCTTTGTGCTGATCTCTTTTCTCACTGTTCCACAATATCCTTCCTTTCTTGTCTCTTTCTTTGGATACCGCCGCAAGGTAGTGCAGTGTTATGTAGGCAATCCAGTGACACAGTGTGCCAGCAATCAGAGCACATACAGTGATCTGACAATAACCCAAAAACAATAGAACGAGCTCTGAAACGTGGAATCTCTGTAGACCGCAATACCTGAACCTATCCTAAACACAACTAAAGGCAGCTGTGGATTGCGCCTGTCACTACCTATGCAACTCGGCACAGCCTGAGGAGCTGACTAGCCTGAAGATAGAAAAACAAGCCTGACTTGCCTCAGAGAAATACCCCAAAGGAAAAGGCAGCCCCCCACATAAAATGACTGTTAGCAAGATGAAAAGACAAACGTAGGGATGAAATAGATTCAGCAAAGTGAGGCCCGATATTCTAGATAGAGCGAGGATAGCAAAATGAACTTTGCAGTCTACAAAAAACCCTAAAGCAAATAACCACGCAAAGGGGGCAAAAAGACCCACCGTGCCGAACTAACGGCACGGCGGTGCACCCTTTGCGTCTCAGAGCTTCCAGCAAAAACGAATAGACAAGCTGGACAGAAAAAGTAGCAACAAAAGCAAAGAAGCACTTATCTAAGCAGAGCAGCAGGCCACAGGAAAGATCCAGAAGCTCAGGTCCAACACTGGAACATTGACAAGGAGCAAGGAAGACAGAATCAGGTGGAGTTAAATAACAAAGCAGCCAACGAGCTCACCAGAACACCTGAGGGAGGAAGCTCAGAAGCTGCAGTACCACTTGTGACCACAGGAGTGAATTCAGCCACAGAATTCACAACAGTACCCCCCCCTTGAGGAGGGGTCACCGAACCCTCACCAGAGCCCCCAGGCTGACCAGGATGAGCCACATGAAAGGCACGAACAAGATCTGGAGCATGGACATCAGAGGCAAAAACCCAGGAATTATCTTCCTGAGCATAACCCTTCCATTTAACCAGATACTGGAGTTTCCGTCTAGAAACACGAGAATCCAAAATTTTCTCCACAATATACTCCAATTCCCCCTCCACCAAAACCGGGGCAGGAGGCTCAACAGATGGAACCATAGGTGCCACGTATCTCCGCAACAACGACCTATGGAATACATTATGTATGGAAAAGGAGTCTGGGAGGGTCAGACGAAAAGACACAGGATTGAGAATCTCAGAAATCCTATACAGACCAATAAAACGAGGTTTAAATTTAGGAGAGGAAACCTTCATAGGAATATGACGAGAAGATAACCAAACCAGATCCCCAACACGAAGTCGGGGACCCACACGGCGTCTGCGATTAGCGAAAAGTTGAGCCTTCTCCTGGGACAAGGCCAAATTGTCCACTACCTGAGTCCAGATCTGCTGCAACCTGTCCACCACAGAATCCACACCAGGACAGTCCGAAGACTCAACCTGTCCTGAAGAGAAACGAGGATGGAACCCAGAATTGCAGAAAAATGGAGAGACCAAGGTAGCCGAGCTGGCCCGATTATTAAGGGCGAACTCAGCCAACGGCAAAAAGGACACCCAATCATCCTGGTCTGCAGAAACAAAACATCTCAGATATGTCTCCAAGGTCTGATTGGTTCGTTCGGTCTGGCCATTAGTCTGAGGATGGAAAGCCGAGGAAAAAGACAGGTCAATGCCCATCCTACCACAAAAGGCTCGCCAAAACCTCGAAACAAACTGGGAACCTCTGTCAGAAACAATATTCTCAGGAATGCCATGCAAACGAACCACATGCTGGAAGAACAAAGGCACCAAATCAGAGGAGGAAGGCAATTTAACCAAGGGCACCAGATGGACCATTTTAGAAAAGCGATCACAGACCACCCAAATGACTGACATCTTTTGAGAAACGGGAAGGTCAGAAATGAAATCCATCGAAATATGTGTCCAAGGCCTCTTTGGGACCGGCAAGGGCAAAAGCAACCCACTGGCACGTGAACAGCAGGGCTTAGCCCTAGCACAAATCCCACAGGACTGCACGAAAGTACGTACATCCCGTGACAGAGATGGCCACCAGAAGGATCTAGCCACTAACTCTCTGGTACCAAATATTCCAGGATGACCAGCCAACACCGAACAATGAAGTTCAGAGATAACTTTAGTAGTCCACCTATCAGGGACGAACAGTTTCTCCGCCGGACAACGATCAGGTTTATTCACCTGAAATTTTTGCAACACTCGCCGCAAATCAGGGGAGATGGCAGACACAATGACTCCTTCCTTGAGGATACTCGCCAGCTCAGATGAACCCGGAGAGTCGGGCATAAAACTCCTAGACAGAGCATCCGCCTTCACATTTTTAGAGCCCGGAACGTACGAAATCACAAAATCGAAGCGGGCAAAAAATAACGACCAACGGGCCTGTCTAGGATTCAAGTGCTTGGCAGACTCGAGATAAGTAAGGTTCTTATGATCTGTCAATACCACCACGCGATGCTTAGCTCCTTCAAGCCAATGACGCCATTCCTCGAATGCCCACTTCATGGCCAGCAACTCTCGGTTGCCCACATCATAATTACGCTCAGCAGCCGAAAACTTCCTGGAAAAGAAAGCACATGGTTTCAACACTGAGCAACCAGAACCTCTCTGTGACAAAACCGCCCCTGCTCCAATCTCAGAAGCATCAACCTCGACCTGGAACGGAAGAGAAACATCTGGTTGACACAACACAGGGGCAGAACAAAAACGATGCTTCAACTCCTGAAAAGCTTCCACAGCAGCAGAAGACCAATTAACCAAATCAGCACCCTTCTTGGTCAAATCGGTCAATGGTTTGGCAATGCTAGAAAAATTACAGATGAAGCGACGATAAAAATTAGCAAAGCCCAGGAATTTTTGCAGACTTTTCAGAGATGTCGGCTGAGTCCAATCCTGGATGGCTTGGACCTTAACCGGATCCATCTCGATAGTAGAAGGGGAAAAGATGCACCCCAAAAATGAAACTTTCTGCACACCGAAGAGACACTTTGATCCCTTCACAAACAAAGAATTAGCACGCAGGACCTGGAAAACCATTCTGACCTGCTTCACATGAGAATCCCAATCATCTGAGAAGATCAAAATGTCATCCAAGTAAACAATCAGGAATTTATCCAGATACTCTCGGAAGATGTCATGCATTAAAGACTGAAACACAGATGGAGCATTGGCAAGTCCGAACGGCATCACTAGATACTCAAAATGACCCTCGGGCGTATTAAATGCAGTTTTCTATTCATCTCCTTGCCTGATTCTCACCAGATTATACGCACCACGAAGATCTATCTTAGTGAACCAACTAGCCCCCTTAATCCGAGCAAACAAGTCAGATAACAATGGCAAGGGATACTGAAATTTAACAGTGATCTTATTAAGAAGGCGGTAATCAATACATGGTCTCAGCGAACCATCCTTCTTGGCTACAAAAAAGAACCCTGCTCCCAGTGGTGATGACGATGGGCGAATATGTCCCTTCTCCAGGGATTCCTTCACATAACTGCGCATAGCGGCGTGTTCAGGCACGGATAAATTAAATAATCGACCTTTAGGGAATTTACTACCAGGAATCAAATCGATAGCACAATCACAATCCCTATGCGGAGGTAGGGCATCGGACTTGGGCTCTTCAAAGACATCCTGATAATCAGACAAGAACTCTGGGACCTCAGAAGGAGTGGATGACGAAATAGACAAAAATGGAACATCCCCATGTACCCCCTGACAACCCCAGCTGGATACCGACATAGAGTTCCAATCCAATACTGGATTATGGGTTTGCAGCCATGGCAACCCCAACACGACCACGTCATGCAGATTATGTAGCACCAGAAAGCGAATAACTTCCTGATGTGCAGGAGCCATGCACATGGTCAGCTGGGTCCAGTACTGAGGTTTATTCTTGGCCAAAGGTGTAGCATGAATTCCTCTCAACGGAATAGGACACCGCAAAGGCTCCAAGAAAAACCCACAACGTTTAGCATAATCCAAATCCATCAGATTCAGGGCAGCGCCTGAATCCACAAACGCCATGACAGAATACGATGACAAAGAGCATATCAAGGTAATGAACAGAAGGAATTTGGATTGTACAGTACCAATGACGGCAGACCTATCGAACCGCTTAGTGCGCTTAGGACAATCAGAAATAGCATGAGTGGAATCACCACAGTAGAAACACAGACCATTCAGACGTCTGTGTTCTTGCCGTTCAACTCTGGTCATAGTCCTATCGCACTGCATAGGCTCAGGTTTAATCTTAGACAATACCGCCAAATGGTGCACAGATTTACGCTCGCGCAAGCGTCGACTGATCTGAATGGCCAAAGACATAGACTCATTCAAACCAGCAGGCATAGGAAATCCCACCATGACATCCTTAAGAGCCTCAGAGAGACCCTTTCTGAACAAAGCTGCCAGCGCAGATTCATTCCACAGAGTGAGTACTGACCACTTCCTAAATTTCTGACAATATACTTCTATATCATCCTGACCCTGGCACAAAGCCAGCAAATTTTTCTCAGCCTGATCCACTGAATTAGGCTCATCGTAAAGCAATCCGAGCGCCAGGAAAAACGCATTGACATTACTCAATGCAGGGTCTCCTGGCGCAAGAGAAAATGCCCAGTCCTGAGGGTCGCCGCGCAAAAAAGAAATAATAATCAAAACCTGTTGAATAGGACTACCAGAAGAATGAGGTTTCAAGGCCAGAAATAGCTTACAATTATTTTTGAAATTAAGAAACTTAGTTCTATCACCAAAAAACAAATCAGGAATAGGAATTCTTGGTTCTAACATAGATTTCTGATCAATAGTATCTTGAATCCTTTGTACATTTGTAACGAGATTATCCATTGAAGAGCACAGACCCTGAATATCCATGTCCACACCTGTGTCCTGAAACACCCAAATGTCTAGGGGAAAAAAAAGACTGAACACAGAGCTGAGAAAAAAAAATGATGTCAGAACTTCTTTTTCCCTCTATTGAGAATCATTAGGTAGGCTCCTTGTACTGTTATGTAGGCAATCCAGTGACACAGTGTGCCAGCAATCAGAGCACATACAGTGATCTGACAATAACCCAAAAACAATAGAACGAGCTCTGAGACGTGGAATCTCTGTAGACCGCAATACCTGAACCTATCCTAAACACAACTAAAGGCAGCTGTGGATTGCGCCTGTCACTACCTATGCAACTCGGCACAGCCTGAGGAGCTGACTAGCCTGAAGATAGAAAAACAAGCCTGACTTGCCTCAGAGAAATACCCCAAAGGAAAAGGCAGCCCCCCACATATAATGACTGTTAGCAAGATGAAAAGACAAACGTAGGGATGAAATAGATTCAGCAAAGTGAGGCCCGATATTCTAGATAGAGCGAGGATAGCAAAAAGAACTTTGCAGTCTACAAAAAACCCTAAAGCAAAAAACCACGCAAAGGGGGCAAAAAGACCCACCGTGCCGAACTAACGGCACGGCGGTGCGCCCTTTGCGTCTCAGAGCTCCCAGCAAAAACGAATAGACAAGCTGGACAGAAAAAGTAGCAACAAAAGCAAAGAAGCACTTATCTAAGCAGAGCAGCAGGCCACAGGAAAGATCCAGAAGCTCAGGTCCAACACTGGAACATTGACAAGGAGCAAGGAAGACAGAATCAGGTGGAGTTAAATAACAAAGCAGCCAACGAGCTCACCAGAACACCTGAGGGAGGAAGCTCAGAAGCTGCAGTACCACTTGTGACCACAGGAGTAAATTCAGCCACAGAATTCACAACAGTGCAGGTGCGGTCCCGTAACAATTTGTCCCTTTCTCTAAGTATCTGCCAGATTTCCCAGGTCTGACAGGTCCTCCCTGGAACTCTCCCAGGCTTCGTTCTGCCTAACTTCCTGTCCGACCCCTAGTTTTACCAATGTGAGAAGTGGCCCAATAAATAAGCCTTTTGCTCCCCTTAGTGGCCGGAGTGTGAAGTGTAATGTGTGCTTGGTGATACCTGGTCAGGAGAATTCCTTTAGTGCCATCAGACGTACCATCACTCCCCTTAGTGGCAGAGTGACGTTACTGCAACGACCAGATCTCTGGGGCGCTGCACTCCCCCCCCCCCCCCGGTTAAATCCAGTACTCCCGGACTGGGAACAGAATAACAACAATACATGTTAATAGAAAACACACAAAAACTCTTATATATATACTATGACAAATAAATATAACAGTGCTTTCCGTTATGGAAGGTAAGGATGCTTGAAAGTTGCAAAGGATTGGTCATGCACAGTCCATGACTCCCAGATCTGTAGGTGTAACCATAGAATAGCAGGGACCCCGGGTAAACAAAGGGGCCCCTGTAAAGTTTTGGAGTGATTCACTGTCCATCACACCATTGTCCATTTTTAACCTATAACACAAATATTTACACAAGCATTTTCAACCAAATAACAACTATCGTTAATATCGCCAAGGTCTATAACGAAGTGGAGTCTGATTCTGGGTGCTACGCGTGGACCTCCGCAGCGCAGGAGTTGCTACTGGCCTGACAGGACCCGCTACGCTTGCTATCGCTAGTGTAGTGCACTGTCTTCTAGCTACACTTCTAGTGATTCTGGGCAGCACTGGCATACTGGCGTCCTCAGTGCTACCACTATTAATGGTGGGCATGGCAGATTCACCGATGACAGAGGGAGGACCCGCTGGTTCGACCGTTGGCATCGCATCTCCTGGTGGGGTCGGCTGCGCTGGCGGGTCCAGCTGCCCTGGCACCACATTTAATTCTGGCGGTCTCGGTTAATGGAATGTTAGGACAGGTACCACAATGGCCTTATTTATTTGAGTCCAGGACTGGGGAAAATCGCCAAGGAGAGTGTGTATCATCTTCTCTTCTTCCACAGGCGGAGAAATCCAGGGATCTGTTTCCCCATCTTTCAGCTTATCCTGGCATATTTTCAGGTGGTCTCTGGATATGGCCGCTGAGGTCTCTCCGTCCTTACTGATGAGACAGACCTTTGCATTGTCGAAGTCGGAGGGGAGAACGGTATACGGTTCCGCTTCCCATTGATCATCCAGCTTGTGTAGTCTCCTCTTTCTCTTGAGTACTTGCTCACCAGGTGCCAATGGAGCCGCGGGAGCACGCTTGTTTTAGTCCCTCTCTTGCTTCTGTCTGGCCTGAGCGAGACTCTTTTCCACAGATTCCTGTACTTTGCGGTACCTCTGCTGTCTCTTGGTATCCCAATCCGCATCTGGTGATATCTCTTCGGGGGTCAGAACCCCCATGTCCAGATCGACGGGTAACTTGCTAGACCTTCCTCGCATCAGGTACGCTGGGGTGCAGTTGGTGGAATTCACTGGAATGTGGTTGTACATGTCCACCAGATCTGGTAACTTCGTAGGCCACAAGTTCCGCTCCTCTACAGGTAAGGTTTTCAGTAAGTCGATCACCACTTGATTCATCTTTTCACACATCCCGTTGGTCTGTGGATGGTACGGCGTGGTTCTGATCTTCTTACACCCGTACAAATTGCAGAACTCCTGGAACACCTCCGCTTCAAATGCCGGCCCCTGATCGGTCAACACCTTCTCTGGGTATCCATGGGGTCGACAGAAGTACTGCTGGAAGGTTTTGGCAGCCGTCCTAGCCATCAGATCTTTGACTGGTATGACAACCAGGAACCTGGAATAGTGGTCCACCATGGTGAGAGCATAGATATACCCTGACCGGCTAGGTGTTAGCTATACGTGATCCAGCGTGACCAACTCGAGCGGTCGTTTGGTGATGATGGGTTGCAGGGGAGCCCGTTGGCTGTCACAATCCTTCCGGCGTAGGCCACAGGGGCCACACTCTCGACACCACTTCTCGATAGCCTTCTTCATGCCAACCCAGTAGAACCTCCCACGGAGTAGTCTCTCCAGCTTTCTCCATCCGAAGTGTCCTGCCCCATCGTGGTATGCTCCCAGGACCATGGGCACATCTTGTCTGGGGACCACAATCTGCCACACTAATTCGTGAGTGCGAGGGTCGATGTTCCTTTGGCACAGCTTGCCATCATGAATAAACAGTTTGCCCCTCTCCTTCCACAACTGTAATGCCTCCGGTGGATCATCCGGGCCAGGATGCAAATCTGCCTGCGTCAGGAGCTCCTTCACCCGATGGATCGCAGGGTCACCATCCTGGTTCTCTGTCCACCCGTGGTGGGGCAGGGGATTCAACGGGGCACCCTGTTTGTTTCTGCACCTGTTCTCCACCTGATGGGAACACTGAGTTGCCTTGGGACGATGGAAAGCGGGCAGTTCCACTTCTTCAAATGCCTCTGGGTCTTCCTCCGTTTCGGGTAGGTGAGGCATTCGGGACAATGCATCGGCATTCGCATTCTTGTGCCCCGCCCGGTACTTGATGGTGAAGTCATAATTAGACAACCGGGCCATCCACCGCTGCTCCAAGGCACCGAGTTTCGCTGTGTCCAAGTGCGTAAGTGGATTATTATCCGTGAAGACGGTGAACTTCGCTGAGGCCAGATAGTGCTTGAACCTCTCCGTCACGGCCCAAACGACCGCGAGGAACTCCAGCTTAAAGGAACTGTAGTTGTCTGGGTTCCTTTCAGTGGGGCGAAGCTTCCTGCTGGCATAGGCGATTACTCGTTCCTTGCCCTTCTGGACCTGGGACAGCACCGCTCCCAGCCCCACGTTGCTGGCGTCCGTGTACAATACGAATGGTTGATCATATTCCGGGTAGGCTAGTACTTCCTCTCCCGTTAATGCCGATTTTAAGCAAGTGAACGATCCTTCCAGTCCGTCGTTCCAATCCAGCGGGGTATTCTTACCCTTGGGTTTCTTGGGCTGGCCCACCAACAGGTCTTGCAACGGCGCGGCCTTCTTGGTGAAGGCCTTGATAAACCTCCGGTAGTAACCCACCAACCCGAGGAACTGCCGGACCTCATGAATGTTACTGGGCTGCGGCCAGTCCCTGATCACCGTGACCTTGTCGGGGTCTGGGGCCACTCCTTTGGCACTCACCACATGGCCCAGGTACTGTACTTTGGGTTTGAGCAGATGGCACTTGGACGGTTTCACCTTTAATCCAAAGTTGGACAGCGCTTCAAAGACCTCGGCCAGGTGCTTCAGATCGTCTTCATAGGTCTTAGAGAAGACAATGACATCGTCCAGATACAGCAGCACGGTCTCAAAGTTCTTGTGTCCCAAACAGCACTCCATCATCCTCTGGAACGTCCCCGGGCGTTGCACAATCCGAAGGGCATGTAGTTGAACTCGCAGAGACCCATCGGCGTCGTGAAGGCTGTCTTTTCTTTGTCCGCCTCTGCCACGGGAACCTGCCAATACCCACTGGTGACATCTAAAGTAGAGAAGTAATTAGCAGACTTTAACGCAGCCAAGGACTCCTCTATCCTAGGCAGGGGGTATGCGTCCTTATGTGTAATGTGGTTTAATTGCCTATAATCCACACACATCCTCATGGTGCCATCTTTCTTTCTAACGAGGACTAATGGAGCTGCCCAGGGGCTACAGCTGTCTCTCACTACCCCAGCCTCCTTCATCTCTCGCAACATGTCCTTGGCACACTGATAATGAGCTGGGGGTACAGGAAGGTATCTTTCTTTTACGGGCGGGTGGTCTCCTGTAGGGATGTGATGTTGAATCCCTTTTACCCCCCAAAATCAAGGGGGTGTTTGCTGAATACCCGCTCATATTCGTGAACCACCCTGTAGGCCCCCTGTATCTGGTGAGATGGAGTAGCATCAGTACCCACATGTAATTCTTGGCACCAATCTTTGGATTGTTCTGCAGGGCCCGGGTGCCTGTATCACACTATTATTAACAGTAAACAGCTTGGCAAGGGTAACATATTTAGTGAGGTGGACTTCCTCCTCCCCGCAGTTAAGAACACGTACCGGCACCCTTCCCTTGCGGACATCAATCACCCCTCTGGCTGTCAGGATGGTAGGCCTATTCTCTGAATACACGGGTTCTACCAGGGCCTGATAGTCCTTACCCCCGAGACCTATGGCTGCCCGACACCATATTAACATTTCACTCCTGGGGGGTATTGCAATGGGGTTCGAATCACTCACTGTGACCCGGCCAATTTCACTACCAGTCAGCTCCATTTGCTGTCTCCACATTAGGGCTCTGATTTCTTTCTGTAAGGCACGTTGTTCACTGGTCGATGGAACCCTCCTTGGTCGTTGCCAGGGGACTTCCTCCGGTCTGGAAGCCAGCTGGATCTTCGCCTTGGGGGCCTCCTGTAGGGACTGGACGGTCCGGGCTAGGGCAGCAACGCTCCTGGTCAGTTCCTGTACTTGGAGACACAGTCCTGCAGGGGAGTCATTGTCCAGGATCTGGGCATCGGCCTCGGCAGAGACAGGTGCGTCCGGCGCCACCTCCTGGTGGAATGTGAGGGCTTGCGGCCTGGGAAGTGTGGCATGGCTGGGCTGCCGCTCCGGTAGTGCCTGGATAGCTTTATCTTTGAATTGCGCGAAGGACAGGTCTGGATTCTGCATGGCCAGGAAGTGTAGCTGGGCCCTTTGATTACTGCACAGGAGCCCTTCGATGAACCGCTCTTTCAGGAGTTTATCTTCATCTTGCATGCTGTTTGGGTCACTTTGCTTGATGGTCCACAGCGCCTCCTGCAGATTAAGGGCATAGTCCCATAAGCTATCCTGCGGCCACTGCTTGCACCCATAGAACGTCAATTTAATTTCCGTAGCAGTGCGGGTGTCAAAGGTGGCTTTAAGCTTGGCAAATAATTGTTGCGCAGTTTTCTTGTCCGCAGCGGGCCAGGACTTTACTTCCCTCAATGCCGCTCCAAAGAGTTGGCCGATTATCATATGAACCTTCTGAGGCTCCGTCAAGGGATAAAACTCAAGCAGGCTACAAATCCCTTCTTTAAAGTCAGTTAACGTATGAGCTTCTCCAAAGTATCGCGGGAGCCAGACGGTGCCTGGTAGGTACGGCATAGAGAAGGGCATTATGGCTGCTGTAGCGGCAGCACTATCCGGCTGGTTGGTGGAAGCAGTAAGCCCCGCGGCCTCTAGCGGTGATACCGGGTTTGTGGCTGCACTTACCGCAGAATCCGGAAGTGCTCCCGAGTCTGCAGCTGTGGCCACCGCCTCCGCTCCTCCGGGGTCCGACATGACCGTTACTCCCCCTTGCTAATCGGTCGGGGTTCTCTGTTATGTTTGCTAATGACAGGTGTTATGAAGGCAATCCAGAAACACAGTGTGCTTAGCGATCAGAGCGCACACAGTGATCTGACAAATACCCAAAAATACAAGAACGAGCTCTGAGACGTGGAAACTCTGTAGACTGCACACCTGATCCTATCCTAAACACAACTAAAAGCGGCTGTGGATTGCGCCTAACAACTACCTAGGCAACTCGGCACAGCATAAGAAACTAGCTAGCCTGAAGATAGAAAGATAGGCCTGACTTGCCCCAGAGAAATTCCCCAAAGGAAAAGGCAGCCCCCCACATATAATGACTGTGAGTAAGATGAAAAGACAAAACGTAGGGATGAAATAGATTCAGCAAAGTGGGGCCCGATATTCTAGGACAGAGCGAGGATAGTAAAGCGAACTTTGCAGTCTACAAAAAACCCTAAAGCAAAACCACGCAAATGGGGCAAAAAAACCCACCGTGCCGAACTAACGGCACGGCGGTACACCCTTTGCGTCTCAGAGCTTCCAGCAAAACAAAAGACAAGCTGGACAGAAAAAAAGCAACAAAAAAGCAAAAAGCACTTAGCTATACAGAGCAGCAGGTCACAGGAACAATCAGGAGAAGCTCAGATCCAACACTGAAACATTGACAAGGAGCAAGGATAGCAGCATCAGGCGGAGTTAAGTAATGAAGCAGTTAACGAGCTCACCAGAACACCTGAGGGAGGAAGCTCAGAAGCTGCAGTACCACTTGTGACCACAGGAGTGAATTCAGCCACAGAATTCACAACAGTACCCCCCCCCTTGAGGAGGGGTCACCGAACCCTCACCAGAGCCCCCAGGCCGACCAGGATGAGCCGCATGAAAGGCACGAACAAGATCGGAAGCATGAACATCAGAGGCAAAAACCCAGGAATTATCTTCCTGAGCATAACCCTTCCATTTAACCAGATACTGGAGTTTCCGTCTAGAAACACGAGAATCCAAAATCTTCTCCACAATATACTCCAATTCCCCCTCCACCAAAACCGGGGCAGGAGGCTCAACAGATGGAACCATAGGTGCCACGTATCTCCGCAACAACGACCTATGGAATACATTATGTATGGAAAAGGAGTCTGGGAGGGTCAAACGAAAAGACACAGGATTGAGAACCTCAGAAATCCTATACGGACCAATAAAACGAGGTTTAAATTTAGGAGAGGAAACCTTCATAGGAATATGACGAGAAGATAACCAAACCAGATCCCCAACACGAAGTCGGGGACCCACACGGCGTCTGCGATTAGCAAAAAGTTGAGCTTTCTCCTGGGACAAGATCAAATTGTCCACTACCTGAGTCCAGATCTGCTGCAACCTATCCACCACAGAATCCACACCAGGACAGTCCGAAGACTCAACCTGTCCTGAAGAGAAACGAGGATGGAACCCAGAATTGCAAAAAAATGGAGAAACCAAGGTAGCCGAGCTGGCCCGATTATTAAGGGCGAACTCAGCCAACGGCAAAAAGGACACCCAATCATCCTGGTCTGCAGAAACAAAACATCTCAGATATGTTTCCAAGGTCTGATTGGTTCGTTCGGTCTGGCCATTAGTCTGAGGATGGAAAGCCGAGGAAAAGGATAGGTCAATGCCCATCCTACCACAAAAGGCTCGCCAAAACCTTGAAACAAACTGGGAACCTCTGTCAGAAACAATATTCTCAGGAATGCCATGCAACCGAACCACATGCTGAAAGAACAAAGGTACCAAATCAGAGGAGGAAGGCAATTTAGCCAAGGGCACCAGGTGGACCATTTTAGAAAAGCGATCACAGACCACCCAAATGACTGACATCTTTTGAGAAACGGGAAGGTCAGAAATGAAATCCATCGAAATATGTGTCCAAGGCCTCTTTGGGACCGGCAAGGGCAAAAGCAACCCACTGGCACGAGAACAGCAGGGCTTAGCCCTAGCACAAATCCCACAGGACTGCACAAAAGTACGTACATCCCGTGACAGAGATGGCCACCAGAAGGATCTAGCCACTAACTCTCTGGTACCAAAGATTCCAGGATGACCAGCCAACACCGAACAATGAAGTTCAGAGATAAGTTTATTAGTCCACCTATCAGGGACGAACAGTTTCTCTGCTGGACAACGATCAGGTTTATTCGCCTGACTTTTTTGCAGCACCCGCCGCAAATCAGGGGAGATGGCAGACACAATGACTCCTTCCTTGAGGATACCCGCTGGCTCAGATAAACCCGGAGAGTCGGGCACAAAACTCCTAGACAGAGCATCCGCCTTCACATTTTTAGAGCCCGGAAGGTACGAAATCACAAAGTCGAAGCGGGCAAAAAATAACGACCAACGGGCCTGTCTAGGATTCAAGCGCTTGGCAGACTCGAGATAAGTCAAGTTCTTATGATCAGTCAATACCACCACGCGATGCTTAGCTCCTTCAAGCCAATGACGCCACTCCTCGAATGCCCACTTCATGGCCAGCAACTCTCGATTGCCCACATCATAATTACGCTCAGCGGGCGAAAACTTCCTGGAAAAGAAAGCACATGGTTTCATCACTGAGCAATCAGAACCTCTCTGTGACAAAACCGCCCCTGCTCCAATCTCAGAAGCATCAACCTCGACCTGGAACGGAAGAGAAACATCTGGCTGACACAACACAGGGGCAGAACAAAAACGACGCTTCAACTCCTGAAAAGCTTCCACAGCAGCAGAAGACCATTTAACCAAATCAGCACCCTTCTTGGTCAAATCGGTCAATGGTTTGGCAATGCTAGAAAAATTACAGATGAAGCGACGATAAAAATTAGCAAAGCCCAGGAACTTTTGCAGACTTTTCAGAGATGTCGGCTGAATCCAATCCTGGATGGCTTGGACCTTAACTGGATCCATCTCGATAGTAGAAGGGGTAAAGATGAACCCCAAAAATGAAACTTTCTGCACACCAAAGAGACACTTTGATCCCTTCACAAACAAAGAGTTAGCACGCAGGACCTGAAAAACCATTCTGACCTGCTTCACATGAGACTCCCAATCATCTGAGAAGATCAAAATGTCATCCAAGTAAACAATCAGGAATTTATCCAGATACTCACGGAAGATGTCATGCATAAAAGACTGAAACACAGATGGAGCATTGGCAAGTCCGAACGGCATCACTAGATACTCAAAATGACCCTCGGGTGTATTGAATGCAGTTTTCCATTCATCTCCTTGCCTGATTCTCACCAGATTATACGCACCACGAAGATCTATCTTAGTGAACCAACTAGCCCCCTTAATCCGAGCAAACAAGTCAGATAACAATGGCAAGGGATACTGAAATTTAACAGTGATCTTATTAAGAAGGCGGTAATCAATACACGGTCTCAGCGAACCATCCTTCTTGGCTACAAAGAAGAACCCTGCTCCCAGTGGTGATGACGATGGGCGAATATGTCCCTTCTCCAGGGATTCCTTCACATAACTGCGCATAGCGGCGTGTTCGGGCACGGATAAATTAAATAATCGACCTTTAGGGAATTTACTACCAGGAATCAAATTGATAGCACAATCACAATCCCTATGCGGAGGTAGAGCATCGGACTTGGGCTCTTCAAATACATCCTGATAATCAGACAAGAACTCTGGGACCTCAGAAGGGGTGGATGACGAAATCGACAAAAATGGAACATCACCATGTACCCCCTGACAACCCCAGCTGGATACCGACATGGAATTCCAATCCAATACTGGATTATGGGTTTGTAGCCATGGCAACCCCAACACGACCACATCATGCAGATTATGCAACACCAGAAAGCGAATAACTTCCTGATGTGCAGGAGCCATGCACATGGTCAGCTGGGCCCAGTATTGAGGTTTATTCTTGGCCAAAGGTGTAGCATCAATTCCTCTCAATGGAATAGGACACCGCAAAGGCTCCAAGAAAAACCCACAACGTTTAGCATAATCCAAATCCATCAGATTCAGGGCAGCGCCCGAATCCACAAACGCCATGACAGAAAACGACGACAAAGAGCATATCAAGGTAATGGACAGAAGGAATTTGGACTGTACAGTACCAATGACGGCAGACCTAGCGGACCGCTTAGTGCGCTTAGGACAATCAGAAATAGCATGAGTGGAATCACCACAGTAGAAACACAGACCATTCAGACGTCTGTATTCCTGCCGTTCAACTCTAGTCATAGTCCTATCGCACTGCATAGGCTCAGGTTTAACCTCAGGCAGTACCGCCAAATGGTGCACAGATTTACGCTCGCGCAAGCGTCGACCGATCTGAATGGCCAAAGACAAAGACTCATTCAAACCAGCAGGCATAGGAAATCCCACCATGACATCCTTAAGAGCCTCAGAGAGACCCTTTCTGAACAAAGCTGCCAGCGCAGATTCATTCCACTGAGTGAGTACTGACCATTTCCTAAATTTCTGACAATATACTTCTATATCATCCTGACCCTGGCACAAAGCCAGCAAATTTTTCTCAGCCTGATCCACTGAATTAGGCTCATCGTACAGCAATCCGAGCGCCAGGAAAAACGCATCGACACTACTCAATGCAGGGTCTCCTGGCGCAAGAGAAAATGCCCAGTCTTGAGGGTCGCCGCGCAAAAAAGAAATAATAATCAAAACCTGTTGAATAGGATTACCAGAAGAATGAGGTTTCAAGGCCAGAAATAGCTTACAATTATTTTTGAAACTTAGAAACTTAGTTCTATCTCCAAAAAACAAATCAGGAATAGGAATTCTTGGTTCTAACATAGATTTCTGATCAATAGTATCTTGAATTTTTTGTACATTTATAACGAGATTATCCATTGAAGAGCACAGACCCTGAATATCCATGTCCACACCTGTGTCCAGAATCACCCAAATGTCTAGGGGAAAAAAAAAAGTGAACACAGAGCAGAAAAAAAAAAAAAAAAATGATGTCAGAACTTTTTCTTTCCCTCTATTGAGAATCATTAGTTAGGCTCCTTGTACTGTTATGTTTGCTAATGACAGGTGTTATGAAGGCAATCCAGAAACACAGTGTGCTTAGCGATCAGAGCGCACACAGTGATCTGACAAATACCCAAAAATACAAGAACGAGCTCTGAGACGTGGAAACTCTGTAGACTGCACACCTGATCCTATCCTAAACACAACTAAAAGCGGCTGTGGATTGCGCCTAACAACTACCTAGGCAACTCGGCACAGCCTAAGAAACTAGCTAGCCTGAAGATAGAAAGATAGGCCTGACTTGCCCCAGAGAAATTCCCCAAAGGAAAAGGCAGCCCCCCACATATAATGACTGTGAGTAAGATGAAAAGACAAAACGTAGGGATGAAATAGATTCAGCAAAGTGGGGCCCGATATTCTAGGACAGAGCGAGGATAGTAAAGCGAACTTTGCAGTCTACAAAAAACCCTAAAGCAAAACCACGCAAATGGGGCAAAAAAACCCACCGTGCCGAACTAACGGCACGGCGGTACACCCTTTGCGTCTCAGAGCTTCCAGCAAAACAAAAGACAAGCTGGACAGAAAAAAAGCAACAAAAAAGCAAAAAGCACTTAGCTATACAGAGCAGCAGGTCACAGGAACAATCAGGAGAAGCTCAGATCCAACACTGAAACATTGACAAGGAGCAAGGATAGCAGCATCAGGCGGAGTTAAGTAATGAAGCAGTTAACGAGCTCACCAGAACACCTGAGGGAGGAAGCTCAGAAGCTGCAGTACCACTTGTGACCACAGGAGTGAATTCAGCCACAGAATTCACAACAGTTCTCCTTCCGGGGTCGGCGCCTCACCGCGTCTTCCGCTCCGCGCGCTTTTCCAGCCGGCACCACCCACGAAGCTATGACTCCTCCCTTTGTGCTCCACGCAGTGCGGCAATGGCGGATTTTTGGCGGCAAATAGCGGTACACAGTCTTTGCAATAGGTCACAGTTCCAAGGCACACATGACCCGATTCCTCAGGCTTAAGTACAATCCTGTTCGTGACGCCAAGTTGGAGCGCCCCCAGACACAGGGCCACAAGTCACTCGGTACCGGTCCTTTCTGTTCAGTTCTGCGGTTGTCACGGTGGCTGGACCTGGTCGTGACCCTGCTAAGGGGCGTCCAATAAAGGTGGTGGTGCATAGTGCGAGGAATAATGAGGACACAGGGTTCAGTTTCTTTACCTTTTACTGAAGGTTTTCAGGATCCTCAATCCGGGGCACTTTCACCAGGGCTGTCTGAGACCGGCCGGTCCGAAGGCACATCCAGAGTTCCCTTTGCAGGTGGATATCAGTGTCTACCCACTAGCGCCTGTGTGTTGTAGTGCTTCCCTGCTGAGCATTCAGGATAGTCCTCACAACTGCTGTTCTTGTTCGTTCATTCGTTCTCTACAGCTCTCTTTCTCTCTCTCTCGTTCTTTGGTTCCAGATGTTGCTAGTTTCTAATGTCCCCCAGGTATATTTTGGCTAGGACGCACCTTTAGGACAGGTAGGCCTGGAGGTATTCTGGAACCCTAGTGTCGCCCCTCTCCCACGTTGCCTCCTATGTCCTTCTTAGGTGTTGTATGGTAGACAGCCAACCTGTAATTAACTGTCCTGCCGCTGTTTGAAGTAATGCGTGGAGACTGTCACTTCTTCGGTGCTCCGACCACCGACTATGCGCCTCAGTAAGATGTTGCCTTTCTCTCTCGGCATGACTCTTACTGGCTCTCCTTTGTGCTGATCTCTTTTCTCACTGTTCTACAATATCCTTCCTTTCTTGTCTCTTTCTTTGGATACCGCCGCAAGGTAGTGCAGGCGCGGTCCCGTAACAATCTGTCCCTTTTGCTAGGTATCTGCCAGATTTCCCAGGTCTGACAGGTCCTCCCTGGAACTCTCCCAGGCTTTGTTCTGCCTAACTTCCTGTCCGACCCCTAGTTTTTCCAATGTGAGAAGTGGCCCAATAAATAAGCCTTTTGCTCCCCCTAGTGGCCGGAGTGTGAAGTGTAATGTGTGCTTGGTGATACCTGGTCAGGAGAATTCCTTTAGTGCCATGAGACGTACCATCACTCCCCTTAGTGGCAGAGCGACGTTACTGCAACGACCAGATCTCTGGGGCGCTGCATACACCCATCAGCCACACCTGCTCTCGCTGTAATCAGTGACAGCAAGCATAAGCTGAATTGAGTAGTTCAATCTTCCTACGCCTGTGACATGAGGTAAAGTTGTAAGTTCACGCTGTCATCTGACAGCATGAAAATTGCAGCTGTTCACTTGCAATATTAATCTTACTTAAAATCAGAAGCAGTGTTTGCTGCATTGTCATTCACATGACAGCACGGCAAACACTGGATGTTCAGACCTCCATTCATTTAAATGGGGTCTGGGTTAGGGTACTGTTCTGTTACCCAACCAACATTTTTTTAACTGTTTGGTGGAGCATGCCAGACCCGCACATATAATCATTCGCCCATCATTACTTACAGTATAAATAAGTCTTTATGCAGAAAAAAATGTTTCTTAACGTTTCTATCCTGTAAAATGCAATTTTGCTTCCTTTTGGATTGTTTTATTGTCAAACCTTAAAGTGGAGTAAAAGTATGGCACCATTGTTCTCAACAACGATCTTCCACTGGTCTTCCCCATGCTGTTCTCCTTCCTTTCAGCATTTGTCCCATCTATTTGAACATTTTCAATGACCCCCAGACCTCTATAGTACAAAGTTCTTATTTTTGATTGTTTGATTAATTAAAAAACTAAAATGAAAGTGTGGTTACTCTTTAAATATGAGTTTTCATCGCTTCATGTGGGTCATTATTGCTTGAAAATTTAAAGTAATGTGAATAATTGCTCCATTTTTTTATATTTTAGTGAAGTATGGAAAGACTGCTAGCTGAAAGACCATATAATAGAATAGAGAATAGAGGAGTCACTTGTGTTATGATTGTAAAGGTTAGACTGGAACCTTTGGAAGTTTTCTACAATGGAGTTCGTATCAAAGTGTTTTTTGACCAGCAGTTAAATGAATAAGTGGAACATAGACTTTTACTTTTCTCTGTTTTATTTGTGGGGGCATGAATTTAGTAGGCTTGTCTTCCTGGGGAGAGAATTTGAACTTGCAAGACAGGTATATTTCAGGACAATTCAGACTCTGAATATTTTGATCTTTATCCTGGTGTCTACGAGTTGCTGAGCTTATACATCAGCAGGTGATTTTTTTTTCCTGAGATTTAAAATTTTTGCTATTTTCCTGAGAAGTTCTATCTGCTTTTCCTCTCTCTCTTCTTTTTCTGTATTGGAAGGCAAAGATATGCTTTACAGATTGGCTTCTGATTCTAAAATATATACAGTGTGGGAAATCTGTATTCAATCCCTTGCTGATTTTGTAAGTTTGCCCACTGACAAAGACATGAACTGTCTATAATATTAAGGGTAGGTTAATTTTAAAATTGGGAGATATAATATCAAAAATAAAATCCAGAAAATCACTTTGTATAAATTATATAAATGTATCTGCATTTTTCAGTGAGAAATAAGTATTTGATCCCCTACCAACCATTAAGAGTTCTGGCTCCTACAGACCAGTTAGACGCTCCTAATCAACTCGTTACCTGCAATAATGACAGCTGTCTTACATAGTCACCTTTATAAAGGACTCCTGTCCACAGACTCATTTAGTCAGACAGACATTAACCTTTACAACATGGGCAGGACCAAAGAGCTTTATAAGGATGTCAGGGACAAGATCATAGACCTGCAGAAAGCTAGAATTGGCTTCAAAACCATAAGTAAGATGCTGAGTTAGAAGTAGACAACTGTTGATGCAATAGTAAGAAAATGGAAGAAATACAAAATGACTGTCAATTGACAATGATCTTGGGCGCCATGCAAAATCTTACCTCATGGTGAATCCTTGATCATGGGGAAAGTGAGAGATCAGCCTAAAAATACAGGAGAGGAACTTGTTAATGATCTCAAGACAGCTGGGACCACAGTCACCAAGAAAACCATTGGTAACACATTACACCCTAAAGGTTTAAAATCCTGCAGTGCCTGAAAGGTCCCCATGCTCAAGAAGGCACATGTGCAGGCCCATCTGAAGTTTTCCAGTGAACACATTGATGATTCTGTGAGTGATTGGGAGAAAGTGATGTGGTCAGATGAGACAAAATTTGAGGTCTTTGGCATTATCTCAACTTGCTGTGTTTGGAGGAAGAGAAATGCTGCCTAAGACCCAAAGAACACATCCCCGCTGTCAAGCATGGAGGTGAAATCATTATGTTTCTCTGCTAAGAGCACAGGACTACTTCACTGTATCAATGGGAGAACGGATGGAGTCATGTACCGTTAAATCCTGAGTGACAACCTCCTTCCCTCCACCAGGACACTAAAAAATTGGGTCATGGCTGGCTCTTCCAGCAAGACAATGACCTAAAATATACAGCCAAGGCAACAAAAGAGTGGCTCAAAAAGAAGCACATTAAGGTCATGGAGTGGCCTAGCCAGTCTCCAGACCTTTATCCCATAGAAAATGTATGGAGAGAGTTGAAGCTCCGAGTTGCCAAGCAACAGCCTCAAAATCTTAATGATTTAGAGATGACCTGCAGAGGACTGGATCAAAATTCCTCCTGAGATGTTTGCAAACCTCAACATCAACTACAAAAAAATTCTGACGGCAGTGCTTGCCGATACTTGTCACCAAATATTAAGTCTTGTTTGTCAGAGGGATCAAATACTTTTGTCACACTACAAAATGCAAATGAATTCATCAAATTTATACAATGTAATTTTCTGGATTTTATTTTTGATATTCTATCTCTCAATGTTAAAATGAACATTCCCCTCTAAAATTCTAGACTGTTCATGTCTTTGTCAGTGGGCAAACTTACAAAATCAGCAAGGAATCAAATACTTATTCCCCCCACTGTTCTAATAAAATTGTAATTATAAAATATCTTCTTGACAATGTGAAATTTACTGCAAAGGTAAAAATTTTAAGTGGTAGTAAAAAAAATAGTACAATTGCTCATAGTATAATTTATTTAACCTTCCTCTAGTGTTAGGGTCGTGACCGACCCGTTTTAGGTTTTAAATGCATACAAATTCTACATACATTTGTTTATTGCATCGAGACTTTTTGACTTTTTCAGGAACTTATTGTTAAACAAAACACAATAAAATAAAACTATTTTACTAAATTGTAAAATGCTCTTATTAAAATTATAACATTTGTGTTGTTGGGGTCAATTTCAACCCAGGTCTAATATAAGAGTAAAAAAACAATAATAAGTCCCAAAACTGAACTCATAAACACAATATAAACCAACAGCCCACAGCCAGCTCTACCTCCAACAACTTGAGTTAGGCTACGTTCACATTAGCGTCGCGTCGCTGTTGCGTCGGCGACGCAGCGGCGACGCGCCCCTATGTTTAACATAGGGGACGCGTGTGTCTTTTTGCACGCGTTTTCCGACACGTGTGTCGTTTTAGACGCTAGCGTCGGACGCAAGAAAACGCTAGAAGTTGCATTTTTCTTGCGTCCGATTTCGGCAAAAAACGACGCACGTGTCGCAAAACGCGCGCGTTTTTGCGCGCGTTTGCGCGCGTTTTTCCGTGCGTCGCCGTTGCGTCGCCGACGCAACAGCGACGCGACGCTAATGTGAACGTAGCCATAGGGACATGTCCAGGCATGTATGGCCAAATCAGCTTAGAGTTGGTACTTTGCAGTGTATAGTTTATATTATTCTCTTGTGGTTCATTTGACAATATTTTTATATTGAAAATGAAGGGTATGCTCTCAAATGAAAGGCCCAGGGGGCCACAACAAAATTATTAAAATCAATCTTTCCATGGATGAGAAACCCTAACAAGGTAACTAAGAGGTAAGAAACAAATTGGATCATAAATAACTGTTTTTAGGGTATCCTAGGGGTGATTTAAGACACGGGTCAAAACCGACCCGTTAACATAAGAAAGAGTAACAGAAAGCTAAAACTAGAGGAAGGTTAAACTATAGTAGGCGTAGTTTTTGCAAATAGGGTTAAATTAACCTTGCAATATCTCCTAAACATCAGTTGATACTTTTTTTTACATTTAGCCAGAGTGTGAAAGGAAATGTTGGAGTGAAAATACTGTAGAAGAATCCAGAAATCATATTTATAGCTTTATTGGTGGCAAGAGGTACAAGGTAAATATTAAGAATTTCAAACTATCCACTGTACTGCCATGGATTGTAATTGTGGACCTTAAACCCCTCTCATTTTGCATCCATCTTCAACCAGGTCCATGATAGCGTGAGCGTGAAAGAGTCCTGGTAACAGCGTCAGAAGCTGAGCCTGCCCAACACAGGTCGGATGTTAAGTTTAATGTACAGTTGTGTGAAAAAGTGTTTCCCCTTCATGATTTCCTGTTCTTTTGCATGTTTGTCACACTTAAATGTTTCAGATCACCAAATCAATTTACATTTTAGTCAAAGATAAATGAAGATCTTTATTATTAGCGAAAAATAAATCCAAACTTGCAGGGCCCTGTGTGAAATTCAGATAAGACCCGCCTGACAAAGTCAAGTAGACAAAAAGACACTGAAAAGCTATACATCATGCTGCGATTCAAAGAAATTCTGGAACAAATGAGAAAGTAATTGAGATCTATTAGTCTGGAAAAGGTAATAAAGCTATTTCTAAAGCATTGGGACACCAGCAAACCACAGAAAGGGCCATTACCCACAATTTGCAAAAACATGGAAGAGTGATAACATCATTCAGATTGGTAGAAGCTTTATTTTTTTTTTATTTGCTCTATTGATGTTTTTTCTAAGTTATTTTTACTTTATTTCTTCATTAATTTCACAAACCATGCCCCATAAAGCCGTTGTTAAGGTAAATATTTATACTATGTTTTCATTATTATTTCATTATTCTTTAGCCAATTATATATACCTATATATCTTTGATAATATTGTATTTTAATAAATATTAGCTTTATAAGAGTTATTGATAAAAAAAACAAAGTTTGTTGTGTCTTTGTGTAGAAGTTTTCCTTCGTTTCTAAAACTATGGTAAACTGGACAGAGCCAGTTTCAAGGGATTAAGCACAATCCATAATTTATGACTTTGGTATTCCCAATTAAAATGCTTTCTTTCCCCAATTAAAATATTTTCTTTCTTAGGTAATGTACTAAGCCGTCCCCTTTCTTCTGTGGGTGTAGTAAAGTATGTCTTGGCATCTGAGGGCAGACAAAAATTGTACACTGACAGCCACTGGTTGTGTGTTATTTTCTTGTCTCTGATGCATCATGTTTATTTAATTTGGACCTATAATAGCAAATTTGAAGATCATTTGTATCTCAACCCAAATTAGTGCTTCTTGGAAGGGGTTACCACAACATTCTAAAGCCGGGATGGTTAACTGGAACTCTCTGACACATAACTACATGGATCTTTCCATAAATCACTGAAAAAATGATTGTGGTGAGCAGCCCTTTGTGTTACAAAAGTTTCAGTGTTTTCTGGTGAACCAAGAAGGAGACATAGTGTTCCTACAAGACCATTCTTAACAAACCTCTGCTATTTTGTGCGTATTATTAAAATTATAAAATTATAAGATGAGGTGTGGTTTATTATATGTTTCAAGGTGTCTTTAGATGTATAAATGACAATTGTTGAATGAAACTGATTGAAGTGGTGAGTCTAATATTTCAGGAGTTGAAGGATTTAGTGATGAGAGAACTGGCTCAAATAAGGAGTTATCCGAGCATGCTCGTGTGCTAACAGAGTGTCTTTGGCATGATTAAAAATAAGTTTAGGTCCCCGAAGCTGCATTTCATGTGACTGTTAGACAGCTGCATCACATGCAGAGATGGCCAACCAAACAAGTAATCACTGCATGTGTTGTGGATGTCTAACAATGGCATGTGGCCACAAGGACTCAAATATATTTTTCCAGCACACAGAAGACACTCTATCAGTGGAGGCATGTATTGTGGCTGTTAGACAGCTGCAATACATGCAGGGATTGCCTGGTTGGTTGTCTAACAGCCACGTGATATACAGCCGCGGGGACTCAAACTTATTTTTCGAAGACAAAGACAAGAATCCCAAAGACAAGGCCGAAGACAATCTGTTAGCACATGAGCATACTCAGATAGCACCTTGTCTGAGCACAATCAATAATCACTGGAAGGATTGTTATATTTAGGGATGTGCAAATAGTGAAATATTCGGATTCGGGGAAAATCAGCAATCATTTCCAATATCTGTGCATTCGTACCGAATAACGAATCCAATGCAAGTCAATGAGAAGGTCAAATATTTTTCTGCTCAACCCAACAAACAGGTATAGGGGCCTGAAAAAACTCAAATGGATGAGAAAAAGCTAAAACAAAATGGGAACGGCATGGAGAAGATGCCTGCATGCCTTTCTGACTCACATATGCTATCTGGGAATAATGTCAGACTATTGCGGCGTTTTTCAGGATTTATAAAAAGACCTACCAAAGCAAACCTACATGCTAGGAAACATCTTTTCCTTCATAATTACATGTATATAACGCAGAAAAAAAATATATATATATATACCTCCCCTTTAGCATATGTTTACACTGAGTGCTTTGGCTTTAGTTTTTCCTTTAACATTTGTGAGGCCTCTCACTCTTTCTTTTGGGAGGTCCCACCCATTCCAAATTGTTAGTTAGATAGTGGAATACATATTTCCAATCACTTGAGAATGGGAGCAAAAACATGCCCATTTGAAATTTGTGCTTCACCCGTCACCTTTACTATGTCCACCACCATGTCATTATGCAGTTCTCGCTTGAGATTTTCAGAGCAGGTCAGCAGGTGCCGTAAAACATGAGTTTTGTGAGCTCCAGAGTTTATTTTGGCCAACGGATCACAATGGAATCACTGTCATAGCTGATGAAGCTGTTGTGAGGTCAATATAATACAGGAATTGGGGTAGCTGCATGATCAATGTCAGTAAATGGGATTATACCAGACACCAAACACATTAGAATTAAATTCGGAAAACATGCAAGCGAGGGCCTGTATTGTGGTAAGTCTGTCAAGCCTGAAATCCATATGAGGAACATGTACAAGCCTCATTTTACTTGGAAGCAGCCTCCTCAAGGGAAAGAGACAGGAATGCCATTGACCAATCTGCACAAACCTATGCAATTCTTCTGGAAACTACACAACCAGGAAGGATGTATTTTTTGCATGATTTTGAGCAACAATGGAGTAATTGCAGGATATGTCCCAGGGCAGTGCTCCCCAACTCCAGGCCTCGAGGGCCGCCAACAGTGCAGGTTTTCAGGATTTCCTTAGTGTTGCACAGGGGTTGGAATCATCACCTGTGCAGATGATCACATTACCACCGATGCAATACTAAAGAAATCCTGAAAACCTGCACTGTTGGCGGCCCTCGAGGCCGGGAGTTGGGGACCCCTGTCCCAGAGAGTGACGAGGTCTGTGTAGTGTATTACTCAGGTGACATGCAGTGCTACAGAGCTCAGGTAAAGGCCTTAGCATGGGAATTACCATGTTCCAATATGTGCAAGGCTGTGGTCTGAATAGGTCTGTGGAGCATATTAACCAAGTCTCTTAGACGTGCTTAAAATGTACAGAAACTGTGTAATACCCCACCACCATTTTTTGGGACCTAAATTTAGCAAATTTAAGGGAAGTGGCAGTTTAATAAAGAGACACAAGTCTTATTTATGAGCTTGGAAAAGCCAGGAATGGCTTTTGTCCAGCATCGGACAATGTAAAGTGATAACGAATATGTATGCCCTATCTAACTAACAACTTGTGAACAGATATATGCTGACAAGGGAAAACTGAATGCTGTGCTTGGACAACAAACTGGACGTGGTTGCTGACTGTTGTGTCTGTGCAACTGCAGGTTGTGGGCAAGCGGCATCAGGGCCTGCTTCCTGGACAGCAGAATGGGAAGGCCATAACACAGTGGAAGAGTCAGTGGTTTCACCCTTAGACACAGATTTTGTGCCCAGGCATTCCACCCACCTACTGGGGTGTTGCATATTTGAGCATATTCCTTTTATGAAGGAATGTGTGGGTAAGATTTTTGAACCAGATACATGCTTAAAGAGACCCTGAGAAGAGCAACACAATAAAAAAAATATAATAATATAATATATAGAGATTGAGAGTAGAAATTTGAGCAATGCACAATGTACAAAGGTTTCCAAAAACTACCCCAAGGGGTCTGTATCATACATGCTGAAAGAGACTGTGATTGGGACCCCACAATACATTTTGAAGTTATTATTGCTAGAGATAAAGAGTACAAGTTTCACCATTGCACTATGTACAAAGGTTTCAAAAAACTACCCAAGGGGTCTGTATCATACATGCTGAAAGAGACCATTATAGTGACCTTGCAATGCATTTTGCAGTTATTAACATAGGTGGAAATAGGGAGTACAAGTTTTATCATTTGATAATGTGCAAAGTTTTCCAAAAATTAAAAAACATTACACATGGAAAGTAGAACTGGCATGCCAGGGTATGTTTTTTTAAAAAAACATGTATATCCAAGTTCAGCACGTGGGCCATGCATGGAACGTGTACCAGCTTGCCAAGCTTTTTTAGCCGCCACCAAGATATGCCCATTATCGCACATAAGCAGATATGGTTGGAGGTTCAGCTGGAGAGCCACTGATCAGTCTGTTCTTTTATCCCTTTCAACAGCTCTTCTGCAGTTTGAGCTTTATGACCTAAGCAGTTGAGCTTCATCAGAGCATGCTGCATCTTTGCCAAAGCAGTGCTGCAGATCTCCCAGCTGGGGAGTGATGGGGAGACTAGTTCTGCTGAGGATGATGAGAAGGAGAGACCAAAACTGAAATAGAAAGACACTGAAAACCTGATGGAAGTTGGTACCACTATTCTTGGTGTGGTTAAGATGTGTGGTGTCCCACCCTGTAACTCTGTCCCAGACCCCATAAGGTTCAGCCAGTGTGCTGTCAGGGAAATGAACAGTAGCATCCATGTCCACAAGAACTTGTCCATGTTTCTGTGGTTAGATGGACCTTCCCTGTAACAATGTTGGCCAGAGCATGGCTGATATTGTCTAACAAGTGCTTATGTAATGTGAGGATGGCACAATGGGAAAATATAGTGGTGGCTGGGAATCAAGTACCATGGGGATGCCACAGCCAAGAGGTCAAGGAAAAACTAATTTCCCAAAAAGTGAAAACAACAACATTTCCAGGGCTAGCAATAAGGCAATGTGGGTGTATAGCGTTTGGGCCTGGGGGTGGGTGGATATTTCTGCTTCTGGGACAACTAACTGTACCTGGTCACTAACTGTTATGTCTGTGCAACTGCAGGTTGTGGGCAGTAGACATCAGCATCTGCTTCCTGGGCAGCAGTTTATGAAAGCCGTAACACAGAGGAAGGGGCAGTGGTTTGACCATCAGACACAAATTTTGCACCCAGGCATTCCACTCACCTACTGGGGTGCTTGGCTACCATGAGTTTTTTCATGCTGGTGGTGCTCAGATTGGCAGTGTTCTTGCCTCTTCTTAGCTTGTTATAGCAGATGCTGAAAATTGCACTTGTTCTATCTGAAGGCGTTTTAGAAAAAACTGCCATACAGTGGAACAATGCACATTTGGCCTGTTATCTAGCCGATTGGAAGGGCTCTGTGGAACAGTTGACTGATTTCTCCCTCTGGGCAAAATACAACCCATTCTTGACTATTTTTGTGCTACAGATCCAACCCTCTGCACTACCGTTCTTGCTAGGCATGCCACCAGGTTTAGTCAGTGGCCTCATCATCGACCACATCATCTTCCAATTCATCAATCAGATCCTCCTTCTGAGTTGCAATTTTAGGCTGACCTGATGGCAACTGTGCATCATGATTATCCTCCACCTCTTCAGATACAAATTGACCTTCCTGAACATAGCTTTCTCCTGGCTATGGGTGCTCAAATGTTTGGGCATGAGTGCACTCCATCCCCTCATGACACTCTTTAGTGGTGCACATTGAGAGGCCTGAATAATTACAAGAGAATGTAAACAGTTGTTCAGAGTAGCCAGCATTGGGGTCATATGTCTCCTGGGACTCTTGATGGGGGGGAGAAAGGAGGATCAAGTTGAGGAGTCAAAGTCTCTTGGCTACTGAGACTGGACTGCATGGAAGACTTTGTTGTGCAGCGTGTCAACACACAGGAGCTATTGTCTGCCATTCAACCAACAACAATCTTGCACTTGTCTGAGTTCGACAGTGGTGTAGCACTCTGACCAAATTTTTACAGGAAGCTAGAATTAGATGCAGTCACCTTCTGGTCTGCCACACAGCCATGGCAGGCACCACCAAATCCACATCACGTAATGTTACCCTTTCTCATATTGAATGCGTTATGCTTTTGAAAAAAAATATTCCTAGCTTTAATTTACACAAGTACCCTCGCGAGGTGTTATGTACAAATTCCTTGTATCTTGCAATATGTGGCTATTTTTGTTTTAGATATCAGCTACACATAGCAACAGCAGACTCAAGAAAATTACAGGTAAATAGTCATGTTAGCATATCTCAGCAGAAAAAAGTGACCCCCTTGCTTACTATTGCTGCAGTGTTTCATGAAAGGTCTTAGACATATAGTCCAAACTGCAGTACTCACTAGTGAGCCAGAGTAGTGCAATATGAAATGGGATGATTGAGGGTGCCAAAGTAAAAATGATGTCAAAGAAAGAGTTAATTAGGACCAGTGCAGCCCAGAAAGTGAAAAAGGAGATGGAGAGGGGAGGTAACCAAGGAGAAAACAGTGACTGTAGCAAAGCAAATGTTTGTCTTGTGGGCCAAAAATATATATTTCTGCCCATTTCAATAGCTACTATCCTGAACCCCCCCTGTTGTGAATTCTGTGGCAGAGCTCCCTCCTGTGGTCACAAGTGGTACTTCGGCTGATTCTCTCTGTGAGCTTCTGTTGGTGGAGGGAAGTGGTACTGCGGCTTCTGAGTTTCCTCCCTCAGGTGATCTGGTGAGGTCGTTAGGTGCTTCTCTACTTAACTCCACCTAATGCTTTGATCCTGGCTTCCTGTCAATGTTCCAGTGTTGGACTTGCTTTTCCCTGGATCATTCCTGTGGCCTGCTGCTCTGCATAGCTAAGTTCTTCTTTGCTATTTGTTTGCTATTTTTTCTGTCCAGCTTGTCTAATTTGTTGCTGGAAGCTCTGGGACGCAAAGGGTGTACCTCTGTGCCGTTAGTTCGGTACGGAGGGTCTTTTTGCCCCCTTTGCGTGGTTTTCTTTAGGGTTTTGTGTAGACCGCAAAGTTACCTTTTCTATCCTCGATCTGTTAAGAAAGTCGGGCCTCACTTTGCTGAATCTATTTCATCTCTACGTTTGTCTTTTCATCTTAACTCACAGTCATTATATGTGGGGGGCTGCCTTTTCCTTTGGGGTATTTCTCTGAGGCAAGGTAGGCTTATTTTCTATCTTCAGGCTAGTTAGTTTCTCAGGCTGTGCCGAGTTGCTTAGGCAGAGTTAGGCGCAATCCACGGCTGCCTCCAGTGTTGTTTGGAGAGGATTAGGAATTGCGGTCTGCAGAGTTCCCACGTCTCAGAGCTCGTTCTATTATTTTGGGTTATTGTCAGATCACTGTATGTGCTCTGACCACTATGTCCATTGTAGTACTGAATTGCCTTTCATAACACCCCCCATAGGAAACTGGCAATCCAGATATCTCCCTGTGCCTCATTGTCATCCCCCAGGGACCCACAATCGCTATCCTCATTTTCCTTGGGAGGGACAAACTGTTTCATTTATAAAAGACAAAGGAGTAGCCTGTACAATATTAATGCAAGAACACATCTCGGAGAACATACTGCCCCCTGAATATGTCACTAGTGAAGGTGTAGAGGGACGACCTACTAAATGATAATTGACTCAGCCGCTCTGATTGAATTTGCATAATTCAGATTTAGTTGTGACCCAGGTTTTAGTTTGCACTGATGTAATGCTTCATTTGTTAAGGACAGATGTATTGCAGAAAATTAGAAACAACAAAGAATTTGCTCCAAATCGCCCTAAAATAACTACCCCATAGACAAAGGCAACATGTGCAGTCTCTTGTCTCTGACAATTCCTACAGCCCTGTATAGTACATGCTCCGAACCCCATTTCATACCTACGCGGTATGAGAACATGCCCAGTAATCACAATCATGATTTGAGAAAACTACCCATTCTCCAGTAATAGTAAAACTTAATCCAGATCTACAGCCCCCTGTATAAAGCAGTATCCTTTAATTGTTGTTCAGAATGTGGTGATATATGATAACATCCAAGACCTCCGGACAAGAGGTTTTATTGTTCATATAATCTCCCCTTTTAATACATCCCAATTTACTATCAAACGCTGTAACGTTCCAAATCTGTCAACTATCACTACAGTCGGGCCTTTGGCAGAGTGGCCAGACAGAAGCCTCTCGTCAGTGCAAGACATATGAAAGCCTGCATAGAGTTTGCTAAAAAACACATGAAGGACTCCCAGACTATGAGAAATAAGATTCTATGGCCGGATGTGATGAAAATAAACCTTTATTGTGATAATTTTAAGTGGTATGTGTGGAGAAAACCATGCACTACTCATTACCTGCCCAAAACAATCCCAACAGTGAAACATGGTGGTGGCAGTATCATGCTATTGAGGTCTATTATAGCTGCAGGGACAGGATGAAATACAATCCTAACAGTGAAACATGGTGGAGGCAGTATCATGCTATTGAGGTCTTTTTCAGCTGCAGGGACAGGATGACTATTTGTCATTGAAGGAAACATGAATGCAACCAAGTACAGATATATCCTGGATGAAAAATTCTTCCAGAGTGCTATGGATTTCAGACTTGGCCAAAGGTTCACCCTCCAACAAGACAATGACTCTAAACAAACAGCTAAAATAGCAAAGGAGTTTCTTCAGAACAATCTGTGACCATTCTTGACTGGCCCAGCCAGAGCCCTGACCTAAACCCAATTGAACATCTCTGGAGGGACCTGAAAATGGCTGTCCACCAGCGTTCACCATTAAATCTGATGGAACTTAAAAGGATCTGCAAGGGAGAATGGCAGAGGATCCCCAAATCCAGTTGTGAAAACTTGTTGCATCATTCCCAAGAAGCTGTACTAGCTCAAAGGGGTATGCTAGGTGTCTTGATTATTCCTCTGCACAGGATAGATCTCAAGCCTTAACTTCCTCTGCAGTCCCCCATTCAGTCTTGACTGCAGTGGATGCTGCTACAGGAAAGACATTGGTCTCAGCGCCTTGCTCAGACTCACGCTGTGCGCATTGTTACTGCTGCCTTTCCAGGTTCAACTATGGAACTAATAATAGAGAGCAGCGAGCTGTCATTCCTGAGACTAAATCCAGGATTTGCTCTTCTGAGCATGCTCGTGAGGTGGCAGCCTCTCATTGGTGGTCAGTCGTCAGCTGCTCAGGTCCTGTGCCGGCTCTGGATTTGCCTGCGAGCAAGGTCCTGTCTGATTGGCAAAGTCTATGAAAGGATCTTTGGTGTGCTTGTCGGTGCGCTAAGATAATTTATGTTATATGTGTGTATGGAACACTATGGTAGTGTAGACTTGTTTATGTGTGCACAGGGCAGGCATATAGCCTTTTAGTATTCCGGCACCACCGGAGAGGAGTGTGTGTGTTTGCATACGCTGTGTGCTCAGGGCAGGCATATAGCCAATAGAATTCCGGCACCTCTGGAGAGGAGTTCGTGTGTGTGCATATGCTGTGACTGTGTCCACTACCTGTTTTGCTACCCCTGAGAGGTTGCATTCACCTGTGAAGTAACAGGGGATATCACGCACAAATGACAGCAACATGGTAACAAGGGTTACAGGTTTCACTAGTGTGGCATCTAGCTGCGCTGTACTGTCTAGGGACAGCTGTATTTCCATCTATTCCCCTCTTTGAAGCTAACAGAATTGGGTAATTAGTTTCTATTCACATGGTGACACTTAACCCCGAGTGTTTTCAAGATCGCTTGCCACACGCTTCCATTATTGTTTACCAGCTGTGTTTTTTCATCTTCGCATGGTGGACCATGGGTTGCGATCGCACTTCATCTTAATTTATCTTTAGTGCAATCTGCCAATTCTAACAGGGTATGAATACTTTCCGTACCCACTGTGTGTGTATATATATATATATATATATATATATATAATAGATGGTGGCCCAATTCTAACGCATCGGGTATTCTAGAATATGAATGTATGTATGTACATCGCGCTGTGAGTGGAGGTTAAATTCCGTGCCAATATCGCTGATTGGACGTGCCCGGCTGGCCGATCAGTGAAGCATGGTTTAAATCCCGTGCTAATTCTGTTTAAATCCTGCGCCAATATTGCTGATTGGTCACAGCCGGCTGGGCGCAACCTATCAGCAGTGTTTACATTTCGCGCCAATATCGCTAATTGGTCGCGGCTGGCCGGGCGCAAACAATTAGCGAAGCGTGGTTCAAATCCCGTGCCAAATCGCGGGTGGACTGCATCTGTCGCTGATAGGTCGCTGCCACGTAGTATATAGCAGCCACGTAGTATATAGCACAGCCACATAGTAAGAAATACAGCCATATAGTATATAAGACAGACAGCCACGTACTATATAACACTTAGTATATAGCCACGTAGTATATAGCACAGCCACGTAGTATATAGCAGCCACGTAGTATATAGCACAGCCACGTAGTATATAGCAGCCAAGTAGTATATAGCAGCCACGTAGTATATAACACAGCTCACGTAGTATATAGCACAGCCCACGTAGTATATAGCACAGCCCACATAGTATATAGCAGTGTAGGCACCATATCCCTGTTAAAAAAAGAATTAAAATAAAAAATAGTTATATACTCACCTTCTGGCATCCACCGAGGCTGTCCCGCTCCTCCCACTAAGTCATCTGGGTAATTTCGCAATGCATCACTGGGAACGGAAGCTGTGGGCCGCATCGCGAGCAGCGGGACATGTCATGACCTGGTGGTTAGGAGCACCCGACCTGATAGTTAAACTCATACAGGACGAGCTCTGGGATGTGGGAGCTCTGCTGACTGCAAGCCCTAATCCTATCACACACACTAAAAATAGCCGTGGAGCGCTCCTGATGCTCCCTAGGCGCCTCGTCACAGCCTCAGAGCTAGCTAGCCCTAGAGATAGAAAATAAAGCCTACCTTGCCTCAGAGAAATTCCCCAAAAGAATAGGCAGCCCCCCACATATAATGACTGTGAGAAAAGATGAAAGTCACAAACGCAGAAATGAAATAGGTTTCAGCAAAGAGAGGCCAGACTTACTAAATAGACAGAGGATAGGAAAGGAATCTTTGCGGTCAGCACAAAAACCTACAAAAGACCACGCAGAGTGTGCAAAAAAGACCTCCGCACCGACTCACGGTGCGGGGGGGGGGGGGCGGCCACTCTGCATCCCAGAGCTTCCAGCTAGCAAGACAAAATCAGGATAACCAGCTGGACAAAGAAACAATGAGCAAAAATAACAATAAGGAACTTAGCTTCTGCAGGAGAAGACAGGTCACCAGGCAGATCCAGGAGCGAACTGAACCAATGCTAAAACATTGACAGCTGGCATGGAGTAATGATCTGAGTGGAGTTAAATAGAGAAGCCAACCAAAGGATAAACCACGTCACCTGTGTAAGGAACCTCAGAAGCAGCAGCTTCACTCATAGCCACCAGAGGGAGCCCATAGACAGAACTCGCCGAAGTACCATTCACGACCACAGGAGGGAGTTCGACAACAGAATTCACAACAGGGACAGCTTCGGTGGACGACGGAAGGTGAGAATAGAAGGCTTTTTAAATTTGTTTTATTATTTTTAACATGCCATTTTACTATTGATGCTGCATAGGCATGCAAAGTTGATCCGTAATGGGGCGACACGGCCGGCCGTGTCCATTCAGCTACGCAGGATTTTCCACGACACAGACAGACAAACAGATGGAAGTGACCCTTAGACAATTATATAGATAGATTTATAGATAGATATATACAGTGCGGGAAATAAGTATTTGTTCCCATGCTGATTTTGTAAGTTTACCCACTGACAAAGACATGAACAGTCTATAATTTTAAGGGTAGGTTAGTTTTAACATTGAGAGATAGAATAAGAAAAATAAAATCCAGAAAATTACATTGTATAAATTATATATATTTATTTGCATTTTGCAGTGAGAAATAAGCTTTACCATCTGAGAAAATAAAGGACCTCATCCACAACTACTACAAAAGACTTCAAGCTGACATTGATGTTAGAGGGGGCAACACACGGTATTAAGAAATGGGGTATGTGAATTTTTGATCAGGGTCATTTGGATGTTTTGGGTTGCCATTATGATTTTAAAAAAGAAAACAGTAGTTTGACAATAAATGGCTTCACCGAACCACTAACCATGAGTGGAGAAAAAGTTTTGGTGTTATCATTCATAATTAGTGGTGAGCGAGTATACTGATTGCTCGGGTTTTCTCGATTTAAAAAGAGATCACACAGTAGTTTGACAATAAATGGTTCACCCAACCACTAACCATGAGTGGAGAAAAAGTTTTGGTGTTATCATTCATATTATTTGAAAAAAAGCCAAGAAAGGAAAAATTGTTCCTGGGTATGTAAGCTTTTGAGCACAACTGTATATTACATACCTAAGGTTTTAAAGGCATTCAGCGGTGCACGCGGACGTGCTAGTATCATTTGTGTGTGGCTATGTGAGTGAAGACCCTACCACTCTCTGCAAGTGTCGTATGTCTGTCTGGCTTTGGGACTTTACATGTAGGAAGTCAGCTAACATAAGTGGGGGCAATTAACCATTTGGCTTAGCATCTGTTACCTACATGTATGCGGTTAGCACAGTAGAGTTTCAGAGCAAGCTCAACCCTCGTCAGGATACTATACTCTGCATCTGTTTTATTTCTGTGTGTGATTGACACAGCTCAGATGCAGAGCAAGCTTTTTCCTGGTGTTTTCTCTGTGACATTTACCAGGGCATAGTACTCAGTACAAATTTGTTCAGTACCTCTCTGTGGAGTAACAGAGATTCATGCTTAGTGTCCCATTCACACTGTGTGACGTTAACACAATAAGTCTAGGCAGTCGCTTGCTCTCTGTTGGGTAATTTCTCATTAGCAGTAGCCTATAATCTCTGCATGGTGGAACCCGAGTTGCGATTGCACTTTATTATTTATTTTATTTAGTGCAATCCACCAACCCTAACAGAGGTCAATGAGGTCTATGATGAAGAGAAAACCATTCCTACTGTAAAGCACGGAGGTGGATCACTAATGTTTTGGGTATGTGTGAGCTACAAAGGCACAAGAAGCTTGGTGAAAGTTAAGGGAAAGATGATTGCAGCACGTTATCAGCAAACACTGGATGCAAATTTGGACGTTCCAACATGACAACCATCCAAAACACAAGGCCAAGTCGACCTGTCTTTGGCAACAGCAGAACGAAGTGAAGGTTCTAGAGTGTCTGGAGTGTCTATCTCAGTTTCCTGAACTCAATATCGTTGAGCCACTCTAGTGAGATCTCAAGCACGCAGTTAATGCTAGACAGCCCAGGAATTTACAGAAATTGGAGGCTTTTTCCCATGAAGAGTGGGCAGCTTTACCATCTGAAAAAATGAAGAACCTCATCCACAACAACCACAAAAGACTTTAAGCTGTCATTGATGTTAGGGGGTCAATACACGGTATTAAGAAATGGGGAATGTAAACTTTTGATCAGGGTCATTTGGATGTTTTGGGTTGTCATTATGATTTAAAAAAAGAAGACAGTAGTTTGACAATAAATGGCTTCACCGAACCACTAACCATGAGTGGAGAAAAAGCTTTGGTGTTATCATTCATAATTGGTGGTGAGCGAGTATACTCATTGCTCAGGTGTTTTCCGAGTATTTTGGCATGCTCTGAGATTTAGTTTTTGTCACCTCAGCTGCACGATTTGCAACTGCTAGACAGGCTGAATACATGTGGGAACTCCCTAACAAACAGGCAATCCCCACATGTATTCAGACTGTCTAGCAGTCGCAAATCACACAGCTGCGGTGACAAAAACAAAATCTCTGGACATGCCTTAATTCTCGGAAGACACCCGAGCATGCTCAGGAAAACCCGAGCAACGAGTATACTCACTCGTCACTATTCATAATATCCGAAAAAAAGGCCAAGAGAGCAGAAATTTTGCCGGGGTATGTAAACCTTTGAGAACAGCTGTATATATGTATATATACTCTCTCTCTCTCTCTCTATATATATATATATATATATATATTTATATATACTGTACATATATATATATACATATATATATATACATATATATACTAGCTGAAGAGCCCGGCGTTGCCTGGGCATAGTAAATATCTGTGGTTAGTTATAGCACCTCACTTCTCTTATTTTCCCATCACGCCTCTCATTTTCCCCATCACATCTTTCATTTTCCCTCTCACATCTCTCATTTTCTCCCTCACACCTCTCATTTTCCCCCTCACTCCTCTTATTTTCCCCCTCACTTCTCTCATTCCCCCCTAACACTTGTCATTTCGATTTCACATCTGTCATTTTCCGATCACTCCACTATTTTCCCTCACTCCTCTCATTTTGCACTCACACCTTTTCATTTTCACCTCACACCTCTCATTTTCACATTAGTATACACATGTTTGTCATCTCCCTTATATATAGTATACACATGTTTGTCATCTCCCTTATATATAGTATACACCTGTATGTCATCTCCTGTATATAGTATATACCTGTATGTCATCTCCCCTGTATATAGTATATACCTGCTTTGTGTCATCTCCCCTGTATATAGTATATACAGTACCTGTATGTCATCTCCTCCTATATATAATATATACCTGTATGTCATCTCCTCCTGTATATAGTATATACCTGTGTGTCATCTCCCCTGTATATAGTATATATCTGTGTGTCATCTCCTCCTGTATATAGTATATACCTGTATGTCATCTCCTCCTGTATATAGTATATACCTGTAGGTCATCTGCTCCTGAATATAGTATATACCTGTGTGTCATCTCCTCCTGTATATAGTATATACCTGTATGTCATCTCCTCCTGTATATAGTATGTACCTGTATGTCATCTCCTCCTCTATATAGTATATACCTGTGTGCCATCTCTCCTGTATATAGTATATACCTATGTGTTATCTCCCCTGTACATAGTATATATCTGTATGTCATTTCCTCCTGTATTAGACCTCGTTCACACATTATTTGGTCAATATTTTTACCTCAGTATTTGTAAGCTAAATTGGCAGCCTGATAAATCTTCAGCCAACAGGAAGCCCTCCCCCTGGCAGTATATATTAGCTCACACATACACATAATAGACAGGTCATGTGACTGACAGCTGCCGGATTTCCTATATGGTACATTTGTTTCTCTTGTAGTTTGTTTGCTTAGTAATCAGATTTTTATTTTTGAAGGATAATACCAGACTTGTGTGTGTTTTAGGGTGAGTTTCGTGTGTCAAGTTGTGTGTGTTGAGTTGCGTGTGGTGACATACATGTAGCGACTTTTGTGAGATGAGTTTTGTGTGGCGACATGCGTGTAGCAACTTTTTGTGTGTCGAGTTGCATGTGACAGGTTAGTGTAGCAAGTTGTGTGCAGCAAGGTTTGCGCATGGCGAGTTTTGCGCGTGGCGAGTTTTATGTGTGGTGTCTTTTGAGTATGTGCAAGTTTTGTGTGAGGCAACTTTTGAATGTGTTGCAACTTTTGCGCATGTGGCAATTTTTCCGCGGGTGCAAATTTTGCGTATGGCGAGTTTTCCTATGAGGTGAGTTTCGCACGTGTGGCGAGTTTTGCGTGAGCCTAGTTTTGCATGTGGTGAGGTTTGCGCGTGGCGAGTTTTGAGCGGCGACTTTTGTGTTTCGACTTTTATGTGGCGAGGTTGGTGTATGTGTGGTGAAATGTGTGCTGAGGGTGATATGTGTTCAAGCACGTGGTAGTGTGTGGCGCATTTTGTGTGTGTGTTCATATCCCTGTGTGTGGTGAGTATCCCATGTCGGGGCCCCACCTTAGCAACTGTATGGTATATACTCTTTGGCGCCATCCCTCTCATTCTTTAAGTCCCCCTTGTTCACATCTGGCAGCTGTCAATTTGCCTCCAACACTTTTCCTTTCACTTTTTCCCCATTATGTAGATAGGGGCAAAATTGTTTGGTAAATTGGAAAGCGCGGGGTTAAAATTTCACCTCACAACATAGCCTATGATGCTCTCGTGGTCCAGACGTGTGACTGTGCAAAATTTTGTGGCTGTACCTGCGACGCCTCCAACACTTTTCCTTTCACTTTTTCCCCATTATGTAGATAGGGGCAAAATTGTTTGGTGAATTGGAAAGCGCGGGGTTAAAATTTCATCTCACAACATAGCCTATGACGCTCTCGGGGTCCAGACGTGTGACTGTGCAAAATTTTGTGGCTGTAGCTGCGACGCCTCCAACACTTTTCCTTTCACTTTTTCCCCATTATGTAGATAGGGGCAAAATTGTTTGGTGCATTGGAAAGCGCGGGGTTAAAAATTTCACCTCACAACATAGCCTATGACGCTCTCGGGGTCCAGACGTGTGACTGTGCAAAATTTTGTGGCTGTAGCTGCGACGGTGCAGATGCCTATCCCGGACATACACACACACACATACACACATATTTAGCTTTATATATTAGACTAGCTGAAGAACCCGGCGTTGCCTGGGCATAGTAAATATCTGTGGTTAGTTATAGCACGTCACTTCTCTTATTTTCCCATCACGCCTCTCATTTTCCCAATGACATCTTTAATTTTCCCCCACACATCTCTCATTTTCTCCCTCACACCTCTCATTTTCTCCCTCACTCCTCTCATTCCCGCCTAACACTTGTCATTTCGACCTCACATCTGTCATTTTCCGATCACTACACTATTTTCCCTCACTCCTCTCATTTTCACCTCAGTATATACATGTTTGTCATCTCCCTAATATATAATATACACCTGTATGTCATCTCCTGTATATAGTATATACCTGTATGTCATCTCCCCTGTATATAGTATATACCTGCTGTGTGTCATCTCCCCTGTATATAGTATATACCTGTATGTCATCTCCTCCTATATATAGTATATACCTGTAATAATAATATAATAATAATTGTTATTTATATAGCGCCAACATATTCCGCAGCGCTTTACAAATTATAGAGGGGACTTGTACAGACAATAGACATTACAGCATAACAGAAATACAGTTCAAAACAGATACCAGGAGGAGTGAGGGCCCTGCTCGCAAGCTTACAAACTATGGGGAAAAGGGGAGACACGAGAGGTGGATGGTAACAATTGCTTTAGTTATTCGGACCAGCTATAGTGTAAGGCTCAGGTGTTCATGTAACGCTGCATGAACCAGTATGTAGCAGTACAGACACAGAGGGCTAATACTGCATAAAGTGTATGAGAACATGATGCGAGGAACCTTTTTTTTTTTTTTTTACTATAAATAGGCCACACAGGGATCGTTAGGTTAATGCATTGAGGCGGTAGGCCAGTCTGAACAAATGAGTTTTTAGGGCACGCTTAAAACTGTGGGGATTGGGGATTAATCGTATTAACCTAGGTAGTGCATTCCAAAGAATCGGCGCAGCACGTGTAAAGTCTTGGAGACGGGAGTGGGAGGTTCTGATTATTGAGGATGCTAACCTGAGGTCATTGAGGGCATGGGTAGGGTGGTAGACTGATACCAGGGAGGAGATGTAGGGTGGTGCTGAGCCATGGAGTGCTTTGTGGATGAGGGTAGTAGTTTTGTACTGGATTCTGGAGTGGATGGGTAGCCAGTGTAATGACTGGCACAGGGTAGAGGCATCGGTGTAACGGTTGGTGAGGAATATGATCCTGGCTGCAGCATTCAGGACAGATTGGAGTGGGGAGAGTTTGGTAAGAGGGAGGCCGATTAGTAGAGAGTTACAATAGTCCAGACGAGAATGAATAAGTGAAACAGTCAGAGTTTTTGCAGAGTCGAAAGTAAGAAAAGGGCGAATTCTAGAAATGTTTTTGAGATGCAGGTAAGAAGAGCGAGCCAGTGATCGGATGTAGGGGGTGAATGAAAGGTCAGAATCAAGGATGACCCCAAGGCAGCGGGCATGTTGCTTTGGAGTAATGGTGGAACCGCACACGGAGATGGCAATGTCAGGCAAAGGTAGGTTAGTAGAGGGAGAGAACACGAGGAGTTCAGTTTTTGACAGGTTTAGTTTCAGATAGAGGGAGGACATGATGTTAGAGACAGCGGTAAGACAATCACTGGTGTTTTCTAAAAAGGTCAGTGTGATATCGGGAGCAGAAGTGTATAATTGGGTGTCGTCAGCATAGAGATGGTACTGGAAACCAAATCTACTGATTGTTTGTCCAATAGGGGCAGTATACAACGAGAAGAGTAGGGGGCCTAGGACTGATCCTTGAGGAACCCCAACAGTAAGGGGAAGGTGAGAGGAGGAGGAACCAGCAAAACATACAGTGAAGGATCGGTCAGAGAGATAGGAGGAGAACCAGGAGAGAACGGTGTCCTTGAGGCCGATGGAGCGGAGCATAGTGAGGAGGAGCTGATGATCCACAGTGTCGAATGCTGCAGAGAGATCCAAGAGAATTAGCATGGAGTAGTGACCATTAGATTTAGCTGTTAGTAGGTCATTAGAGACTTTAGTGAGGGCAGTTTCAGTGGAGTGTAAAGAGCGGAAGCCAGATTGAAGAGGGTCGAGAAGAGAGTTATCTGAGAGATAGCGGGTAAGACGGGAGTGGACAAGGCGTTCGAGGAGTTTAGAGATGAAGGGAAGATTAGAGACAGGTCTATAATTAGCGGCACAGTTTTGATCGAGGGATGGTTTTTTAAGTAATGGATGTATGATGGCATGCTTAAATGAGGAGGGAAAAATACCGGAAGTGAGGGAAAGGTTGAATATTTTTGTTAGGTGAGAGGTGACAGCCGGGGAAAGGGACTGGAGGAGATGTGACGGAATGGGGTCACTGGTGCAAGTGGTCGGGCGAGAAGATGCAAGGAGCCTGCTTACTTCTTCTTCTGTAACTGCTTCAAAGTCAGAGAGTGAACTAGATGCAGTGGGGGAGGGAGGACAGTGCATGGTATGAAGAGATTGGGAGATGATTTCCTGTCGAATGTGGTCAATTTTTTCTTTGAAGTAATTGGCCAGATCGTCAGCACGGAGATCCGTGGTTGGGGCCTGCTCTCTTGGGTTGAGTAGGGACTGGAACGTGTCAAAGAGACGTTTAGGTTTATTGGACAGGGAGGTGATGAGGGTGTTGAAGTAGGTTTGTTTGGAGAGGTGAAGGGCAGAATTGTATGTCTTTAGCATGAACTTATAATGGATGAAATCTTCGGGTAGATTAGATTTTCTCCACAGACGTTCTGCGCACCTGGAGCACCGCTGCAGGAAACGTGTTTGCAGCGTGTGCCACGGTTGTTGCCGTCTGTGCCGAGTTGTTTTATGTATAGGAGGAGCAGCTTCATCCAGAGCACTTTGCAGGGTTTCATTGTAATGCTTCAATGCAGAATCAGGACATGAGATGGAGGAGATAGGAGCCAATGAGGACTGCAAGTTCTTCATAAGTTTCTGGGTGTTAATGGCCTGCATGTTTCTATAGGTGTGGAAAGTGGGGGTGACCTGAGCGGGATGGCAGTTCTTGATAGAGAATGAAAGAAGGTTGTGGTCAGAGAGCGGGAGAGGGGAGTTTGTGAAATCATCCACTGAGCAAAGTCGGGAGAAGACCAAGTCAAGGGAGTTTCCATCTTCATGTGTTGGAGAGTTAGTATGCTGCGAGAGGCCAAAAGAGGAGGATAGAGATAAAAGGTGAGAAGCAGATGGGGAGAGGGGAGAGGCAATGGGGATGTTGAAATCACCCATGATAAGGGTGGGGGTGTCACAGGAGAGAAAGTGTGGAAGCCAGGTGGCAAAGTGATCCAGGAACTGATGAGAGGGGCCGGGAGGACGATACACCACCGCCACTCGCATGGAGAAGGGGACGTAGAGTCTGACCACATGGACCTCAAAGGAAGGGAAGACAAGTGAGGGTACTTGGGGGATAACTTGGAAAGTACATTTGGGTGAAAGGAGCAGACCAACGCCTCCACCTGCTCTGTTGTCTGATCTTGGGGTATGAGAAAAGTGTAGTCCACCATATGAAAGAGCAGCAGCAGCGGTGGTGTCTGACTGCTGGATCCAGGTTTCAGTAAGAGCCAGGAGATTAAGAGAATTAGAAAGGTAGAAGTCATGAATGAAGGAGAGTTTATTACACACAGAGCGAGAATTCCAAAGGGCACAATTGAAAGAGACAGCAGGCATGCAGGGAATATTAATAAGGTTAGAGGGGTTTCTGGGTGTAGCAATTGGGAGGTTTGACTGGCTATAACATGGGGGGCCGGGGTTTGGAGATATGTCTCCAGCGACTAGGAGAAGGAGGATCGAAAGAGTGAGCAGATGGTTAAGTGATTTGTGAGAGCGTCTCTTGTGTTGGATGTTGGGACTGAATGGATCTGTGCTGTTAAGCAATGTGAATAGAGCATGAGTGCTATACATAGGAGAGGCAAGGACAGAGGGGCCGATATGGATGGAGTGTTGAGAGTTAATGCGAGGGCGGTGAATGTGAGTGAATGCAGCAGCCAGAATATAGATTATACAAATAAATATGGTGAGTATTTGTGCTGTTTCAAGTGAATATGGATTAGATTTAGATTGTCTTACATGTCTCCTGCCCTGTCTAACTGCCATGTTATAACTGCCGAGTACTTAGAAAAAAAAGTACTTTGAATAAAAAATACACGAATAACAGTGCACGAATGCACCCCTGCACGAATGCATCCCCAAGCTACATCTACATTTATAGAAGGCTAGCCCTTAGATCTCTTTATTTTTTTTGTTTTTGTGTTAAAGCTCGTTAGCAATCAATCTAACTCAGTTGAGACAACAGGACACAATAAATGTAGTGATCAGATAAACAAATGTCCTGGTCTACATGGATCATAAAGCACTTTGAAACAGTTATGTGATCTCTCTGAGTAAGGACATGCAAAAGTGAGTTAAATATCTATAAACATAAACAAAGGCATAATAGGATGACTAACATATATAGATACATGCAGGATTCAATGCCGAAGATAGAATGACTCAGATACCATCCAAGCTGCTTGCTGTCAGGGACTGGAGCAATAGACATGCAGGATATTTCAGCTCAGAGAATGAATGATATGTTTACCATCCAAGCTGCTTGCTGTCAGGGACTGGAGCAATAGACATGCAGGATATTTCAGCTCAGAGAATGAATGATATGTTTACCATCCAAGCTGCTTGCTGTCAGGGACTGGAGCAATAGACATGCAGGATATTTCAGCTCAGAGAATGAATGATATGTTTACCATCCAAGCTGCTTGCTGTCAGGGACTGGAGCAATAGACATGCAGGATATTTCAGCTCAGAGAATGAATGATATGTTTACCATCCAAGCTGCTTGCTGTCAGGGACTGGAGCAATAGACATGCAGGATATTTCAGCTCAGAGAATGAATGATATGTTTACCATCCAAGCTGCTTGCTGTCAGGGACTGGAGCAATAGACATGCAGGATATTTCAGCTCAGAGAATGAATGATATGTTTACCATCCAAGCTGCTTGCTGTCAGGGACTGGAGCAATAGACATGCAGGATATTTCAGCTCAGAGAATGAATGATATGTTTACCATCCAAGCTGCTTGCTGTCAGGGACTGGAGCAATAGACATGCATGTATGTAGACCTGTATGTCATCTTCTCCTATATATAGTATATACCTGTATGTCATCTCCTTCTATATATAGTATATACCTGTATGTCATCTCCTCCTGTATATAGTATATACCTGTGTGTCATCTCCCCTGTATATAGTATATATCTGTGTGTCATCTCCTCCTGTATATATTATATACCTGTATGTCATCTTCTATATATAGCATATACCTGTATGTCATCTCCTCCTGTATATAGTATATACCTGTAGGTAATCTGCTCCTGTATATAGTACATACCTTTGTGTCATCTCCTCCTGTATATAGTATATTCCTGTATGTCATCTCCTCCTGTATATAGTATGTACCTGTATGTCATCTCCTTTATATAGTATATACCTGTGTGTCATCTGTCCTGTATATAGTATATATCTGTGTGTCATCTCCCCTGTATATAGTATATACCTGTGTGATCTCCTGTATTGGACCTCGTTAACACGTTATTTGCTCAGTATTTTTACCTCAGTATTTGTAAGATAAATTGGCAGCCTGATAAATCCCCAGCCAACAGGAAGCCCTCCCCCTGGCAGTATATATTAGCTCACACATACACATAATAGACAGGTCATGTGACTGACAGCTGCCGTATTTCCTATATGGTACATTTGTTGCTCTTGTAGTTTGTCTGCTTATTAATCAGATTTTTATTTTTGAAGGCTAATACCAGACTTGTGTGTGTTTTAGGGCGAGTTTCGTTTGTCAAGTTGTGTGTGTTGAGTTGTGTGTGGTGACATGCATGTAGCGACTTTTGTGAGATGAGTTTTGTGTGGCAACATGCATGTAGCAACTTTTTGTGTGTCGAGTTGCATGTGACAGGTTAGTGTAGCAAGTTGTGTGCAGCAAGTTTTGCGCATGGCGAGTTTTGCGCGTGGTGAGTTTTATGTCTGGTGCCTTTTGAGTATGTGCAAGTTTTGTGTGAGGCAACTTTTGCATGTGTTGCAAATTTTGTGCATGTGGCAATTTTTCCGCATGTGCAAGTTTTGCGTGTGGCGAGTTTTCCATGAGGTGAGTTTTGCACTTGTGGCGAGTTTTGCGTGAGCCTAGTTTTTGCATGTGGCGAGTTTTGCGCGTGGTGAGTTTTGAGCGGCGACTTTTGTGTTTCGACTTTTATGTGGCGAGGTTGGTGTATGTGTGGTGAAATGTGTGGTATATGTGTTCAAGCACATGGTAGTGCGTGGAGCATTTTGTGTGTGTGTTCATATCCCCGTGTGTGGTGAGTATCCCATGTCGGGGTCCCACCTTAGCAACTGTACGGTATATACTCTTTTGCGCCATCGCTCTCATTCTTTAAGTCCCCCTTGTTCACATCTGGCAGCTGTCAATTTGCCTCCAGCACTTTTCCTTTCACTTTTCACCATTATGTAGATAGGGGCAAAATTGTTTGGTGAATTGGAAAGCGCGGGGTTAAAATTTCACCTCACAACGTAGCCTATGACGCTCTCAGGGTCCAGACGTGTGACTGTGCTAAATTTTGTTGCTGTAGCTGCGACGCTTCCAACACTTTTCCTTTCACTTTTCTCGCCATTATGTAGATAAGGGCAAAATTGTTTGGTGAATTGGAACGCGCGGGGTTAAAATTTCGCCTCACAATATAGCCTATGACGCTCTCGGGGTCCAGACGTGTGACTGTGCAAAATTTTGTGGCTGTAGGTGCAACGGTGCAGATGCCAATCCCGGACATACACACACACACACATACACACACACACATACACACATTCAGCTTTATATAGTAGACTAGCTGAAGAGCCCGGCGTTGCCTGGGCATAGTAAACCTCACTTCTCTTATTTTCCCATCACGCCTCTCATTTTCACAATCACATCTTTCATTTTCCCCCTCACATCTCTCATTTTCTCCCGCACATCTCTCATTTTCTCCCTCACTCCTCTCATTCCCCCCTAACACTTGTCATTTCAACCTCACATGTGTCATTTTCTGATCACTCCATTATTTTTCCTCACTCCTCTCATTTTGCACTCACACCTTTTCATTTTCACCTCACACCTCTCATTTTCACCTCATCACCTCAGTATATACATGTTTGTCATCTCCCTTATATATAGTATACATCTGTATGTCATCTCCTGTATATAATATATACCTGTATGTCATCTCCCCTGTATATATTATGTACCTGCTGTGTGTCATCTCCCCTATATATAGTATATACCTGAATGTCATCTCCTTCTATATATAGTATATACCTGTATGTCATCTCCTCCTGTATATAGTATATACCTGTGTGTCATCTCCCCTGTATATAGTATATATCTGTGTGTCATCTCCTCCTGTATATAGTATATACCTGCATGTCATCTTCTATATATAGCATATACCTGTATGTCATCTCCTCCTGTATATAGTATATACCTGTAGGTCATCTGCTCCTGTATATAGCATATACCTGTGTGTCATCTCTTCCTGTATATAGTATATACCTGTATGTCTTCTCCTCCTGTATATAGTATGTACCTGTATGTCATCTCCTCCTCTATATAGTATATACCTGTGTGTCATCTCTCCTGTATATAGTATATATCTGTGTGTCATCTCCCCTGTATATAGTATATACCTGTGTGTCATCTCCTCCTGTATTAGACCTCGTTCACACGTTATTTGCTCAGTATTTTTACCTCAGTATTTGTAAGCTAAATTGGCAGCCTGATAAATCCCCAGCCAACAGGAAGCCCTCCCCCGGGCAGTATATATTAGCTCACACATACACATAATAGACAGGTCATGTGACTGACAGCTGCCGTATTTCCTATATGGTACGTTTGTTGTAGTTTGTCTGCTTATTAAATCAGATTTTTATTTTTGAAGGATAAGACCAGACTTGTGTGTGTTTTAGGGCGAGTTTCGTTTGTCAAGTTGTGTGTGTTGAGTTGCGTGTGGCGACATGCATGTAGCGACTTTTGTGAGATGAGTTTTGTGTGGCAACATGCGTGTAGCAACTTTTTGTGTGTCGAGTTGCATGTGACAGGTTAGTGTAGCAACTTGTGTGCAGCAAGTTTTGCGCATGGCGAGTTTTGCGCGTGGCGAATTTTGTGTGGTGCCTTTTGAGTATGTGCAAGTTTTGTGTGAGGCAAATTTTGCATGTGTTGCAACTTTTGTGCATGTGGCAATTTTTTCGCGTGTGCAAGTTTTGCGTGTGGCGAATTTTCCATGAGGTGAGTTTTGCACTTGTGGCGAGTTTTGCAAGAGCCTAATTTTTGCATGTGGCGAGTTCTGCGCGCGGCAAGTTTTGAGCGGCGACTTTTGTGTTTCGACTTTTATGTGGCGAGGTTGGAGAATGTGTGGTGAAATGTGTGCTGAGGGTGATATGTGTTCAAGCACGTGGTAGTGTGTGGCGCATTTTGTGTGTGTGTTCATATCCCCGCGTGTGGTGAGTATCCCATGTCGGGGCCCCACCTTAGCAACTGTTCGGTATATACTCTTTGGCGCCATCGCTGTCACCCTTTACGTCCCCCTTGTTCACATCTGGCAGCTGTCAATTTGCCTCCAACACTTTTCCTTTCATTTTTTCCCATTATGTAGATAGGGGCAAAATTGTTTGGTGAATTGGAAAGCGCGGGGTTAAAATTTCACCTCACAACATAGCCTATGACGCTCTCAGGGTCCAGACGTGTGACTGCAAGATTTGGTGGCTGTAGCTTCGACGCCTCCAACACTTTTCCTTTTACTTTTTTCCCCATTATGTAGATAGGGGCAAAATTGTTTGGTGAATTGGAACGCGCGGGGTTAAAATTTCACCTCACAACATAGCCTATGACGCTCTCGGGGTCCAGACGTGTGACTGTGCAAAATTTTGTGGCTGTAGCTGCGACGGTGCAGATGCCAATCCCGGACACACATACACACATTCAGCGTTATATATTAGACTAGCTGAAGAGCCCGGCGTTGCCTGGGCATAGTAAATATCTGTGGTTAGTTATAGCACCTCACTTCTCTTATTTTCCCATCACGCCTCTCATTTTCCCAATCACATCTTTCATTTTCCCCTTCACATCTCTCATTTTCTCCCTCACATCTCTCATTTTCTCCCTCACATCTCTCATTTTCTCCCTCACTCCTCTCATTCCCCCCTAACACTTGTCATTTCAACCTCACATCTGTCATTTTCTGATCACTCCACTATTTTTCCTCACTCCTCTCATTTTGCACTCACACCTTTTCATTTTCACCTCACACCTCTCATTTTCAGCTCATCACCTCAGTATATACATGTTTGTCATCTCCCTTATATATAGTATACATCTGTATGTCATCTCCTGTAAATAGTATATACCTGTATGTCATCTCCCCTGTATATATTATATACCTGCTGTGTGTCATCTCCCCTATATACAGTATATACCTGAATGTCATCTCCTTCTATATATAGTATATACCTGTATGTCATCTCCTCCTGTATATAGTATATACCTGTGTGTCATCTCCCCTGTATATAGTATATATCTGTGTGTCATCTCCCCTGTATATAGTATATATCTGTGTGTCATCTCCTCCTGTATATAGTATATACCTGCATGTCATCTTCTATATATAGCATATACCTGTATGTCATCTCCTCCTGTATATAGTATATACCTGTAGGTAATCTGCTCCTGTATATAGTATATACCTGTGTGTCATCTCCTCCTGTATATAGTATATACCTGTATGTCATCTCCTCCTGTATATATATTTACCTGTATGTCATCTCCTCCTCTATATAGTATATACCTGTGTGTCATCTCTCCTGTATATAGTATATATCTATGTGTCATCTCCCCTGTATATAGTATATACCTGTGTGTCATCTCCTCCTGTATTAGACCTCGTTCACACGTTATTTGCTCAGTATTTTTACCTCAGTATTTGTAAGCTAAATTGGCAGCCTGATAAATCCCCAGCCAACAGGAAGCCCTCCCCCTGGCAGTATATATTAGCTCACACATACACATAATAGACAGGTCATGTGACTGATAGCTGCCGTATTTCCTATATGGTACATTTGTTGTAGTTTGTCTGCTTATTAATCAGATTTTTATTTTTGAAGGATAAGACCAGACTTGTGTGTGTTTTAGGGCGAGTTTCGTTTGTCAAGTTGTGTGTGTTGAGTTGCGTGTGGCGACATGCATGTAGCGACTTTTGTGAGATGAGTTTTGTGTGGCAACATGCGTGTAGCAACTTTTTGTGTGTCAAGTTGCATGTGAAAGGTTAGTGTAGCAACTTGTGTGCAGCAAGTTTTGCGCATGGCGAGTTTTGCGCGTGGCGAGTTTTGTGTGGTGCCTTTTGAGTATGTGCAAGTTTTGTGTGAGGCAAATTTTGCATGTGTTGCAACTTTTGTGCATGTGGCAATTTTTCCGCGTGTGCAAGTTTTGCGTGTGGCGAGTTTTCCATGAGGTGAGTTTTGCACTTGTGGCGAGTTTTGCAAGAGCCTAGTTTTTGCATGTGGCGAGTTCTGCGCGTGGCGAGTTTTGAGCGGCGACTTTTGTGTTTCGACTTTTATGTGGCGAGGCTGGCGTATGTGTGGTGAAATGTGTGCTGAGGGTGATATGTGTTCTAGCACGTGGTAGTGTGTGGCGCATTTTGTGTGTGTGTTCATATCCCCGTGTGTGGTGAGTATCCCATGTCGGGGCCCCACCTTAGCAACTGTACGGTATATACTCTTTGGCGCCATCGCTCTCACTCTTTACGTCCCCCTTGTTCACATCTGGCAGCTGTCAATTTGCCTCCTACACTTTTCCTTTCATTTTTTCCCACTATGTAGATAGGGGCAAAATTGTTTGGTGAATTGGAACGCGCGGGGTTAAAATTTTGCCTCACAACATAGCCTATGATGCTCTCGGGGGCCAGACGTGTGACTGTGCAAAATTTTGTGGCTGTAGCTGCGACGCCTCCAACACTTTTCATTTCACTTTTTTCCCCATTATGTAGATAGGGGCAAAATTGTTTGGTGAATTGGAAAGCGCGGGGTTAAAATTTCACCTCACAACATAGCCTATGACGCTCCCGGGGTCCAGACGTGTGACTGTGCAAGATTTGGCGGCTGTAGTTTCGACGCCTCCAACACTTTTCCTTTCACTTTTTTCCCCATTATGTAGATAGGGGCAAAATTGTTTGGTGAATTGGAACGCGCGGGGTTAAAATTTCACCTCACAATATAGCCTATGACACTCTCGGGGTCCAGACGTGTGACTGTGCAAAATTTTGTGGCTGTAGCTGCGACGGTGCAGATGCCAATCCCGGACATACATACACACATACACACATACACACATTCAGCTTTATATATTAGATATATATACTGTGTATGTGTATATATATATATATATATATATATATATATATATACTAGATGGCAGCCCGATTCTAAAGAATCGGGAGTCTAGAATCCATATATACTTGAAATTCGGCAGGAGCTTGAAGAGCAACGTCACTGGGCCCGCCTCCACGCAGTAGAAACTTGCTGTGAGGTAAAAATTCAAAAATCACACCAAAATGGCGGGCGGAGTGTGTCACAGTACGGCACGTTTCTGATTGGTCGCTCGCAGCAGGCGGCAACCAATCAGACACTGGACACTTTTGACGTCACTTATCTCCGGACATTAGCTCCGGACATTAGCTCCGGACATTAGCTCCGGACAAAGCCACGGAAGTTTGCACAAATTGCAGGAAGTAGTATTCTAGGCAATTATATATTAGATATATATATATATGTATATATATATATATACATATATATATATATATATAATGTATATATATTTTGCCTATAATACAAAGGGGTGTATACAATCTGTCATTTTTAATCTTACACTGATATATTAGCTGCAGTTATTAAGGAAACACATCACTCTGCCTGAGCAACTGAGCTTACCTGAGTCTCCTAGGACCCAGCAGCTCCTGTTCCTTACATTCAATGATCACTTGAGCTGCAGGAGTTAGCACTGTATCTTCAGAAAATCATAAGGTAAGCATAGTAATAAACCATGTTTATCTTCTCTGTTGGGATTGTGGCTGTGCTTCTCTACAGCTGCACTATCTTATACAAGCTTGTCATTTTAGAACATCAGTGCAAATTAAATTATTTAAGGACAGTTGATACACCTTTTAACGGCGGTAGTATATGGCGCCCCCCAGAGTCGGATTTTCTCTCAGGTCTCAGCTGCCAGGGGTAGCTAAGATCCCAGAGAACATGATTCGGGTTGTTTTTTACCGACCCCTGGGGTGCAATCGCTGGTATTAACTGTATAATGGTGACCGCAAAAAAAAGCGCAATTTGCCATCTAATTTCTCTGTCCTCCGATGTGATCGCAAATAAGAAGACATGGTCTTTGACTGCCCCTCGATACTTACAAGTGTCTCCTGGGGTCCCTGGGTCCTCCTGCTTCGCCCCACAGCTGCTGGTGTCTTCTTCCGGTAAGAAAGTGGCAGGCGAATGCGCAGTGTGCCCACCGAGATCTGCCAGCTGGCACCCGGCAACAATAAGAAGATTTTAATTTTGGTCACTGTGATAGACACTATCACAATGATCAAAATAGAAAAAAATAGTAAATGAACCCCTCCTTTATCCCCCCCCCCTAAGTTAGGGAAAAATAACAAAAAAAAAGAAAATATATTTATTTCCATTTTCCCATTAGAGTGACAATTAGACTAAAGAGAGTTGGGCTAACGTTAGGGTTAGGGTTAGGGCTGGGGCTAGAATTGGAGTTATGGTTGGGGCTAAAGTTAGGGTTAGGATTAGGGTTAGGATTCGGATTAGGGTTAGGGATATGGTTTGGATTAGGGTTAGGGGGGGAGAAGGGTGGGGATTAGGGTCTGGATTAGGGTTATGGTTGGGATTAGGGTTATGTTTGTGGTTAGGGTTATTGTTAAGGTTGGATTAGGGTTTAGGGTTGGGATTAGGGTTTAGGGTTGGAATTAGAGTTAGGGGTGTGTTGGGGTTAAGGTTGTGATTAGGGTTATGGATAGGGTTGGGATTAGGGTTAGGGGTGTGTTGGGGTTTGGGTTATGGTTAGGGTTGGGATTAGGGTTAGGGGCGTGTTGAGAGCTCAAGCGCGCAGTTAATGCTAGACAGCCCAGGAGATCTGCCGGCCGGCACCCGGCAACAATAGGAAGATTTTCCCTATTGGTTCATTTTGGTCACTGTGATAGACACTATCACAATGATCAAAATAGAAAAAAATAGTAAATGAACCACTCCTTTATCACCCCCTTAGTTAGTGAAAAATAACAAAAAAAAGAAATATATTTATTTCCATTTTCCCATTAGGGTGACAATTAGACTAAAGAGAGTTGGGCCAATGTTAGGGTTAGGGTTAGGGCTGGGGCTAGAATTGGAGTTATGGTTGGGGCTAAAGTTAAGGTTAGGATTAGGATTAGGGTTAGGATTGGGATTAGGGTTAGGGATATGATTGGGATTAGGGTTAGGGATGGGATTAGGGTTGGGATTAGTGTTTGGATTAGGGTTATGGTTGGGATTAGGGTTTGGATTAGGGTTATGGTTGGGATTAGGGTTAGGTTTGTGGTTAGGGTTATGGTTAGGGATGGGATTAGGGTTAAGGGTGCGTTGTGATTGGGGTTGGGATTAGGGTTAGGGTTGGGATTAGGGATGGGATTAGAGTTAGGGGTGTGTTAAGGTTAAGGTTGTGATTAGGGTTATGGATAGGGTTGGGATTAGGGTTAGGTGTGTGTTGGGGTTAGGGTTATGGTTAAGATTGGGATTAGGGTTAGGGATGTGTTGAGATTAGGGTTGTGATTAGGGTTATAGTTAGTGTTGGAATTAGGGTTAGGGGTATGTTGGCGTTTGGGTTGGAGTTAGAATTGGGGGTTTCCACTGTTTAGGTACATCAGGGGGTCTCCAAACGTGACATGGCGCCACCAATGATTCCAGCCAATTTTGTGTTCAAAAAGTCAAATGGTTCTCCCTCCCTTCTGATCTCTGCCATGCACCCAAACAGTGGTTTACCCCCACATATGGGGCATCAGCATACTCAGGACAAATTGGACATCAACATTTAGGGTCCAATTTCTCCTGATACCCTTGGGAAAAGAAATTGGGGGATAAAAATGATTTCTGTGGAAATAAAATTATTTTTTTAAATTTCACTGCTCTGCGTTATAAACTTCTGAGAAGCACTTGGGTGTTCAAAGTGCTCAACACACATGTAGATAAGCTCCTTAGGGGGTCTAGTTTCCAAAATGGTGTCACTTGTGAGGGGTTTCTACTGCTTAGGCACATCAAGTGCTCTGCAAACGCAACATGAGCCATGCAGACCATTCCAACAAAGTCTGCATTCCAAAGCATCACTACTTCCCTTTCGAGCCCAGACGTGTGCCAAAACAGTAGTTTTCTTCCACATATAGGGTATCAGCATACTCAGGAAAATTTGGACAACACTTTTGGTGTCCAATTTCTCCTGTTACCTTTGGGAAAATAAAAATTTTGGGGCGAAAAAATCATTTTTGGGGAATAAACATGATTTTTTATTTTCAATGTTCTACATTATAAACTTCTGTGAAGCACTTAGGGGTTCAAAGTACTCACCACACAATTAGATAAGTTCCTTAAGGGGTCTAGTTTCCAAAATAGTATCACTTGTGGGGGGTTTCCACTGTTTAGGCACATCAGGGGCTCTCCAGACGCGACATGACGTCCAATCTAAATTCCAGCCAATTCTGCATTGAAAAAGTTAAATGGCGCTCCTTCCCTTCTGAGCTCTGCCGTGTGCCCAAACAGTGGTTTACCCCACATATGGTGTATCGGTATATTCAGGGCAAATTGCACAACAACCGTAGTGGTTTAATTTCTCCTCTTACCCTTGTGAAAATAAAAATTTGGGGGAGGAAATAAAATGTTTGTAAAAAAATATATATATATTTTTTATGACTCATGTGAAGCACTTGGGGGTTACATCTAGGTAAGTTCCTTAAGGGGTCGAGTTTCCAAAATGGTGTCACTTGTGGGGGGGTTCCAATGTTGGGGCACATCAGGGGCTCTCCAAACGCGACATGGCGTCCAATCTCAATTCCAGTCAATTCTGCATTGTAAAAGTCAAACGGCACTCCTTTTCCAAGCACTGCCGTGTGCCCAAACAGTGATTTACCCCTACATATGTGATATTGGCATATTCGTGAGAAATAGCAAAACAAATTTTGTGTTTAATGTCTCTTTTTACACTTGTGAATATAAAAAAAATTGGCTCTGAAGTAAAATGTTTGTAAAAAAAGTTAAATGTTAATTTTTTCCTTCCACATTGCTTCGGTTTCTGTGAGGCACATAAAGGGATAATAAACATATTGAATGTGGTTTTGAGCACCTTGTGGGGGGCAGTTTTTATAATGGTATTGCTTTTGGGTATTTTCTGTCATATACACCCCTCAAAGTGACATTAACCCCTTTCTCACATGTGACATACTATCCCGTCGAGGTGGGCCCGTATGACCACCGATGGGATACTACATCATATGCGATCAGCCACGCTTTCTGGGGGAGCACGGCCGTTCACGGCCGGGTGTCAGCTTACTATCGCAGCTGACATCCGGCACTATGTGCCAGGAGCAGTCACGGACCGCCCCCGGCACATTAACCCATGTCACACTGCGATCATACATGATCGCAATGTTCCGGCAGTATAGGGAAGAATCGCGCAGAGAGGGGGCTCCCCGTGGGCTTCCCTGAGACCGCCGGAGCAACGCGATATGATCGCGTTGCTCCAAGGGTCTCCTACCTCCTTCCTCCCTGCAGCAGGCCCGGATCCAAAATGGCCACGGCATCCAAGTCCTGCAGGGGGATGGCTTCACAGCACCTGCTCAGAGCAAGCGCCAGGAAGCCTCCAGGAGTGCAAGTCAGATCGCTGATCTGAGAGTGCACAGCAAAGTGTCAGATCAGCGATCTTACACTATAATATGATGCCCCTCCCCCCCCCCCCCCCCCGGGGCAAGGTTATACTGTAAAAAAAAATATTCACATGTGTAAAAAAATAAAATAAAATCCTAAAAAAATAAAAATATATGTAAATATATTGTTCCTATAAATACATTTCTTTATCTAAATAAAAAAGAAACAATAAAAGTACACATATTTAGTATCGCCGCATCCGTAACGACCCAACCTATAAAACTGACCCACTATTTAACCTCTTCAGTGAACACTGTAAAAAAAAAAACGAGGCAAAAAACAACGCTTTATTATCATGCCGCCAAACAAAAAGTGGAATAACACGCGATCAAAAAGACAGATATAAATAACCATGGTACTCTGAAAATGTCATCTTGTCCCGCAAAAAAACGAGCCACCATACAGCATCATTAGCAAAAAAATAAAAAAGTTATAGCCCTCAGAATAAAGCGATGCAAAAATAATTATTTTTTCTATAAAATAGTTTTTATTGTATAAAAGCGCCAAAACATAAAAAAATTATATAAATGAGGTATCGCTGTAATCATACTGACCCGAAGAATAAAATTGCTTTATCCATTTTAGCAAACGCGAAACGGTATAAACGCCTTCCCTAAAAGAAATTCATGAATAGCTGGTTTTTGGTCATTCTGCCTCACAAAAATCGGAATAAAAAGCGATCAAAAAATGTCACGTGCCCGAAAATGTTACCAATAAAAATGTCAACTCGTCCCGCAAAAAACAAGACCTCAAATGACTCTGTGGACCAAAATATGGAAAAATTATAGCTCTCAAAATGTGGTAATGCAAAAAATATTTTTTGCAATAAAAAGCATCTTTCAGTGTGTGACGGCTGCCAATCATAAAAATCCACTAAAAAACCTGCTATCAATAGTAAATCAAACCCCCCTTCATCACCCCATTAGTTAGGGAAAAATTAAAAAGTTAAAAAAATGTATTTATTTCCATTTCAACATTAGGGTTATGGCTAGGGTTAGGGTTACAGTTAGGGTTGGGGCTAAAGTTAGGGTTAGGATTGGGGCTAAAGTTAGGGTTAGGGTTTGGATTACATTTACGGTTGGGAATAGGGTTGGGATTAGGGTTAGGGGTTTGTCAGGGTTAGGGGTGTGGCTAGGGTTACCGTTGAGATTAGGGTTAGGGTTGTGTTTGGATTAGGGTTTCAGTTATAATTGGGGGGTTTCCACTGTTTAGGCACATCAGGGGCTCTCCAAACGCGGCATGACGTCCGATCTCAATTCCAGCCAATTCTGCGTTGAAAAAGTAAAACAGTGCTCATTCCCTTCCGAGCTCTCCCGTGCGCCCAAGCAGGGGTTTACCCCAACATATGGGGTATCAGCGTACTCAGGACACATTGGACAACAACTTTTGTGGTCCAATTTCTCCTGTTACCCTTGGGAAAATACAAAACTGGGGGCTAAAAATAATTATTTGGGAAAAAAAAAGGATTTTTTATTTTCATGGCTATGCGTTATAAACTGTAGTGAAACACTTGGGGGTTCAAAGTTCTCACAACACATCTAGATAAGTTCCTTGGGGGATCTAGTTTCCATTATGGGGTCACTTGTGGGGGGTTCCTACTGTTTAGTTACATCAGGGGCTCTGCAAACGCAATGTGATGCCTGCAGACCAATCCATCTAAGTCTGGATTCCAAATGATGCTCCTTCCCTTCCGAGCACTGCCATGCACTCAAACGGTGGTTTCCCCCACATATGTGGTATCAGCGTACTCAGGACACATTGGACAACAACGTTTGTGGTCCAATTTCTCCTGTTACCCTTGAGAAAATACAAAACTGGGGGCTAAAATGTAATTTTTGTGGAAATTTTTTTTTTTAATTTTCACGGCTCTGCGTTATAAACTGTAGTGAAACACGTGGGGTTCAAAGTTCTCACAACACATCTAGATAAGTTCCTTGGGGGGTCTAGTTTCCAATAAGGGGGTGACTTGTGGGGGGTTTCTACTGTTTAGGTACATCAGGGGCTCTACAAACGTAATGTGACGCCTGCAGACTAATCCATCTAAGTCTGCATTCCAAATGACCCTCCTTCCCTTCCGAGCTCTGCCATGCGCTCAAATGGTGGTCTCCCCCACATATGGGGTATCAGCGTACTCAGGACAAATTGGACAACAACTTTTAGGGTCCAGTTTCTCCTGTTACCTTTGGAAAAATACAAAACTGGGGGCTAAAATATAATTTTTGTAGAAAAATGTTTCTTTTATTTTCACGGCTCTGCATTGTAAACTGTAGTGAAACACTTGGGGGCTCAAAGCTCTCACAACACATCTAGATGAGTTCCTTAGGGGGTCTACTTTCCAAAATGGTGTCAATTGTGGGGGGTTTCAATGTTTAGGCACATCAGTGGCTCTCTAAACGCAACATGGCATCCCATCTCAATTCCTGTCAATTTTGCATTGAAAAGTCAAATGGCGCTCCTTCCTTTCCGAGCTCTGCCATGCGCCCAAACAGTGGTTTACCCCCACATATGGGATATCACTGTACTCAGGACAAATTGGACAACAACTTTTGGGGTCCAATTTCTTCTCTTACCCTTGGGAAAATAAAAAGTTGGGGGCAAAAATATTATTTTTGTGAAAAAATATGATATTGTATTTTTATGGCTCTGCATTATAAACTACTGTGAAGCACTTGGTGGGTGAAAGTGCTCATCACACATCTAGATAAGTTCCTTAAGGGGTCTACTTTCCAAAATGGTGCCACTTGTGGGGGTTTCAATGTTTAAGCACATCAGAGGCTCTCCAAACGCAACATGGCGTCCCATCACAATTCCTGTCAATTTTGCAATGAAAAGTCAAACGGCGCTCCTTCCCTTCCGAGCTCTCCCATGCGCCCAAACAGTGGTTTACCCCCACATATGGGGTATCAACATACTCAGAATAAATTTTACAACAACATCTATGGTCCAATTTCTTCTCGTACTCTTGGGAAAATAAAAAATTGGGGGCGAAAAAATCATTTTTGTGAAAAAATATGATGTTTTTTTTTATGGCTCTGCATTATAAACTTCTGTGAATCACTTAATGGGTCAAAGTGCTCACCACACATCTAGATAAGTTTCTTAGGGGGTCTACTTTCCAAAATGGTGTCCCTTGTGGGGGTTTCAATGTTTAGGCACATCAGGGGCTCTCCAAACCCAACATGGCGTCCCATCTTAATTCCAGTCAATTTTGCATTGAAAAGTCAAATGGCGCTCCTTCCTTTCCGAGCTCTGCCATGCGCCCAAACAGTGGTTTACCCCAAAATATGGGGTATTGGCGTACTCACGACAAATTGTGAAACAACTTTTGGGGTCCATTTTCTCCTGTTACCCTTGGTAAAATAAAACAAATTGGAGCTGAAATAAATTTTTTGTGAAAAAAAGTTAAATGTTCATTTTTATTTAAGCATTCCAAAAATTCCTCTGAAACACCTGAAGGGTTAATAAACGTCTTGAATGTAGTTTTGAGCACCTTGAGGGGTGCAGTTTTTAGAATGTTGCCACACTTGGTTATTTTCTAACATATAGACCCCTCAAAATGACTTCAAATGAGATGTGGTCCCTAAAAAAAATGGTGTTGTAAAAATGAGAAATTGCTGGTCAATTTTAACCCTTATAACTCCCTAACAAAAAGAAATTTGTTCCAAAATTGTGCTGATGTAGACTTGTGGGAAATGTTACTTATTAATTATTTTGCGTGACATATCTCTGTGATTTAATTGCATAAAAATTCAAAGTTGGAAAATTGCAAAATTTTCAAAATTTTCGCCAAATTTCCATTTTTTCACAAATAAAGGTAATATCAAAGAAATTTTACCACTATCATGAAGTACAATATGTCATGAGAAAATATTGTCAGAATCACTGGGATCCGTTGAAGCGATCCAGAGTTATAACCTCATAAATGGACAGTGGTCAGAATTGTAAAACTTGGCCCGGTCATTAATGTGCAAACCACCCTTGGGGGTAAAGGGGTAAAATATGAGATGGTCCCTAAAAAAATGGTTTTGTAAATTTTGTTGTAAAAATGAGAAATTGCTGGTCAAATTTTAACCCTTATAATTTCCTAATAAAAAATTGTTTTGTTTCCAAAATTGTTCTGATGTAATGTAGACATGTGGGAAATGTTAATAATTTACTATTTTGTGTGACATACTGTATCTATCTGATTTAAAGGCATAATTCAGTTTTTTTCATAAATAAATCCAAGTAATATTGAATACATTTTACCACTTTCAAGAAGTACAATACGTCACGAAAAAACAGTCCCAGAATCAGCAAGATCCGTTAAAGCATTCCAGAACTATAACCTCATAAATTGACAGTGGTCAGAATTGTGAAAATGTGCCAGTCATTACACTGGTTACCCATCCACTCAAGAATCCAGTACAAAACTACTACCCTCATCCACAAAGCATTCCATGGCTCAGCACCACCCTACATATCCTCTCTGGTCTCAGTCTGCCCTCCGCTCCACTAATGACCTCAGGTTAGCATCCTCAATAATCAGAACCTCCCACTTCCGTCTCCAAGACTTTACACGTGCTGCGCCAATTCTTTGGAATGCACTACCTAGGTTAATACGATTAATCCCCAATCCCCACAGTTTTAAGTGTGCCCTAAAAACTCATTTGTTCAGATTGGCCTACCACCTCAACGCATTACCCTAACTATCCCTGTGTGGCCCATTAAAAAAAAAAAACATATTTGGGTTCCTTGCATCATGTTCTCATACACTTTATGCAGTTAATAGCCCTCTGTGTCAATACTGCTACAAACTTAGGCAGTTAACTGGTTCATGCAGCTTTACATGAACACCTGAGCCTTACACTATGGCTGGTCCGACTAACTAAAGCAATTGTTACCATCCACCTCTCGTGTCTCCCCTTTTCCACATAATTTTTAAGCTTGCGAGCAGGGCCCTCATTCCTCTTGGTAACTATTTTGAACTGTGATTTCTGTTATGCTGTAATGTCTATTGTCCGTACATGTCCCCTCTCTTTGTAAAGCGCTGCAGAATATTTAACAAATAAAATTATTATTATTATTATTCCTCAACGATGGTCTGCTACTCTTTTTAGTCATGTGACTGCTTTGAAGACTCTCCAGGTCACATGGTGGTCTATGTTTGAGTCTGAAGTCTCTTGCACAATGTGAGAATATAATGTCTTGTTCTGGTGCTCTCTAGAATTACATTGTAAGGGTAACTTCGTTGCTTCTACCTCAACTAATCCCACCCCCATATTAGTGCATGTTTGTATATTTCATTTTTTGACACAGTCTGATGACAGAGTGTTATAGGTGAAACATTACATATTTCTGTACTTACTGGAGTGTAATCAGTGAATATGAGACATTTGTAAAAAATTCCACTTATAGCATCTCTATTAGTGATGAATGAACATGCCCTGATAAAATCTTATCCAAGCACGTCTTCACACATGGCTTTTTTAATGTTTCTAGAAACAACTAGAAGTTTATGAAGCAAAAACACTGGCAAAATCCTCAAAAAGACACCCAGATTTATTCCAGAAGATGTGTTAGAGCTCACTCTTCACTTCTAAACACTTGCTGTCTTTGGAAATCTGAAGTGGTTAATAAGCAGTCATAAGTAGGGTTGAGCGACCTTGACTTTTTTAGAGTCGAGTCGGGTTTCGCGAAACCCGACTCTCTCAAAAGTCGAGTCGAGTGGAATCGGCCGATTATCGCGAAAAGTCGGGTGTCGACCGAAACACGAAACCCAATGCAAGTCAATGGGGGAGCATAGTCGGCAGTGAGTGGAGGCCAGGAAAACATGTACAGAGCCCATTTTAATGGCAAAAACATCCATTCTTGTTACTGAAGCTTGTCAATCTTAATTTAGCTTATAATAATAGTAAGGCATTTGAAATTGGGGGTCATTTGGCTAAAGTTGTGGGGGGTAGGGCTGGTTTAAATAATTAGTGGGCCCAGGAAATCTGGACCACGTCACGGCAGTGGAGCAGGGAGAGGAAAGTATTTCAACTTTGCAAGTGCTGTGATCCTGAGCAAGCAGGGGGGCCCACTCGTTGGCATTGGCACTGGTACAGCGGTGTGTTTGCACGGCGGGGGCGCCTCCCACCGGCAGCAACACTTTTGCGTACTATGAGGGGCCCTGTGCCAGTGACGTCGCCAGCGAGTATTCCTCCCCCCACCTGATAAAGGAACCTGCACCTTCATCTGCACCTTCCTCTTTGTCCCCGTGTAAGGTGGTATGGTATGCGGGAAGGGGGACCTGACTTTCAGCAGGGTCACATTCTTGCAGTGTAGCGTGCACGGGGAATGTTGCGTTATGGGTCAATGTTCCAGCAGACTCATCTATCACTGGCTAGGCAATGGGCAGGATGAGGAGGAAACACAGATATAGGCCCAAAGAATAAAGTGGGCTAAATGCAGTTCAAAATTGGTAACAGGACTAACCAGGGGGCATTGTTTTGTTCAGTGGAGGACAACTGGAATGAGAGGCTGACACAGAGAGTAGGCCCAAATCAGTAAGTAGTAGTGTTGAGCATTCCGATACCGCAAGTATCGGGTATCGGCCGATATTTGGGGTATCGGAATTCCGATACCGAGATCCGATACTTTTGTGGTATCGGGTATCGGTATCGGATCAATAGGGATGTGTAAAATAAAGAATTAAAATAAAAAATATCGATATATTCACCTCTCCGGCGGCCCCTGGACATCACGCTGGTAACCGGCCGGTTTCTTTGTTTAAAATGAGCGCCTTTAGGACCTGAGAATGACGTCGCGGCTTCTGATTGGTCGCGTGCCGCCCATGTGACCGCCACGCGACCAATCAGAAGCCGCGACGTCATTCTCATTCACTAAACTCCTAATTCTAGGAATTGAGGACCTGCGAATGACATCGCGGCTTCTGATTGGTCGCGTGGCGGTCACATGGGCGGCACGCGACAAATCAGAAGCCGCGACGTCATTCGCAGGTCCTAAAGGCGCTCATTTTAAACAAAGAAGCCGGCCGGTTACCAGCGTAATGTCCAGGGGCCGCCGGAGAGGTGAGCATATCAATATTTTTTATTTTAATTCTTTATTTTACACCTCACTATTGATCCCAGGGCCTGAAGGAGAGTTTCCTCTCCTTCAGACCCTGGGAACCATCAGGATACATTCTGATACTTGATGTCCCATTGGCTTGTATTGGTATCGGATATCGGTATCGGCGATATCCGATATTTTTCGGGTATCGGCCGATACTATCCGATACCGATACTTTCAAGTATCGGACGGTATCGCTCAACACTAGTAAGTAGTCTAAATGCAGTTCAAAATTGGCAACAGTAGTAAACAGGCGGCACAGCTTTGTTCACTGTAGGAGAACAGCAAGGAGCGGCAGACACAGATAGAAGGCCCCAACCCAACTAGTAGGCCCACTGCAGTTTTAAAATTCCGATTCTGAAAACCAGATAATTGTAGGTCATTTTTTGTAAAGAGGACAGCTGTATTGAGTGGCGCAGCCAGACACTACAAGTAGGCCTTAAACCACAAAGTTGGCTTGACGCTGGTTTAAAAAAGGTTATATGGGTACACGGTCTGCATTGTTGTGCTCAGTGGAGGACAATTGGAAGGAGGGACCGCAGAAAGACTTTGTAGGCATAAAATTACAAAAATAGGCTCTATGCAGCTTCGATTATGTGGCAACCTGGAGAACACCTTGGAGCGGCAGACACCGTCTCTACAACCCAGACCCAACTTGTAGGCCTAATGTAGTGTTGTTTTCAACAACTACTAAACGAGAGCCAGAAGATCGAAGCAATGGAGAGGCAACCTGGGGAACACCTTGGAGTGGAAGACACCGTCTCTACAACCCAGACCCAACTTGTAGGCCGAATGCAGTGTTGTTTTCAACAACTACTAAACAAGAGCTTTAAGATTGAAGCAATGGAGAGGCAACCTTGGGAACACCTTGGAGTGGAACACACCGTCTCTACACCCCAGACCCAAATTGTAGGCCGAATGCAGTGTTGTTTTCAACAACTACTAAACAAGAGCTTTAAGATTGAAGCAATGGAGAGGCAACCTGGGGGACACCTTGGAGTGGAACACACCGTCTCTACACCCCAGACCCAACTTGTAGGCCTAATGCAGTGTTGTTTTCAACAACTACTAAAAGAGAGCTAGAAGCTCGAAGCTATGGAGAGGAAACCTGGGGAACACCTTGGAGTGGAAGACACCGTCTCTACAACCCAGACCCAACTTGTAGGCCTAATGCAGTGTTGTTTTCAACAACTACTTAAGAAGAGCTAGAAGATCGAAGCAATGGAGAGGCAACCTGGGGAACACCTTGGAGTGGAACACACCGTCTCTACAACCCAGACCCAACTTGTAGGCCTAATGCAGTGTTGTTTTTAACAACTACTAAACGAGAGCCAGAAGATCGAAGCAATGGAGAGGCAACCTGGGGAACACCTTGGAGTGGAACACACCGTCTCAACACCCCAGACCCAACTTGTAGGCCTAATGCAGTGTTGTTTTCAACAACTACTAAACGAGAGCCAGAAGATTGAAGCAATGGAGAGGCAACCTGGGGAACACCTTGGAGTGGAACACACCGTCTCTACAACCCAGACCCAACTTGTAGGCCTAATGCAGTGTTGTTTTCAACAACTACTAAACGAGAGCTTTAAGATTGAAGCAATGGAGAGGAAACCTGGAGAACACCTTGTAGCGGAAGACACCGTCTCTGCAACCAAGACCCAACTTGTAGGCCTAATGCAGTGTTGTTTTCAACAACTACTTAAGAAGAGCTAGAAGATCGAAGCAATGGAGAGGCAACCTGGGGAACACCTTGGAGTGGAACACACCGTCTCTACACCCCAGACCCAACTTGTAGGCCTAATGCAGTGTTGTTTTCAACAACTACTAAACCAGAGCCAGAAGATCGAAGCAATGGAGAGGAAACCTGGGGAACACCTTGGAGCGGAAGACACCGTTAGTAGGCCCTAGCGAAGTAGTAGCCCCAATGCAGTTTTCAAATTCCTATAGTCTGAAAACCAGACTATTGACGCTCAGCTTTTTTTAAAAGGAGGACAGCTGTATTGAGTGGCGCACACAGACACAGGTAGTAGGCCTTAAACAAAAAATTTGGCTCAATGCAGTTTAAAAAAGGTGACAGGGGTACACGGGCAGCAGTGGTCTGGTCAGTGGAGGACGAGTGGAAGGAGGGACTGCAGACAGGCTTAGTAGGCCTAACATAACAAAAGTTGGCTGTAGGCACTTTAAGATTGGTTCCAGGGGTACACGGGCAGCAGTGGTCTGGTCAGTGGAGTACTAGTGGAAGGAGGGACCGCAGACAGGCGTAGTAGGCCTAACATAACAAAAGTTGGCTGTAGGCACTTTAAAATAGCTTCCAGGGGTACATGGGCAGCAGTGGTCTGGTCAGTGGAGGACTAGTGGAAGGATGGACCGCAGACAGGCGTAGTAGGCCTAACATAGCAAAAGTTGGCTGTAGGCACTTTAAAATAGCTTCCAGGGGTACACGGGCAGCTGTGGTCTGGTCAGTGGAGGAGTAGTGGAAGGATGGACCGCAGACAGGCGTAGTAGGCCTAACATAACAAAATTAGGCAGTAGGCACTTTAAAATTGGTTCCAGGGGTACACGGGCAGCAGTGGTCTGGTCAGTGGAGGACCAGTGGAAGGATGGACCGCAGACAGGCGTAGTAGGCCTAACATAACAAAAGTTGGCTGTAGGCACTTTAAAATTGGTTCCAGGGGTACACGGGCAGCAGTGGTCTGGTCAGTGGAGGACTAGTGGAAGGAGGGACCGCAGACAGGCGTAGTAGGCCTAACATAACAAAATTAGGCAGTAGGCACTTTAAAATTGGTTCCAGGGGTACACGGGCAGCAGTGGTCTGGTCAGTGGAAGACTAGTGGAAGAAGGGACCACAGACAGGCGTAGTAGGCCTAACATAACAAAAGTTGGCTGTAGGCACTTTAAAATAGCTTCCAGGGGTACACGGGCAGCAGTGGTCTGGTCAGTGGAGGACTAGTGGAAGGATGGACCGCAGACAGACGTAGTAGGCCTAACATAACAAAAGTTGGCTGTAGGCACTTTAAAATTGGTTCCAGGGGTACACGGGCAGCAGTGGTGTGGTCAATGGAGGACTATTGGAAGGAGTGACCGCAGACAGGCTTAGTAGGCCTAACATAACAAAAGTGGGCTGTAGACACTTGGAATTCTCTTGCAGGGGTACACAGGCAGCATTGGTGTTGTCAGCAGAGGCCGATTTTAATGAGTGTCTGCCAGTTAGTACTCCCAAAAAATAAATAGATGTTAATGTCTCGCATTACACCAAAACCAAAACACCAAAGGGTGGAATACTTAGGTACAGGGGTGGGCTCCTCTGCTGAGTTTCAGACCTAGTAATTTGGCGCAAAGTATGTACTGGTGTAAATATAGTACACTGCCCCTGACTATGTTAAGTATCATCATACATGTCAACACAATGGTATTGTCAGTGCCAGGCATTGAAGGATGTCAGCGCATAGACTAAACATTGGTGGAACTGTGAGAGATAATTTTGCAAGTGGTAGAGCAATGTTTGAGCTGGGGGGGAACTCTCTTGTGGCCGGCGGTACAGGCCCAGGGCCCCTCATGTTACAACGGTGTGTCTGACGTTGGGTGCGCACCACCACCGCCAGAGACACTTTATTGTACTATGAGGGACCCAGTGGCAGTGCCATCGACCAAAAGCGGGCACACCCACCTCTTCAGACAAACGGCACTCTCACGGGTGCTTGCGCCAAGTGGCGAGACCACGGCCCCGTGGGGGGAGTTTGGCCATTTAGGGAGGTGTAAACATGTCGTATGCTGGACAAACAGCTGCTGCAAATTACGATATTGGAAAATTCAGTCAGAGTACTCCACAAGCAAGACCTATTCATAGGAAAGCTAGGTGTCAGCTGGGCAAGGTGGGGCAAAAGAATTCGAAATCCAGTTGTGGTTCATTTTAATGAAGGTTAGATCATCAACATTTTGGGTAGCCAGATGAGTCCTTTTTTCGGTTAATATTGAACCTGCAGCACTGAATACTCTTTCTGATAGGACACTAGCTGCCGGGCAAGCAAGCTCCTGCAATGCATATTCTGCCAATTCTGGCCAGGTGTCTAATTTGGATGCCCAGTAATCAAATGGGAATGACGGTTGAGGGAGAACATCGATAAGGGATGAAAAATAGTTTGTAACCATACTGGACAAATGTTGTCTCCTGTCACTTTGAATTGATGCTGCAATACCTGTCCTGTCTGCGGTCATAGCAAAATCACTCCACAACCTGGTCAGAAAACCCCTCTGTCCAACGCCACTTCTGATTTGTGCACCTGTAACACCTCTGGCCTGCTGACCCCTGCAGCTCGTGTGATAGCGATCACCGGTGCTGTGTGCTGCGAATGCCTGAATCAAACGGTCAACAAGAGTTGATTGTTTGGTTGCTAATATTTGTCCCAGGTTCTCATGTGGCATAATATTTTGCAATTTGCCTTTATAATGAGGATCAAGGAGGCAGGCCAACCAGTAATCATCATCGCCTATCATTTTACAAATGCGTGTGTCCCTTTTGAGGATACGTAAGGCATAATCCGCCATGTGGGCCAAAGTTCCAGTTGTCAAATCTGCGGTTGTGCTGGGTTGAGGTGCAGTTTCAGGGACTTCTAAGTCACTTGTCTCCCTAAAAAAACCTGACCCCGGCCTTGCAACGCCACCAGTTGCTATTGGCCCCGTAGAAGCTTCCTCATTACAAAAATAATCATCCCCATCATCATCCTCGTCCTCCTCCTCCTCCTGTTCGCCCGCTACCTCGTCCTGTACACTGCCCTGACCAGACAATGGCTGACTGTCATCAAGGCTTTCCTCTTCCTCAGCTGCAGACGCCTGCTCCTTTATGTGCGTCAAACTTTGCATCAGCAGACGCATTAGGGGGATGCTCATGCTTATTATGGCGTTGTCTGCACTAACCAGCCATGTGCATTCCTCAAAACACTGAAGGACTTGACACATGTCTTGTATCTTCGACCACTGCACACCTGACAACTCCATGTCTGCCATCCTACTGCCTGCCCGTGTATGTGTATCCTCCCACAAATACATACCAGCATGCCTCTGTTCGCACAGTCTCTGTAGCATGTGCAGTGTTGAGTTCTACCTTGTTGCAACGTCGATGATTAGGCGATGCTGGGGAAGGTTCAAAGACCGCTGATAGGTCTGCATACGGCTGGAGTGTATGGGCGAATGGCGGATATGCGAGCAAGGAAGCACTGCACCACCAAGTTTAAGGTGTGAGCCAGGCAAGGAATGTGTTTCATTTGGGATAGGGAGATGGCAGCCATGAAATTCCTTCCGTTATCACTCACTACCTTGCCTGCCTCAAGATCTACAGTGCCCAGCCACGACTGCGTTTCTTTCTGCAAGAACTCGGACAGAACTTCCGCGGTGTGTCTGTTGTCGCTCAAACACTTCATAGCCAATACAGCCTGCTGACGCTTGCCAGTAGCTGCCCCATAATGGGACACCTGGTGTGCAACAGTGGCAGCTGCGGATGGAGTGGTTGTGCGACTGCAGTCTGTGGACAAGCTCTCGCTTCTGCAGGAGGACGAGGAGGAAGAGGAGGGGGTGCGAACGGCTACAGCCAACTGTTTCCTAGACCGTGGGCTAGGCAGAACTGTCCCAAAATTGATGTCCCCTGTGGACCCTGCATCCACCACAATCACCCAGTGTGCCATGATGGACACGTAACGTCCCTGGCCATGCCTACTGGTCCATGCATCTGTTGTCAGGTGCACCTTTGTACTCACAGATTGCCTGAGTGCATGGACGATGCGCTCTTTAACATGCTGGTGGAGGACTGGAATGGCTTTTCTCGAAAAGAATTGTCGACTGGGTAGCTCGTAGCTTGGTACAGCGTAGTCCATCAGGCCTTTGAAAGCTTCGCTTTCAACTAACCGGTAGGGCATCATCTCTAACGAGATTAGTCTAACTATGTGGGCGTTCAAACCCTGTGTACGCGGATGCGAGGCTAAGTACTTCCTTTTTCTAACGAGCGTCTCATGTAGGGTGAGCTGGACTGGAGAGCTGGAGATCGTGGAACTAGCGGGGGTGCCGGTGGACATGGCAGACTGAGAGACGGTTGGAGACGGTATTGTTGCCGCCGGTGCCCTAGATGCAGTGTTTCCTACTACAAAACTGGTGATTCCCTGACCCTGAGTGCTTTGGCCTGGCAACAAAATCTGCACAGATACTGCAGGTGGTGCGGAAAATGGTGGCCTTACAGTGACGGGAGGGATGTAGCGTTGCTGACTAGCTTCATTGGCCGAGGGTGCTACAACCTTAAGGGACGTTTGGTAGTTAGTCCAGGCTTGCAAATGCATGGTGGTTAAATGTCTATGCATGCAACTTGTATTTAGACTTTTCAGATTCTGACCTCTGCTTAAGGTAAACTGAAGACACAAAAGAGAATAGTAAAACCAAAAACACTCAGTTTGAAAAAATGTTGCAGTAATCCGCAAGTGCTAGTAAGGCTACGTTCACATTAGCGTTGCGCCGCTGTTGCGTCGGCGACGCAGCGGCGACGCAGCGGCGACGCGCCCCTATGTTTAACATAGGGGACGCGTGCGTTTTTTGGGTGGCGTTTTTCGCCACGTGCGTCGTTTCCGACGCTAGCGTCGGACGCAAGAAAATGCAACAAGTTGCATTTTCTGTGCGTCCGATTTTCGTCAAAAACGACGCACGCGTCGCAAAACGCGCGCGTTTTTGCGCGCGTTTGCGCGCGTTTTTCCGTGCGTCGCGCGTTGCGTCGCCGACGCAGGGCGGCGCAACGCTAATGTGAACGTAGCCTAAAAGATGTAAAAAACAGGGTATTTGGTTGATACGTTTTTTGCAAAAAATGTATAGTAAGCTGCTCTACCAATCTTCACGGTATACCCTTATCAGAGCAGTCCTAACTAATGTATGCAATCCCTATCTGATGTATTTAAAAACCTGATCATCTGTATATAACCTGTGTGAACAGGGTTCAGAGAGGAAAAATCCATGTGTGCATACAGGGTAGAACAGCTTTTGTGCAGATAGCCCAAGAGGAGTGGTGGAACTCCCCAGTCTTGTAGACACAAGAGAACAATTATGGAAACAGGAACACATGGGCTACTTGCACAGTGAACAAGTCTGTATGATCATGTTCACACACCACCAAGAAACCTGAAGACACAAAAGAGAATAGTAAAACCAAAAACACTCAGTTTGAAAAAATGTTGCAGTAATCCGCAAGTGCTAGTAAAAGATGTAAAAAACAGGGTATTTGGTTGATACGTTTTTTGCAAAAAATGTATACTAAGCTGCTCTACCAATCTTCACGGTATACCCTTATCAGAGCAGTCCTAACTAATGTATGCAATCCCTATCTGATGTATTTAAAAACCTGATCATCTGTATATAACCTGTGTGAACAGGGTTCAGAGAGGAAAAATCCATGTGTGCATACAGGGTAGAACAGCTTTTGTGCAGATAGCCCAAGAGGAGTGGTGGAACTCCCCAGTCTTGCAGACACAAGAGAACAATTATGGAAACAGGAACACATGGGCTACTTGCACAGTGAACAAGTCTGTATGATCATGTTCACACACCACCAAGAAACCTGAAGACACAAAAGAGAATAGTAAAACCAAAAACACTCAGTTTGAAAAAATGTTGCAGTAATCCGCAAGTGCTAGTAAAAGATGTAAAAACAGGGTATTTGGTTGATACGTTTTTTGCAAAAAATGTATTCTAAGCTGCTCTACCAATCTTCACGGTATACCCTTATCAGAGCAGTCCTAACTAATGTATGCAATCCCTATCTGATGTATTTAAAAACCTGATCATCTGTATATAACCTGTGTGAACAGGGTTCAGAGAGGAAAAATCCATGTGTGCATACAGGGTAGAACAGCTTTTGTGCAGATAGCCCAAGAGGAGTGGTGGAACTCCCCAGTCTTGTAGACACAAGAGAACAATTATGGAAACAGGAACACATGGGCTACTTGCACAGTGAACAAGTCTGTATGATCATGTTCACACACCACCAAGAAACCTGAAGACACAAAAGAGAATAGTAAAACCAAAAACACTCAGTTTGAAAAAATGTTGCAGTAATCCGCAAGTGCTAGTAAAAGATGTAAAAAACAGGGTATTTGGTTGATACGTTTTTTGCAAAAAATGTATACTAAGCTGCTCTACCAATCTTCACGGTATACCCTTATCAGAGCAGTCCTAACTAATGTATGCAATCCCTATCTGATGTATTTAAAAACCTGATCATCTGTATATAACCTGTGTGAACAGGGTTCAGAGAGGAAAAATCCATGTGTGCATACAGGGTAGAACAGCTTTTGTGGCGATAGCCCAAGAGGAGTGGTGGAACTCCCCAGTCTTGTAGACACAAGAGAACAATTATGGAAACAGGAACACATGGGCTACTTGCACAGTGAACAAGTCTGTATGATCATGTTCACACACCACCAAGAAACCTGAAGACACAAAAGAGAATAGTAAAACCAAAAACACTCAGTTTGAAAAAATGTTGCAGTAATCCGCAAGTGCTAGTAAAAGATGTAAAAAACAGGGTATTTGGTTGATACGTTTTTTGCAAAAAATGTATACTAAGCTGCTCTACCAATCTTCACGGTATACCCTTATCAGAGCAGTCCTAACTAATGTATGCAATCCCTATCTGATGTATTTAAAAACCTGATCATCTGTATATAACCTGTGTGAACAGGGTTCAGAGAGGAAAAATCCATGTGTGCATACAGGGTAGAACAGCTTTTGTGCAGATAGCCCAAGAGGAGTGGTGGAACTCCCCAGTCTTGTAGACACAAGAGAACAATTATGGAAACAGGAACACATGGGCTACTTGCACAGTGAACAAGTCTGTATGATCATGTTCACACACCACCAAGAAACCTGAAGACACAAAAGAGAATAGTAAAACCAAAAACACTCAGTTTGAAAAAATGTTGCAGTAATCCGCAAGTGCTAGTAAAAGATGTAAAAAACAGGGTATTTGGTTGATACGTTTTTTGCAAAAAATGTATACTAAGCTGCTCTACCAATCTTCACGGTATACCCTTATCAGAGCAGTCCTAACTAATGTATGCAATCCCTATCTGATGTATTTAAAAACCTGATCATCTGTATATAACCTGTGTGAACAGGGTTCAGAGAGGAAAAATCCATGTGTGCATACAGGGTAGAACAGCTTTTGTGCAGATAGCCCAAGAGGAGTGGTGGAACTCCCCAGTCTTGTAGACACAAGAGAACAATTATGGAAACAGGAACACATGGGCTACTTGCACAGTGAACAAGTCTGTATGATCATGTTCACACACCACCAAGAAACCTGAAGACACAAAAGAGAATAGTAAAACCAAAAACACTCAGTTTGAAAAAATGTTGCAGTAATCCGCAAGTGCTAGTAAAAGATGTAAAAAACAGGGTATTTGGTTGATACGTTTTTTGCAAAAAATGTATACTAAGCTGCTCTACCAATCTTCACGGTATACCCTTATCAGAGCAGTCCTAACTAATGTATGCAATCCCTATCTGATGTATTTAAAAACCTGATCATCTGTATATAACCTGTGTGAACAGGGTTCAGAGAGGAAAAATCCATGTGTGCATACAGGGTAGAACAGCTTTTGTGCAGATAGCCCAAGAGGAGTGGTGGAACTCCCCAGTCTTGTAGACACAAGAGAACAATTATGGAAACAGGAACACATGGGCTACTTGCACAGTGAACAAGTCTGTATGATCATGTTCACACACCACCAAGAAACCTGAAGACACAAAAGAGAATAGTAAAACCAAAAACACTCAGTTTGAAAAAATGTTGCAGTAATCCGCAAGTGCTAGTAAAAGATGTAAAAAACAGGGTATTTGGTTGATACGTTTTTTGCAAAAAATGTATACTAAGCTGCTCTACCAATCTTCACGGTATACCCTTATCAGAGCAGTCCTAACTAATGTATGCAATCCCTATCTGATGTATTTAAAAACCTGATCATCTGTATATAACCTGTGTGAACAGGGTTCAGAGAGGAAAAATCCATGTGTGCATACAGGGTAGAACAGCTTTTGTGCAGATAGCCCAAGAGGAGTGGTGGAACTCCCCAGTCTTGTAGACACAAGAGAACAATTATGGAAACAGGAACACATGGGCTACTTGCACAGTGAACAAGTCTGTATGATCATGTTCACACACCACCAAGAAACCTGAAGACACAAAAGAGAATAGTAAAACCAAAAACACTCAGTTTGAAAAAATGTTGCAGTAATCCGCAAGTGCTAGTAAAAGATGTAAAAAACAGGGTATTTGGTTGATATGTTTTTTGCAAAAAATGTATACTAAGCTGCTCTACCAATCTTCACGGTATACCCTTATCAGAGCAGTCCTAACTAATGTATGCAATCCCTATCTGATGTATTTAAAAACCTGATCATCTGTATATAACCTGTGTGAACAGGGTTCAAAGAGGAAAAATCCATGTGTGCATACAGGGTAGAACAGCTTTTGTGCAGATAGCCCAAGAGGAGTGGTGGAACTCCCCAGTCTTGTAGACACAAGAGAACAATTATGGAAACAGGAACACATGGGCTACTTGCACAGTGAACAAGTCTGTATGATCATGTTCACACACCACCAAGAAACCTGAAGACACAAAAGAGAATAGTAAAACCAAAAACACTCAGTTTGAAAAAATGTTGCAGTAATCCGCAAGTGCTAGTAAACGATGTAAAAAACAGGTAGAGCAGAAGATTGGTAGAGCAGCTTAGTATACATTTTTTGCAAAAAACGTATCAACCAAATACCCTGTTTTTTACATCTTTTACTAGCACTTGCGGATTACTGCAACATTTTTTCAAACTGAGTGTTTTTGGTTTTACTATTCTCTTTTGTGTCTTCAGGTTTCTTGGTGGTGTGTGAACATGATCATACAGACTTGTTCACTGTGCAAGTAGCCCATGTGTTCCTGTTCCCTCTGCTTAAGGTAGTTGAACATTTTTGACAGATGACTTTGTACTGATCAATTGGATGTTGTTTAAAAAAATGCCAGACTGCACTCTTTCTAGCATCGGATCCCTTTTCAGGCATTGCAGACTGAGCTTTAACCGGATGGCCACGCTGTCCTCCAACAGGTTTTGGCTTTGCCACGCGTTTTGGGCCAGTTACGGGCCCGGCAGATGGAACCTGTTGCGATGTTGATGCCTGCTGCGGCCCCTCCTCCTCCGCTTCAGAACTACTGCCGCCTGCACCCTGTTTCCCCAATGGCTGCCAATCGGGGTCAACAACTGGGTCATCTATAACCTCCTTTTCTATCTCGTGTGCAACTTCGTCTGTGTCACCGTGTAAGTCGGTGGTATAGCGTTCGTGACGGGGCACCATAGTCTCATCAGGGTCTGATTCTGGATCAGTACCCTGCGAGGGCGATGTTGTGGTCTGAGTCAAAGGAACAGCATAGTAATCTGGCTGTGGCTGTGCATCTGTGCACTCCATGTCCGATTCAACTTGTAATGGGCATGGCCTGTTAACTGTTTCACTTTCTAAGCCAGGGACGGTATGTGTAAAGAGCTCCATGGAGTAACCCGTTGTGTCGCCTGCCGCATCCTTCTCTGTTGTTGTTTTTGCTGAAGAGGACAAGGAAGCGACTTGTCCCTGACCGTGAACATCCACTAACGACGCGCTGCTTTTACATTTACCAGTTTCAAAAGAGGAGGCAAAAGAGCTAGAGACTGAGTCAGCAAGATAAGCCAAAACTTGCTCTTGCTGCTCCGGCTTTAAAAGCGGTTTTCCTACTCCCAGAAAAGGGAGCGTTCGAGGCCTTGTGTAGCCAGACGACGAACCTGGCTCCACAGCTCGAGACTTAGGTGCTATATTGTTTTTCCCACGACCACCTGATGCTCCACCACCACTACCATCATTACCAGCTGGCAATGAATGCCCACGGCCACGACCTCTTCCACCAGACTTCCTCATTGTTTTAAAAACGTAACCAAAGTAACGGTGTTTGTTACTGTAAAAAAAATTACAAGGTGAACTCAAACCTCTGTAGGATTTAGATATCCCTTTATAGGTGGGTGAGACTGCAAGGAAAATCAGTCACAATGTTACACACTCGGTTTTCTGTGGCACCAAATGAGAGAGATGCCACACACGCAGGACTGTCACTCAAGCACAAAGGCCAATATTAATCTCCCACTGTTTATTTTTTTTTTCAGGGAGAATTTAAAAACCAAAACATAAAAAAAACAAAAAAACAGACACTAGGCTTTCTATGGCCCACTATTTGAGAGAGATGGCACACAGGACTGGCACACAAGCACAAAGGCCAATATTAATCTCCCACTGTTTATTTTTTTTCAGGGAGAATTTACAAACCAAAAAAAAAAAAAACAGACACTAGGCTTTCTATGGTCCACTATTTGAGAGAAATGGCACACAGGACTGGCACACAAGCACAAAGGCCAATATTAACCCCTTCCCGACCTTTGACGCCACGTAGGCATCATGAAAGTTGGTGCCAATCCGACCTGTGATGCCTATGTGGCGTCATGGAAAGATCGCGTCCCTGCAGATCGGGTGAAAGGGTTAACTCCCATTTCACCCGATCTGCAAGGACAGGGGGAGTGGTAGTTTAGCCCAGGAGGGGTAGCTTCACCCCCCCCGTGGCTACGATCGCTCTGATTGGCTGTTGAAAGTGAAACTGCCAATCAGAGCGATTTGTAATATTTCACCTATTAAAACTGGTGAAATATTACAATCCAGCCATGGCCGATGTTGCAATATCATCGGCCATGGCTGGAAACACTAATGTGCCCCCACCCCACCGATCGCCCCCCAGCCCTCCGATCTGTCCGGTACACTGCTCCGGCTCCCCTTCGTCCTGTGCTCCATCATACTTACCGATCCTGCCGGGGTCCGTCCGTCTTCTCCCTGAGTGCCGCCATCTTCCAAAATGGCGGGCGCATGCGCAGTGCGCCCACTGAATCTGCCGGCCGGCAGATTCGTTCCAAAGTGCATTTTGATCACTGAGATATAATCTATCACATTGATCAAAATAAAAAAAATAATAAATGACCCCCCCCCTTTGTCACCCCCATAGGTAGGGACAATAAAAAAATAAAGAATTTTTTTCCCCACTAAAGTTAGAATAGGGGTAGGGTTAGGGGTAGGGTTAGGGTTAGGGGTAGGGTTAGGGCTAGGGTTAGGGGTAGGGTTAGGGTTAGGGCTAGGGTTAGGGTTAGGGTTAGGGCTTGGGTTAGGGTGAGGGTTAGGGTTAGGGTTAGGGGTAGGGTTAGGGTTAGGGTTGGGTTAGGGCTAGGGTTAGGGTTAGGGTTAGGGTTAGGGTTTCGGTATGTGCACACGTATTCTGGTCCTCTGCAGATTTTTCTGCTGCGCATTTGATAAATCCGCAGTGCTAAACCGCTGCGGATTTATGGCGGATTTACCGCGTTTTTTCTGCGCATTTCACTGCGGTTTTACAACTGCGATTTTCTATTGGAGCAGTTGTAAATCCGCTGCGGAATCCGCAGAAAGAAGTGACATGCTGCGGAATGTAAACCACTGCGTTTCCGTGCAGTTTTTCTGCAGCATGTGTACAGCGATTTTTGTTTCCCATAGGTTTACATTGAACTGTAAACTCATGGGAAACTGCTGCGGATCCGCAGCGTTTTCTGCAGCGTGTGCACATACCTTTAGAATTAGGCTATGTGCACACGGTGCGGATTTGGCTGTGGATCCGCAGCGGATTGGCCGCTGCGGATTCGCAGCAGTGTTCCATCAGGTTTACAGTTCCATGTAAACCTATGGAAAACCAAATCCGCTGTGCCCATGGTGCGGAAAATACCACGCGGAAACGCTGCGTTGTATTTTCCGCAGCATGTCAATTCTTTGTGCGGATTTTACACCTGTTCCTCAATAGGAATCCGCAGGTGAAATCCGCACAAAAAACACTGGAAATCCGTGGAAAATCCGCAGGTAAAACGCAGTGCCTTTTACCCGCGGATTTTTCAAAAATGATGCTGAAAAATCTCACACGAATCCGCAACGTGGGCACATAGCCTTAGGGTTAGGGTTGGAATTAGGGTTGTGGTTAGGGTTGTGATTAGGGTTACGGCTACAGTTGGGATTAGAGTTAGGGGTGTGGGGGGGTTAGTGTTGGAGGTAGAATTGAGGGGTTACCACTGTTTAGGCACATCAGGGGTCTCCAAACGCAACATGGCGCCACCATTGATTCCAGCCAATCTTGTATTCAAAAAGTCAAATGGTGCTCCCTCAATTCCGAGCCCCGACGTGCGCCCAAACAGTGGTTTACCCCCACAAATGGGGTACCAGCATACTCAGGACAAACTGCGCAACAATTACTGGGGTCCAAATTCTCCTGTTACCCTTGTGAAAATAAAAAAATGCTTACTAAAACATCATTTTTGAGGAAAGAAAACGTATTTATTATTTTCACGTCTCTGCATTATAAACTTCTGTGAAGCACTTGGGGGTTCAAAGTACTCACCACACATCTAGATAAGTTCCTTTCGGGGTCTAGTTTCCAAAATGGGGTCACTTGTGGGGGGTTTCTACTGTTTAGCCACATCAGGGGCTCTGCAAACGCAACGTGACGCCCACAGAGCATTCCATCAAAGTCTGCATTTCAAAACGTCACTACTTCACTTCCGAGCCCCGGCATGTGCCCAAACAGTGGTTTACCCCCACATATGGGGTATCAGCGTACTCAGGAGAAACTGGTCAACAACTTTTGGGGTCAAATTTCTCCTGTTACCCTTGGGAAAATAAAAAATTGCAGACTAAAAATCATTTTTGAGAAAATAATTTTTTTTTTTTCATGGCTCTGCGTTATAAACTTCTGTGAAGCACTTGGGGGTTCAAAGTCCTCACCACACATCTAGATTAGTTCCTTTGGGGGTCTAGTTTCCAAAATGGGGTCATTTGTGGGGGATCTCCAATGTTTAGGCACACAGCCGCTCTCCAAACGTGACATGGTGTCCGCTAATGATTGGAGCTAATTTTCCATTTAAAAAGCCAAATGGCGTGCCTTCCCTTCCGAGCCCTGCCGTGCGCCCAAACAGTGGTTTACCCCCACATATGGGGTATCGGCGTACTCAGGACTAACTGGACAACAACATTTGGAGTCCAATTTCTCCTATTACCCTTGGCAAAATAGGAAATTCCAGGCTAAAATATCAATTTTGAGGAAAGAAAAATTATTTTTTATTTTCATGGCTCTGCGTTATAAACTTCTGTGAAGCACCTGGGGGTTTAAAGTGCTCAATATGCATCTAGATAAGTTCCTTGGGGGGTCTAGTTTCCAAAATGGGGTCACTTGTGGGGGAGCGCCAAAGTTTAGGCACACAGGGGCTCTCCAAACGCGACATGGTGTCCGCTAACGATGGAGATAATTTTTCATTCAAAAAGTCAAATGGCGCTCCTTCCCTTCCGAGCTTTACCATGTGCCCAAACAGTGGCTTACCCCCACATGTGAGGTATTGTTGTACTCAGGAGAAATTGCCCAACAAATTTTAGGATCCATTTTATCCTGTTGCCCATGTGAAAATGAAAAAATTGAGGCTAAAAGAATTTTTTTGTGAAGAAAAAGTACTTTTTCATTTTTACGGATCATTTTGTGAAGCACCTGGGAGTTCAAAGTGCTCACTATGCATCTAGATAAGTTCATTGGGGCGTCTAGTTTTCAAAATGGGGTCATTTGTGGGGGAGCTCCAATTTTTAGGCACGCGGGGGCTCTCCAAACGTGACATGGTGTCCGCTAAAGAGTGGAGCCAATTTTTCATTCAAAAAGTCAAATGGCGTTCCTTCCCTTCCAAGCCCTGCCGTGCGCCCAAACAGTGGTTTACCCCCACATATGAGGTATCAGCGTACTCAGGACAAATTGGACAACAACTTTCGTGGTTCAGTTTCTCCTTTTACTATTGGGAAAATAAAAAACTTGCTGCTAAAATATAATTTTTGTGACTAAAAAGTTAAATGTTCATTTTTTCCTTCCATGTTGCTTCTGCTGCTGGGAAGTACCTGAAGGGTTAATAAACTTCTTGAATGTGGTTTTGAGTACCTTGAGGGGTGCATTTTTTAGAATGGTGTCACTTTTGGGTATTTTCAGCCATATAGACCCCTCAAACTGACTTCAAATGTGAGGTGGTCCCTAAAAAAAATGGTTTTGTAAATTTCGTTGTAAAAATGAGAAATCGCTGGTCAAATTTTAACCCTTATAACTTCCTAGCAAAAAAAAATTTTGTTTCCAAAATTGTGCTGATGTAAAGTATACATGTGGGAAATGTTATTTATTAACTATTTTGTGTCACATAACTCTCTGGTTTAACAGAATAAAAATTCAAATTGTGAAAATTGCGAAATTTTCAAAATTTTCGCCAAATTTTCATTTTTATCACAAATAAACGCAGAATTTATTGACCTAAATTTACCACTAACATGAAGCCCAATATGTCACGAAAAAACAATCTCAGAACCGCTAGGATCCGTTGAAGCGTTCCTGAGTTATTACCTCATAAAGGGACACTGGTCAGAATTGCAAAAAACGGCAAGGTCTTTAAGGTCAAAATAGGCTGGGTCATGAAGGGGTTAATCTCCCACTGTTTTTTTTTTTTTCAGGGAGAATTTTAAAACCCAAAACAGACACTAGACTTTCTGTGGCCCACTATTTGAGAGAGATGGCACACAGGACTGGCACTCTAGCAGAAATGCCAATATTAATCTTTCACTGTTTATTTTTTTTTTTTTCAGGGACAATTTTAAAACCCAAAACAGACACTAGGCTTTCTGTGGCCCACTATTTGAGAGAGATGGCACACAGGACTGGCACTCTAGCAGAAATGCCAATCTTAATCTCCCACTACTTTTTTTTTAGGGAGAATTAAAAAAAAAAAAAAAAAAAAAAAAACAGGGACTGTCCTACAATTAATATCTCCCTGCAGTAATCTCAGCCAGGTATGGCAGGCAGCAATAAAGAGTGGACTGATGCACAAATTAAATAAAAAGTGTGTACAAACCAAAAAGATAGCTGTGCAGAAAGGAAGGAACAAGAGGATTTGTGCTTTGAAAAAAGCAGTTGGTTTGCACAGCGGCGTACACACAGCAATGCAGCTATCAGGGAGCCTTCTAGGGCAGCCCAATGAGCTACAGCGCTGAGAAAAAAAAAATGCAGCATCCACTGTCCCTGCAAACAAAAGGTGGTGTTGGACAGTGGAAATCGCTACAGCACAAGTGGTTTGGGGGTTAATGGACACTGCCTAACGCTATCCCTGCTTCTGACGAAGCGGCAGCAACCTCTCCCTATGCTCAGATCAGCAGCAGTAAGATGGCGGTCGGCGGGAACGCCTCTTTATAGCCCCTGTGACGCCGCAGACAGCAAGCCAATCACTGCAATGCCCTTCTGTAAGATGGTGGGGACCAGGACCTATGTCATCACGCTGCCCACACTCTGCGTCCACCTTCATTGGCTGAGAAATTGCGCTTTTCGCGTCATTGAAACGTGACTTTGGCGCGAAAGTCGCGTACCGCATGGCCGACCCCACACAGGGATCGGGTCGGGTTTCATGAAACCCGACTGTGCCAAAAGTCGGCGACTTTTGAAAATGAACGATCCGTTTCGCTCAACCCTAGTCATAAGACTAAACATATGAAAAGATGAAAAGTAAGTAATTATTTCATAGAGAGAAGGAATTATGTCACTCATCAATCTGCATAAAAACTTCAATTATTTCCAAAATAACTGCATGACATGGGAGAGAGTTTCACTGGATCAGATGAACTGATGAAGCGGCTATTACCTGACCTTCCGGCATGTATCTGCCACGAGAGCGCCAAGTCCCCCAGGAAGACCTGGAGTTAGATGGTCATGTTTGGTAATGAATCACAGGTCTTCTTTAGAGATGGTGTGATTTTTATCCCATATTAAATGGAATTGGTTTCTTCTGGTACTGAAAAGGCTAACGACCCTTTCTATGCTGGTCAAAAACATGCAGCTCCATAACAACTGCTTCTGATCTTGTCATTACCTCTTCATATACAGTTATGGCCAAAAGTATTGACATCCCTGCAATTCTGTCAGATAATACTCATTTTCTTCCTGAAAATGATTGCAAACACAAATTATTTGGTATTATTATCCTCATTTTATTTGTCTTAAATGAAAAAACACAAAGGAGAATGAAGCAAACAGCAAAACATTGAGCATTTCACACAAAACTCCAAAAATGGGCCAGACAAAAGTATTGGCACCCTCAGCCTAATAATTGGTTGCACAACCTTTAGCCAAAATAACTGCGACCAACCACTTCCGTTAACTATCAATGAGTTTCTTACAATGCTCTGCTGGAATTTTAGACCATTCTTCTTTGGCAAACTGCTCCAGGTCCCTGATATTTGAAGGTTGCCTTCTCCAAGCTGCCATTTTTAGATGTCTCCTCAGATGTTCTATGGGATTCAGGTCTGGACTCATTGCTGGCCACCTTAGAAGTCTCCAGTGCTTTCTCTCAAACCATTTTCTAGTGCTTTTTGAAGTGTGTTTTGGGTCATTGTCCTGCTGGAAGAACCATAACCTCTGATGGAGACCCAGCTTTCTCACACTGGGCCCTACATTATGCTGCAAAATTTGTTGGTAGTCTTCAGACTTCATAATGCCATGCACACGGTCAAGCAGTCCAGTGCCAGAGGCAGCAAAGCAACCCCAAAACATCAAGGAACCTCTATGTTGATGCCTTTGCCCAAAAAGCTCTACTCTACATTTGTCTCATCTGACCAGAGAACATTCTTCCAAAATGTTTTAGGGTTTTTCAGGTAAGTTTTTGCAATCTCCAGCCTGGCTTTTTTATGTCTCGGGGTAAAAAGTGGGGTCTTCCTGGGTCTCCTACCATACAGTCCCTTTTCATTCAGAAGCCGACGGATAGTACGGGTTGACACTGTTGTACCCTCCGACTGCAGGGCAGCTGGAACTTGTTTGGATGTTCATGGAGGTTCTTTTTCCAACATCCACACAATCTTGCGTTGAAATCACTTGTCAATTTTTCTTTTCCGTCCACATCTAGGGAGGTTAGCCACAGTGCCATGGGCTTTAAACTTCTTGATGACACTGCGCACGGTAGACACAGAAACATTCAGGTCTTTGGAGATGGACTTGTAGCCTTGAGATTGCTCATGCTTCCTCACAATTTGGTTTCTCAAGTCCTCAGACAGTTTTTTGGTCTTCTTTCTTTTCTCCATGCTCAATGTGGTACACACAAGGACACAGGACAGAGGTTGAGTCAACTTTAATCCATGTCAACTGGCTGCAAGTGTGATTTAGTTATTGCCAACACCTGTTAGGTGCCACAGGTACGTTACAGGTGCTGTTAATTACACAAATTAGAGAAGCATCACAATATTTTTTCGAACAGTGCCAATACTTTAGTCCACCCCTTTTTTATGTTTGGTGTGCAATTATATCCAATTTGGCTGTAGGACAATTCTTTCTGTGTTTTTCCATTTAAAACAAATTAAATGAAGATAATAATACCAAAGAATTTGTGTTTGCAATCATTTTCAGGAAGAAAATGAGTATTATCTGACAGAATTGCAGGGGTGTCAATACTTTTGGCCATGACTGTATAAACTGGTAAGATCTTCTTGTCCCAGCTAGTGAAAGATTCATCTTCCAGTACTTTGTACTAAAGCTAAGTGGTTGGAGTAGAATTGATGTAGAAGTTCTCTGTGGATTGCTGTACTACGTGTTTGTTTTTCTCCTTGTCCTTGTTCCCATTAAGTTTATTCCTCCATGTCCCTATCCACCTCCTTATTGTTGGTCAGTGCTTTGCATAATAAAGATTTTCTGTTATTCCTGTTTTGTCTTTGTGTCTTGTTTACATTTCATTTCTGTCATATCATTTGAGCTGGAATCTCTTCCTATTCTGAAGACAATTTAGTAAGTATGGTAAGTTCAGAGACTCGAGCCTGTCTACCTTCAAGAGTACCCTCAGGACAGAAATAAATAGGGTCCCAGATCCAGGGACAGTTTGAGGCCACACTTCGTTACCAAAGACTGTCATAACGTTACAGTAACTGTTTCCTGTAATATGCACTTATTCTGTAAGTAGAGGAAGTATTTTTATGCAATTTGGTGAATGACATAATTTCTTCACTCTTATTATACTTCATTTATTTGCATTTACTGAGCACCATCATTGCTTTCTTTCCTAATCCTTGCAGATCTTTTTTTTCCCACTGATATTAGTGTTAGGGACCAAACACTTACTTCTATTTTTTGGATATAGAAATACATATTTATTTTTTTGAGCTTTTAGCTATAGATTTTTTCAGGCATATTTTGAAGCAGTCCCATCTGGAAAAAAATATAGTAAAGTCTTTATTGCTGTCTTTTTAGACTCTTAAGGCTGCTGGCAAAAAAGTAGGACAAAGAAAGGTGATACTTTTTGGTCCAGAAAATTGGACTCTGCATTAAAATGCAGATTAATTACTATTAATGACATGATTTTAACTAGCAAAATTTGTTTAATACTAATTATGTAAACCTTTTAAACATTTAATTAAACACATTTCCAAATTCATTTTTTATAATGTTGGGTTAAATTAAATGTGCAGATAGCAATGATAAATACCTGTTATGTTATCACCTTCATAAATCTTTGTTTAAACATTGTTTGATTATGGAACATACTTTGGGAATTTAAACCTATTTACCTTTGACTTTAATCAGTCCCCAAAGAAATTTCTGACTAGGTAAGATCAAACAAATTTCACAACTCATTCGGGTTTGATTCATGTAAGTACTTGGGAACTTCACCCATCAAAGTCTATGATTCTCTATAATGAGCAATGCATAACAGATGGTGGAGCTTTTCCAATTTTGCTTTTCTTTTCTACATGCGAAATATTAGCTACATAAATATCAGTTAGAGCAATTAAAATACATTTTTCAAACTAATTTCCTTTTTGAATTATCCAGCTTAAGCAAAAAAAAAATACTGTTATCTTGGTTATTTGGCTAGTTGTATATGGGTTTGCCTTTAATAGAGATATTCATTTAGCTTACTTTGTTACTATGTGGAAATCTGTTGCTGAGACACTATTATGGAGGTATCTACAGCTGTCACACTTTAAGCTGGATATCTGAAACTGATGCATCTCTGGAATAAATGTCTAATGAATTTAAAGCCCGAAACACGTGTCCACAGGTAGGAATTGGTTGGCTGTGTAAATTTAGAAACTAATCCGCAGCATTGCACGCTTGGCAGTTCCAAGCGCTGTGGATTAGACTGGGGTGGAAAGAGATGATTTGCATAGCTCTGCCTACTGCAAAGGATTCTGGGTAAACCTGCTATTCTTTGTATTATGCTGCTTGCAAGTACTTTCCGTTTCAGGAAAGCATCCACTATGTATTTCCTTTAAGTAGAGGGCTTTTCGGTCTCTTTCATCCCGCTACATTTAGCCCAACTTGGGTCTCTCCCTAAGGTGGCTAGCATATATGTAATGAATTTATAAAAATATTTAGAATTGAGAGTCCTCAGTGGTTGATACCTTTTAATGGCTAACTGAAAAGATGGTAACAAATTGCAAGCTTTCAAGACTACACAGGTCTCTTCATCAGGCAAAGACTAAAACAAATTCTGAAGAATCACATATTTATGCACAATATAGTATAGGAAAAAAGAAAAAAAAAAAGAGGGGAAAAAAAACCATGGATAAGCCAGGTGACATGAAGCAGAATTACCATGGGTGATAAACAGTTACGTCCATAAATATTGGGCCAATTCTTAGATAAGGATTGTTTTATTGTCCTGTAATTAGGGTCTCTGTTGTAATGACCCTTCATGGTCTGAGGGGCAAGTTCCTTAGTTGATGTAAAAAGACATAAATCCATGTGACACATTCATTCCTGCATTAAGAGTGTCAAAGGTCGTCATCAGTTTATATTCCCAGACTCTCCTGTCTTTCTGCGATTTGAAGTTTCCTTTCAATACAAGTAATTTCATGTCCATAATGTTATGATTTGGGAGACAGAAATGTATTGCCACCGGTAGATCCATTCTTTTTTCTCTTATTGTATGGCGATGGGAGTTCATTCTTGTTCTAAGCTTCTGCCCTGTCTCCCCCACATACAGACCCCCAGTTGGACATTTAGTACATATAATTAGGTACACCACATTAGAAGTGACGCAGCTGAAAGTACCTGGGATGGACAGCGACATTTTTTTCCTATCTAAATGCAAAAAGGAGAATCTAATTCCCAAAGGACTCTGGATTACAAACCCAATTCTTCATACCTACAATACCCATTATGCACAGAACCTGTGTCACAGGACTTCTGAGAGATTAAGGAATCATCTTTTGCATGTCTGCTACAGCATAAAGAGTAAAGTCCAAGGGCAATTTGAAACTCTGAGGAAAACACTTACAGAAGACGCAGAGCAAAAATTACAACAATATTACAACAAACTACGGACCCATCTAATTCATAACAAGGAAAAGAAACTGCACAGATTGCGCCTCAATTCAGGACTCTATGCAAACAGATACAAAAAGCCAAAATCTGACAACTTGGACAACCACTCCATTCCAGACACAAATAACTGTGTCATTAATCTCTCAGATTATAAACCCAACAAAGTGGAGCTGGCCGTGCTTTCCAGAGGACTCTCATTTTGTCCCACTAAGGCCCTGGATAAAACTGAACTCTGCAGTGATATGGAACATTTTTTCAGGAGACTGCGCCTGAGGGAATATTTCAGTGATGCAGAAGATTCAGGACCCATCTGGACGGAAGGAAAAGGGATCCTAACAACAAAGAAGAGGTCAGAGTGGACACCTCCACCTGGACGCAATCCTCATTTGGATAACTATATAGACTCCTTCAGATATTTGATAAAATCCACCATCATAGATACTAACAGGAGACAAGCATTCAACATCAGTGCCCAGGAGAGAAAGGCCATACAGTCTCTGAAAACCAACAAAGAAATCATCATCATACCTGCTGACAAGGCAGGTGCAATAGTCATGATGAACACATCAGACTATATGAGGGAAGCAAACAGACAACTTATGGACACACGCTACTACAAAAAATTGGAGTCGGATCCTACACAGGATTATTACAAGGAACTAAACAAGTTGGTATCTTGTCTGCCCGACGAATCCATAAGAACCAATGACCTGATACCAGAAAGTCCAAGAACAGGGACATTCTACATGCTTCCCAAAATCCACAAATCTGGAAACCCAGGAAGACCAATTATTTCGTGTGTGGGCACCCTTACTGAGCAGGTATCTGGATGGGTAGAGGGTTTTCTTAAAGCCCTGGTAAAGGATACACCCAGCTTCATTCAGGACACAACTGACCTATTGAATAAACTATCAGCAATAGGTTCTCTACCAGAAGGAACCATCCTGGCCACCATGGATGTGGAATCTTTGTACTCCAATATCCCACAGCAGGATGGATTAAATGCCTGCAAATTATTCCTGGAAAACGCAGGGACTGATGCAAATTCTGTGGTGAAACTTATAAATTTCATCCTCACCCACAATTACTTTGAGTTTTATCAAGAAGATCTATCTACAGGAGACTGGCACAGCAATGGGAAGTAAAATGGCCCCACAGTATGCAAATCTTTTCATGGCCAAGCTTGAAAGCGACTCTTTGTCCTCATGCCCCATCAGGCCTCTGGCGTACTACCGCTACATTGATTACATTTTAATCATCTGGACGGAGTCTGAGCCACAGCTAAAGACGTTCCATGATCAGTTTAATCAATTTCACCCTACCATCAACTTGACACTCAACTACTCCTGCACTGAAATTAACTTTTTGGACACCATCATTAGGCTGCAGAACAATAAAATAGAGACATCCCTGTATCAGAAGCCAATCGACCGCCCAACATACCTTAAATAGGACAGTTTCCATCCAAAACACATAAAAAACTCTATTGTCTACAGCCAAGCCATCAGATACAATCGTATTTGTTCCAACTCCATGGATAGGGATGAACACCTTGGTCGCCTCAGAAAGATCTTTTTGAATCAGGGCTACCATCCAAGAACAATTGAAAATCAGATCACAAGAGCCACTAGAATATCAAGGAATCACCTGCTACATTACAAAGCTAAAGAAGAAAATAATCGGGTACCTCTAGTAGTTACCTACAATCCAAATCTGGAGGTGCTAAGGGGAGCTGCACGGAAATTGCAACCTTTACTGCAAAAAGATGCCCACTTACAATCCATTTTTCCAGATCCCCCACTACTGTGTTTTAGGCAGCCCCCAAATCTAAGAAGCATCATTGTCAAGAGCTCCCTGTCCTCTCCAACAGCTGCAGGAACCTTTCCTTGCAACCAGAAAAAATGTAAAACCTGTCCATTTATAATGACCACGGACAAGATAAAGATCCCCAATTCACATCAGGACTACAAGATCCCAGGTACCTTCAGCTGCATCACTTCTAATGTGGCGTACCTAATTATATGTACTAAATGTCCAACTGGGGGTCTGTATGTGGGGGAGACAGGGCAGAAACTGAGAACAAGGATGAACTCTCATCGCCATACAATAAGAGAAAAAAGAATGGATCTACCGGTGGCAATACATTTCTGTCTCCCAAATCATAACATTATGGACATGAAATTACTTGTATTGAAAGGAAACTTCAAATCGCAGAAAGACAGGAGAGTCTGGGAATATAAACTGATGACGACCTTTGACACTCTTAATGCAGGAATGAATGTGTCACATGGATTTATGTCTTTTTACATCAACTAAGGAACTTGCCCCTCAGACCATGAAGGGTCATTACAACAGAGACCCTAATTACAGGACAATAAAACAATCCTTATCTAAGAATTGGCCCAATATTTATGGACGTAACTGTTTATCACCCATGGTAATTCTGCTTCATGTCACCTGGCTTATCCATGGTTTTTTTTCCCCTCTTTTTTTTTTCTTTTTTCCTATACTATGTTGTGCATAAATATGTGATTCTTCAGAATTTGTTTTAGTCTTTGCCTGATGAAGAGACCTGTGTAGTCTCGAAAGCTTGCAATTTGTTACCATCTTTTCAGTTAGCCATTAAAAGGTATCAACCACTGAGGACTCTCAATTCTAAATATTTTTCTATCCACTGGCTAACACGGTACCAAGATATATTTCTTTCCTGTAATGAATTTATAGAAATGTCTGCCACTGGAATAGGAATATTTGGTGCTGATGCACTTATACTGTTGCTTGCCAATGAAATAATTATATTTGAAGCTGACACAATGATACAAAAATATTGTGGTTGTTAACCCCTTTCCAACGTTGGGCATAAATGTATGCCGACTTTTGACTCCCTCCCTTTGATGCAGGCTCTGGCGCTAAGCCCACATCTTTCCAGGGACAAGTCAGCTGTTCAGGGCCGGACTGGGAATAAAATTCAGCCCTGGCATTTGAAGTTACACAGGCCCACTTGTCGCATGGTGAATATATAATATATTTGTGCATCCGTATGTCACAAGATGTGACGTGCGTTTAACAAGACTATATAATATACAGTCCCAGATGGTCCAGTATTAAAGCTCAGTCTCATTTATTGCTCCAAGGCTGGGGTCACATGAGCGTATAAAACGGCTGAGTGCTATGTAATAAAACATCGTACAGCACTCGGCCCAGTGTTATCCTTTGGTGCAGCTCAGGTCTGCGATTATTTTCACATGTCGATTCGCAGCATGCTGCGATAGGCAGCGACACTTGGCTCACTCGCACCCACACAAGTCCATGGGTGCATGTGAAACATCGGACTGCACTCCGATGGCATTCCAGTGCAGTCCGATTTACGCAGATACAGGTAATGGAGGAGATGGAGCAATTACTTTCTCCGTCTCCTCCGCGGCTGTGCTCTGATTCTCCCACGTGAGAGGATCGGAGTACAGACCGGGAAACTCACATCAGAGCTGGAGCCGAGGGTCATTGACATCTCGCATCCAATGCACTCGCATCTGATGTTATACGCTTGTGTGATTCCAGCCTTAGTTGCAATACCAAGAAAATTTGCTACTTTACAAACAGAGCAGGGTCTCGTAGACAATGAAGATGATGCTGCGCTCTCCATAGGGCTATGGTCTGGTCCAAAGTGACCATATTAGCTATATTCTGCTTCTATGGGAAAAATGTGCACAAAAAATATAGCATATGTGCAAGAAAAATGGACATGTTGGAAATTTGAAGCACGCACTGCAGGTTAGTTTACACTGCATAAAAAAGCCCAGTGGGCAGGAGATTTTTATACGGTAAATCCCATCCACATTGATGAACTGTAAGATGGTGCCTTTTTGATGCAACAAAAATATGTAGCGCCAAAAACACACCAAAATCTGAAAAGCCGACAGTGTTTTGGACACAGTGGACATGTGCTGCGTCCAAAGTGCTGCCTAAGTCTATGTGCACACGTTGCAGATTTCTGTGCAGATTTTTCAGCTCAGTTTCTGAAAAATCCGCATGTAAAACGCACTGCGTTTTACCTACAGGTTACCCATGGATTTACAGCGGATTTCTAGTGTTTTTGTGCAGATTTCACCTGCATTTTACACCTGCGGATTCCTATAAAGGAACAGATGTAAAGCGCTGCGGAATCCACACAAAGAATTGACATGCTGCAGAAAATACAACACAGCATTTCCGCGCTGTATTTTCCCCACCATGGGCACAGCGGATTTGGATTTCCATAGGTTTACGTGGTACTGTACAACGCATGGAAAACTGCTGCGAATCCGCAGTGTCAAATCCGCTGCAAATCCGCTGCAGATCCGCAGGCAAATCCGCAATGTGTGCACATACCCTAATACTGAACATTAGAGTTGAGCGACCTTGACCTTTTTAGAGTCGAGCCGGGTTTCGCGAAACCCGACTATCTCAAAAGTCGGGTCGAGTGAAATCGGCCGATTATGACGTAAAGTCGGGATCGACCGAAACACGAAACCCAATGCAAGTTAATGGGGCAGCATAGTCGGCAGTGAGTGGGGGCCAGGAAAACACCTAGAGTGCCCATTTTAATGTCAAAACCATCCATTCTTCTTAATGAAGCTTGTCAAGCGTAATTTACCTTATAATAATTGGAAGGCATTTGAAATTGGGGGTCATTTGGCTAAAGTTGTGGTGGGTAGGGCTGGTTCAAGTAATTAGTGGGCCCAGGAAATCTGGACCACGTCACGGCAGTGGAGCAGGGAGAGGTAAGTATTTCAACTTTGCAAGTGCTGTGAACCTGAGCAAGCAGGGGGGGCCCACTCGTTGGCATTGGCACTGGCACAGGGCCCCTCAAAGTACAGCGGTGTGTTTGCACGGCGTGGGCGCCTCCCACCGGCAGCAACACTTTTGCGTACCATGAGAGGCCCTGTGCCAGTGACGTCGCCAACTAGTATTCCTCCCCCCACCTGATGAAGGAACCTGCACTTTCATCTGCACCTTCCTGTTTGTCCCCGTGTAAGGTGGTATGGTATGCGGGAAGGGGGACCTGACTTTCAGCAGGGTCACAATCTTGCAGTGTAGCGTGCACGGGAAATGTTGCGTTATGGGTCAATGTACCAGCAGACTCATCTATCACTGGCTGGGCAATGGGCAGGATGAGGAGGAAACACAGATATAGGCCCAAAGAATAAAGTGGGCTAAATGCAGTTCAAAATTGGTAACACAGGACTAATCAGGGGGCATTGCAGTGGAGGACAACTGGAATGAGAGGCTGACACAGAGAGTAGGCCCAAATCAGTAAGTAGTCGAAATGCAGTTCAAAATTGGCAACAGTAGTAAACAGGCGGCACAGCTTTGTTCAGTGGAGGAGAACAGCAAGGAGTGGCAGACACCGATAGTAGGCCCCAACCCAACTAGTAGGCCAAATGCAGTCTAACATTAACAACTACTTAACGAGCGCCTGAAAACGGAATTTCAGGACAGGAAACCAGAAGAACAGCAAGGAGCGGCAGACACCGATAGTAGGCCCCAAACCAACTAGTACGCCAAATGCAGTTGTTCCGTTTAACCACAATTTAATGAGAGCCTGAAGATAGAAGGTCAGGAAAGGCAACCTGGAGAACGCCTTGGAGTGGAACACACCATCTCTCTACACCCCATACTCAATTTGTAGGTCTAATGCAGCGTAGTTTCCAACAACTACTAAACGAGAGCATGATGATCGAAGCATTGGCGAGGAAACCTGGGGAACACCTTGGAGTGGAACACACCATCTCTCTACACCCCATACCGAATTTGTAGGCCTAATGCAGCGTAGTTTCCAACAACTACTAAACGAGAGCATGATGATCGAAGCATTGGCGAGGAAACCTGGGGAACACCTTGGAGTGGAACACACCATCTCTCTACAGTGGAACACACCATCTCTCTACACCCCACACCCAATTTGTGGGCCCAATGCAGCGTAGTTTCCAACAACTACTAAACGAGAGCCGGAAGATCGAAGCAATGGAGAGGAAACCTGGGGAACACCTTGGAGTGTAACACACCATCTCTCTACACCCCATACCCAATTTGTAGGCCTAATGCAGCGTAGTTTCCAACAACTACTAAACGAGAGCCGGAAGATCGAAGCAATGGAGAGGAAACCTGGGGAACACCTTGGAGTGTAACACACATCTCTCTACACCCCATACCCAATTTGTAGGCCTAATGCAGCGTAGTTTCCAACAACTACTAAACGAGAGCATGAAGATCGAAGCAATGGAGAGGAAACCTGGGGAACACCTTGGAGTGGAACACACCATCTCTCTACACCCCATACCCAATTTGTAGGCCTAATGCAGCGTAGTTTCCAACAACTACTAAACGAGAGCATGATGATCGAAGCATTGGCGAGGAAACCTGGGGAACACCTTGGAGTGGAACACACCATCTCTCTACAGTGGAACACACCATCTCTCTACACCCCATACCCAATTTGTAGGCCTAATGCAGCGTAGTTTCCAACAACCACTAAACGAGAGCCGGAAGATCAAAGCTCAGGACAGGCAACCTGGGGAACACCTTGGAGTGGAACACACCATCTCTCTACACCCCATACCCAATTTGTAGGCCTAATGCAGCGTAGTTTCCAACAACTACTAAACGAGAGCCGGAAGATCGAAGCAATGGAGAGGAAACCTGGGGAACACCTTGGAGTGTAACACACCATCTCTCTACACCCCATACCCAATTTGTAGGCCTAATGCAGCGTAGTTTCCAACAACTACTAAACGAGAGCCGGAAGATCGAAGCAATGGAGAGGAAACCTGGGGAACACCTTGGAGTGTAACACACCATCTCTCTACACCCCATACCCAATTTGTAGGCCTAATGCAGCGTAGTTTCCAACAACTACTAAACGAGAGCCGGAAGATCGAAGCAATGGAGAGGAAACCTGGGGAACACCTTGTAGTGTAACACACCATCTCTCTACACCCCATACCCAATTTGTAGGCCTAATGCAGCGTAGTTTCCAACAACTACTAAACGAGAGCATGAAGATCGAAGCATTGGGGAGGAAACCTGGGGAACACCTTGGAGTGGAACACACCATCTCTCTACAGTGGAACACACCATCTCTCTACACCCCATACCCAATTTGTAGGCCTAATGCAGCGTAGTTTCCAACAACCACTAAACGAGAGCCGGAGGATCGAAGCTCAGGAAAGGCAACCTGGGGAACACCTTGGAGTGGAACACACCATCTCTCTACACCCCATACCCAATTTGTAGGCCTAATGCAGCGTAGTTTCCAACAACTACTAAACGAGAGCCGGAAGATCGAAGCAATGGAGAGGAAACCTGGGGAACACCTTGGAGTGTAACACACCATCTCTCTACACCCCATACCCAATTTGTAGGCCTAATGCAGCGTAGTTTCCAACAACTACTAAACGAGAGCCGGAAGATCGAAGCAATGGAGAGGAAACCTGGGGAACACCTTGGAGTGTAACACACCATCTCTCTACACCCCATACCCAATTTGTAGGCCTAATGCAGCGTAGTTTCCAACAACTACTAAACGAGAGCCGGAAGATCGAAGCAATGGAGTGGAAACCTGGGGAACACCTTGGAGTGTAACACACCATCTCTCTACACCCCATACCCAATTTGTAGGCCTAATGCAGCGTAGTTTCCAACAACTACTAAACTAGAGCATGAAGATCGAAGCAATGGAGAGGAAACCTGGGGAACACCTTGGAGTGGAACACACCATCTCTCTACACCCCATACCCAATTTGTAGGCCTAATGCAGCGTAGTTTCCAACAACTACTAAACGAGAGCATGATGATCGAAGCATTGGCGAGGAAACCTGGGGAACACCTTGGAGTGGAACACACCATCTCTCTACAGTGGAACACACCATCTCTCTACACCCCATACCCAATTTGTAGGCCTAATGCAGCGTAGTTTCCAACAACTACTAAACGAGACCTGGAAGATCGAAGCTCAGGAAAGGCAACCTGGGGAACACCTTGGAGTGGAACACACCATCTCTCTACACCCCATACCCAATTTGTAGGCCCAATGCAGCGTAGTTTCCAACAACTACTAAACGAGAGCCGGAAGATCGAAGCTCAGGAAAGGCAACCTGGGGAACACCTTGGAGTGTAACAAACCCTCTCTCTACACCACGGAAGGGCTGATTCTTAGGAAGGAAGGCTGTCGGAAAGAAGCAGGGCGCGTCCGAGGGTGATTATATTCTTATTAGGTATATACTCACCCTCGGACGCGCCCTGCTTCTTTATTTGTAATGAATGTTTATTTGCAATGTGGTTTTGACTTACTCTATTTTTTTGGTAAATAATGATTTTATTATTTTCATTGTTTTGCATCTTCTTGGCAATAATATAAAGAAGACGCGACAGGACAACACTCGGTGGATGCCATATCTGTGTTTAAAATTGAAAAAACCTTTCAGTTAACTACTTGCAGGAGAAAGTTATTGTAGCTGGTGGCCATTTTTAGTACTGTACCAGATTTTTGTTGTATGTGTTTGTTTTTAATGTTAAAATGTCTGCATTTGATATCTCTCCAGTATTTTCTTTTTTATAAGCAAAATACTTATTTTTATATTTTCTGATGTTGGTTCCAGGGGTACACGGGCAGCAGTGGTGTGGTCAGTGGAGGCCTAGTGGAAGGAGTGACCGCAGACAGGCATCGAAGGCCTAAAATAATAACACATGGCTGTAGGCAATTTTAAATTGGTTCCAGGGGTACACGGGCAGCAGTGGTGTGGTCAGTGGAGGCCTAGTGGAAGGAGTCACCGCAGACAGGCATCGAAGGCCTAAAATAATAACACATGGCTGTAGGCAATTTTAAATTGGTTCCAGGGGTACACGGGCAGCAGTGGTGTGGTCAGTGGAGGCCTAGTGGAAGGAGTGACCGCAGACAGGCATCGAAGGCCTATAATAATAACACATGGCTGTAGGCAATTTTAAATTGGTTCCAGGGGTACACGGGCAGCAGTGGTGTGGTCAGTGGAGGCCTAGTGGAAGGAGTGACCGCAGACAGGCATCGAAGGCCTAAAATAATAACACATGGCTGTAGGCAATTTTAAATTGGTTCCAGGGGTACACGGGCAGCAGTGGTGTGGTCAGTGGAGGCCTAGTGGAAGGAGTGACCGCAGACAGGCATCGAAGGCCTAAAATAATAACACATGGCTGTAGGCAATTTTAAATTGGTTCCAGGGGTACACGGGCAGCAGTGGTGTGGTCAGTGGAGGCCTAGTGGAAGGAGTGACCGCAGACAGGCATCGAAGGCCTAAAATAATAACACATGGCTGTAGGCAATTTTAAATTGGTTCCAGGGGTACACGGGCAGCAGTGGTGTGGTCAGTGGAGGCCTAGTGGAAGGAGTGACCGCAGACAGGCATCGAAGGCCTAAAATAATAACACATGGCTGTAGGCAATTTTAAATTGGTTCCAGGGGTACACGGGCAGCAGTGGTGTGGTCAGTGGAGGCCTAGTGGAAGGAGTGACCGCAGACAGGCATCGAAGGCCTAAAATAATAACACATGGCTGTAGGCAATTTTAAATTGGTTCCAGGGGTACACGGGCAGCAGTGGTGTGGTCAGTGGAGGCCTAGTGGAAGGAGTCACCGCAGACAGGCATCGAAGGCCTAAAATAATAACACATGGCTGTAGGCAATTTTAAATTAGTTACAGGGGTACACGGGCAGCAGTGGTGTGGTCAGTGGAGGCCTAGTGGAAGGAGTGACCGCAGACAGGCATCGAAGGCCTAAAATAATAACACATGGCTGTAGGCAATTTTAAATTGGTTCCAGGGGTACACGGGCAGCAGTGGTGTGGTCAGTGGAGGCCTAGTGGAAGGAGTGACCGCAGACAGGTATCGAAGGCCTAAAATAATAACACATGGCTGTAGGCAATTTTAAATTGGTTACAGGGGTACACGGGCAGCAGTGGTGTGGTCAGTGGAGGCCTAGTGGAAGGAGTGACCACAGACAGGCATCGAAGGCCTAACATAACAAAAATGTCAATACAATGGTATTGTCAGTGGCAGGCATTGAAGGATGTCAGCGCATAGACTAAACATTGGTGGAGCTGTGAGATAATTTTGCAAGTGGTAGAGCACTGTTTGAGCTGGGGTGGGGGGAAACTGTCTTGTGGCCGGCGGTACAGGCCCAGGGCCCCTCATATTACAACGGTGTGTCTGACGTTGGGTGCGCACCACCACCGCCAGAGACACTTTATTGTACTAGGAGGGACCCAGTGGCAGTACCGTCGACCAAAAGCGGGCTCACCCACCTCTTCAGACAAACTGCACTCTCACGGGTGCTGTCGCCAAGTGTCGATACCACAGCCTTGTGTGGGGAGTTTGGCCATTTAGTGAGGTGTAAACATGTCGTATGCTGGACAATCAGGTGCAGAAAATTACAAGATTGGAAAAGGCATTCAGAATAGTCCACAGGCAAGACCTTTTCATAGGAAAGCTAGGTGTCAGCCGGGCAAGGTGGGGCAAAAGATTTCGAAATCCAGTTGTGGTTCATTTTAATGAAGGTTAGATCATCTACATTTTGGGTAGCCAGACGAGTCCTTTTTTCTGTTAGTATTGAACCTGCAGCACTGAATACTCTTTCTGATAGGACACTAGCTGCCGGGCAAGCAAGCTCCTGCAATGCATATTCTTCCAATTCTGGCCAGGTGTCTAATTTTGATGCCCAGTAATCAAATGGGAATGACGGTTGAGGGAGAACATCGATAAGGTATGAAAAATAGTTTGTAACCATACTGGACAAATGTTGTCTCCTGTCACTTTGAATTGATGCTGCAGTACCTGTCCTGTCTGCGGTCATAGCAAAATCACTCCACAACCTGGTCAGAAAACCCCTGTGGCCAACGCCACTTCTGATTTCTGCCCCTCTAACTCCTCTGGTCTGCTGGCCCCTGCAGCTCATGTGAGAACGATCACGGGCGCTGTGTGCAGGGAATGCCAGAAGCAAACGGTCAACAAGAGTTGATTGTTTGGTTGCTAATATTAGTTCCAAGTTCTCATGTGGCATTATATTTTGCAATTTGCCTTTATAGCGAGGATCAAGGAGGCAGGCCAACCAGTAATCGTCATCATTCATCATTTTAGTTATGCGTGTGTCCCTTTTGAGGATACGTAAGGCATAATCTGCCATGTGGGCCAAAGTTCCAGTTCTCAAATCTGCGGTTGTGCTTGGTTGAGGGGCAGTTTCAGGCAAATCCACGTCACTTGTGTCCCTCAAAAAACCAGAACCCGGCCTTGCCGCGCCACCAATTTCCAGTGGCCCCGGAAAAGCTTCCTCATTAAAAATATAATCATCCCCATCATCCTCCTCGTCCTCCTCCTCCTCTTCGCCCGCTACCTCGTCCTGTACACTGCCCTGGCCAGACAATGGCTGACTGTCATCAAGGCTTTCTTCTTCCTCAGCTGCAGATGCCTGATCCTTTATGTGCGTCAAACTTTGCATCAGCAGACGCATTAGGGGGATGCTCATGCTTATTATGGCGTTGTCTGCACTAACCAGCCGTGTGCATTCCTCAAAACACTGAAGGACTTGACACGTCTTGAATCTTCGACCACTGCACACCTGACAACTCCATGTCTGCCATCCTACTGCCTGCCCGTGTATGTGTATCCTCCCACAAAAACATAACAGCCCGCCTCTGTTCACACAGTCTCTGAAGCATGTGCAGTGTTGAGTTCCACCTTGTTGCAACGTCTATGATTAGGCGATGCTGGGGAAGGTTCAAAGAACGCTGATAGGTCTGCATACGGCTGGAGTGTACGGGCGAACGGCGGATATGTGAGCAAAGTCCACGCACTTTGAGGAGCAGGTCGGATAACCCCGGATAACTTTTCAGGAAGCAATGCACCACCAGGTTTAAGGTGTGAGCCAGGCAAGGAATGTGTTTCAGTTGGGAAAGGGAGATGGCAGCCATGAAATTCCTTCCGTTATCACTCACTACCTTGCCTGCCTCAAGATCTACAGTGCCCAGCCACGACTGCGTTTCTTTCTGCAAGAACTCGGACAGAACTTCCGCGGTGTGTCTGTTGTCGCCCAAACACTTCATAGCCAATACAGCCTGCTGACGTTTGCCAGTAGCTGCCCCATAACGGGAGACCTGGTGTGCAACAGTGGCAGCTGCGGATGGAGTGGTTGTGCGACTGCGGTCTGTGGACGAGCTCTCGCTTCTGCAGGAGGACGAAGAGGAGGAGGAGGGGGTGCGAACGGCTACAGCCAATTGTTTCCTAGACCGTGGGCTAGGCAGAACTGTCCCAAACTTGCTGTCCCCTGTGGACCCTGCATCCACCACATTTACCCAGTGTGCCGTGATGGACACGTAACGTCCATGGCCATGCCTACTGGTCCATGCATCTGTTGTCAGGTGCACCTTTGTGCTCACAGATTGCCTGAGTGCATGGACGATGCGCTCTTTAACATGCTGGTGGAGGGCTGGGATGGCTTTTCTGGAAAAAAAGTGTCGACTGGGTAGCTCGTAGCGTGGTACAGCGTAGTCCATCAGGGCTTTGAAAGCTTCGCTTTCAACTAACCGGTAGGGCATCATCTCTAACGAGATTAGTCTAGCTATGTGTGCGTTCAAACCCTGTGTACGCGGATGCGAGGCTAAGTACTTCCTTTTTCTAACCATAGTCTCATGTAGGGTGAGCTGGACTGGAGAGCTGGAGATCGTGGAACTAGCGGGGGTGCCGGTGGACATGGCAGACTGAGAGACGGTGGGAGATGGTATTGTTGCCACCGGTTCCCTAGATGCAGTGTTTCCTACTACGAAACTGGTGATTCCCTGACCCTGACTGCTTTGGCCTGGCAAAGAAACCTGCACAGATACTGCAGGTGGTGCGGAAAATGGTGGCCCTACACTGCTGGAAGGGATGTTGCGTTGCTGACTAGCTTCATTGGCCGAGGGTGCTACAACCTTAAGGGACGTTTGGTAGTTAGTCCAGGCTTGCAAATGCATGGTGGTTAAATGTCTATGCATGCAACTTGTATTGAGACTTTTCAGATTCTGTCCTCTGCTTAAGGTAGTTGAACATTTTTGACAGATGACTTTGCGCTGATCAATTGGATGTTGTTTAAAAAAATGCCAGACTGCACTCTTTCTAGCATCGGATACCTTTTCAGGCATTGCAGACTGAGCTTTAACCGGATGGCCACGCTGTCCACCAACAGGTTTTGGCTTTGCCACGCGTTTTGGGCAAGATACGGGCCCGGCAGATGGAACCTGTTGCGATGTTGATGCCTGCTGCGGCCCCTCCTCCTCCGCTTCAGAACTGCTGCCGCCTGCACCCTGTTCCCCCAATGGCTGCCAATCGGGGTCAAGAACTGGGTCATCTATTACCTCTTCTTGTAGCTCGTGTGCAACTTCGTCTGTGTCACCGTGTCGGTCGGTGGTATAGCGTTCGTGATGGGGCAACATAGTCTCATCAGGGTCTGATTCTTGATCAGCACCCTGCGAGGGCAATGTTGTGGTCTGAGTCAAAGGACCAGCATAGTAGTCTGGCTGAGGCTGTGCATCAGTGCACTCCATGTCAGATTCAACTTGTAATGGGCATGGACTGTTAACTGCTTCACTTTCTAAGCCAGGGACGGTATGTGTAAAGAGCTCCATGGAGTAACCCGTTGTGTCGCCTGCTGCATTCTTCTCTGTTGTTGTTTTTGTTGAAGAGGACAAGGAAGCGACTTGTCCCTGACCGTGAACATCCACTAACGACGCGCTGCTTTGACATTTACCAGTTTCACGAGAGGAGGCAAAAGAGCTAGAGGCTGAGTCAGCAAGATAAGCCAAAACTTGCTCTTGCTGCTCCGGCTTTAAAAGCGGTTTTCCTACTCCCAGAAAAGGGAGCGTTTGAGGCCTTGTGTAGCCAGACGACGAACCTGGCTCCACAGCTCCAGACTTAGGTGCAATATTTTTTTTCCCACGACCAGCTGATGCTCCACCACTACCACTACCCTCATTACCAGCTGACAATGAACGCCCCCGGCCACGACCTCTTCCACCATACTTCCTCATTGTTTTAAAAACGTAAACAAACTAATGGTATTTGTTGCTGTCACACAAATTACATGGTGAGCTATAACTTCAGTATGATTTAGCTACCCCTTTACAGGTGAGTGAGACCACAACGAAAATCAGGCACAATGTTACACACTCTGTTGTTGGTGGCAACAAATGAGAGAGATGCCACACACGCAGGACTGTCACTGAAGCACAAATGTAAATATTAATCTCCCACTGATTTGATTTTTTTTTTTTTTTAAGGGAGACTTTAGGAAAAAAAAATAATAGAATAAAATGATTTTTTCAGGAAGAATTTAGAAACCAAATAAAATAAAATGATTTTTTCAGGGAGAATTTAGAAAACAAATAAAACAAAAAAAGGCTTTCTATGGCCCACTGAGTGAGAGATGACGCACACAGGAGTCAGGAGTGGCACACAAGCCCAGAGGCCAATATTTATCTCCCACTGATTGATGTAGTGATTTTTTCAGGTAGATTTTGGAACCCAAATCAAGCTAAAAAAAATAATAGGCTTTCTATGGCCCACAATTGGAGAGAGAGAGAGAGATGGCACACCCAGGAGTCAAGACTGGCACACAAGCAGAAAGGGCAATATTAATCTCCCACTGATTTGTTGTTTTTTTTTTTTTTTTTCAGGGAGACTTTAGGAAAAAAAAAAAATAGAATAAAATGATTTTTTCAGGAAGAATTTAGAAACCAAAGAAAATAAAATGATTTTTTCAGGGAGAATTTAGAAAACAAATAAAACAAAAAAAGGCTTTCTATGGCCCACTGAGTGAGAGATGACGCACACAGGAGTCAGGAGTGGCACACAAGCCCAGAGGCCAATATTTATCTCCCACTTTTTTTTTTTGTTCCAGGGAAAATTTATAAACCCAATAAAAAAAATAATAAATAGGCTTTCTATGGCCCACTATCTGAGAGACAGAGAGAGATGGCACGCTTAGGACTGGCACACAAGCCCAAAGGCCAATATTAATCTCCCTTTTTTTTAAGGGAGAATTTATAAAACCAAAAAAAAATAAATAAATAGGCTTTCTATGGCCCACTATTTGTGAGAGAGATGGCACGCTCAGGACTGGCACACAAGCCCAGAGGCCAATATTAATCTCCCACTTTTTTTTTTTTTTCCAGGGAAAATTTATAAACCCAATAAAAAAAAAAATAAATAAATAGGCTTTCTATGGCCCACTATCTGAGAGCGAGAGATGGCACGCTTAGGACTGGCACACAAGCCCAAAGGCCAATATTAATCTCCCACTGATTGATTTATTGATTTTTTCAGGTAGAATTTAGAACCCAAATAAAGCAAAAAAAAAAAAAAAATGGGCTTTCTATGGCCCACTGAGTGAGTGATGATGCACACAGGAGTCAGGAGTGGCACACAAGCCCTGAGGCCAATATTTTTCTCCCACTGATTGATGTAGTGATTTTTTCAGGTAGATTTTAGAACCAAAATCAAGCAAAAAAATAAATAGGCTTTCTATGGCCCACTGAGTGAGTGATGATGCACACAGGAGTCAAGAGTGGCACACAAGCCCTGAGGCCAATATTTTTCTCCCACTGATTGATGTAGTGATTTTTTCAGGTAGATTTTATAACCCAAATCAAGCAAAAAAATAAATAGGCTTTCTATGGCCCACTGAGTGAGAGATGACACACACAGGGATGGCACTCTAGCAGAAATGTCAATCTTAATCTCCCACAAAAAAAAAAAAAAAAAACAGGGAGTGTCCTTCAATTACTATCTCCCTGCAGTAATCTCAGCCAGGTATGGCAGGCAGCAATAAGGAGTGGACTGATGCACAAATTAAATAAAAAGTGTGTACAAACCAAAAAGATAGCTGTGCAGAAAGGAAGGAACAAGAGGATTTGTGCTTTGAAAAAAGCAGTTGGTTTGCACAGCGGCGTACACACAGCAATGCAGCTATCAGGGAGCCTTCTAGGGCAGCCCAATGAGGTACAGCGCTGAGGGGGAAAAAAAAAAAATGTAGCTTCCACTGTCCCTGCACACCGAAGGTGGTGTTGGGCAGTGGAAATCGCTACAGCACAAGCGGTTTGGTGGTTAATGGACCCTGCCTAACGCTATCCCTGCTTCTGACGAAGCGGCAGCAACCTCTCCCTAAGCTCAGATCAGCAGCAGTAACATGGCGGTCGGCGGGAACTCCCCTTTATAGCCCCTGTGAAGCCGCAGACAGCAAGCCAATCACTGCAATGCCCTTCTCTAAGATGGTGGGGACCAGGACCTATGTCATCACGCTGCCCACACTCTGCGTTTACCTTCATTGGCTGAGAAATTGCGCTTTTCGCGTCATTGAAACGCGACTTTGGCGCGAAAGTCGCGTACCGCATGGCCGACCCCGCACAGGGGTCGGATCGGGTTTCATGAAACCCGACTTTGCCAAAAGTCGGCGACTTTTGAAAATGAACGACCCGTTTCGCTCAACCCTACTGAACATCTATACATACCCTTAAAGTGAACCTGACTGCTGATACGTGCTGTGTGACCCATGGGCAGCACATATCCGGCACCGGCTGTACGATCTAAGCCAGGTATGTTTGTCTCTCAAATGCTACGGCAACACAGAGAAAAACATGTCTGACTTCTCCCCTCCGGCTGCCAATGACTGGTGTGTCTCTGTACTCGCACGCAGGAAGAAACTTGTCCCTCTGTGGTAGCGGATGGGGGGAAGCCACCAGGGACCCACCTGTCTGACTAGTCACCCGTGTGGCCATGGTTCGCGGCTTCTTTTAAAGTGTGTTTTCACTGAAACAGCAGCAGCATTTCAGAGTCAAACATACCTTTCTGGAATCATACAGTCAATGTCTGATACATGCAGCCTGCGGAACAAGCAGCATGCGTCAGCCATCAGATTCCCTTTAAGATCCCATAGGTGACATTTATATCACATGGTTGACTATTATTCTTATCTCTTTGAGGAGAACTATAACTCCCAGCACGTACAGAAGCTCCTATGGCATGCTGGGAGTTCTAGTTCACCACAGGAGTGGTGATTTTCTTTTGAGTTAGGTTATGTTTCCACGGTCAGTAAATGCTGTGGATTGGACGCTGTGTACAGCCACAGCGTCCAATCCGCAGCGTAAAGATGTTACAGCATAGTGGAGGGATTTTATGAAATCCCATATACACTATGCGTGCAGGGACACCCGCAGCTTCCCTGCGTATACACACATGTGGTGCGTCTTTCTAGACCGCAGCATGTCTATTTATCTGGCGGAGACGCTCCGTCTCTGCCAGATAAATATCACAGTCCAATGTTTAGGATGTGGTGATTCCGCATGGTTCAATGAACGCATGCGGAATCACCGCACGAACAAAAGCCGGCAGCGCTTACGATGGAGCGGGAATGTGCTGCGTCCAAAGTGCTGCCAATACTGACTGTGGAAACATAGCCTTAGGCCAGGTTCACATTGCGTTAACAGCAGCCCGTTCAACACATGTTAACGGGCTGCTGTTACTGCAAGTGCCGAAGTGTCTTCGTGCTAGCGCAGATAGAGCTAGCAGATGCTCTATCTGCGCTAGCAGTGACGGACCCGGAAACGCTGCAGCGCACATTCCAGGGTCCGTCACTCAATGACGGCACATCGCTAGCGCACGCCCATTGTGGGTGTGCGCTAGCGATGCGTCCGACATAGGAATTAATGGTGGCGTTAACGGACTGCATCACACCGCGTTATGCCGCTGTGTAACATAGTCCGTCTAACGGACGCCCATAACGAAGTGTGAACCCAGTGGCATTGGAGCAGAGTGGACACAGCTTTCTTTTTTTCTTAATTCTATTAATGCTTGCCTTTTAGCAGCTTCTTTTTTCCTAGGTACAACTCTGGGGCTTCCTGGGCTTCTGCTCAGGACACTCACGTTAAGGTTATCAGACAGCAGCTCCTAAATCTTTTCTGTCCCTGCCGCCTTGCTGGACAGGAGGAAGTGGGTGGTCTGATGTCCTGATCAGACTCGGAGCAGCAGAGAAGAGCAGAGCACGCCTCCCCCTCCCCCCTACCTGTCTCAGTTACCTCACTGCAGCTGGTGACCAGGACATCAGAGGGCAGACGCAAACTTCATCCCATACAGCGGCAGTGATTTTAACAGCAGCGCGCTGCTGACTTCAGAAGCTGACAGCAGGAAGGAGCAATAGATCGAGCGGCCCCCTACAGGGACCGGTCGTTCTGGCATTTGCCAAAAATGCCCGATGGCCAGTCCGGCCCTGCAGCTGTTTTGAACCACTGTCATGTGCCCGGAATAGCCGCAGGTGGAATCACAATCCACCCGTGGCTATTAATCCTTTACATGCTGCCGGCAAATGCTGATAGCGACATTTAACTAACGCTTCCAGCCACCGGGTCCGATATCTCCCCACCGGTGACCCCTGTCACGTGATCACGGGTCACCTGCTCATTGACATGACAACCAGAGGTCTTCTGCAGACATGTTTGGTTGTCACTGCCGGTTTGCTGTGACCACTGGGCGGCACTCATAGCAAGTGAGTAATCCTACTACATAGAGGCGATCTGACCATTGCCTCTATGTAGCAGAGCCGATCGGGTTGTGGCAGCTTCTAGTTTCCCATGGAGACTATTGAAGCATGATAAAAGTAAAAAAAAAAACTGTTTTTAAATACTGTGCATAAAAAAATACATAAAAGTGCAAATCACTCCCCTTTCGCCCCATTCAAAATAAAACAATAAAAAATCAAACATACACATTTTTGGTATCACCGCGTTCAGAATCACCCAATCTATGAATAAAAAAAGGATTAACCTGATCGCTAAACGGCACAGCTAGAAAAAAAAGTCAAAATGCCAGAATAGTTTTTTTGGTCGCTGCAACATTGCATTGAAATGTAATAACGATCAAAAGATCACATCTGCACCAAAGTGGTATCATTAAAAACATCAGCTCACCATGCAAAAAATAAGCCCTCCACCAATCCAGATCATGAATAATGGAGACGCTACGGGTATGGGAAAATGGCATAATTTTTTTTTACCAAAGTTTGGAATTTTTTTTCACCACTCAGATAAAAAAGAACCTAGACATGTTTGGTGTCTATAAACTTGTAGTGACCTGGAGAATCATAATGGCAGGTCAGTTTTAGCATTTAGTGAACCTAGTAAAAAAAAAGCCAAACAAAACTCAAATGTGAGATTGCACTTTCCTTGCAATTTCACCGCACTTGGAAATTTTGTTTCCTATTTTCTAGTTACATGACATGGTAAAATCAATGGTGTCTTTCAAAATTACAACTCGCCCTTTTTGGAAGCCAGCCCTAAAATGCCAGTTTTGAAGAAAAAATGAAAAAATTATGGATCTGAGAAGAAGAGGGGCAAAGATTGAAAATGCAAAACAAAAAATACCTCTGGTCGTTAAGGGTTTTGTACAAATAGTAAAATATTGTACATATAGTACGGTATATGCATATTAAATTGGCTGTCCAGGCTTCAATAAATTATTAGCAAATAGTGCTGTTTGCTTATTCTCAAACCTGTGATATATATGTTGGCCGCTTGAGTCATATCCAGTAGATGGGATGTACTTCACTCTGCATAAGAATACAGTAACAGGATAAGACACCACTCCAAAAACAGGAACATTTTGGTCGAAAAGACCTTCACACAAATTGCATGTGATACACTCCATGTAAAAGCACAGTGTGGAATAGGGATTAAATACTCATAAAATTTACACAAATAAGCATTGTACCAAATACAATATGTCTGAAGAAGGTTCTTTTGAACAAAACATCACTGGTTTTGAATTGCTTTTATAATAAATCTGATATAGTTTTTTTGCAACTCAATGGAGTTTGAGATTTTTTTCTCACTGTCATACACATTATGCAGTGGGACATACTATATTATGCATTGTTAGGATTCCGCTCCACTTGCCAGTATGAGCAGTTGTCAAGTGAAGGTAAATACAGATTTGGTTAATTGAGGTCACATGTTTAATATACTCTTAATCATTGTTTTCAATATTATATTGAGAGAAGCAATTTATCCCTAATACTGAGCATATTTTGAACCCTACAATGTAATATACACACTGTTTTGATTTTTCTCTGCTTGTCGATTTTAGCTGTCTTATCCTATGTCTTGGGAATCATACAATATTATATTTGTTAATGTATTGCTGCTGTTTCACTGCTATATAATCAGGTTTGCCTTTTATCGGTTTGTGCTGTCTCTCCCTATCTCCTTGTCTCTGATGTCATTAACTCCCCCCTACTTCTTCCAGAGCCAATGAATGTCAGCCATAGAAACAGTGTCTCAAGAGTCGAGACACCTAGTCGATGCCTAGTTATGGAGTCAGAACAGTAAAAAAGACTTCTGCAAGTTATATCTGTAAAGCCTATCTACAGTCATGGCCAAATGTTTTGAGAATGACACCAAAATTATATTTTCACATTATCTGCTGCCCTCTGGTTTTTATTAGTGTTTGTCTGATGTTTATATCACATACAGAAATATAATTGCAATCATATTATGAGTACCAATAAGTTATATTGACAGTTAGAATGAGTTAATGCAGGAAGTCAATATTTGCAGTGTTGACCCTTCTTCTTCAAGACCTCTGCAATTCTCCCTGGCATGCTCTCAATCAACTTCTGGACCAAATCCTGACTGATAGCAGTCCATTCTTGCATAATCAATGCTTGCATTTTGCCAGAATTTGTTGGTTTTTTTTTGTCCACCCGTCTCTTGATGATTGACCACAAGGTCTCAATGGGATTAAGATCTGGGGAGTTTCCAGGCCTTGGACCCAAAATCTCTATGTTTTGTTCCATGAGCCATTTAGTTATCACCTTTGCTTTATGGCAAGGTGCTCCATCATGCTGGAAAAGGCATTGTTGGGCGCCAAACTGCTCTTGGACGGTTGGGAGAAGTTGCTCTTGGAGGACATTCTGGTACCATTCTTTATTCATGTCTGTGTTTTTAGGCAAGACTGTGAGTGAGCCGATTCCTTTGGCTGAGAAGCAACCCCACACATGAATGGTTTCCGGATGCTTTACAGTTGGCATGAGACAAGACTGGTGGTAGCGCTCACCTCTTCTTCTCCGAATAAGCTGTTTTCCAGATGTCCCAAACAATCGAAACGGGGATTCATCAGAGAAAATGACTTTGCCCCAGTCCTCAGCAGTCCACTCCCTGTACCTTTTGCAGAATATCAGTCGGTCCCTGATGTTTTTTCTGGAGAGAAGTGGCTTCTTTGCTGCCCTCCTTGAAACCAGGCCTTGCTCAAAGAGTCTCCGCCTCACAGTGCGTGCAGAAGCACTCACACCAGCCTGCTGCCATTCCTGAGCAAGCTCGGCACTGCTGATAGTCCGATCCCGCAGCTGAAACAGTTTTAAGATACGGTCCTGGCGCTTGCTGGTCTTTCTTGGGCGCCCTGGAGCCTTTTTGACAACAATGGAAACTCTCTCCTTGAAGTTCTTGATGATGCGATAGATTGTTGACTGAGGTACAATCTTTGTAGCTGCGATACTTTTCCCTGTTAGGCCATTTTTGTGCAGTGCAATGATGGGTGCACGTGTTTCTTTAGAGATAACCATGGTTAACTGAAGAGAAACAATGATACCAAGCACCAGCCTCCTTTTAAAGTGTCCAGTGATGTCATTCTTACTTAATCATGACTGATTGATCGCCAGCCCTGTCCTCATCAACACCCACACCTGTGTTAATGGATCAATCACTAAAACAATGTTAACTGCTCCTTTTAAGGCAGGACTGCAATGATGTTGAAATGTGTTTTGGGGGTTAAAGTTCATTTTCTGGGAAAATACTGACTTTGCAAGTACAGTAATTGCTGTTAAGCTGATCACTCTGACATTCAGGAGTATATGCAAATTGCCATTACAAAAAATGAAGCAGTAGACTTTGGAAAAATTAATATTTGTCTCATTCTCAAAATTTTTGTCCGTGACTGTACAGCGCCTGTAGAGATACAGCACGGACATCAGAATGTTTGCTTATAGCATATAAGTGTGTGTGTGTCCAGTACTCCCGGACTGGGAAAAGAAAATATAAACAAACAGGTTAGGATGCATACATTTTGAAAAAGGCATTTCAACAGGTTAAACAGGTACAAACTTTTTCTTCCCCTATGGGATGCACTTTGCTTTAGAGGTTGCAAAAACAGAATTTATATAAGTACAACTGGTCTTATACCAGGGTGTCCTTGTTCATTAGCAACAGTACTAATGCGAGGGATCCGTCATAAACCCCCAACTTAGGATTGGGCGGGCTACAAGGCGTTTATCCAGACCTGGTGTTCACCACACCAGACAGGTTTAGCTTCCAGTCTGTGAAAATACAAGGCTCTACCCACGCCGGAAATGTGGGCAGAATCAAGGTGCACCTTGAGGGTGCCAAATATGTACAATAACAGATTTTGGGCAATTCACTGTCCATTACCGTATTGTCCATTTTAAACCTGCAACAAGCATAAGCAAATATTTTTAAAACAACAATTATTGACAGCCATCCCTATAACGGGCTGGGATCTGACCTCTGGTACTACAAGTAGATCTGCATAGTTCCTGGTCTAACATGCCTGCTGTTGCTGTTGTGAACCCACTACTGTCTGTGCTACTTGTAGGCCTGCATCGTATTGGTAAAGTGGGCAAACGTCTGCGACTTCTTAGATTCACCATGGGTCTGACAGATTCACCTATAGCAGAGGGTGGATTCTCTGGTTCCACTGCTGGTGTGACATCTGTTGCTAGAGCCTGCTGGTCTAGAGTCTCATTTTGTGTTGGTATTTCCAAATGGGGAAAAGTCAAGACAGGTATCACTATAGCTTGATGTACTTGAGTTCAAGGCTGGGGAAAATCTCCTAGAACGGTATGGATTTTATTTTCTTCCTCTTCTGTAGGTTGAGAAGTACTGGGGTCTTTTTCCATGTCTCTAATTTTGTCAGGGCATACTTTAAGGTGATCTCTAGATTCCGCAGTTGAAGTTTCTCCTCCATCTTTGTTTATGAGACAGGCTTTAGTGTTGTCAAAGTTGGATGGTAGAATGGCATATGGTTCTGCTTCCCAATGGTAATCAAGTTTATGCATTCTTCTTTTTCTTTTTAGCACTTGTTCACCTGGTGACAAGGGAATTGCAGGGGCATGTTGATTGCAGTTTCTCTCTTGTTTTTGTCTTGCCTGGGACAAGCTTTTTTCTACACATTCTTGCACTTGACGGTATTTCTGTTGTCTCTCAGTATCCTAATCTGCATCTGATGTTGCTTCCGATGTGAGGACTCCCTTATCAAGATCAACAGGTAATTTGCTAGATCTTCCTCTCATCAGGTAGGCTGGAGTGCAGTTGGTGGAATTCACTGGGATGTGATTGTACAGATCTACCAAGTCTGGCAACTTCTCTGTCCATAAGTTTCTATCTTCCAAAGGCAAGGTTTTCAGTAAGTTGATTACCACTTGACTCAGCTTTTCACACAAACCATTTGTCTGTGGATATGGTGTTGTTCTTATTTTCTTACATTCATACAGGTTGCAGAACTCCTGGAATACTTCTGCTTCAAAGGCTGGGTCTTGGTCGGTTAGTACCTTCTCAGGATATCTGTGTGGTCGACAAAAGTGTTGTTGGAAGGCTTTGGCTGCCGTCTTAGCTGTCTGGTCTGTTGTGATAGGCAATTCAGTATCACAATGGACATAGCGGTCAGAGCACATACAGTGATCTGACAATAACCCAAAATAATAGAACGAGCTCTGAGACGTGGGAACTCTGCAGACCGCAATCCCTAATCCTCTCCAAACAACACTAGAGGCAGCCGTGGATTGCGCCCAACTCTGCCTATGCAACTCGGCACAGCCTGAGAAACTAACTAGCCTGAAGATAGAAAATAAGCCTACCTTGCCTCAGAGAAATACCCCAAAGGAAAAGGCAGCCCCCCACATATAATGACTGTGAGTTAAGATGAAAAGACAAACGTAGGGATGAAACAGATTCAGCAAAGTGAGGCCTGACTTTCTTAACAGAGCGAGGATAGGAAAGATAACTTTGCGGTCTACACAAAACCCTAAAGAAAACCACGCAAAGGGGGCAAAAAGACTCTCCGTACTGAACTAACGGCACGGAGGTACACCCTTTGCGTCCCAGAGCTTCCAGCAAAACAAATAGACAAGCTGGACAGAAAAAATAGCAAACAAATAGCAAAGAAGAACTTAGCTATGCAGAGCAGCAGGCCACAGGAATGATCCAGGGAAAAACAAGTCCAACACTGGAACATTGACAGGAAGCATGGATCAAAGCATTAGGTGGAGTTAAGTAGAGAAGCACCTAACGACCTCACCAGATCACCTGAGGGAGGAAACTCAGAAGCCGCAGTACCACTTTCCTCCACAAACGGAAGCTCCCAGAGAGAATCAGCCGAAGTACCACTTGTGCCCACAGTAGGGAGCTCTGCCACAGTATTCACAACAGTACCCCCCCCTTGAGGAGGGGTCACCGAACCCTCACCAGAGCCCCCAGGCCGACCAGGATGAGCCACATGAAAGGTACAAACAAGATCGGGAGCATGGACATCAGAGGCAAAAACCCAGGAATTATCTTTCTGAGCATACCCCTTCCATTTAACCAGATACTGGAGTTTCCGTCTTGAAACACGAGAATCCAAAATCTTCTCCACAATATACTCCAATTCCCCCTCCACCAAAACCGGGTCAGGAGGGTCAACAGATGGAACCATAGGTGCCACGTATCTCCGCAACAATGACCTATGGAATACGTTATGTATGGAAAAAGAATCTGGGAGGGTCAGACGAAAAAGACACAGGATTAAGAACCTCAGAAATCCTATACGGACCAATGAAACGAGGTTTAAACTTAGGAGAGGAAACCTTCATAGGAATATGACGAGAAGATAACCAAACCAGATCCCCAACACGAAGTCGGGGACCCACACGGCGTCTGCGATTAGCGAAACGTTGAGCCTTCTCCTGGGACAAGGTCAAATTGTCCACTACATGAGTCCAAATCTGCTGCAACCTGTCCACCACAGTATCCACAACAGGACAGTCCGAAGACTCAACCTGTCCTGAAGAGAAACGAGTATGGAACCCAAAATTGCAGAAAAATGGCGAAACCAAGGTAGCCGAGCTGGCCCGATTATTAAGGGCGAACTCAGCCAAAGGCAAAAAGGACACCCAGTCGTCCTGATCGGCAGAAACAAAGCATCTCAGATAGATTTCCAAGGTCTGATTGGTTCGTTCGGTCTGGCCATTAGTCTGAGGATGGAAAGCCGAGGAAAAAGACAAGTCAATGCCCATCCTACCACAAAAGGCTCGCCAAAACCTCAAATCAAACTGGGAACCTCTGTCAGAAACGATATTCTCTGGAATGCCATGCAAACGAACCACATGCTGGAAGAACAATGGCACCAAATCAGAGGAGGAAGGCAATTTAGACAAGGGTACCAGATGGACCATCTTAGAAAAGCGATCACAGACCACCCAAATGACTGACATCTTTTGAGAAACGGGAAGATCTGAAATAAAATACATAGAGATATGTGTCCAAGGCCTCTTCGGGACCGGCAAGCGCAAAAGCAACCCACTGGCACGAGAACAGCAGGGCTTAGCCCGAGCACAAATCCCACAGGACTGCACAAAAGTACGCACATCCCGTGACAGAGATGGCCACCAAAAGGATCTAGCCACTAACTCTCTGGTACCAAAGATTCCAGGATGACCAGCCAACACCGAACAATGAACCTCAGAGATAACTTTATTCGTCCACCTATCAGGGACAAACAGTTTCTCCGCTGGACAACGATCAGGTTTATTAGCCTGAAATTTTTGCAGCACCCGCCGCAAATCAGGGGAGATGGCAGACACAATTACTCCTTCCTTGAGGATACCCGCCGGCTCAGATAAACCCGGAGAGTCGGGCACAAAACTCCTAGACAGAGCATCTGCCTTCACATTTTTAGAGCCCGGAAGGTACGAAATCACAAAGTCAAAACGGGCAAAAAACAGCAACCAACGAGCCTGTCTAGGATTCAAACGCTTAGCAGACTCGAGATAAGTCAAGTTCTTATGATCAGTCAATACCACCATGCGATGCTTAGCTCCTTCAAGCCACTCCTCGAATGCCCACTTCATGGCCAGCAACTCTCGGTTGCCCACATCATAATTTCGCTCAGCAGGCGAAAACTTCCTGGAAAAAAAAGCGCATGGTTTCATCGCTGAGCAATCAGAACCTCTCTGCGACAAAACAGCCCCTGCTCCAATCTCAGAAGCATCAACCTCGACCTGGAACGGAAGAGAAACATCTGGTTGACACAACACAGGAGCAGAAGAAAAACGACGCTTCAACTCTTGAAAAGCTTCCACAGCAGCAGAAGACCAATTGACCAAATCAGCACCCTTCTTGGTCAAATCGGTCAATGGTTTGGCAATACTAGAAAAATTGCAGATGAAGCGACGATAAAAATTAGCAAAGCCCAGGAACTTTTGCAGACTTTTCAGAGATGTCGGCTGAGTCCAATCATGGATGGCCTGGAACTTAACAGGATCCATCTCGATAGTAGAAGAGGAAAAGATGAACCCCAAAAATGAAACCTTCTGCACACCAAAGAGACACTTTGATCCCTTCACAAACAAAGAATTAGCACGCAGGACCTGAAAAACCGTTCTGACCTGCTTCACATGAGACTCCCAATCATCCGAGAAGATCAAAATGTCATCCAAGTACACAATCAGGAATTTATCCAGGTACTCTCGGAAGATGTCATGCATAAAGGACTGAAACACTGATGGAGCATTGGCAAGTCCGAATGGCATCACTAGATACTCAAAATGACCCTCGGGCGTATTAAATGCAGTTTTCCATTCATCGCCTCGCCTGATTCGCACCAGATTATACGCACCACGAAGATCTATCTTGGTGAACCAACTAGCCCCCTTAATCCGAGCAAACAAATCAGATAACAATGGCAAGGGGTACTGAAATTTAACAGTGATCTTATTAAGAAGGCAGTAATCTATACAAGGTCTCAGCGAACCATCCTTCTTGGCTACAAAAAAGAACCCTGCTCCTAATGGCGACGATGACGGGCGAATATGCCCCTTCTCCAGGCATTCCTTCACATAACTGCGCATAGCGGTGTGCTCAGGCACGGATAAATTAAACAGTCGACCTTTTGGGAATTTACTACCAGGAATCAAATTGATAGCACAATCACAATCCCTATGCGGAGGTAGGGTATCGGACTTGGGCTCATCAAATACATCCCGGTAATCAGACAAGAACTCTGGAACCTCAAAAGGGGTGGATGACGAAATTGACAGAAATGGAACATCACCATGTACCCCCTGACAACCCCAGCTGGACACCGACATGGATTTCCAATCCAATACTGGATTATGGGCTTGTAGCCATGGCAACCCCAACACGACCACATCATGCAGATTATGCAACACCAGAAAGCGAATAACCTCTTGATGTGCAGGAGCCATGCACATGGTCAGCTGGGTCCAGTATTGAGGCTTATTCTTGGCCAAAGGCGTAGCATCAATTCCTCTCAATGGAATAGGACACTGCAAGGGCTCCAAGAAAAACCCACAACGCTTAGCATATTCCAAGTCCATGAAAATTCAGGGCAGCGCCTGAATCCACAAACGCCATGACAGAATACGATGACAAAGAGCAGATCAAGGTAACGGACAGAAGGAACTTTGACTGTACTGTACCAATGGTGGCAGACCTAGCGAACCGCTTAGTGCGCTTAGGACAATCAGAGATAGCATGAGTGGAATCACCACAGTAGAAACACAGCCCATTCAGACGTCTGTGTTCTTGCCGTTCAACTCTGGTCATAATCCTATCGCACTGCATAGGCTCAGGTTTAATCTCAGGTAATACCGCCAAATGGTGCACAGATTTACGCTCACGCAAGCGTCGACCGATCTGAATGGCCAAAGACATAGACTCATTCAAACCAGCAGGCATAGGAAATCCCACCATGACATCCTTAAGGGCTTCAGATAGACCCTTTCTGAATATAGCTGCCAGCGCAGATTCATTCCATTGAGTGAGCACGGACCACTTTCTAAATTTCTGGCAATATACCTCTATCTCATCCTGAGCCTGACAAAGAGCCAGCAAATTTTTTTCTGCCTGATCCACTGAATTAGGCTCATCGTACAGCAATCCAAGCACCAGGAAAAACGCATCGATATTACTTAATGCAGGATCTCCTGACGCAAGAGAAAATGCCCAATCCAGAGGGTCGCCACGCATAAAAGAAATGACGATCCTAACCTGTTGAACTGGGTCACCAGAGGAGCGAGGTTTCAAAGCCAGAAATAATTTACAATTATTTTTGAAACTCAGAAATTTAGTTCTATCTCCAAAAAACAAATCTGGAATAGGAATTCTCGGTTCTAACAAAGAATTCTGAACCACAAAATCTTGAATATTTTGAACTCTTGCCGTGAGCTGATCCACACATGAAGACAGACCTTTAATGTCCATTGCTACACCTGTGTCCTGAACCACCCAAATGTCTAGGGGAAAAAAAAGGCAAAACACAGTGCAAAGAAAAAAAAATGGTCTCAGAACTTCTTTTTTCCCTCTATTGAGAATCATTAGCACTTTTGGCTTCCTGTACTGTTGTGATAGGCAATTCAGTATCACAATGGACATAGCGGTCAGAGCACATACAGTGATCTGACAATAACCCAAAATAATAGAACGAGCTCTGAGACGTGGGAACTCTGCAGACCGCAATCCCTAATCCTCTCCAAACAACACTAGAGGCAGCCGTGGATTGCGCCTAACTCTGCCTATGCAACTCGGCACAGCCTGAGAAACTAACTAGCCTGAAGATAGAAAATAAGCCTACCTTGCCTCAGAGAAATACCCCAAAGGAAAAGGCAGCCCCCACATATAATGACTGTGAGTTAAGATGAAAAGACAAACTTAGGGATGAAACAGATTCAGCAAAGTGAGGCCCGACTTTCTTAACAGAGCGAGGATAGGAAAGATAACTTTGCTGTCTACACAAAACCCTAAAGAAAACCACGCAAAGGGGGCAAAAAGACCCTCCGTACCGAACTAACGGCACGGAGGTACACCCTTTGCGTCCCAGAGCTTCCAGCAAAACAAATAGACAAGCTGGACAGAAAAAATAGCAAACAAATAGCAAAGAAGAACTTAGCTATGCAGAGCAGCAGGCCACAGGAATGATCCAGGGAAAAACAAGTCCAACACTGGAACATTGACAGGAAGCATGGATCAAAGCATTAGGTGGAGTTAAGTAGAGAAGCACCTAACGACCTCACCAGATCACCTGAGGGAGGAAACTCAGAAGCCGCAGTACCACTTTCCTCCACAAACGGAAGCTCCCAGAGAGAATCAGCCGAAGTACCACTTGTGACCACAGGAGGGAGCTCTGCCACAGAATTCACAACACTGGTCCTTGACAGGCATGACTACCAGGAATCTGGAATAATGGTCCACTATGGTCAGAGCATATACATAGCCTGACCGGCTTGGGGTTAGCTTCACATGATCCAAAGCTACCAGTTCAAGTGGCTGTTTGGTGACTATGGGCTGTAAGGGAGCCCTTTGGCTGTCACGGTCCTTTCTGCGCAGGTTGCATGGGCCACACTCTCGGCACCACTTTTCAATGGCTTTTCTCATGCCAATCCAGTAGAACCTACCATGGCGTAGGATCTCCAACCTCTTCCATCCAAAGTGTCCTGCTCCATTGTGATTCGCTTCCAGAACCATCGGTGCATCTTGTCTCGGGACCACTATCTGCCAGACTAACACGTGAGTGCGTGGATCGATATTCCTTCGGCACAGCTTACCGTTGTAGTTAAACAATTTGCCCTTCTCCTTCCACAGCTGTTGAGTCTCTTGTGGGTCATATGGACAAGGGTATGAATATGCTTGCGTCAGCAGTTATTGGATCAGACAGACAGCGAGGTCACTGTCCTGTGTCTCTGCCCATCCATGGTGGGGCAATGGGTTCAGCGTGGTTTCTCCCATAAAAAGAATAAGAAAACAGCAGCATTCACCAATTTGCTAATGCGCAGTATTTAATCCATGTACAGATTAATACAGTCTCTTGCTAAGAAGTTACAGGGGTGCGGGGAGTGCAGGAGGACGACGGCCGTTTCATGCGGATAGCACTTCTACGGGTCCAAGCGTGGTTTCTCGCTGTTAGGGCTAGCGGAACGCACCAAATACAAAGACAGATAGAGTATGGTGCGTTCGCAGCCCGGGGTCCACCGTGCAGAGATGGAACCTGCTGCCAAGTAATGACGGACCATATGGCGGTACTCATAAGTATACACACGTGGGTTAAACTTCACCCAGCGTGAAGGAAGCGATCCTGTTCCGTCACAGGATCGCGGTACCGCACATAGAGCGCGAGCAAGTAGTCAGCGAACTCAACCCCAACTAGGATTGAAGTCCGATTAGACCCTTGCTGGCACAACACCGCAACTGGGTGTGTAAGGAAGCTGAATAACAATATTAGGGCACAAGAGTGCATGCGGTGCCGCACTGACGAACGCCACTAACCACCCAGGCTTGGGTAAGGAAAGCACAGAGGAAGTGCACGGCGCCGTACTGGCGGTCACAGCAACTGGACGCTGTAATGTGTGATTCGTGCTGTAGGATAAGTCGGGCGCTAGATAGCAACCATACACCTTCCGCGAACAGACATTCAATAGGGAAGGGGTATCCAAGGACGACTTGCACTCACAACAAACACACATATGCAAATGTACACTAGCGCATGGCCGTGCGGTCATGCGCAGTTTATATAGTTGCAGCACAGGAAGTGGCCACAGAAACTTTGCCCTTCCAAGACCTGCCAAGAGGACCAATGGAATGTGCTGCAGGGCCTGAGCACATGACCCTTGATCTCCAACGGGAGATCTTGCCCTGGGCATGCTCAGTGTGTGCAGACAAGGACTTAGTCCCAGAGAAGTCCGCTCGCTGCTGACCAGCACTGGCTTTAATGGCAGAAGCTGAAGAAGCAGCAGTAACTCTCTGTACAGAGTGAGACTGAGCAAGACGCTGGGACCGACGTCCCTGCTGAGCAGACTCCACTGTGGCTGGATAAGAATGGGAGACCGCAGCGGAGATGGCTCGAGATTCCCCCTGTGCAGAAGCGGGAACTCGAGACCTAACACTCGCTTGTCTTTACGTTTGTTCTTCGCTAGTTTTGAGCATTCCGATACCGCAAGTATCAGGTATCGTCCGATATTTGCGGTATCGGAATTCCGATATTTTTGTGATATCGGGAATCGGTATCGGGATTAAGATTAATGTGTAAAATAAAGAATAAAAATAAAAAATATTGATATACTTACCCTCTGACGCGCCCTGGTCGTCACCGCTGCAACCGCCTTGCTTTCGTTCCGAAGAATGAGCGCGTAAAGGGCCTTCGATGGCGTCGCGGCTTGTGATTGGTCGCTGAGTGGTCATGTGACCGCTCACGCGACCAATCACAAGCCGCGACTTCATCGAAGGCCCTTAACACGCTCATTCTTTGGAACGAAAGCAAGGCGGTTGCAGCGGTGGCGACCAGGGCGCGTCAGAGGATAAGTATATCAATATTTTTTATTTTTATTCTTTACTTTACACATGAATATGGATCCCAGGGCCTGAAGGAGAGTTTCCTCTCCTTCAGACTCTGGGATCCATTACAGGATACCTTCCGATATTTGTGTCCCATTGACTTGTATTGGTATCGGATATCGGTATCGGCGATATCAAATATTTTTCGGATATCGTCCGATACCATCCGATACCGATACTTTCAAATACCGGACGGTATCGCTCAACACTATTCTTCACATAATAGGAGTACTGAGTTGCCCCAGGGCAATTGAAGTTTGGTAACTCTTTCTCTTCGAGTGCTTCCGGATCGTCTCCCACCTCTGGTAAATTGGGCATCCTTGAAAATGCATCAGCATTTGCGTTCTTGTGCCCTGCACGGTACTTGATGGTGAATTCATGGTTGAACAACCTGGCCATCCATGCACCTAGTTTTGCCGTCTCCAGGTGTGTCAGCAGGTTGTTTTCCGTGAAAACTGTGAATGTTGCTGAGGCCAGGTAGTGCTTGAACCTCTCTGTTACTGCCCAGACTATGGTGAGGAACTCCAGCTTGAAGAAACTGTAGTTTTCAGGGTTCCATTCTGTGGGACGAAGCTTCCTGCTGGCATAAGCAATTACTCTTTCTTTGCCTTTCTGCACCTGGGACAACACTGCTCCCAATCCCACGTTGCTGGCATCTGTGTAAAGCACAAATGGTTGGTCATAGTCGGGGTAGGTCAGTACCTCATCTCCCATGAGACAACTTCAACCAAGTGAAGGATACTTCCAGCCTGTCGCTCCAATCGAACTTAATATTCCTTACTCTAGGTCCTCTTGGATTGGCCAACTAACAGGTCTTGCAGTGGTGCGGCTATCTTGGTGAAGTCCTTAGTGAACCTTTGGTAGTAGCCTACCCACCAGAGGAACTGCCTGACTTCATGGATGCTGCTGGGTTTCAGCCAGTCCCTGATCACGGTGACCTTGTCAGGGCCTGGTGCCATTCCTTCAGAGCTTAAAACATGGCCCAGGTACTGCACTTTGGGCTTTATCAGATGACAATTAGATGGCTTAGGCTTTACTTTCAGGCCAAAGTTAGACAGGGCTCCAAAGGTGCTTCAGGTGGTCCTCATATGTCTTGGAAAAAATGATGACATCATCCAGGTACAACAGGACGGTTTCAAAATTCTTGTGCCTGAGGCAGCACTCCATCATCCTCTGGAATGTTCCTGAGGCGTTGCACAGTCCGAACGGCATGTAATTGAATTCAGAGAGGCCCATCAGTTTCGTGAAGGCAGTCTTTTCCTTATCCGCCTCTGACACAGGAACCTGCCAATACCCACTAGTGAGATCTAAGGGTACCGTCACACAGTGCCATTTCGATCACTACGACTGTACGATTCGTGACGTTCCAGCGATATCATTACGATATCGCTGTGTCTGACACGCAGCAGCGATCAGGGATCCTGCTGAGAATCGTACGTCGTAGCAGATCGTTTGGAACTTTCTTTCGTCACTGGATCTCCCGCTGTCATCGCTAGATCGGTGTGTGTGACATCGATCTAGCGATGCGTTCGCTTGTAACCAGGGTAAACATCGGGTTACTAAGCGCAGGACCGCGCTTAGTAACCCGATGTTTACCCTGGTTACCAGCGTAAAAAACAAAACAAACAGCACATACTTACATTCCGGTGTCCGTCAGGTCCCTTGCCGTCTGCTTCCCGCACTCACTGACTGCCGGCCGTAAAGTGAAAGCAGAGCGGTGACACTGTGCTGTGCTTTCACTTTACGGCCGGCAGTCAGTGAGTGCGGGAAGCAGACGGCAAGGGACAGACACCGGAATGTAAGTATGTGCTGTTTGTTTTTTTTTACGCTGGTAACCAGGGTAAACATTGGGGTACTAAGCGCGGTCCTGCGCTTAGTAACCCGATGTTTACCCTGGTTACCCGGGGACTTTGGCATCGTTGGTCGCTGGAGAGCTGTCTGTGTGACAGCTCTCCAGCGACCACACTATGATTTACCTACGATCACGGCCAGGTCGTATCGCTGGTCGTGATCGTAGGTAAATCGTATAGTGTGACGGTACCCTTAGGTGGAGAAATAGCAGATTTTAAAGCAGTTAATGACACTTCAATTCTGGGCAACGAGTATGCATCCTTATGTGTAATGTAGTTTATCTGCCTGTAATCAACACACATCCTCATTGTACGATCCTTTTTCCCGATAAGAACTAATGGAGCTGCCCAGGGGCTACAACTATCTCTGATTACCCCAGCCTCCTTCATCTCTCGTAACATACTCTTGACAAACTGGTAGTGAGCTGGAGGTACAGACCCATACTTCTCTTTAATAGGCGTATGACCTCCAGTGGGGATATGAAGTTGAACCCCTTTTACCTGCCCAAAATCTAGTGGGTGTTTGCTGAATACCCGCTCATACTCATGGATCACCCGGTAAGACCCATGTTTTTGGTGTGATGGGGTAGAGTCAGTGCCCACGTGAAATTTCTGACACCAATCTTCTAATTGTCCTGCAAAGCCATTGTCCTCCACCTGGTTGGACAGGACCAAGTGTTCTGTTGCCTGTATTGCATTATTATTAACAGTAAACAGTTTAGCAAGTGTGGCATATCTGGGTAAGTGGACCTCTTTCTCTCCACAGTTAAGGACACGTACTGGTACCCTCCCCTTGCGGACATCAACCACCCCTCTGGCTGTCAGGATTTTGGGCCTACTATCTGAATACACAGGTTCTACCAGGACCTGGTAGTCTTTACCTCTGAGGTCTATTGCTGCCTGACAACAGATTAATATTTCACTCCTGGGGGGTATTGTAATGGGGATCAGATCACTCACTGTTACATGTCCAATTTCTCCACCAGACAATTCTACTTGTTGTCTCTGCAACAGGGCTCTGATTTCTTTTTGCAGGACTCTCTGCTCTCTGGAACCAGCCGTTTCGGCCACCTGTTGTAACATGACAATAACCTCGGCAAGACAATTTTCAATGACATTAGTATCAATGGTCATGATGGGGTTACATTCACGTCGGTCAAAATCAACAATCACCATTCCTTGGGCTTTCAATTCTACTTGCCCTACCTTAATGGTTACCTCTTTGTACCCACCTGTGGCAAAGACTGCCAGTACTATTGTCAAATCACTATCTGAGCCACAAGTAATATCAGAGTCAGCCCAATACCGTTTGTAAAGAATGTAAGGCAAAGTTGTCACCTGAGAGCCGGTGTCAGTACAGCGTTCATCAGGATGCCGTCGATCACAATGGGGAGGACGGGTCGTCTTCTGATGTACTTAGCTTGCTAGTTTTGTGGGTCTGGTTGTTTTACTACTGGGGGTTGATCCTTTGCCCCAGGTGTCACTCGTTTAAATGGCAGAACCTTGCGATGTGCCCTGCCTGATTGCAGCGTCGGCAAATGGGTCATCCATCCTGAAAATAACGGTCGTTGTTTCTTCCTCTGATTGTTGGGATCCTCTTCTGTCGTAGCCAGGGGACGTCCTCCATCAAGCCAGCTGGATTTTCTCCTTTGTGGATTCCTGCAGGATTACTGCACGGTTTTAGCTAGGGCAGCTACGCTTTTAGTCAGTTCCTGTATCTGGAGACGCAATTCTTTAGAAGGATTATCATCCAGGATCTGTGCATCGGCCTCTAAGGGGACATGAGGAAAGGGTGCCACCTCCTGGTGGTACGTGAGGGTTGGTCACCTAGGGCTCACTGTGCGGCTGGGCTGAGCTTCATGCAGCACCCGGATGGCCCTGTGTTTAAATTGTGCAAAGTCCAGATCAGGGTTTTGCAAGGCCAGGATGCGTAACTGAGTCCTGTGGGTGTTGGGCAGAAGCCCTTCAATGAACTATTCCTTTAAGAGCCTGTTCCCATCCTGCACGCTGTTAGGGTCAACCTGTTTGATGGCCCGTAGTGCCCCCTGAAGATTAAGGGCATAGTCCCGTATGCTATCCTGTGCTCTTTGCTTGCACCCGAAAAAACTCATTTTAATTTCTGCAGCGGTGAGGGTGTCAAAAGTGGTTTTTAGTTTGGCAAATATCTGCTTAGCAGTTCCTTTCTTCATATCCAGCCAGGATTTTACTTCTCTTAGGGCTGCGCCAATTAGTTCGCCAATTAGGATGCTGACCTAGGCTACAGAGCCTTTCCTTAAAGTCACTTAGAGTATCGGACTCCCCAAAATATTGTGGCAGCCAGGCTGCTCCTGGTATATAATGCATGTATAGCAGCATTATGGGAGCGGTTACTGCAGTGGGGTCCGGCCGGCTGGCAGGAGCTGCGGGCACTGCAGGGCCTGGTGGCATTATGGTACCTGTGGCTGCATCCACCGTGAGGCCTAAGGGCATCATGGGGCCTGTGGCTGCAACCGCAGCCAATTCTCCTCCCAGGTCAGACATGTTCCCTTGCTAATCTTATAGAAGCCCGGCATTTCTCCTCCAGAGTCTGTAGCGGTCCCTCCTGTGCGCGGTCTGCAGTGGTTCCTCTGTGTGCGGTGCTCCGTCCTCCGTCCAGGGCTTTGCAGCATATTCACTTGTGGTTCTCCTGCATGGCGTCCTCACTTGCGGCTCTCTCTTCAGGTTCCGCCCACAATGGCACACACCTCTTTTCCTGCACTCCTTGTGGCGCTCTTTTAGCATCCCATTAAAGCTTCTGGTGAACATCTTAATAAATTCTCTCTTTTAAGCACAGTCTTGTAGGTGCACAAGACCTGTCTGCTGGGTCGGTCAATCCTGTTCATGCCGCCCAGCTGAGTTGCCCATCAGGGCAGTAGGGTACTTGGTACCGGGTTCGGTAGTAATGAAAATGGTGGTCACTGTGGCAGCAACCCAGTCTATGGCCCTGGGCACCCAAGTAAAAGGGACAGTTTTTAAAGTGGTTGTGGAAATAAGGAAAGTTTGTGATGTCACCTGTGGTTCTCCATCAGAGGTGACGAACACTGCTTAAAGGGGTCCTCTGGGGTTGATGGTGCTGCAGCAAAGGTGAAGCGGTGTCCCCAGGACTCCTGGAGTATTTGGCAGAGATGGTGAATGCCGCAAATAATTGGAGGACACAGGGTTGCAGTCTTTACCTGGTTTACTGGCGTTAAGCAGCCTCAGTCCAGGGTACTGGCAACAGGTATAGATGGAGTACAGGCATCCTGAAGACAGGTGAAAATCACCTTGACAGGTCAGTTAGGGAGCCTTCCACTATGCGCTGGTCTGTAGTCCCTTGCTGCTTGTAGTTATTTAATAATGACCTCTTTCTTCCCCTGTACAGGGACAGTACCTGCACGGTAAGCAACTTGAGCAGTCTCTTTGGGATCTCTGTCCACGGTGACTCCGGACTCTGCTTGCTGCTGTACCTCAGGTATAATGTGGGCAAGTCCCTTTTAGTTTCCTGCCCTCCGGATCAGCCGTGGGGCCTGTAGTCCCTCACGACCTCGAGTTCCGGTGCCCGGTTTCTGCGCTCAGCTTAGAGAGGCCCAGTAGCAGTCCTCCTCTAGCCAATAAAAATACTTCTGTGCAAATTCACTGTCTGCTACCAACTGTCAACTCTCACTGCCTTGTAACTGCCTAGCAACTGACTCCTCCTCCCAACCAGAGAGAGCAGCACCCCTTAAGTCGGGTGTAGAGCTCCCCCTTCTGGCCTGGAGTCAGAATGTGTTGCATGTAAGGTTACCTGCCAAAGGTATTCCTCCTGTCTCCAGGCATGGCATTACTCACCCCGAGAGGAAGGCAATACCACTGTGGTACCTGAATTCCTGGGCTGCCACATGTGTGTAAAGCAACACCGCAGTCTCCTCCAGCATACACCCTTCCAGAATCCACCAGAGAAAATCATTTTGGGGGCCCACTAATTTGCTACATAGAAATGAATATAAGACCACCAATTGTGCTGTAAAGCACGCTAATATCAGGGCATAATATAAGGTAGTACATGTCTTAATTGTCATGGTTAGGACAAGGTTATGTCTGGTACTCTCAGGGTTAATCTTCTTAGTCTGACTCTGTGCAAAGGGTTCCTGCTGCCTTTCTAGCTTCTGCCATTGTAGCCAGTACTGGGCAGCGGCGAGCAGTCTTTTTTGGGACTAAGTCCTGCTTTTCCCCTTCTGAGCATGCCCAGGGTAAGATCTCTTGTTGGAGATCAAGGGTCACATGCTTAGATACTGCAGCTAATCCCATTAGTCCTCTAGGAAGGTCCTGAAGGTGCTCAACTTCTGTGGCAGCCTCCCATTAGTCCATTTTATCCCTTTTGTCGGGCAGGGCACTGGGGTGGGCAACACCGCTGTGGGAGCGTGATGATTGTGTGGTGCAGAGTGCTCCTCTCTTCCTGGACACTATGAAACAGATCTTTTAGGGCCTCATGTCACCCACAATACCACGCTCCAATTGCTGGCAATTACACAGGGTTCATCCATGGTCAGCCAGTTTGCCGTCCAATTCTGGACTCTGGTCTCTAAGCTGGAGTGGCTGGATAAAGTCCTTATTCCGGTGTTCTGGAAAGGACTGGCAGACCATGCGAAGGACGCCTTGGCCACTAGGGAGATTCCCGCCACACTGGAGGAGCTCATTTCAATATCTACCTGCATCAACCTCCGTTTAAACGAGCAGAGGTTAGAGCGGACCCAGTGTACGCAGAGGTTTCGGCTGGCTCCCACCTTTGCAAGACCTTTAGAATCTTCTGCTCAGGCGTCCGACTCCCATGAGGCCATGCAGGTTTCTTGAGCGGGACCAAAGTCTCGGACCGCTCGAGTACCTGTGGTTTGTAAAAATTGCCAACAGCTAGGACATTATGCCAATAAATGTCCACGGCGGTCGAGAAAACGATCGCGTCTAGTAACCATTGGAGGAGGTTCACTAGACACAGCGGCATTTTCCTCCAAGCTGTCCTTTAAAGGCACAATCACATTAGGCTCATCCACTCTAACAGTCAAGCTTTGTGTGGACTCTGGAGCAGAGGGGAATTTCATGTCCTCTGCTTTTGCTCTGCGCCATGCAATACCCCAGGTGATGCTCGCCAAACCGGTGACTGTTAGAGTAGGGAATGGGTCGATATTTCCCTAACAAATCACACACCAGACTGTCCCTTTCATGTTATCCATGTCCCCTTCCCACCAGCAGATTATTTCCCTTCTTGTCCTTCCTAAAGGGAATAGATGAGATTCTGCTGGGAATACCCTGGCTCCATTTCCACTCCTCACATATTAAGTGGACTTCTGGGAGGATATTGTGTTGGAGTGAATCATGCAAGGGCAGATGTGTGAGGGAGTGCATTCAGGTTTCCAATATCGAAATACCGCGCAGTTCTTTCTTCCCTTCTCAAGTGCTATTGGTCCTATGCAGACATGTTCTCCAAACAGGCTGCGGAGACCCTTCCGCCTCACTGCCCCTATGACTGTCCTATTGATCTCATGCCTGGAGCAGAACCTCCTCAGGGATGGGTCTATCCCGTCTCTCTCCCGGAAATGGAGGTCTATGTCCCAATACATCCAGGAGAATTTGGCAAGAGGGTTCATTAGGAAGTCAGTGTCACTTGTAGGGGCGGGGTTCTTCTTCGTGCAGAAGATGAATGGAGAATTACGTTCATGCATAGATTACAGGGGTCTTAACGCCATCACCATTAAGAATAAGTACCCATTGCCCCTGATTTCTGAGCTGTTTGATAGGCTAAGGGGAGCAAGGGTATTTACCAAATTAGATCTGCAGGGTGCTTATAACCTGATTTGCATCCATGAGGGTGACGAATGGAAGATGGCTTTTAATACCAGGGATGGGCACTATGAGTATCTGGTGATGCCCTTCCAGCTCTGTAATGCCCCAGCCATTTTCCAAGACTTTGTTAACGATATCTTCCGGGATATGCTCTCTGTTATGACCTGGTGGTTAGGAGCACCAGGAATGACCTGATGCTTAAACTCAAAGGACAAGCTCTGGGATGTGGAAACTTTGCTGACCGCAATCCCTAATCCTATCACACACACTAGAAATAGCCGTGGAGCGTACCTAACAGGCCTAGACGCCTCGGCACAGCCTAAGAACTAGCTAGCCCTAGAGATAGAAAATAAAGCCTACCTTGCCTTAGAGAAATTTCCCCAAAGGAAAAGGCAGCCCCCCACAAATATTAACGGTGAGTAAAGATGAAAGTCACAAACACAGAAATGAAACAGGTTTAGCAAAGGGAGGCCAGACTAACTAAATAGACAGAGGATAGGAAAGGTATCTTTGCGGTCAGCACAAAAACTACAAAAGACCATGCAGAGTGTGCAAAAAGACCCCCGCACCAACTCACTGTGCGGAGGCACCACCCTGCATCCCAGAGCTTCCAGCTAGCAAGACAAAATCATGAAAGCAAGCTGGACTAGAAAACCATGAACAGAAAATAACAAACGGGGACTTAGCTTCTTGCAGGAAGAGACAGGTCTCCAAAAAGATCCAAGAGTGAATTTAAACAGCACAGAAACATTGACAGCTGGCATGGAGTAACGATCTGAGTGGAGTTAAATAAAGCAACCAACCAAAGGATAACCCATGTCAACTGTGTAAGGAACCTCAGAAGCAGTAGCTTCACTCACAGCCACCAGAGGGAGTCCATGGACAGAACTCGCTGAAGTATCATTCATGACCACAGGAGGGAGTTCAACAACAGATTTCACAACAGTACCCCCCCCTTGAGGATGGGTCACCGAACCCTCACCAGAGCCCCCAGGCCGATCAGGATGAGCCAAATGAAAGGCACGAACTAGATCAGCAGCATGAACATCGGAGGCAAAAACCCAGGAATTATCTTCCTGACCATAACCCTTCCACTTGACCAGGTACTGGAGTTTCCGTCTCGAAGCACGAGAATCCAAAATCTTCTCCACCACATACTCCAACTCCCCCTCGACCAACACCGGGGCAGGAGGATCAACGGAGGGAACCATAGGCGCCACGTATCTCCGCAACAACGACCTATGGAACACATTATGGATGGCAAAAGAAGCTGGAATGTCCAAACGAAATGACACAGGATTAAGAACTTCCGAAATCTTATATGGCCCAATGAAACGAGGCTTAAACTTAGGAGAGGAAACCTTCATAGGAACGTGACGAGATGACAACCAAACCAAATCCCCAACACGAAGTCGGGGACCAACACAACACCGGCGGTTAGCGAAACGTTGATCCTTCTCCTGGGACAATGTCAAATTGTCCACCACATGAGTCCAAATCTGCTGCAACCTGTCCACCACCGTATCCACACCAGGACAGTCCGAGGGCTCAACCTGCCCTGAAGAGAAACGAGGATGGAAACCAGAATTACAGAAAAAAGGAGAAACTAAAGTAGCCGAGCTGGCCCGATTATTAAGGGCGAACTCAGCCAAAGGCAAGAAGGACACCCAATCATCCTGATCAGCAGAAACAAAGCATCTCAGATATGTTTCCAAAGTCTGATTAGTTCGTTCGGTTTGGCCATTAGTCTGAGGATGGAAAGCCGAAGAAAAAGACAAATCAATGCCCATCTTAGCACAAAAGGACCACAAAAACCTCGAAACAAACTGGGAACCTCTGTCCGAGACGATGTTCTCTGGAATGCCATGCAAACGAACCACATGTGGAAAAACAACAGTACCAAATCAGAGGAGGAAGGCAATTTAGACAAGGGTACCAAATGGACCATCTTAGAGAAGCGATCACAAACCACCCAAATGACCGACATCCTTTGAGAAACAGGGAGATCAGAAATAAAATCCATGGAAATATGCGTCCAGGGCCTCTTCGGGACCGGCAAGGGCAAAAGCAACCCACTGGCACGAGAACAGCAGGGCTTAGCCCGAGCACAAGTCCCACAGGACTGCACAAAAGAACGCGCATCCCGTGACAAAGAAGGCCACCAAAAGGATCTAGCCACCAAATCTCTGGTACCAAAGATTCCAGGATGACCAGCCAACATCGATCAATGAACCTCAGAGATAACTCTACTAGTCCATCTATCAGGGACAAACAGTCTCTCCGCTGGACAACGGTCAGGTCTATCAGCCTGAAACTTCTGCAGCACGCGCCGCAAATCAGGGGAGATGGCAGACAAAATTACCCCCTCTTTAAGAATACCCGCCGGCTCCGGAACACCCGGAGAGTCAGGCACAAAACTCCTTGACAGGGCATCAGCCTTCACATTCTTAGATCCCGGAAAGTATGAAACCACAAAATCAAAATGGGAGAAAAAGAGCGACCATCGAGCCTGTCTAGGATTCAACCGTTTGGCAGACTCGAGATAAATCAAATTCTTGTGATCCGTCAAGACCACCACGCGATGTTTAGCTCCTTCAAGCCAATGTCGCCACTCCTCGAATGCCCACTTCATGGCCAACAACTCTCGATTGCCAACATCATAATTGCGCTCAGCAGGCGAGAATTTTCTAGAAAAGAAGGCACATGGTTTCATTACCGAGCCATCAGAACTTCTTTGCGACAAAACAGCCCCTGCTCCAATCTCAGAAGCATCAACCTCGACCTGAAACGGGAGCAAAACATCTGGCTGGCACAACACAGGGGCAGAGGAAAAACGACGCTTCAACTCCTGAAAAGCCTCTACAGCCGCAGAGGACCAATTGACCACATCAGCACCTTTCTTGGTCAAATCAGTCAACAGTTTAGCAATACTAGAAAAATTAGCTATGAAGCGACGGTAAAAATTAGCAAAGCCCAGGAACTTCTGCAGGCTCTTCACAGATGTCGGCTGAGTCCAATCATAAATGGCCTGAACTTTAACAGGGTCCATCTCGATAGTAGAAGGGGAAAAAATAAAATCCATAAATGAAACCTTCTGAACACCACAGAGACACTTTGACCCCTTCACAAACAAGGAATTAGCACGAAGGACCTGGAACACCATTCTGACCTGCTTCACATGAGACTCCCAATCATCCGAAAAGACCAAAATGTCATCCAAATATACAATCATGAATCTATCCAAGTACTCTCGAAAGATGTCATGCATAAAGGACTGAAACACAGATGGAGCATTAGAAAGCCCGAATGGCATAACCAGGTACTCAAAATGGCCCTCGGGCGTATTAAATGCTGTTTTCCATTCATCGCCCTGTCTAATTCGCACAAGATTATACGCCCCTCGAAGATCTATCTTGGTGAACCAACTAGCCCCCTTAATCCGAGCAAACAAATCAGTCAGCAGCGGCAAAGGATACTGAAATTTGACTGTGATCTTATTAAGAATGCGGTAATCAATACAAGGTCTCAAAGAGCCATCCTTCTTGGCCACAAAAAAGAACCCTGCTCCCAATGGTGAAGACGACGGGCGAATATGACCCTTCTCCAAGGACTCCTTTATATAACTCCGCATAGCGGCGTGTTCTGGCACCGATAAATTGAACAGTTGACCCTTAGGAAACTTACTACCAGGAATCAAATCAATAGCACAATCACAATCCCTATGAGGAGGTAGGGCACCGGATTTGGGCTCATCAAATACATCCCGGTAATCCGACAAAAACTCAGGGACTTCAGAAGGAGTGGAAGACGAAATTGACAGCAATGGAACATCACCATGTACCCCTTGACAACCCCAGCTGGACACAGACATTGATTTCCAATCCAATACTGGGTTGTGGACCTGTAGCCATGGTAACCCCAAAACGACCACATCATGCAGATTATGCAACACCAAAAAGCGAATATCCTCCTGATGTGCAGGAGCCATGCACATGGTCAATTGAGTCCAGTACTGAGGCTTATTCTTGGCCAAAGGCGTAGCATCAATTCCTCTCAATGGAATAGGATACTGCAAGGGCTCCAAGAGAAAACCACAGCGCCTGGCAAACTCCAAGTCCATCCAGTTCAGGGCAGCGCCTGAATCCACAAATGCCATAACAGAATAGGACGACAGAGAGCAAATCAGAGTAACGGACAAAAGAAATTTAGACTGTACAGTACCAATGGTGGCAGACCTAGCGAACCGCTTAGTGCGCTTAGGACAATTGGAGATAGCATGAGTGGATTCACCACAGTAAAAACACAGCCCATTCCGACGTCTGTGTTCTTGCCGTTCAGCTCTGGTCAAAGTCCTATCACACTGCATAGGCTCAGGCCTATGCTCAGAGAATACCGCCAGATGGTGCACAGCTTTGCGCTCACGCAAGCGCCGATCGATCTGAATGGCCAAGGACATAGACTCATTCAGACCAGCAGGCGTGGGAAATCCCACCATGACATCCTTAAGGGCTTCAGAAAGACCCTTTCTGAAAATTGCCGCCAGAGCACTCTCATTCCACTGATTAAGCACAGACCACTTTCTAAATTTCTGACAGTACAGCTCCGCTTCATCCTGACCCTGACACAAAGCCAGCAAGATTTTCTCTGCCTGGTCCACTGAATTTGGTTCATCATAAAGCAATCCAAGCGCCAGAAAAAACGCATCAACATCATGCAATGCAGGATCTCCTCGCGCAAGGGAAAATGCCCAGTCTTGAGGGTCACCACGCAACAACGAAATAATGATTTTTACTTGTTGAACGGGGTCACCAGAGGAGCGGGGTTTCAAAGCTAGAAACAGTTTACAATTATTTTTGAAATTTAGAAACTTAGATCTATTCCCAGAAAATAAATCAGGAATAGGAATTCTAGGCTCTAACATAGGATTCTGAACCACAAAATCTTGAATGTTTTGTACCCTTGCAGTGAGATGATCCACACAAGAGGACAGACCTTGAATGTCCATCTCTACACCTGTGTCCTGAACCACCCAAAGGTCTGTTTGATAGGCTAAGGGGAGCAAGTGTATTTACCAAATTAGATCTGCGGGGTGCTTATAACCTGATTTGCATCCATGAGGGTGACGAATGGAAGATGGCTTTTAATACCAGGGATGGGCACTATGAGTATCTGGTGATGCCCTTCCAGCTCTGTAATGCCCCAGCCATTTTCCAAGACTTTGTTAACGATATCTTCCGGGATATGCTCTCTGTTATGACCTGGTGGTTAGGAGCACCAGGAATGACCTGATGGTTAAACTCACAGGACAAGCTCTGGGAAGTGGAAACTTTGCTGACCGCAATCCCTAATCCTATCACACACACTAGAAATAGCCGTGGAGCGTACCTAACAGGCCTAGACGCCTCGGCACAGCCTAAGAACTAGCTAGCCCTAGAGATAGAAAATAAAGCCTACCTTGCCTCAGAGAAATTTCCCCAAAGGAAAAGGCAGCCCCCCACAAATATTAACGGTGAGTAAAGATGAAAGTCACAAACACAGAAATGAAACAGGTTTAGCAAAGGGAGGCCAGACTAACTAAATAGACAGAGGATAGGAAAGGTATCTTTGCGGTCAGCACAAAAACTACAAAAGACCACGCAGAGTGTGCAAAAAGACTCCCGCACCGACTCACGGTGCGGAGGCGCCACCCTGCATCCCAGAGCTTCCAGCTAGCAAGACAAAATCATGAAAGCAAGCTGGACTAGAAAACCATGAACAGAAAATAACAAACGGGGACTTAGCTTCTTGCAGGAAGAGACAGGTCTCCAAAAAGATCCAAGAGTGAACTGAACCAGCACAGAAACATTGACAGCTGGCATGGAGTAACGATCTGAGTGGAGTTAAATAGAGCAACCAACCAAAGGATAACCCACGTCACCTGTGTAAGGAACCTCAGAAGCAGCAGCTTCACTCACAGCCACCAGAGTGAGTCCATGGACAGAACTCGCCGAAGTACCATTCACGACCACAGGAGGGAGTTCAACAACAGAATTCACAACAGCTCTCCACCTTGGTCGTAGTCTATCTGGATGATATTCAAATCTCTCCAGATATTGACTCCCACCGGAGAGATGTTGGCAGAGCCTTCGACCTCTTACGGGCAAATTCCCTCTATGCAAAGTTGGAGAAGTGTATGTTTGAGCAGGAGTCTTTACCTTTCCTGGGCTATATCATCTCCGTTCAGGGATTGGCTATGGATCCTGCCAAACTACAGGCTGTGATGGACTGGCAAGAACCCCATTCTCTTAAAGCGGTGCAGCGCTTTATGGGGTTCATTCCCCACTTCTCAACTTTGGTAGCTCCCTTGGTAGCCCTCACCACGAAGGGAGCAAATCCCAAATTGTAGTCTGAGGGGGTCTCCAAGGCTTTCTCTTCTACTAAGTCTCATTTTGCTAGCGCTCCCATCCTACATTGTCCCGATGTTGATAAGCCGTTTATAATGGAGGAGGATGCCTCATCCTTTGGTGCTGGAGCAGTCCTCTTCCAAAAGGATGCTCAAGGTCGGAAGTATCCTTGTTTCTTCTGCTCCAAAACCTTCATGCCAGCGGAGAGGAATTATTCCATCGGGGACAGGAAGTTACTAGCAATGAAGTTGGCCTTCTCGGAGTGGAGACACCTTTTGGAGGGGGCTCGCTTTCCCTTCCAAGTCTTCACAGACCACAAAAATTTGGTATATTTACAAACAGCCCAGCGGCTAAATTCTCGTCAGGCCAGATGGCCCTTGTTCTTCTCCCGCTTCCACTTCACCCTCCACTATCTCGCTGGGTAGAAGAACATTCGTGCTGATGCCCTCTCTTGCTCTGTTGTGTCTTCTTCTGAGGAGGAAGGGGAGCCTCAGCTCATTGTCCCTTCTGAGAGCCTGAGAACCGTAGCTCCAGTTTGTCTCAACTAGGCAGGATGACTGGGCATCCTTGCAATTGTGGGCAGAGTTTGCGCTGAACAACATTGTAGCCGACTCCACTGGACAGACCCCGTTCCTCCTTAACTATGATCAGCATCCGTGGGTTCCTGTGAATATGCCCATGTCTTCCGCCGACTCCAGGGTGGCAGACTGGGCTGTGGAGGCACCGGACATTTGGGACCGCACTCAGGATGCCATTCAGACCTCCAAGGAGAGAATGAGGTCCTCTGCCGATGCACATCGGCGTCCCGCTCCGACCTTTGCTCCTGGCGACTTAGTGTGGCTCTCTGCCCGTAACATCAGGCTGCGAGTTGAGTCCACTAAGTTTGCACCTAACTACTTGGGCCCTTTCAAGGTCCTCGAACAGGTTAACCCTGTGGTCTACCGTTTAGCCCTTCTGTCACGCCTGGGTATCTCCGACACCTTTCATGTGTCCCTCTTGAAACCCGTATATATGTCCCGGTTTTCCGAGTCATCTGTGAGACATCAGGTTCGTCTACGGACGATTACGAGGTGAACGATATTTTAGAGTGCAAGGTAGTATGTGGCAAAAAATTATTTGGTGGATTGGAAGGGTTATGGCCCTGAGGACAGGTCCTGGGAGCCTGCTGAACACATTCAGGCTCCGCAGCTCATTGCTGCCTTCGAGCGTAGAGAGGTCCAAGGAGGTGGCAGACTGGGCTGTGGAGGCACGGGACATTTGGGACTGCACTCAGGATGCCATTCAGACCTCCAAGGAGAGAATGAGGTCCTCTGCCAATGCACATCGGCGTCCCGCTCCGACCTTTGCTCCTGGCGACTTAGTGTGGCTCTCTGCCCGTAACATCAGGCTGCGAGTTGAGTCCACTAAGTTTGCACCTAACTACTTGGGCCCTTTCAAGGTCCTCGAACAGGTTAACCCTGTGGTCTACCGTTTAGCCCTTCTGTCACGCCTGGGTATCTCCGACACCTTTCATGTGTCCCTCTTGAAACCCGTATATATGTCCCGGTTTTCCGAGTCATCTGTGAGACATCAGGTTCGTCTACGGACGATTACGAGGTGAACGATATTTTAGAGTGCAAGGTAGTTCGTGGCAAAAAATTATTTGGTGGATTGGAAGGGTTATGGCCCTGAGGACAGGTCCTGGGAGCCTGCTGAACACATTCAGGCTCCGCAGCTCATTGCTGCCTTCGAGCGTAGAGAGGTCCAAGGAGGGGGGCCCTAGGAGGAGGGTAATGTTAGGAGTCGAGTTCCCACCTCTGCACAGGGGGAATCTTGGGCCATCTCCGCTGCGGTCTCCCATTCTTTTCCTGCCGCAGTGGAGTCTGCTCAGTGGAGATGTCAGTCCCAGCATCTCGCTCAATCTGACTCTGTGCAAAGGGTTACTGCTGCCTTTCCAGCTTCTGCCTGTAGCCAGTATAGCCAGTATTGGGCACCGGCGAGCAGACATCTTTGGGACTAAGTCCCACTTTTCTCCTTCTGAGCATGCCCAGGGTAAGATCTCTAGTGCTTAGATACTGCAGCAAACCCCATTGGTCCACTAGGAAGATCCAGAAGGTGCTCAATTTCTGTGGCAGCCTTCCATTGGTCCTTTTGGGAAGGTCCTGTACTTGCTGCAGCTATAAAAGGTTTGCATGACCGCATGGCCATGCGCTAGTATCAATCCAAGTTATGTGCTTTGCGCCAGTGTGGTTATGTGTGATTGTATTCAGGGACCCGACTGAAATAAGCCCCTAGAATACCGACACTTCCGGTAAGGAGATTGTGTGCTTGCATGACCACTGACTGCTATCAGTTCGGCAGTTAGCTTGTGCTCCTGTGAGTCTAACAGGGTGCAGTGCTTTCCTTTCATGGCTACTCTGTGAAGTAACAGAGCTAGCCTATACTGCCAAATAGTGCCACCATTCACTAGTAGCCCATTCACTAGTAGCAGGTTCCTCCTGCACGGTGGACTCCAGGCTGTGAACGCACCAATTATAATAAACATCTATATTTACTTGGTGCGTTCTGCTAGCCCTAACATTATGTCACACAAAATAGTTAATAAATAACATTTCCCATATGTCTAATTTACATCAGCAGAACTTTGGAACCAAAAAAAACCTGAAGACTCACCTCTTTCGACAAGCCTACAACTTGCAGTAACCACTGATCGACCAAACCGCTGCATGACCAGCTCTATCCTCACCTACTGTATTCTCACCCATCCCTTGTAGATTGTGAGCCTTCGCGGGCAGGGTCCTCACTCCTCCTCTACCAGTTATGACTTGTATTGTTTAAGATTATTGTACTTGTTTTTATTATGTATATCCATCCTCACATGTAAAGCGCCATGGAATAATTGGCACTATAACAATAAATAATAATAATAATAATTTGTTTTTGTTAGGAAGTTATAAGGGTTAAAAGTTGACCAGCAAATTCTCATTTTTCCAACAAAATTCACAAAATCATTTTTTTAGGGACTGCATCACATTTGAAGTCATTTTGAGGGGTCTTCATTTCAAAAAATGGTAAAAAATTACATCGCTCTAAAAACTGCACTCCTCAAGGTGTTCAAAACAAGATGCAAGAACTTTATTAACCCTTCAGTTGCTCATGAGTACTGAAGCAATGTGGAATGAAAAACGTTTAACTTTTTTCACAAAAAATTTGCTTTAGACCAAAACTTTTTTATTTTCGTAAGGGTAACAAGAAAAAAATTGTTTTGCAATTTATCCTGAGTACACCGATACCCTGTATGCACACGGCAGAGAAGGGAAGAAGCACCGTTTTTTTAGCACAAAATGGGCAGGAAACGAGAGTGGACGAGAGTGGACGAAATGTCATATTTGGAGAACCCGTGATGTGCCTAAACAGTGGAAACCCCAACAAGTGACCCAATTTTGGAAACCACACCCCTCAAAGATTTTATCCAGTAGTATAGTATGCATTTTGAACCCACAGGTATGACACAAAATTTGATAACATTAGGTCATCATATTGAAAATGTCATTTTTAGTGTTAAAGGCAAGTGTTCGCTACTCCAGTTTGTCTATGGTACTCGGATATGCATCGAGTATTCGGGTGCTGAAGTGACATGCTCAAGTCCCTGTCGTTCATTTTTTATGTCTGAAATCCAAAAAATCATGCAATACTCTTTGCATACCCGAGCAACCAATGCAAACTCAAGTAGCAAGTACTTTCACTTAACACTAGTCTTAATGTTGTCATCTTTTTTTTTACTTTTGAAAAAAAAAAACTTTTTTTTAAATCCAACATTAACACAACCCTATTCCCAAGCCAAACAAAAAACATAACTGCATAGAAAGGAAAAATAATTCAATTTTTGATTTTTATAATTTTTATCTAACTCAGGCAGTGACAAAGGGGGATTTGATTTACATCTTTTAATTTGATCACTGTCATAGGTTCTGTCACAGTGATCAAAAGGAACCAATAGGAAAAATTCCCTATGGTTGCCAGGTACCAGATGGCAGATCTTGGCGGGTGCTTTGTGCATGCACCTGCCACTTTTTTCTAGGAAGATGAGAGGACTCGGGGGGAGGGCAGGGGGTCCAATTTCTCTCTCCTCTGATATGTTACTTCATATCAGAGAAGAGAAACGCGTTTTAGATCAAACTTTTTTCTTTTTTCTTGTGAACAATGTTATTTGGTAAATAACGTAGATCATATGACAGAGGACCATAAAACCTGCCCTGATCATGTTCTCCAAGGTCTCAGCTATCTGTGGTAACTAAGACACTGGAAATTTTCCCACGCTTGGGAGTGCTACACCCTTATTTTCTCAGCCCCATAAAATGTGGCTCTGAGGAAGAAGTACACTTAAATGCCACCGTTAAAAGGCATATTGGCGGTTGTTAAAGGGTTAGATACACAAAAACTCACGGTATTATTATATGATAATAGAGATTAGCCCTTTAATTCCTGGAAGACTGAGTTCAAGTTGAATTTCCTGAAATCCTGGGTTTTACATGAATTCAAACAATCTTCAATAAGATTTGCTGTCTGCAATGAAAAATAAAACCTTTGTCATTTCACATATACTGCACAAAAATGTGAATTGGATAATTGCATCTGGTGTTGCAGCACAGACTTACCCATAATGCCCTTTCAGCAATTCGATCATATGGTGTAGAACAACTAATCAGGAGGGCTATCACAGTCCCCTTCACACATCCATTTTTAATGTCCGCATGCGTGTGTTATTAGCATTATATGTACCGGCACTTAGTAAAAAGCGGTACAGTTCATGCTGCTCCCACTCGCTAGATTCTGAAAACAGCTCTGATTATTGTTGCCTGGTCTACATGAGCTCAGCATGACCAGGCGGCATTGATGGGAATAGTATTCAGCACCTACTGTGTATATCGTGTGTAAAGTCAAGAATGAAAAAAATTGGCGTGAACTTCCATGTAATTTTGATAACCAGCAGAGAGAAAGCCCATGGCTGGGGGCTGATGTTACTAATCTGGGAAAGGGGACAATATCCCAAAAGTTTCACAAGCTATTTGTAACAGCTCACAACTGTTTGCTTAGACTTTACTGGTTAGCTTAAGGGGGTACCAGAAAAAAATGACACGGGGTCCCCCTACAAATTGTAACCAGCAAAGGCTAAATAGACAGCTGTGGGCTGATATTAATAGCCAAGGAGGGGTCCATGGTCCCTTTAACAGGCTATCAATATCAGCTCTCCACCACCCCAGAAGTGGCGTATTCATAACATGGGCCAAATCTTGCTCTTTCCCTCTCTCTTCCCATTTTCCCTGGTGGGATTGCAATTGTTGTTTTTAGTTAGTGTTGATGTCAGCTTTGTATTGTTGGCTGACATCAAGCCCAGGAGTTAGTATTGGAAATGCGTCTATAAGGCACCCTTATTACTAACTCCATAAACATATTGTAAAAAAGACACAGCAAGGATGGATTCCTTTCTTTGAAAGAAAAACACAGACTCCTTTATTTGAAATAAACACTCTGTTAGGGCTGGCGGAATACACTGAGTAAATATAGATGTTATAATTGGTGCGTTCGCAGCCCGGGGTCCACCGTGCAGGAGGAGAACCTGCTGCTAGCAAATGGCACTATATGGCGGTATAAGCGAGCTCTGTTACAGAGTCGCCGTAATAGAAAAGCACTGTGTCCTGTTAAGCTCACAGGAGTACACAGCTAACTGGTGAGCTGATAGCAGTCAGTGGTCATGCAGTCAGAGAAGCACACAAACAATGCCTCACCGGAGGTACCGGTATTCTAGTGGTTTATTTCAGCCGTGCCCTGAATACATGCAAACAAACTCCTCACCAGAGGTGCCGGCATTCTAGTGGCTTATTTCAGCCAGGCCCTGACCACAAGCATACATGACCACACTGATGCAAAGCTCATGACAAAGATTGATACTAGCGCATGGCTGTGAGGCCATGCGAACCTTCTATAGTTGCAGCAACTTCAGAACCTTCCTAGAGGACCAATGGGAGTTGCTTCAGGACCTGAGCATGTGACCCCTGACCTCCAATGAGAGGTCTTCCTTTGGGCATGCTCAGAAGGGAGAAAGCAGGACTTAGTCCCAGAAGTGAGTCCTCGCCGCTGACCAGTACTAGCTACAATGGCAGAGCCTGGAAGAACAGCAGTAGCCAAACGCAGAGCATCTGTCTGAGCCAGACGCTGGCACCGATGTCTCCGCTGAGCAGGCTCCACTGCAGCTGGAGAAGAATGGGAGACCGCAGCAGAGATGGCTCGAGATTCCCCCTGTGCAGAGGCAGGAACTCAAGCCCCAACACACTCCAGATTCTTTTTTACCTATTTATTAATGTCACTCACAATGATCTGCTGTAAGGAACCGTAGCTTAAATGACCTGCGGTAACCTCAAGACATCACCGCAGGTCACTGAAGCTGTATGCTGATGCTCAGCTCAGTGTCTCCTGGATTCCTTGCTGAATGGTTGCATCATGCCACCATTGAACAAGGCATCCACACGAAGCAGAGATGATTTACAAGGGACAAAAGGATTATTTAACATCGGAAAGGTGATTTTACATTAATAAATACGTAAAAGAGAACAAGGAGTGATTGGGAGCCCACACCATTTTTTTAAAGGGAATCTGTCACCCCAAAAATCGTATCTGAGCCCACCGGCATCAGGGGCTTATCTCCAGCATTCTGTAATGCTGTAGATAAGACCCCGATGTAACCTGAAAGATGAGAAATAAAGGTTATATTATACTCACCCAGGGGCGGTCTTTCTGCGGTCTAGTCCGACAAAAAAGTCTTGTCCCATTATTACTAATAGACCATAAACTGGTTAGGGCAACCAGAGAAGGCTGCAGATATCCTCAACCCAAATAATAAATGGTCGCTGGGGACTCCTGTGGGACACTGTGGTTGCACATGAATACCTAAGCAGAGCACCACATGAAGACCCCTCTACAGGCCCGAAGCACAAGAATTTAATTAATTCAAAACTGAAAATAAAGGTATCGTCAACCAAGGTATCAGTTTAATCAGTATAACGGCACAGACCTGACGCTGTCTGTAGGTTATTGTGCACAATCCTGCTGCAGGTTCCCTTTAAAAACAGAACACCTGTTTCAGCTCTCTAAATAAAAGGCTAAGGTTTAACCCTAGAACGCATATTGGGGGCCTTTTAGGCCCCCATGCTTACATTTTTGCTATTATCTGCAAACTTACTTTAGTTATAATTTTGAAACTCCAGATATTCCTCAAGTATGTCGTTGTTGATAATATCCAGTTGTTCATATAATTTTTTTCATAGGCATTATGGTGTAACAATGCTTGTTTAGTGAAAACTACATCTGTACGAATTGGGGGCCTTTTAGGCCCCCGCTATTTTTATCATGTTCTCAGTAGTGTTTGTGTCTCAAGTTACTTTATTTGTACTCAGTAATGCTGGTGGAGGGGCCAGGGTGTGGATAATAACATGTGAGGATGTCATGTGATTTTTGGAGGGAGTGATAAGGCCATGACATCACCTCAGGTCCTTCAGAACACAGTAATGAGCTTTGTATAGAGTACTGAGGACAGTATACACTGTGAGCTAATTGCTGAAGGACCTGTGATAAGATAAGCTGTTGAGAGGAAATCTCATTCATTTTCAGCTTCTGTTTCTAAGAAGCTTGCAAAGGCTAGAGCTTGTGAGCCACACAAATCCAGAGAATTGTACACCACCTAAAAGTATAAAAGGTAAGAGCTGCTGAGGGTGAGAGGAAGAAGGGGGGACATTACACTTACAGTGTGTCACACACAAGCAAAGAGTGGACAACCCTGATTCTGTTCATTGTTTTTTCTTTTAGTTTGCCACTATCTAGTCAGCAATGGCACACTCTTCCTCCAAGTGTCTGGCTGACCAAGAGATTGAAGCGATTATGTTTCAAAGCGATGATGAAAGTGAACTATCTTTGTCTGATGAAGAATATCTGCCTCCAGCTAATCAAACATCCTTATCCAGTGATTCTTCTGATGATGAAGAAGTGAATCTAGTGGATCCTCAAGAAGTGATAAGCAGAACATCCAAAACAAATGTTTTTTTGGACAGTAATCCTACATTAGTCGGACGTACTCCAACACACAATATTGTGAGACAGGCTCAAGGAGCTGCGGGAAGTCCCAGTTACTTTACCCCTAAAGATGTATTCTGTATTTATTTTTCTGACAATATTGCAGAAGAGGTCATATTATGTTCAAACCTAGAAGGAAGACGTATCGCTTCTGCAAAAAATAAGTCCTGGAAAAATATCTCAAAAGAGGAACTTTATGCATATATTGGACTTTTACTGCTGGCAGGGAGTCAAAAATCGTATGATGTCCCAATACGAGAATTATTTCTGGACCCACTTTCTGATCCACACTATAAGGCGACAATGTCAGTGGGCAGATATGAGGAAATTAGAAAAATTATTCGCTTTGATGATAAGCGAACTCCTGCAGCGAGGTTTGAAACAGACAAATTAGCCCCTATCGTTTATATCTGGAACATATTTATCAAAAATTGCACAAAACTTTACAATCCTAGTACTAATGTTACTGTAGATGAGCAACTTGTACAGTTCAGAGGACGCTGCAAGTTTATACAATACATGCCCAGCAAGCCAGCCAAGTACGGAATAAAAATCTTCTGGATGTGTGATTCTGCAAATTATTATGGCATAAATGGCGTAATCTACTGTGGCAAATAGGTTGGTGCACCAGTACAGAAGGATCTGGGGTCTGAAATTGTCAAAACTCTTGCTGTTCCAATATACAATTCAGATCGAAACATTGCCATGGACAATTATTTCACCAATGTTGAACTAGGCAATTTTCTGCTTGCAAAAGCTATTACACTTGTTGGTACTATAAAGCAAAACAGACGAGAAATTCCAGAAGCACTGAAACACATTCGTCAGCGAGCACTTTATGAGAGTGTCTTTGGATTCAATAACAAAGCAACTTTGGTATCTTATAAGGCGAAAAAGGAGAAATCTGTAATTTTACTCAGTACCATGCATCACGATTGCAGTGTTGACAGCAATGACAAAAAATTGAAACCAGAAATCATCATCCTGCATTACAATACAACAAAAGGAGGTGTAGATAAAATGGATGAGATGGTGGGAGAATATTCATGCAAGTGGCAAACAAAACGATGGCCTGTAGTACTATTTTCAAATATGCTTGATGTAGCAGCCCTAAATTCATTCATTATTTATACAGAAACTCATTATTATTATTATTATTTATTTATATAGCACCATTGATTCCATGGTGCTGTACATGAGAAGGGGTTACATACAAGTTACAAATATCACATACAGTAAACAAACTAACAATGACGGACTGATACAGAGGGGCGAGGACCCTGCCCTTGCGGGCTTACATTCTACAGGATTATGGGGAAGGAGACAGTAGGTTGAGGGTTGCAGGAGCTCCGGTGTTGGTGATGCGGTAGCTCCGGTGTTGGTGAGGCGGTAGCTCCGGTGTTGGTGAGGCGGTAGCTCCGGTGTTGGTGAGGCGGTAGCTTCTCATCCGGAATTTCATGCACAGAGGAAGGACAGGAGACGCCTATTCTTGAAAGACCTTTGTCATGAACTTGTAATGCCTCACATGATAGAGCGAAGCGACTTGAAATGCTTGCCAAAGCAAACTAAAGAAGCAATGAAACGGTGTGGCGTATAGTTTCAGATTATTCCAGAGCCAGGAGAAAGAAAACAAAAGCGTTGTTTCATGTGTCCAAGAAACATAGAGAGGAAAACTGAGCAATATTGTTCCACTTGTAAGGAAACTGTTTGCAAAGAACACTCTTCTGAAAAAATAACATGTCAGAATTGTTTGGAAGACTAATATAATAGAAAAGAAAGTTAGAATAAAAATGTAGCTGCATCTAGTTTTTTGTGTGTTTTCATGTCTTTGTGTGAAATTTGGGAAAAAAAAGATTTTTGGTGTTTTCTGTGAAAAATTATAATTAAAATTTTGTCCACTATTCATATTTTATTGAGAAATTTTGAAATAAATTTGTGAAAGTTATTTAAGTGTGTTTTTCTACATTATGTGCATGGGGGCCTAAAAGGCCCCCAATACGTTAATATGTATATTTTTAACGTCATGCGTTCTAGGGTTAACTTGTGAAAAAAAATTTGTTTACAGTTTTTGTTTATTCATCTTGATACACACCAAATAAGGATAATTTTTACACTACTCTGTTTCAAAAAGCCACAAGTTTTTCAGTTTGCACTACCTATATATAAACACCTGCAAGACAGGAATCTAAACTTCGAAAGGGATGATTTTTGGACTATTTTCACAATTCAAAGTAGCCAAAAAAGTTTGACACTGTTGTGTATTGATTAAATAAACTGTTGCTTACCATACATTTTCCCTGGACAGATAGATTTATATGCACCATGAATCAAAATGTTTGGTACAATTAATATCAAATTAATGGAGAACTATACATAATTTAATGACATAGTTGTGTTAAATAAACATTAACGTTAATAAATGCTAATAAGCAATTAATCTATGAATACATATTATATAAATGGTTAATAATAAATGTCATATAAAATCATGCATTTATTTTACCAGCAATTAACCCCTTCATGACCCAGCCTATTTTGACCTTAAAGACCTTGCCGTTTTTTGCAATTCTGACCAGTGTCCCTTTATGAGGTAATAACTCAGGAACGCTTCAACGGATCCTAGCGGTTCTGAGAATGTTTTTTCGTGACATATTGGGCTTCATGTTAGTGGTAAATTTAGGTCAATAAATTCTGCGTTTATTTGTGATAAAAACGGAAATTTGGCGAAAATTTTGAAAATTTCGCAATTTTCACATTTTGAATTTTTATTCTGTTAAAGCAGAGAGATATGTGACACAAAATAGTTAATAAATAACATTTCCCACATGTTTACTTTACATCAGCACAATTTTGGAAACAAAATTTTTTTCTGTTAGGAAGTTATAAGGGTTAAAATTTGACCAGCGATTTGTCATTTTTACAACGAAATTTACAAAACCATTTTTTTTAGGGACCACCTCACATTTGAAGTCAGTTTGAGGGGTCTATATGGCTGAAAATACCCAAAAGTGACACCATTCTAAAAACTGCACCCCTCAAGGTACTCAAAACCACATTCAAGAAGTTTATTAACCCTTCACGTGCTTCACAGCAGCAGAAGCAACATGGAAGGAAAAAATGAACATTTAACTTTTTAGTCACAAAAATTATTTTTAGCAACAATTTTTTTATTTTCCCAATGGTAAAAGGAGAAACTGAACCACGAACGTTGTTGTCCAATTTGTCCTGAGTACGCTGATACCTCATATGTGGGGGTAAACCACTGTTTGGGCACACGGCAGGGCTTGGAAGGGAAGGAGCGCCATTTGACTTTTTGAATCAAAAATTGGCTCCACTCTTTAGCGGACACCATGTCACGTTTGGAGAGCCCCCGTGTGCCTAAAAATTGGAGCTCCCCCACAAGTGACCCCATTTTGGAAACTAGACGCCCCAAGGAACTTATCTAGATGCATAGTGAGCACTTTGAACCCCCAGGTGCTTTACAAATTGATCCGTAAAAATGAAAAATTTTTTTTTTTTTCACAAAAAAATTCTTTTAGCCTCAATTTTTTCATTTTCACATGGGCAACAGGATAAAATGGATCCTAAAATGTGTTGGGCAACTTCTCCTGAGTACGCCGATACCTCATATGTGGGGGTAAACCACTGTTTGGGCACATGGTAAGGCTCGGAAGGGAAGGAGCGCCATTTGACTTTTTGACTGAAAAATTATTTCCATCGTTAGCGGACACCATGTCGCGTTTGGAGAGCTCCTGTGTGCCTAAACATTGGCGCTCCCCCACAAGTGACCCCATTTTGGAAACTAGACCCCCCAAGGAACTTATTTAGATGCCTAGTGAGAACTTTAAACCCTCAGGTGCTTCACAAATTGATCTGTAAAAATGAAAAAGTACTTTTTTTTCACAAAAAAATTCTTTTCGCCTCAATTTTATCATTTTCACATGGGCAGTAGGATAAAATGGATCATAAAATTTGTTGGGCAATTTCTCCCGAGTACGCCGATACCTCATATGTGGGGGTAAACCACTGTTTGGGCACACGGCAGGGCTCGGAAGGGAAGGCGCGCCATTTGACTTTTTGAATGGAAAATTAGCTCCAATTGTTAGCGGACGCCATGTCGCGTTTGGAGAGCCCCTGTGTGCCTATGCATTGGAGCTCCCCCACAAGTTACCCCATTTTGGAAACTAGACCCCCCAAGGAACTTATTTAGATGCATATTGAGCACTTTAAACCCCCAGGTGCTTCACAGAAGTTTATAACGCAGAGCCATGAAAATAAAAAATAATTTTTCTTTCCTCAAAAAAGATTTTTTAGCCTGGAATTTCCTATTTTGCCAAGGATAATAGGAGAAATTGGACCCCAAATATTGTTGTCCAGTTTGTCCTGAGTACGCTGATACCCCATATGTGGGGGTAAACCACTGTTTGGGCGCACGGCAGGGCTCGGAAGGGATGGCACGCCATTTGGCTTTTTAAATGGAGAATTAGCTCCAATCATTAGCGGACACCATGTCACGTTTGGAGAGCCCCTGTGTGCCTAAACATTGGAGATCCCCCAGAAATGACCCCATTTTGGAAACTAGACCCCCAAAGGAACTAATCTAGATGTGTGGTGAGGACTTTGAACACCCAAGTGCTTCACAGAAGTTTATAACGCAGAGCCATGAAAATAAAAAAAAAAAATATTTTCTCAAAAATGATCTTTTAGCCTGCAATTTTTTATTTTACAAAGGGTAACAGGAGAAATTTGACCCCAAAAGTTGTTGTCCAGTTTCTCCTGAGTACGCTGATACCCCATATGTGGGGGTAAACCACTGTTTGGGCACATGCCGGGGCTCGGAAGTGAAGTAGTGACATTTTGAAATGCAGACTTTGATGGAATGCTCTGTGGGCGTCACGTTGCGTTTGCAGAGCCCCTGATGTGGCTTAACAGTAGAAACCCCCCACAAGTGACCCCATTTTGGAAACTAGACCCCGAAAGGAACTTATCTAGATGTGTGGTGAGCACTTTGAACACCCAAGTGCTTCATAGAAGTTTATAATGCAGAGCCGTGAAAATAATAAATACGTTTTCTTTCCTCAAAAATAATTATTTAGCCCAGAATTTTTTATTTTCCCAAGGGTAACAGGAGAAATTGGATCCCAAAAGTTGTTGTCCAGTTTCTCCTGAGTACGCTGATACCCTATATGTGGGGGTAAACCACTGTTTGGGACATGCCGAGGCTCGGAAGTGAAGTAGTGACGTTTTGAAATGCAGACTTTGATGGAATGCTCTGTGGGCGTCACGTTGCGTTTGCAGAGCCCCTGATGTGGCTTAACAGTAGAAACCCCCCACAAGTGACCCCATTTTGGAAACTAGACCCCGAAAGGAACTTATCTAGATGTGTGGTGAGCACTTTGAACACCCAAGTGCTTCATAGAAGTTTATAATGCAGAGCCGTGAAAATAATAAATACGTTTTCTTTCCTCAAAAATAATTATTTAGCCCAGAATTTTTTATTTTCCCAAGGGTAACAGGAGAAATTGGATCCCAAAAGTTGTTGTCCAGTTTCTCCTGAGTACGCTGATACCCTATATGTGGGGGTAAACCACTGTTTGGGACATGCCGAGGCTCGGAAGTGAAGTAGTGACGTTTTGAAATGCAGACTTTGATGGAATGCTCTGTGGGCGTCACGTTGCGTTTGCAGAGCCCCTGATGTGGCTTAACAGTAGAAACCCCCCACAAGTGACCCCATTTTGGAAACTAGACCCCGAAAGGAACTTATCTAGATGTGTGGTGAGCACTTTTAACCCCCAAGTGCTTCACAGAAGTTTATAATGCAGAGCCGTGAAAATAATAAATACGTTTTCTTTCCTCAAAAATAATTATTTAGCCCAGAATTTTTTAATTTTTCCAAGGGTAACAGGAGAAATTTGACCCCAATATTTGTTGTCCAGTTTCTCCTGAGTACGGTGATACCCCATATGTGGGGGTAAACTACTGTTTGGGCACATGCCGGGGCTCGGAATTGAAGTAGTGACGTTTTGAAATGCAGACTTTGATGGAATGCTCTGCGGGCGTCACGTTGCGTTTGCAGAGCCCCTGATGTGCCTAAACAGTAGAAACCCCCCACAAGTGACCCCATTTTGGAAACTAGACCCCGAAAGGAACTTATCTAGATGTGTGGTGAGCACTTTGAACCCCCAAGCGCTTCATAGAAGTTTATAATGCAGAGCCGTGAAAATAATAAATACGTTTTCTTTCCTCAAAAATAATTATTTAGCCCAGAATTTTTTATTTTCCCAAGGGTTACAGGAGAAATTGGACCCCAAAAGTTGTTGCCCAGTTTCTCCTGAGTACGCTGATACCCCATGTGTGGGGGTAAACCACTGTTTGGGACATGCCGAGGCTCGGAAGTGAAGTAGTGACGTTTTGAAATGCAGACTTTGATGGAATGCTCTGTGGGCGTCACGTTGCGTTTGCAGAGCCCCTGATGTGGCTTAACAGTAGAAACCCCCCACAAGTGACCCCATTTTGGAAACTAGACCCCGAAAGGAACTTATCTAGATGTGTGGTGAGCACTTTTAACCCCCAAGTGCTTCACAGAAGTTTATAATGCAGAGCCGTGAAAATAATAAATACGTTTTCTTTCCTCAAAAATAATTATTTAGCCCAGAATTTTTTAATTTTTCCAAGGGTAACAGGAGAAATTTGACCCCAATATTTGTTGTCCAGTTTCTCCTGAGTACGGTGATACCCCATATGTGGGGGTAAACTACTGTTTGGGCACATGCCGGGGCTCGGAATTGAAGTAGTGACGTTTTGAAATGCAGACTTTGATGGAATGCTCTGCGGGCGTCACGTTGCGTTTGCAGAGCCCCTGATGTGCCTAAACAGTAGAAACCCCCCACAAGTGACCCCATTTTGGAAACTAGACCCCGAAAGGAACTTATCTAGATGTGTGGTGAGCACTTTGAACCCCCAAGCGCTTCATAGAAGTTTATAATGCAGAGCCGTGAAAATAATAAATACGTTTTCTTTCCTCAAAAATAATTATTTAGCCCAGAATTTTTTATTTTCCCAAGGGTTACAGGAGAAATTGGACCCCAAAAGTTGTTGTCCAGTTTCTCCTGAGTACGCTGATACCCCATGTGTGGGGGTAAACCACTGTTTGGGCACACGTCGGGGCTCAGAAGGGAAGTAGTGACTCTTGAAATGCAGACTTTGATGGAATGGTCTGCGGGCGTCACGTTGCGTTTGCAGAGCCCCTGGTGTGCCTAAACAGTAGAAACCCCCCACAAGTGACCCCATTTTAGAAACTAGACCCCCCAAGGAACTTATCTAGATATGTGGTGAGCACTTTGAACCCCCAAGTGCTTCACAGACGTTTACAACGCAGAGCCATGAAAATAAAAAATCATTTTTCTTTCCTCAAAAATGATGTTTTAGCAAGCATTTCTTTATTTTCACAAGGGTATCAGGAGAAATTGGACCTCATTAATTGTTGCGCAGTTTGTCCTGAGTATGCTGGTACCCCATATGTGGGGGTAAACCACTGTTTGGGTGCACGTCGGGGGTCGGAAGTGAGGGAGCACCATTTGACTTTTTGAATACAAGATTGGCTGGAATCAATGGTGGCGCCATGTTGCGTTTGGAGACCCCCTGATGTGCCTAAACAGTGGAAACCCCTCAATTCTAACTCCAACACACCCCTAACCCTTATCCCAACTGTAGCCGTAACCCTAATCACAACCCTAACCCCAACACACCCGTAACCCCAACACACCCCTAACCACAACCCTAATTCCAACCCAACCCTAGCCCTAAGGCTATGTGCCAACGTTGTGGATTCGTATGAGATTTTTCAGCACCATTTTTTAAAAATCCGCGGGTAAAAGGCACTGCGTTTTACCTGCGGATTTACCGCGGATTTCCAGTGTTTTTTGTCCGGAATTCACCTGCGGATTCCTATTGAGGAACAGGTGTAAAACGCTGCGGAATCCGCACAAAGAATTGACATGCTGCGGAAAATACAACGCAGCGTTCCCGCGTGGTATTTTCCGCACCATGGGCACAGCGGATTTGGCTTTCCATATGTTTACATGGTACTGTAAACCTGATGGAACTCTGCTGCGGATCCGCAGCGGCCAATCCGCACCGTGTGCACATAGCCTAATTCTAAAAGTATGTGCACACGCTGCGGAAAACGCTGCGGATCCGCAGCAGTTTCCCATGAGTTTACAGTTCAATGCAAACCTATGGAAAACAAAAATCGCTGTACACATGCTGCAGAAAAACTGCACGGAAACGCAGCGGTTTACATTCCGCAGCATGTCACTTCTTTCTGCGGATTCCGCAGCGGTTTTACAACTGCTCAAATAGAAAATCGCTGTTGTAAAACCGCATTGAAATGTGCAGAAAAAACATGGTAAATCCGCCATAAATCCGCAGCGGTTTAGCACTGCGGATTTATCAAATCCGCAGCGGAAAAATCCGCAGAGGACCAGAATACGTGTGCACATACCGAAACCCTAACCCTAACCCTAACCCTACCCCTAACCCTACCCCTACCCCTAACCCTAACCCTAACCCTACCCCTAACCCTAACCCTACCCCTAACACTAACCCTAACCCTACCCCTAACCCTAACCCTAACCCTAACCCTAGTTCTTACCCCAACCTTAGTGGAAAAAAAAATTTTTTTATTTTTTTTATTGTCCCTACCTACAGGTCCTTCTCAAAAAATTAGCATATAGTGTTAAATTTCATTATTTACCATAATGTAATGATTACAATTAAACTTTCATATATTATAGATTCATTATCCACCAACTGAAATTTGTCAGGTCTTTTATTGTTTTAATACTGATGATTTTGGCATACAACTCCTGATAACCCAAAAAACCTGTCTCAATAAATTAGCATATCAAGAAAAGGTTCTCTAAACGACCTATTACCCTAATCTTCTGAATCAACTAATTAACTCTAAACACATGCAAAAGATACCTGAGGCTTTTATAAACTCCCTGCCTGGTTCATTACTCAAAACCCCCATCATGGGTAAGACTAGCGACCTGACAGATGTCAAGAAGGCCATCATTGACACCCTCAAGCAAGAGGGTAAGACCCAGAAAGAAATTTCTCAACAAATAGGCTGTTCCCAGAGTGCTGTATCAAGGCACCTCAATGGTAAGTCTGTTGGAAGGAAACAATGTGGCAGAAAACGCTGTACAACGAGAAGAGGAGACCGGACCCTGAGGAAGATTGTGGAGAAGGACCGATTCCAGACCTTGGGGAACCTGAGGAAGCAGTGGACTGAGTCTGGTGTGGAAACATCCAGAGCCACCGTGCACAGGCGTGTGCAGGAAATGGGCTACAGGTGCCGCATTCCCCAGGTAAAGCCACTTTTGAGCTACAGAGAAGCAGCACTGGACTGTTGCTAAGTGGTCCCAAGTACTTTTTTCTGATGAAAGCAAATTTTGCATGTCATTCGGAAATCAAGGTGCCAGAGTCTGGAGGAAGACTGGGGAGAAGGAAATGCCAAAATGCCTGAAGTCCAGTGTCAAGTACCCACAGTCAGTGATGGTGTGGGGTGCCATGTCAGCTGCTGGTGTTGGTCCACTGTGTTTCATCAAGGGCAGGGTCAATGCAGCTAGCTATCAGGAGATTTTGGAGCACTTCATGCTTCCATCGGCTGAAATGCTTTATGGAGATGAAGATTTCATTTTTTAGCACGACCTGGCACCTGCTCACAGTGCCAAAACCACTGGTAAATGGTTTACTGACCATGGTATTACTGTGCTCAATTGGCCTGCCAACTCTCCTGACCTGAACCCCATAGAGAATCTGTGGATATTGTGAAGAGAAAGTTGAGAGACGCAAGACCCAACACTCTGGATGAGCTTAAGGCCGCTATTGAAGCATCCTGGGCCTCCATAACATCTCAGCAGTGTCACAGGCTGATTGCCTCCATGCCACGCCGCATTGAAGCAGTCATTTCTGCCAAAGGATTCCCGACCAAGTATTGAGTGCATAACTGAACATTATTATTTGATGGTTTTTTTGTTTGTTATTAAAAAACACTTTTATTTGATTGGATGGGTGAAATATGCTAATTTATTGAGACAGGTTTTTTGGGTTATCAGGAGTTGTATGCCAAAATCATCAGTATTAAAACAATAAAAGACCTGACAAATTTCAGTTGGTGGATAATGAATCTATAATATATGAAAGTTTAATTGTAATCATTACATTATGGTAAATAATTAAATTTAACACTATATGCTAATTTTTTGAGAAGGACCTGTATGGGGGTGACAAAGGGGGGGGGGTCATTTACTTTTTTTTTTTACTTTGATCACTGAGATATAACCTATCTCAGTGATCAAAATTCACTCTGGAACGAATCTGCCGGCCGGCAGATTCGGCGGGCGCACTGCACATGCGCCCGCCATTTTGGAAGATGGCGGCGCCCAGGAAAGAAGACGGACGGTCCCCGGGAGGCCAGGTAAGTATAAGGGGGGGAGATCAGGGCACGGGGGGGCGTCGGAGCACGGGGGGTGGATCGGAACACGGGGGGGTGGATTGGAGCACGGAGTGGGGGATCGCTGTGCGGGCGGGTGGATCGGAGCACGGGGGGGAATCGCTGTGCGGGGGGGATCGCTGTGCGGGGGGAGATCTGAGTGCGGGGGGGTTTGATTGGAGCACGGGGGGTGTGATTGGAGCACGGGGGGAGCGGGCAGGAGGACGGGGGAGCGGAGCACAGGACCGAGGGGAGCAGACCACAGATCGGGGGGCTGGGGGGGCGATCGGAGGAGTGGGGTGGGTGCACATTAGTGTGTCCAGCCATGGCCGATGATATTGCAGCATCGGCCATGGCTGGATTGTAATATTTCACCATTTTTTTAGGTGAAATATTACAAATCGCTCTGATTGGCAGTTTCACTTTCAACAGCCAATCAGAGCGATCGTAGCCACGAGGGGGTAAAGCCACCCCCCCTGGGCTAAACTACCACTCCCCCTGTCCCTGCAGATCGGGTGAAATGGGAGTTAACCCTTTCACCCGATCTGCAGGGACGCGATCTTTCCATGACGCATATGCTGCGTCATGGGTCGGAATGGCACCGACTTTCATGACGCAGCGTATGCGTCAAAGGTCGGGAAGGGGTTAAAAAAGAGGTCCAGTAGGGCAACAAAGCTGACTACCTGCTAAACATTCAAAAGCTATGTGGCACACTGCTCAGTTGGTGAATAATATTTAAAATAATAATTATTTTTTCATAGGACAATGACTTATTAAAGAAGCACCATTTTAAATAAAAAAATCAATTTCTTTAAAACTACCTAGCCAGATCAAAGGAGATAATTTTGTGATATTATTTTAATAAGTCGAAGAAGCAACGGTAATGCAAATGATATTTTTCTATATCTGACCCTGTTTTTATTCATAATAAGTATTTTGATAGTTCCTAAAACAAAACTTTGAGAGTTTGAATTTATTTAAATAATGAGGCATTCCCTTTGAAAAGTAAATGAAACAAACACAGATATCTTGACACATACTGTATTTTAGTGTAAATATTCTTAAACCTGCATTTGCATTGTTTTTGTTTAGGCAAACCAAGCACTATTCCTTTAATTGTTCTTAGTAAAACAGTAGTATAACAAAATAAAATAAATAGGTCTTAAAAGGATACTTAAATAAATTAAATAAAACAAATTTCACAAATGTACAACACTGAACATTTTAATAAAAAAAATTAAATGTATAAATTGATAAAGTCTGTGTCATAGATTGTGAGCTCTGTCACAGTTTCTAAAGCAATAGTAGAAGCTGCAAAATTCACATCTAAAGTATGGGGCTCGAGACTATGAAGTATATTTGCCCGAATCTCAAAATGAATATGGAAGCTTCTTCTTCCTCACATAATAGTGACTCAACCAACGGGCCCCCTGTCTTGTGTTTATAGAGATACCATCTGGTCTGTTTTGAACACAGGTATAAAATATCATAGTGGTATTATTTGCTACTTACCATTGACGCCAGCATTGTGTGTCTCAATGGCAATACTTTACACAGATCTAACCAATATGTGAAATATACTGCCCATGGATTGGGTAAAAAGTATCAGCTGTCATGTTCCCTTTAATATTCAGGCATACAGTGGCATGTAAAAGCTTTGTCATCCCTTGCCAAAATTACTGTTAGGCCGGAGTCACACTACAGCGCAATACGGCCGAGTGCAATGCAATAAAAAATCGCACAGCACTCGGCCCAATGTTAATCTATGGGGAAACTCCTATTATCCATTTTTTTCTCGGCCGTATTCAGGATGCGAGTGAAATTGCAGCATGCTGCGATTGTCAGCGTATCTCGGCCGAGAATCGCCAATGCAAGTCTATAGGTGCAAGAAAAAAATGGATTACACACGGACCATCAGTGTGACTTGTGAGAAATACTCACCGGTGTTCTATAGAAGCTCACCCGTAGAAGCGCTGTAGAGCAAAACGGCCGTCGTCCGGTCTCTCCTCACTCCCGCTCCCTAACACTCTCCTGCCGATGCCGCGTTATGTCCTGTAAAGCTGTTTTCGCTGAATAAAGGACACACTTGTTTCATGAAGATCGTGGGTGAGTGCTGCATTCTTTTCCTGCTCATGAAATGATATTGTTCTATAGAAAAGCCAGCAATTCAATGCGGTGTACAGTAAAATCACACTGACAGGTTAGAATAGAACAAATGAAATTAATGTCTACAAATTGTATAAGTGTATATATATATATATATATATATATATCAGTGAGACACATATATATATTTATATATTATTTCATACAGCACTAGATAGCAGAAAAAGCCGGTAATTCAATTGCCGGCTTTTGCTATCTCCTTATCAAACCCAACAGGATATCAGACATGGTTTACATACAGCAAACCATTTCATATCCCTTCTTTTTTACATATTCCTCACTAATAATGTTAGAAGTGTATGTGTGCAAAATTTGGGGGCTCTAGCTGCAAAAAAACTGGCGTGGGCTCCCGCACAATTTTCTCCTCCAGAGTGGGAAAGCCTGTGACTGAGGGCAGATATTAATAGTCTGGAGAGGGTCCATGGTTATTGGCCTCACCCTGGCTAAAATCATCTGCAAAAACAACAAACAAATACATGAATAATAACAAAAATATGATAAAATTATCATGAAAGATCATTCTCAATAGTGAAACATAATTTCGTGACGTTTATTTAACCCTTCAGGAAATCTGGTCCCTAGATTAAATATCCAAAATGCTTCACGTGTGAGCAAAGATCTGGCCAGATCACCGCCGCAGGGAGTTTTTTCACTTTTTCAATGCCGGTAATTGTTAAAGAACTAGTATTCCTGGCATGTACGTCCACAAAATGTTTTGCTGCTGCAGATATATTGCGGTTGATATTTCTGATACTGGAAATATCATACAGATGTTCGGAAAAACGTGTTTTTAGTTTCCGGGTGGTGCAACCAATATAAGATTTGTTACAAAGGTTGCAATCAATTTTGTAGACAACATGTCTTGAATTACAATTAATGAAATCACGAATATGAAAAAAATTAGTTTTATTAGAATCATAAAACATTTTTGTAACAGCCATATGTTTGCACGTAGTGCAATTAACGGTGCCGCATTTGTAACTGCCCTTGCAGTCTAACCACGTTTTAGACCTGCGGTTATTCTGTGATACAAATAAACTCGGAGATAGAATGTTACCGAGAGTTGGAGCTCGTCTGGCCACAACATTGCAGCCTCTGTCCAATATTCTCGCTAAAATGGGATCCTCATACAATATAGGTATGGTTCTGTTAATAATGGTTTTGATGGCATTAAATTGGGGACTATATTGCAGACATACGAATGGTTTGTTCGAGAATTCTTTTTTCTGTCTATGTGTTTCATGATTCTTTTGAGATGAAATAAGGTCTTTTTGATTTTTATTATTAACGATGTTATAGGCTCGATTTAGCATCCAATTTGGGTAACCTCTATCATGAAATTTTTTACAAGATTTAGTTAAATCGTTATTAAGGTGATCATTGTTGTTGCAGTTCCTTTTAAGTCTAATAAATTCACCACCTGGAATCGACTTTATTGTGTGCCTAGGATGGCCACTATTAGCACGCAAAATTGTATTGCCAGAAATTGGTTTGGAATATGTTCTGGTAGAAATACATTGCCCAGGAATACCAGTCAACTCCAAATCCAGAAAATAAATAGTTGTTGTGTGATGAACAAAAGTAAATTTTATATTAAAATTATTAGTATTAATATAATCAATGAACATCGGTATGGCAGACACATCGCCCGACCACACGATCAACGTATCGTCGATGTATTACGGTTTCATTTAGATCGTTACAGTTCTTATTCAAATGAGTTAATTAATTTTATTTTGCAGGTGACTTCATTTCTTCTAACACACAATTTTTTTTCTTTTGATTGTAAATATTATTTACAGCATACTGGAGTAGCCATGGGTGCTAAATTTTCACCTTCGTTAGCCAATTTGGTTATGGCCTCATGGGAATTTTCTTTTTTGTTTTCATCTACTAATCCTTTTTTTACATGTATCAATTGGTATGGCAGATACATCGATGATACGTTGATCGTGTGGTCGGGCGATGTGTCTGCCATACCGATGTTCATTGATTATATTAATACTAATAATTTTAATATAAAATTTACTTTTGTTCATCACACAGCAACTATTTATTTTCTGGATTTGGAGTTGACTGGTATTCCTGGGCAATGTATTTCTACCAGAACATATTCCAAACCAATTTCTGGCAATACAATTTTGCGTGCTAATAGTGGCCATCCTAGGCACACAATAAAGTCGATTCCAGTTGGTGAATTTATTAGACTTAAAAGGAACTGCAACAACAATGATCACCTTAATAACGATTTAACTAAATCTTGTAAAAAATTTCATGATAGAGGTTACCCAAATTGGATGCTAAATCGAGCCTATAACATCGTTATTAATAAAAATCAAAAAGACCTTATTTCATCTCAAAAGAATAATGAAACACATAGACAGAAAAAAGAATTCTCGAACAAACCATTCGTATGTCTGCAATATAGTCCCCAATTTAATGCCATCAAAACCATTATTAACAGAACCATACCTATATTGTATGAGGATCCCATTTTAGCGAGAATATTGGACAGAGGCTGCAATGTTGTGGCCAGACGAGCTCCAACTCTCGGTAACATTCTATCTCCGAGTTTATTTGTATCACAGAATAACCGCAGGTCTAAAACGTGGTTAGACTGCAAGGGCAGTTACAAATGCGGCACCGTTAATTGCACTACGTGCAAACATATGGCTGTTACAAAAACGTTTTATGATTCTAATAAAACTAATTTTTTTCATATTCGTGATTTCATTAATTATAATTCAAGACATGTTGTCTACAAAATTGATTGCAACCTTTGTAACAAATCTTATATTGGTTGCACCACCCGGACACTTAAAACACGTTTTTCCGAACATCTGTATGATATTTCCAGTATCAGAAATATCAACCGCAATATATCTGCAGCAGCAAAACATTTTGTGGACGTACATGCCAGGAATACTAGTTCTTTAACAATTACCGGCATTGAAAAAGTGAAAAAACCTCCCCGCGGCGGTGATCTGGCCAGATCTTTGCTCACACGTGAAGCATTTTGGATATTTAATCTAGGGACCAGATTTCCTGAAGGGTTAAATAAACGTCACGAAATTATGTTTCACTATTGAGAATGATCTTTCATGATTTTATAATATTTTTGTTATTATTCATGTATTTGTTTGTCGTTTTTGCATGTTTTGTATATATTTTTGTATTCGTTTTCTTAAATTTAGTTTAGATATATCATGTCCTATAGGACCTTAAACATGTGACCTTTTTGTAGTTACCTGATTGGCAGAAGGGTTCTTTGTATTCTCACAGGAATGTTGGTAGGTGTGCTTTGACAAAGACCTTTCCGGTCGAAACGCGTAGCCAAACTCACGCAGGTCATGGTGTTGTCTTCATGGAGCTCATGATTATTCATGTTTTTATATTTTCCCAATAAAGTTTGTTTATTTTACCTTTTGGAGCTGGAACATCGTGTTTTTTTTTTCCATTGGTTCGCATCGTGTCAGGACTTGGTTCCGTGCTCTGCTGGATATGGTGAGCTAGCTTTTTTTCTTTTTTCTTTGCATAAAATCATCTGCCCCCAGCCACACCAGAAAAGGCACATCTGTAAGATGTGCCTATTCTAACACTTAGCCACTATCTTCCCACTCCCATGTAGCGGTGGGATGGGGGGTAATAAAGGATTAATGTCACCTTGCTATTTTAAGGTGACATTAAGCCAGGTTAATAGTGAAGAGGTGTCAATAAGACATCTATCCATTATTAATCCAATAGTAATAAAGGGCTACAAATACACACACAATAGGAAAAAAGTATTTTAATGAAATAAAGACACATAGTGTTGTTATAGAGTATTAAACGCTCCATGCAATTGAAGACCCTTGTCACTTGAAACAAAGTTAAAAAAAAAAAACAACAATATCCCATACCTCTCCGGCATTAGTCAAGTCCCATGATGTAAATCCATCAGAAAGGGTTAAATAATTTTACAAGAAGATGCTTTGCTAATGCAGCTGGGCTCCTGCCTGTAAAAAGTGGGGAATGGAAAGCAGGGGAACGTAGCTGCCTAGACTTGCGGTGCTGCGCCCCCTGCTGGCATAAACTCATATGAACTCGAGCGTGAGAAAATATTCTGAAAAATTCCCACGCTCGAGTTCATATGAGTTTATATAATAGAAACTGACACATCTTCCACTCCAACCAACCCAGCAGATGGACACCCAATCAGGAGTGTACACATTTCCATAAATTAGTGGCAGACACCAACAAAGTAGCACCAATTTCACTACAGTAGAAATAGTAAAATAGGGACTGAAACCTTCCACCACAGCCAACCCAGCAGATGGACACCCAACCAGGAGTGTACACATTTCCATTAAATTATTGGCAGACACCACCAATAGTGGCATCAGTTTCACGAGAGTAGAAATAGTGTAATAGGGACTGACACATCTTCCACTACAGCCAATCCAGCAGATGGAGACCAACCAAGACTGTACACATTTCCACAAATTGGTACAACATCTGCAGCAGCAGCAATAGCAGGCACAGAAGCCAAACTAAAGTTATCACAGAGTACAATTACGCGAGGTCAATGCAGCACACTAAAAACTTCAACATTGCCTAGTCTGTACAGTCTGCGAATGGGGTGTGTTTCACTGATGTCTTGGGGAGAAGCTCTCTTAAGGTTGTGTAAAAGCGTGGTTTGATACTCCAGCATTCGCGGGTTCCTTTCCAGGGTGGGAAGCATCTGGCAAAATGTTGTCTTATAACGTGGATATAACAGAGTGGCAACCCAGTATTCAGCACTATTTTGAATCATATCTATATGGGGATCATGTTGCAGATTGTGCTTGTTTCCTGATTGATGCTTGTTTCCTTGGTCCCCTCCAGCCAAGCATGAACAACAGAGAGGGGATGATTATCCTATTCATCTCCTGATAGTTGCACGCTTAGTTATCACCTATTCCTCCTCCATTTGTTCTTCAGATCCTGCACTTTCACTAACAGTTTGTCTGTCTTTTATCAACAGCCTCCCTCGATCGCACTAATCCACCCTCCCTTGGCACCCATCTTTGTGACAAAAATCTGGAACTTTGAGTCAATGTTATCACTTCTGCATCCTCCTTTGCTTCATCCTCTTCTTCTGGTACCACCGCCTCCTCCTGCAGGCTATTCAAAGTTTGCTCTAGCATGTAGATGACCGGAATATTGATGCTGATGATGGCAACATCAGTTTTACCATCTTAGCCATTTCAAAACTGTGCAGAAGGGTGCAGAGGTACTAAATCTGTGCCCACCTCGTAAATGTGATATGTGCCACACCCGTACTGCTTTGACCCAGGGTATACGACAACATACTAAGTCAGGGCTCATTGCTGCTGCTACAGTCGCTGCAACATGTGCAGAGTAGAATTCCACCATGTCAGCACATTACATATCAACCTGTAAACTAGCATGGAAAAAAACCTCTGTATCAATGTAAGTCGATGACCTGAAGTGGGTGACTGGAGGAATTAGCACAAAACTTCTGTGCTTTCTGAAGCAGTTCACCCAGGACAGGATACTAGTGGAGAAAATGCTGTACCGCCAGGTTGAGGACATGAGCCATGTAAGGCACGTGTATGAGCTTGCCTCTGCGTAGGGCTACCACCAGGTTTGCAACTTTATTGGATACAGCTTTCCCTGGATGAAGGTTCAGCAGAGACAGCCATTGCTCAAACTCCGTCTGGAGAGCTGTCCACAACTCTTCAGTTGTGTTACTGTGATCTCCAAGGCATATAAATTGTAACACTGCCTTATTATGGTGAGCTCTGGCTGTGCAGTACAGAGGTGGTGGGGATTAGTTTTGCACTGTTGGAATGTGTGTCTCAATAAGACAGATGTTGTGGGCATAGGTGGAGGCCCTAGAGGAGGTAGGAAGCAGAAGCAGTGGAATGAGTGTGAAATATAGATAGGTTTATGAGCCTTGGGGACTCCAAGACTTGTGGAGCAGCACCTTCCCCACGTGCCCCCACAGCCATCAGTCACCAAGTGCCCAGTCAGCAAGATTTAACGTCCTTGACCATGCTTACTCGTCCAAGTGTCTGTGGTGAAATGCACCCTGGCAGACATTGATTTGGTCAAGGAACGGGTGATGTTGTCTGTGACATGCTGATGTAGCACACTCACAGCTTTCTTGAAGAAGTAATGGTGACTGGGCAACTGTTACTGGGGGACTGCAATGGCCATTAGCTTTTGGAAGCTACCTGTGTCTACCAGGCAAAGAGACAGCATTTCCGTGGCCAACAGATTGGAGGTGGTGGAGGTAAACCTCTCAGCTCTGTCATGTGTAGGTGGAAACAATCTTTTACGTGACCACAACTGTGGGACCTTATGCTGGCTGTACTGCTGAGAAAGGGCAAAGTATTTTGAACCGGACAAACTGATGGACCATGAGGTAGGTGCAGGCAGAGATGTTACTGTGGATTGAGAAAGTTGTGGTGTGCTCATTCTCTCAGATGGATCAAAAATAGCAGGTATGTCACCTTCCGTTACAGCTGACGGGCTCTCACTCATCTTGATTGGAGCGGGTAAAGAACCTGAGGTTCTGTGCTCAGAGACCAACATCACAATACTTGGCATGGTAACAGAGCAGGAGTAAAAATCAGATGTGATTGATGGGGCAGCTGATGGTTGCTGAAGTCTGCTGGTCCACATTTCAGAGCAGTTTGATTCCCAGAGTAATGCATGTTGATTGCGCATGTGAAGGTTCATACATGTATTAGTCAAATTGTTGCACTTTTTCCCTCTACTCAGTTTTTTTTTTGCAAAGTTGGTAGATTATGTGAGTTGGTTCATCCTTTGCAGTGTCAAAAAAGGCCCAGGCTAGGCAACTCTTGCTGTTCCTGCAAGCTGCAGATCCGAGATCGCTGCTGACCACTGCCATAGTTATGGCTGAGGATGCATTGCTGGTTGTGGCTGCTTCAATATGGTGCAATGCAACCTGACTATCTTCCACTTTTACCTCTGTGTTATCACATTCTTTGCCAGGAGAGTCACCCTTCTCCTTTTCCTGCCCTTACAATACAATCTGTGTGAGCCTCAGATGTCTGAGTCTCCTCAGATTACCTCTCCCCCAGGGGTTAATGTCAGGTGATGAGAGTCAGGATGCTGCTCAGACCCTACTGCATCCTGCCCCAGATCCATTATAAAAATATTTTGGGCATTGGTGCAGATGATTTCCTCCTTTTGACTCTGTGAAGCTTTTGAATACACATCTGATGCCCATGGCATAGAATGTGTGAACAGCTCTGCAGACTCACCCATCTATGGTTCCCTTCAGTCAGTTGGGTGGTTGATGAGTTGTTATGCTGGGGGAAGCAAGGATAATTGGGGTGCTACCTCTGTGGACTGAACTGGGTGTGATGTTGAGGTGGAAGAAGAGAAGAGGCTACTTGAAGCTGTGCTTGCCATCCACTGGAGCACATGCTTTTTCTGGAACACATCAAAAAGGTGTGCCACTGTGTGTACGCCAAAGAAAGGTAGTGGAGTAGCCCACCCAGCAACAGATATTGTCAGTTTTCTTTTAGTAAGACGTTGTTGGTTCACTAGTGCTTTCACAAACATTACCACCTACCCCACGTACACCATGAACATCCAACATAATCCATCCCCTTTTCACCACGACTTCACTTTTTCCTAGGCATGCTGCTCATATAGTGTGGTAGTAGCAACCAAAAAAAATGGTTTAAATCTGTATGAACTGTGCAGACAGTTAAATTTCACAACAACTAAATAACAAGATGAGATAAGGCAACTGCCAAAAAATATTTTTTTCCTGGCCAACAGCTCAAATCGCAGAACAATGTCATCACACCACTAAATGACAAGGTGACATGTTTATTGCTGTATCACATTTAAAATATTTAGAATTGAGAGTCCTCAGTGGTTGATACCTTTTAATGGCTAACTGAAAAGATGGTAACAAATTGCAAGCTTTCGAGACTACTCAGGTCTCTTCATCAGGCATAGACTAATACAAATTCTGAAGAATCACATATTTATGCACAACACAGCACGGAAATAATGTCATAGATAAGAAAGGTGACGTGAAGCAGAATTACCATTATGTGAGTGATAAACAGTTATGTCCATAAATATTGGAACAGTTCATACAGTAGATAAAGAGTGTTAATGTTTTATTATTTTATTATTTTATTATTTATTTTATTATTTTATTATTTATTTTATTGTTTTATTATTTTATTATTTTATGATAATGTGTGCAAAAACTGTAAAGCGCTGCGGAATATGTTAGCGCTATATAAAAATAAAGATTATTTTTTATTATTATTTATTTATTTATTATTATCCTCTGATTGGGGTGTGGTTCTGTGTTGTGATGCCCCCAAAAGTTCTCATGAGCAAATTCCTTAATTGATGTAAAAATACATAAATCCATGTGACACTTTCATTCCTGCACTGAGAGTGTCAAAGGTTGTTATAAGCTTATACTCCCAGACTATTCTGTCTCTCTGAGCTTTAAAATTACCCTTTAATAAAAGTAATCTCATGCCCATGGTGCTGTGGTCTGGGATACAAAAATGTTTTGCCACAGGTAGATCCATTCTTTTTTCTCTTATTGTATGGCTGAGAGTTCATCCTTGTTCTCAGTTTTTGCCCTGTCTCCCCTACATACAGACCCCCAGTTGGACATTTAGTACAAATAATTAGGTACACCACATTAGATGTGATGCAGCTGAAAGTACCTGGTATCTTGTAGTCCTGATGTGAATTTGGGATCTTTATCTTGTCCGTGGTCATTATAAATGTACAGGTTTTAAATTTTTTTCTGGTTGCAAAGAAAGGTTCCTGCAGCTGTTGGAGAGGACAGGGAGCTTCTGACAGTGATGCTTCTTAGATTTGGGGGTTGCCTAAAACACAGTAGTGGGGGGTCTGGAAAAATGTATTGTAAGCGGGCATCTTTCTGTAGTAAAGGTTGTAATTTCCGTGCAGCTCCCCTTAGTACCTTTAGATTTGGATTGTAGGTGACTACTAGAGGTATCCGGTTATTTTCTTCATCAGCTTTGTAATATAGCAGGTGATTCCTTGATATTCTAGTTGCTTTTATAATTTGGTTTTGAATTGTTCTTGGATGGTAGCCCTGATTCAAAAAGGTCTTTCTGAGGTAACCAAGATGTTCATCTCTTTCCATGGGGTTGGAACATATACGATTGTATCTGATGGCTTGGCTGTAGACAATATCGTTTTTTATGTATTTTGGATGGAAACTGTCCCATTTAAGGTATTTTGGATTGATGATTGGCTTCTGATACAGGGATGTATCTTTTTTTACTCTATTTTTCTGCTTTCGCTTCCTGCTCCTCACTTCTTATCCCTCCTCACCATCAAAAAGTATGAAAAGAAAGTGTTGTAGCATGACATTTCATCATGCTAGCATTTCATTTCATGTTCAGCAAGACAGAACTCAGCTGTTGTTTTTAAGAGTAAGGCTAGGTTCACATTGTTTTAATGGGTGTCCGCTAGCTGACTCCGTTACATGGCGCAATTGTCGCAATTAACACTATGTAAGGGATCCGTTAGCGCACCCATTGAGTGCAATGTGCTAACGGATCTCTAGCGCATCGCTAGCGCATGTCATTTTTCACATGCGCTAGCGATGTCCCGTTAGTTTCGGACGGACCTCGGACGCTGCTTGCAGCGTCCGAGGTCCGTTCCTTGCTAGCGCAGATCGGGTATCTAAGCTAGCGAGATGGCCAAACGCGATCCCTTTTGGGACATTGTGTTAGCGCAATCCGCTAGCGAATGCGCTAAACGGATTGCCCTAACCCAATGTGAACCTAGCCTTAGAATGAGTTCAGTAGGCATGTGGGAAGAAGTTGCTCATACTGTACTTAGATACAGTTTAGAAGCAGATTTCTCCAATAATATTTAGTATGTATCTTATATTCACCATTGATTTGTGCAGTTAAAAGTTCAGTTCCCATTTTAAAAGTAAAAGTTATATTCTGAATAATTAAGTTTAAAGTCATATATAAACATGCAAAAAAGTTTTCACCGACTTTAAAAGCTTGTTTTGCTGCTAAAATACAAGGTGCTTGAATAAAGACACCAAAAGATACCCTTCAGTTCTAAACTGCAATGTAGCAGAGGCTGCAAATAAAGCAAAGTTAAAACTGCCATCAAACATTGTTAATAACATAACGTAGTACAGGACCTTATGCTGTTCGCATAATGTTCTATAGCCATTTTCATCTTCTTGAAATGAGCATTGCACAATAGAAAGAGCTTAGAAGTGATATGTCATCAACATAGTGTGTTAGAAAGGTTACATTAAAATGACTTACATTTGAAAGAAAAACTGCAACTGCATAGCACAATTACTATATACTGTAATAATAGACCAGTGTGACAAACAGTTTTCATAGTAAATTAGTCTACAGCTAATTTGGCTGTCAATGAATTCTGAGCCTGGTATGTGTGTAGACTATGGCAACTGATAGCTAAAAATCTGTAGTTGTAGTGAATTTAGATTGTGAGCCCCATCGGGGACAGCGATGATAATGTGAGCAAACTGTAAAGCGCTGCGGAATATGCTAGCGCTATATAAAAAATAAATATTATTATATTACTATTATTAAAGATGGTATAGCTTTACAGTGGAGGGAGATGAGTGGACAGAAGAGCAGACACAAGGAGAATCTGAATGGTAAATGCTCAGGAATAGGGTTGAGCGACCTTTACTTTTATAGGATCGGGTCGGGTTTCACGAAACCCGACTTTTTCAAAAGTCGGGTCGAGTGAAATCGGCCGATCCTATAAAAAAGTCGGGGTCGGGGTCGGCCGAAACTCGAAACCCAATGCAGTGCATTGGGTTTCCAATGGTTCCCAGGGTCTGAAGGAGCGGAAACTCTCTTTCAGGCCCTGCGATCCATATTTAAGTGTAAAATAAAGAATTAAAATAAAAAATATCGCAATACTTACCCTCTGACGCGCCCTGGTACTAACCGGAACCTTCCTTCCTTCGAATCAGCGCTTCCAGGACCTGGCGGTGACGTCGCGGTGACGTCGCGGCTTGTGATTGGTCGCGCGGCCGCCCATGTGACCGCTCGCGCGACCAATCACAAGCCGCGACGTCACTGCGACGTCACCGAAGGTCCTAGAAGGGCTGATTCTTAGGAAGGAAGGCTGCCGGAAAGAAGCAGGGCCCGTCCGAGGGTGAGTATATACCTAATAGGAATATACTCACCCTCGGACGCGCCCTGCTTCTTTCCAGCAGCCTTCCTTCCTTCGAATCAGCCCTTCCAGGACCTTCGGTGACGTCGCGGTGACGTCGCGGCTTGTGATTGGTCGCGCGAGCGGTCACATGGGCGGCCGCGCGACCAATCACAAGCCGCGACGTCACCGCGACGTCACCGCCAGGTCCTGGAAGCGCTGATTCGAAGGAAGGAAGGTTCCGGTTAGTACCAGGGCGCATCAGAGGGTAAGTATTGCAATATTTTTTATTTTAATTCTTTATTTTACATTAAATATGGATTCCGATACCGATTTCCGATATTGCAAACATATCGGGAATCGAGATCGGAATTCCGATACCACATTCAGAAGATCGCCGACTTCATGGCCGACCCCACACAGGGGTCGGGTCGGGTTTCATGAAACCCGACTTTGCCAAAAGTCGGCGACTTCTGAAAGTGGCCGACCCGTTTCGCTCAACCCTACTCAGAAACATAATACTGCATGCTTATGACTTCGCAAGTGTTTGTAAGTAGAATTGGTATTCAATTGTGTTAGTGAATAATAGCAATAATGGTATCTTTCGTTTTCAAGTTTATTTCTTAATTTATTTTTAGAACTACACAAAATTTTTTGCAATATCTTGAAAAGCTTTAAAATTGATTTGAAGATTTAGGATTGTTGGCATTTTTATTTCACTTCACTGTTGCATGCTTTAGGAAAAGTCATATTTTGAAACTAATTAAGTGTGCCAGAGGAAATGTGATGCTTTGCTTTCTATAAAGATTATGTTGCTGGAAATCTGCTTAAATGTATATAGCTGGGGGATTTAATATAATATATAGAAATGCTGAATGAAAATATATTCTGCTGAAGTATGCTTTTTGAAGTGTAAAATATGCATTTCTATGTTTTATTCTTTGAAAATACAGAGCATGTAATAAATACTCAGAAATTTTACTTTAGCAGTATTTGTTTGTTACTATATATTGTAATTTTGCTACATAAAATATCAAAACCACAAAATAATTCAACTCTCATGGAATAAGAAGCAAATGAGGTAATTTAAGTGGTTTTGTAAAGAGTTGGGAATGAGTTAAGAAATTTTCGTTGGTTGAAAGCCTTAGGTAATATTTAAATTAGAATTTTTATCCATAATCTATATTTTTAAGAAAGAAATATATTCAAACAAGACTTTTCACATACATACATGTTTATTCTTCAATGGCAGAAAAAAATTACTAGCTGTGAGATAAGAAAGTATAAATCATGTACTGCCTGGTGATAAGGATATCATTTCTGTTTTAAACACCTTACAGTCAAAACAGTCTTTAAATTATGACCCCACTCTAAAACTTTAATAAAATTTAGAATTGGTCTTGCTTAAAGGCATCTTTAATAATATAGATCATTCTTTTTCCTACATCATGAAGAAAAAAGGTGACATTTAAGCTTATAATATTGGGTGTTAAGAAAAGACAGGAAATGTGAAAGTGTCAAAACGACGTAAAAAAAGCAATATTTATTCGCTTTGTGATTGCCAATGCTAATTTTTACTGTCCTGAGAAACTAAAGAACACTACCCATTGACAATCGAAAATGTAGCACTAGAGCAGATCCTACTGCACAGGCCACAATGAGCGTTAGCACCTTTCATAACCATTTAACCCACTAGATGTAGCAATCAACAGTGACTGTGGCATCTAGCTTAACCCTTTAATGACAGCCGATATGCCTTTTAATGGCGGCAATTAGGGGTACAAATTCCTCAGTGCCACTTTTTAAATGCGCTGAGAAATAAGTGTAGCGCCCCCCAGAGCCAGAATTTCTCCAGAGAACATGGTCGATTTTTACCGACCCCAGTGTTGCAATTATTAATGGAAAAACGGTGACTGCAAAACAAAACAAAAAATTCCCATTTACTTTCCCATTTCCCATTTAGTTTCTCTCTCCTCTGATTAGAGGAGAGAGAAATAGGGTCCCCTGATCCCCCGGTACGTCCGATGTCCATGGAACCCCCCAGTGAATTCCCCCGGGCTGCCGGCATTCTCTTCCAGAAAGAAAATGGCGAGTGCATGCGCAGTGCACCCGCTGAGATTTGCCGGCCAGCACCCAACAATAGAAAATGTTTCCAAATGATTCATTTTGATCACTGTGATAGACCTTATCACAGTGATCAAAATAGAAAAAATAGAAGTAAAATCCCCTTCATCACCCCCTTAGTTAGATGAAAATAATGAAATAAATATATATATATTTCCATTTTTCCATTAGGGCTAGAGTTGGGCTAAAAATAGAGTTGGGCTAAAGGTAGAGTTAGGCTAAAGTTGGGTATGGGGGGGCTAAAGCTAGGGTTATGGTTGGGCTAAAGCTAGGGTTAGCGTTTTTCTAAAGCTAGGATTATGGTCTGGCTAAAGCTAGTTTTAGGGGTGGGCTAAAGCTAGAATTAGTGTTGGGCTAGGGTTAGGGTTGGGGCTAGGGTTTGGGATGGGGCTAAAATTAGGGTTGGGCTAAAGTTAGGTTTGGGCTAAAGGTAGGGTTGTGGTTATGGTTGGGGTTATTGTTAGAGATGGGCTTAGGGTTAGGGGTGTGTCAGGGTTAGGTTTGTGGTTAGGGTTATGGTTAGGGTTGGGATTAGGGTTATGGGTGTGTTGGGGTTAGGGTTGTGGGTAGAGTTGGAATTAGGGTTAGGGGTGTGTTGGGGTTAGGGTTGGAGTTAGAATTGAAGAGTTCTACTATTTAGGTACATCAGGGGGTCTCCAAACACGACATGGTGCCACCATTGATTCCAGCTAATTTGGGGTTCAAAAAGTCAAATGGTGCTCCCTCCCCTAGGAGCCCGGTTATGCACCTAAACAGTGGCTTTTCTCCAAATGCGGGGTATCGGTATACTCAGGAGAAATTGCACAACAAATAAGTGGATAATTTTCAGTGGCGTAACTAGAAAGTTATGGGCCCCGATGCAAACTTTCAAATGGGGCCCCCCCAACCATGCAAAAATATTTTCCACCCAAATTCAGATTTTCCCTATACATTTCACACACTATAGCTTTATTGCAAAGTTGTATAGTGTGACCTCAGTGGCGTAACTATCCGGTGCCCCATCCTGGTATATATCTGTCCCCCGTACTGCCATTGTTATGTAATTTATAAAAGAAAATAAACCATTATACTCATCAGGGGCTTACATAGAAGTCATGGGGATCCATATAAGAAGTATAATGCACCCCCATAGTACTCCTTATAATATAATGCACCCCCCTAGTCCTCTATATAATATACTGCAAAGTTCATAGTCATCCATATAGTATAATACACTCTCCATTGTCATCCGTATAGTATAATACACTCTCCATAGTCATCCATATAGTATAATACACTCTCCATAGTCCTCCATATAGTACAATAGTATAATACACTCCCCATAGTCCTCCATATAGTATTATACACTCCTCGTAGTCCTCCATATATTAAAATACACTCCTCATAGTGCTCCATATAGTGTAATACACTGCTCAGTCCTCCATATAGTAAACTACACTCCTCAGTCCTCCATATAGTATACTACACTGCTCAGTCCTCCATATAGTATTATACGCTCCTCATAGTACTCCATATATTAAAATACACTGCTCAGTCCTCCATATAGTATAATACACTCCTCATAGTGCTCCATATAGTATAATGCACCGCCATCGTCATCCAAGTCGTACAATTCATTTCTCATAGTATAATGCACCCCATAGTATGTCATATAGTATAATGTATTCCCCATAGTCCTCGATACAGTATAACGCAGCCCACATATAGTACAATGCAGCCACCCCACAGAGATTAATGCAACCACCCCACAAAAGTATAATGCAGCCCCATCATACAATATAATGTAACCCCTATAGAATATAATGCAGCCCCCCTCATAGTATAATACAGCCATACAGGTGCAGTGAGAAAGACACGGGCAAATGGTGACTATGGAGAAGAACACAAGGGGGCTAAGGGAGATAGGCACAATGGTGACACGGGGGGCTAGGGAGCAACGAAGACAGGCACAAGGGGACACATGCGCGCTAGGAGGCAGGGGAGAAGGGCACAAGGGGACTAGTGGGCAAGGGAGACTGACACAAGGGGACACACAGGGACAAGGGACTCAAGTGCAAGGGGACAAAGGATACAGGCAGAAGGGGACAAACAGGGACTAGTGGGCAAGGGAGACTGACACAAGGCTACACATGGGAACAAGGGACACAAGCACAAGGGGACTTATGGGGACAAGGAGGAAGAGGAGAAGGTCACAAGGGGACACACGGGGACTAGGGGGCAAGGGAGAAAGGCACAAGGGTACACAAGGGGACTCCGAGGGCAGAGTAGATAGGGACGCAAGTAGACGGAGTTGCAAGGGAACAGGGGGAGACTTGGGAGCAGGGAAGAAGGGGGCACAGGGATTACGAGGACAGGGTAGATGGGGAACACATGGTGAGAAAGGGGACAGGGGAGACTTGAGAGAAGGGCAGATGGGTCATATGGGGACAAGGGGCTGGGAATGCATGGGGGGAGCAGGAGGACTCAGGGCATGGGAGATGGGGAGCATTGGGGGACCAGTGGAGGAATGACAAGGAGCATACGGGGCCTGGAGGAGCACAATGACCTGAACCTGGGGACCTACGAGGACATGGTGCATGGGAGAGCAGGGAGGAAACGGGGCTGGTGTCACAGGAGGCCGGGGATGCTGGGGGCCGAAGATGGCGACACCCGGGCAGCAGACACACCTCACTGCCGCCGGTCCCGTACACCTCCATGTTCATCCCTGGATCCTCCACATGGCTGAGCAGCTGTGGCATGCCGCTCCTAGGTGGATCGGTCCACGTGCCCCCTGCCAGATCCAAAGACAAATGTTCCTCGGACCCAGCAGCCACCACAGGCTCTGCCAATATGGTGGCCGCCATCAACTGTGCAGATGCTGCACTGCCTGGGTCCTGCAGAGAGCAGGTGCGCGATGAAGTGATGTCATCACGCACCCGCAGTGTCAGAGGCAGAGGGGAATGCTTTGAAATGTATTGGCGTCATAGATGCCAGTATAGTTCAATGCGGCTGTGGGGGGAGTCGGGTGCCTTTGACCTGCCAGGCCCCTGACCTGCCAGGCCCAGTCGCAACGGCGACCACTGCGACCGTGGTAGTTACGCCCCTTCCTCACACACACACATACTACAGATCACACACACACACTACAGATCACACACACTACAGATCACACACACATACTACAGATCACACACACACACTACAGATCACACACGCTACAGATCACACACACATACTACAGATCACACACACACTACAGATCACACACACACACACTACAGATCACACACACACGTACACACTACAGATCACACACACATACTACAGATCGCACACACACACTACAGATCACACACACATACTACAGATCACATACACACGCACACACTACAGATCACACACACACGTACACACTAGAGATCACACACACACTACAGATCACACACACATACTACAGATCACACACACACACTACAGATCACACACACTACAGATCACACACACACATACTACAGATCACACACACACTACAGATCACACACACACACACTACAGATCACACACACACGTACACACTACAGATCACACACACATACTACAGATCGCACACACACACACACACTACAGATCACACACACATACTACAGATCACACACACACGCACACACTACAGATCACACACGCACACACTACAGATCACACACACGCACACACTACAGATCACACACACATGCACACACTACAGATCACACACACGTACACACTACAGATCACACACACACATACTACAGATCACACACACGCACACACTACAGATCACAAACACATGCACACACTACAGATCAAACACACACATACTACAGATCACACATACACGCACACACTACAGATCACACACACGCACACACTACAGATCACACACACACATACTACAGATCACACACACGCACACACTACAGATCACACACACATACTACAGATCACACACACACGCACACACACACTACAGATCACACACACGTACACACTACAGATCACACACACTACAGATCACACACACGCACGTACACACTACAGATCACACACACACACACACACACTACAGATCATGCACACACGCACACACTACAGATCACACACACACATGCACACACTACAGGTCACACACACTACAGATCACACACACATGTACTACAGATCACACATTCACACGCACACACTACAGAACACACACACACACTACAGATCACACACACGCACACACTACAGATCACACACGTACACACTACAGATCACACACACATACTACAGATCACACACACACGCACACTACAGATCACACACACTACAGATCACACACACTCACATCCACACACTACAGATCACACACACACACACATACTACAGATTACACACACATACTACAGATCACACACACGTACACACTACAGATCACAGACACACGCACACACTACAAATCAGACACATATACTACAGATCACACACACATGCACACACTACAGATCACACACACACATACTACAGATCACATACACACGCACACACTACAGATCACACACACGCACGTACATACTACAGATCACACACGCACACACTACAGATCACACACACGTACACACTACAGATCACACACACACGCACACACTACAGATCACACACGCATACACTACAGATCACACACACACATACTACAGATCACATACACATGCACACACTACAGATCACACACACACATACTACAGATCACATACACACGCACACACTACAGATCATGCACACACATACACACTACAGATCACACACACGCACACACTACAGATCACACACACGCACACACTACAGATCACACACACGCACACACTACAGATCACACACATGCACACACTACAGATCACACACACATACTACAGATCACATACACACGCACACACTACAGATCACACACACACACACACACTACAGATCACACACACACGCACACACTACAGATCACACACACGCACACACTACAGATCACACACACACGCACACACTACAGATCACACACACATACTACAGATCACATACACACGCACACACTACAGATCACACACACACACACACACTACAGATCACACACACACGCACACACTACAGATCACACACACGCACACACTACAGATCACACACACACGTACACACTACAGATCACACACACTACAGATCACACACACGCACGTACACACTACAGATCACACACACACACACACACTACAGATCATGCACACACGCACACACTACAGATCACACACACACATGCACACACTACAGGTCACACACACTACAGATCACACACACATGTACTACAGATCACACATTCACACGCACACACTACAGAACACACACACACACTACAGATCACACACACGCACACACTACAGATCACACACGTACACACTACAGATCACACACACATACTACAGATCACACACACACGCACCCTACAGATCACACACACTACAGATCACACACACTCACATCCACACACTACAGATCACACACACACACACATACTACAGATTACACACACATACTACAGATCACACACACGTACACACTACAGATCACAGACACACGCACACACTACAAATCAGACACATATACTACAGATCACACACACATGCACACACTACAGATCACACACACACATACTACAGATCACATACACACGCACACACTACAGATCACACACACGCACGTACATACTACAGATCACACACGCACACACTACAGATCACACACACGTACACACTACAGATCACACACACACGCACACACTACAGATCACACACGCATACACTACAGATCACACACACACATACTACAGATCACATACACATGCACACACTACAGATCACACACACACATACTACAGATCACATACACACGCACACACTACAGATCATGCACACACATACACACTACAGATCACACACACGCACACACTACAGATCACACACACGCACACACTACAGATCACACACACGCACACACTACAGATCACACACATGCACACACTACAGATCACACACACATACTACAGATCACATACACACGCACACACTACAGATCACACACACACACACACTACAGATCACACACACACGCACACACTACAGATCACACACACGCACACACTACAGATCACACACACACGCACACACTACAGATCACACACACATACTACAGTTCACATACACACGCACACACTACAGATCACACACACACGTACACACTACAGATCGCACACACACGCACACACTACAGATCACACACACACATACTACAGATCACACACACGTACACACTACAGATCACACACACACACATACTACAGATCACACACACGCACACACTACAGATCACACACACACATACTACAGATCACACACACGCACACACTACAGATCACACACACATACTACAGATCACACACACACGCGCACACACACACTACAGATCACACACATGTACACACTACAGATCACACACACTACAGATCACACACACGCACGTACACACTACAGATCACACACACACACACACACACACACACACTACAGATCATGCACACACGCACACACTACAGATCACACACACACATGCACACACTACAGGTCACACACACTACAGATCACACACACACGTACTACAGATCACACACTCACACGCACACACTACAGAACACACACACACACACTACAGATCACACACACGCACACACTACAGATCACACACGTACACACTACAGATCACACACACACATACTACAGATCACACACACACGCACACTACAGATCACACACACTACAGATCACACACACTCACACCCACACACTACAGATCACACACACACATACTACAGATTACACACACATACTACAGATCACACACACGTACACACTACAGATCACAGACACACGCACACACTACAGATCACACACACACGTACACACTACAAATCAGACACATATACTACAGATCACACACACATGCACACACTACAGATCACACACACACATACTACAGATCACATACACACGCACACACTACAGATCACACACACGCACGTACATACTACAGATCACACACGCACACACTACAGATCACACACACGTACACACTACAGATCACACACACACGCACACACTACAGATCACACACGCACACACTACAGATCACACACACACATACTACAGATCACATACACATGCACACACTACAGATCACACACACACATACTACAGATCACATACACACGCACACACTACAGATCACACACACACGTACACACTACAGATCACACACACGCACACACTACAGATCACACACACACACTACAGATCACACACACGCACACACTACAGATCACATACACATACTACAGATCACATGCACACGCACACACTACAGATCACACACACACATACACACTACAGATCACACACACACATACTACAGATCACATACACACGCACACAATACAGATCACACACACACGTACACACTACAGATCGCACACACTACAGATCACACACACACATACTGCAGATCACACACACATGTACACACTACAGATCACACACACATGCACACACTACAGATCACACACACGTACACACTACAGATCACAGACACACGCACACACTACAAATCAGACACATATACTACAGATCACACACACATGCACACACTACAGATCACACACACACATACTACAGATCACATACACACGCACACACTACAGATCACACACACGCACGTACATACTACAGATCACACATGCACACACTACAGATCACACACACGTACACACTACAGATCACACACACACGCACACACTACAGATCACACACGCATACACTATAGATCACACACACACATAATACAGATCACATACACATGCACACACTACAGATCACACACACACATACTACAGATCACATACACACGCACACACTACAGATCATGCACACACATACACACTACAGATCACACACACGCACACACTACAGATCACATACACGCACACACTACAGATCAAACACACACACTACAGATCACACACATGCACACACTACAGATCACACACACATACTACAGATCACATACACACGCACACACTACAGATCACACACACACGTATACACTACAGATCACACACACACGCACACACTACAAATCACACACACACATACTACAGTTCACATACACACGCACACACTACAGATCACACACACACGTACACACTACAGATCGCACACACACGCACACACTACAGATCACACACACACATACTACAGATCACACACACGTACACACTACAGATCACACACACATACTACAGATCACACACACGCACACACTACAGATCACACACACACATACTACAGATCACACACACGCACACACTACAGATCACACACACATACTACAGATCACACACACACGTGCACACACACACTACAGAGCACACACACGTACACACTACAGATCACACACACGCACACACTACAGATCACACACACACACTACAGATCACACACACGCACACACTACAGATCACATACACATACTACAGATCACATGCACACGCACACACTACAGATCACACACACACATACACACTACAGATCACACACACACATACTACAGATCACATACACACGCACACAATACAGATCACACACACACGTACACACTACAGATCGCACACACTACAGATCACACACACACATACTGCAGATCACACACACATGTACACACTACAGATCACACACACATGCACACACTACAGATCACACACACGTACACACTACAGATCACAGACACACGCACACACTACAAATCAGACACATATACTACAGATCACACACACATGCACACACTACAGATCACACACACACATACTACAGATCACATACACACGCACACACTACAGATCACACACACGCACGTACATACTACAGATCACACATGCACACACTACAGATCACACACACGTACACACTACAGATCACACACACACGCACACACTACAGATCACACACGCATACACTATAGATCACACACACACATAATACAGATCACATACACATGCACACACTACAGATCACACACACACATACTACAGATCACATACACACGCACACACTACAGATCATGCACACACATACACACTACAGATCACACACACGCACACACTACAGATCACATACACGCACACACTACAGATCAAACACACACACTACAGATCACACACATGCACACACTACAGATCACACACACATACTACAGATCACATACACACGCACACACTACAGATCACACACACACGTATACACTACAGATCACACACACACGCACACACTACAAATCACACACACACATACTACAGTTCACATACACACGCACACACTACAGATCACACACACACGTACACACTACAGATCGCACACACACGCACACACTACAGATCACACACACACATACTACAGATCACACACACGTACACACTACAGATCACACACACATACTACAGATCACACACACGCACACACTACAGATCACACACACACATACTACAGATCACACACACGCACACACTACAGATCACACACACATACTACAGATCACACACACACGTGCACACACACACTACAGAGCACACACACGTACACACTACAGATCACACACACTACAGATCACACACACGCACGTACACACTACAGATCACACACACACACACTACAGATCATGCACACACGCACACACTACAGATCACACACACACACATGCACACACTACAGGTCACACACACTACAGATCACACACACGTACTACAGATCACACACTCACACGCACACACTACAGAACACACACACACACACACTACAGATCACACACACGCACACACTACAGATCACACACGTACACACTACAGATCACACACACACATACTACAGATCACACACACACGCACACTACAGATCACACACACTACAGATCACACACACACACACACACACACTACAGATCACACACACACACATACTCCATATTACACACACATACTACAGATCACACACACGTACACACTACAGATCACAGACACACGCACACACTACAGATCACACACACACGTACACACTACAAATCAGACACATATACTACAGATCACACACACATGCACACACTACAGATCACACACACACATACTACAGATCACATACACACGCACACACTACAGATCACACACACGCACGTACATACTACAGATCACACACGCACACACTACAGATCACACACGCACACACTACAGATCACACACACACGCACACACTACAGATCACACACGCACACACTACAGATCACACACACACATACTACAGATCACATACACATGCACACACTACAGATCACACACACACATACTACAGATCACATACACACGCACACACTACAGATCACACACACGTACACACTACAGATCACACACACGCACACACTACAGATCACACACACACTACAGATCACACACACGCACACACTACAGATCACACACACATACTACAGATCACATGCACACGCACACACTACAGATCACACACACATGTACACACTACAGATCACACACACACGCACACACACACTACAGATCACACACACACATACTACAGATCACATACACACGCACACACTACAGATCACACACACACGTACACACTACAGATTGCACACACTACAGATCACACACACACATACACACTACAGATCGCACACACTACAGATCATGCACACACATACACACTACAGATCACACACACGCACACACTACAGATCACACACACGCACACACTACAGATCACACACACGCACACACTACAGATCACACACATGCACACACTACAGATCACACACACATACTACAGATCACATACACACGCACACACTACAGATCACACACACACGTATACACTACAGATCACACACACACGCACACACTACAGATCACACACACACGCACACACTACAGATCACACACACACATACTACAGTTCACATACACACGCACACACTACAGATCACACACACACGTACACACTACAGATCGCACACACACGCACACACTACAGATCACACACACACATACTACAGATCACACACACGTACACACTACAGATCACACACACATACTACAGATCACACACACGCACACACTACAGATCACACACACACATGCTACAGATCACACACACGCACACACTACAGATCACACACACATACTACAGATCACACACACACGCGCACACACACACTACAGATCACACACACGTACACACTACAGATCACACACACTACAGATCACACACACGCACGTACACACTACAGATCACACACACACACACACACACTACAGATCATGCACACACGCACACACTACAGATCACACACACACACATGCACACACTACAGGTCACACACACTACAGATCACACACACACGTACTACAGATCACACACTCACACGCACACACTACAGAACACACACACACACACACACTACAGATCACACACACGCACACACTACAGATCACACATGTACACACTACAGATCACACACACACATACTACAGATCACACACACACGCACACTACAGATCACACACACTACAGATCACACACACTCACACCCACACACTACAGATCACACACACACACATACTACAGATTACACACACATACTACAGATCACACACACGTACACACTACAGATCACAGACACACGCACACACTACAGATCACACACACACGTACACACTACAAATCAGACACATATACTACAGATCACACACACATGCACACACTACAGATCACACACACACATACTACAGATCACATACACACGCACACACTACAGATCACACACACGCACGTACATACTACAGATCACACACGCACACACTACAGATCACACACACGCACACACTACAGATCACACACACACGCACACACTACAGATCACACACGCACACACTACAGATCACACACACACATACTACAGATCACATACACATGCACACACTACAGATCACACACACACATACTACAGATCACATACACACGCACACACTACAGATCACACACACACGTACACACTACAGATCACACACACGCACACACTACAGATCACACACACACACTACAGATCACATGCACACGCACACACTACAGATCACACACACACGTACACACTACAGATCACACACACACGCACACACACACTACAGATCACACACACACATACTACAGATCACATACACACGCACACACTACAAATCACACACACACGTACACACTACAGATCGCACACACTACAGATCACACACACACATACTGCAGATCACACACACATGTACACACTACAGATCACACACACACACATACTACAGATTACACACACATACTACAGATCACACACACGTACACACTACAGATCACAGACACACGCACACACTACAGATCACACACACACGTACACACTACAAATCAGACACATATACTACAGATCACACACACATGCACACACTACAGATCACACACACACATACTACAGATCACATACACACGCACACACTACAGATCACACACACGCACGTACATACTACAGATCACACACGCACACACTACAGATCACACACACGCACACACTACAGATCACACACACACGCACACACTACAGATCACACACGCACACACTACAGATCACACACACACATACTACAGATCACATACACATGCACACACTACAGATCACACACACACATACTACAGATCACATACACACGCACACACTACAGATCACACACACACGTACACACTACAGATCACACACACGCACACACTACAGATCACACACACACACTACAGATCACACACACACGCCCACACTACATATCACACACACGTACACACTACAGATCACACACACACATACTACAGATCACACACACACGTACACACTACAGATCACACACACAAAGGGGAGGCTGAAATGAATGTGCAGCTCCTCAGCATCTCCTGCTTACAGAAGCTCTGCCTGTCCCGCACCTCCCCCTGCCTTCTGTCCGGGGGCGGCAGAGCTCAGGAGAAGCTCAGTCTCACCGTGCTGACCAGAGCTGCTTCCTTTCTCTTACATGCCCTGGCTGACCCCTCCCCCTAGATACACCTCAGACTGTTGCTGTGAGGGAGAAATCTCCTGCACTGCATCATGATGTCAGGTGCTTCGGACCTTCCGAGCCCCTGACCAGACAGGCCCAGTCGCAATGGCGACCTCTGCGACCGCGGTAATTACGCCCCTGATGATTTTCTCCTGATACATTTGTGAAAATAAAAAAAAATTGCTTCCAAAGTAAATTTTTTTGTGAAAAAAGTAAAATATTCATTTTTTCCTTTCACATTGCTTTAAATTTCTTGAAGTACCTGAAGCGTTAATGAACTTGTTGAATGTGGTTTTGCGTACCGTGAGGGGTGGAGTTTTTAGAATGGTGTCAATTTTGGGTATTTTCTGTTATATTGACCCCCAAAGATCACTTCAAATGTGAGGTTGTCCCTAAATAAAATGGTTTTGTAAATTTTGTTGGAAAAATGAGAAATCACTGGTTAAATTTTAACCCTTTTAGCAAAAATTATGTTTCCAAAATTGTGATGATGTAAAGAAGACATATTGGAAATGTTATTTATTAACTATTTTATGTGATACCACTCTCTGATGTAAGAGTTCAAAAATAAAACTTTGAAAATGTCAAAATTTTTAAAATTGTTGCCAAATTTACATTTTTTCATAAACGCAAGTTATATCGAAGATATTTTATCACTAACAAGAAGTGCAATATGTCACAAAAACAATCTCAGAATCAATGGGATGCATTGAAGCGCTCCAGAGCTATAACCTCATAAAATGAAAGTGGTCAGAATTGTTAAACTTGGCTTGTCATTAATTACCAAATTGACTCTGTCACTAAGGGGTTAAGAAGAAACAGGACTCTTTGACCCAAATGGCGTCCTGCATTAGCATTCGTGTGGTATCGTTGGTTGCCATGGCGACCAATCTAAGGTCAAGCAATGATCTTGGGGTCTTTTGGCTATAGTGGAACATTATCATTTTTATTGGAAAAATGATTTTTTGCATTTAACTCCTTCTGCTTTGTATTAATTCTGGTAAATTGTTGGAGCGGTTAACAAATATAATCACAGCAACTTAGAATATTTTTTATTAACTGATACCATTTTGGAGTGTTTTCCAAAATATTTGCCTATAAAATTCAACCCAAAACTAAATAGGTTGCTAAAAAAATAAGCACTGGAAATTATCTACAAAAAAATAAAAGCTGCTCTTAACCTACTGCTAAATAGGGTTGAGCGACTTTTACTTTTTTTGGATCAAGTCGGGTTTCGCGAAACCCGACTATCTCAAAAGTCGAGTCGAGTGAAATCGATTATCGAGAAAAGTTGGGGATCGACCAAAACACGAAACCCAATGCAAGTCAATGGGGAAGCATAGTCGGCAGTGGGTGGACGCCAAGAAAACACCTACAGTGCCCATTTTAATGGCAAAAACATCCATTCTTGTTACTGAAGCTTGTCAATCTTAATTTACCTTATAATAATAGTAAGGCATTGGAAATTTGGGGTCATTTGGCTAAAGTTGTGGGGGGTATGGCTGGTTCAAGATTTTAGTGGGCCCAGGAAACGTGGACTACGTCACGGCAGTGGGGCAGGGAGAGGTAAGTATTTCAACTTTGCAAGTGCTGTGATCTTGAGCAAGCAGGGGGGCCCACTCGTTCGCATTGGCACTGGCACAGGGCCCCTCAAAGTATGCCTCCCACCGGCAGCGACACTTTTGCGTACTATGAGGGGCCCTGTGCCAGTGACATTGCCAACGAGTATGCCCCCCACCAGATGAAGGAACCTGCACTTTCTTCTGCACCTTCTTCTTTGTCCCCGTGTAAGGAGGTATAGTATGCGGGAAGGGGAACCTGACTTTCAGCAGGGTCAGATTCTGGCTGTGTAGCGTGCAAGGGGAATGTAGTGGTGTGGGTAAATGTACCAGAAGACTCATCTAGCACTGGCTGGGCAATGGGCAAGATGAGGAGGAAACACAGATATAGGCCCAAATAATAAAGTGGGCTAAATGCAGTTCAAAATTGGTAACTGGACTAACCAGGCGGAATTGCTTTGTTCAGTGGAGGACAACTGTAATGAGAGGCTGACACAGTGAGTAGGCCCAAATCAGTAAGTAGGCTAAATGCAGTTCAAAATTGGTAACAGTAGTAAACAGGCGGCACTGCTTTGTTCAGTGGAGGAGAACAGCAAGGAGCGGCAGACACTGTTAGTAGGCCCAACCAAACTAGTAGGCCAAATGCAGTTTAATATTAAAAATATTTAATGAAAGCCTGAAGAATGAAGCTAAGGCAAGTAAACCAGGAGAACACCTAGGAGCAGCAGACACCGTTAGTAGGCCCCAACCAAACTAGTAGGCCAAATGCAGTTTAATATTAAAACTACTTAATGAATGCCTGAAGATAGAAGCTCAGGAAAAAAGCCTGAAGATAGAAGCTCTGGAAAGGAAACCAGGAGAACACCTAGGAGCGGTAGACACTGTTAGTAGGCCCCAACAAAACTAGTAGGTCAAATGCAGTTTAATATTAAAACTACTTAATGAAAGCCTGAAGATTGAAGCTAAGGCAAGTAAACCAGGAGAACACCTAGGAGCGGCAGACACCGTTTGTAGGTCCCAACCAAACTTGTAGCCCCAATGCAGTTTTCAAATTCCAATAGGCTGAAAACCTACACAGGCAGCATTGGTGTGGTCAGTGGAGGACAATTGGAAGGAGGGAACGCAGACAGACTTAGTATGCCTAAAGTAAAAAAGTAGGCTCAATGCAGTTTTAAATAGGTTCCAGGGGTACACATGCAGCAATGGTGTGGTCAGCGGAGGACAATTGGAAGAAGGGACCGCAGACTGACTTACTAGGCCTAAACTAAAAAAAGGATGCTCTATGCAGTTTTAAATAGGTTCCAGGGGTACACAGGCAGCATTGGTGTGGTCAGTGGAGGACAATTGGAAGGAGGGACCGCAGACAGACTTACTAGGCCTAAAATAAAAAAAAGGAGGCTCTATGCAGTTTTAAATAGGTTCCAGGGGTACACAGGCAGCATTGGTGTGGTCAGTGGAGGACAATTGGAAGGCGGGACCGCAGACAGACTTACTAGGCCTAAAATAAAAAAGTTGGCTGGATGCAGGTTTAAATAGGTTCCAGGGGTACACAGGCAGCATTGGTGTAGTCATCGGAGGACAATTTGAAGGAGGGACCGCAGACAGACTTACTGGGCCTAAAATAAAAAAGGAGGCTCTATGCAGTTTTAAATAGGTTCCAGGGGTACACAGGCAGCATTGGTGTGGTCAGCGAAGGACAATTGGAAGGAGTGTCTGACACAGTTAGTAGTCCAAAATAATAAATTGATGTTAATGTCTGGCCCCCCAAAAAAGTTAACAAATAAACAGGTGGTATACCTAGGTACAGGGGTGGGCTTCTCTGCTGACTTGCAGACAGTGGTATTTGGCGCAAAGTATTAACTGGTTTAAATGTAGGACAGGGCCCCAGAATATTTTTAGTTTTTTAGTAGCATCTTACATGTCAGCAAATTCGTATTGGCAGTGCCATTGAAGGATTTAACCGCATAGACTAAACAGTGGTGGAGCAGTGAGATATAATATTGCAAGTGGCAGAGCACTGTTTGAGCTGAAAGGGGAACACTCTCTTGTGGCCGGCATTACTGGCCCAGGGCCCCTCATGTTACAACGGTATGTCTGACGTTGGGTGCGCACCACCACCGCCAGAGACACTTCATTGTACTATGAGGGACCCTGTGCCAGTGCCATCGTCCAAAAGTGGGCACACCCACCTCTTCAGCCAAACGGCACTCGCACGGGTGCTTGCGCCAAGTGGTGACCACGGCCCTGTGGGGGTAGTCAGCCCATTTAGGGAGGTGTAAGAATGGCGTATGCTGGACATACAGCAGCTGCAGATGGAGAAATTGGAACAGTCAGTAAGACCAGTCCAAAAGCAAGACCTTTTTACTGGAAAGCTAGGTGTCAGCTGGGAAAGGTGGGGCAAAATAATTAGAAATCCATGATTGCTTCATTTTAATGAAGGTTAGATCATCAACATTTTGGGTAGCCAGATGACTCCTTTTTTTGGTCAGTATTGAACCAGCAGCACTGAATACTTTTTCTGATAGCACACTAGCTGCTGGGCAAGCAAGCTCCTGCAATACATATTCTGCCAATTCAGGCCAGGTGTCTATTCTGGATGCCCAGTAATCAAATGGGAATGACGTGTGAAGGAGAACATCAATAAGGAAGGAAAAATAGTTACTAACCATACTGGACAAATGTTGTCACTAGTGTTGAGCATTCCGATACCGCAAGTATCGGGTATCGGCCGATATTTGCGGTATCGGAATTCCGATACCGAGTTCCGATATTTTTGTGATATCGGGAATCGGTATCGGGAGTAAGATTTATGTGTAAAATAAAGAATAAAAATAAAAAATATTGAAATACTTACCCTCTGACGCGCCCTGGTTGTCACCCCTGCAACTGCCATGCTTTCCTTGGTAGAATGAGCGCTTGAAGGATCTTTTGATGACGTCGCGGCTTGTGATTGGTCGCGGTAGCATCATGTGACCGCTCACGCGACCAATCACAAGCCGCGACATCATTGAAAGTCATTAACGTGCTCATTCCTAAGAATGAGCGCGTTAAGGACCTTCGATGACGTTGCGGCTTGTGATTGGTCGTGTGAGCGGTCACATGACGCTACCGCGACCAATCACAAACCGCGACTTCATCGAAAGGTCCTTCAAGCGCTGATTCTTTGGAAGGAAGGCTCCCGGTTACAACCAGGGCGCGTCCGAGGGTGAGTATAGCAATATTTTTTATTTGTATTCTTTATTTTACACATGAATATGGATCCCAGGGCCTGAAGGAGTGTTTCCTCTCCTTCAGACCCTGGGAACCATTACAGGATACCTTCCGATATTTGTGTCCCATTGACATGTATTGGTATCGGATATTGGTATCGGCGATATCCGATATTTTCTGGATATCGGCCGATACCATCCGATACCGATACTTTCAAATATCGGACGGTATCGCTCAACACTAGTTGTCACCTTTGAATTGATGCTGCAGTACCTGTCCTGTCTGTGGTCATAGCGAAATCACTCCACAACCTGGTCATAAAACCCCTCTGTCCAATGCCACTTCTTATTTGTGCACCTCTAACACCTCTGCCATGTTGCCCCCTGCAGCTCGTGTGAGAACCATCAGCACCGCTGTGTGCTGGGAATGCCTGAATCAAACGGTCTACAAGAGTTGCTTGTTTGGTTGCCAATATTTTCTCAAGTTTCTCATGTGGCATGCTATTTTGCAATTTCCCTTTATAGCGTGGATCCAGGAGGCAGGCCAACCAGTAATCGTCATCGGTCATCATTTTGATAATGCGGGGGTCCCTTTTTAGGATATGCAAGGCATAATCCACCATGTGGGCCAATGTTCCAGGTGTCAATTCACTGCTTGAGCTGGGTTGAAGAGCACTTTCTGGCAAATCATCATCACTTGTCTCCCTCAAAAACCCTGTACCTGACCTTGCAACGCCACCAGTTTCTATTGCCCCCTGAGAAGCTGCTTCCTCCAAAAAATATTCATCCCCAACATCCTCCTCGTCCTCCTCCTCTTCGTCTGCCACCTCGTCCAGGAGACTTCCCTGAGCTGACAATGGCTGACTGTCATCAAGGCCTCCCTCATCCGCGGCTGCAGACGCCTGCTCCTTTATGTGCATCAAACATTGCATCAGCAGACGCATTAGGGGGATGCTCATGATTGTGATGGCGTCGTCTGCACTAACCAGGCGTGTGCATTCCTCAAAACATGGAAGGACTTGACACAGTTCTTGTAGCTTCGACCACTGCACACCTGACAACTCCATGTCTGCCATCCATCTGCCTGCCCGTGTATGTGTATCCTCCCACAAATACATAACAGCATGCCTCTGTTTGCACCGCCTCTGAAGCATGTGCAGTGTGGAGTTCCACCTTGTTGCAACGGCGATTATTAGGCAGTGCTGGGGAAGCTTCAACGATCGCTGATCGTTCTGCATATGGCTGGAGTGTAAGGGTGAACGGCGGATGTGCGAGCAAAGCCTTCGCACCTTCAGGAGCAGGTCGGGTAACCCCGGATAACTTTTCAGGAAGTACTGCACCACCAGGTTCAAGGTGTGAGCCAGGCAAGGAATGTGTTTCAGTTGTGAAAGGGCTATGGCAGCCATAAAATTCCTTCCGTTATCACTCACTACCTTGCCTGCCTCAAGATGTACACTGCCCAGCCATGACTGAGTTTCTTGCTGCAAGAACTCGGACAGAACTTCCGCGGTGTGTCTGTTGTCACCCAAAAACTTCATTTCCAACACAGCCTGCTGAAGCTTACCACTAGCTGTTCCATAATGGGACACCTTGTGTGCAACACTGGCAGCTGCGGATTGAGTGGTCGTGCGACTGCGATCTGTGGACGAGCTATCGCTTCTGCTGGAGGACGAGGAGGAGGAGGAGGAGGGGTGGCGAATGCCTACAGCCAACTGTTTCCTAGACCGTGGGCTAGGCAGAACTGTCCCAATCTGGCTGTTCCCTGTGGACCCTGCATCCACCACATTAACCCAGTGTGCCGTGATGGACACGTAACGCCCCTGCCATGCCTACTGGTCCATGCATCTGTTGTAAGGTGCACCTTTCTACTGACAGATTGCCGGAGTGCATGGACAATGCGGTTTTTACATGCTGGTGGAGGGCTGGGATGGCTTTTCTCGCAAAGAAGTGTCGACTGGGTAGGTCGTAGCGTGGTGCTGCATAGTCCATCAGGGCTTTGAAAGCTTCGCTTTCAACTAACCGGTAGGGCATCATCTCTAACGAGATTAGTCTAGCATTGTGGGCGTTCAAACCCTGTGTACGCGGATGAGAGGATGAGTACATCCTTTTCCTAATGAGAGTCTCTTGTAGGGTGAGCTGGACTGGAGAGCTGCATATGGTGGAACTAATAGGGGTGGTGGTGGACATGGCAGACTGAGAGAGGGTTGGTGATGGTATTCTTGCTGTTGGCCTACATACAGTGTTTCCTACCAAGAACTTGGTGATTCCCTGGCTGCTTTGGCCTTGCGACGATACCTCCACATTTGCTGCAGGTGGTGTGGTAAACGGTGTGCTTACAGTGAGGGAAGGAATGTAGCGTTGCAGACTAGCTTCATTGTGAGTGGATGCAACAACATTACGGGACGTTTGGTAATTAGTCCAGGCTTGCAAGTGCATGGTGGTTAAATGTCTATGCATGCAAGTTGTATTTAGATTTTTCACATTCTGACCTCTGCTAAAGGTCCTTGAGCATTTCTTACAGATGAATTTGCACTGATCATTCGGATCTTGGGTAAAAAATTGCCAGACTGCACTCTTCCTACTATCAATTACCTTTTCAGGCATTGCACACTGAGCTACTTTAACCGGATGGCCACGCTGTACTACAGCTGTTTTTGATATTTGACACATGTTTTTGGCCAGATACGGGCCTGCCAGATGAAAGCTGTTGTGATGTTGATGCCTGCTGCGGCTCCTCATCCGCTTCATAGCTACTTACGGCGGCACCCTGTTCCCCCAATAGCTGCCAATCGGGGTCAACAACTGGGTCATCTATCACCTCCTCTTCTATGTCCTGTGCACCTTCCTCTGTGTCACGGTGTAAGGCGGTGCTATAGCGTTCGGGACGGGGCACCTGTTATGGCTGGCAATCAGGCAACACAGCGTGCAGTAATCAGCGCACATACAGAGATCTGGCAATAACCCAAAACAATAGGACGAGCTCTGAGACGTGGAATCTCTGTAGACTGCAGTACCTGATCTATCCTCACACAACTGGAAGCAGCAGTGGATTGCGCCTATCAACTACCTATGCAACTCGGCACTGCCTGAGGAGCTGACTAGCCTGAAGATAGAAATACAAGCCTGACTTACCTCAGAGAAATACCCCAAAGGAATAGGCAGCCCCCACACACAATGACTGTTAGCAAGATGAAAAGACAAACGTAGGAATGAAATAGATTCAGCAAAGTGAGGCCCGATATTCTAGACAGAGCGAGGATAGCAAAGAGAACTATGCAGTCTACAAAAAACCCTAAAACGAAAACCACGCAAAGGGGCAAAAAGACCCACCGTGCCGAACTAACAGCACGGCGGTGCACCCCTTTGCTTCTCAGAGCTTCCAGCAAAAGATAATAACAAGCTGGACAGAAAAAACAGAAAACAAACTAGAAGCACTTATCTAGCAGAGCAGCAGGCCCAAGGAAAGATGCAGTAGCTCAGATCCAACACTGGAACATTGACAAGGAGCAAGGAAGACAGACTCAGGTGGAGCTAAATAGCAAGGCAGCCAACGAGCTCACCAAAACACCTGAGGGAGGAAGCCCAGAGACTGCAATACCACTTGTGACCACAGAAGTGAACTCAGCCACAGAATTCACAACAGTACCCCCCCCTTGAGGAGGGGTCACCGAACCCTCACCAGAACCCCCAGGCCGACCAGGATGAGCCACATGAAAGGCACGAACAAGATCTGGGGCATGGACATCAGAGGCAAAAACCCAGGAATTATCTTCCTGAGCATAACCCTTCCATTTGACCAGATACTGGAGTTTCCGTCTAGAGACACGAGAATCCAAAATCTTCTCCACAATATACTCCAATTCCCCCTCCACCAAAACAGGGGCAGGAGGCTCCACAGATGGAACCATAGGTGCCACGTATCTCCTCAACAACGACCTATGGAATACATTATGTATGGAAAAGGAGTCTGGGAGGGTCAGACGAAAAGACACCGGATTGAGAATCTCAGAAATCCTATACGGACCAATAAAACGAGGTTTAAATTTAGGAGAGGAAACCTTCATAGGTACATGACGAGAAGATAACCAAACCAGATCCCCAACACGAAGTCGGGGTCCCACACGGCGTCTGCGATTAGCGAAAAGCTGAGCCTTCTCCTGGGACAAGGTCAAATTGTCCACTACCTGAGTCCAGATCTGCTGCAACCTGTCCACCACATAATCCACACCAGGACAGTCCGAAGACTCAACCTGTCCTGAAGAGAAACGAGGATGGAACCCAGAATTGCAGAAAAATGGAGAGACCAAGGTAGCCGAGCTGGCCCGATTATTAAGGGCGAACTCAGCCAACGGCAAAAATGACACCCAATCATCCTGGTCAGCGGAAACAAAACATCTCAGATATGTTTCCAAGGTCTGATTGGTTCGTTCGGTCTGGCCATTAGTCTGAGGATGGAAGGCCGAGGAAAAAGATAGGTCAATGCCCATCCTACCACAAAAGGCTCGCCAGAACCTCGAGACAAACTGGGAACCTCTGTCAGAAACAATATTCTCAGGAATGCCATGTAAACGAACCACATGCTGGAAGAACAAAGGCACCAAATCAGAGGAGGAAGGCAATTTAACCAAGGGCACCAGATGGACCATTTTAGAAAAGCGATCACAGACCACCCAAATGACAGACATCTTTTGAGAAACGGGAAGGTCAGAAATGAAATCCATCGAAATATGTGTCCAAGGCCTCTTCGGGACCGGCAAGGGCAAAAGCAACCCACTGGCACGTGAACAGCAGGGCTTAGCCCTAGCACAAATTCCACAGGACTGCACAAAAGCACGCACATCCCGTGACAGAGATGGCCACCAGAAGGATCTAGCAACCAACTCCCTGGTACCAAAGATTCCTGGATGACCGGCCAGCACCGAACAATGAAGTTCAGAGATAACTTTACTAGTCCACCTATCAGGGACGAACAGTTTCTCGGCCGGACAACGATCAGGTTTATTAGCCTGAAATTTCTGCAACACTCTCCGCAAATCAGGGGAGATGGCAGACACAATGACTCCTTCCTTGAGGATACTCGCCGGCTCAGATAACCCCGGAGAGTCGGGCACAAAACTCCTAGACAGAGCATCCGCCTTCACATTTTTAGAGCCCGGAAAATATGAAATCGCAAAATCAAAACGAGCAAAAAATAACGACCAACGGGCCTGTCTAGGATTCAAGCGCTTGGCAGACTCAAGATAAGTAAGGTTCTTATGATCAGTCAAAACCACCACGCGATGCTTAGCACCCTCAAGCCAATGACGCCACTCCTCGAATGCCCACTTCATGGCCAGCAACTCTCGGTTGCCCACATCATAATTACGCTCAGCAGCAGAAAATTTCCTGGAAAAGAAAGCACATGGTTTGAACACTGAGCAACCAGAACCTCTCTGTGACAAAACCGCCCCTGCACCAATCTCAGAAGCATCAACCTCGACCTGGAACGGAAGAGAAACATCAGGTTGACACAACACAGGGGCACAGCAAAAACGACGCTTCAACTCCTGAAAAGCTTCCACGGCAGCAGAAGACCAATTAACCAAATCAGCACCCTTCTTGGTCAAATCGGTCAATGGTCTGGCAATGCTAGAAAAATTACAGATGAAGCGACGATAAAAATTAGCAAAGCCCAGGAATTTCTGCAAACTTTTTAGAGATGTCGGCTGAGTCCAATCCTGGATGGCCTGAACCTTAACCGGATCCATCTCGATAGTAGAAGGGGAAAAGATGAACCCCAAAAATGAAACTTTCTGCACACCGAAGAGACACTTTGATCCCTTCACGAACAAGGAATTAGCACGCAGTACCTGGAAAACCATTCTGACTTGCTTCACATGAGACTCCCAATCATCTGAGAAGATCAAAATGTCATCCAAGTAAACAATCAAGAATTTATCCAGATACTCACGGAAAATGTCATGCATAAAAGACTGAAAAACAGATGGAGCATTGGCAAGTCCGAACGGCATCACCAGATACTCAAAATGACCCTCGGGCGTATTAAATGCCGTTTTCCATTCATCTCCCTGCCTGATTCTCACCAGATTATACGCACCACGAAGATCAATCTTAGTAAACCAACTAGCCCCCTTAATCCGAGCAAACAAGTCAGAAATCAATGGCAAGGGATACTGAAACTTAACAGTGATCTTATTAAGAAGGCGGTAATCAATACACGGTCTTAGCGAACCATCCTTCTTGGCTACAAAAAAGAACCCTGCTCCCAATGGTGACGACGATGGGCGAATATGTCCCTTCTCCAGGGACTCCTTCACATAACTGCGCATAGCGGTGTGTTCAGGTACGGACAAATTAAATAAACGACCCTTAGGGAATTTACTACCAGGAATCAAATCGATAGCACAATCACAATTCCTATGCGGAGGAAGGGCATCAGACTTGGACTCTTCAAATACATCCTGAAAGTCCGACAAGAACTCTGGGATGTCAGAAGGAATGGATGACGAAATAGACAAAAATGGAACATCACCATGTACTCCCTGACAACCCCAGCTGGTTACCGACATAGAGTTCCAATCCAATACTGGATTATGGGTTTGTAGCCATGGCAACCCCAACACGACCACATCATGCAAATTATGCAGTACCAAAAAGCGAATAACTTCCTGATGTGCAGGAGCCATGCACATGGTCAGCTGGGCCCAGTACTGAGGCTTATTCTTGGCCAGAGGTGTAGCATCAATTCCTCTCAACGGAATAGGACACCGCAAAGGCTCCAAGAAAAATCCACAACGTTTAGCATAATCCAAATCCATCAGATTCAGGGCAGCGCCTGAATCCACAAACGCCATGACAGAATATGATGACAAAGAGCACATTAAGGTAATGGACAAAAGGAATTTGGACTGTACAGTACCAATAACGGCAGAGCTATCGAACCGCCTAGTGCGTTTAGGACAATTAGAAATAGCATGAGTAGAATCACCACAATAGAAACACAGTCTGTTCAGACGTCTGTGTTCGTGCCGTTCTACTTTAGTCATAGTCCTGTCGCACTGCATAGGCTCAGGCTTACTCTCAGACAATACCGCCAGATGGTGCACAGATTTACGCTCGCGCAAGCGACGACCGATCTGAATGGCCAAGGACATAGACTCATTCAAACCAGCAGGCATAGGAAATCCCACCATTACATCCTTAAGAGCTTCAGAGAGACCCTTTCTGAACAAAGCCGCTAGTGCAGATTCATTCCACAGAGTGAGTACTGACCATTTTCTAAATTTCTGACAATATACTTCTACATCATCCTGACCCTGGCATAAAGCCAGCAGATTTTTCTCAGCTTGATCCACTGAATTAGGCTCATCGTAAAGCAATCCCAGCGCCTGGAAAAATGCATCAACATTACTCAATGCAGAATCTCCTGGTGCAAGAGAAAACGCCCAGTCCTGTGGGTCGCCGCGCAAAAAAGAAATAATAATCAAAACCTGTTGAATAGGATTACCAGAAGAATGAGGTTTCAAGGCCAAAAATAGCTTACAATTATTTCTGAAGCTCAGGAACTTAGTTCTGTCACCAAAAAACAAATCAGGAATCGGAATTCTTGGTTCTAGCATCGATTTCTGATCAATAGTATCTTGAATCTTTTGTACATTTACAACGAGATTATCCATTGAGGAGCACAGAGCCTGAATATCCATGTCCACAGCTGTGTCCTGAAGCACTCTAATGTCTAGGGGAAAAAAAAGACTGAAGACAGAGCTAAGAAAAAAAAATGATGTCAGGATTTCTTTTTTCCCTCTATTGGAAATCATTGAATGGCTCCTTGTACTGTTATGGCTGGCAATCAGGCAACACAGCGTGCAGTAATCAGCGCACATACAGAGATCTGGCAATAACCCAAAACAATAGGACGAGCTCTGAGACGTGGAATCTCTGTAGACTGCAGTACCTGATCTATCCTCACACAACTGGAAGCAGCAGTGGATTGCGCCTATCAACTACCTATGCAACTCGGCACTGCCTGAGGAGCTGACTAGCCTGAAGATAGAAATACAAGCCTGACTTACCTCAGAGAAATACCCCAAAGGAATAGGCAGCCCCCACACACAATGACTGTTAGCAAGATGAAAAGACAAACGTAGGAATGAAATAGATTCAGCAAAGTGAGGCCCGATATTCTAGACAGAGCGAGGATAGCAAAGAGAACTATGCAGTCTACAAAAAACCCTAAAACGAAAACCACGCAAAGGGGCAAAAAGACCCACCGTGCCGAACTAACAGCACGGCGGTGCACCCCTTTGCTTCTCAGAGCTTCCAGCAAAAGATAATAACAAGCTGGACAGAAAAAACAGAAAACAAACTAGAAGCACTTATCTAGCAGAGCAGCAGGCCCAAGGAAAGATGCAGTAGCTCAGATCCAACACTGGAACATTGACAAGGAGCAAGGAAGACAGACTCAGGTGGAGCTAAATAGCAAGGCAGCCAACGAGCTCACCAAAACACCTGAGGGAGGAAGCCCAGAGACTGCAATACCACTTGTGACCACAGAAGTGAACTCAGCCACAGAATTCACAACAGGCACCATAGTCTCATCAGGGTCAGATTCTGTCTCAGTACACTGCGAGGGCAATGTTGTGATCTGAGTCAATGGAACAGCATAATAATCTAGCTGTGTCTGTGCATCTGTGCACTCCATGTCCGATTCATCTTGTAATGGGTATGGCCTATTAACAATTTCCCTTTCTAACCCAGGCACGGTATGTGTAAAGAGCTCCATGGAGTAACCCGTTGTGTCGCCTGACGCATCCTTCTCTGTTGTTCTGGGTGAAGGACACAAGGAAGCGACTTGTTCCTGACAAGGAGCATCCACTGATGATGCGCTGCTTTTAAAGTTTGCTCTTTCTGAAGAGGAGGTGAAAGAGCCAGAGGCAGAGTCAGCAAGGAAAGCCAAAACTTGTTCATGCTGCTCTGGCTTTAAATGCGGTTTTCCTACTCCCAGAAAAGGGAGCGTTCGAGGCCTTGTGTAGCCAGACGATGACGCTGGCTCAACAACTCGAGACTTAGGTGCTATATTGCTTTTCCCAGGACCACCTGATGCTCCACCACCACCACCATCATTACCACCTGGCAATGACTGCCCACGGCCACGACCTCTTCCACCAGACTTCCTCATTCTTGGAAAAATGTAACCAAACTAACAAACGTTATATGGTACTGTAAAACCAGTTAGAAGGTGTACGTAAACTTGTTGTGAGTTTAAATCTCCCTTTATAGGTGTGTGAGACTGCTGGGAAAATCAGGCCCACTGTATTACACGACACAGTTTTAGTGGCAGACAGTGGATGACAGATATGCCACAAACAGGACTGATGCAGATGCACTCAGTGGCAATATAAATCTCCCTTTTTTAGGTGTGGGACAGTGCAGGAAAAAATCAGGCCCACTATATTACACTACACAGTTTGAGTGGCAGACAGTGGATGACAGATATGCCACAAACAGGACTGACGCAGATGCACTCAGTGGCAATATAAATCTCCCTTTTTTAGCTGTGGGAGAATGCAGGAAAAAATCAGGCCCACTGTATTACACTACACAGTTTGAGTGGCAGAAAGTGGATGACAGATATGCCACAAACAGGACTGACGCAGATGCACTCAGTGGCAATATAAATCTCCCTTTTTTATGTGTGGGAGAATGCAGGAAAAAATCAGGACCACTGTATTACACTACACAGTTTGAGTGGCAGACAGTGGATGACAGATATGCCACAAACAGGACTGACACAGATGCACTCAGTGGCAATATAAATCTCCCTTTTTTATGTGTGGGAGAATGCAGAAAAAAATCAGGCCCACTGTATTACACTACACAGCTTGAGTGGCAGAAAGTGGTTGGCAGATATATCAAAAAATACAAGGGCTGTAGTAGAATTTCAATCTCCCTACAATGATCAAAGGATAAGTATGGCAGCAATAAAAAGGACTGCTGCACACAAGAGTGTGGACAAAGAAACAAGAGAACTGTGCAGAAAAGAAGGAGCAACAGGGTTTTTGCTTTGAAAAAAACAGTTGGTTTGCACAGCGGCATACAAACAGCAATGCAGCTCTCAGGGAGCCTTATAAGCTACAGAGCGGATGCAAAGAAATCTAGCCTCCCCTGTCCCTGCAAAGAAAAGTTGGTGTTGGACAGTCGAAATCGCTACAGCACAAGCGGTTTGGGGGTAAATCTTCCCTTCCTAACAATATCCCTGCTTCAGACGAAGCTACAGCAACCTCTCCCTAAGCTCAGATCGGCAGAAGTAAAATGGCGGTCGTCGTGCACGCCCCTTTATAGCCCCTGTGACGCCGCAGAAAGCAAGCCAATCACTGTAATGCCCTTCTCTAAGATGGTGGGGACTGAGACCTATGTCATCACGCTGCCCACACTCTGCGTCCACCTTCATTGGCTGAAAAATGGCGCTGAACGCGTCATATGAAACGCGACTTTGGGGCGAAGATCGCGTACCGCATGGCCGATCCCACGCTGGGATCGGGTCGGGTTTCATGAAATCCGACTTTGCCGAAAGTCGACGACTTATGAAATCGGCCGATCCGTTTCGCTCAACCCTACTGCTAAACCTTTAATCCTTATTGAATGCAAAGAAATGAGACAGAATATATGTTCCTATAAGTGCAATGTAGGTACACAATCACAAAGTGGCCATTTAACAGACAAAACCTAAGATGAAAAAAGAGCAAATACAATGCAGTCATATGCAAGTCACATTTCAGTCATAGCATTGGTGGCTTTATCTTTTCAGTCATGGATCAGTCACTTTTGAAATTAGACACACCTATAGCATTGCATTTGATTTCCGTGACTTGCACAAACTCATGGCAACCACATATCAAATCCTGCGAGTAAGCAATGCTCACCTGCTCCCCAGACATGTGCACCAATTCTGGGTGTACAACCCCAGATTCATGTCAAATGCATGCATGTGCTGGAGGCCAGAGTGGATGGGGACACAGTAGCATGTAAAGTCATGTGGCCACTGACTCAGAGTAGATGAGGTGCATGATCGCATCTGACATGAAGCTGGGACTGTTGTAATGAGTGTGTCAGTTGTGACAGTCATCTTGGATCCTGCTGTAGAAGGTCATTGCGATTAGTTTTGCAATCATCTTCTTGATTTTTGCATCTTTGTTGTGGAGTGATATCTTTCTCCCTCTAGGACCTAACAGTTACCTTCACATTCTGCTGCTAATTAACTCACCCTTGCTGCAGGATTAAATACCTTCAGTCTCTTCAACAAGGTCCTGGTGTTTGCTCAATTTTGCTCTGTCTGGCTGGAAGTACTGGCAGTTGGCTAGTGTCATCTTGGAGTACTCTTAGAGGATTGCTGGCATGATATCTCAGTGGTCTTCTCAAGCTAAGTGTCTCCCCTCATTTGTCCACGCTTTCTATTTCTTTAGTTAGAGTGGGGGCTGACAAGCACTACCATGTCCCCTCCCTATCGAGTGCCTATCGCTAAGGTCAGGCAGGGATTAGGTTTCTGCTTGGCAGTAGGTGCAGAACCTATTTAGGGACTTCAGGCAAGACAGGGTATTATTAGTCTTGCCTAGGGGTCTCCACTCCCCCTTCCCTAGTGTTTGGGCTTCCCCTCCCTTCTTCCTGTTGATGTATACCTTGCTTCTCCCTTAACCAGCGTGACAGTTGTACATCCAATGTCAGTTCAAATACTCAGGGAGCGGATGGGCAGTGTGCAATTGCGGGATTTGAAACGTGGCTGCTGTGACTTCGGGCCAGTGGCGGCAATCGAATTCAATGCTGTGGGCGTGCCTAATTTCAAAAAGTACACAGAATGTTGCATCATCCCTATGACTGAAAGAAAAGGTATATGAGTGAATCTAGTGATATAAAGTGCTTTATAAACCTAATACCTTGAGCTTTTCTTTGACAAAAGCATATTAGTGATGCACATCACATCAATTACAACACACTAGCTAAAATGAGGTGACAGGCTTTAAAACAGGGCATTTCATAGAATCATAAAATGGTAGAGTTGGAATGGACCTCCTGGGTCATCTGGTCCAACCCTCTGCTCAAAGTAGGATTTAATAAATCATCCTAGACAGATGTCTGTCCAGCTTCTTTTTGAAGACTCCAATTGAAGTCTGTTCCACTCTTTGATCACCCTAACTGTCAAAAAGTTTTTTTTTTAATCTAATCTGTGTCTCCTCCCACTCAGTTTCGTCCCATTGCCCCTAGTCTTTCCTTGTGCAAATATGATCCTTCTACAATGTGACAGCCCTTGAAATATTTGTAGACAGCTACTAAATCTCCTCTCATTCTTCTTTTTTGCAGGCAAAAAATTCCCAAATCCTGTAACCATTCCTCATCGGACATGGTTTGCAGACCGGTCACCATTCTGGTTACTCTTCTCTGAACTTGCTCCAGTTTGTTGATGTATTTTATAAAATGTAGTATCCAAAACTGGAAACAGTATTTCAGATGAGGTTTGACCAATGAGGAGTAGAAGGGGATAATGTTTTCAGGTGATCTAGAATGTATGCTTCTGTTAATACATCCCAGAATTGTATTTGCTTTTTGATGCTGCATCACACTGTTGATTCAGTCTGTGATCTATTAGTATACCCAAGTCTTTTTCACATGTGTTGTTGCTTAGCCCTATTCCTCAATTTCATATATGATTTTTTCATTTTTATTGCCCAGATGCAGTACTTTGCATTTTTCTTTGTTAAAATCCATTTTGTTAGTTGCTGTCCACTGCTCCAGCTTATGTATAGCTTTTTGAATCCTCTCTCACTCTTCTCTAGTATTAGCTATCTATCCTAGCTCTGTGTCATCAGCAAATGTAATCAGTTTACTCTCAATTCCTTAATCTAAATCATTGATAAAGATGTTGAACAATACAAGGCCCACGACAGAGCCCTGTGGTATACCACTTGAGAGTGACATTTTCAAACTGGATGTGCAGCCATTTACAACCACTCTTTGAATCCGATCACTAAGCCAATTATGAATCCGCTTAACAGTTTCCTTGTCCATTTAATACTTTTCTGAAGTCAATATATATAGTACTATATCTACAGCATTCCTAGATCCACCCAGTCAGTGATTCTGTAATAGAAGGAAATTAAGTTAGCCTGACATGATTTATTGGTTAAAAACCCATGCTGACTCTGGTTAATCACTTCATTCTTATCCAGGTACTTACATACATGTTGTTTAATAAATTGTTCGAAGATTTTTCCTGGTGTAGATGCCTGACTCACCTGCCTATAGTTCCCTAGGTCCACCTTCTTCCCCTTTTTGAAGATAGGAACAACATTTGCTCTTCCCCAGTTTTCTGGGACTTCTCTTGTTCTCCAAGAATTTTCAAAGATTATGGAGAGTGGTTCAAAAATCTCTTCTGCTATCTCCTTCAGTACTCTGGAGTGTAATTCATCTGGACCTGGAGACATGAATTCATTTATGTTAGCTAAGTATTCCTTCACTATCTTTCTGATTTAGACAGCCTGGATTCTTCTATTCCTTTAATAGGACAGTGAAGATTAGTTGATGCTACATTTCCTTTTTGAGAGCCTTAATTCATTGTCAGCTTTAGTTAATCTGATTTGTGCCCTGCATGTTCTTCACTTCACACATCTTCTTTAGATATACCTCCCTTTTTCCATTTGATAAACATTTTTTTCTTCCTATATAGGCATGTGTAGATCTGTGCTCATCCATCCTGGTTTCCTTCAATGATTCCTATTCTTCCCTCTTTTCCGAATTGTTAACAATTGTGGTTTGAGAATCTCGCTTTTCAAAATTTTGCATCCTTTCTGGACATTTTTGTCCTTAAGGATATCCAGCCATTGGATTCTTCTGAATATCTTTCTGAGTCCCTTAAAACCTGCCTTTATGAAATCTAACCTTAAAGTCTGAGTTTTCACAGGTCTTCCTCTTCTAGTTACCCAAAATTTTAAAATAGCATGGTTGTTACCTCCTAGGGTCCCAGCCACTCTTACCTCCTAAACCATTTCTACACTGTTTATAAGGATTAGCTCCAAGGTAGCAGATCACCTTACTTTCTACCATACCTTTTGGAAGATTACCGTATATACTCGAGTATAAGCCGACCCGAGTATAAGCCGACCCCCCCAATTTTGTCACAAAAAAATGGAAAAACTTATTGACTCGAGTATAAGCCTAGGGTGGAAAATGCAGCAGCTACCGGTTAATGTCAAAAATAAAAATAGATACCAATAAAAGTAAAATTAATTGAGACATCAGTAGGTTAAGTGTTTTTGAATATCCATATTGAATCAGGAGCCCCATATAACACTCCATACAGTTCATTATTGCCCCATAGATGCTCCATATAAAGCTGCACTGTTCATTATTGCCCCATAGCTGTGCCATATAGTGCTCTGCACTGTTCATTATTGCCCTATAGCTGTGCCATATAGTGCTCTGCACCGTTCATTATTGCCCCATAGTTGTGTCATATAGTGCTCTGCACCGTTCATTATTGCCCCATAGCTGTGCCATATAGTGCTCTGCACCGTTCATTTTTGTCCCATAGCTGTGCCATATAGTGCTCTGCACCATTCATTATTGCCCTGTAGCTGTGCCATATAGTGCTCTGCACCGTTCATTATTGCCCCATAATTGTGCCATATAGTGCTCTGCACCGTTCATTATTGCCCCATAGCTGTGCCACATAGTGCTCTGCACCATTCATTATTGCCCCATAGCTGTGCCATATAGTGCTCTGCACCGTTCATTTTTGTCCCATAGCTGTGCCATATAGTGCCCTGCACCGTTCATTCTTGCCCCATAGCTGTGCCATATAGTGCTCTGCACCATTCATTATTGCCCCATAGCTGTGCCATATAGTGCTCTGCATCGTTCATTATTGCCCCATTGATGTAGCATAGAAAGCTCTGCCATTGCTGCTGCTGCTGCAATAAAAAAAATGCCATACTCACCTCTCTTGCTTGCAGCTCCCAGCGTCGGGTCTCGGCGTCTCTCTGCACTGACTGATCAGGCAGAGGGCGCCGCGCACACTATATGCATCATTGCGCCCTCTGACCTGCACAGTCAGAGCGGAGAGATGCCGGGAAGATGGAGCGGCGCCGGGAAGACGGAGCGACGCCCGGCTTGTGGAACGGGGATAGGTAAATATGACATACTTACCTGCACCCGGCGTCCTGCTCCTTCTCCCGGACAGCTGGTCTTCGGTGCCGCAGCCTCTTCCTCTATCAGAGGTCACCGTTACCGCTGATTAGAGAAATGAATATGCGGCTCCACCCCTATGGGAGTGGAGTCCATATTCATTTCTCTAATGAGCGGTCCCACCTGACCGCTGAAGAGGGGAAGAGCTGCAGCACCCGGAGACAGTGTGACAGGCAGGGGGAGCTCCAGGATCGCCGGGACTAGGTAAGTATGCCTCAGCGCCCTCTCCCCCTCACCCGCTGACCCTGCCACCCACCGTGACTCGAGTATAAGCCGAGAGGGGCACTTTCAGCCCAAAAATTTGGGGTGAAAATCTCAGCTTATACTCGAGTATATACGGTAAGTTGTCAGCAACAGAGGATAAGTATTTGCTTGACCTGCTAGTTTTGCCTGAGAAAGATTCCCAAAAAATGTCTGGATAGTTGAAATCTCCCATGACCACTATGTCATATTTGTTTGCAGAACTTGTCCATTTGATACATAATGAGTTCATCCATATCTTCAGCTTGCACAGGCGGCTTGTAGAGAATACCACAAAAGGAGGGAAAAAGGAGGAAAAAAGAGAGGAAAAAACTCCACTATTCTAGAGAAAACACCAAAAAAACAGGAAAAGATGCTTACCTTTCTAGGCCTCAAATCAAATGCAATATAACGGTGCAGCTGGCCTGAGTAAAATTTGCGACTGCACAGGTGCGGTAATACCAAATGAGACAGCCAGCCTACAATCAGGGATTGGCCATTTGGCACACCATTGCAAACAGATAATCTACATGCGGCAGTGTTCGCACAGAGAATGCAAAGCATCTGGATCACAGCCTATTAATAACCCGCCCTGTGGCGGGCTGCCCAGTGCTAGCTGTACTGTGTCCTGTGCGAACAGAGGCCAAAATTTACAAAGCCATCTGGGATTTTTTTGGCTTGTAGTAAATGCCTACAATGTTGCCCTTCCCATTGTACTCTCCTTGTATTCTTACCCAAACAGTTTCCAATGAACTCCCATTCTCTGAAGCCTCAATGTCTGTGTAGATATACAGTTTTCTAAAATACAATACAACACCTCCTCCTCATTTATCAAGTCTGTTTCTTGCAAATAAGTTGAATCCTTCTAGCCTTGTATTCCAATTATCTGTATAGTCCCACAAAGTGTCAGTAATTCCAATGACATCATATTTCTTCTCCTGCGTTAGTAGTTCCAATTCTCCTTGTTTGTTGCCCATGCTTTGTGCATTTGTATAGAAACATTTTAGATTGTGATTGGGTTCTCTTTCTCCAATATTTTTATCATTTAGATTTTTTTGTCTTTGTTCTTCCTTTCCACTTCTAATAACAGAGTTCTCAATAGTATTTGTCATGTGTATGGCTTTTTCTTGTCTTTTGCTTCCCTTCCGACATTGTTCTAGTTTAAAGCTCTCCTGATGAGTGTAGCAAGGCGACTTCCAAATACATGTTTCCCAGTCTTCATGAGGCACACCCCATCTCTAGCAAGTAGTTCATCGCATAGGTAATTCGCTTCGTGATTCAGAAATCTAAATCCTTGCTGATGGCACCATCGATGTAGCCAGTTGTTCACCTGCAGAATCGTATTCCACCTCCTTGTTCCATGGCCATCCACTGGGAGGATGGAAGAGAAGACCACCTGCGCCCCCAGTTCTCGTTCACTTTCTTGCTTAAGTTTTCAAAGTCACTAGAGATGGTTTCCAAATCATTTCTTGTAGTGTCATTTTTTCCCCACATGTATTAGCAGGAATGGGTAGTCATCTGTAGGTCTGAAGAGTCCTGATATCCTGTTAAACACATTTTTAATTTTTGCACCTGGAAGACAGCACATTTGCTCATTTAGGCTATCTTAGGTTTTGTCTTTTGATCCTTAGTAAATAAAGGCATTAAAGAAATGTAAATGTCAAATGAAAATTTCTTGTTTTAGTTCAACATACACTTCAGTGGCTATTGCTACCTTGCATTGGTATTGTTTTATTAAACTCAAGGCTGCATTTTAATCGTACCTGATGTTACACTGCAAAGCACGAAACCGACATTGCACCTGAAAGCAAAATTTCAGGGATTCTCCCTCCTTTTCAAGCATGATCAATGTATCCTTACTAGTGATGAGCGAGCGTGCTCGTCACAACCTGTTAATCGCTCAAGCATCAGTGTGCTTGTGATGCTCGTTATTCGGTGAGTATTTCTTTATTGATCAAGCGGAAGCTCAAGTCCCTGCCCCTCATGTTTGGTGCTTTTAAGACAGCCAATAAACATGCTGGGATTGCCTGCCAGTAACTGTAATGCTGTAGACATCTTGATTGTGGCAGTCATCTGATTGGCTGGCCACCTAGTGTCATTGGGTCTTTATAAGACTCATGACTCTATGCTCGGCACACTGTAACCTGGAAACAGGCAGCGCAGGGAGAGGTACTGCTGAAATAGAGACAGAATTGTAGATGCGATTAAGCAGGGATTCAGCCACATTTATATTTCTTTAAATGACAACAACAACACTTTTTAGGGCTAATTATAATAAATATTTATACTGCTGTTAGCAGTACTTCAGGAGGGATTGGGGTGAGGGAATAGTGTAGGACCGAATAGGGCAAATTACACTTTCTTTCTGCTGGAACTCATACAAGAAGCCCTTCTCAGAGCTAATAATATTATTGCTCTTAATCCTGAAAATTGTTCTGAACAGGGAAATATTTTTTTTTTTAGAAATATCATCACCAAGTATTATCTTGCATAGTAACAAGTCCATGTAAGTTGGGCAAATTTTCCTGTGCTAGTATTCCTGCCAATATTTTTTAGCGGACACATATTATATGCCATTTATACTGCACCAGTTATGCATCAAAATAAAAAAGCTAGAGTTGTTTTTTTTAGAAATAGCATCCCTATATTGCTCAGTTACAGAGTAACAAGTCCATGTGAGGTTGACAAATTTTCTTATGCCATTTATACTACTCCAGTTGTGCAGGATATTTTTATTATTATTATTATTATACATTTTTATAGCGCCATTTATTCCATGGCGCTTTACATGTGAATACATGTGAATATTTTGTTACTATAAGAGCCTACAAATTTTTTTTCAAATTTATCGGTATTAAATTGCTTTCCAACAGGGTATTACATATTCTTTGGTACATTTTGTTACTATAAAAGCCTTAAAAAAACGTGTTAAAAAATTATTAGTATTAAAATACTCACCTATAGACTATTCTATGCTATGGAGTACGCTTTGTTGCTATATAAGTCTCCAAAAACTTGTTCCAAATTTATTGGCATTTTACTGCTCACCCATAGGATGTTCTAGAGTACATTTTGCTGCTGTAAAAGCCTTAAAAAAATGACTCAAATGTGTCTGTATTATTTTGCTCGCTCGTAGGGTTTTACATCTTTTTGAGTACATTTAGTTGATATATAAGCCTCCAAAAAGTGTTACCCACCCCCAGAGTGACGAATTTGGTTGAGAGGGCATACAGAATCCCAAGGCCACCATCTCTCCCTCCAGACGTTGCAAGAGACATTATAGTATCCTTTTACCCTGGGTGGGTAAGGAATGACCTATTAGACTTGACAACGAATTCAAAAACCCTCCCAAGCCCATATGACAAAATAACTCTGTTCAAAGACTTGTCTAAAGCCACGATCCAAAAAAGGAAATCATTTGACTGCGTTACTAGAGAACTACTACGCACAGGAATTTCCTATTATTGGTTACAGACTTCCACCATACGAGTCAAATATGCATCAAAACTAACTCTCCTCGCAACTCCGGAAGAAGGAATCGTCTTTTTGAAAAAAATCGGCATACTTCACTCATCGGGCTCTCACAACCGCTCGTTCTCACCCTCAACAGACTCTTCTTATCCCATGTAATCTCTCTTCTTGGCCTTCCAATTGTCCAGTCAACTAACAGTCCTCATGCTACTTGCTAATTCTCCACTTACTATTCTTACTGATTTGAACCGGACATTGCCCCACCAACGGTCCGAGGGTCATCTGGAGATGACCTCGCGTCTACAGACCTTTACATAATATCCATTTTTACTGAGCAGCTTCAGAAGTTGATACATACCATATATTAACCTATAGTTTATAACAGGCTTTCGTATACTACTACCTACTAGTTAATCATTATGGTAATGGATGCTTACTCAACGATTCTACATAAAACTTTACCTATGTTAGTTTAATAGCTTATTGCGTTATTACATCCTAAACTACTAAGTTTTAGCGAAACTGCACAAAGTACTTATTATCTTACTATGTTTAACTAGGTCAGTTTAATAGCCTATTGCGTTTTTCCAACCTAAACTACTATGTTTTAGCGAAACTGCACAAAGTACTTGTTATCTTATTATGTTTTTACAATTCTACTGTATGATCGCCTGTCTCCCCTTATTGCTGGGGGGTTTGTTTTTTCCCTACCTCCATACCCCACCCTTTCCCCTCTTCCCTTTCCTAACCAATCCTTACCGGTTAAAGTTAAAATTCAATAAAATATTTTGAAAGCAAAATGTATTGGTATTACATTGCTTGCCCATAGAATATTACATCTTCTAGAGTACATTTTATTGTTATAAAAGCCTCAAAAAATTGTTTCAAATTGATCAATATCTTATTGCTCACCTATAGGGTGTTACATCTTCTTGGGTACATTTAGTTGATATAAGAGCCTCCAAAAACTTGTTTCAAATTAATATTTACCATATGGCTCACCAACAGGGTATTGCATTTTCTTGAGTACATTTATTTCTATAAAAGCTTTATAAAAGTTATTAGTATTATATTGCTCGCACTTAGGGTATTACATATTCTTTAGTAGATTACATTGCTATAAAAGCCTAAAAAAAAGTTCAAAATGTATTTGTATTATAATGCTCACCTATTGTTAGGGCTGGCGGAACGCACTGTGTAAATATAGAGATTGTATAGCTGTGTTCGCAGCCTGGGGTCCACCGTGCAGGAATGGAACCTGCTGATAGTAAATGGGGGCACTATATGGCGGTACTACGCCTGAATAGTTACGGGTACCGTCACCCGGTCTGTATAAGAGCGAACTCTGTTGCTCCACAGAGTTGCCAAGAATAAAGATAACGTTGTGCGCTGTTAGCATTCACAGGGCATAGTAATTGGATACTAGTGGGATCCCTGCAACTCACCCCCACTATGCTGATGGTTTATCCCGCTCTGACCCTCGGTGGCTTTTGAGTCCGCGCCTGAGGACGCCCTGAGTCAGATGCTGGGATCAAATGAGAGTTCCCACCCTACGCTGACAGATTGTCAGGAGACGCTATAGAGAGCCACACAGAGGGCGTACAGTACCGCAGAGGCGGTAACTGCAGTATAGACGTAGCATATTTTGTCCCTGGTGCTGGATGGCACTATCTGGCACTAGACATCTACAACACTCGCGCGCATTCAACAACTCTAGGGATGGGAATGATTCGGAGCTTTCACCGGAACAGGTATACATCCACAAATACTGAATTATACTAGCGCATTGCCGTGTGGCCATGCAAACCTTTTATAGAGGAAGTTCTCCAGGACCTTCCTAGTGTTCCAATAGGAGCAGCTACAGGACCTGAGCATGTGACCCCCGACCTCCAATGAGAGGTCGTCCCTTAGGCATGCTCAGTAGAGGAAAAGCAGGACTTAGTCCCAGGAGCATCTGCTCGTCGCTGAACAGTGCTAGTTACAGTGGCTGGGCCTGGAAGATCAGTAGCAACCAAGCGCACAGTATCTGACTGAGCCAGACGCTGGGACCAATGTCTCTGCTGAGCAGGCTCCACTGCGGCTGAAGAAGAATGGGAGACCACAGTAGAGGTGGCTCAAGATTCCATCTATGCAGCGGTGGGAACTCAACACCTATAGACTATTCCTTGGTCTGGAGTAGAGATAAGCAAATTTATTGGGAAAATGATCTCCAAGCATAACATTGGCACGAATATGACACATTTGGATTCATGATCAGAAACACAAGCACAATTTTATAAAATCGGTAACATTCGGTAAAAAGTTTTGGAAACTATTAGCGTTGCCACTAAAGTATTTTGAGCATTTTGGTTATGATAATGGTGGTGTATGATGAGCGTGGGGCACGTTTTTGATGAGGGGGAGTTGGCAGAGCTCAGAACTTTGTGTACACATTGCAGGTAGCCAAGCAGGGAACAGGAAACATCCATAATATCCTGACACAACAGCTTCTGTCATTGGCTGCTGAAATCACATGTCCCTCTCCATATAAACAATGGACATCTTGTTTTAGCGCTATTTTGACACTGTAACGGTGCAGAGAGGCTACTCCTGATTTTGGGGCTGGTTGCTGATAAATTTCATCTAGTTAGCTAGGCTGTTCTTCCTAAGTCAGAAAGTATAGATTGCTAGTGTAATTTGTGGTTGTGAAATAGAACTTTGAGCAGATTTTTTTGTGTGCCACTACTGAACTTCACAGTCAATGTGTTGTGCACTGCTTCTATTGTGCCAAATGCACGAGTTGTTCTTTCTAAATCTTATTTTTTCAGTTGCTAAATGTGATACAGCAAGGCGTTTGTCACCGTGTCATTCTTGGGTGTGGTGACATTGTTCTGTGTGTAGAGTTGATATTGAGTAAAACCATTTTTTTGGCTGTTGCTAGCATGATTCAGCATGCCATATCCCACGCTGTAATTTTGTGCAGGTGAAATTAAGCTGTCTGCAGAGCTCATGCATATTCTAAAAAATATTATTTATTTATTTTCTTACAAATGTTATACAAAAGGATAGAGTCGAGTTTGAAATTGTTTGGAGCACATCTTCTAGGCTATACAGGCCTCATCCACACTAAAAGCAAATGTAATCTGTTACTAATGTGATACAGTAGAGGAGATCTCTGTTTGAAATTGTATGGAGCATCTACTCTGTTATACAGGCCTCATCCACACACACACACACAAAAATATTCTGTTACTAACATCATACAGTAGGGGAGATCTTATTTTGAAATCGTTTGGAGCACATCTTCTTTGTCATACATGCCTCATCCGCAAATAAAAAAAATATTTCTTCTGTGACTAATGCGATTCATCATTTAGTGCCAATGAAATTCAACTGTGCACAGAGGTGGTGCAGAGTAAAAAATCTAATTTTTTATTGCTAACACTGTGCTCCTACCACACTATCTGACTGGGAAAAAGCGAGGTTGTGGTGGAAGGGGGATTAAGCTTGGGGTTCAAGGGGTACTTTGGGTAGGTGGTAGTATTTGTGAAAGCACTAGTGAACCAACAACATCACGTCCTATACAAAAACAACTGACAATTTCTGTTGCTGAACAGGCAAATCCACTACCTTTCTTTGGCAGACACACAGCGGTATGCCTTGTTGATGAGGCCCAGAAAGAGAATATGGCTCAAGTGGATGTCAAGCACAGCTTCAAGAGGCTTCTCCTCCTTTTTCTCCACCTCAACATCACACATAGTTCAGTCCACTTTGTTGTGGGAGGGGACAGAGGAAACAAGCATCAGTTAACCAGCCACCAATACAGCAAGGGTTTGGACCCTTGAACTCGACATATCAGTTCCTTCTTGCTGTACTATCTGCAGCATGATCCCCATATAGTTATGATTCAAAATAGTAGTAAGCCAAAAAGAAAAAAAACAGCTAAAATATGCCTTTTATTAATTAAATTTAAAACAAGGATCCATCTCTATAGAAACATTCTGATGGGATCAGTGAAGAGTTAGATAGCAAATATTAATGTCTGCTTTTGTGATCAGTATTCACAGTGAAAAAGTCAAGGGAAGAGAGGCTGATTTTCCATCCTCTTACCTGCCAGTGGAGATTGGCACCCTATGGGAAATCACTATACTACTATGCAACAAGTTCTGAGGTAGAGATATATAATAACCACATCACGTTTAACGCATAGGCCTTATCCTCCATCCATTTCACAGAGCCTATAACAGTATATACAATCACAACACACTTCATACAATAAAGATAATTAAGTGCATACAGAAAAATTCCTCATGTTTGTATCATTTATCTTAAATCTATGCAGAATACCCCTGTCATGGTCAGCTGCAGCCGCTGATGCGGCCCAGCCCATAGATGCCCCCAAGCTGACCAACCTCAGAAGGTGAGGCGCGTGTCCCACTGGGATGCAATACGGACCCTTTATACCGTAGAGAGGAACCCAGGCCTACCCGAACTAGAGGAGGACAGAGACCAGAGTTCTGTGGCAGCTGAGCATGTGGACAAGGAAAGAGACACGTAGGACTTGATTACACTGCACAACTTCAGATACAGATAAAGTATATTACAGTATATTTGATATGTAGTGGCGCTATTGTAAATGCAAAGAATAAGCTGCAATTAAAGCCCTAAACCACCTAGGGAGATATAAATACTATAAAAGGAATATGTGTTGAATATGTGTTGTACTTGCGCTATATAGAACGCATAGATTGAACACCAATATATTATATAATTGCCTGTGGGGCAGGTGTCGGCTTTATGGCACAGCTTTTTAAGAGATTTTGGTGCTAGCTACGGATAGAAATATATCGATCCAAGCTGAAGTCTAAAGAAAATAAGTTAATAAGATAAGGGGACTTAAAATTGTGAATAAATAAATAAAATAAAATATACTGTTATATTGCCATAACTAAATGAACCTGTCAAAAAGGGGGGGGGGAGGAGCAAATGCTGTGGGGACCAAGAGAAAACAAGAGCTAAAAAACGTGCTCCTCTGTTAAAATAAATATGTTTATATATAGAGAGACACGTGCAATAAAACAGTGTGGAGGCTAGACCTGCAGACTACAAGGTAAGAATTCGGTACCGGTGTTCAGGCATAGAGGTAGCTTGATCCATAAAAAATAACCTTGGTGAGGATAAAGGAGGTTTGCATATACTTAGCTTCACTTCCTGGGCAGAAGGCTGGTGAAAGTATCCTGAGCGCACTGTACCTGCTGGTGACAGGCGCTCCAGCAGTGGGAAGTGGAGAGAGCGGTGCACGGTGCTTTGTATCACTGCAGCTGGCAGGACCTGCGTAGCGTTCGGGTCACGTGACTCAGAGGTCACATGGTGCCCCTGTGAGCAGTACGGAGCGCTGTTGGAGCCCTTTTAGAGATAATTTCAACTTGCTTAGCCCTCTGGCAGGCACAGCTGATCTGACACAGTTTTATTAGTTTTGTTTCCCTCTCCAAATTATCAGAAAATCTCCCTCCTCCCAATTATTTTGAATCTTCACATGCTTTCTGAAACCTGATCTCACAGTTTTACAGCAGACCTTCATGAGTGCAGATCTGACCTTTGTGACTTTTCAGGCTCACTGCTCCTTTACTCCTCTCACATTTTAAGGTTAGTACTTTCTCTTTTTTCACCACAATTGTTTATTTTACCTGTTCTGTGAATGAATGATGCAAAGTTTGTGGAAATAAGAAGAGTTTTCTTAGATAAAAGAAGGTGACCTCCAAGTCACATTGTGCCCTAACACCGTACTCTCACCCTTCAGATTCTCTGCTGAACTTGACAGTAAAATGTGTGATTAACTGTATCTAACCACCTTCATGTTGAAGAAATTAAGAATATGCTGTTAAATGATGATGAGGGAGACCCTGCACTGAGTGAAGATTTAGGGGAAGAGAGTGGCATCTCCTCTTAAGATTAGTTGGAAGAATATAATAGTGATTCAGGAGCAGAGCAGGATGATGGGGAGACAGATACAGATGATCAAGATTTAGATAACACTTTTTTTGGACAAAGATAAAAACACAAGTGGAGCTAGAAGCTACATACAGCAATAGCTGAAACACAAAGCACTGGCCAATGGTCAACTTCTTCACAGTGTTGAATGTGGATGGTATAAATTTACAAGTGATTTACCTTTGGCAATCAACTGAAACCAATGAGTTGAAGAATTTACTTGAAAACTGTGTGGAGATCTACACTGAAGAAGTCTGAAGACGACTGGAATTCCTTCTAGAAATGCAAGTCCGGCTGGAAAGATTTCATTCCAAAGATGAGAATCCAAGAAGTATTGTTTCTCCTTGCGGACAGTGACATGTTAAGCATGTCAAGGTGAGGAGACTTAAAGCAGCAATGCTAAAAGGTGAAAAATAATCACAAAAAAATCACAACCGTTCCCAGCTCCCAAAATATGTAGATGCAACACTTGCACCATTGAAACTAGTGGAAGAAAGATTTCAAACTTTGAAAGCCAAAAATGTCACAGTGCGATCTGTCTGGCCCATGTAAAAATGATCTGCCAGCCTTGCATCTCTAAGTGTAACTGTCTTTCTTCTGCTGAACATGTAACCTCTTAATCAAAGTGAATAGTAATCAAGTAGCTTCCTTCTAAGTGCATTGCGTTTTTTTCCAAAATGTTAATGTTTAGTAATAGCTATATCATGAAAACTGGAAGATATTTGGCAGTAGTTGAGAAATTTCATACTTTTTTTTTAATATGTTCATGGTTATTAAATGTATTCTGATTGTTTGTACTCTCTTTTAATACATCACTATGAAGGTCATTGATTAGTTTTGGAGTTTTAAAATTGAGATAATTAGATATTATAGGTGATTTAATAACCTGTGCCTGTCAGGCGCAATACGCCTGATCCCGAGAGTGCCAGAGGTGCGCCTGACAGAGGGTTAACTGTTCACAATAACAGTAATTTTGAACAGAGGTGCCAAGAAGAATCAATTCTTCATGCGGAGAGTGACATGTTAAGCTTGTCGAGGTGAGGAGACTTTAAGCCGCAATGCTCCTCTGGGAAATATACAAATTGTCTCTTCAGAGAGGAAGAGGACTAGAAATCTAGTGCCACATATTGGAAGTAGCAATCCTAACAGTCAATGTCGACCCCTTAACGAGCCTTGTCACTTGTTTAAGCCATAAAGTAGTGACACAGAGGAGAGGGAAAGTTTGAAGTTAAAAAGGTCATGTATATCATTTTAACTTCAAACTTTCCCTCTCCTCTATGTCACTACTTTATGGCTTAAACAAGCACTGTACTGTTATGATCCGGTGACCTTGGAGCTGCCTGAGAGCTTTCACTGGAGAAGGTGGCCACTATACTGACCGCAATCCTGAACTTAACACCACAACTAGAAGTAGCCGTGGAGTGTACCTAACACACCTAGACACCTCGTCACAGCCGGAGGACTAAATACCCCTAATGATGGAAATAGGAATACTATCTTGCCTCAGAGAAAATCCCAAAAGGATAGACAGCCCCCCACAAATATTGGCGGTGAGTCGGAGAGGAAAAAACATACACAGGCCGAAAAACAGGATTTAGCACAGGAGGCCACTCTAGCTAGATAGGACAGGATAGGACAGAGTTCTGTGCGGTCAGTATTAAAACCCTTCAAAACATCCACAGCAGAATATACAAAAAACTTCCTACATCTAACTAAAAGATGTAGGAGCGTAAATCTGCAACTCCAGTGAATTCTACAATCAGAGCAGGAATAAAACTGAAACAAGCACACAGCAGTGTGCCACAGATACAAAAACCAAACACTTATCTTTGCTGAATTTGGTAGCAAGCAGGAGAAGCCAGAAAGTGATCCAACACTTTGTTAGGAGTCGAGTTTCCTCTGCTGCACAGGGGGAATCTCGATCCGTGTCTGCTGCGGTCTCCCATTCGGCATCGGCCGCAGTGGGGTCTGCTCAGCGGAGGCGTCGCTCCCAGCGTCTCGCTGGGACTGATTCTGTGCAGAGGGTTACTGCTGCCTTTTCTGGCTCTCCTGTTGTACCCTGCACTGATCTGCGGCGAGCGGGCTTCTCTGGGACTAAGTCCTTATTTGCACACACTGAGCATGCCCAGGGCAAGATCTCCCGTTGGAGATCGAGGGTCACATGCTCAGGTACTGCAGCACGTCCCATTGGTCCTCCAGGAAGGTCCTGAAAGGGCAAAACTTCGGTAGCAGCTTCCTGTGCTGTAACTATATAAGCTGCGCATGACCGCACGGCCATGCGCTAGTATTGTCTTGATAATATGTGTGTGTGTTGTGAGTGAAAGTCGCTCTTTAAATAACCCTCCCTATTGGATGACTGTTCGCGGAAGGTGTATGTTTGCTATCTAGCGCCCAACTTATCCAACAGCACGTTACACACATAACAGCGTATAGTTGCTGTGACCGCCTGTACGGCGCCGTGCGCTTACCTGACCCAAGCCTGGGTGGTTAGCGGCGTCCGTTTGTGCGGCACCGCACGCACTCTTGTGCCACTTAATTATATTATTTCTGTCACTCTGACACCTCAGTAGTGGTGTCGAGCGCATGAGGTCTTTATGAACTCAAATCCTAAGTCTTGGGATTGAGTTCTGAGACTCTTTGCTTGCGCTCTTTGTGCGGTACCGCGGCCCTGTGACGCAACAGGGTTCGCTTCCTTCACACAGGGTGAAGTTAACCCATGTGTGTATACTTATTGTACCGCCATATCGTCTGTCTCTACTAGCAGCAGGGTTTTCACCTGCACGGTGGACCTCGGACTGCGAAAGCACCCTTGGTGCGTTCCGCCAGTCCTTAACAGAATACTAGCGCCAATGTCTGGCTAGTAATGACGGACGATCAGCGTTCACAGCGGTACATCCAGCAGCTGGAGGGTAGGTTGGCGGCTCTAGAGCGTGCAACCTCAGCTGTGGACGTTACTGCTGTCGCTGTTCAGGCTGCAAGTGTAGCTGCAGCCAGTTTGTCCGCTGCCACCCCTGCTCCGACTTTATCCCGTCTCCCGCTTCCCGACAAGTTTGCTGGTGACAGTAAGCTATGTCGGGGATTCGTGAGCCAGTGCTCCATACATCTCGAGCTGCTGGCTACACGTTTTCCTACATGGGCGAGGGTGGGATTCATTTTGTCTCTTTTGTTGGGCAGGGCGTTGGAGTGGGCAACGCCGCTTTGGGAACGTGGTGATCGTGTGGTACAGAGTGCTCCTATCTTCCTGGACGCTCTGAGGCAGGTCTTTTTGGGACCCCGTGTCACCCACGATACCGCGCTCCAATTGTTGGCAATTACTCAGGCTTCGTCCATGGTCAGCCAGTTCGCCATCCTATTCCGGACTCTAGCTTCTGAGCTGGAATGGCCGGATAAAGTCCTTATTCCGGTGTTCTGGAGAGGACTGGCAGATCATGTAAAGGATTCCTTGGCCACCAGGGAGATTCCCGCCATACTGGAGGAGCTTATTACTATAGCTACCCGCATCGATCTCCGTTTTAACGAGCGGAGGTTGGAGCGGACCCAGTGTAGGCAGAGGTTTCGGCTGGCTCCCACCTTTGCCAAACCTCTAGAATCTCCTGTTATGGCGTCCGACTCCCATGAGGCCATGGAGGTTTCTCGAGCAGGACCTAGGTCTCAGATTGCTCGAGTACCTGTGGTGTGTAAAAATTGCCAGCAACCGGGACATTACGCTAATAAATGTCCACAGCGGTTGGGAAAACGATCGCGTCTAGTGACCATTGGAGGAGGTTCACTGGACACAGTGGCATTTTCCTCCAAATTGTCCTTTAAAGGGACAATCCTGTTAGGCACATCCACTCTTACAGTAGAGCTTTGTGTGGATTCAGGAGCAGAAGGAAATTTTATGTCTTCTGCTTTTGCTCTGCGCCACGCAGTACCTCTGGTTATGCTTGCCAAACCAGTAACCGTTAGAGTGGTGAATGGGTCGACACTTCCGTTACAGATCACACATCAGACTGTCCCTTTCACGTTAGCCATGTCCCCATCCCACCAGGAGATTATTTCCCTTCTTGTCCTTCCCGAGGGAATGGATGAGATTCTGCTGGGAATACCCTGGCTCCGTTTCCACTCCCCACATATTGAGTGGACCTCTGGGAGGATATTGGGTTGGAGTGAATCCTGTAAGGGCAGATGTGTGAAAGAGTGCGTTCAGGTTTCCACCACTGAGATACCCGCAGATCTCTCTACTCTCCCCAAATACTATTGGTCTTATGCAGACGTATTCTCCAAAAAGGCAGCGGAGACCCTTCCGCCTCACCGTCCCTATGACTGTCCTATAGATCTCTTGCCTGGAGCAGAACCTCCTCGGGGACGTGTTTATCCCCTCTCTCTCCCGGAAATGGAGGCTATGTCCCAATACATCCAGGAGAATTTGGCAAGAGGGTTTATTAGGAAGTCAGTGTCACCAGCAGGGGCAGGGTTCTTCTTCGTACAGAAGAAGAATGGAGAATTGCGTCCTTGCATAGACTACAGGGGTGTTAACGCCATCACCGTTAAGAATAAGTACCCGCTGCCCCTGATTTCTGAGCTTTTTGATAGGCTACGGGGAGCTAAGGTATTTACCAAATTAGACCTGCGGGGAGCCTATAACCTGATTCGCATCCGTGAGGGGGACGAATAGAAGACGGCGTTTAACACCAGAGATGGGCACTATGAGTATCTGGTGATGCCCTTCGGGCTCTGTAATGCCCCAGCCGTTTTCCAAGACTTTGTCAACGATATCTTCCGGGATATGCTTTCCACCTCGGTCGTAGTCTATCTGGATGATATTCTCATCTTCTCTTCAGATATTGACTCCCACCGGAGAGATGTTGGCAGAGTCTTCGACCTCTTACGGGCAAACTCTCTTTACGCTAAGTTGGAGAAATGTGTGTTTGAGCAGGAGTCTTTACCTTTCCTGGGCTATATCATCTCTGCCCAGGGATTGGCTATGGATCCTGCCAAACTACAGGCTGTGATGGACTGGCAAGAACCCCATTCACTTAAAGCGGTGCAGTGCTTTATGGGGTTCATTAATTATTACCGCCAGTTCCTTCCCCATTTCTCAACTTTGGTAGCTCCCTTGGTAGCCCTCACCAAGAAGGGAGCAAATCCCAAAGTGTGGTCTGAAGAGGTCTCCAGGGCCTTTTCTTCTACTAAGTCTCATTTCGCTAGCGCTCCCATCCTACATCGTCCCGATGTCGATAAGCCGTTTATAATGGAGGTGGATGCCTCTTCTGTTGGGCTGGAGCAGTCCTCTTCCAAAAGGATGCTCAAGGTCGGAAGCATCCGTGCTTCTTCTTCTCCAAGACCTTCACACCAGCAGAGAGGAATTATTCCATCGGGGACAGGGAGTTGCTAGCGATGAAATTGGCTTTCTCAGAGTGGAGACATCTCTTGGAGGGGGCTCGTTTTCCCTTTCAAGTTTTTACTGACCACAAAAATTTGCAAACAGCCCAGCGGCTAAATTCTCGCCAGGCCAGATGGTCCTTATTCTTCTCCCGATTCCACTTCACCCTCCATTATCTCGCTGGGGAGAAGAATATTCGAGCTGATGCTCTTTCTCGCTCTGTTGTGTCATCTGAGGAGGAGGAGGGAGAGCCTCGGCTTATTGTTCCTTCTGAGAGCTTGAGAACCGTGGCTCTGGTGTCGCTTGAGTCTGTGCCTCCGGGCAAGACTTTTGTGCCCATAAATTTGCGACCGGAGGTTCTCTCTTGGGCTCATTCCTCCAGGGTGGGTGGACACTTTGGGACAAAAAGGACATCTGAGCTGCTGGCGAGGACGTACTGGTGGCCGCATATGCTCCGAGATGTCAGAGATTACATTCTGGCGTGTGTCTCATGCACCAAAAATAAGTCTCCTCGACAACGGCCGTCTGGGTTACTCTATCCCTTGCCGGTGGCAGACAGGCCCTGGGAGATGGTCGGGATGGACTTTGTAGTGGGTTTGCCCAAGTCTCGCGGCTGTACCGTCATTTGGGTTATTAACGATCATTTCTCGAAAATGGTGCATTTGGTGCCGCTCCCACGGTTACCTTCTGCACGGGCCTTGGCAGCGTTGTTCATAAGACACATCTTCCGCCTACACGGCATGCCAGACAAAATTGTCAGTGACCGGGGTCCCCAGTTTGCGTCTCGGTTCTGGAGAGAGCTTTGTCGTCTTCTCAGCATTGAGTTAAATCTCTCTTCCGCATATCATCCCGAGACGAATGGGTTGGTAGAGAGGGCCAATCAGACTCTGGTCACATACCTACGACATTTTGTTTCTGCCAGGCAGGATGACTGGGCATCTTTATTACCATGGGCAGAGTTCGCCCTTAATAATTCTGTAGCCGACTCCACCAGTCAGACTTCTTTCCTCCTTAGTTACGGCCAGCATCCGCGGGTTCCTGTGCCTATGCCCGTGTCCTCTGCTGACTCCAGGGTGGCAGACTGGGCAGTGGAGGCACGGGACATTTGGGACCGCACTCAAGATGCCATTCGGGCCTCGAAGGAGAGAATGAGGTCCTCCGCCGATGCACATCGGCGCCCTGCCCCGACCTTTGCTCCTGGCGATTTAGTGTGGCTCTCCGCCCGTAACATCAGGCTGCGTGTAGAGTCCACTAAGTTTGCTACTCGCTACTTGGGTCCCATCAAGGTTCTTGAACAGGTTAATCCTGTGGTCTACCGTCTGGCCCTTCCTCCACGCCTTGGTATCACCGACACCTTTCATATGTCCCTCCTTATGCCCGTATACATGTCTCAGTTTTCTGAGTCATCTGCCGAGACATCGGGTTCGTCTACGGACGATTTCGAGGTGAACGCTATCTTGGGGTGCAAGGTGGTACGTGGCAAAAAATTTTATTTGGTGGACTGGAATGGTTATGGTCCTGAGGACAGGTCCTGGGAGCCTGCTGAGCACATTCGGGCTCCGCAGCTCATTGCTGCCTTCGAGCGTAGCGAGGCCCAAGGAGGGGGGGGGCCCTAGGAGGGGGGGGTAATGTTAGGAGTCGAGTTTCCTCTGCTGCACAGGGGGAATCTCGATCCGTGTCTGCTGCGGTCTCCCATTCGGCATCGGCCGCAGTGGGGTCTGCTCAGCGGAGGCGTCGCTCCCAGCGTCTCGCTGGGACTGATTCTGTGCAGAGGGTTACTGCTGCCTTTTCTGGCTCTCCTGTTGTACCCTGCACTGATCTGCGGCGAGCGGGCTTCTCTGGGACTAAGTCCTTATTTGCACACACTGAGCATGCCCAGGGCAAGATCTCCCGTTGGAGATCGAGGGTCACATGCTCAGGTACTGCAGCACGTCCCATTGGTCCTCCAGGAAGGTCCTGAAGGGGCAAAACTTCGGGAGCAGCTTCCTGTGCTGCAACTATATAAACTGCGCATGACCGCACGGCCATGCGCTAGTATTGTCTTGATAATATGTGTGTGTGTTGTGAGTGAAAGTCGCTCTTTAAATAACCCTCCCTATTGGATGACTGTTCGCGGAAGGTGTATGTTTGCTATCTAGCGCCTGACTTATCCAACAGCATGTTACACACATAACAGCGTCTAGTTGCTGTGACCGCCTGTACGGCGCCGTGCGCTCACCTGACCTAAGCCTGGGTGGTTAGCGGCGTCCGTTTGTGCGGCACCGCACGCACTCTTGTGCCACTTAATTATATTATTTCTGTCACTCTGACACCTCAGTAGTGGTGTCGAGCGCATGAGGTCTTTATGAACTCAAATCCTAAGTCTTGGGATTGAGTTCTGAGACTCTTTGCTTGCGCTCTTTGTGCGGTACCGCGGCCCTGTGACGCAACAGGGTTCGCTTCCTTCACACAGGGTGAAGTTAACCCATGTGTGTATACTTATTGTACCGCCATATCGTCTGTCTCTACTAGCAGCAGGGTTTTCACCTGCACGGTGGACCTCGGACTGCGAACGCACCTAATACCATAACATCTGATTCTTGGTGCGTTCCGCCAGTCCTTAACACACTTCACAAGGAACATTGACAACTGGAAAGGCCTAAAGGATCCTGCACACCTAAATATCCCAGTCAGAATTGTAATCATCTGATAGGACTGCGAGTCAGAGACAACTGCATTCCCACCTACAACCACTGGAGGGAACCCTAGAGCAGAATTCACAACACTGTACACTTTAAATTTATATGCTATGATGACTATACCTTGATTTCAATAGTACCACTTTACTGAAAGAGGAATAACATTGAAAATAGCACATTTATCAACCCATAAAAGGTGCATATAACTTTGTATGAGGAGGTTCCACTTCTTTTGAACTTTGGTCCCCTTGTGATTTCTAATTCTATATTATTGGACTTTTTTCACAAATTGTTATATTTTTTAATGAGAAACAAGCATCGATGGGCTATTAATTTTGTTTCAGACTTCTGAAGCATATTATTGCTTCAAAAAGGTCTAACTATATGGGATATACTACTCATCAATGTCAGAACATCCTAGATCTATATATACAGTATATACGTTGGCTTTTATAAGTACTAACTGTATGATTTATCATTCATTATCTATTATTGCAAGATCTTGGATCTATGCACATACGTTGACTCTTATAAGCATTAACTGTGTTTAAACAGCTCTTGCTAATATTTCCTCTTCTTATATGTTTATTTAGTATTAGGAGTCCCCTTTTATTTAAGGGAACTATAATTGTTAAATTTATTGATATTCATACCCCTGTATCTGCAGATCCATTTCGTGTTCATCCATTGAAAAAGTATATACTCTTTTATTATGTATGTCTCTTAGTGTTCAATAAAGATTTGTATAATATTTTAATATATTTGGCATATGCTTTCTGTGTGCTCAATCCGAAAACACTAGTGGGTAGAATTAAAGAAAAAACAGTTTGAATCAAGTGAGTGAACCAGTATGTTCACCAACTCTGGGAATGTGTAGAAGAAACCTGAGGTGTAATTTCGGTCAACACATGTTTGAATCTGATCGAGAGCATGCCCAGAAGGGTTCAGGCAGTGTTGAAAGCCAAAGATGGATTTATAAAATGCTAACAATTCAATTCAAAATAAAATTTTGATTTTTAGGAGCAAAATAGAAACAATGCAGTGACATGACAAAAATCTGCATAACTATTCATATGCTAAACAGTTGCAAGTCAAATTTAAGCATTAGATATTCAAGACAATTGTCTATAAAATGATGTCAGTCTCATGTTCAAAGCAGAAGTGGATAATGAGACATGGAGCCTGAAATTTAAAAGTTCAAAACATTCTTACTTTTTGCTCTTCAGTATATGTTCCCCTTCCTTGACCCATTCTGGTAAAAAATATCCCCCATTATGGCATATATGTTCCTTATTCTGAGCCCCATCCTGTAATATATATATATATATATATATATATATATATACAGTGGGGCAAAAAAGTATTTAGTCAGTCAGCAATAGTGCAAGTTCCACCACTTAAAAAGATGAGAGGCATCTGTAATTTACATTATAGGTAGACCTCAACTATGGGAGACAAACTGAGAAAAAAAAATCCAGAAAATCACATTGTCTGTATTTTTATCATTTTATTTGCATATTATGGTGGAAAATAAGTATTTGGTCAGAAACAAAATTTCATCTCAATACTTTGTAATATATCCTTTGTTGGCAATGACAGAGGTCAAACGTTTTCTGTAAGTCTTCACAAGGTTGCCACACACTGTTGTTGGTATGTTGGCCCATTCCTCCATGCAGATCTCCTCTAGAGCAGTGATGTTTTTGGCTTTTCGCTTGGCAACACGGACTTTCAACTCCCTCCAAAGGTTTTCTATAGGGTTGAGATCTGGAGACTGGCTAGGCCACTCCAGGACCTTGAAATGCTTCTTACGAAGCCACTCCTTCGTTGCCCTGGCGGTGTGCTTTGGATCATTGTCATGTTGAAAGACCCAGCCACGTTTCATCTTCAATGCCCTTGCTGATGGAAGGAGATTTGCACTCAAAATCTCACGATACATGGCCCCATTCATTCTTTCATGTACCCGGATCAGTCGTCCTGGCCCCTTTGCAGAGAAACAGCCCCAAAGCATGATGTTTCCACCACCATGCTTTACAGTAGGTATGGTGTTTGATGGATGCAACTCAGTATTCTTTTTCCTCCAAACACGACAAGTTGTGTTTCTACCAAACAGTTCCAGTTTGGTTTCATCAGACCATAGGACATTCTCCCAAAACTCCTCTGGATCATCCAAATGCTCTCTAGCAAACTTCAGACGGGCCCGGACATGTACTGGCTTAAGCAGTGGGACACGTCTGGCACTGCAGGATCTGAGTCCATGGTGGCGTAGTGTGTTACTTATGGTAGGCCTTGTTACATTGGTCCCAGCTCTCTGCAGTTCATTCACTAGGTCCCCCCGCGTGGTTCTGGGATTTTTGCTCACTGTTCTTGTGATCATTCTGACCCCACGGGGTGGGATTTTGCGTGGAGCCCCAGATCGAGGGAGATTATCAGTGGTCTTGTATGTCTTCCATTTTCTAATTATTGCTCCCACTGTTGATTTCTTCACTCCAAGCTGGTTGGCTATTGCAGATTCAGTCTTCCCAGCCTGGTGCAGGGCTACAATTTTGTTTCTGGTGTCCTTTGACAGCTCTTTGGTCTTCACCATAGTGGAGTTTGGAGTCAGACTGTTTGAGGGTGTGCACAGGTGTCTTTTTATACTGATAACAAGTGTAAACAGGTGCCATTACTACAGGTAATGAGTGGAGGAAAGAGGAGACTCTTAAAGAAGAAGTTACAGGTCTGTGAGAGCCAGAAATCTTGATTGTTTGTTTCTGACCAAATACTTATTTTCCACCATAATATGCAAAAAAAATGATAAAAAAACAGACAATGTGATTTTCTGGATTTTTTTTTCTCAGTTTGTCTCCCATAGTTGAGGTCTACCTATGATGTAAATTACAGACTCCTCTCATCTTTTTAAGTGGTGGAACTTGCACTATTGCTGACTGACTAAATACTTTTTTGCCCCACTGTATATATATATATATATATATATATATATATATATATATATATATATATCACCTTCTGTTATATATGTCTTTTATACTGGGCCCCATCCTGGTATACTTGTCTCTTAGCCTAAATACCATCCTGGAATATTGATAGATACAAGTGCTTCTCACTAAATAAGAATATCATTGAAAAGTTAATTTTTTTCAGTTCTTCAATACAAAAAGTGAAACTCATATATTAAATAGTCTTTACAAACAGAGTGATTAATTTCAAGTGTCTATTTCTGTTAATGTTGATGACTATGGTTTACAGCCAATGTAAACCCAAAAGTCATTATCTCAGCAAATTAAAATATTTGAAAATTGAGCTGAAAAAATTATTTTAAAATCCAAAATGTTGGCCTACTGAAATATATGTTCAGTAAACGCACTCAATACTTAGTCGAGGCATCTATTGCATCAATACGGCATGGCATGGAGGTGATCAGACTGTGGCACTGCTGAGGTGTTATGGAAGCCCAGGTTGCTTTGATAGCACAAAAGAGCTCAGTGAGGTCAAAAATACTCTGTTGTAAAAAAAATCACAGTAATAAGCAAGTGCTAGTCAAAAGATGGAAAAAAACCACGGTATTTAGTTGATACGTTTTTTTGCAAAAAAATGTATACTAAGTTGCTCCACCAATCGTCAAGGTATACCCATATTGAGCAGTCCTAACTAATGTATATAATCCCTATCTGATGTATTTAAAAACCTGATCATCTGTATAGTACCTGTATAAGCAGGGTTCATAGAGGGAATATCCATGTGGACCTGCCAGATGGAACAGCTTAAAGGTACCGTCACACTAAACGATATCGCTAGCAATCCGTGACGTTGCAGCGTCCTGGCTAGCGATATCATTCAGTTTGACACGCAGCAGCGATCAGAATCCTGCTGTGATGTCGTTGGTCACTGCAGAAAGTCCAGCACTTTATTTGGTCGCTGGACTCCCTGCAGACATCGCTGAATCGGCGTGTGTGACACCGATTCAGCGATGTCTTCACTGGTAACCAGGGTAAACATCGGGTTACTAAGCGCAGGGCCGCGCTTAGTAACCCGATGTTTACCCTTGTTACCAGCGTAAAAATAAAAAAAAAAAAAACACTTCATACTTACCTTCTGCTGTCTGTCCCCGGCGCTGTGCTTCTCTGCCCTGTGTAAGCCCAGCGGCCGGAAAGCAGAGCGGTGACGTCACTGCTCTGCTTTCCGGCCGCTGGGCTTACACAGGGCAGAGAAGCAGAGCACTGAGAGACAGACAGCGGAAGGTAAGTATGAAGTGTTTTTTTTTTTTTAACTTTTACGCTGGTAACCAGGGTAAACATCGGGTTACTAAGCGCGGCCCTGCGCTTAGTAACCCGATGTTTACCCTGGTTACCGGCATCGTTGGTCGCTGGAGAGCTGTCTGTGTGACAGCTCTCCAGCGACCAAACAGCGACGCTGCAGCGATCCGGATCGTTGTTGGTATCGCTGCAGCGTCGCTCAGTGTGACGGTACCTTTAGTGCAAATGACCCACAAAGGAGTGGTAAACTCCCCAGTCTTTTAGAAACAAGAGAACAATTATTGAACCTGAAACACATGGGCTACTTGCACATTGAACAAGTCTGTAGGAACATGTTCACACCACCTAGATATATCCCCCTCTAGGTATATACGTCTCCCCTCCTGGGCCCCATCCTTGTATATATGTTCCTTTTCCTAGGCCATATCTTGGTATATACAGCTGTGCTCAAAAGTTTACATACACCAGCAGAATTTTTGCTTTCTATTAAGAAATGGGGTATGTGAACTTTGGATCAGGGTCATTTGGATGTTTTGGGTTGTCATTATGATTTACAAAGAGAAAAAACAGTAGTTTGACAATAAATGGCTTCTCCCAACCACTAACCATGAGTGTAGAAATAGTTTTGGTGTTATCATTCATATTCACTGAAAAAGACCAGCAAAAATTCTATATATTCTATATATATACAGGGTGGGCCATTTATATGGATACACCTGGGTGGGCCATTTATAAAATTACATCCAAAATGGCCAACTTTAAAATGGCTGTCATGATCACCACTCATCTAGAAAATTTTTTCCCCTCCCATATAGTAATGTGCCACAAACAGGACGTTGATATCACTAACCATACCAATTTTATTTATGTGTATCCAAATACATAGCCCACCCATGTGTATCCATATAAATGGCCCACCCTGTATATACACTGTGTTCCAATTTATTATGCAAATTGGATTTAAGTGTCATAAAGATTTAATTGTTTTTTTTTTCAAATAAACTCGTGGATGGTATTGTGTCTCAGGGCTCAATGGATCACTGAAATCAATCTTAAACACGTGATAATTTTCCAGGTGATTCTAATTAAAGGAAAACTGCTTAAAAATGATGTTCCAGATTAATGAACCCTCATCCCAACAACTTCAAACAGAAATATCAGTGGAGGAAATAAAATTAATAATCAAAAATCTAAAGACTGGTAAGGCTCCTGGACCTGACGGTCTCACTGCTCTTTACTATAAAAAATTTAATAAATTACTCATGACTCACATAAAACACTTTTGCAATGCCCTTTTAAATGGATCCCAGATGCCCCCCGAATTCTATACTGCACACGTGACTGTGATCCCCAAACCAAAAAGGCATAATTTACTAACTAAAAATTACAGGCCCATTTCACTACTAAACGTTGATCTCAAAATATTCACATCAATTATCACCGACAGAATTAACAAGATACTCCCCTCGCTTATACATAGAGACCAAGTAGGATTTATACCTATGAGGCAAGGGCCAGACAACATAAGAAGAAATCTAAATAATATCCATTCAGCAACTAACTCACAAAAACCAACCATAATGCTAGCATTAGATATCGAAAAAGCCTTTGACACTGTATCCTGGTTATACCTCTTTAAAGTCTTATCCAAATTTGTTATTCCCCATAAGCTACTTTCATGTCTTCATTTATTATATGACCATCCGACCACATACCTCAAGCTGCCCTCAACGCAACCTCTCCCAATAAACATACAGAGAGGAACCAGGCAAGGATGCCCATTATTGCCAGCTATGGAACCTTTAGCTGAAGCCATAAGGAATAATCATAACATATTAGGCCCCATTAACCTTGGAGACCAGTATAAGGGTACCTTTTTGCAGATGACCTTCTCCTGTCCATTACCAGTCCCCACACTACCCTTCCAAATCTATTTTTGCTACTCCATGATTTTGAATTAATATCGGGTCTTAAAATCAATGTTGAAAAATCAGAAGCTTTATTCATAAATACCCCTGAAGAAGTTCAATCAAGCTTGGTCTCTCAGTTTGTGTTCACAAGAAAAGAACACTTCTTGACTTATTTGGGGATTAATCTCACGTCTAATAAATCAACCTTGTATAAATGGAACTATTATCCCCTTAATTCAGAGTCTTCAGAAATATATTACCAGATGGTTGTCTATGGCACTATTCTGGCTGGGGAGATTAAACGCCATAAAGATGGTAACAGGAACAGGAACACATGGGCTACTTGCACAGAGAACAAGTCTGTAAGAACATGTTCACACACCACCAAGAAACCTGAAGACACAAAAGAGAATGGTAAAACCAAAAACACTCAGTTTGAAAAAATGTTTGCAGTAATCCGCAAGTGCTAGTAAAAGATGTAAATAACAGGGTATTTGGTTGATACGTTTTTTGCAAAAAATGTATACTAAGCTGCTCTACCAATCTTCACGGTATACCCATATCAGAGCAGTCCTAACTAATGTATGCAATCCCTATCTGATGTATTTAAAAACCTGATCATCTGTATATTACCTGTGTGAACAGGGTTCAGAGAGGAAAAATCCATGTGTGCATACACGACAGAACAGCTTTTGTGCAGCTAGCCCAAGAGGAGTGGTGGAACTCCCCAGTCTTGTAGACACAAGAGAACAATCATGGAAACAGGAAAGATGGTACCCTCCCACGATTTTTATACTTATTCCGTTCCCTTCCTATCCCGATACCCTCTAAAGTCTTTCGCGATATACATACCATGGTCTCAAAGTTCATATGGCAAGGAAAGAAACCGAGGATTAAACAGAAAACAATATTCATACATAGAAAAATGGGAGGTCTATCCTTACCTAACTTTATAGCCTACTTTAAATCAGCCCAGATCGCTCAATTGACTAATGTTTGTTCCACTAATAACAAACCTAGATGGGTTTACCTAGAGTCACACTTACTAAAACACTATTCATTGTCGGGATTATTATGGACCATAGAGAAACTCCCACGAGATATTTCCATCAGAGCACCTTTTGCTGCTCACTCACTAATTCTCTGGAGGAAAGAAAGATTTAAACATGGACTTCAGTCTAGATTCACCCCATTACACTCCCTATTTAACAACCCAATGTTTTTACCAGGTCTAGATCCTCGCCCTTTTTCTTGGTGGATACTAAAAGGCATAACTATGATAAAGCTTCTTTGCTCCCCATTTAACATATTACTAACCATACAAGAGTTCACTCAGAAACATAATCCACCATTTGGAGAAGCCTTACGTATGAATCAAATTTTCAACTTTGCCAAACAGAACCTAACAAACAGAACCCCTTCTTTATATCTGGGTTTGAACAAAAATGTGTGAATGACCCCTTGGGTAGAGGGACAATTTCTCAGATATATTCCATTATTATCGCTTTACGGGGTGAGGAAAAATTAAAGTATATGAAGCAGTGGGAGGAAGACCTAGAACTTGAAATGTCACTAGATGAGTGGCATCAATGTTGTGATACTTTATCAAGAGGCAGCCATCAGGTCTCCCTGGTAGAATCATCACTTAAAGTCCTTCATAGAACCTACCAAGTCCCCACAAAACTTCATGCAATTTATGCTCACATATCTGATGTATGCTTCAGAGGCTGTAACACTCCAGGCGATATGAAGCATATATCGTGGAGCTGCCCAGTAGTTTCCACTCTTTGGCAAGAAATACAACTTATAGCCAAAAAAATGTTTAATAGAGTAATTCAACTTGACCCATCTGTTTTTTATTAGGATCTAAACACCCTGAATTTTCTAAGAACTTACATAGATTGATGAGTTTACTTTGTATGGCAACTAAAATACATATAGCATCTAAGTGGAGAGCCTCGTCACTCTCTGTATCCTTAGTCAGGGATAGAATGAATGCAATTATGCTATACGAGCGTATTCAAGCAACTAGGACTGACAACTGGAATGCCTTCTTTCAAATGTGGACCCCTTGGCTCGATCTAGACCCTAATGTTCACCTGACTCGGGCCCTCACGTTGTCACGGTGACAAACTATTTTTCCATACAGGAGAAAGACATGGATGATGCTTCCCCATCGAATTAGTCTACTCTATAATCTATGAATAACTATTCTTTCCTTTCACAGGCAATCCACAGATGTTTATTCTATACATGTTTCCAAGCTCATAAAATTATAAATGTTATATAAGTACTGGATTAGATGAGCAATATAGGAATCACAATTGATAATTTATTACTATTTCAATACACTATTATGCTCTGGAAGGCAGTAACCCCCCCCCCCCCCACCGGCCCCCCTTGGTGTGATTTCCCCCTTGTTATTGTCCAGTCTTCGTATGTACAGATTTGGATCTTCTTTAAAAAAAATTCAGTTTTGATTGTATAATGTATGCTGACCTCCCCTGCGCGGGACGTTTTTTTTTTAATCTGTTAAATGTTACAAAAATCGAATAAGATTAATTGAATCAAAAAAACTGATGTTCCACATTATTAAGAAGGCGACAGGTTTCAAGCAATATGGGAAACAAAAAGGATCTCTCTGCTACTGAAAAGCATTAAATAGTGCAATGCCTTGGACAAGGTATGAAAACATTCGATATTTCATGAAAACATATCAATGATCATCATACTGTGAAGAGATTTGTGACTGAAACAGAGCACAGACAGAGTTCATGCAGATAAAGGCATAATGTGGAAGGTTTCTGCCCAACAAATTAATTGTATTAAGAGAGCAGCTGCCAAAATACCAATACAAAGCAGCAAACAGTTATTTGAAGCTACTGATGACTCTGGAGTCCCTCAAACCTCAAGGTGTAGGACCTTTCAAAGGCTTGCTGTAGTACATAAACCTACTATTTGGCCATCCCTAAACAGTGTTCACAAGCAGAAACAGTTGCAGTGGGCCCATACATACATGAAACTAATTTTCAGTCTTGTTTACTGATGAGTGTCGAGCAACCCTGGATGGTCCAGATGGATGGAGTAGTGGATGGTTGGTGTATGGCCACCATGTCCCAACAAGGCTGCAACGTCAGCAAGGAGGTGGAGGAGTCATGCTTTGGGCCGGAATTATGGAGAAACAGCTGGTAGGGCCCTTTAAGGTTCTGTGAGGCAGTGACCGGTGTCATATGCGAGGGTCGCTATGTGTCCCCCAGGATGTGCTTGGAAGCATATTAGATCCACTGGAGTGCCCTGTGCTCACAGCAGGTTGCCTGTGAGACACAGGGAAGAATAAAAGTAAGTGTGAACTGGGTCAAGTTATTTGTCCCAGAATTTATTCAGGAAAACCTGGTATGGGCTTTTATTTTGAAACGGACTGCAGGATGGTAGTGGGGCCGGTCCGTTTCCTCCAGCCCAGATGTTATAGTGGCCCATGGCCATAGAATCTGGAGGATAGAAAAAAAAACCCAGCAAGAGAGTTTGGGTGTGTCAGTCTGGTCTGGGAGTCAGACCTAGGAGGAGGCTTGTGCAGAGCTCCTTCCGTGTGGAGAAACACGTGCCAGGCAGAGCCTGAAAAGCCAGACACCCCAGCGTACACGGGGGGTGTAATACGCTCACGGCAGCGGACTGTGGACTGTTGTTATTTTTTCCCGGCTGCATACCGAAGGACTTATTTGCTTTCTTTCCCTGTTTGTGAGTATGCTATGAAATAAACAAGACTTTGTTTGAACTTTATATGGGTCACTGCCTATTCACTGCACAGCAAGTACATCGCTACATCACAGTTCCTAAAGGTGTGAAAATGACCTCTGCAAAGTATATAGAGTTTCTGACTGACAACTTTCTTCCATGGTATAAAAAGCAGATACGTGCCTTCAGGAGCAAAAGCATCATTATGCATGACAATGCACCATCTCATGCTACAAAGAATACCTCTGAGTCATTGGCTGCTATGGGCATGAAAGGAGATAAACTCATGGTTTGGCCACCATCAGAACCTTTGAAGTATCACTAAGCAAAAGGTCTATGAGGGTGGGAGGCAGTCCACATCAAAACAGCAGCTCTGGGAGGCTATTCTGACTTCATGCAAAGATATACAAGAAACTCTCCAAAAACTCAGAAGTTTAATGAATGCAAGAAATGTGAAGGTGATATCAAAGAAGGGGTCCTATGTTATATCAAATATTTAGAAATTCTACTGTGCCTAATAATTTTGAGCAGTGCATTTTGAGGTTCTATTAATTTTGGAGATTATACTGTTATCATTAGGAGGTTTCTTCAGTTCTTCAATAATATTCGATGTATACTCTAACGGTGATGACAGTAGGCTAGCTATTATTTTCATCACTACCTCTGGTAAAGTATTTTGTCTATTTTTTGTGCATAATTAGGTAGCTTTTTTAGATTGGAACATAGATCTTTATGCACATTATGTGCATCTTGTGGGGTATGTGTATATGTGCTTCCTATGTGCTATAACCTAGCATCCCCCTTGCTTAGGGCGCTCATGTTTGTTTGTTGATGTTATTAAAGCATTTTTATTAATAAAGCAACTAATTTTTTTTTACTTTATTCTGGATCTCTTTGTTCGGCTATGTAATGTTAGTCCGTATATGGTGATTAACTATTGCTTGAAGTGCCAGTCACTGGTGACTTTTTTGGACATTTGTGAGTTTACTAACTAATAAGTCTATTTTTCTTGTATGCAAAAGAAAGACAAAATTGGCACATTCTCAAGATTAGCTATTTATCCATGTGTCGCAGATTTTGCCGAGCAGACAACTCTCCCTTTTGACATTTACTGATGATGAATCAGGAAAATTATGTACATACCAATTTTCAGGAAATTTGCTCATCTCTACCTTTAACACTACCATGTTATTTACTTCATGCAGTCATTATAGTTAAACTCAATTAACAATTTATTAATGCTAAGTGTTTTAACTTGTTACTTGATCAACTGTTCTGTGGTAAAATACTGTAAATGTAACATTTTAATTTCTCTCAGATTTACTTGCTTTATTAGTACAGCTGGAGAGGACATCTGGATGCTTAACTTAATACTTGGAACTAAAAAACATCAATTTGCATTTTTCCATACATAAAACAAATGGACACATGATTTACCATGTACTGTTTGATGGCCTTTAGATGTTTATTTTGCTTTATTTTGCTAATGTTTAAATAAGCTGTAAAAATAGCCAATTTGACATTTTTCTATACAAACTTTCTATGGGGCACAACATAGAATACTTGCAATTCGTTAAATATTCCTTTATCATAAAGTATAAGACAATGATATATGTTCTTCCATTTTAGGAATCTAGATAAAGGCTCATTCAGAAAACTGTATGTTGGTCATGGTGGTGTTTTAAGCATGTCAGTTATGGCTAGAGGAAAGCACCTAAGAATAATATGAAAGGTATCAGGTGCGTTCGCAGCCCGAAGTCCGCTGTGCAGAGAAACTCCTGCTGCTCGGTAATGGCGGACGCTATATGGCAGTATAACGTGATCACACACGGGTTAGCTTCACCCGGTATTAAAAAGGAGACAAACCCAGTTGCTTCACAGGGTCCCTGAACCACAAAGTGAGCACTAGGATGAGATCACAGAACTCTGCCCCAAGGAGTGGGGGAAGAGTCCCTCTAGACCACTAGTGCTTGGCGCCGCTACTGCGGTGCCAGGGGAAAACTAAATAAACATTTACGGCACGAGAGTGCGTACAGCGTCACTCTGACGGATGCCACTAACCACCCTGAGTATGGCCAGGAAACCACACTAATGGCTCATGGCGCCGCACTGGCAGTCGCTGCTGGTCTGACGCAGTAAAAATCGTGCTCTTGTGCTTGGATAGCACTGTCAGGCGTTAGGTAGTTCCAACATTCGCCTGCATTCAACAACACTAGGAATGGGAATGATTAAGGAGCAATCACCAGAACAGGCATACATTCATACACACACGATAACAGGTTGGCCATGCAGCCATGCAAACCTTTTATAGCTGTAGCTCTCTGGGATCTTCCTAGTGGTCCTATTGGCTTACTTGATGGAAAAATATTTTCCATTCTCGGAAACTCAGAAAAAATATGATCTCTACCAAAAATGATATTTAAGGTACATATCATGGCCAATAAGTCTAACTCAAAGCCTGACAAAAATGGTAGCTGGCACATCTTTGCTGTTATACCTCTGGAAGGAGTTTTTCCTCCAGCCACTGGGCAGCAGCAGCTTTTCATTCATTCATAGGTGTCAAGTCTGCACTCAGAATCTTTAGGTGAGTGCTACCTTTGATTATACCTTTCCCTAACCAGACAGTATTAACCTATTTTGTGCGTGCTTTGTCTCTATCTAGAACTTTTTAATTCAACACCTGCGCATAATATGGGTGCGGCTTACACGTTAGGCTCATGACTATGTAGGTAAAACAGTTTTGCAAAAATGAACTCTTTCTATTTATAGATTTTTTTGGCCTAAAAGCTCCCTTTAAAGGGAATCTGTCACCACATTTGACTTATCTAAATTATTAATGTGTCTTACAGCCTTTGAGCACTTGCCAGTGATGAACATCACTGATCGACATCAAGTTGTTTTTTGTGTTTGAAAAAAGTAATTTAATTAATTATTAGATTAGTTAATATGACTAGATTGGGAGAATAAAAATATGCCTCAGTAATCTGTCTGCTACAGTATTGTTATCTGAATTTATTCAGTGTTAATGCCATATAGCAAAGTGTAAAAAAAGAAAACCTCCATGTGTGCGTCCTACAGCCGCCTCTGATCAGAGCCCCACATCACTGATCGAAATCTGGTCGTTGTTTTTTTGTGCGTGAAAAATAAGAAAATAAAAATTTAGATTAGTTAATAAGACTAGATTAGGAACAGTAAAAATATACAATAGTAATTGGAATTTACTACAGTAGTTTGTACTGAATATAGTCAGCCTTAGTGTCAGATAGTTGCTGGCACTTATTGTATATACTCGATTATAAGCCGATCTGAGTAGAAGAGTAATGGCCCCATAAGATGCTCCATATTAAAATATGCCCCATATAATGCTGCATAAATGGTTAATGATGGCCCCATAAGATGCTCCATAGAATAATATGCCTCATATAATGCTCCATAAAGGTTGATGGCCACATAAGATGCTCCATAGAATAATATGCCACATATGCTGCTCCATCAAGGTTGATGGCCTCATAAGCTGCTCTATAGAATAATGTGCACCATATGATACTCCAAAAAGGCTGATGGCCCCTTAAGATGCTGCATAGAATAATATGCCCCATATGTTGCTGCTGCAATTTAAAAAAAAATGACATACTCACCTCTCGTCGCTGGGAGCAAGGTGCCGGTGTCCTGAGCAGGTGGGGACACCGATGCACTATGGGGCAAGGTGCCGATGTCGCCACTGGCTCAGGCCTATGGCACTTGCGATATTCACCTGTCCCCGCTCCACCACCGTGCGGCACTGTGCCAGAGGATGCAGAAGACACAGCACGGCAGTGGAACAGGGACAGGTGAATATAGCATGGCTCAACCTCCTCCATCATACTCACCTTCTCTTGGCGCGGTCTCTGCAAGTCCCTGCTTCTCTGCTTCTCTGATGGTTTCTCTGGTGCCAGCAGCTTGTCCCTTTGTTCAGCGGCAATGTGGTACCGGTCATTAAAGGGAACCTGTCACCCTGAAAATCGCGGGTGAGGTAAGACCACCGGCATCAGGGGCTTATCTGCAGCATTCTGTAATGCTGTAGATAAGCCCCCGATGTTACCTGAAAAAGGAGAAAAAGATGTTATATTATACTCACCCAGGGGCGGTCCCGCTGCTGGTCGGGTCAGATGGGTGTCTCTGGTCCGCTCCGGCGCCTCCCATCTTCATTACAAGACGTCCTCTTCTGATCTTCAGCCACGGCTCCGGCGCAGGCGTACTTTGCTCTGCCCTGTTGAGGGCAGACAAAGTACTGCAGTGCGCAGGCGCCGGGCCTCTGACCTTTACGGCGCCTGCGCACTGCAGTACTATCCTCTGCCCTCAAGAGGGCAGAGCAAAGTATGCCTGCGCCAGGCCGTGGCTGACGATCAGAAGAGGACGTCTTGTAATGAAGATGGGAGGCGCCGCAGCGGACCAGAGACGCCCATCCGACCTGACCAGCAGCAGGACCGCCCCTGGGTGAGTATAATATAACGTCTTTTCCTCCTTTTTCAGGTAACATCGGGGATTTATCTACAGCATTACAGAATGCTGCAGATAAGCCCCTGATGCCGGTGGGCTTACCTCACCCGCGATTTTCGGGGTAACATAGTAACATAGTAACATAGTTAGTAAGGCCGGAAAATACATTTGTCCATCCAGTTCAGCCTATATTCCATCATAATAAATCCCCAGATCTACGTCCTTCTACAGCACCTAATAATTGTATGATACAATATTGTTCTGCTCCAGGAAGACATCCAGGCCTCTCTTGAACCCCTCGACTGAGCTCGCCATCACCACCTCCTCAGGCAAGCAATTCCAGATTCTCACCGCCCTAACAGTAAAGAATCCTCTTCTATGTTGATGGAAAAACCTTCTCTCCTCCAGACGCAAAGAATGCCCCCTTGTGCCCGTCACCTTCCTTGGTATAAAGAGATCCTCAGCAAGATATTTGTATTGTCCCCTTATATAGTTATACATGGTTATTAGATCGCCCCTCAGTCATCTTTTTTCTAGACTAAATAATCCTAATTTCGCTAATCTATCTGGGTATTGTAGTTCTCCCATCCCCTTTATTAATTTTGTTGCCCTCCTTTGTACTCTCTCTAGTTCCATTATATCCTTCCTGAGCACCGGTGCCCAAAACTGGACACCTTACTCCATGTGCGGTCTAACTAGGGATTTGTACAGAGGCAGTATAATGCTCTCATCATGTGTATCCAGACCTCTCTTAATGCACCCCATGATCCTGTTTGCCTTGGCAGCTGCTGCCTGACACTGGCTGCTCCAGGTAAGTTTATCATTAACTAGGATCCCCAAGTCCTTCTCCCTGTCAGATTTACCCAGTGGTTTCCCGTTCAGTGTGTAATAGTGATATTGATTCCTTCTTCCCATGTGTATAACCTTACATTTATCATTGTTAAACCTCATCTGCCACCTTTCAGCCCAAGTTTCCAATTTATCCAGATCCATCTGTAGCAGAATACCATCTTCTCTTGTATTAACTGCTTTACATAGTTTTGTATCATCTGCAAATATCGATATTTTACTGTGTAAACCTACTACCAGATCATTAATGAATATGTTGAAGAGAACAGGTCCCAATACCGACCCCTGCGGTACCCCACTGGTCACAGCGACCCAGTTAGAGACTATACCATTTATAACCACCCTCTGCTTTCTATCACTAAGCCAGTTACTAACCCATTTACACACATTTTCCCCCAGACCAAGCATTCTCATTTTGTGTACCAACCTCTTGTGCGGCACGGTATCAAACGCTTTGGAAAAATCGAGATATACCACGTCCAATGACTCACCGTGGTCCAGCCTATAGCTTACCTCTTCATAAAAACTGATTAGATTGGTTTGACAGGAGCGATTTCTCATAAACCCATGCTGATATGGAGTTAAACAGTTATTCTCATTGAGATAATCCAGAATAACATCCTTTAGAAACCCTTCAGATATTTTACCAACAATAGAGGTTAGACTTACTGGCCTATAATTTCCAGGTTCACTTTTAGAGCCCTTTTTGAATATTGGCACCACATTTGCTATGCGCCAGTCCTGCGGAACAGACCCCGTCGCTATAGAGTCCCTAAAAATAAGAAATAATGGTCTATCTATTACATTACTTAGTTCTCTTAGTACTCGTGGGTGTATGCCATCCGGACCCGGAGATTTATCTATTTTAATCTTATTTAGCCGGTTTCGCACCTCTTCTTGGGTTAGATTTGTGACCCTTAATATAGGGTTTTCATTGTTTCTTGGGATCTCACCTAGCATTTCATTTTCCACCGTGAATACCGTGGAGAAGAAGGTGTTTAATATGTTAGCTTTTTCCTCGTCATCTACAACCATTCTTTCCTCACTATTTTTTAAGGGGCCTACATTTTCAGTTTTTATTCTTTTACTATTGATATAGTTGAAGAACAGTTTGGGATTAGTTTTACTCTCCTTAGCAATGTGCTTCTCTGTTTCCTTTTTGGCAGCTTTAATTAGTTGTTTAGATAAAGTATTTTTCTCCCTATAGTTTTTTAGAGCTTCAATGGTGCCATCCTGCTTTAGGGGTGACAGGTTCCCTTTAAATTAATGAATATGCGCTCCATGCCTATGGGAGTGGAGGCGAGTCCATATTCATTACTTTAATGAGTGGTACCACGTGACTGCTGAACACAGGAAGAGCTGCAGGTGCTAGAGACCATCTGAGAAGCAGGGAAGCGCAGAGACCGCGACAGCAGGTGAGTATGATGTGACAGCCGCCACTCCTGCCGCTCCCCCTCCCCTGCAGATCCCCTGGGATAATGACTTTCAGTCTAAAAATATTGGCTGAAAATCTTGGCTTATACTCAAGTATATACGATAGTATTTTTTTCTGACGTCCACTTGGTAAATTTGTTCTTCATTTATCAAATTTTTATTTTTATTTTAATTTCATCTTTTTTTGTTCTTAGAAATAAAAAAAGTTTACACCAAACGCTCATACACACCTGAATAAAATTTGGTACACACACAAACATCACATACTTGAAAAAATATCCTGTTCATCCCAATCACAATATTCAGTGGAGGTGGCATATACCTTCTTGCCACCGACAATGATAGTGAATGTAGGCAGGAGTCCACATTTCTGAATCTAAATCATTTGTGGTTCTAATATGGGGCAGCCAGGAGTGCACATTTCATAATCTACATATTTTCTGGTAATAGTGTGGTCCAGACACCAGGCCACATTTCTGAATCTAAATCCTTTGTGCTAATTGTGTGGTTCAGATACCAGGCCACATTACTGAATCTAAATCCATTTTTACTAATTGTGTGGTCCAGACACCAAGACACATTACTGAATCTAAATCCTTTCTGCTAATAGTGTGGTCCAGACACCAGACCACATTTCTGAATTTAAATCCTTTCTCTTAATAGTGGGGTCCAGAGAACATGCCACATTTCAGAATCTAAATCATATGTGCTAATAGTGGGGCCGTACACCAGGCCACATTTCAGAATATAAATCTTTTGTGCTAATAGTGTAGGCCATTCACCTGGCCACATTTCAGAATCTAAATCCTTTCTGCTCATAGTGTGGTCCAGAAACACTATCTCAGCAAATCAATACTGACATTTAATTTAGTGACAAGTGACTGACAGGTCTGAGCCTAGGGTTGTCAAACAGCTGGCTAAAAGAGGGGAAGAGGTACGTGCAACATGGGTATGAAAAAGCGAGGTTGTGGTGGAAGGGGAACAGGCTTAGTGTTCAAGGTGTACGTGGGTTAGGTGGTAATGTTATTGAAAGCTCTACTGAACAAACACCGTCTTGTGTTATCCAAAAGCCAACTGACAACATCTGTTATTGGACGGGCTACTTGGCTCCTTTTCTTTGACAGCCTCACAGCTGTACGCCTTGCAAATGAAAATATTACAAATAAAGGTGTCACGATATTGGATGAATATAATTTGATTTTGTAGCTTTGCCCTTCAGCCCATGCTGTGGGCTAACCCCACCTTCTCTCTCTGGCTCTCTTTACTTCTATGTGTGAGTGAAGCGTTTCTTCAATGCTCTGCCCTGCCCCCAAGCCAGAAAGGAATTTTTACTACCGCATAGCTGCAGTGAACAGTTGTACCAGCTAGGACTGGTATAGAAGTCTCCATAATCCATGAGGGTCTTTGTTCTAATATGATAAGATTCTGGGCCAATGATTTGGGCAAGGAAAATAATGAGTACATATTGCTAAAGTCCATCGGCGCATCTATCCTTCACTGTAAGCACTAACTTCTAGTTCCAACAGGGACAGAGTATGGATTTCTCTGGAACGGAGTGTCCCTACTAGCCTGAATTTAGTATCTATAGAGAACAAATCTTAATACAAGATGAATGCTGGGTGTGTTATGATCCTAACAAGACAAATTTGTGTTAAATCTAGTAAGACTGAAGAGATAGGAGGGTCTGGGTAAGCCAGCCCTGTTGGTGATGTCACGGGCTGCAGTTTATAAGTTTCTGCCAGTAGTCCCCCAGTAGTTAGTTTTTGACCTGAGGAGCCTGACTGACAGTCCTAATGCATTGGGACATATGGAAACTCCACCCACTAGCCTGGTTGCCTGCAATGTCCTGAACACATGTAAGTGTTAATTTCTCATTTAACCCCTGTTATTTTTATAATTACCTTGTACATATTTCAATTGTCTCCTTTGTAACATCTTTATATGCCTTTTTATAAACACTGCCTTAAAATCTTTAATGGAGTATAATATTTAATATACTAGAGCCGTTCTTCTGCTCTAAAACATACCCTAAGTCTTCTGAAGGGAATTACGCTACTGTTTTGGGTTAGCTTCGGACCCGTAGTTGGGAGTCATTGTAGCGACTGCGGCGTTGATAATTATTGTTCCTGCCTGAGTGGGAGTATTTAAATCGCCTCGCTGCAGCGTGCCCAATAGCCAGTACATAGCAGGCAGCCTTTCTGGCGACTAATTACCCTAGGTGCAGTACCAAATCTGACCTGAGGGTAAGGGGGGCACCAGAGAGCTGAAAGTTTCAATTGCAACTGTAAGCGGGATATACATAAATCCCTGCAGTTCGTGGTATATTGAAGAGCAATGGGATACCTAAAATAAGCCCCTGCCGTAAACTAAGAGGTCAATAGCCTTGCATGTGTTTTCCATCACATTGTAGCAGTGGAGGGATAACTAAAAAAAGCTCCCCTGCACATGTGATAGTCGTCTGTTGGCCTACAGTCACCCCGATCCGCGACGTAGGGGTGACAGTCACGGTGTGAATCGTGACAAAAGGCAACAAAGGAAATACTAAATGGCAGGAAGGGTGTTAGGGTTGGCGGAACGCACCAAATATATTATTTATTGAATGGAATTGGTGCGTTCGCAACCCGGGATCCAGCGTGCAGGAAAGTACCTGCTGCTAAATAATGGCGGCTCTATATGGCGGTATATACCAACTCTGTTAGCTTCACAGAGTAACCGCGAGAGGAAAGCTCTGTGCCCTGTTAGACTTTCACAGAGGCACAGGCCAACTACCCAGATGTGAGCAGTGAGTGGTCATGCATGCATACAAAACTCCTCGCTGGAGATGCCAGCATTCTAGGGGCTTATTTCAGCCGGGTCCCTGAACACATTCAAACGCATGACCACATTGGCGCAAAGCATATAACATAAGACGATACTAGCGCATGGCCGTGCGGCCATGCGAGCCTTAAATAGCTACAGCACATATAGGACCTGTGAAAGAAGGACCAATGGAATTGCTGCAGCACCTGAGCACGTGACCCCTGACCTCCACTGAGAGATCCTGCCCTGGGCATGCTCAGTGTGCAAAGCAGAACTAGTCCTAGTACCTGCAGGACCTTCCATGAGAAGGACCAATGGGAGTCGCTGCAGTACCTGAACATGTGACCATAGACCTCCACTGAGAGATCTTGCCCTGGGCATGCTCAGTTTGTGTAAATAAGGACTTAGTCCCAGAGAAGCCTGCTCGCCGCAGATCAGTGCAGGGTACAATAGGAGAGCCAGAAAAGGCAGTAGTAACCCTATGCACAGAATCAGCCTCAGCGAGACGCTGGGAGCGACGTCTCCGCTGAGCAGACCCCACTGCGGCCGATGCAGAATGGGAGACCGCAGCAGACACGGATCGAGATTCCCCCTGTGCAGCAGAGGAAACTCAACTCCTAACAAAGGGTGTCCGTAGTACTTACTGAATTTAGATATAAGATCATATAGAAGTGAAGAACCCTACAACCAAAATGCCAGACCTAAGTAAAGACATCTGGACAGTCAGAAAGTAACAAAACAAAAACAAAGGGGGGCATGGTTTGCAGGGGAGGGGGCATGGTTTGCAGGGGACAGGAGCGGACGTGCTTCTGCATAGCTCCTGATTATCCCCTATTTTCAGCAACTTCAGCTAACTTATTTGGGGTATATTTGGTCCTAAAACCTATAAGAATATGCCTGGACTGGGAAATAATAAGATAAAAGATGACACATCAAAAAAATTTCCTTTGCCGAGACGGGGAGGTACCGGAGGGAAGCCTAATGGAGGCCTGCGTTCTCCTGAGTTAAAAGTGACTGGACATTTACCTCATAAATTGTTTCACTGCCAAATCCCAATGGTATCAAAGCCTTATAGATCTAATAAGACCTGTCGGACATCTGTATTAAAGACTACTGCTCTTATTGTAGCTCCGATATCAGCTGATAGTGACCTGGGGGGAAGGTGGGTGAGTGCGATGGACACTAAGACTGTGACGCTGCAGGTGGGAAAAAGCGATGATGCTGCAAAGTTTCCTGACCTTAGGGTACCATCACACTATACGATTTACCAACGATCACGACCAGCGATACGACCTGGCCGTGATCGTAGGTAAGTCGTAGTGTGGTCGCTAGAGAGCTGTCACACAGACAGCTCTCCAGCGACCAACGATGCCGAGGTCCCCGGGTAACCAGGGTAAACATCGGGTTACTAAGCGCAGGACCGCGCTTAGTAACCCGATGTTTACCCTGGTTACCAGCGTAAAAAAAAACAAACAGTACATACTTACATTCCGGTGTCTGTCCCTTGCCGTCTGCTTCCCGCACTCACTGACTGCCGGCCGTAAAGTGAAAGCACAGCACAGCGGTGACGTCACTGCTGTGCTGTGCTTTCACTTCACGGCCAGCAGTCAGTGAGTGCGGGAAGCAGACGGCAAGGGACCTGACGGACATCGGAATGTAAGTATGTACTGTTTGGTTTTTTTTACGCTGGTAACCAGGGTAAACATTGGGTTACTAAGCGCGGCCCTGCGCTTAGTAACCCGATGTTTACCCTGGTTACAAGCGAACGCATCGCTAGATCGGTCTCACACACACCGATCTAGCGATGACAGCGGGAGATCCAGCGACGAAAGAATGTTCCAAATGATCTGCTACGACGTACGATTCTCAGCAGGATCCCTGATCGCTGCTGCGTGTCAGACACAGCGATATCGTATGGATATCGCTGGAACGTCACGAATCGTACTGTTGTGAATTCTGTGGCTGAATTCACTCCTGTGGTCACAAGTGGTACTGCAGCTTCTGAGCTTCCTCCCTCAGGTGTTCTGGTGAGCTCGTTAACTGCTTCATTACTTAACTCCGCCTGATGCTGCTATCCTTGCTCCTTGTCAATGTTTCAGTGTTGGATCTGAGCTTCTCCTGATTGTTCCTGTGACCTGCTGCTCTGTATAGCTAAGTGCTTTTTGCTTTTTTGTTGCTTTTTTTCTGTCCAGCTTGTCTTTTGTTTTGCTGGAAGCTCTGAGACGCAAAGGGTGTACCGCCGTGCCGTTAGTTCGGCACGGTGGGTTTTTTTTGCCCCCTTTGCGTGGTTTTGCTTTAGGGTTTTTTGTAGACTGCAAAGTTCGCTTTACTGTCCTCGCTCTGTCCTAGAATATCGGGCCCCACTTTGCTGAATCTATTTCATCCCTACGTTTTGTCTTTTCATCTTACTTACAGTCATTATATGTGGGTGGCTGCCTTTTCCTTTGGGGAATTTCTCTGGGGCAAGTCAGGCCTATTTTTCTATCTTCAGGCTAGCTAGTTTCTTAGGCTGTGCCGAGTTGCCTAGGTAGTTGTTAGGCGCAATCCACAGCCGCTTTTAGTTGTGTTTAGGATAGGATCAGGTGTGCAGTCTACAGAGTTTCCACGTCTCAGAGCTCGTTCTTGTATTTTTGGGTATTTGTCAGATCACTGTGTGTGCTCTGATCGCTAAGCACACTGTGTTTCTGGATTGCCTTCATAACACCTGTCATTAGCAAACATAACAGTATAAGGAGCCCGACTAATGATTCTCAATAGAGGGAAAGAAAAAGTTCTGACATCATTTTTTTTTTTTTTTCTGCTCTGTGTTCCCTTTTTTTTTTTTTCCCCTAGACATTTGGGTGATTCTGGACACAGGTGTGGACATGGATATTCAGGGTCTGTGCTCTTCAATGGATAATCTCGTTATAAATGTACAAAAAATTCAAGATACTATTGATCAGAAATCTATGTTAGAACCAAGAATTCCTATTCCTGATTTGTTTTTTGGAGATAGAACTAAGTTTCTAAGTTTCAAAAATAATTGTAAGCTATTTCTGGCCTTGAAACCTCATTCTTCTGGTAATCCTATTCAACAGGTTTTGATTATTATTTCTTTTTTGCGCGGCGACCCTCAAGACTGGGCATTTTCTCTTGCGCCAGGAGACCCTGCATTGAGTAGTGTCGATGCGTTTTTCCTGGCGCTCGGATTGCTGTACGATGAGCCTAATTCAGTGGATCAGGCTGAGAAAAATTTGCTGGCTTTGTGCCAGGGTCAGGATGATATAGAAGTATATTGTCAGAAATTTAGGAAATGGTCAGTACTCACTCAGTGGAATGAATCTGCGCTGGCAGCTTTGTTCAGAAAGGGTCTCTCTGAGGCTCTTAAGGATGTCATGGTGGGATTTCCTATGCCTGCTGGTTTGAATGAGTCTTTGTCTTTGGCCATTCAGATCGGTCGACGCTTGCGCGAGCGTAAATCTGTGCACCATTTGGCGGTACTGCCTGAGGTTAAACCTGAGCCTATGCAGTGCTATAGGACTATGACTAGAGTTGAACGGCAGGAATACAGACGTCTGAATGGTCTGTGTTTCTACTGTGGTGATTCCACTCATGCTATTTCTGATTGTCCTAAGCGCACTAGGCGGTCCGCTAGGTCTGCCGTCATTGGTACTGTACAGTCCAAATTCCTTCTGTCCATTACCTTGATATGCTCTTTGTCGTCGTTTTCTGTCATGGCGTTTGTGGATTCGGGCGCTGCCCTGAATCTGATGGATTTGGATTATGCTAAACGTTGTGGGTTTTTCTTGGAGCCTTTGCGGTGTCCTATTCCATTGAGAGGAATTGATGCTACACCTTTGGCCAAGAATAAACCTCAATACTGGGCCCAGCTGACCATGTGCATGGCTCCTGCACATCAGGAAGTTATTCGCTTTCTGGTGTTGCATAATCTGCATGATGTGGTCGTGTTGGGGTTGCCATGGCTACAAACCCATAATCCAGTATTGGATTGGAATTCCATGTCGGTATCCAGCTGGGGTTGTCAGGGGGTACATGGTGATGTTCCATTTTTGTCGATTTCGTCATCCACCCCTTCTGAGGTCCCAGAGTTCTTGTCTGATTATCAGGATGTATTTGAAGAGCCCAAGTCCGATGCTCTACCTCCGCATAGGGATTGTGATTGTGCTATCAATTTGATTCCTGGTAGTAAATTCCCTAAAGGTCGATTATTTAATTTATCCGTGCCCGAACACGCCGCTATGCGCAGTTATGTGAAGGAATCCCTGGAGAAGGGACATATTCGCCCATCGTCATCACCACTGGGAGCAGGGTTCTTCTTTGTAGCCAAGAAGGATGGTTCGCTGAGACCGTGTATTGATTACCGCCTTCTTAATAAGATCACTGTTAAATATCAGTATCCCTTGCCATTGTTATCTGACTTGTTTGCTCGGATTAAGGGGGCTAGTTGGTTCACTAAGATAGATCTTCGTGGTGCGTATAATCTGGTGAGAATCAGGCAAGGAGATGAATGGAAAACTGCATTCAATACGCCCGAGGGTCATTTTGAGTATCTAGTGATGCCGTTCGGACTTGCCAATGCTCCATCTGTGTTTCAGTCTTTTATGCATGACATCTTCCGTGAGTATCTGGATAAATTCCTGATTGTGTACTTGGATGACATTTTGATCTTCTCAGATGATTGGGAGTCTCATGTGAAGCAGGTCAGAATGGTTTTTCAGGTCCTGCGTGCTAACTCTTTGTTTGTGAAGGGATCAAAGTGTCTCTTCAGTGTGCAGAAAGTTTCATTTTTGGGGTTCATCTTTACCCCTTCTACTATCGAGATGGATCCAGTTAAGGTCCAAGCCATCCAGGATTGGATTCAGCCGACATCTCTGAAAAGTCTGCAAAAGTTCCTGGGCTTTGCTAATTTTTATCGTCGCTTCATCTGTAATTTTTCTAGCATTGCCAAACCATTGACCGATTTGACCAAGAAGGGTGCTGATTTGGTTAATTGGTCTTCTGCTGCTGTGGAAGCTTTTCAGGAGTTGAAGCGTCGTTTTTGTTCTGCCCCTGTGTTGTGTCAGCCAGATGTTTCTCTTCCGTTCCAGGTCGAGGTTTATGCTTCTGAGATTGGAGCAGGGGCGGTTTTGTCACAGAGAGGTTCTGATTGCTCAGTGATGAAACCATGTGCTTTCTTTTCCAGGAAGTTTTCGCCCGCTGAGCGTAATTATGATGTGGGCAATCGAGAGTTGCTGGCCATGAAGTGGGCATTCGAGGAGTGGCGTCATTGGCTTGAAGGAGCTAAGCATCGCGTGGTGGTATTGACTGATCATAAGAACTTGACTTATCTCGAGTCTGCCAAGCGCTTGAATCCTAGACAGGCCCGTTGGTCGTTATTTTTTGCCCGCTTCGACTTTGTGATTTCGTACCTTCCGGGCTCTAAAAATGTGAAGGCGGATGCTCTGTCTAGGAGTTTTGTGGCCGACTCTCCGGGTTTATCTGAGCCAGCGGGTATCCTCAAGGAAGGAGTCATTGTGTCTGCCATCTCCCCTGATTTGCGGCGGGTGCTGCAAAAATTTCAGGCGAATAAACCTGATCGTTGTCCAGCAGAGAAACTGTTCGTCCCTGATAGGTGGACTAATAAACTTATCTCTGAACTTCATTGTTCGGTGTTGGCTGGTCATCCTGGAATCTTTGGTACCAGAGAGTTAGTGGCTAGATCCTTCTGGTGGCCATCTCTGTCATGGGATGTACGTACTTTTGTGCAGTCCTGTGGGATTTGTGCTAGGGCTAAGCCCTGCTGTTCTCGTGCCAGTGGGTTGCTTTTGCCCTTGCCGGTCCCAAAGAGGCCTTGGACACATATTTCGATGGATTTCATTTCTGACCTTCCCGTTTCTCAAAAGATGTCAGTCATTTGGGTGGTCTGTGATCGCTTTTCTAAAATGGTCCATCTGGTGCCCTTGGTTAAATTGCCTTCCTCCTCTGATTTGGTACCTTTGTTCTTTCAGCATGTGGTTCGGTTGCATGGCATTCCTGAGAATATTGTTTCTGACAGAGGTTCCCAGTTTGTTTCAAGGTTTTGGCGAGCCTTTTGTGGTAGGATGGGCATTGACCTATCCTTTTCCTCGGCTTTCCATCCTCAGACTAATGGCCAGACCGAACGAACCAATCAGACCTTGGAAACATATCTGAGATGTTTTGTTTCTGCAGACCAGGATGATTGGGTGTCCTTTTTGCCGTTGGCTGAGTTCGCCCTTAATAATCGGGCCAGCTCGGCTACCTTGGTTTCTCCATTTTTTTGCAATTCTGGGTTCCATCCTCGTTTCTCTTCAGGACAGGTTGAGTCTTCGGACTGTCCTGGTGTGGATTCTGTGGTGGATAGGTTGCAGCAGATCTGGACTCAGGTAGTGGACAATTTGATCTTGTCCCAGGAGAAAGCTCAACTTTTCGCTAATCGCAGACGCCGTGTGGGTCCCCGACTTCGTGTTGGGGATCTGGTTTGGTTATCTTCTCGTCATATTCCTATGAAGGTTTCCTCTTCTAAATTTAAACCTCGTTTTATTGGTCCATATAGGATTTCTGAGGTTCTCAATCCTGTGTCTTTTCGTTTGACCCTCCCAGACTCCTTTTCCATACATAATGTATTCCATAGGTCGTTGTTGCGGAGATACGTGGCACCTATGGTTCCATCTGTTGAGCCTCCTGCCCCGGTTTTGGTGGAGGGGGAATTGGAGTATATTGTAGAGAAGATTTTGGATTCTCGTGTTTCTAGACGGAAACTCCAGTATCTGGTTAAATGGAAGGGTTATGCTCAGGAAGATAATTCCTGGGTTTTTGCCTCTGATGTTCATGCTTCCGATCTTGTTCGTGCCTTTCATGCGGCTCATCCTGGTCGGCCTGGGGGCTCTGGTGAGGGTTCGGTGACCCCTCCTCAAGGGGGGGGTACTGTTGTGAATTCTGTGGCTGAATTCACTCCTGTGGTCACAAGTGGTACTGCAGCTTCTGAGCTTCCTCCCTCAGGTGTTCTGGTGAGCTCGTTAACTGCTTCATTACTTAACTCCGCCTGATGCTGCTATCCTTGCTCCTTGTCAATGTTTCAGTGTTGGATCTGAGCTTCTCCTGATTGTTCCTGTGACCTGCTGCTCTGTATAGCTAAGTGCTTTTTGCTTTTTTGTTGCTTTTTTTCTGTCCAGCTTGTCTTTTGTTTTGCTGGAAGCTCTGAGACGCAAAGGGTGTACCGCCGTGCCGTTAGTTCGGCACGGTGGTTTTTTTTTGCCCCCTTTGCGTGGTTTTGCTTTAGGGTTTTTTGTAGACTGCAAAGTTCGCTTTACTGTCCTCGCTCTGTCCTAGAATATCGGGCCCCACTTTGCTGAATCTATTTCATCCCTACGTTTTGTCTTTTCATCTTACTCACAGTCATTATATGTGGGGGGCTGCCTTTTCCTTTGGGGAATTTCTCTGGGGCAAGTCAGGCCTATTTTTCTATCTTCAGGCTAGCTAGTTTCTTAGGCTGTGCCGAGTTGCCTAGGTAGTTGTTAGGCGCAATCCACAGCCGCTTTTAGTTGTGTTTAGGATAGGATCAGGTGTGCAGTCTACAGAGTTTCCACGTCTCAGAGCTCGTTCTTGTATTTTTGGGTATTTGTCAGATCACTGTGTGCGCTCTGATCGCTAAGCACACTGTGTTTCTGGATTGCCTTCATAACACCTGTCATTAGCAAACATAACATCGTACCGTCATAGCGATCAAAATGGCACTGTGTGACGGTACCCTAAACGAGGCTCCAGTGCGGCTGACAGAGATTTGAGGAGGCAACGGCACACTGTGGTAGTTCCTGGAACTATGTCAGTCAACACAGACGTGAGGAGAAGCCCGGGAGCAGCGAGAATTCCTGGTAATGTGACACATCAGAGGAGAGAGAGGGATGAATCACCGTCTTCAGCACTACACAGACTCTGCAGGTTCTCCTTTGCTTACCATGACTCAAGAGGAAGCCTCAGACATGACGCCCCGGAGTTCATCCCGAAGGTAATAGAAGGTGAGAGAGGGGGGAGTCTAACAATGGTGATAAAGGGGGAAGGGAGAGCTGCAAAGCAGCGAAACCTGTCAAAGGAGTTCCATTCTGACAGGATAATGAGAGAATCCTCAGAGGCTCATCATATACAGCAGGTCCCAGAGGGGAAGGTTATCTTGTTTACGCAAAATAACAGAAAACAGAAAAAGGTTCTTAGGAATGACACTTCTTACCGACCATCTGATGAGATAAGCAGAATACCAATACTTAAATCCTTAAATCCAAAATTCCTCATCAACCACCTAATATATTGAGCTATAACACTACTAAAGGACACATGACTAAACTAAAGATAAACGGGGCCAAACGTCTACCTAATGGGAATGATATAAGTTTGCAACTTGGTTATTTACCAGAAGAAGATACCTTTTCTAATTCCATACATATCACCAGAGACTACAATTTGGAGAAAATTAAAGGGATGGTTCCCAATGTAACGTCCTGCTCTCCTGAATTTGCTAAAGAAACAATAAATACCTTCTCCAAAGACTAATATATTTTATCTCATAAAGATTTAGAAAATAATTTGGATCAATCAAATGGGTCCCTCAACTTATTGGGACATTTGGAGAGTATTCACTCTGAAGAATTTTTTGAAGAGATGGATTCTTTTGGTTATATAGGTGGTTATTCATCCAACGACATGGATCCCGATGATATCTCATCCTTATACTCATATTCATTTCCTTCCTCAGAAGATTCAAAAAGTTGTGAAAATTCTGAAACCATAGGAGAATTTCCACAAAAAAAATAATTCTGGAAAATTAGTACAAAGAGAACTAGAAGGGCAATGTGCTTCTCATAATTCATTAATAGACAATATACGAGCCACTGAGGATCATCCATCAGAAAATTTCATGATCGACATGTGCAAGGCCCTTTTATTATCATTGAATACTCTAAGAAAAGATTCTATTAAAGATGACAACTCAAAAATATCTTCTGAAAGCAAAACAGAATTTTTTGATTCTACGCATTTGAATATAGCTAAGGCATCCGAGACTTTCATCAAGAAACTTTTGAAAGATTCTTTTTCGCACATAGCTGATGCTACACTCTCAAATATTAAAGGGACATCTAACAGATCTTCTGATGTCACAGTAAGAATTAATTCCTCATACAAAATTTACGAGACTTCACACACTAAAGGAATGCAGGATCTCCCTACAATTTCAGATTCATTGGAAAACATCTAGAAGGATATAACTTCCGTCAGAAACAGTCTAGCTAATTTGGAATACTTCAAAAGGAAAAACAATGTGAAGATCAGAGGATTCCGAAGTCGGCCCAAATCTTCCAGTTAAGAGATTACATTTCTTCGCTAATTTCTCATCTAATTCCTAACGCCAAAGGGGAAAACTTAATTGAAAAGGCCTTTAGAGTACGCAGGCCATCTGCTCTTCCTTCTGATGTTGCTACAGAAGTTATTGTCTCATTTCACCCCAACTGGGTAAGAAACACACTACTAGGTATATCAAAAGAGCCAAGATTCCTCTCTTCTCCATATAGTCAAATAACCTTTTTTAAAGACCTATCTAAAGAAACTCTGCAAAAGCCAAAATTATTTCAATCCACTACACGTGAGCTTCTAAAAGCCAGAATACCCTACAATTGGACTCAGTTCTCTACTCTACAAATTAAATTTGCATCTAAGCTGATTACTATTTCTTCTCCAACGGAAGGAGTTGACTTCCTGAAATGTGCCAGCATGTAGGCTCTCCTGGTCTCCTTTCTATGTCCAAATCAAGCCTATGCCCCAAGTGAAAGGTACTACAATCAACGTCTATTGAAGTCGGTAACTTTATTATTCAAGTTCCTAGAAAAGCTGTTTTTCCATTTTTTCCTCAATTGTGGCTTGTAAATGAACCGTATTTTTCCCCCACAAAGTCCTAGGATCACCTTTAGGTGATTCCAGACAGGACAGGCCCTTATATACATTACACAATGTACTTACTTTTTTTTGAGAAGCGACAGTTATATTAGGTTTGAGACTGAGCTACGTTTAATCTGTTTGAGTAAGCTACAGTCGTTTTCTGTTCGTGTAAGCTGCAGTATATATACTGTATGTATGCCTGTCTTTTCTTTTCCGTTCACCCTTTTTTCCCTTACCCTTAATGCTTCACCTCTATTAAATTTATAATATCAATAAAATTTGTTGGAAAAACAAAACAAAAGCAAAAAGCAGAAAACCAACAATATAGTCCAAAATGATATTTTATTATAAGTTTAGGTAAGAAATAACAGGACAAACTGCAATAAATGTAAAATTTGTAAAAAAAAAAAATGGACGCACGCCCCGAGATATGTTACTGCAAATAGGGCTGGGTGAAAAACAACATTATGATGTACTGTACATAGTATAAAAATATCATATGCACTCACAAATATATATATATATATATATATATATATAGATATGAAAAAAAGTAAAAAATAAAAAATAATAAAAGTAAAAGAAATTAAATAATAATAAAGATAATAAAACATGCTAGTGCACTGTAACAAAACATGTAACTTAAGTAACAAAAGCAATTAGTGTAAATATGTATCATATAGGGGTCAAAACACCGAATAATAACGCAGAGTGAATATGTGTATCGGAAAGTGTTACTATAACAGGGGGATCAATAAATGCAAGTGTATATCATGTAATAAACAGGGCACCATTTGACAGCACAGAATGAATATGTAGTGGCAAGAGCAGAGGATCGTGTGAAAGTAAGACTAATAAATCCAAGTTAGGGAATAACTTGCAATAATAGTGCAGATCTCTGGCTCCTGGATGGCATCCACCCCAATGCGCGTTTCGGCATGCTGCCTTCGTATCATTTTGGACTATATGATCGGTTTTCTGCTTTTTGGTTTTGTCTTGGAGATGAAAGCCAGAAAGAGCATGTGCTCCAGTGGATTGCAATCGCTGCATCAAGTGGCCTATCCTCCTCTTCCACCACTGAAGCACACACAGTACAATCCTCAGAGGTGGAACCCCAATTACCGTTCTTTACCCCCATGTCACAACTCTCCAATTGCCCAACTGACTGTGGGGAACCAAAGATGGGTGAGTCTGCAGATCTGTTCCCACATTCTATTTCATGGGCATCAAAAGATTCACAGAATCAAGAGGAGGAAAGCATCTGCACTGATGGCCAAATTTTTTTCAGTGGGATCCGGGGCTGGGCTAAGTATGGTCTGAGAAAACTCCAGACCCTCATCATCAGATGTTAACACCCTGGGGTGAGCCTGAAGAGACACAGATACCGGAGGCGCATGCGGACTGCACTGTTTTGTGCCGTTATGGCAAGAAGAGGAGCAAGCTGACTTTCAGGGTGATGAATGGGACAACAGAGAGGATGAGAATTAGGTAGTAGATCCCACTTGGTGTGAACCCTGAGGATTGCCGCTGAGTAGCTCAGCAGTGGAGTAAGATGAGGAGGTTACATTTTGGCTTACCGCACAGACTTGGAGAAATGCAGCCATGACAAGCACTACATTCTCTGCCACAACTATGGCTATGGCCAGCACCAGTCGCAGGTCTGCAATTCGCAGGGGCAATAAGGATTGCCTAGCTCAGCGGTGTCAAACTGCATTCCTCGAGGGTTGCAAACAGGTCATGTTTTCAGGATTTCCTTATACTGCACAGGTGATAATTTAATCACCAACTCATTATTTGTGTAGGTGATTAAATTATCACCTGTGCAGTACAAGGAAATCCTGAAAACATGACCTTTTGCAGCCCTCGAGGAACGCAGTTTGACACCCCTGGCCTAGCTGGTGCCTTTTTTGGAGACCGCAAAGGATGACCCAACTCGCTCTATCAACCAACTTTGCAAAAAATGACTCAGTAGAGGCATAAATTGCAATAATTTGATTACTACATGCATGAACAGGCACATGCATGATCAACATGCAGTAGTCTGGGAATCAAACTCTGCTAAAATACGGAATAGTGGGACTCGGCAACCACCAGCTGTCTCATCAACCCCATCTGCTGCTTCTTTCTCCTCTGTCACTGTGGCAAGTGTAATCACACAAGTCTCCAACAGCAGAACGTCCACTTGTCTACCCCCTACAGTCAGGGAGAATGAGAGCCTTTCAGCTGTTAGGGAAGTAGAGATGCCTGACTTTTGCTTCGCTGAGTACACCATATCTTTCTCAATCCACCATAACATCTCCTCCTGCCCCTCACTGACAGTCCATTAGTTAGTCATGCTCACCTACTCCACCCTCTCTCAGCACAGCAGCAAGCCCTGGGTCCTGCAGTTGCGGTTGCATAAAAGAATGTTTCCTCCTACCCATGCCAAAGCTAAGTGTTTGAACTCTACCATCTCCATTCTGTTAGTAATGGAAATGCTTCCTTTCTGCTTGGTGGAAACAGACAGTTAACGAAAGATGATGGCCATCGCAGTCACCCAGTACCAATTGCTCAGTCAAAATTACATCTCTAAAAAAGCTGTGCCTGTGCTACACCAGCATGTTGAAGACAGCATCACCCATTCCTAGAAAAAAACTAAGGCTGCCAGGGTACATTTCACCACTGACACCTGGACAAGTGAAAATAGGCAGTGGCATTATATCCCTCTGACTGGGCACTTGGTGACTCTGGTGACCGTGCATGGGGCAGCTCCACAAGTCTTGGTATTCCCAAGGCCTATGTGACAAACTTATGTATCTAACACTTCATCCACTGTATCTGCCTCCTCCTCTACCTCTTCTAGGGCATTCATCTACACCCTCCACCTCTAACTTAATGAGACACATGCTCCAATAGTCCAGAGAGAATCCCCTAACCTCTGTACTGGGCAGCCAGGGCTCTCTGCAACCAGGCAATGTTTAAAAAAATATGCCTTGGAGATTGCAGTGTCACAGCTCAAGTATTGTCGACAGCTATCCAGGCCGAGTTTGAGCAACGGCTGTCTCCACTGAATCTGGAACCAGGGAAGGCCATGTGCGATAATGGTTTGAACCTGATGTGACCAAATGAAGAGGCAACCTCACACACGTGCCTTGCATGACTCACGTCCTCAACCTGGTGGTACAGCAATTTCTCTGCCACTTTCCAGGCCTGAATGTGCTACTGCCGAAAGAACAGTTGCTGTGTGCTTACTTTCACTGTTCACTCTCTGCAGGCGATCGACTTGCATTGCTACAGAGGTCTTTTGTCCTACTGGCTAGTGTGCAGACATGGCGGAATTCCAATCTGCACATGTTGCAGCGACTGTAGCAGCAGCAACGAGCCCTGGTGCAGTATGTTCTTTAACATAGGTTGGGCCAACGCAGTACAGATGTGCAAATCACGCTTACGGTATTGGCACAGATGAAGGACCTCTGCGCCCTTCTGCACAGTTTTGAAATGGCTAATAAGATTGTAAATGCTGATGTTGCCATCATCAGCATCCCTATTCCAGTCATCTACATGCTGGAGAACATTTTGAATAGTCTGTGGGAGGAGATGGTGGTCCTAGAGGAAGAGGTGGAAGCAGGGGAAGATGCTGTCATTGTACAGGTGGATGCCATGGGATGATGTATTACAGCATTCGAGGTATGCTCATGATATCAGACAAACTGTTAGTGAAGGTGCAAGATCCGATGAACAAATTGAGGAGGACGAGGAGGAAAAGGTGATGGATGCACAACAGTCAAGAGATGAAGAGGATAATGATTCCCTCTTTGTTTTCCGTTGTTGGAGGGAGGGGATGGTGGAAGCAAGCTTGAGTGTAACCTTGCCACCAATGCACTTATGAGTTGGACCTCATGGAAGTGCCTGACAAATCAGCACCTTCTTGCTGCAGTATCTGCAACACGATGCTCGTATTCTTTTGGTTAGAAATAATGCTGACTACTAGGTTGCCACACTGTTAGATCCAGAGTACAAGACTAAAATTTTCCAGATGCTTTCCCCTCTGAAAAGGGACGCACGCATGCTGGAGTATCAAAACATACTTGTAGACAATAGTAAGAGTGGTTTTCCACAAGTTGCATCGCAGTTATAGACTTCCAACCCCAGGAACTTTGATTCATAAATACAAAAGCATTAGCAGCAGCAGGGTAATTGACCGAAGCAATATCTGTGATTCCTTATTTAGACCAGCTCATGCACTAGCAGAACAGAGTACAAGTTTTACATGTTGTAAACGACTGGAGGGGATGGTACAGAATTATCTTGAGTTTAACATCAATGCCATCAGGGGATTGGCCCCTTTTGCACTTTGGTCTTTAAAAATGGAAGAGTAGCTTGAGCACGTCTGTCAAGCCTTGGAGGTTTTGTCATACCTGGCAGTTAGCGTTCTCTCAGAACGTGTCTTCAGCACTGCTGGTCATGTCCTGATGGACAACCGCATCTGGTTGTACCCTGAAATTGTAGATCACCTAACTTTCATCAAGATGTACAAATCTTTGATCTACAATGACCTTTGCACCCCAGTCACAGACTGGGCAGACTAGATGATGGTGTAGTTGTTAGGGTGCTGCATTGATCTTGCAACCAAGTTGCTTCGTCCATAAAGGGTTAAAGAAAGAATTAAAAGTGTAACTGTTATTAAAAGTTTTTCTTACATTATTATGCAAATTGCCTCTTCAGAGAAAAAGAGGACTTAAACTCTATAGCGCCACCTGTTTTAAGTACAATCCTACAAGTCACAATCAACCCTTTAACAAGTCCTGCAATATGACTAAGGCTATGTGCATACGTCCAGAATTGCAGCGGCAATTTACGTGACAATTCCGCAACTGTGCCGTGGGTAAAACGCATGCGGAATTGGCATGCATTTTCCCACTAAACACAAGCGTTTTACAAGCATAATTAGCTTGCAGAATGCTAGAGTTTTCCAAGCGATCTGTAGCATCGCTTGTAAAACTGATTGACAGGTTGGTCACACTTGTCAAACATAGTGTTTGACAAGTGTGACCAACGTTTTACTATTGATGCTGCCTATGCAGATGAAGATCTAATGTTAAAAATGAAGATCTAATGTTAAAAATAATATAAAAATTAATAAATCGTGATATTCTCACCTTCCGGTGGCCCCCTCAGTATTCCCGTTCCTCGCGATGCTCCTGTTCCCAGTAATGCCTCGGGGCAAAATGTTGGTCACACTTGTCAAACACTATGCCAATTCCACAAGCGTTTTACCCGCGGCACTGTTGCGGAATTGCCACCTAAATTTCCGCAGCAATTCCGGACGTGTGCCCATAGCCTTAGTCATATTGCACGACTCGATAAAAGGTTGATCGCTACTTCCAACAGGTGGTGCTATAGAGTTTAAGTCCTCTTTTTCTTTGAAGAGGAAATGTGCATATTATATTTCCCAGAGGAGCATTGCACGGTGAATAAGCCTCCTTAACTTGACAAGCCAGAGATGGTATGTCACTCTCCATAAGGAGAAACCTTACCCCTTAGACCTCTTATATTATTATAAATCATGCAAATATCTACTGGTCAGTGGGAGCCAGGTCCTGACACCCCCACCAATCCCCCCAAAAAACACACTCTGAAGTGCGCAGCTGTTGTATGCATTGTCCAGCTTTGTACATGCTCAGTAGCAAATCTATGATCTGTGAGTTGGAGTGTATTGATCTATAGACTTATATGATTACTATGGAACTCATTTTTCTCCCTGTGTGAACGCTACGTACAAGAGCAATTCACTTCAAAATGTTGTGTTGTGTTATCAGACCAGGATCTCAACCAATTGACAGCTTTTTGCAGTGCCATTAAAATATGCAGTAAATAACTAAGTTTAATGACAGTTCCACTTTAAATGTGAGTCGTTGCTTTAAGTGTTTGATGCTCTGTTTATGCAGTGCTTAAATATCCAGGAGACTCATTGAAAAATGGAAGATATCACAGACTCCTAGAAGAACCAGCAAATGACTCTGATTCACATATATACAAGTTCCACTCTGCACTCCAGTATCAGGACTTTGTCCCTAGGAACAGAAGGCAGCTTAAGCACAGGTGAAGATCTACACATGTGGTTCTTGCTTTGTAGTAAGGTACTTTTGGGTTCGGTCTGATGGCTATAAATAGGGGAGATCTGGTCTGGGGTGTGAAAACAGAGTTCAGATACTTGCAAATTTTCATTGATGTATGTTTGAAGCCAAAATATTGCAACATACCATTTGTCATAAAATATAACTAGAGGAATGTTTGATTTGTTTTTCTATAGGAGGAAATATAGTTTTATCTTATGAAATACTGCCCACCAGTGGAAATTGAAAAAAATATTTTAAATTACTTTTTGCTTTACATTTAATAGTATATTAGCCTTTATTTTATTTTCGAAAAAGCATCACATTACATAACATGTATAGCAGTTATATTACAATAAAAGGAATGAATCAGTCAATACGAGAATGCTGAATATTTTCTTATATGTTTTAAGCACTGTATAGCACTCCCCAGTCTGTTTTGTAAAGATTTTGATTTTTTTCTCTCTTTCTTTCCCTCTCTCTTTCACTCTCTCTTTCTCTCTCTTTATCTCTCTCTTTCTCTCTCTCTTTCGCTCTCTCTCTCTCGCTCTTTCGCTCATTCTCTTGCTTTTTCTCTCTCTCCTCTCTCTCTTTTTCTGTCGCTTGCTCTTTCTCTCTCGCTCTTTCTTCCTCTTTCTCTTGCTCTTTCTCTCTTTCTCTTGCTCTTTCTCTCTTGCTATCTTTCTCTCTCTCCTTTATCTTGTTCTCTTTGTCTCTCTTTTTTCTTTCCCTCTTTCTCGCTCTATTTTTCTGGCTCTTTGTATATTTTTGTTCTTTGCTTATTTTTCTCTTTCTTTATTTCACCCGTTCTCTATTTCCTTTCTTTCTCTTTCTTGATATTTTCTTGTAATTTAGATACTGGACAAAAAATAACTCATCTTATTGGTTAAACAACTGAGATCAGTGTTATTACCTTTCCCTGTTTTTGATGTTGGCTGTGCCATTTCATTCATTATATACATCAATGGCATAAGAAGAAAAATATTAGCTTTTAAATACAGCCCCATCTGTCTGCTTTAGCTTGGCTGGTTGTCAGATATGATGGGGACCCCATGCCATTTATGTAAATTATTTAAATAATTTAAAAAAAATGGTGTGAGAACCCCTCTATTTTTGATTACTAGCCATGATAAAGCTGACAGCTGCGGGTTGCAGCCTGCAGCTGTCATTTTTGTCATGCTGATTATCAAAACTAGAGATGCCCAATGCCATTTTTTTATTTATTTTTTGCTCAGGTACAGGCTGATGAATGCTCCCATTAGTGATGCCTGCTATCACTGTTATTAGCTGCAGCAGGCGTATGCTGATGGGAGTAGTGCTCCCATCAGCTGACGCCCATGACTGGAGGTAATTTTCTTTTCCTCCGGTCACAGATTCTAACTCATGCTCTCATTTGGGAACCACAGCTTTCTGATTGGCAGTAATAATCTTCATGCAGATCAGGTCTTCTCTTTGCTGTGCTGTCATGCAGATGACAGCATAGCAAAGAAAAGATGTTCGGACCCTCCATTCATGTGACTAGGGTACGGGTTCAGTATTGTTTTGGTAACTAAACCAATTTTTTTTTAACTGTTCAGCCAACCCCGAACATCTAGTGGTATCCCTATCACTAGTAAGGAATTAATCTAGCCGAGATGTGTTTTTGCTTCCCTAAACACCAATGACATGGGTCCCTAAGTATGTGTGTGTGATGTTCATCTGGAAGGAATAACCTTAGACAGGAAGAATATAATCCATTTTATGAATATAGGTGAAACTTTACTGCTGGACTGAATAAATCTTGTTTACAGAGAACAGCAGGTATAAGACTTAAGGTACCTTCACACTGAACGATATCGCTAGCGATCTGTGACGTTGCAGCGTCCTGGCTAGCGATATCGTTCAGTTTGACAGGAAGCAGCGATCAGGATCCTGCTGTGATGTCGTTGGTCACTGCAGAAAGTCCAGCACTTTATTTTGTCGCTGGACTCCCTGCAGACATCGCTGAATCGGCGTGTGTGACGCCGATTCAGCGATGTCTTCACTGGTAACCAGGGTAAACATCGGGTTACTAAGCGCAGGGCCGCGCTTAGTCACCCAATGTTTACCCTGGTTACCAGCGTAAAAGTTAAAAAAAACAAACACTACATACTTACCTTCGCTGTCTGTCCCCGGCGCTCTGCTTCTCTGCACTGGCTGTGAGCGCCGGCCAGCCGGAAAGCACAGCGGTGACATCACCGCTCTGCTTTCCGGCCGCTGTGCTCACAGTCAGTGCAGAAAAGCACAGCGCCGGGGACAGACAGCGAAGGTAAGTATGTAGTGTTTGTTTTTTTTACTTTTACGATGGTAACCAGGGTAAACATCGGGCTACTAAGCGCGGCCCTGCGCTTAGGCTGGTTTCACATTTGCGTTTTTTTGGGTGCGTTTTTGCGGTAAAAAACGCAAAAAAACGCATGGTGAAAAAACGCATGTAAACGCATGCAAACGCTGCGTTTTTTTGATGCATGCGTTTTTGCATGTGGTGTAAAAAACGCGGCGTTTTACCGCATTTACATGCGTTTTTTCATGCGTTTGCGTTTTTTAAACGCATGCTGAGAAATGTGTGACAGCTGCCAATCATTAAAAAAAGTAAAAAACCCACTATAAACAGAAATAGTTAGGGTTAGGGGTAGGGGTAGGGTTAGGGGTAGGGATCATAACCCTAACCCTAAAGAGATCCTAACCCTAACCCTACGCCTAACCCTAACCCTACCCCTAACCCTAACCCTAAGGGATCCTAACCCTACCCCTAACCCTACCCCTAACCCTAACCCTACCCCTAACCCTAACCCTACCCCTAACCCTAAGGGATCCTAACCCTACCCCTAACCCTAACCCTACCCCTAACCATAAAGGGGTTAGGGTTAGGGTTAGGGTTAGGGGTAGGGTTAGGATCCCTTAGGGTTAGGGGTAGGGGTAGGGTTAGGGTTAGGGTTAGGGGTAGGGTTAAGATCCCTTAGGGTTAGGGTTAGGGGTAGGGTTAGGGTTAGGGTTAGGATCCCTTAGGGTTAGGGGTAGGGGTAGGGTTAGGGTTAGGGTTAGGGGTAGGGTTAGGATCCCTTACGGTTAGGGTTAGGGGTAGGGTTAGGGGTAGGGTTAGGGGTAGGGTTAGGATCCCTTTATCACCTTTACGTTGGGTGGTGGCATATTAGTGTGTTTTCAGTGTTTTTAATAAAAAAACGCATGCGTTTTTTAACGCAAAAAACGCATGCACCAAAAAACGCATGCGTCCCCATTGACTCCAATGCATTTTTTGACACAAAAAAAACGCATGAAAACGCATGCGTTTTTTTTTGGTCCAAAAAACGCTTCTAAAAATACTACAAGTAGCATTTTAGAAAAAAAAACGCATGCAGTAAAAAAACGCATGCGTTGCAAAACACGACCAAACGCATACACAAAAAAACGCATGCGTTTTCAATGTTAAATATAGGGAAAAAAAACGCAGCAGACAAAAACGCAAGTGTGAAACCAGCCTAAGTAACCCGATGTTTACCCTGGTTACCGGCATCGTTGGTCGCTGGAGAACTGTCTGTGTGACAGCTCTCCAGCGACCAAACAGCGACGCTGCAGCGATCAACATCATTGTCGGTATCGCTGCAGCGTCGCTTAGTGTGAAGGTACCTTTAGCGTTCACATTTTTATCTTCATCTGATTTTACACAGACACAATCATAGTGGTTATCCATGACTGCTCAATATTTTTAAGATATGTAAAGTAGTGGAGGAGCTGTTGACACCCCTCCTTGATGATCTTGTAGTAATATGATGCTTTGCCCTGGGTTGTATGTTGTTTCATAGTTTTATATGTTCTCTGGCCTGTAGTACTTGATTCGCCTGCAGATTGGGGTTAAATGCGAGGTCTGCCCATTTTGGGAGTGAAGTTTGTAGAGGGTCACTTCCTATGCAGCATCAATAGTAAAAAGATATAATCTTAAAAATAATAAAAAAATATATATATATATTATATTCTCACCTTCCACCGCCTTTCCCGCTCCTCGCGATGCTCCGGTCCCGAGAATGCATTGCGGCAATGACCGGATATGATGTAGCGGTCTCGCAAGGCCGTTACATCATCATGTGTTATTGCTGCAATGCATTCTTGGGATCGGAGCGTCGCGAGGAGCATCGCTAAATGCCTGGGCTGGATCCAGGAGCCGCTGGAAGGTGAGTATATAACTATTTTTTATTTTAATTCTTTTTTTAAAAGGGATATGGTGACAACATAGCTATATACTACGTGGACTGTGTTAGATACTACAAGGGCTGTGTTATATACTGCATGGCCTGTGTTATATACTATGTCTCTGTGCTATATACTACATGGCCTGTGCTATCTACTACGTTGGCTGTGCTATATACTATGTGGCTGTGCAATATACTACGTGGCTGGGCAATATACTATGTGGCTGTGCTATATACTATTCGGCTGTGTTATATACTACGTGGGCTGTGTTATATACTATGTGGACTGTGTTATATACTACGTTGGCTGTGTTATATACTATGGGGCGGTGCTATATTCTACATGGGCTGTGCAATATACTACATGGGCTGTGTTATATACTACGTGGGCAGTGCTATATACTACATGGGCTGTGCAATATACTATGTGGGCTGTGTTAGATACTATGTGGGATGTGTTATATACTACATAGCCTGTGTTATATACTATGTCTTTGTGCTCCATACTACGTGAGCTGTGCAATATACTACATGGCTGTGCAATATACTACGTGGCTGGGCAATATACTACGTGGCTGGGCAATATACTACGTGGCTGTGCTATATACTATGTGGGCAATTTTACATACTACCTGGGCTGTGTTATATACTACGTGGGTGGTGCTATATACTACGTGGGCTGTGCAATATACTATGTGGGCTGCATTAGATACTACGTGGGCTGTGTTATATACTGCATGGGCTGTGTTATATACTGCATGGCCTATGTTATATACTACGTCTCTGTGCTATATACTACGTGGGCTATGCTATATACTACGTGGCTGGGCAATATACTATGTGGCTTTGCTATATACTATGTTGCTGTGTTATATACTACATGGGCTGTGTTATATAGTACGTGGGCGGTGCTATATACTATGTGGCTGTGCAATATACTATGTGGCTGGGCAATATACTACGTGGCTGTGTTATATACTATGTGGGCTGTGTTATATACTATGTGGCTGTGCTATATACTGCATGGGCAGTGTTATATACTATTTGGGCTGTGTTATATACTATGTGGGCTGTGTTATATACTATGTGGCTGTGCTATATACTATTCGGCTGTGTTATATACTACGTGGGCTGTGTTATATGCTATGTGGGCTGTGTTATATACTGCATGAGCTGTGCTATATACTACTATATATATTCTAGAATACCTGGTGCATTAGAATTGGGCCACCATCTAGGTCTAAATAAGAAGGCACATGTATAGCCAGAACTGAAAAACGAAATAAAGACAGGCCAGGTGGGGACACATTATCTCCTACTGAGTTGAGGCAAATATAACACTTATGTAGTTATGAGAATGCACCGCCACACACACACATATTGGAGTGACTGGCCATTCCTTTACCTCATTAAGTGCTGAGAGTTAAGGTGGAAACATCTTGGGGGTTCTGATTAGACATAAAATATGCATGAATATGGCAAATTCAGATTCGTGATAGGAAACACAAGTAAAATTTTATAAAATCAAAAAAAGCTGTAACATTCAGTAAAAGTGCGGGAAAATATTTGCATTGCCATAAAAGTATTTTTAGCATTTTAACAATGATTATGGTAGTGTATCATGAGCATTTGGCATGTGTTTGATGAGGGGAGTGGGTTTACAAAGCTCATAGGCACAGTGTTCTTGTAAATAGTAATTTTTTTTCCTAAGTTTGTGTGCACAATGCGGTTAGCCAATCATGGCACAGGATACATCCAAAATGTCCTGACACAATGGCTTGTGTCTCTGGCTGCTGATATCACATGTCCCTCTTCAGATCAAGAGCGGACATCTTGTTTTTGTGCTATTTTGATACGGTAACAGCTCAGAGAGACAAGATTTTAGCTAGTTAGCTAGACGGTTGTTTATCGGTCATATAGTCTAGCTAGCTACTGTCCAGTGTGGCTGTGAAATTGACCTTCCAGCATTTTTTTGCCATTACTGATGTCCATAGACAAAGCCAGCAAGGCACATGTCATACAAGTGTGTTGTGCACTGCTTCTATTGTGCTCCATGCATGAGTATAGCATTCTAAATCTTATTTTTTCACTAGATAAATGTGAAATAGCATACAATATCACACTCTGTCATTTAGTGCTGTGGTAACATTGTTCTGTGATTTGAGATTTTGTGCATGAAGAAATATTTTCGGGGGCAGTTGTTAGTGTGATTCGCAATGCCATATCTCACCTTGTTATTCAGTGGTGTTGAAATTCAGCAGTGTGCATAGCTCATGCACATTAAAAAAATGTAAATAATTTCTGCTGCTCAGTATGATACAGCCCACCGTAGCCCATGTTGTCATTTTGTGTTGGTGATATGAAGCTGTCTACAGACCTAACGCACATTTAAAAAAACGTATAATTGTTTTCTGTTTCAAAACATGATGCACCCCGCTATATTCCACATTGACATTTTCTGGTGGTGATATAAAGCTTTCTGCAGACCTCACGCACATAACAAAAAAATATATTTGTTTCTGTTGCTAAATGTGATACAGAACGCAGTAGCCCACGTTGTTATTTTGTGGTGGTGATATGAAGCTGCCTGTAGACCTCATGCACATTAAAATATCAATTATTTTCTGTTGATAAACATGATACAGCCTGCTATATCCAATCTTTTCATTTAGTGGCATTGAAATTGTTCTTTGTGCCGAGATGTTGCACATTAAAAAAAAAATTTTTCTTTTACAAACGCGATACAGCAGCCGAGATCTGAGCTTGAAATTGTTTTACGCCTATCTTCTAGATTATGTGCATCTTTGCCATCAAATTTCTCATGGGCATATTTTATACCTAGTTTGAGGCATGCATCTGTTACACCTATCTTCTGACGAGCATCAAACACTCTCTGGTAATTGAAGTTGGGTAAAAGAGTAATCGTTGTAGGCTGGATCCTGGATCTCATACCTCCCATAGCCGCATTGTTATTGATCCTGCTGTACGATCCCATTCCCGCTATCATCATGCCCCTTTTCCTGGTTAGTTCATCTAATGACACATCAGCCATATTTCTCCAGCAAACCTGCAACTTAACAGCAGCAACTGTAGGAAAGAGGGCGTTACAAGGCCACGGACAATCTTCTAGATTATACAAACCTCATCCACATTAAAAATCATTTTTTTTATATTACTAACATGATAAAGAAGTGGAGATCTGTTTGAAATTATTTTGAGTTATAGTCTATGATATATAGTCCTCATCGACAGGCCCCCAAAAATTCTTCTGTTACTAGCGTAATACAGTAGGGGGCATCTCACACAGAAATTGCTTGGAACATGTAGTCAATGTTATACAGGCCTCATCCACATAAGAAAACAAAAAAAATCTCTTACTAATGTCATACAGTAGAGGACATCTCACTTTGAATTTTTTTGAAAGAGATATTCTTTGTCATATAGGCCTCATCCACACTGAAACAAATCTTTCTTTTCTGAGTAATGTGATTTATCACACCATATTTCACCTTATAATTTTGTGCTGCTGAAAGTCAGCTGTGTGCAGAGGTTGTGCAAAGTAAAAAATCTAATTTTCAGTTGCTACAATCCCTGGCAAAAATTATGGAATCACCGACCTTGGAGGATATTCATTCAGTTGTTTAATTTTGTAGAAAAAAAGCAGATCACAGATATGGCACAAAACTAAAGTAATTTCAAATGTCAACTTTCTGGCTTTAAGAAATACTAAAAGAAATCAAGAACAAAAAATGTGGTTGTCAGTAATGGTTACTTTTTTTTAACCAAGCATAAGGGAAAAATTATGGAGTCACTCAATTCTGAGGAAAAAATTATGGAATCACCCTGTAAATTTTCATACCAAAACTAACACCTGCATCAAATTAGATCTGCTCGTTATTCTGCATCTAAAAAGGAATGATCACACCTTATAGAGCTGTTGCACCAAGTGGACTGACATGAATCATGGCTCCAACACGATACATGTCAATTGAAGCAGAGGATTATCAAATTCTTAAAATAGGGTAAATCATCACGCAATGTTGCAAAAGATGTTTGTTGTTCACAGTCAGCTGTGTCTAAAATCTGGACCAAATACAAACAACATGGGAAGGTTGTTAAAGGCAAACATGCTGGTAGACCAAGGAAGCCATAAAAGCGTCAAGACTGGAAACTTAAAGCAATATGTCTCCAAAACAGGAAATGCACAACAAAACAAATGAGGAACGAATGGGTGGAAACTAGAGTCAACGTCTGTGACCAAACTGTAATAAACAGCCTAAAGGAAATGCGATTTAAATACAGAAAAGCTAAATGAAAGCCATCATTAACACCTTAGCGGAAAAAAGCAAGGTAACAATGGGCAAGAAAAAGCAATCATGGACTGTGGATGACTGGATGAAAGTCATAATCAGTGATGAATCGTGAATCTGCATTGGGCAATGTGATGATGCTGGAACTTTTGTTTAGTGCCATTCCAATGAGATTTATAAAGATGACTGCCTGAAGAGAACAAGCGAATTTCCACAGTCATTGATGATATGGGGCTGCATGTCAGGTAAAGGCACTGGGGAGATGGCTGTCATTACATCTTCAATAAATGCACAAGTTTATATTGATATTTTGGACACTTTTCTTATCCCATCAATTGAAAGGATGTTTGAGGATGAGGATTCATTTTTCAAGATGACACTGTGTTAGGGTTGGCGGAACGCACCAAATATATAGTTTATTAGATGGAATTGGTGCGTTCGCAACCCGGGATCCACCGTGCAGGAAAATACCTGCTGCTAAGTAAGACGGACTATATGGCGGTACTATAAGTATACATACAAGGGTTAACTTCACCCTGCGTGAAGGAAGCGATCCTGTTGCGTCACAGGACCGCGGTACCGCACATAGAGCGCAAGCAATAAGTCAGCGAACAGAACCCCAACTAGGATTGAAGTCCGATTAGACCACTGCTGGCACAACACCGCAACTGGGTGTGTAAGGAAACTATCGAAATAGTAAATAAAGGCACGAGAGTGCGTGCGGTGCCGCACAAACGGACGCCGCTAACCACCCAGGCTTGGGTAAGGAAAGCGCACGGCGCCGTACAGGCGGTCACAGCAACTAGACGCAGTTATGTGTGTTTTGTGCTGATGGCTAGTCGGGCGCTAGATAGCTACCATCATCCGCAAACAGTCAACAACACTAGGGAGGGATATTTAGGAGCTTTCATCCTTCGACATACATCCATCTACACACACACATATTTTCAAGACAATACTAGCGCATGGCCATGCGGTCATGCGCAGTTTATATAGTTGCAGCACAGGAAGCTGCTACTGAAGTTTTTGCCCTTTCAGGACCTTCCAGAAGGACCAATGGAAAGTGCTGCAGTACCTGAGCATGTTTTGCCCTTTCAGGACCTTCCAGGAGGACCAATGGAATGTACTTCAGCACCTGAGCATGTGAGACGAAATGTCGCAAATATGTCACCAGAGTCTGGTTGGCTCTCTCCACCAACCCATTCGTCTCGGGATGGTATGCAGAGGAGAGGTTTAACTCTATGCTGAGTAAACGGCAGAGCTCTCTCCAAAACCGAGATGCGAACTGGTGACCCCGATCGCTGACAATCTTATCAGGCATACCATGCAATCGGAAAATGTGTTTAATGAACAACACCGCCAAGGCCCGTGCTGAGGGTAACCGAGGAAGCGGCACCAAATGCACCATCTTGGAGAAATGGTCGGTGACAACCCAAATAATGGAGCAGCCACGCGACTTGGGTAGACCCACCACAAAGTCCATCCCGACCATCTCCCAGGGCCTGTCTGCCACCGGTAGAGGGTAAAGCAACCCAGCAGGCCGTTGCCGAGGAGACCGATTCTGGGCGCAAGAAACGCACGCCTGAATATAGTCCTTGACATCTCGGGCCATATGCGGCCACCAGTATGTTCTCGCCAGAAGCTCAGATGTCCTCTTGGTCCCAAAATGCCCACCCACTCTGGAGGAGTGAGCCCAAGAGAGAACCTCTGGTCGCAAGTTAGCTGGTACGAAAGTCTTGCCCGGGGGCACAGACTCTAGCGAAACTGGAGCTACAGTTCTCAGGCTCTCAGAAGGGACAATAAGCCGAGGCTCCTCCTCCTCCAATGACACCACGGAGCGGGAGAGAGCGTCAGCACGAACGTTCTTCTCCCCGGAGAGGAAATGGAGAGTAAAATGGAACCGGGAGAAGAACAGGGACCATCTAGCCTGGCGAGAATTCAGCCGCTGGGCCGTTTGCAGATACACCAAGTTCTTGTGGTCAGTGAAGACTTGGAAGGGAAAGCGAGCTCCCTCCAAGAGATGTCTCCACTCTGAAAAAGCCAACTTCATGGCCAGCAACTCCCTGTCCCCCAATGGAATAATTCCTCTCCGCTGGTGTGAAGGTCTTGGAGAAGAAGAAGCAAGGATGCTTCCGACCTTGAGCATCCTTTTCGAAAAGGACTGCTCCAGCACCAACGGATGAGGCATCCACCTCCAAGATAAATGGCTTATCAACATCGGGGCGATGTAGGATGGGAGCGCTAGCGAAGTGTGACTTGATCGAGAGAAAGGCTTTGGAGACCTCCTCTGATCACAACTTGGGATTTGCTCCCTTCTTGGTGAGGGCAACCAAGGGAGCTACCAAAGTTGAGAAGTGTGGGATGAACTGGCGATAATAATTAATGAACCCCATAAAGCGCTGCACCGCTTTAAGAGAATGGGGTTTCTGTCAGTCCATTACAGCTTGTAGCTTGGCAGGATCCATAGCCAAACCCTGGGCAGAGATGATATAACCAAGGAAAGGCAAGGACTCCTGCTCAAACACACACTTCTCCAACTTGGCGTAGAGGGAGTTTGCCCGTAAGAGGTCGAAGACTTTCCGAACATCTCTCCGATGGGAGTCAATATCTGGAGAGAAGATGAGAATATCATCCAGATAGACTACGACCGAGGTGGTGAGCATATCCCAGAAGATGTCGTTCACAAAGTCTTGGAAAACGGCTGGGACATTACAGAGCCCAAAGGGCATCACCAGATATTCATAGTGCCCATCCCTGGTGTTAAAAGCCGTCTTCCATTCATCCTCCTCACGGATGCGAATCAGGTTGTAGGCACCCCGCAGATCTAACTTCGTAAATACCCTCGCTCCCCGTAGCCTATCAAACAGCTCAGATATCAGGGGTAATGGGTACTTGTTCTTAACGGTGATGGCGTTAAGACCCCTGTAGTCTATGCATGGACGTAAGTCTCCAGTCTTCTTCTGTACGAAGAAGAACCCAGCCCCTGCCGGTGACACTGACTTCCTAATGAATCCTCTTGCCAGATTCTCTTGGATGTACTGAGACATTGCCTCCGTCTCCGGGAGAGATAACGGATAGACTCAACCCCGGGGAGGCTCAGCACAAGGCAAGAGGTCAATAGGACAGTCATAGGGGCGGTGAGGCGGAAGGGTCTCCGCAGCTCTTTTGGAGAACACGTCTGCATAGGGCCAATAGTGCTTGGGGAGAGAGGAAAGATCTGCGGGTACCTGTGTAGTAGCAACCTGAACGCACTCCCTCTGACATCTACCCTCGCAGGATTTACTCCATCCCAAAATTCTCCCAGAGGACCACTCAATATGAGGAGAATGGTAGCGAAGCCATGGTATCCCCAACAGGACCTCATCAATTCCCTCAGGAATGACTAATAGGGAGATTATCTCCTGATGTGATGGAGACACAGAAAGCGTGAAAGGAATGTTTTGGTGGGTAATCTGTGAGGGTAGTGTTGACCCATTTACCACTCGAACGGTCACAGGCTTGGCGAGCATCACCAAGGGTATTGCGTGACGCTGGGCAAAAGAGGAAGACATAAAATTACCCTCTGCCCCAGAATCCAAGCATAGCTCGACCATAAGAGTGGATGGGCCTATGGTAATTGTCCCCTTGAAGGACAACTTTGAGGCAAACTTCGCCGTGTCTAGTGTACCTCCTCCAACTGCCACTAAATGCTGATGTTTCCCCGACCGCTGAGGACCCTTGGAGGCAAGATGTCCTGACTGCCGGTAAACATGACGGACCTTATGTGCACGGGCGGACTGAGACTTGGATCCCGCTCGTGTCACCTCTAAGGCCTCATGTGACTCGGACGCCTGGACTGGAGATTCCAAAGGTTTGGCGAAGGTGGGAGCCAGCCGAAACCTCTGCCTACACTGGGCTCGCTCCAACCTTCGCTCGTGAAAACGAAGGTCTATGCGAGTAGATATGGCTATGAGCTCCTCCAGTATGGCGGGAATCTCCCTAGTGGCCAAAGCGTCTTTCACATAGTCAGCCAGCCCCCTCCAAATTACGGGAATGAGGGTTTTATCTGACCATTCCAACTCAGACGCTAAAGTCCGGAAGAGAACAGCAAAATGGCTGACCATGGTTGAACCCTGAGTCAAAGCCAGCAGTTGGAGCGCTGTATCATGGGTGACTTGAGGTCCTAAAAAGACCTGTTTCAGAGAGTCCAGAAACTGAGGAACACTCCGCACCACATGATCGTTGCGCTCCCAGAGCGGCGTAGCCCACTCCAACGCTCTGTCCGACAAGAGGGAGATTATGAATCCCACCTTTGCCCGCTCAGTAGGGAAACGTGCAGCCAGGAGCTCGAGGTGTATACCACATTGGCTCACGAAACCCCTACAGGACTTACTGTACCCAGAGTATCTCTCAGGCAAAGGAAGGTGAGATAGGGTCGGAACAGAGGTGGCAGTGGGTAAAGCTGCTGCAGCCACGCTAGCAGCCTGAACAGCTATTGCGGTAACATCCACCGCCGAGGTTGCACGCTCAAGAGACGCCAACCGGCCCTCCAGCAGCTGGATGTACCCCTGCAATCGCTGTTCAACCGCCATTACTTAGCCAGATCCTGGCGCTAGTATTCTGTTAGGGTTGGCGGAACGCACCAAATATATAGTTTATTAGATGGAATTGGTGCGTTCGCAACCCGGGATCCACCGTGCAGGAAAATACCTGCTGCTAAGTAAGACGGACTATATGGCGGTACTATAAGTATACATACAAGGGTTAACTTCACCCTGCGTGAAGGAAGCGATCCTGTTGCGTCACAGGACCGCGGTACCGCACATAGAGCGCGAGCAATAAGTCAGCGAACACAACCCCAACTAGGATTGAAGTCCGATTAGACCACTGTTGTGAATTCTGTGGCTGAATTCACTCCTGTGGTCACAAGTGGTACTGCAGCTTCTGAGCTTCCTCCCTCAGGTGTTCTGACGAGCTCGTTAACTGCTTCATTACTTAACTCCGCCTGATGCTGCTATCCTTGCTCCTTGTCAATGTTTCAGTGTTGGATCTGAGCTTCTCCTGATCGTTCCTGTGACCTGCTGCTCTGTATAGCTAAGTGCCTTTTGCTTTTTTGTTGCTTTTTTTCTGTCCAGCTTGTCTTTTGTTTTGCTGGAAGCTCTGAGACGCAAAGGGTGTACCGCCGTGCCGTTAGTTCGGCACGGTGGGTTTTTTTTGCCCCCTTTGCGTGGTTTTGCTTTAGGGTTTTTTGTAGACTGCAAAGTTCGCTTTACTGTCCTCGCTCTATCCTAGAATATCGGGCCCCACTTTGCTGAATCTATTTCATCCCTACGTTTTGTCTTTTCATCTTACTCACAGTCATTATATGTGGGGGGCTGCCTTTTCCTTTGGGGAATTTCTCTGGGGCAAGTCAGGCCTATTTTTCTATCTTCAGGCTAGCTAGTTTCTTAGGCTGTGCCGAGTTGCCTAGGTAGTTGTTAGGCGCAATCCACAGCCGCTTTTAGTTGTGTTTAGGATAGGATCAGGTGTGCAGTCTACAGAGTTTCCACGTCTCAGAGCTCGTTCTTGTATTTTTGGTTATTTGTCAGATCACTGTGTGCGCTCTGATCGCTAAGCACACTGTGTTTCTGGATTGCCTTCATAACACCTGTCATTAGCAAACATAACAGTACAAGGAGCCTAACTAATGATTCTCAATAGAGGGAAAGAAAAAGTTCTGACATCATTTTTTTTTTTTTCTGCTCTGTGTTCACTTTTTTTTTTTCCCCTAGACATTTGGGTGATTCTGGACACAGGTGTGGACATGGATATTCAGGGTCTGTGCTCTTCAATGGATAATCTCGTTATAAATGTACAAAAAATTCATGATACTATTGATCAGAAATCTATGTTAGAACCAAGAATTCCTATTCCTGATTTGTTTTTTGGAGATAGAACTAAGTTTCTAAGTTTCAAAAATAATTGTAAGCTATTTCTGGCCTTGAAACCTCATTCTTCTGGTAATCCTATTCAACAGGTTTTGATTATTATTTCTTTTTTGCGCGGCGACCCTCAAGACTGGGCATTTTCTCTTGCGCCAGGAGACCCTGCATTGAGTAGTGTCGATGCGTTTTTCCTGGCGCTCGGATTGCTGTACGATGAGCCTAATTCAGTGGATCAGGCTGAGAAAAATTTGCTGGCTTTGTGCCAGGGTCAGGATGATATAGAAGTATATTGTCAGAAATTTAGGAAATGGTCAGTACTCACTCAGTGGAATGAATCTGCGCTGGCAGCTTTGTTCAGAAAGGGTCTCTCTGAGGCTCTTAAGGATGTCATGGTGGGATTTCCTATGCCTGCTGGTTTAAATGAGTCTTTGTCTTTGGCCATTCAGATCGGTCGACGCTTGCGCGAGCGTAAATCTGTGCACCATTTGGCGGTACTGCCTGAGGTTAAACCTGAGCCTATGCAGTGCGATAGGACTATGACTAGAGTTGAACGGCAGGAATACAGACGTCTGAATGGTCTGTGTTTCTACTGTGGTGATTCCACTCATGCTATTTCTGATTGTCCTGAGCGCACTAAGCGGTCCGCTAGGTCTGCCGTCATTGGTACTGTACAGTCCAAATTCCTTCTGTCCATTACCTTGATATGCTCTCTGTCGTCGTTTTCTGTCATGGCGTTTGTGGATTCGGGCGCTGCCCTGAATCTGATGGATTTGGATTATGCTAAACGTTGTGGGTTTTTCTTGGAGCCTTTGCGGTGTCCTATTCCATTGAGAGGAATTGATGCTACACCTTTGGCCAAGAATAAACCTCAATACTGGGCCCAGCTGACCATGTGCATGGCTCCTGCACATCAGGAAGTTATTCGCTTTCTGGTGTTGCATAATCTGCATGATGTGGTCGTGTTGGGGTTGCCATGGCTACAAACCCATAATCCAGTATTGGATTGGAATTCCATGTCGGTATCCAGCTGGGGTTGTCAGGGGGTACATGGTGATGTTCCATTTTTGTCGATTTCGTCATCCACCCCTTCTGAGGTCCCAGAGTTCTTGTCTGATTATCAGGATGTATTTGAAGAGCCCAAGTCCGATGCTCTACCTCCGCATAGGGATTGTGATTGTGCTATCAATTTGATTCCTGGTAGTAAATTCCCTAAAGGTCGATTATTTAATTTATCCGTGCCCGAACACGCCGCTATGCGCAGTTATGTGAAGGAATCCCTGGAGAAGGGACATATTCGCCCATCGTCATCACCACTGGGAGCAGGGTTCTTCTTTGTAGCCAAGAAGGATGGTTCGCTGAGACCGTGTATTGATTACCGCCTTCTTAATAAGATCACTGTTAAATTTCAGTATCCCTTGCCATTGTTATCTGACTTGTTTGCTCGGATTAAGGGGGCTAGTTGGTTCACTAAGATAGATCTTCGTGGTGCGTATAATCTGGTGAGAATCAGGCAAGGAGATGAATGGAAAACTGCATTCAATACGCCCGAGGGTCATTTTGAGTATCTAGTGATGCCGTTCGGACTTGCCAATGCTCCATCTGTGTTTCAGTCTTTTATGCATGACATCTTCCGTGAGTATCTGGATAAATTCCTGATTGTTTACTTGGATGACATTTTGATCTTCTCAGATGATTGGGAGTCTCATGTGAAGCAGGTCAGAATGGTTTTTCAGGTCCTGCGTGCTAACTCTTTGTTTGTGAAGGGATCAAAGTGTCTCTTCGGTGTGCAGAAAGTTTCATTTTTGGGGTTCATCTTTACCCCTTCTACTATCGAGATGGATCCAGTTAAGGTCCAAGCCATCCAGGATTGGATTCAGCCGACATCTCTGAAAAGTCTGCAAAAGTTCCTGGGCTTTGCTAATTTTTATCGTCGCTTCATCTGTAATTTTTCTAGCATTGCCAAACCATTGACCGATTTGACCAAGAAGGGTGCTGATTTGGTTAATTGGTCTTCTGCTGCTGTGGAAGCTTTTCAGGAGTTGAAGCGTCGTTTTTGTTCTGCCCCTGTGTTGTGTCAGCCAGATGTTTCTCTTCCGTTCCAGGTCGAGGTTGATGCTTCTGAGATTGGAGCAGGGGCGGTTTTGTCACAGAGAGGTTCTGATTGCTCAGTGATGAAACCATGTGCTTTCTTTTCCAGGAAGTTTTCACCCGCTGAGCGTAATTATGATGTGGGCAATCGAGAGTTGCTGGCCATGAAGTGGGCATTCGAGGAGTGGCGTCATTGGCTTGAAGGAGCTAAGCATCGCGTGGTGGTATTGACTGATCATAAGAACTTGACTTATCTCGAGTCTGCCAAGCGCTTGAATCCTAGACAGGCCCGTTGGTCGTTATTTTTTGCCCGCTTCGACTTTGTGATTTCGTACCTTCCGGGCTCTAAAAATGTGAAGGCGGATGCTCTGTCTAGGAGTTTTGTGCCCGACTCTCCGGGTTTATCTGAGCCAGCGGGTATCCTCAAGGAAGGAGTCATTGTGTCTGCCATCTCCCCTGATTTGCGGCGGGTGCTGCAAAAATTTCAGGCGAATAAACCTGATCGTTGTCCAGCAGAGAAACTGTTCGTCCCTGATAAGTGGACTAATAAACTTATCTCTGAACTTCATTGTTCGGTGTTGGCTGGTCATCCTGGAATCTTTGGTACCAGAGAGTTAGTGGCTAGATCCTTCTGGTGGCCATCTCTGTCACGGGATGTACATACTTTTGTGCAGTCCTGTGGGATTTGTGCTAGGGCTAAGCCCTGCTGTTCTCGTGCCAGTGGGTTGCTTTTGCCCTTGCCGGTCCCAAAGAGGCCTTGGACACATATTTCGATGGATTTCATTTCTGACCTTCCCGTTTCTCAAAAGATGTCAGTCATTTGGGTGGTCTGTGATCGCTTTTCTAAAATGGTCCATCTGGTGCCCTTGGCTAAATTGCCTTCCTCCTCTGATTTGGTACCTTTGTTCTTTCAGCATGTGGTTCGGTTGCATGGCATTCCTGAGAATATTGTTTCTGACAGAGGTTCCCAGTTTGTTTCAAGGTTTTGGCGAGCCTTTTGTGGTAGGATGGGCATTGACCTATCCTTTTCCTCGGCTTTCCATCCTCAGACTAATGGCCAGACCGAACGAACCAATCAGACCTTGGAAACATATCTGAGATGTTTTGTTTCTGCAGACCAGGATGATTGGGTGTCCTATTTGCCGTTGGCTGAGTTCGCTCTTAATAATCGGGCCAGCTCAGCTACCTTGGTTTCTCCATTTTTTTGCAATTCTGGGTTCTATCCTCGTTTCTCTTCAGGACAGGTTGAGTCTTCGGACTGTCCTGGTGTGGATTCTGTGGTGGATAGGTTGCAGCAGATCTGGACTCAGGTAGTGGACAATTTGATCTTGTCCCAGGAGAAAGCTCAACTTTTCGCTAATCGCAGACGCCGTGTGGGTCCCCGACTTCGTGTTGGGGATCTGGTTTGGTTATCTTCTCGTCATATTCCTATGAAGGTTTCCTCTCCTAAATTTAAACCTCGTTTTATTGGTCCGTATAGGATTTCTGAGGTTCTCAATCCTGTGTCTTTTCGTTTGACGCTCCCAGACTCCTTTTCCATACATAATGTATTCCATAGGTCGTTGTTGCGGAGATACGTGGCACCTATGGTTCCATCTGTTGAGCCTCCTGCCCCGGTTTTGGTGGAGGGGGAATTGGAGTATATTGTGGAGAAGATTTTGGATTCTCGTGTTTCTAGACGGAAACTCCAGTATCTGGTTAAATGGAAGGGTTATGGGGGCTCTGGTGAGGGTTCGGTGACCCCTCCTCAAGGGGGGGGGTACTGTTGTGAATTCTGTGGCTGAATTCACTCCTGTGGTCACAAGTGGTACTGCAGCTTCTGAGCTTCCTCCCTCAGGTGTTCTGGTGAGCTCGTTAACTGCTTCATTACTTAACTCCGCCTGATGCTGCTATCCTTGCTCCTTGTCAATGTTTCAGTGTTGGATCTGAGCTTCTCCTGATTGTTCCTGTGACCTGCTGCTCTGTATAGCTAAGTGCCTTTTGCTTTTTTGTTGCTTTTTTTCTGTCCAGCTTGTCTTTTGTTTTGCTGGAAGCTCTGAGACGCAAAGGGTGTACCGCCGTGCCGTTAGTTCGGCACGGTGGGTTTTTTTTGCCCCCTTTGCGTGGTTTTGCTTTAGGGTTTTTTGTAGACTGCAAAGTTCGCTTTACTGTCCTCGCTCTGTCCTAGAATATCGGGCCCCACTTTGCTGAATCTATTTCATCCCTACGTTTTGTCTTTTCATCTTACTCACAGTCATTATATGTGGGGGGCTGCCTTTTCCTTTGGGGAATTTCTCTGGGGCAAGTCAGGCCTATTTTCTATCTTCAGGCTAGCTAGTTTCTTAGGCTGTGCCGAGTTGCCTAGGTAGTTGTTAGGCGCAATCCACAGCCACTTTTAGTTGTGTTTAGGATAGGATCAGGTGTGCAGTCTACAGAGTTTCCACGTCTCAGAGCTCGTTCTTGTATTTTTGGGTATTTGTCAGATCACTGTGTGCGCTCTGATCGCTAAGCACACTGTGTTTCTGGATTGCCTTCATAACACCTGTCATTAGCAAACATAACAGACCACTGCTGGCACAACACCGCAACTGGGTGTGTAAGGAAACTATCGAAATAGTAAATAAAGGCACGAGAGTGCGTGCGGTGCCGCACAAACGGACGCCGCTAACCACCCAGGCTTGGGTAAGGAAAGCGCACGGCGCCGTACAGGCGGTCACAGCAACTAGACGCAGTTATGTGTGTTTTGTGCTGATGGCTAGTCGGGTGCTAGATAGCTACCATCATCCGCAAACAGTCAACAACACTAGGGAGGGATATTTAGGAGCTTTCATCCTTCGACATACATCCATCTACACATACACATATTTTCAAGACAATACTAGCGCATGGCCGTGCGGTCATGCGCAGTTTATATAGTTGCAGCACAGGAAGCTGCTACTGAAGTTTTTGCCCTTTCAGGACCTTCCAGAAGGACCAATGGAAAGTGCTGCAGTACCTGAGCATGTTTTGCCCTTTCAGGACCTTCCAGGAGGACCAATGGAATGTACTGCAGCACCTGAGCATGTGAGCGAACATGTGGCCCTCGACCTCCAATGGGAGACCCTGCCCTGGGCATGCTCAGTGTGAGTAAACAAGGACTTAGTCCCAGAGAGGCTCGCTCGCCGCAGATCAGTGCAGGGTACCATAGGAAAGCCAGAAAAGGCAGTAGTGACCCTATGCACTGAATCAGCCTCAGCGAGACGCTGGGAGCGACGTCTCCGCTGAGCAGAGCCCACTGCGGCCGATACCGAATGGGAGACCGCAGCAGACAAGGATCGAGATTCCCCCTGTGCAGCAGAGAAAACTCGACTCCTAACACACTGCATTCTGCCATAGAGCAAAAACTGTGAAAACATTCCTTTAAAAAGACAAATAAGGTCAATGTCATGGCCTGCAAATAGTCCGGATCTCAATCCAATTGAAAATCTTTGGTGGAAGTTGAAGAAAATGGTCCATGACAAGTCTCCAACCAGCAAAGCTGATCTGGAAACAGCAATCAGAGAGAGTTGAAGCCAGATTGATGAAGAGTACTGTTTGGCACTCATTAAGTCCATGCCTCAGAGACTGCAAGCCAGAGGTGGTGCAACAAAATACTAGTGATGTGTTGGAGTGTTTTTTTGTTTGTTTATTTTTCATGATTCCATAATTTTTTCCTCAGAATTGAGTGACTCCATAATTTTTCCCTATACTTGGTTAGAAAAAGTAACCATTACTGATAACCACATTTCTTGTTCTTGATATCTTTTAGTGTTTCTTAAAGCCAAAAAGTTGCCATTTGAAATGACTTTAGCTTTGTGCCATGTCTGTGATGTGTCTTTTTTCTACAAAATTAAACTGAATGAACATCCTCCAAGGCCGATGATTCCATAATTTTTGCCAGGGGTTGTAATAGTGTGCTCCTAGAAAACTCTCTGAGCAACATGACTTGGAAAAAGTGAGGTTGTGGTGCAAGGGGGATTAGCCCTGGTGTTCGACGTGTATGTGTGGTAGATGTTAATGTTTCTGAAATAACTTGTTAACCAACAATGTCATGTCCTATCCAAAGACAACTGACTACTTCTGTTACTGGATGATGTAGTTTTTAGTGTGCTGCATTGTTCTTGCATAATTACAGTACAGTCTCTGATATCTTTAGTGGGGTTATGTGCCTACTGCTGCTGGAAATGTTAACACTAATTTGTGGAAATGTGAACATTCCTGCTTGGGTGTCCATCTGCTGGGTTGGTATAATGGAAGACCTGTCAGTCCCTATTAGACTATTTCTATTGTGGGGAAATTGATGCCACTTTGTTGGTGTCTGCCAATAAATGTTTGTAAATATGTAAATACCTGGTTGTGTCTCCTTCATGTGTGTTGCTTGCAGCAGTATGCCTCCTGTCCCAGCAGTCCTCCACTCTCTTAGAGTCAACTACCACTTTTAATATCCCTACATTTCTCTGACAATAGTAATCTATTAAACTGATTTGTGTGCCATCTGAGTGTGGATGATCATCATTTTCATTTATTTTTTTTGTTTTATCACTTATATAATACATATAATTCAATATTCGCTTTACAGACATTTACAGACATTATTAGCACTGTCACCATTGGGACTCACACTCTAAATTTACTATCTGTATGTCTTTGTAGTGTGGGTAGAAAAAGTAATTACTGGGAGTAAACCCTTGCAAACATGGGTATAACATACATACTATTTGTTGATGCTGTCCTTGGTGGGGTTAGAACACAGGACTATAGCGCTGCAAGTCTGCTAATGTTTTCATGTTGACAGATGAACGTTTCTGTGTTTGAAAGGCTTTCACTGCAATGCAAACTGTATGCCTCACTGCTGTCTTGAGAAAAACCACTGTCAAGATTGTCGTCCTGCATGTTTTGATACTGCAGTATGGGCGCGTCCCTTTCCATGGTGGGAAGATACAGGCAAGATTGACTTTTTTTATTGAGGATAGAACACACTGGCAACATAGTAGTCAGCACTATTTTGAATCATAACTATACAAGTAACAATAACAATCATGTTGCAGATTGTGCTGCAAGAAGGTGATCATGGAACAGTCTCTTTCATGAGGTCCAACTCCACAGTGTGTTTGTGGTGGGAAAACACTCAAGTTTTCTTCCTCTATTCCATCCTGACCACCATGGAAAACATAGAGGGAATCATTATCGTCTTTATCTCATAACTGTTGCATGTCCATCACCTCTTCCATTTCATGGTCCTCCTCCATTTGTTCCTCCCATGGAAACCGCCTCTGAGACAATAGAACTAAACTTAGAGATATTGTTAACCCAACGGAATCCTCCTATGCTTCCTCCTCGTCACCCGGGACCACCACCAACACCACCTCCTCTTCTAGACTATTTAAAGTGTGCTCCAGCATGTTTATGACAGTACTAGTGACGATGATGACGGCATCATCACAGATAACCAGCATAATAGCCATTAAGAAAACATGCAGAAGGGTGCAGAGGTCCTTCATCTGTGTCCACTATGTAAATGTGAATTGCATCCCGACCATCCTGTGCTGTGCCAGGCTATGAAAAATGTCATGCTGCACCAGGTCTCGGCACTGTTTCCTGAGTCGCTGTAACATGTACAGAGTTTAATTCCATGGTGTTGTCATATCGCATATCAACCAGTTAACTGGTAGTCTTAAAGATCTCTATACCTACTGAGGTGGAATGGTGGAAGTCAGCACGACAGTGGTTTCTGCAGCAGCTCATCCAGGCTGGGACAGTGGCAGAGGAATTGCTGTATCATTAGGTTGAGGATGCGAGCCATAGAAGTCACATGTGTAAAATTGTCCCAGCACAGGGCTGCCACCAGGTTTGCACTGTTATCACACACAGCCTTTCCAGGTTGAGTTTAAACATCAGTTGCTCAAACTCGGCATGGATAGCTGTCCACAATTGTTGATCTTTTCGGCTGCGATCTCCAAGGCATATTAATGTAAACACTGCTTGATTACGGTGAGCCTGGCTATGCAATACAAAGGTGGGGGTATTCTCTATGAAGTGTTGTAACGTGTGTTTAATTAAGGCATAGGTTGAGAGTGCAGGTGGAGGCCCCAGAGGAGGTGGAGAAAGCAGAAACACTGGAGAAACTGTTACATACAGAGGTTTGTTACACAAGCCCTGGGGATACAAAAACTTGATGTATAGTGACACCTTGGTGTCTACTGCTTTAGTCCTCCATCCCCTGGTGTGTACTAGTTTAGGTATACTACTCAAGCTGTTTAGTAGTTTAGTTCTCCAACCCCCGTGGCTTATAAGTTTAGTTTCCCATGTTTTGGCGTGTACTTCTTTCTTTCTGCAATCATAGATGGTTAGTAGTTTAGTTATCCAACCCCTGTTGTCTATTAGCTTAGTTATCCATTTTATGGTGTATAGTGGTTTAGTTGTACAACCCTAGCTGTTTATTTAAATCAAAACCCTTTGATCCTTGTAGTATCCCATGCTTATAGCTTAGCAATGAATCCCCATATGTTACACTATATACTCTACACTGAGAAAGTGGCCAGAAATGCACAATAAATTAGGGAATGAATTAAAAAATTACAATTTTAATACTTATTTAAATATAAACATTCAATAATAACAAAATGAAAACTAATGCCTCAAATGCGAGGTACATTAGTGGCTGGGGACACCAATTAAACACTCTGATCGTACATAAACCAATTAGCAATGCACAGTAATTCAGTGCAGCTCAAATATCAACAATGCTATATAGTGCCTCCAATATTAGAAAATTGTTTAAAGTGCAGTGATTAAATACGTAGTCTGTAATGATGACATGTGTGTATTAGGCGCATGCAGATACCCAGGCACACAATATAAGATGTCCAGGAACTCTGCTGTATGCTGTAATGTCATGTCACCTCTGCAGACTCGTTTGAGCAAAGTGTCAACCTGCTATGCTGCTAGATATCATACAAACAAAGGGGTATTTGCTCATGGCAATTACCTTCTGAAAGTGTGTGGTGTCCAGTGCGCAGGCGCCGGGGCTCTCTGACCTTTCCTGCTGCAGGAAGACAAGAAGAGGACGTAATCGAACGAAGATTGGTGGCGCCCATCAGAACGGACCGCAGCGGGACTGCCCATGGGTGAGTATAATCTGACCTTTATTTCTCATCTTTCATGGTACACCGGGGGCTTATCTACAGCATTACAGAATGCTGTAGATAAGCCCCTGATGCCGGAGGGCTTAGCTCAGATACGATTTTTTGGGTGACAGGTTCCCTTTAAAAGCAATCCATAGCACACTATTTTTTTCTCCATTTGCTTGTTAACACTGCAGAATACAGCCACATCCTTTCCATAGTACAGCATTAAAATACAGCTCTTTTAAACAGGGTTTGGCTGTCACAGCGATCACATGTGAGTATGCAGAAAATTCTGCCATTTTTGCGGTACTGTAAAATTTTGTTGGAGTGTCTTATACAAGTTCTTGACACCAGTTGGCTTAAAAAAATATTTACCTACAGAGCAGATATTGAACCCTAAAACGTATACCTGGGGCCTCGCAGGCCTGCTAGGTTAATTGATTTCCATTTTCTGCAAGATTACTTTAGTTAGAATTCTGAAACTCGAGGTATTCCTCAGGTATATAGTTGTTAGTAATTTCCAGTCGTTCATATGTTTTTATGTTACAAGCATTTCGGTATAACAACTCTTTTTTGGGAATACCCCATATTCACATACCTGGGGCCTTTTAGGCCCGTACTAGGTTTACATGTGATTACAAGAGATGTTTTCTGTAATTTTTTTTCAAATGATATTGTAGATGAGGTAGTTTTGTGTACTAACTTAGAAGGAAAACGTATCGCTTCAGTAAGATAAAAAAATACGTAAAAATATAACAAAAGAGGAATTGTATGCTTATATTGCCCTTATAGTGAAACTCATCCAGAATTCCATGCCAACAGGAAGGACAAGAGCCGTCTATTCTTGATGGAACTTTGCTATGAACTTTTAATGCCTACCATGATGGAGCGAAGCAACACAAAATGCTTGCCAAGGCATATGACGGAAGCTATGATCCGATGTGGTATACATTTTCAGGAACATCCAGAGCCAAGAGAAAAAAAAGAAAGCGTTGTTATATTTGTCCAGGAAAGGAAATCTGAGCGTATCTGTAGGCTCCTTAGCAGGGGTCACCAGGAGGTCAGATCCATTACGGATCCCCTCCTAGCGGACCCCAGCGCCGCTAGTGGGAATGCATCCTTACTTTGCAATTTCAAATAAACTTTGAAAAATATTTTTATTTGAGTTATTCCATGTTATTTGCACATGGGCCTAAAAGGCCCCAGGTATGTGAAAGTGTAGATTTTTATGGTCATGCGTTCTAGGGTTAAACTGTGTTTTGTCTGTCACATGGATCTCCTATCAATGTGCTCAAAATTGTGCCATTTCAGGCCTCCAGAGAATTTTGTTTTGTTGTGTGTTAGTCAATTTATTGACACCATTATGCTGCCAAAAAAAAAAATACAGGCCAGATATTTTAAAGTGGGGGAGCTTTGTCACATGCCTCACCTATCTGCGTCACAGGCATCACATATCATTGTGCTCAAAAGAGTGCCATTTCAGTCCTTAGTTTCATTTTTATTTGCTGTGTCTTAGCCTAGCTATTGACACCAGTTTGCTGGTAAGCAAAAATAAGTACAGGCCAGATATTTAAAAGTGGGGGAGCTTTGTAACACGCCTCACCTATCTGTGGGCTAAAAATTGTGGCATTTCAGAGCTCCATTGAACTGTTTTCACTGTGTGTTACCCTAGTTATTTAAACTATTTTGCTGGGAAAAAAATACAGTCCAGATTATTTAAAGTGGGGTACCTCCGTCACACGCCTCATCTATCTGTGGGCTAAAAAGTAGGGCATTTCAGGCCTACATTGAACTTTTTTAGCTGTGTCTTAGCCTAGTTATTGACACTATTTTGCTGTGAAAAAAAAATACTGGCCATATAATTTAAGATCACTTATCTCCATCACACAACTCACCTATCTGTGGGCTAAATATTGGGGTATTTTTTGTGCTCCATTGAGCTTTTCTGCTGTGTCTTAGCCTACTTTTTGACACACATTTGCTGTTAAAAAAAAAATACAGGCCAGATAATTCAAAGTGGGGTATCTCCGGCACACGTCTCACCAATAGGGTTGAGCGAAACAGATCGGCCAATTTCATAAGTCGCCGACTTTCGGCAAAGTCGGGTTTCATGAAACCCGATCCCAGTGTGGGATCGGCCATGCGGTCGGCGATCTTCACGCCAAAGTTGCGTTTCATATGAAGCGTTCAGCGCCATTTCTCAGCCAATGAAGGTGGATGCAGAGTGTGGGCAGTGTGGTGACATAGGTCTCAGTCCCCACCATCATAGAGAAGAGCATTACAGTGATTGGCTTGCTTTCTGCGGCGTCACAGGGGCTATCTTACTTCTGCCGATCTGAGCATAGGGAGAGGTTGCTGTAGCTTCGTCTGAAGCAGGGATATTGTTAGGGAAGGAAAGCTTAACCCCCAATCCGCTTGTCCTGTAGCCATTTCCACTGTCCACCACCACCTTTTCTTTGCAGGGACAGTGGAGGCTAGATTTCTGTGCATCAGCTATGTAGCTTATTAGGCTGCCTTATAAGGCTCCCTGATAGCTGCATTGCTGTTTGTACGCCGCTGTGCAAACCAACTGCTTTTTTCAAAGCAAAAATCCTGTTGCTCCTTCTTTTCTGCACAGTTCTCTTGTTTATTTGTCCACACTCTTGTGTGAAGCAGTCCTTTTTATTGCTGCCATACTTGTCCTTTGATCATTGTAGGGATATTGAAATTCTACTACAGCCCTTGTATTTTTTGATATATCTGCCAACCACTTTCTGCCACTCAAACTGTGTAGTGTAATACAGTGGGCCTGATTTTTTCCTGCATTCTCCCACACATAAAAAAGGGAGATTTATATTGCCACTGAGTGCATCTGCGTCAGTCCTGTTTGTGGCATCTGCCAACCACTTTCTGCCACTCAAACTGTGTAGTGTAATACAGTGGGCCTGATCTTTCCTGCATTCTCCCACACCTAAAAAGAGGAGATTTATATTGCCACTGAGTGCATCTGCGTCAGTCCTGTTTGTGGCATATCTGTCATGCACTTTCTGCCACTCAAACTGTGTAGTGTAATAAAGTGGGCCTGATATTTTTTTACATTCTCCCACACATAAAAAAGGGAGATTTATATTGCCACTGAGTGCAACTGCGTCAGTCCTGTTTGTGGCATATCTGTCATCCACTTTCTGCCACTCAAACTGTGTAGTGTAATACAGTGGGCCTGATTTTCCCAGCAGTCTCCCACACATAAAAAAGGGAGATTTGTATTGCCACTGAGTGCATCTGTGTCAGTCCTGTTTGTGGCATATCTGTCAGCCACTTTCTGACACTCAAACTGTGTAGTGTAATACAGTGGGCCTGATTTTTTCCTGCATTCTCCCACACCTAAAAAAGGGAGATTTGTATTACCACTGAGTGCATCTGCGTCAGTCCTGTTTGTGGCATATTTGTCATCCACTTTCTGACACTCAAACTGTGTAGTGTAATACATTGGGCCTAATTTTTTCCTGCATTCTCCCACACATAAAAAAGGGAGATTTATATTGCCACTGAGCGCATCTGCGTCAGTCCTGTTTGTGGCATATCTGTCATCCACTTTCTGCCACTAAAACTGTGTAGTGTAATACAGTGGGCCTGATTTTTTCCTGCATTCTCCCACACCTAAAAAAGGGAGATTTATATTGCCACTGAGTGCATCTGCATCAGTCCTGTTTGTGGCATATCTGCCAACCACTTTCTGCCACTCAAACTGTGTAGTGTAATACAGTGGGCCTGATTTTTCTTGCATTCTCCCACACCTAAAAAATGGAGATTTATATTGCCACTGAGTGCATCTGCGTCAGTCCTGTTTGTGGCATATCTGCCAACCACTTTCTGCCACTCAAACTGTGTAATGTAATACAGTGGGCCTGATTTTTTCCTGCATTCTCCCACACCTAAAAAAGGGAGATTTGTATTGCCACTGAGTGCATCTGTGTCAGTCCTGTTTGTGGCATATTTGTCATCCACTTTCTGACACTCAAACTGTGTAGTGTAATACATTGGGCCTAATTTTTTCCTGCATTCTCCCACACATAAAAAAGGGAGATTTATATTGCCACTGAGTGCATCTGTGTCAGTCCTGTTTGTGGTATATCTGTCAGCCACTTTCTGCCACTCAAACTGTGTAGTGTAATACAGTGGGCCTGATTTTTTCCTGCATTCTCCCACACATAAAAAAGGGAGATTTATATTGCCACTGAGTGCATCTGCGTCAGTCCTGTTTGTGGCATATCTGCCAACCACTTTCTGCCACTCAAACTGTGTAGTGTAATACAGTGGGCCTGATTTTTTCCTGCATTCTCCCACACCTAAAAAAGGGAGATTTATATTGCCACTGAGTGCATCTGCGTCAGTCCTGTTTGTGGCATCTGTCATCCACTTTCTGACACTCAAACTGTGTAGTGTAATACAGTGGGCCTGATTTTTTCCTGCATTCTCCCACACATAAAAAAGGGATATTTATATTGTCACAGTGCATCTGCGTCAGTCCTGTTTGTGGCATATCTTTCATCCACTTTCTGCCACTCAAACTGTGCAGTGTAATACAGTGGGCTTGATTTTTTCCTGCATTCTCCCACACATAAAAAAGGAGATTTATATTGCCACTGAGTGCATCTGCGTCAGTCCTGTTTGTGGTATATCTGTCAGCCACTTTCTGACACAGAAACTGTGTAGTGTAATACAGTGGGCCTGATTTTCCCAGCAGTCTCACTCACCTATAAAGGGAGATTTTACCTCACAACAAGTTTACGTACACCTTCTAACTGGTTTTACAGTACCACATAATGTTTGTTAGTTTGGTTACATTTTTCCAAGAATGAGGAAGTCTGGTGGAAGAGGTCATGGCCGTGGGCGGTCATTGCCAGCTGGTAATGATGGTAGTGGTGGTGGAGCATCAGGTGGTCGTGGGAAAAGCAATATAGCACCTAAGTCTCGAGTTGTTGAGCCAGCGTCATCGTCTGGCTGCACAAGGCCTCGAACGCTCCCTTTTCTTGGGAGTAGGAAAACTGCTTTTAAAGCCGGAGCAGCAGGAACAAATTTTGGCTTTCCTTGCTGGCTCTGCCTCTAGCTCTTTCGCCTCCTCTTCAGAAAGTGCAAAATTTAAAAGTAGCACGTCGTCAGTGGATGCTCTCGGTCAGGAACAAGTCTCTTCCTTGTGTCCTTCACCCAGAACAACAGAGAAGGATGCATCAGGTGACACAACAGGTTACTCCATGGAACTATTTACACATACCGTGGCTGGGTTAGAAAAGGAAATTGTTAACAGGGCATGCCCATTACAAGATGAATCGGACATGGAGTGCACAGATGCACAGCCACAGCTAGATTATTATGCTGTTCCATTGACTCAGATCACAACATTGCCCTCCCAACATTGCCCTGATGAGACTATGGTGCCCCGTCCCGAACGCTATAGCACCGGCTTACACGGTTACACAGAGGAAGGTGCACAGGAAATATAAGAGGAGGTGATAGATGACCCAGTTGTTGACCCCGATTGGCAGCCATTGGGGGAACAGGGTCCCGCTGGCAGTAGCTCTGAAGCGGAGGAGAAGGAGCCACAGCAGGCATCAACATCGCAACAGTTTTCATCTGGCAGGCCCCTATCTGGCCAAAAACGTGTGTCAAAACCAAAAACAGTAGGACAGCGTGGTCATCCGGTTACAGTAGCTCAGTGTGCAATGCCTGAAAAGGTATTTGATAGTAGGAAGAGTGAAGTCTGGCAATTTTTTAACCAAGATCCGAATGATTGGTGCAAAGTGATCTGTAAGAAATGCTCAAGGACCTTTAGCAGAGGTCAGAATGTCAAAAATCTAAATACAAGGTGCATGCGTAGACATTTAACCACCATGCACTTGCAAGCCTGGACTAACTACCAAACATCCCTTAAAGCTGTTGCACCTGCTCACAATGAAGCTAGTCAGCAACGCTACATTCCTTCCCTCACTGTAAGCCCACCATTTACGACACCACCTGCAGCAAATTTGGAGGTATTGTCGCAAGGTCAAAGCAGTCAGGGAATCACCAGGTTCTTGGTAGGAAACACTGTATGCAGGCCAACAGCAAGAAAACCATCACCAACCCTCTCTCAGTCTGCCATGTCCACCACCACCCTTGCTAGTTCCACCATATGCAGCTCTCCAGTCCAGCTCACCCTACAAGAGACTCTCCTTAGGAAAAGGATGTACTCATCCTCTCATCCGCGTACACAGGATTTGAACGCCCACATTGCTAGACTAATCTCGTTAGAGATGATGCCCTACCGGTTGGTTGAAAGCGAAGCTTTCAAAGCCCTGATGGCCTACGCAGTACCATGCTATGTCCTACCCAGTCGACACTTCTTTTCGAGAAAAGCCATCCCAGCCCTCCACCAGCATGTCAAAGACCGTATTGTCCATGCACTGAGGCAATCTGTGAGTAGAAAGGTGCACCTCACAACAGATGCATGGATCATATATGAGCTGGAGAAAAAAGGAGCATACAGTATTAGTTTATATAAACAAGTGTCTTTATTAGTACAAAATTTTAAAATAGTAATACATTCCAAGGGTGGGCGTTTCCTAGTCAAGCACAGGAAGGGGACTTCCCCCCGTTACCCCCATATGTACATGTATAAACAATCACAGAAGGGGGAACAGAAAAAAAAGCCCCACATGGAGGGTAGAGTATCAGGCAAACCTAGATGTGTCTAAGCTAGTGCAATAGCCAGAAGAAAAGCTGTAGTGATGATGGTATATAATGCATAATAGTATTATAAGTATCACAGGTAGGCTTACCAATAGAGGGCTGAGGAGGGGGTCCCACTGGAACAAAAAAGCGCCCCGACGTGTGTTTCACGGCTCTGCCACACTGCTTTCTCAAGGGGATGGATCAGTAGGCATGGCCAGGGACGTTACGTGTCTATCACGGCGCACTGGGTTAATGTGTTGGATGCAGGGTACTCAGGGGACAGCCATAGTGGCACAGTTCTGCCTAGCCCATGGTCTAGAAAACAGTTGGCTGTAGGCATTTGCCCCTCCTCCTCCAGAAGCAAAAGCTCGTCCACAGAGCGCAGTCGCACGACCACTCCATCCGCAGCTGCCAGTGTTGCAACTGTGATGTCCCATTATGGAACAGCTTGTGGTAAGCGTCAGCAGGCTGTGTTTGAAATGAAGTGTTTGGGCGACAACAGACACACTGCGGAAGTTCTGTCCGACTTCTTGCAGCAAGAAACTAAGTCATGGCTGGGCAGTGTACATCTTGAGGCAGGCAAGGTAGTCAGTGATAACGGAAGGAATTTTATGGCTGCCATTGCCCTTTCACAACTGAAACGCATTCCTTGCCTGGCTCACACCTTGAACCTGGTGGTGCAGTGCTTCCTGAAAAGTTATCCAGGGTTACCCGCCCTGCTCCTTAAGGTGCGAAGACTTTGCTCGCACATCCGCCGTTTGCCCGTACACTCCAGCCGTATGCAGAATCATCAGTGATCTTTGAATCTACCCCAGCAGCGCCTAATAATCGACATTGCAACAAGGTGAAACTCCACACTGCACATGCTTCAGGGGCTGTGCGAACAGAGGCATGCTATTATGTATTTATGGGAGGATACACATACACGGGCAGGCTGTTGGATGGCAGACATGGTGTTGTCAGGTGTGCAGTGGTCGAAGCTACAAGATCTGTGTCAAGTCCTTTAGTGTTTTGAGGAATGCACATGGCTGGTTAGTGCAGACGATGCCATCATAAGCATGAGCATCCCCCTAAAGCGTCTGCTGATGCAAAGTTTGACGCACATTAAGGAGCAGCCGTCTGCAGCCAAGGACGAGGGTAGCCTTGATGACAGTCAGCCATTGTCTGCTCAGGGAAGTCTCCTGGACGAGGTGGCGGACGAAGAGGAGGAGGACGAGGAGGATGATGGGGATGAATATTTATGGGAAGATGAAGCTTCTCAGGGGGCAATAGAAACTGGTGGCGTTGCAAGGTCAGGTACAGGGTTTTTGAGGGAGACAAGTGATGTTGAATTGCCAGAAAGTGCTCCTCAACCCAGCACAAGCTGTGAATTGACACCTGGAACATTGGCCCACATGGCGGATTATGCCTTGCGTATCCTAAAAATGGACCCCCGCATTATCAAAATGATGACCGATGACGATTACTGGTTGGCCAGACTTCTGGATCCACAACATAAAGGAAAATTACAAAATATCATGCCACATGAGAACCTTGAGCAAATATTGGCTACCAAATAAGCAACTCTTGTAGACCGTTTGGTTCAGGCATTCCGAGCACACAGCGGCGGTGATGGTTCTCACACGACCCTTAGGGGGCAACATGGCAGAGGTGTTAGAGGTGCACAAATCCGAAGTTGCATTGGACAGAGTGGTTTTATGACCAGTTTGTGGAGTGATATCGCAATGACCGCTGACACGACAGGTATTGCCGCATTGATTCAAAGTGACGGGAGACAGCATTTGTCCAGTATGGTTACGAACTACTTTTCCTCCCTTATCGATGTCCTCCCTTTAGATGCCCTTTGATAAATGGGCATCTAAAAAAGACACCTGGCCTGAATTGGCAGAATATGCATTACAGGAGCTTGCTTGCCCTGCTGCTAGTGTTCTATCAGAAAGAGTCTTCAGTGCTGCTGGTTCAATACTGACTGAAAAAAGGACACGTCTGGCTACCCAGAATGTTGATGATCTAACCTTCATTAAAATGAACCAATCATGGATTTCAAATTATTTTGCCCCACCTTCCCCTGCTGACACGTAGCTTGCCGGAAAAATGTCTTGCTTTTGGCCTCCTCTTACTGACTTCTCCAATTCCTCCATTTGCAGCTGCTGAATGTCCACCATAGGCCATTTTTATATGGCACAGGGTTCCTCATAGTACAATGAAGTGTCTCTGATGGTGGTGGTGCACAACCAACGTCAGACACACCATCGTAATATGAGGGTCCCTGTGCCAGTACCGCCGCCCACGAGAAAGTGTTCCCCTCAGATCGAACAGTGTTCTACCACTGCAATGCTTACCTCTCCCTGCTCCACCACTGTGTAGTCTGTGCTGTTAAATCCTTCAATGGCACTGCCAATACAAATTTGTTGAAATGATAGATGATAGTTAAAATATAAAGGGGCCCTGGCCTCCACTTAGACCAGTTAATACTTTGCGCCAACTACCACTGTCTGCTACTCAGCAGAGGAGCCCACCCCTGTACCTAGCTATGCCACCTGTTTAGTCCTGTTACCAATTTTGAACTGCATTTAGCCTACTTTATTATTTGGGCCTACTAACTGTGTCTGCCACTCATTACAGTTGTCCTCCACTGAATAAAGCAATGCCGCCTGTTTAGTCCTGTTACCAATTTTGAACTGCATTTAGCCTACTTTATTATTTGGGCCTACTAACTGTGTCTGTCACTCATTACAGTTGTCCTCCACTGAACCAAGCAATACCGCCTGTTTAGTCCTGTTACCAATTTTGAACTGCATTTAGCCTACTTTATTATTTGGGCCTATATCTGTGTTTCCTCCTCATCCTGCCCATTGCCCAGCCACTGCTAGATAAGTCTGCTGGTACATTGACCCAGACCACTACATTCCCCTTGCACTCTACACATCCAGAATCTGACCCTGCTGAAAGTCAGGTTCCCCTTCCCGCATACTATACTACCTTACACGGGGACAAAGAGGAAGGTGCAGATGAAAGTGCAGGTTCCTTCATCAGGTGCGGGGGCATACTCGTTGGCGACGTCACTGGCACAGGGCCCCTCATAGTACGCAAAAGTGTCTCTGCCAGTGGGAGGCACCACCCGCCGTCAAACACACCGCCGTACTATGAGGGGCCCTGTGCCAGTGCCAATGAGTGGGCCCCCCCTGCTTGCTCAGGATCACAGCACTTGCAAAGTTGAAATACTTACCTCTCCCTGCTCCACCACCGTGACGTATTCAACGTTTCCTGGGCCCATGAAAATCTTGATCCAGCCCTACCCCCCCACAACTTTAGCCAAATGCCCCCAGTTTTCAATGCCTAACTATTATTATAAAGTAAATTAAGATTGACAAGCTTAAGTAATAAGAATTGATTTTTTTGGCATTAAAATGGGCACTGTAGGTGTTTTCCTGTCCTCCACTCACTGTCGACATTGATTCCCCATTTACTTGCATTGGGTTTCATGTTTCAGTTGGCCCCCAACTTTTCGCAATAATCGGTCGATTTCACCCGACCCGACTTTTGACAAAGTCGGATTTCACGAAACCCGACTCGATCTGAAAAAACTAAAAGTTGCTCAACTCTATTACTTAACAATTTTTGTTTTTAATATTGTTTTTTGTTTGCATTTGTGGATTACTAAATAAAACATTTTTCACTTACCTTTAATTATGGTAATCCCTATTTTCAGCATGTGGCTTTTCTTTTGTTTTTCACTTAGTTATAACATTTGCATTGTGTCGGTCATGCTGAAAAAAGTCATGGTTCATAGCGAAACAGCTCTGGGACTCTTTGGAGAACTTGCTCATGTTTAGATACCATTCTTAATTCATGACACTGTTCTTAGGAAAATTGTGAGTGAGCTTACTTCCTTGCATGACAAGCAAGCACACATATGAATGATCTCAAAATGCTTTACCTCTGGTATGGCACAGGACTCGTGGTAGCTCTCACCTCTTCTTTTCTGCATAATACGTCTTTCAGATGTCCCGAACAGTAAAAAAGGAATCAAAGAAATAGCTTTACCCCAGCCCTCGCAGTCCAATCCTTGTACTTCTTGCACAACGACAGCCTGTCATACATGGTTTTTTTTTTGGAGAGAAATGGCTTACTAGCTGCTCTTCTTGAAACTAGACCAGCCTTAAAAAAGTTATTGACTCACCTTTCTGCTGCCATTCCAGAGTAATCTTTGCACTTGTATTCAGCTAAACCCCTACCTAAAACCCCTTTAGGAGAGAGTTCAGCACAAAATAGACCTTCTTGACTACTCTAATCCTACATCACAGTAATTAATCTTTTCTCCTTGATGTTTATTATAATCAAAAGATGCATTTATTCAGAGGCAATATTACAAGCAACAATGTCCTTACCTTTGAAGCCCTTTTAAAGGGAACCTGTCACCAGGTTTGGCTGATACGAGTTATGGCCAATAACTATGGCCTATAATGCTGTAGATACTGTAAGCCCCTGATCCAACCTGCAAGGGAAGAAAAATAACTTTTATTATACTCACAGGTGGGCGGTTTAGTCCGATGGGTGTCGCAGGTCCTTGTCCAGCGCCTCCCATCTTCTTGTGATGCCACCTTCCTGCTTGCTTAATGTGGATGACACGTACATGCATCACCCACATGGGCCCCTTGGCATTGCGCTTCTGCACAGGTGTACTTATCTGTCCTATTGAGGGCAGAGCAAATTCCTGCAGGCGCTGGGCCTCTCTGACCCTTCCCAGCACCTGCGCAATGCAGTACTTTGCAGAGACCGACAGGTTTTTCACTACTCCCAATCCAGCAGATGGAAACCCAACCAGGAGTATTCACATTTCCAAAAATTACTGGCAGACACCACCAAGGTGGCATCAATTTCACCATAGTAGAAATAGTATAATAGGGACCGACAGGTCTTCCACTGCGTCCAATCCAAGTGGTAGAGGGACCCCAACTTGCTTTTTGAGATGTACTTCTTCTGGGGGCATGGTGTCATGGGGCAAATAGGCAGGTTTATATACCAGGGGTGATAACAGCCCATATGTGTGGCTATCAGCAGCGCTTCCGGCTACATAGCGAAAACCGGAAGCCGAAGTCTCGGCTTCCAACATCAGAGATTCACGCCCCCGCCGATGCGTTAGCTGGATGGGCATGGAGTGCAGCATTATATGGACGTGTATCCACGGCAACGGTGTAGTGAAGGATGGAGGAAGCGAGCACCACAAGTAGACAATGAACAGTTAAATATAACCTAAAAACGATATGGCGCGTATGGGGGCTCAGATCAAGGTAATACAAGGAAAAAGAAGGTGAACAGTGCACATACCTTATAATGCAACCATATATTGACCCATGAAGCTGTCGCGAAGCTAAGCCGACATAAACGAGGCCACAAGGGTATGTAGTGTAATAAATTATATTTGTAGAAAAGACTGAATTGGATTTTTCCTTGTTTTCTCTTTTCCCTTATTTCCCTTTCTTTTTATGTCTACATAGTTGCCTTATTATTATTATTATTATTTTATTCTTTTTTATTATGGCCTATTATTTATATTCACTATAACTTTTAAATGGGTTTATTTTTATATAAGTATGCTACGTATGATCACCTTTATTCCACTTTTTGACATATAATATATATTATGGTTATATTTATCCATGTATGAATGCATGTATAGCAATTTTAATATAGATTTGTGCATATATTTATTGATTTCTTATATACCATTGAGATATTCTTCTTCACCAGCTATACATTATTTCCTACATGGTATTTAAATTATATATCAATTATAAAATAGATTAAAAATGATAATTCATTTTTAGTTCCTTTTTTTCTTTTTTCTTCCTCTTTTTCAGTTTCAATCATGCACTTTTAATCTTTTTTTCACTTGTCATTGTTGGTCATTGTTCCTGATTATTTCTTCTTTATGCACTTCTTCCTTTTACCACTGGGTGTCAGTATATGGTTGCATTATAAGGTATGGGCACTGTTCACCTTCTTTTTCCTTATATTACCGTGATCTGAGCCTCGTTATGCACCATATCGTTTTTAGGTTATATTTTAACTGTTCATTGTCTTCTTGCGGTGCTCGTTTCCTCCAGCTTTCGCTACACCGTTGCCATGGATACACGTTCATATGACGCTGTTCTCCGTGCCCATACAGCTGACGCATAGGCGGTGGGTGTGGATCTGTGATGCTGGATGCCGAGACCTCGGCTTACGGTTTTCGCTGTGCCGCCAGAGGCGCCGCTGATAACCGCACATATGGGTTGTTATCGCCCCTGGTATATAAACCTGCCGATTTGCTCCATGACACCACGTCCCCCGAAGAAGCACATCGCAAAACACGTGTTGGGTCCCTCACCTACGTCCTTTTACAGGTTGGTTCTGTTCAGTGTCTTCCTATGTTTAGTTAGCCACATGGCTTTGCCTGTCAGGGTCATAAAATTATTAAGGATTTTTCAATTGCACTTTATAAATATTTAATTGAATATTACTTTTCCTTTATCCTACGGGTTTTAACATTATCTGTAAGTCTGTCTGACCACATATAATTATTGTAACATTCACCTTATATGATCTGATACAGTTTGAAAAGTCTATTAGGATTTATTTTTGTACTTTTTTTATTATTGCACTTTATTTATATATTTAATTTTTCAACGCCAATTGAGCACCTTGTAAATTTTGGTCCCTGACTTAACATTTATATCGATTTACATACCAACCTCCTTGGACCTGGCACTTAGGTGTCACCATTCCTTCGATTTTTACTTGGTATTTTGGCCCAATATTTCTTGTTATCTTTGTATTGCTTACACTTACAGTGGGTACGGAAAGTATTTAGACCCCTTTAAATTTTTCACTCTTTGTTTCATTGCAGCCATTTGGTAAATTCAAAAAAGTTCATTTTTTTTCTCATTAATGTTTACTCTGCACCCCATCTTGACTGAAAAAAACAGAATTGTAGTTATTTTTTCAAATTTATTAAAAAAGGAAAACTGAAATATCACATGGTCATAAGTATTCAGACCCTTTGCTCAGTATTGAGTAGAAGCACCCTTTTGAGCTAGTACAGTCATGAGTCTTCTTGGGAATGATGCACCAAGCTTTTCAGACATGGATTTAGGGATCCTCTGCCACTCTTCCTTGCAGATCCTCTCCAGTTCCATCAGGTTGGATGGTGAATGTTGGTGGACCGCCATTTTCAGGTCTCTGCAGAAATGCTCAATTGGATTTAGGTCAGGGCTCTGCCTAGGCAAGTTAAGAATAGTCACACAGTTATTCTGAGGCCACTCCTTTGAAATTTGTGTGCTTAGGGTCATTATCTTGCTGGAAGGTGAACCTTTGGCCAAGTCTGAGGTCCAGAGCACTCTGGAAAAGGTTTTCATCCAGGATATCTCTGTTCTTGACCGCATTCATGTTTCCTTCAATGATGACCAGTTGTCCTGTCCCTGCAGCTGAAAAACACCCCCATAGCATGATGCTGCCTCCACCATGTTTCACTGTTGGGATTGTATTGGGCAGGTGATGAGCAGTGCCTGTTTTTCTCCACACATACCACTTACAGTTGTTACAAAAAGGTCTATCTTCATCTAATCAGAAAAGAGAATCTTATTTCTCATTGTCTGGGAGTCCTTCATGTGTTTTTTAGCAAACATTATGCTGGCTTTCATATGTCTTGCACTGAGGCTTCCGTTGGGCCACTCTGCCATGAATACATGACTGATGGAGAGCTGCAGTGATAGTTGATTTTATGGAACTTTCTCCCATCTCCCTATTGCATCTCTGGAGCTCAGCCACAGTGATATTGGGCTTCTCTTTTACCTCTTTCATCAGGGCTCTTCTCGCACGATTACTCAGTTTGGCTGCATGGCCAGGTCTAGGAAGACTTCTGGTGGTCCTGAATTTTTTCCATTTATGATTATGGATGTCACTGTGCTCTTAGGAACCTTGAGTAGTGCAGAAATTCTTTTGTAACCTTGGTCAGATCTGTGCCTTGCCACAATTCTGTCTCTGAGCTCCTTGGCCAGTTCCTTCGACCTCATCATTCTCATTTGGACTGACATGCCCTGGGAGCTGTGAGGTCTTATATAGAAAGATGTTTGCCTTTCCAATTCAAGTCCTATCAGTTTAAATAACAGACAAACACTGTGAGCACTACTATGGGTGATGCTAAGGTACGTACCCAAACTGTTCAGTGGTGAAAATGAAACCTTGCACTCAACTTTGAGATGGTGATGATTTATTGTAGTATGCTTTACAAACATTTCAGCCATGTTTGACCTTCATCAGTGACTATGAGGGTATGTGCACACGTTGCAGATTTGCCTCTGGAATTTTCTGGGCGGATTCTGCATCTCTTGACAGAAAAGCAGGTGCATATTTCATGCATGTTTCTTGCAGATTTTGTGCAGTTTTCCTGCGGATTTACTGCAGATTCTTTGCGGATTTCATGCGTTTTTACCCCTGCCGATTTCTAGAATGGAATGGATGCAGAAACGCTGCAGATCCACACAAAAGAAGTGGTCCTTTTTTGAATCTGCTGCGTTTTCCGTGCAGATTTTTCCGCACCATTAGCACAGCATTCTTTATGCCATTTATTTATATTGTACTGTAAATCACTTGCAGATATGCAGCGTTTCTGTGCGGAATAAAATGCTGCAGTTCTGCAGGAAATCTGCAACGTGTGCACATACCCTAATAGTGAAACAGTGATATATAAATAAAAATAAAAGTAAAAAAAACTGGTAACAAATATAAATAAAGTATTTACATCATATCAGTCATAACAGTATATGAATACAATGTGCAGTTCATATTGCAGCAAAAAACACATTTCATCAGTGCCCAGTTTCCAGAGAGATAGATCTTAAAGAAAGAGATCGCGCAGACATGTGACGTACCGTAATAATATATTTGAGGATATCCATAAGGATAGTTCCTGGTAAGTCTGTGTCTAATTAAGAATTTATTGTTAGTGTATACCATTTGTATGTATGCATCATAAGTACGCTAAAGGGGACACTTACTTTTAGTGGATTAAGAGAGTAGATAAACTGAAACGCAAAGGAAATATATGGCCATAAGTACTACCAGGCTACGGTTCCTGTGGACTAGTCACAGTTCATTTATCCAGATTAGAGCCAAGATTGATCGCCGTCTGTTAGTTACCTTATATTTGTGTGTGTTGTGCAGGTTTACGTGCCTTAAACATGGTGTCCACCGCTTGTCTGAAGCTGGAGCAGCATGCGCTGCTCAAACAGGGGAGGGTCGGGACAGACGCGCCACAGGAACCAATAGAAATTGTTCCTATCTGAAACCAGAAGTGACATACTGGAAGTAAGATGGCTGTACCTTCCATGCAGTAATGAGCTATGCGTTCCACCTAGGAAGAATGCTTATATTCAGGTGGACATGCAGGAATCGCTTGTGCAGAAACGGATGGGGATTACTATGTGTTCTAAGGGAGTAAGGAGTTTTTTTGCAGGCAGGGAGATATAATAAAGCTGATATGCATATAAGAGTGTGGTGCGGATGTGGGGTTGTCATCTACTTTATTACCGCACTGAATCCAGCGCTATTGTGCTCAAGATGGTGTGAGCAAGTAACTCCAATAGGGCAATACTCCATGAATGGCTCTAGTCCGAGAGTGATTCCTTAAGGGATCCAAGTGGGTGAGCAAATAGGTAGAAAGGAAAAGCTTTGGTGGGTGATATACCGGTGTTACATACACCGGTATAGTTAGTATAAGTGGCTCTAAAGGAAGAAGAGAGACACATTAGTAATTACATCTGTATAATCTGTATAATCCACGATGCATTTTAGTAGCAACACATTTTTAACAAAAGATACATCTTAAGTACTCGATGGCCCATCAGGATCCAGCTATATCCTTACATGAATGAAGCCAAATCATAGTCCCTGTTTAGACCTTTGGGACTCAATGTCTCCAGGGTATGAATCCAGTAGGCCTCACAATTTTTTTAGCATCAGAATCCTATTATTCCCCCCCCCCCCCGCCGGAGGGGTAATATTTTTTCAATTACCTGATATTTAAGCTGAGAGATTCTTTGGCCTTATAAAATGAAATGATTGGTGATAGGGAGAAGGAGGTTCTTACACCTAATCGTTGACTTGTGTTTGGAGATTCTATCACGTATTGGCTGTGAGGTCTCTCCAACATATAACAGTCCACATGGGCATTTTATAAGATAAATAACATATGACGTGTCACATGTGAAGAAGTCCCTAATCCTGTAATCTTTTCCGGACTGTGGGTGATAGACTTTGTCCCCCCTGAGTACATTGCTACATTGTGCGCAGTGTAAACATAGAAAAGTTCCAGTTTTTGGTCTCTGTAGAAAACGTTGTTATTGTACCTGTGTTTTGGTCCCTATGTCTGCTTTAACCAGAGAGTCCTTTAGATTGGGAGCACGTTTAAAACAGGGGAGAAAAGGTTGATGGAACTCAGGAATATCTGGGTGGGCAGTCACCAATAGATGCCAGTGTCTGTGGATGGATTTATGAATTGTATATGAAAGTGGAGGGAAGGAATGGGCAAAAGTTATCCGATTCATGTTTTTTTTTGGGCCATGAGTCTGATTATGGGTTTTGCCGATTCTTTTAATAGTGACCATGGATATCCTCTCTCAATAAATTTGGAAGACATCTCATCCAGATGTTATTCCTGGAGATCCTTATCTGAAACTATTCTCCTTACACGCTGAAATTGGGACTTTGGGATGGACTGTTTAATTGATGGGGGATGTAAACTGTGGTAATGCAGGAGACTATTACGGTCAGTGGTTTTTGTGTAAAGGTCCGTGGATATGGTACCCCCCATGTTTTTAATAACCAAAGTGTCTAGAAAGTTCATCTTGTACACATCATGCGATATTGTGAATGAGATACCCGGCCATGCTGTATTTAGGAAATCAAAAAAGGTTAGTAAGACCCCAATGAGCCACCCTATATGCAAAATATATTGTCAATAGTGTTGAGCATTCCGATACCGCAAGTATCGGGTATCGGCCGATACTTGCGGTATCGGAATTCCGATACCGAGTTCCGATATTTTTGTGATATCAGGAATTGGTATCGGATCCATATTAAGGTGTAAAATAAAGAATTAAAATAAAAAATATTGATATACTTACCTCTCCGGAGGCCCCTGGACATCACCGCTGGTAAGCGGCAGCCTTCTTTGTTTAAAATGAGCGCGTTTAGGGACTTCCATGACATCACGGCTTCTGATTGGTCGCGTGCCGCTCATGTGACCGCCACGCGACCAATCAGAAGCCGCGACGTCATTCTCAGCCCCTAAACTCCTCATTCTAGGAATTTAGGACCTGAGAATGACGTCGCGGCTTCTGATTGGTCGTGTGGCGGTTACATGAGCGGCACGCGACCAATCAGAAGCCGCGACGTCATTCTCAGGTCCTAAATGCGCTCATTTTAAGCAAAGAAGGCTGCCGGTTACCAGCGGTGATGTCCAGGGGCCTCCGGAGAGGTGAGCATATCAACATTTTTTTATTTTAATTCTTTATTTTACACATTAATATGGATCCCAAGGCCTGAAGGAGAGTTTCAACACTAATTGTCAATGTAACATTTCCAGAGCATGACGTGGTTCTGGTACAGAGTATTCCTAAAGATGATACTCTCTTCGAAGTCTGCCATGTACGAAATTGCATATGGAGGTTCTACATTGGAGCCCATGGCAGTACCATGCACTTGAAGATAAAAGTCATCCTGAAACAAGAAGAAATTGGATGTTAGTATCAAAGTTAGAAGATCAATACAAAGATTGATTTGGTCAGTGTCCATCCCCGAAGCAGTTAGTAGATGATGTGCTGACCTGGTGCCCTCTATGGTATACCAGGGGGATTCTCAAGGTTCTTGCGGATTTTTGGCAGAGCGTAAAATACAGGAACAATAGGATTATTGTTGGTGAGGAACTCACAGGTTTTCAGATCAAGGATCCCCAAACTGGAATATTGTTGTAGAATGGTGTAAATATGGCGGCCTATGTCACTAGTAGGATCCCTCTCTAGTTTGAGATATATAGAGTTGCATTTAATTCTCTAAATACCTCTGACATATATTTTGATCTATCCATTACCACCAGTGCTCCGCCCTTATCTACTGGTTTGATGATAAGGTTTTTGTCCCCCTGTAGGTTTTTAAGTGCATGTCTTTTTGCCGTCAAGAGATTGGGTGAATAAAATAGTTTACCACTCTCAATGTCTTTTCTTATGGTCTGAAATTAATTTTGCATAAAGCCAGTAAAGGTCTCAGACATGAGAGGCATGGGGTGGGTGGAAGTGACTTTTATTCCGTAAGCCTAAATCCTGTGATGACAGAAGTTTAGGATTGATGTTAATAGGAGGGCAGTTACTGCCCCGTGTAAGTGTCTTACAGAAATGCACCTTCAGTCTTAGTTGGCAAAAGAAACGTTGAAGGTCCATTTCCATATTAAAAATTTGCCATCTGTATGTAGGACAGAAGGAGAGTCTCTTCTGTAACACATTGTATCTCTCTGCCTGCAAAAGAACTCCTTATGCCCTTAGAACACATAGTAATCCCCATCCATTTCTGCACAAGCGATTCCTGCATGTCCACCTGAATATAAGCAATCTTCCTAGGTGGAATGCATAGCTCTTTACAGCGTGGAAAGCACAGCCTTCTTACTTCCGGTATGTCTCTTCCGGTTTTGGATAGGAACATTTTCTATTGGCTCCTGTGGCGCATCTGCCCCGCCCCTGTTTGAGCAGTTGTCATGTCAGACGCTGTTCACACTAGGGCGTCCGACAGACAGCGGTAATTCCACATTTGTCCACTATACGCTCAGTGGCGTGGGCTAGATTTTATCCAGGTTATCCAGGGTTTATCTGGCTGGTAATCTGGTTGGAGGCTGGGTCACGCCCGTGGCCTTTAAATAGTCATTCTGGACTTTGGGCGTCGCCGATTATAGCTTGTGTCTTGTGCCTGGTGATCTCGGTCTGGAGTGGTGGTCTAGGAGTTGAAGTATCGTAACTGGTGGTATATTATCCTTTGTCATATTTCTCCTTCCTATATTTGTGTTTATTTTTGCCCTGTGCACATTATAGTGTTTTCCTGTGTTTCTGCGGCGAGGTGCGTTTTTACTTTTCCCTGTCTATACTTTCTGTGTAGGTTGGTGTGTGTTCTTATCACTGGGTGGCGGGTGGAGGTTTCAGCATAGGGCTGAAACAGGAGTCAGGGTCAGGCCTGGCGGCCCAGACAAGCACACCATCAGTGTAAATTATGGGAGAGAGACAGACAGGGTTTTCCCTAGTCTGAGGGATATTGCTGGGGCCCGGGTAATCAGCTTTAGTCTACCCAATACCTCCGTGATATTATAATCGGCCTAAATAAATTTTGGATGCTATGGATCCCATGACTTCCATAACCCTCCAGTTAGAGGCGCTGTCCTTACAGGTCACTGAGTTGAAGGGGCAGTTCAGCAACAAGGTCTGGTAGTATCTAGTGGGCAAGCTGAAACTGCAGGTAGAGTCGTAGAGCCAAAGATCCCTTTACCTGAGAGGTTTGCTGGCGAACGCAGTAAATTTGTTGTTTTTCATGAAGCTTGCAAATTATATTTTCGTATGTGCCCGGTTTCCTCAGGTAATGAGGCTCAGTGTGTGGGCCTGGTATTGTCATTACTGAATGGAGACCCCCCAAGCATGGGCGTTTTCATTCCCATCTGATTCAGCTGCATTTAACTCTGTGGAGATTTTTTTTCTGCTCTTGGACTCATATATGATGATCCTGACAGACTGGCTCTAGCAGAGTCTAAAATATGCGCTCTCCGCCAGGGGGAGCGAATGGCGGAGGATTACTGTTCTGAATTTCACCGCTGGGTGGTGGACACGCAATGGAATGACCCTGCGCTGCGGATTCAATTTGTACATGGGGTTTGGAGAAGGGTTAAACCTTATGTATGAGACTCCTGCTTCTCTAGAATCTGCCATGAGTCTTGTTGTCCGCATTGATCGCTGTTTGCATCAGGGGGCACAAGAGATGCCGCCTATGGGGGTGGGCGTAGGTGCATGTGTGGTTGCTGCAGGTGAGCCCATGGATCCTATGCAAATCGCAAGGGTGTCACATTATCTTGCCTCCTCACTCAGGAAGCAGGGAGCTTGTTTTTGCTGTGGTAAAAAAGGGCATTATGTAAATGCTTGTCCTCTGTTTTCTAAGAAAAGCACAGCGGCGGAAAACTTCTAAGCTCAGAGGGTGTGGAGGAGGCCAATCTGAGCTTATGCATATCCTCCATGGGGGTCTCTCAATGCATGCTCCCTGCCAGAGTTATGGTCGCTGGCAGAGAGCTGCCAATCACTGTTTTTGTGATTAGTGGGTTGGCCACTAATCTCATTGATGCGGAGTATGCGTGCACGGCCGGGTTCACGGTCGATAAACTGCCTCATCCTATCTGGGTGGTCACCATCAATGCTACTTCACTCCCACAGGGGGAGATTACTGAGTTTGTGGCTGAGGTTAAACTCCATATTGGGGTCCTAAATTCTGAGCAAGTTACATGTAGGGTGCTCAGTAATCTTCCTGCACAAATGGTTCTGGGTTTTCCATGGTTGTCTATGCACAACCCGGTGATTGACTGGAAAACTCAGGATATAATTCAGTGGAGCGGATTTTGCCAGAATTGCCTGGCCACATGTGTGTCTGCTGTCATGTCCAGCATTCCTGAGTCACTGCTGGATTTCGCAGATGTGTTTTCTGAGAAGGGTTGCTATTAGGGTTGAGCGACCTTGACTTTTTTAGAGTCAAGTCGGGTTTCGCGAAACCCGACTATCTGAAAAGTCGAGTCGAGTGGAATCGGCCGATTATCGCGAAAAGTCGGGGATCGACCGAAACACGAAACCCAATGCAAGTCAAAGGGGGAGCATAGTCGGCAGTGAGTGGAGGCCAGGAAAACATGTACAGAGCCCATTTTAATGGCAAAAACATCCATTCTTGTTACTGAAGCTTGTCAATCTTAATTTACCTTATAATAATAGTAAGGCATTGGAAATTGGGGGTCATTTGGCTAAAGTTGTGGGGGGTAGGGCTGGTTCAAGTAATTAGTGGGCCCAGGAAATCTGGACCATGTCACGGCAGTGGAGCTGGGAGAGGTAAGTATTTCAACTTTGCAAGTGCTGTGATCCTGAGCAAGCAGGGGGGGCCCACTCGTTGGCATTGGCACTGGCACAGGGCCCCTCAAAGTACAGCGGTGTGTTTGCACGGCGGGGGCGCCTCCCACCGGCAGCAACACTTTTGCGTACTATGAGGGGCCCTGTGCCAGTGACGTCGCCAACGAGTATTCCTCCCCCCACCTGACGAAGGAACCTGCACCTTCATCTGCACCTTCCTCTTTGTCCCCGTGTAAGGTGGTATGGTATGCGGGAAGGAGAACCTGACTTTCAGCAGGGTCACAATCTTGCAGTGTAGCGTGCACAGGGAATGTTGCGTTATGGGTCAATGTACCAGCAGACTCATCTATCACTGGCTGGGCAATGGGCAGGATGAGGGGGAAACAGAAATGGGCCCAAAGAATAAAGTGGGTTAAATGCAGTTCAAAATTGGTAACAGGACTAACCAGGGGGCATTGCTTTGTTCAGTGGAGGACAACTGGAATGAGAGGCTGACACAGAAAGTAGGCCCAAATCAGTAAGTAGTCTAAATGCAGTTCAAAATTGGCAACAGTAGTAAACAGGCGGCACATCTTTGTTCACTGGAGGAGAACAGCAAGGAGCGGCAGACACAGATAGAAGGCCCCAACCCAACTAGTAGGCCCACTGCATTTGTAAAATTCCGATAGGCTGAAAACCAGATAATTGTAGGTCATTTTTTGTAAAGAGGACAACTGTATTGAGTGGCGCAGCCAGACACTACAAGTAGGCCTTAAACCACAAAGTTGGCTCGACGCAGGTTTAAAAAAGGTTACATGGGTACACGGTCTGCATTGGTGTGCTCAGTGGAGGACAATTGGAAGGAGGGACCGCAGAAAGACTTTGTAGGCGTAAAATTACAAAATAGGCTCTATGCAGCTTCGATTATGTGGCAACCTGAAGAACACCTTGGAGCGGCAGACACCTTCTCTACGACCGAGACCCAACTTGTAGGCCTAATGTAGTGTTGTTTCAACAACTACTAAACGAGAGCTAGAAGCTCGAAGCTATGGAGAGGAAACCTGGGGAACACCTTGGAGTGGAAGACACCGTCTCTACAACCCAGACCCAACTTGTAGGCCTAATGCAGTGTTGTTTCCAACAACTACTAAACGAGAGCTAGAAGCTCGAAGCTATGGAGAGGAAACCTGGGGAACACTTTGGAGCGGAAGACACCATCTCTACAACCCAAACCCAACTTGTAGGCTTAATGCAGTGTTGTTTTCAACAACTACTAAACGAGAGCTAGAAGCTCAAAACTATGGAGAGGAAACCTGGGGCACACCTTGGAGTGGAAGACACTGTCTCTACAACCCAGACCCAACTTGTAGGCCTAATGCAGTGTTGTTTTCAACAACTACTTAAGACGAGCATGAAGATTGAAGCAATGGAGAGGAAACCTGGAGAACACCTGGGAGCGGAAGACACGGTCTCTACAACCCAGACCCAACTTGTAGGCCTAATGCAGTGTTGTTTTCAACAACTACTAAACGAGAGCTAGAAGCTCGAAGCTATAGAGAGGAAACCTGGGGAATACCTTGGAGTGGAAGACACCGTCTCTACAACGCAGACCCAACTTGTAGGCCTAATGCAGTGTTGTTTTCAACAACTACTAAACGAGAGCTAGAAGCTCGAAGCTATGGAGAGGAAACCTGGGGAACACCTTGGAGTGGAAGACACTGTCTCTACAACCCAGACCCAAGTTGTAGGCCTAATGCAGTGTTGTTTTCAACAACTACTTAAGACGAGCATGAAGATTGAAGCAATGGAGAGGAAACCTGGAGAACACCTTGGAGCGGAAGACACCGTCTCTACAACCCATACCCAACTTGTAGGCCTAATGCAGTGTTGTTTTCAACAACTACTAAACGAGAGCTAGAAGCTCGAAGCTATGGAGAGGAAACCTGAGGAACTCCTTGGAGTGGAAGACACCGTCTCTACAACCCAGACCCAACTTGTAGGCCTAATGCAGTGTTGTTTTCAACAACTACTTAAGACGAGCGTGAAGATTGAAGCAATGGGGAGGAAACCTGGAGAACACCTTGGAGCGGAAGTCACCGTCTCTACAACCCAGACCCAACTTGTAGGCCTAATGCAGTGTTGTTTTCAACAACTACTAAACGAGAGCTACAAGCTCGAAGCTATGGAGAGGAAACCTGGGGAACACCTTGGAGTGGAAGACACCATCTCTACAACCCAGACCCAACTTGTACGCCTAATGCAGTGCTGTTTTCAACAACTACTTAAGAAGAGCATGAAGATTGAAACAATGGAGAGGAAACCTGGAGAACACCTTGGAGCGGAAGACACCGTCTCTACAACCCAGACCCAACTTGTAGGCCTAATGCAGTGTTGTTTTCAACAACTACTAAACGAGAGCTAGAAGCTCGAAGCTATGGAGAGGAAACCTGGGGAATACCTTGGAGTGGAAGACACCGTCTCTACAACGCAGACCCAACTTGTAGGCCTAATGCAGTGTTGTTTTCAACAACTACTAAACGAGAGCTAGAAGCTCGAAGCTATGGAGAGGAAACCTGGGGAACACCTTGGAGTGGAAGACACCGTCTCTACAACCCAGACCCAACTTGTAGGCCTAATGCAGTGTTGTTTTCAACAACTACTTAAGACGAGCATGAAGATTGAAGCAATGGAGAGGAAACCTGGAGAACACCTTGGAGCGGAAGACACCGTCTCTACAACCCATACCCAACTTGTAGGCCTAATGCAGTGTTGTTTTCAACAACTACTAAACGAGAGCTAGAAGCTCGAAGCTATGGAGAGGAAACCTGAGGAACTCCTTGGAGTGGAAGACACCGTCTCTACAACCCAGACCCAACTTGTAGGCCTAATGCAGTGTTGTTTTCAACAACTACTTAAGACGAGCATGAAGATTGAAGCAATGGGGAGGAAACCTGGAGAACACCTTGGAGCGGAAGTCACCGTCTCTACAACCCAGACCCAACTTGCAGGCCTAATGCAGTGTTGTTTTCAACAACTACTAAACGTGAGCTAGAAGATCGAAGCTATGGAGAGGAAACTTGGAGAACACCTTGTAGTGGAAGACACCGTCTCTACAACCCAGACATAACTTGTAGGCCTAATGAAGTGCTGTTTACAACAACTCCTAAACGAGAGCTAGAAGCTCGAAGTCTATGGAGAGGAAACCTGAGGAACTCCTTGGAGTGGAAGTCACCATCTCTACAACCCAGACCCAACTTGTAGGCCTAATGCAGTGTTGTTTTCAACAACTACTAAACGAGAGCTAGAAGCTCGAAGCTATGGAGAGGAAACCTGGGGAACACCTTGGAGTGGAAGACACCGTCTCTACAACTCAGACCCAACTTGTAGGCCTAATGCAGTGTTGTTTTCAACAACTACTAAATGAGAGCTAGAAGCTCGAAGCTATGGAAAGGAAACCTGGGGAACACCTTGGAGTGGAAGACACCGTCTCTACAACCCAGACCCAACTTGTAGGCCTAATGCAGTGTTGTTTTCAACAACTACTAAACGAGAGCTAGAAGCTCGAAGCTATGGAGAGGAAACCTGGGGAGCACATTGGAGTGGAAGACACCGTCTCTACAACCCAGACCCAACTTGTAGGCCTAATGCAGTGTTGTTTTCAACAACTACTTAAGACGAGCATGAAGATTGAAGCAATGGAGAGGAAACCTGGAGAACACCTTGGAGCGGAAGACACCGTCTCTACAACCCAGACCCAACTTGTAGGCCTAATGCAGTGTTGTTTTCAACAACTACTAAACGAGAGCTAGAAGCTCGAATCTATGGAGAGGAAACCTGGGGAACACCTTGGAGTGGAAGACACCGTCTCTACAACCCAGACCCAACTTGTAGGCCTAATGCAGTGCTGTTTTCAACAACTACTTAAGAAGAGCATGAAGATTGAAGCAATGGAGAGGAAACCTGGAGAACACCTTGGAGCGGAAGACACCGTCTCTACAACCCAGACCCAACTTGTAGGCCTAATGCAGTGTTGTTTTCAACAACTACTAAACGAGAGCTAGAAGCTCGAAGCTATGGAGAGGAAACCTGGGGAATACCTTGGAGTGGAAGACACCGTCTCTACAACGCAGACCCAACTTGTAGGCCTAATGCAGTGTTGTTTTCAACAACTACTAAACGAGAGCTAGAAGCTCGAAGCTATGGAGAGGAAACCTGGGGAACACCTTGGAGTGGAAGACACCGTCTCTACAACCCAGACCCAAGTTGTAGGCCTAATGCAGTGTTGTTTTCAACAACTACTTAAGACGAGCATGAAGATTGAAGCAATGGAGAGGAAACCTGGAGAACACCTTGGTGCGGAAGACACCGACTCTACAACCCATACCCAACTTGTAGGCCTAATGCAGTGTTGTTTTCAACAACTACTAAACGAGATCTAGAAGCTCGAAGCTATGGAGAGGAAACCTGAGGAACTCCTTGGAGTGGAAGACACCGTCTCTACAACCCAGTCCCATCTTGTAGGCCTAATGCAGTGTTGTTTTCAACAACTACTTAAGACGAGCATGAAGATTGAAGCAATGGGGAGGAAACCTGGAGAACACCTTGGAGCGGAAGTCACCGTCTCTACAACCCAGACCCAACTTGTAGGCCTAATGAAGTGTTGTTTTCAACAACTCCTAAACGAGAGCTAGAAGCTCGAAGTCTATGGAGAGGAAACCTGAGGAACTCCTTGGAGTGGAAGACACCGTCTCTACAACCCAGACCCAACTTGTAGGCCTAACGCAGTGTTGTTTTCAACAACTACTTAAGACGAGCATGAAGATTGATGCAATGGAGAGGAAACCTGGAGAACACCTTGGAGCGGAAGTCACCGTCTCTACAACCCAGACCCAACTTGTAGGCCTAATGCAGTGTTGTTTTCAACAACTACTAAACGAGAGCTAGAAGCTCGAAGCTATGGAGAGGAAACCTGGGGAACACCTTGGAGTGGAAGACACCGTCTCTACAACTCAGACCCAACTTGTAGGCCTAATGCAGTGTTGTTTTCAACAACTACTAAATGAGAGCTAGAAGCTCGAAGCTATGGAAAGGAAACCTGGGGAACACCTTGGAGTGGAAGACACCGTCTCTACAACCCAGACCCAACTTGTAGGCCTAATGCAGTGTTGTTTTCAACAACTACTTAAGACGAGCATGAAGATTGAAGCAATGGAGAGGAAACCTGGAGAACACCTTGGAGCGGAAGACACCGTCTCTACAACCCAGACCCAACTTGTAGGCCTAATACAATGTTGTTTTCAACAACTACTAAACGAGAGCTAGATGATCGAAGCTATGGAGAGGAAACCTGGGGAACACCTTGGAGTGGAAGACACCGTCTCTAAAACCCAGACCCAACTTGTTGGCCTAATGCAGTGTTGTTTTCAACAACTACTTAAGACGAACATGAAGATTGAAGCAATGGAGAGGAAACCTGGAGAACACCTTGGAGCGGAAGACACCATCTGTACAACGCAGACCCAACTTGTAGGCCTAATGCAGTGTTGTATTCAACAACTACTAAACGAGAGCTAGAAGCTCGAATCTATGGAGAGTAAACCTGGAGAACACCATGGAGTGGAAGACACCGTCTCTACAACCCAGACCCCACTTGTAGGCCTAATGCAGTGTTGTTTTCAACAACTACTATACGAGAGCTAGAAGCTCGAAGCTATGGAGAGGAAACCTGGGGAACACCTTGGAGTGGAAGACACCGTCTCTACAATCCAGACCCAACTTGTAGGCCTAATGCAGCGTTGTTTTCAACAACTACTAAACGAGAGCTAGAAGCTCGAAGCTATAGAGAGGAAACCTGGGGAACACCTTGGAGTGGAAGACACCGTCTCTACAACCCAGACCCAACTTGTAGGCCTAATGCATTGTTGTTTTCAACAACTACTTAAGACGAGCATGAAGATTGAAGCAATGGAGAGGAAACCTGGAGAACACCTTGGAGCGGAAGACACCGTCTCTACAACCCAGACCCAACTTGTAGGCCTAATGCATTGTTGTTTTCAACAACTACTAAATGAGAGCTAGAAGCTCGAAGCTATGGAAAGGAAACCTGGGGAACACCTTGGAGTGGAAGACACCGTCTATACAACCCAGACCCAACTTGTAGGCCTAATGCAGTGTTGTTTTCAACAACTACTAAACGAGAGCTAGAAGCTCGAAGCTATGGAGAGGAAACCTGGGGAGCACCTTGGAGTGGAAGACACCGTCTCTACAACCCAGACCCAACTTGTAGGCCTAATGCAGTGTTGTTTTCAACAACTACTTAAGACGAGCATGAAGATTGAAGCAATGGAGAGGAAACCTGGAGAACACCTTGGAGCGGAAGACACCGTCTCTACAACCCAGACCCAACTTGTAGGCCTAATGCAGTGTTGTTTTCAACAACTACTAAACGAGAGCTAGAAGCTCGAAGCTATGGAGAGGAAACCTGAGGAACTCCTTGGAGTGGAAGACACCGTCTCTACAACCCAGACCCAACTTGTAGGCCTAATGCAGTGTTGTTTTCAACAACTACTTAAGACGAGCATGAAGATTGAAGCAATGGGGAGGAAACCTGGAGAACACCTTGGAGCGGAAGTCACCGTCTCTACAACCCAGACCCAACTTGTAGGCCTAATGCAGTGTTGTTTTGAACAACTACTAAACGAGAGCTAGAAGCTTGAAGCTATGGAGAGGAAACCTGGGGAACACCTTGGAGTGGAAGACACCGTCTCTACAACCCAGACCCAACTTGTAGGCGTAATGCAGTGCTGTTTTCAACAACTACTTAAGAAGAGCATGAAGATTGAAGCAATGGAGAGGAAACCTGGAGAACACCTTGGAGCGGAAGACACCGTCTCTACAACCCAGACCCAACTTGTAGGCCTAATGCAGTGTTGTTTTCAACAACTACTAAACGAGAGCTAGAAGCTCGAAGCTATGGAGAGGAAACCTGGGGAATACCTTGGAGTGGAAGACACCATCTCTACAACGCAGACCCAACTTGTAGGCCTAATGCAGTGTTCTTTTCAACAACTACTAAACGAAAGCTAGAAGCTCGAAGCTATGGAGAGGAAACCTGGGGAACACCTTGGAGTGGAAGACACCGTCTCTACAACCCAGACCCAAGTTGTAGGCCTAATGCAGTGTTGTTTTCAACAACTACTTAAGACGAGCATGAAGATTGAAGCAATGGAGAGGAAACCTGGAGAACACCTTGGAGCGGAAGACACCGTCTCTACAACCCATACCCAACTTGTAGGCCTAATGCAGTGTTGTTTTCAACAACTACTAAACGAGAGCTAGAAGCTCGAAACTATGGAGAGGAAACCTGAGGAACTCCTTGGAGTGGAAGACAGCGTCTCTACAACCCAGACCCAACTTGTAGGCCTAATGCAGTGTTGTTTTCAACAACTACTTAAGACGAGCATGAAGATTGAAGCAATGGGGAGGAAACCTGGAGAACACCTTGGAGCGGAAGTCACCGTCTCTACAACTCAGACCCAACTAGTAGGCCTAATGCAGTGTTGTTTTCAACAACTACTAAACGAGAGCTAGAAGATCGAAGCTATGGAGAGGAAACTTGGAGAACACCTTGTAGTGGAAGACACCGTCTCTACAACCCAGACATAACTTGTAGGCCTAATGAAGTGTTGTTTTCAACAACTCCTAAACGAGAGCTAGAAGCTCGAAGTCTATGGAGAGGAAACCTGAGGAACTCCTTGGAGTGGAAGACACCGTCTCTACAACCCAGACCCAACTTGTAGGCCTAATGCAGTGTTGTTTTCAACAACTACTATACGAGAGCTAGAAGCTCGAAGCTATGGAGAGGAAACCTGGGGAACACCTTGGAGTGGAAGACACCGTCTCTACAATCCAGACCCAACTTGTAGGCCTAATGCAGCGTTGTTTTCAACAACTACTAAACGAGAGCTAGAAGCTCGAAGCTATAGAGAGGAAACCTGGGGAACACCTTGGAGTGGAAGACACCGTCTCTACAACCCAGACCCAACTTGTAGGCCTAATGCATTGTTGTTTTCAACAACTACTTAAGACGAGCATGAAGATTGAAGCAATGGAGAGGAAACCTGGAGAACACCTTGGAGCGGAATACACCGTCTCTACAACCCAGACCCAACTTGTAGGCCTAATGCATTGTTGTTTTCAACAACTACTAAATGAGAGCTAGAAGCTCGAAGCTATGGAAAGGAAACCTGGGGAACACCTTGGAGTGGAAGACACCGTCTCTACAACCCAGACCCAACTTGTAGGCCTAATGCAGTGTTGTTTTCAACAACTACTAAACGAGAGCTAGAAGCTCGAAGCTATGGAGAGGAAACCTGGGGAGCACCTTGGAGTGGAAGACACCGTCTCTACAACCCAGACCCAACTTGTAGGCCTAATGCAGTGTTGTTTTCAACAACTACTTAAGACGAGCATGAAGATTGAAGCAATGGAGAGGAAACCTGGAGAACACCTTGGAGCGGAAGACACCGTCTCTACAACCCAGACCCAACTTGTAGGCCTAATGCAGTGTTGTTTTCAACAACTACTAAACGAGAGCTAGAAGCTCGAAGCTATGGAGAGGAAACCTGAGGAACTCCTTGGAGTGGAAGACACCGTCTCTACAACCCAGACCCAACTTGTAGGCCTAATGCAGTGTTGTTTTCAACAACTACTTAAGACGAGCATGAAGATTGAAGCAATGGGGAGGAAACCTGGAGAACACCTTGGAGCGGAAGTCACCGTCTCTACAACCCAGACCCAACTTGTAGGCCTAATGCAGTGTTGTTTTGAACAACTACTAAACGAGAGCTAGAAGCTTGAAGCTATGGAGAGGAAACCTGGGGAACACCTTGGAGTGGAAGACACCGTCTCTACAACCCAGACCCAACTTGTAGGCGTAATGCAGTGCTGTTTTCAACAACTACTTAAGAAGAGCATGAAGATTGAAGCAATGGAGAGGAAACCTGGAGAACACCTTGGAGCGGAAGACACCGTCTCTACAACCCAGACCCAACTTGTAGGCCTAATGCAGTGTTGTTTTCAACAACTACTAAACGAGAGCTAGAAGCTCGAAGCTATGGAGAGGAAACCTGGGGAATACCTTGGAGTGGAAGACACCATCTCTACAACGCAGACCCAACTTGTAGGCCTAATGCAGTGTTCTTTTCAACAACTACTAAACGAAAGCTAGAAGCTCGAAGCTATGGAGAGGAAACCTGGGGAACACCTTGGAGTGGAAGACACCGTCTCTACAACCCAGACCCAAGTTGTAGGCCTAATGCAGTGTTGTTTTCAACAACTACTTAAGACGAGCATGAAGATTGAAGCAATGGAGAGGAAACCTGGAGAACACCTTGGAGCGGAAGACACCGTCTCTACAACCCATACCCAACTTGTAGGCCTAATGCAGTGTTGTTTTCAACAACTACTAAACGAGAGCTAGAAGCTCGAAACTATGGAGAGGAAACCTAAGGAACTCCTTGGAGTGGAAGACAGCGTCTCTACAACCCAGACCCAACTTGTAGGCCTAATGCAGTGTTGTTTTCAACAACTACTTAAGACGAGCATGAAGATTGAAGCAATGGGGAGGAAACCTGGAGAACACCTTGGAGCGGAAGTCACCGTCTCTACAACTCAGACCCAACTAGTAGGCCTAATGCAGTGTTGTTTTCAACAACTACTAAACGAGAGCTAGAAGATCGAAGCTATGGAGAGGAAACTTGGAGAACACCTTGTAGTGGAAGACACCGTCTCTACAACCCAGACATAACTTGTAGGCCTAATGAAGTGTTGTTTTCAACAACTCCTAAACGAGAGCTAGAAGCTCGAAGTCTATGGAGAGGAAACCTGAGGAACTCCTTGGAGTGGAAGACACCGTCTCTACAACCCAGACCCAACTTGTAGGCCTAATGCAGTGTTGTTTTCAACAACTACTTAAGACGAGCATGAAGATTGATGCAATGGAGAGGAAACCTGGAGAACACCTTGGAGCGGAAGTCACCGTCTCTACAACCCAGACCCAACTTGTAGGCCTAATGCAGTGTTGTTTTCAACAACTACTAAACGAGAGCTAGAAGCTCGAAGCTATGGAGAGGAAACCTGGGGAACACCTTGGAGTGGAAGACACCGTTTCTACAACTCAGACCCAACTTGTAGGCCTAATGCAGTGTTGTTTTCAACAGCTACTAAATGAGAGCTAGAAGCTCGAAGCTATGGAAAGGAAACCTGGGGAACACCTTGGAGTGGAAGACACCGTCTCTACAACCCAGACCCAACTTGTAGGCCTAATGCAGTGTTGTTTTCAACAACTACTAAACGAGAGCTAGAAGCTCGAAGCTATGGAGAGGAAACCTGGGGAGCACCTTGGAGTGGAAGACACCGTCTCTACAACCCAGACCCAACTTGTAGGCCTAATGCAGTGTTGTTTTCAACAACTACTTAAGACGAGCATGAAGATTGAAGCAATGGAGAGGAAACCTGGAGAACACCTTGGAGCGGAAGACACCATCTCTACAACCCAGACCCAACTTGTAGGCCTAATGCAATGTTGTTTTCAACAACTACTAAACGAGAGCTAGATGATCGAAGCTATGGAGAGGAAACCTGGGGAACACCTTATAGTGGAAGACACCGTCTCTAAAACCCAGACCCAACTTGTTGGCCTAATGCAGTGTTGTTTTCAACAACTACTTAAGACGAACATGAAGATTGAAGCAATGGAGAGGAAACCTGGAGAACACCTTGGAGCGGAAGACACCATCTGTACAACGCAGACCCAACTTGTAGGCCTAATGCAGTGTTGTTTTCAACAACTACTAAACGAGAGCTAGAAGCTCGAAGCTATGGAGAGGAAACCTGGAGAACACCATGGAGTGGAAGACACCGTCTCTACAACCCAGACCCCACTTGTAGGCCTAATGCAGTGTTGTTTTCAACAACTACTATACGAGAGCTAGAAGCTCGAAGCTATGGAGAGGAAACCTGGGGAACACCTTGGAGTGGAAGACACCGTCTCTACAACCCAGACCCAACTTGTAGGCCTAATGCAGTGTTGTTTTCAACAACTACTTAAGACGAGCATGAAGATTGAAGCAATGGAGAGGAAACCTGGAGAACACCTTGGAGCGGAAGACACCGTCTCTACAACCCAGACCCAACTTGTAGGCCTAATGCAGTGTTGTTTTCAACAACTACTAAACGAGAGCTAGAAGCTCGAAGCTATGGAGAGGAAACCTGGGGAACACCTTGGAGTGGAAGACACCGTCTCTACAACCCAGACCCAACTTGTAGGCCTAATGCAGTGTTGTTTTCAACAACTACTTAAGACGAGCATGAAGATTGAAGCTATGGAGAGGAAACCTGGAGAACAACTTGGAGCGGAAGACACCGTCTCTACAACCCAGACCCAACTTGTAGGCCTAATGCAGTGTTGTTTTCAACAACTACTAAACGAGAGCTAGAAGATCGAAGCTATGGAGAGGAAACCTGGAGAACACCTTGGAGCGGAAGACACCGTCTCTATAACCCAGACCCAACTTGTAGGCCTAATACATAGTTGTTTTCAACAACTAGTAAACAAGAGCTAGAAGCTCGAAGCTATGGAGAGGTATCCTGGGGAACACCTTGGAGTGGAAGACACCGTCTCTACAACCAAGACCCAACTTGTAGGCCTAATGCAGTGTTGTTTTCAACAACTACTTAAGACGAGCATGAAGATTGAAGCAATGGAGAGGAAACCTGGAGAACACCTTGGAGCGAAAGACACCGTCTCTACAACCCAGACCCAACTTGTAGGCCTAATGCAGTGTTGTTTTCAACAACTACTAAACGAGAGCTAGAAGCTCGAAGCTATGGAGAGGAAACCTGGAGAACACCTTGGAGTGGAAGACACCATCTCTACAACCCAGACCCAACTTGTAGGCCTAATGCAGTGTTGTTTTCAACAACTACTTAAGACGAGCATGAAGATTGAAGCTATGGAGAGGAAACCTGGGGAACACCTTGGAGTGGAAGACACCGTCTCTACAACCCAGACCCAACTTGTAGGCCTAATGTAGTGTTGTTTTCAACAACTACTAAACGAGAGCTAGAAGCTCGAAGCTATGGAGAGGAAACCTGGGGAACACCTTGGAGTGGAAGACACCGTCTCTACAACCCAGACCCAACTTGTAGGCCTAATGCAGTGTTGTTTTCAACAACTACTTAAGACGGGCATGAAGATTGAAGCAATGGAGAGGAAACCTGGAGACCACATTGGAGCGGAAGACACCGTCTCTACAACCCAGAACCCAACTTGTAGGCCTAATGCAGTGTTGTTTTCAACAACTACTAAACGAGAGCTAGAAGCTCGAAGCTATGGAGAGGAAACCTGGGGATCACCTTGGAGTGGAAGACACCGTCTCTACAACCCAGACCCAAGTTGTAGGCCTAATGCAGTGTTGTTTTCAACAACTACTTAAGACGAGCATGAAGATTGAAGCAATGGAGAGGAGACCTGGAGAACACCTTGGAGCGGAAGACACCGTCTCTACAACCCAGACCCAACTTGTAGGCCTAATGCAGTGTTGGTTTCAAAAACTACTAAACGAGAGCTAGAAGATCGAAGCTATGGAGAGGAAACCTGGAGAACACCTTGGAGTGGAAAACACCGTCTCTACAACCCAGACCCAACTTGTAGGCCTGATGCAGTGTTGTTTTCAACAACTACTAAACAAGAGCTAGAAGATCGAAGCTATGGAGAGGAAACCTGGGGAACGCCTTGGAGTGGCAGACACCGTTAGTAGGCCCTATCGAAGTAGTAGTAGTAGCCCCAATGCATTTTTCAAATTCCTATAGGCTGAAAACCAGACTATTGACGCTCAGCTTTTTTAAAAGGAGGACAGTTGTATTGAGTGGCGCAGACAGACACAGGTAGTAGGCCTTAAACACAAAATTTGGCTCAATGCAGTTTAAAAAAGGTTACAGGGGTACACAGGCTGCATTGGTCTGTTCAGTGGAGGACAATTTCAATTATGGACCGCAGACAGAGTTTGTACACCTACTATTAAAAAAAGGATGCTCTATGCAATTTAAAATAGGTTCCAGGGGTAAAATAGGTTCCAGGGCAGCAGTGGTCTGGTCAGTGGAGGACTATTGGAAGGAGGGACCGCAGACAGGCTTAGTAGGCCTAACATAACAAAATAAGGCTGTAGGCACTTTAAAATAGGTTCCAGGGGTACACGGGCAGCAGTGGTCTGGTCAGTGGAGGACTAGTGGAAGGAGGGACCGCAGACAGGCTTAGTAGGCCTAACATAACAAAAGTGGGCTGTAGGCACTTTAAAATAGGTTCCAGGGGTACACGGGCAGCAGTGGTCTGGTCAGTGGAGGACTAGTGGAAAGAGGGACCGCAGACAGGCTTAGTACGCCTACAATTAAAAAAAGGATGCTGTATGCAATTTAAAATAGGTTCCTGGGGTACACGGACAGCATTGGTCTGGTCAGTGGAGGACTATTGGAAGGAGGGACTGCAGACAGGCTTAGTAGGCCTAACATAACAAAATTAGGCTGTAGGCACTTTAATATTGGTTCCAGGGGTACATGGGCAGCAGTGGTCTGGTCAGTGGAGGACTATTGGAAGGAGGGACTGCAGACAGGCTTAGTAGGCCTAACATAACAAAATTAGGCTGTAGGCACTTTAACATAGGTTCCAGGGGTACACGGGCAGCAGTGGTCTGGTCAGTGGAGGACTAGTGGAAGGAGGGACCGCAGACAGGCTTAGTAGGCCTAACATAACAAAAGTGGGCTGTAGGCACTTTAAAATAGGTTCATGGGGTACACGGGCAGCAGTGGTGTTGTCAGCGGAGGACTATTGGAAGGAGGGACCGCAGACAGGCTTAGTAGGCCTAACCTAACAAAATTAGGCTGTAGGCACTTTAAAATAGGTTCTAGGGGTACACGGGCAGCATTGGTCTGGTCAGTGGAGGACTATTGGAAGGAGGGACCGCAGACAGGCTTTGTAGGCCTAACATAACAAAATTAGGCTTTAGGCACTTTAAAATAGGTTCCAGGAGTACACGGGCAGCAGTGGTCTGGTTAGTGGAGGACTATTGGAAGGAGGGACCGCAGACAGGCTTAGTAGGCCTAACATAACAAAATTAGGCTGTAGGCACTTTAAAATAGGTTCCAGGGGTACACAGGCAGCAGTGGTCTGGTAAGTGGAGGACAAGTGAAAGGAGGGACCGCAGACAGGCTTAGTAGGCCTAACCTAACAAAATTAGGCTGTAGGCACTTTAAAATAGGTTCCAGGGGTACACGGGCAGCAGTGGTCTGGTCAGTGGAGGACTAGTGGAAGGAGGGACCGCAGACAGGCTTAGTTGGCCTAACATAACAAAAGTGGTCTGTAGGCACTTTAAAATAGGTTCCAGGGGTACACGGGCAGCAGTGGTCTGGTCAGTGGAGGACTAGTGGAAGGAGGGACCGCAGACAGGCTTAGTAGGCCTAACATAACAAAATTAGGCTGTAGGCACTTTAAAATAAACTTGAAAGTATCGGTATCGGATAGTATCGGCCGATACCTGAAAAATATCGGATATTGCCGATACCGATACCCGATACCAGTACAAGTCAATGGGACACCAAGTATCGGAAGGTATCCTGATGGTTCCCAGGGTCTGAAGAAGAGGAAACTCTCCTTCAGGCCCTGGGATCCATATTAATGTGTAAAATAAAGAATTAAAATAAAAAATATTGATATATTCACCTCTCCAGCGGCCCCTGGACATCACGCTGGTAACCGGCAGGCTTCTTTGTTTAAAATGAGCGCGTTTAGGACTTGCGAATGACGTCGCGGCTTCTGATTGGTCGCGTGCCGCTCATGTCACCTCCAAGCGACCAATCAGAAGCCGCGACGTCATTCTCATTCACTAAACTCCTAATTCTAGGAATTTAGGACCTGCGAATGACGTCGCAGCTTCTGATTGGTCGCGTGGCAGTCACATGAGCGGCACGCGACCAATCAGAAGCTGCGACGTCATTCGCAGGTCCTAAACGCGCTCATTTCAAACAAATAAGCCAGCCGGTTACCAGCGTGATGTCCAGGGGCCGCCAGACAGGTGAATATATCAATATTTTTTATTTTAATTCTTTCTTTTACACATCCCTATGGATCCGATACCGATACCCGATACCACAAAAGTATCGGATCTCAGTATCGGAATTCCGATACCGCAAGTATCGGCCGATACCCGATACTTGCGGTATCGGAATGCTCAACACTAGTTCCAGGGGTACACAGGCAGCAGTGGTCTGGTCAGTGGAGGACTAGTGGAAGGAGGGACCGCAGACAGGCTTAGTAGGCCTAACATAACAAAATTAGGCTGTAGGCACTTTAAAATAGGTTCCAGGGGTACACGGGCAGCAGTGGTCTGGTCAGTGGAGGACTAGTGGAAGGAGGGACCGCAGACAGGCTTAGTAGGCCTAACATAACAAAATTAGGCTGTAGGCACTTTAAAATAGGTTCCAGGGGTACACGGGCAGCAGTGGTCTGGTCAGTGGAGGACTAGTGGAAGGAGGGACCGCAGACAGGCTTAGTAGGCCTAACATAACAAAAGTGGGTTGTAGACACTTGGAATTCTCTTGCAGGGGTACACAGGCAGCATTGGTGTTGTCAGCGGAGGCCGATTGTAATGAGTGTCTGACAGTTAGTACTCACAAAAAATAAATAGATGTTAATGTCTCACAATACAACAAAACCAAAACACAAAAGGGTGGAATAATAAGGTACAGGGTTGGGCTCCTCTGCTGAGTTTCAGACCTAGTAATTTGGCGCTAAGTATTTACTGGTGTAAATATAGGACACTGCCCCTGACTATTTTAAGTACCATCATACATGTCAACACATTGGTATTGTCAGTGCCAGGCATTGAAGGATGTCAGCGCATAGACTAAACATTGGTGGAACTGTGAGAGATAATTTTGCAAGTGGTAGAGCACTGTTTGAGCTGGGGGGGAACTCTCTTGTGGCCGGTGGTACAGGCCCAGGGCCCCTCATGTTACAACGTTGTGTCTGACGTTGGGTGCGCACCACCACCACCAGAGACACTTTATTGTACTATGAGGGACCCAGTGGCAGTGCAGTCGACGAAAAGCGTGCACACCCACCTCTTCAGACAAATGGCACTCTCACGGGTGCTTCCGCCAAGTGGCGAGACCACGGCCCCGTGGGGGGAGTTTGGCCATTTAGGGAGGTGTAAACATGTCGTATGCTGGACAAACAGCTGCTGCAAATTACGAGATTGGAAAAGTCAGTCAGAGCAGTCCACAAGCAAGACCTTTTCATAGGAAAGCTAGGTGTCAGCCGGGCAAGGTGGGGCAAAAGAATTCGAAATCCAGTTGGGGTTCATTTTAAAGAAGGTTAGATCATCAACATTTTGGGTAGCCAGACGAGTCCTTTTTTCGGTTAATATTGAACCTGCAGCACTGAGTACTCTTTCTGATAGGACACTAGCTGCTGGGCAAGCAAGCTCCTGCAATGCATATTCTGCCAATTCTGGCCAGGTGTCTAATTTGGATGCCCAGTAATCAAATGGGAATGACGGTTGAGGGAGAACGTCGATAAGAGATGAAAAATAGTTAGTAACCATACTGGATAAATGTTGTCTCCTGTCACTTTGAATTGATGCTGCAGTACCTGTCCTGTCTGCGGTCATAGCAAAATCACTCCACAACCTGGTCAGAAAACCCCTCTGTCCAATGCCACTTCTGATTTGTGCACCTCTAACACCTCTGGCCTGCTGCCTCCTGCAGCTCGTGTGATAACGATCACCGGTGCTGTGTGCTGGGAATGCCTGAATCAAACGGTCAACAAGAGTTGATTGTTTGGTTGCTAATATTTGTTCCAGGTTTTCATGTGGCATAATATTTTGCAATTTGCCTTTATAGCGAGGATCAAGGAGGCAGGCCAACCAGTAATTGTCATCGGCCATCATTTTACAAATGCGTGTGTCCCTTTTGAGGATACGTAAGGCATAATCCGCCAAGTGGGCCAAAGTTCCAGTTGTCAAATCTGCGGTTGTGCTGGGTTGAGGGGCAGTTTCAGGCACATCAAAGTCACTTGTCTCCCTAAAAAAACCTGACCCCGGCCTTGCAACGCCACCAGTTTCTATTGGCCCCAGAGAAGCTTCCTCATTACAAAAATAATCATCCCCATCATCCTCCTCGTCCTCCTCCTCCTCCTGTTCGCCCGCTACCTCGTCCTGTACACTGCCCTGACCAGACAATGGCTGACTGTCATCAAGGCTTTCCTCTTCCTCTGCTGCAGACGCCTGCTCCTTTATGTGCGTCAAACTTTGCATCAGCAGACGCATTAGGGGGATGATCATGCTTATTATGGCATTGTCTGCACTAACCAGCCGTGTGCATTCATCAAAACACTGAAGGACTTGACACATGTCTTGTATCTTCGACCACTGCACACCTGACAACTCCATGTCTGCCATCCTACTGCCTGCCCGTGTATGTGTATCCTCCCACAAATACATAACAGCACGCCTCTGTTCGCACAGTCTCTGAAGCATGTGCAGTGTTGAGTTCCACCTTGTTGCAACGTCGATGATTAGGCGATGCTGGGGAAGGTTCAAAGACCGCTGATAGGTCTGCATACGGCTGGAGTGTACGGGCGAACGGCGCATATGCGAGCAAAGTCCGCGCACTTTGAGGAGCAGGTCAGATAACCCCGGATAACTTTTCAGGAAGCACTGCACCACCAGGTTTAAGGTGTGAGCCAGGCAAGGAATGTGTTTCAGTTGGGAAAGGGAGATGGCAGCCATGAAATTCCTTCCATTATCACTCACTACCTTGCCTGCCTCAAGATCTACAGTGCCCTGCCACGACTGTGTTTCTTTCTGCAAGAACTCGGACAGAACTTCCGCGATGTGTCTGTTGTCGCCCAAACACTTCATAGCCAATACAGAATGCTGACGCTTGCCAGTAGCTGCCCCATAATGGGACACCTGGTGTGCAACAGTGGCAGCTGCGGATGGAGTGGTTGTGCGACTGCGGTCTGTGGACGAGCTCTCGGTTCTGCAGGAGGATGAGGAGGAGGAGGAGGGGGTGCGAACGGCTACAGCCAACTGTTTCCTAGACCGTGGGCTAGGCAGAACTGTCCCAAAATTGCTGTCCCCTGTGGACCCTGCATCCACCACATTCACCCAGTGTGCCGTGATGGACACGTAACTTCCCTGGCCATGCCTACTGGTCCATGCATCTGTTGTCAGGTGCACCTTTGTACTCACAGACTGCCTGAGTGCATTGAAGTTGCGCTCTTTAACATGCTGGTGGAGGGCTGGGATGGCTTTTCTCGAAAAGAAGTGTTGACTGGGTAGCTCGTAGCGTGGTACAGCGTAGTCCATCAGGGCTTTGAAAGCTTCGCTTTCAACTAACCGGTAGGGCATCATCTCTAACAAAATTAGTCTAGCTATGTGGGCGTTCAAACCCTGTGTATGCGGATGCGAGGCTAAGTACTTCCTTTTTCTAACGAGAGTCTCATGTAGGGTGAGCTGGACTGGAGAGCTGGAGATCGTGGAACTAGCGGGGGTGCCGGTGGACATGGCAGACTGAGAGACGGTTGGAGACGGTATTGTTTCCGACGGTGCCCTAGATGCAGTGTTTCCTACTACGAAACTGGTGATTCCCTGACCCTGACTGCTTTGGCCTGGCAACGAAACCTGCACAGATACTGCAGGTGGTGCAGAAAATGGTGGCCTTACAGTGGCGGAAGGGATGTTGCGTTGCTGACTAGCTTCATTG